>NC_090922.1:486386148-487636148 GCF_040938575.1 Ambystoma mexicanum | reverse complement strand
GGTTCCCTATATATTTTGCATAATTTAGTGTGCCTAGCCTGTCCCAATGTTTTAGGCATTCTTGTCATAGTCTAATCCCCTCAGGGGTGTGGTCAATAGGGTCTCCTGCTCTGCTTTCTATTTCTTCTAGAGCTTTCTCGGCCTTATACAGTTGTTATGATATTGATGCTTGTATCCCCCTTTCTTTTGCTATGTCCTCCCCCTGATCATCACTTTAACGGCTTCCCACAGTACTCCCATGGATGCCACACTGCCAGAGTTTTTTATAAAGTAACCGCTGATACTCTCCCTAAGGTGTGCCCTGAATGCTTCATCTTTAAGGGATTCCACTCTCATCTTTCAGGTCGGAATGAGTGCCCTCGGGGGGACAGTGTTAGGCAGAATCCTGTGCAGTGCCCTTAGGGACCACTACACACAATTAAGACTACAGGTGGCAATACAAGCCTGTACTACTATGTCAGAGTGGTAGCAGTGGCGAAGTAGCCAGGCTTATCTCAAGAGTATATGAACAGTAGCAGAGATTACACAAAGGGACCACAATTACTATGACTCAAGCAAACACTGACTCAAGGTTTCAGGTAGAAATATATAAGTACATTTATTTTTAAACCATTTGTTGTAAACAAGACACTTCTATTAGATTAAAACCACACGACAAATATACTACAACTAACCAATTCACTTTGTACAGTAAGTCTCAAGGTAAGGACCCTGTGTTTGAATGGACCGGTGTTACGAACTAAACATGTTACCGTGAATACGATTGCGATCACTTTTTGACAGTTTGGTCAAATAACTAAACGCGTATCCGTGACTTGAAATGCTACCGGGGCAAAAACACACTTAGCACCTGAGATACCCAGAGGGAGTTGAAGGCAAAAATCACAGGCATCACTTTGGTTAGGCAGACAGAATCGAGAAACACTCAGAGACAGGAGTTCAAGAGTCAAAGGGCCGGAGCCAGGGTTAAGTGACACCGGGGACCTGTTGCCGAAGATCACACAGTCAGACAGTTCACGATTCAACGTAGCCAAGAGTTCTTCGATATTGTCAATGTTCGGAAGCAAAAGTTATAAGAAGGTGGGAAGACAAGGGCAAGCCTTGAAGATGAAGAAAAGGGGTTCAACCTGTTTCCTCAAGCAGAACACAGTACCTTATTCCAATGGTGCAGCTGGTGCCCTGGCAGTTGTTCATGTTGGTGTCCCGCAGACCCACGGTTCCTGAAGCTTCGAGGTGAAGGAGGACGTCTGAAGGGGGTCTGCACCACACAGGGATGAAGCCGGCAGCAGCGACAATGAATAAAAGGTGCGCTCCTTAAAAACAGGAGAGGTTCTTCAGGTGGCTATCCGGACCACTACAGCAGTGTGCAGCGATTTTGACCATGAAGGCGACCTCTGGCTGAAGAAGATGACCTGGTTATCCCCACCAGGCTCAAGGGAAGAAGACTCCGGACTGGATCTTCTCTAGTCGTCGAAGGGTAGATAGCTCAGGACTGCAGCAGGGCTTCACCGGGATGGGGTAGTTACAGCAGTCGTTGTTCTCTCCGCTTCTCTTCGGTTCCTTGTAGTTCCAGTGGCGACTCTGACTTCTAGTCCAAGAGACCTGCCTATTATGTGCACAAACCCCATTCACACAGCCTGGCTGTCAATCACCCAGCAGGGGGGTTGTCCAGCCGGGACAACCACCTCAGCCAATCATGGCAAAGTGTGACTTGGGTTTCCTAGGATACCCTGTGCAGGGGGTGACTACACCCCTCCCTCACATTCAGCCCACCTAGACACCCAGGCGCCTGGTGGAGGGCTTCTGGGCAGAAGCCCCGCCAAAAGACAGTGAACAAAGAAGGCGAAGCTAGTTAACCGCGCAAAGTAAAACAGAAGAAGGACTTTCACAAAAAGAAATGGGGAATAAACCCGACCGGAGCCAAAAGAAAGACAAGACATATATAATAGCCTAAAACAATACCACGTTTATCTAATATAATCGCGGTAGAAAAGTTAGGGTAGATACCACTGCCACCAGCCAAGTCTAAATGTTAAAAGAGCGAAACAATGCTCTAGGAGGTACAGATAAAAAGGGATACGAGGTAACCCTTTCCAGTACTCCATGGAAGATGGGGTGTACTGGATCTGTGGTAGATTGACTAGGTAAAGTTAATGGTAACTTTACCCTTTTCTGGGGGAAGTCTCAAAGACAACCCTGTGCCACGGCACTGAAGGTGCTGTGTGACACACAAAAGAAGGGGGCTACTGAAGTGGTGTACTTCAGAGTCCACAATCACAAAACAGAGAAATATACCTGGCAAATCACAGGTAAGAGTGGGGGAAAAGCTCACACTCTTACCAAGTGGAAAAAATAAACTCCAGAAGTCCAGCAAAGCTGCTGGGGGACTCACTAGGTGAGGGAAATTAGCCATCAATGAGAATTCTCTCTAAACGACAACTAGCTTGCCATGTGATTAGGAGCAGCGCGTGATCTGACAGCACACAGGCTTTATAGTTTGTATCTATGAATTCCCCCAAATGACTCTGTTCCTGTGAAGAAGTAATCCAGTCTCGTGTGTAAATCCCGACTAGATTGAAGGCCGTTATCAACGCATTCAGTGCTTTAGCCGGGAGGGAGGGGGTTGAGGTGTGTACATTTGTTGTCAGACCTATCTAGTAAGGGGTCCAGAGTGCAGTTGAAATCCCCTATACATATCATGGTGCTGTTCTTAGCTGCGCCCACTCTGGTGTACAGTGAACAGAAGAAAGTTGAGGCATCCTGATTCAGGGCGTAGGTATTGAGGATGAATACTTCCCTGTTTTCTAAGAACCCCTGAACTAAAACCATCTTGCCCTCATTGTCTCTGATTGTCTTAAGCGCCCACAAAGGCACTGTGGGCGTTATCCAAATTAGCACCCCCCTCGCATACGCTGAGTAGGATGAGCCTAACGTAGTGCCGCCTGTTAGGCAGAATCCTGTGCAGTTCCCTTAGAAGCACTACACAAGATTAGGACTACAGGTGAGAGCAATAAATCCCCTGTTGGTATCAGTCTGCACCACAAAGATTTAGTTGGTAGCTGTGGCTGAGCAGTCAGACTTATCTCAAGAGGGAGATGAGCAGTATTCAGGGTTTACACAATAAGCCCACTAGACTATGGTACAAGGAAACACTGATCAAAGCTTTGTATTTAAAAAGTAGATATATATTTATTTTATACACTTTTAATAAAACACATGTATCACAGTCATCAAGCAAGTTAAATTAAGTCAAAGGAAAATATACACACTCCCAAGTTAAATTGTAGACCAAGTAAACCAGAGTGAAAACTGAGCAAAACGGCACAGTGACAACTACACACAAGGGATCCTCTAACAATTCCTCACAAGGGAGGGAAAGCACACGTTATATAGAAATAGGTTCTTACACACCCTAGCAACACTTCCCATCAGTTTGTGAACCAGTTTAAGCAAGGCAGCTCATCAGTATAAGCAATACTTAAATGAAAACTGAGCAAAATGGAATTTCACAAGGTTAAAAAATGGGAAGGAAAGGGTAGTTAAAAGAAAATAGGTGCACCACACAATTCTAGCTGAGAATTAATCTAAAGAAGGCAGATCTAACAAATGTGAGCAGAGTCAATAGGCCTGTGCCAAAGTCAGTTGGTACAGGGCAAGGGCCCAGGAGCAAAAATGTTCTTGTAGCTGCAGTCAAGTCTTTGGTTAACGAAGTGGAAAAGGCGTATGCAGGCTTTGAAAAGACAATGTTAAGAGAGGGTGGCGGCCAACCCAACAGATAGGTAAAGGATTTAAAACACCTTTAGTGCTACTGCGAAGAAAGGGCGGCCTGGCTGAACAATGTACCTTAAAATGGAGAAGTGGCTCCTGCGGTGGCGGTTGTTCCTGGTAGTTCCTCCAATTCAGGTGATCCAGCAGAGGAAGAGAGGCTCTCGTTGTGGAGGAAGGTTCGAGATACTGCACTAACCAGGGATGAAACCAGCCGCGGTGCTGCCCGACAAATAAAAGGTACGCTCCTTTAAATCACGGTCCGGGTGGACTGGTGCCTGGCTATCCGGCCTCCGAGTACAGGGTACAGGAGATTCGACCAAGGCAGGTCCGGGAAGGCGATTGGCAAACTGGTTGGCCCCACAAGTTCAAGGGAAGAAGGCTCTTGCAGGTGAGGTGAAGATCTTTTTACACTTTTTGTACAAGAAATATGGCAGGCATTAGGTTTTTGTTAGCATAGGCCATTTTGATTTGGCAGACTACACTAGGACTGCGTTATTAATTATTTGATGGTCGAGACTCCTCCCATCTTAGTTATAGGGCAGAATAGGAGTTTCTCCAATTCCAACCATTTAAATAAAGGTTTTACATATTGTACCTATTGTCTCAGTGTCGTCCTTGCGATACCATGCCTTCCCTACATAACATGTGGTCTGGCCATGGCCTGGAGCACCCAGGCCAACGCAGCCAGAGTTGACCTGCAGGGGCTCTGGCACACAGCTGCAGAGTTGCCCGGCAAGGGTTCTGCTAGACACCGTTTGCCAGGGACAGTTGCCCAGCCCTCTGCCTGCAAACGCAGCGCCAGCACAACGCTGTAAATGACGAAACATCAGGCTGGAGGCTGGTGGTGCTAACTGCTCAACCCTTTTTATTAACATAGTCAAATGGTCACTGCCATGTGACATGAGCACAAGCCCTGGCAGGGGGTCACATTGTCTTAAAGGGGTGTCACACCACAACAAAATCCCTTTTCAATGTATATTTAGGTGGCAGAGGTGACTGGGAGAACGCGAGACGCTACCAGCAATTGCACCTACGTCCCCAGCCACTTAATTAGCTCAGTGCCTTTCCCTGGCTGTGAATCTTAAAAAGCTCTTACTTACCCATCATCTGGATTGAGCATTATTCAGTGTTCTCTGTCCTTTTTGTAAGGTCACTGAGGGGTTTACATGTTTTGTTACTGCGACTCTTATGATTTTGGTCAAATATTGCCACTTCTTCTAATCCTTGTTTTTCCACTTCTAAACAATGGTGTTATCTTGGCCAAATATCTTTCTCCATCTTCAGTTTTGTTACCTATCAAATGTGGGAAGGTTTTTGAATAAATTGAACATCAGAATTTAGTATTCTATTACATAGAATTTTTTTTTAGGGGTAAGCAACAAGTAAATGTAACTCAGAATATTTGTACTCTAATCTTGGTTTCCAACCTGACAAATTTACCATTTCCTTGTGCTTCAGTTCCCTTATGTTCCATTTCTTTTATGCTCACACACAAATTAAATGTCTTCGGTGCACAATAACTGAAACCTCTCGATTTTTTAATGTTGTTTGGTAAATCCAACCTACTTTTCTCATCTATCACTCTCTTGGAGCAAGGACAGACAAAAGCCTAAATCATGAACACTGCTGTGTGCTATGCTGCATGCAATTTATTTATGTGATTAAACTCACATGATGTGTGATTTTGCTCGCACCTGGCATCTTCTTATTTGAAAACTGTAATCCAATGGGTGACAAGCATACAGTTTCCACAATATGTGACATTTAGCACAAACCTGGCTGGGACATTTTGTATACCTGGGGCGCTTGAAACAGCCAATATGATTTGTACCATTTCTGATTTGTGGAAGTTTTGCCATCTACCATTATTTTATTTCGACTGGTGGCCAATGTATACTGACACACTACAGGTTAGGTCTTTACATTGACTTGTAGCGTGATAATGATTCTAATGCATGGTGGTTTATAGTATTATACTTGGCATGGAGCTAATTCTATGTCAAGACACATCAGCTCGTATTATGCTTAACCCCTTAATCACGGTAGTGGTTAGTTCCCATCCGAGAAACGGACCATAGCAATGGCCCGCCTACTCTTCTTCACGTGACTTCCTACGTCAGGTATGAGAAGGGGAGCGGTTGATGTGAGGCTGCCTTTGAGTGTGGATGAGGTGAAGGCTGTGGTGGTGAGACGGGTCATGGATGAGTGGCAGGAGAGGTGGGTGAGTGGGGTGAAGGGCAGGTGGATGTTTGGTGTTCGTGGGAAAGTGTCGGTGAAGGTGGATGCGGGGAGTCTGGAATGGAGGAGGGGGGAGGAGATGATGCTGAATCGATTAAGGATAGGGCATGTGGGGCTGAATGACTGTCTGTATCGAGTGGGGAAGCGTGAGACGAGGGATTGTGCGGTGTGTGGGGTGCCTGAGACTGTGAGACATTTTCTGCGTAGATGTGAGAGACATGTTGAGGAGAGAGAATTGATGAGGGGTTATCTGCGCTGGGTGTGGCTGAGCTGAGTGGGAAGGCTTTGCTGGGAGGTGACGGGGTGAGAGGCAGGAGGAGGAACAGTGTGATGTTGGATTTTGTGAGGCAGACGGGGCGGTGGGAGGAGTTGTGAGTTTATGTGAGACAAGTATTGATTGGTGGGTCTGGTGCACATCATCCTTCAGGATGGGGAAGCGCCTGCGTGGGTCCGCCCACTCACCTGATAATTAAGAAGAAGAAGAAGGTTCCGGAGCTAAACCGGACTCTGCGTGCCTTTAGCTCGAGCTGGAACTCCGGGAGGCTCTGGTTGCCAGGCTGCAAGAGCAGCAGGAATCGTGGGAAGGCTTTGGCTGGCGGTGCAAGTGCAACCGGAATCTGCATGCCTTTGGCTTGCAGCGGTTGGGGTGGGCATTTTCTTCGGAATACAGGGAACGTTTCTGCAAGACCCGCGATGGAACGTCCGACTTCGTCTTGTCCCTCATCGTCATTTTTCTGAGCAGGAACCCGGGAAGGCTCTGGCTGCCAAGCTGCAAGAGCAGCAGCAATCTGTGTGCTGTGTGCTGGCTGAGAATACAATTAGCATTTTCTTCGGGATAACATGAACGTTCCTGCACGACACCAGATTGAGACTAGGGGGGGCAGAAAATTACATTTACTTTAAAAATCATGTTCAGCTGCTCAACGTGAAAGGTATGGAGGGCAAAGAAAAGGAATAGGGACAGTGGATGGTGGTGTTTGATAAAAGGGGGCTAATGCAGTGGTGTGGGTCTGGAGGGAGGGTTGGGTTACATTGGTGTGCGTGTGAAGGGAGGGTTGGGGCACATTGGTGTGGGTGTGGATGGAGGGTTGGGGCACATTGATGTGGGTCTGGGGACAGGGATGAGGCACATTGGTGTGGGTCTGCGGGAAGGATGGGGGCACATTGGTGTGGGTCTGGGCGAGAGATGGGGCACATGGGTGTGGATCTGGAGGGAGAGATGGGGCACAGTGGATCTGGAGGGTGGCATGGGTCATTTAGATGTGGGTTGGGAGGTTGGGATGGGGCATCTTGGTGTGGGTCTGGGGGCACGTGTATGTGGGTCTGGAGGGAGAGATAAGGCACAGTGGGTCTGGGGGGTGGCATGGGTCATCTAGGTGTGGGTTGGGAGGGTGGGATGGGTTATCTTGGTGTGGCTCTGGAGGGAGGGGATGGGGGCACATTGGTGTGGGTTTATGATATGGCATTTTTAAAGCACCTATACACAAGTGTTTCAAGGTGCGACGAGGCAAGGGAGGGGAAACAGAGGGAAGACAGATACAGCGATCCTACTAGGCCAGGTGACGTTCAGATCGCACAAGTACAGGGGTGGGGGCGGAGGGAAAAAGTGTGGGGGGGAAGGAGAGGGGTCAGTACAGTACATGGGATAACAGTAAATAAATAAAGACAATAAATAATAAATAAAAGTGCGGCCAGCTGGTGGCAAGTGCAGACATCAGGTGTCAAGTGCTAGAAGGGGCTTTAGGGATACAGGAACAGTCCCTGAGTGCAAGGGTTGCCAGGGGGGCAGTGCAGGTATGCAACTGGCCAGGAGGGGACCTGGGCCAGAGATCAGAAGGGTAGCCAAGTAACCAGTGCAGTTTCAGAATCAGCCAGGAGATCAGCAGGGGAGAGGAGGAGAGAAAGCTGAAGTAAAAAAAGAACGTCTTGAGGTGCTTCCGGAACCAGAGATGGTTCTCCTCAAATTTCAGAGCGGCAGGGAGGCTGTTCCAGAGGGAGGACCCAGCAGAAGAAAGATCCACCACCAACTCGCTGTTTGGAGAAGCGACTAACCCTGAGGGAGTTGGAGGCGGATGAGCAAAGAGCTCGAGAAGGAAGATATTTAGGAAGAGAGAGTTGAAAGTATTGAGGCTCCAGAAGGCCATGTGGACAATGCAGAGGGTTTGGAACTTAATCCTCGCCGCCACTGAGAGCCAGTGCAGAGATTTCAGTCCTGGACAGATACAATGCCTGGGCTTGAGGCCAAGGACAAGTCTCACAGTCATGTTTTGGATGAGTTGCAGAGGGCGGAGAGTAGAGGCAGGCAGATCTAGAAAGAGGCTTCTGCAGTAGCCCAGCCTAGAGGGAACCAGAGTGCTGAGACAGTAGGCTTCTGGGGGAAGGAGAGGAAAGGAAGAATACTTCTGAGTATGTGCAGCTGGTAGTGTGACTTTTTAGAGACATCAGAGATATGAGGAGAGAAGGAAAGTGTGGAGTCGAAGATGACCAAGGTTTTTAGCCTCACAGGTGGGAGCAGGAAGAGGGCCAAGAGAGGCCGGCCAGAGAGTGACAGGAAGGGAGGGAGCAGGTGTGCCGATGAGGAGAATCTCGGTCTAACTGGCATTAAGACAGAGATCACTGGTGGCACACCACTCCTGGATGGTGGACAGATAGTCAGAGATGAGAGATGGAGAAGAGGTGGCAGAAGGGAGCCTGAAAATGAGTTGAGTGTTGTCTGCTTAGCACTGAAAGTTGTGGCAGAGAGCGGCAATGTGGTGGGCAAGAAGTGCCAGGTATTGGTTGAACAGCCAGGGAGAGAGGTTAGACCCCTGGGGAACACCACAGCTAGAGACAGAGGATAAGAAGGACCCAAGTTAGACCTGGGAGGGTCGATCGGAGAGGAAGGAGGTCAGCCAAGCCAGGGCTATCACGGAGACAGTTGAGCAGGATGGCATGGTTGACCGTGTCAAAGGTAGAAGAGAGATCAAGTAAGATGAGGATACAGGTGGTGTTGGAATCAAGGTTGTAGAGCAGGTCTTCAAGGATGTTCAGGAGAGCAGTTTCAGTGCTTCTGGCAGCTTTGAAGCCAGACTGATGGTCATAGAGACAACCAACAGATTCAGAGTGAAGATTAAGCATGGAGATGGCCAACCTTTCCAGGAGTTTGCCTAGGAAAGGAGTGCTGGAGATTGGACGATAGTTGGCTGGGCAGGAAGGGTCGGCAGAGTGTTTTAAGAAGAGGGTGCACAAGGGAGTGCTTCAGGGGGGAGGGGAAGACTCAAGTGGCGAAGGAGTGGTTGCAGAAATCAGCCAGAGCAGGAGCCATGGTGTCAATGTGGTCCTTGATGATTTTGGAAAAACAGGGGTGAACCTGTTTTGGCGAGACTTTCATAAATCAGACTTGTCTATAAACCTCATTAAAGGAGAACAGGGGAATGGCACAGAAGGAGGGAGATGGCTGAAGAAGAGCAAGAGGAAGAGCAGGGAGTAGAGGGAGGAGGGGGGAGGAAGAGAGAGAGGACAGGATATCCTGCGTTTCAGAGATGAAATGAGAAGCCAGGGCCGTGCAGCGGGCCTGGGAGGGGACAGGAGAGGTAGAGACTATAGCAGGATTGGCCAGCTCCTTGCAGATTTTAAAGAGTTTGGCCGAGTTGTTAGATGCCGCTGTGACGCAGGCTTGGGTGTGGGCTCTCTTCTTGGTGCGGAAAGAGAGACGGTTTTGCCTTTGGAACAGGCGGCAGGCCAGTTTGTCAGAGGATGTACCGGAAGCACGCCATTTCCTCTCAGCCACCCTGCACTTGCGTTTAAGGGTGAGGTCTGAGTAGTACCAAGAGTTGCACTCGGATTTGGGCTTCAAGCGGAGCCTCATGACAGGGGCAAGAACATTGAGAGTATCAGATATAGCAGAGTGGAGCATGGAGAGGGCTGCGTCAGGGTGTGAGTCCGCCAAGGGGGGGGGGCAGTGGGGGCGAGAAAGTAAACATTAATGATTACCTTAGAAAAGTGGAAGCAGGCCAAGAGGGCCTCCCACCGGGTGCCACCATTAATGGGAGAGGAGCAGAAGGGGGAGAGCACAGAGACTATATGTGGAGTCCATAGCTCCGGCGAGGAAACGACAAAGAGGATGTTGGTGAAAGTTTGCCTGGATAAGGCACTGGTATAGGTGTCAGCGAGGCCTGGATTGGAGACCAGGATGCTCTTTTTAAACTTCTTCCTGCTATATTTAGTGAGAAGAGCAGGATAGTCGATAGAGAAGCAGTTGGAAAAGATAGGAGAGCCAGAGAGCACCATAGAGTAGGTAGGGAGAGGAGAGAAGAGGAAGGGAATGGAAAGGGGGAGGGGAGAACAAAAGGGAAGGACACAGGGCAGGGAGCAAGCAGAGGAGACAAGTTGACAATGGGGCACGATGACAGGCGCTTAATAGTGGTAGAAGGTTTGCTAAATGAGTACTTTGCTAGGAGGCAAGCCCAAGAACGGCACTACTTTCACAATGTAATTTTAAAAACAGGAGAAAAACAGACCTAAGTTTGAGAGCCCTGAATAGTGGGGAAAAGGCCTAGGAAACACAATGCAATTTTCAAATACTTTCACAATGCAATTTATGAACTACCAGAGAAAACACAACTAAGTCTGAGAGTTTGCTAAGTGGCACGGTATCAGGGGTAGAGTGAAGGCTCCACTCCTAACCTGGGCCGCACCTACCTTACTTAGTAGCTGCTGTTAGACGGCTGGCCACTGGTTTCCCCTGCTGACACCTGCAGACACTAGTTGGAGCTGCCTTAGTGGGAGCCCACTTTGCCTTGGGGCCCTTAGCCGCAGGGGCTGCCGGGAAGAGGGCTGCCCTGGGAAGGTCAGGATCAGGGCCGGGGGCGGGCAGGGAGGCGGGAACGGAAAGAGAATCAAGGAAGGACACAGTCGGGGGGTGGGGGGGAATCAACACTGCCCTCAGCCACGGAGGGCCTCAAAATATATTGCAGAATGCGCAAACAAGGCCCAGGAGGGTCCTTGCAACAACGCGCCTGGATTATTATTATTTTTTTTTAACACCACTATGGTTTCGGCCGAGCTAGACAGGACACTGGGCTTCTCGCCACATGCGGTGCTGCCTCCTCCCGGCCTCTCCTGCACCGGCAGGGTCAGTATGACTTCTGGAACAAAAAGAAAGTTGCCTTTGACTTTTGGCGGTGGATCACTGGGCTCACGCGTCGATGAAGAATGCAGCTAACTGCGAGAATTAGTGTGAATTGCAGGACACATTGATCAACACTTCGAACGCAGCATGCGGCCCCGGGTTCCTCCCGGGGCTAAGCCTGTCTGAGGGTTGCTTGTACATCAATCGCCCTGGGGTTCCCTCCTAGGGGCGTGGCTGGGGCTGTTGCAGGGACCCAGTTCCCTTCGTCCCCCTAAGGTCAGACCCCGATCAGCACCATCGCAGGATCCCTGGACCTGGCGCACAGGCTCATTGGCATCCCCAATTTCCACGTTTGATGCGGTTTCGGGATGGCCGGATGAAGCTGAGTTAATTGTAAAAATTCTGGATTTTGAAAGAAACAAAGTTGTGCCTAACTTAACAAATGGTCCCGATAGTGGAGCTGGGGCTGGACCCAGCACCAGTGATGTCATTACTGTTACTACAGTGACTGGTGTTGAAGATGAGGAGGGAGAAAGTTAATCATCTGGTCTACTTGCTTTGACCTCCTCAAATGCAGAGGCATTGTTCAATTTGAAAAAAGAGACACCCTCAGGTTCAAAGAGAAAGAACTTGAGTTTGCTATGGCCAAATTGGAAATTGAGAGGGTTGGGAAGCAGAAAGATAGGGAACACCAGTTGGAGCTAGCCAAGATTCAGGCTTCACAAGGTTCTTCCAGTGGATCTGGAGATGGTTCGGGGTCCTCTTCACATCCTAGGTTTCCTAAAGATCTCCTGAGTATGTATGAGGCGAAGAATGATATAATTAATTGGCTTGTAACTTTTGAACATGCATGTGAGGTACAAGGAGTGAGTGATGCTAACAGGATTTCATGGTTGATCAGCAGACTGCCCCATTCTGGCTGCAGTGCCATTATGGAAATGTCAAAGGCTGATAGATTAGACTTTGTTTTTTTTGTTTTTGTTTTTAATGATTTAGTTTGAAATGAAACTTTACATTATTTTTCTACATAAAAAACATTCAAATTTCTTAAAAAATGTCTTATATCGACAAGGTTAATCTTTCACCCAAATCTTAATCAGTGCTGTTAAAATTTAAAGAAACCCAAAATTGTACCACTCTTATAATCCACAGTTTATCTTGCCCCAACATGATATATGCCCATCGATCCTTCATGTTCAAATTTCTTTTTATTTCTGGCAGCATGTTGGCAAATATCTGTCGCTTAGCATCCAATTCAGGAAATTCCATAATCAGATGAAAGAGCGATTCAGTTTGATTATTCCCTACGAACGTTCTTTTGATTTCCATTTTGGTGAGTCTGTGCCAAATATTCCCCCACTGGCAACGCATTGAGTCTTAATTTTAAAAAAGTGTCTCTTATCTGCCGGTCAGGAAATTTTTTCAAATATTGCGGCAGATCATTTAGGGCAATTTAATGGAAATCAAAAGAACGTTTGTAGGGAATAATCAAACTGATCATTTAGGGCTCTAATATCTATATCCGGGTGTAGATTCAGTTTGTATTCAGATTTGAGTTTTTGTGTCATTATTCAATCATCTCTTTTAATTTTCCATTTCAATTTTTCATGAGCGTTTCTTCTGTGGTATCCATGGCTTGCAAGTTTTGTTTACAATATGTTTTCCACACATTTATCACTGTTGCATTTATTGCTGATTTTTTTTCACGAAGGATCATCATTGCTGGTATATTTTCAGGTGTCACTGTTTTCCTGTATAGATCTAGCATTTTCCAGGTCACTATCGCAGTTAAGGATTGCAGTCCTAACTCAAACCTGATTCTTGGCATAAGGTATGATTTGCGCAAGCCAAGAACCTTGCTCCAGAATATGCCTTCAATATTAGTCCACAGTACCTTCAGGATGTTTATCATTGATTCACTACTGTATGTTAAGATTGGAGTTACTTTCTGTTTATTAAACATCCATACCGGTAGTAATGAAAATGTCCCCTATTTTCTATGGATTGCTAATCCCTGGCGTGCTAACGAAGCAGCTTTTAGTTTTCAATGTTTTTCACTATTTTCACTGATTGCAATCTTTCTCCTTTTATGAAAATCTTCAGTGATCTTTTTGCAGGATTTATGCGTGTTGACAAAGCCATCATTTCAGTTTTGTTAATATTGATTTTTAAATCATTAGTTTGAGTATATTTCAAGAAGGTGGTCATTCTTTGTTGTAGCCCATTCTGAGTTTTATTGAATAAGACTACATCATCCGCATATAATATATATGGAATTTTTGTTGAATTCAGAACTGGCGGAAAACCCACTTTTGCTACATCCGTTATTTGAAGATCCGAGATATATAAGACAAAAAGTGTTGCTGCCAGTGGACACTCTTGCTTCAGACCATTCTCTGTTGCTATTGTTTCTGACAACGAACCATCTAAGGCTAGACTTATCTTAATAGTTGTTTGGGAGTATAATGCATTGATAGGCATTATATCTAACATGTTTTTTGGACAATTCCATTTTATAAATTTTTCCTATAATTTCTGTCTGTTGACCAAGTCAAGTAGGTCCACAAATATAGCAAAAGTAGCAATGTTATTCCGCACGGCTTCTTGTTTCAAACAATTCAACAATATGATGTTCACATTTATTCCAACATTTCTGGTACAACCAGTTTGTCTTGTATCAAGTCGGTTTTCAGCTATTGCCCAAGCATAATAGTTTCTTCTGTAGAAATGTTGCAAACATTTTCCCCAGCGGATCTAACAAAGCTATGGGCCGGTAGATGGTTGGAATATTCCTAGGACCCTGTTTGTAAATCGGAATGATAGTTGCAGTTGATAGCATATACTCGCCCATAGTTCCGGATATTTTTTAATTGTTGCCTTGCTCATCCCGTCGGGTCCCGAGGCTCTTGACGTATTCAGATGTTGGATATGAATTTCTATTTCATCCAGATGCCATATGGTATCCCATTTGACATGGTTATTACTAAACGGCTTTACATTTGCGGTTTCAGGTCGCTTATATAGCTCTAAGAAATGGTTTGTCCACTGGAGGGGTAATACACCTAATATTTGGTTTGTCAACAGTTCTTCCTTGTTGTTAATTAATGCCCACAATTCTCTTGTGTTTGTTTCGTTGGTTGAGATTTTCAGGATTTTTTCTGCATCATTTTGTGCAATTACCGCTTGTTGGGAACTAAACCAGTTCCTATAACAGGTTTCTATGTGACAAATTTCCTGATTATGTTGAACAAGAGGCATTTTTTTTGTTGCTTCTGCAATATTGTTCCTTACTTTTTTTTCATTTGCACAATTAAATCACAATATTCATGACTATGATTAGTTTTCTGAGTGTTTAATTGCTTGTGCTTCGTTTTGAAATAAGCAAACCTTCATAGTCTAATTTGGAATCTACTTACACATTTATATCTTCAAAGGTTGTTTTCAAATTATGAATATGTTGTTCATTTAGCCTGAATTTTGTTCCTGCATTATCACGAATTAATGCTGACAAGGTGCAGATTTCCGTTTTTTTCAAGAACCTGTGACCATTTAATGATTCGTTTTTTATGATCACTAAAGGGAGATGCAATGACTTCAAATGATTGAATTTTTGTTGTTAGTGTATGCGAGACATAAATATAGTCTAAGAGAGAATCTGAGGATTTTGCTGTTCTTGTCATTTTTGGTCCTTCTTCCCCTTGCCACATTTCACTTACCATTTCTAGATCTCTTTTTACCATTTCTTTTTCCCAAATTTGGGCTTTTGGCTGTTTCTCATAGTGTAACGCTCACCTGATTCCCACGGAGGCGCGGGTCTTGGCAGGAAGCTGTCTGTGACTCGAAAAGTGATGTGCAGGACTCGATTGGCTTCTGGGGTCGAACCTCTTCGCACTGTGTGTCGGACTCGAAGAGTGAGGTTTCTGCAGGTGAAAGAATATGGGGGTTAATGGTCTGGGTAGTTGAATGTCCCTCTCTCTCTCTCTCTTCCCATCTTTTTCGTAGAGCCCCAAGGTCAACGTGCTCACCTTATATAGGTGAATGCTGGGCTCTCCATCTGCGTCTGGTGCAGGGTGCCGTTGCCAGTTCCTTCACTGGTGAACCATAGGCCTCTTGAATTCAGAGGATGGTTACCGTTGTTGTCTGCACGAGCGGTGAGTTTCTGGACACCTTTTGTCTTTATAGTCTTTAAATGCGTGGCACGTTTATATGCAGACTCTATATAATGCTTTTCCCTTATGTATTGCAGGGCTCTTGAGATGGAAGATGAAGTGAAGCGCCTGGAAGTTTGTAAGTATGGCAAGCGCTCTAATTGTCTCTTTCCTTGCAGCTTAGTTTGTGTTAAAGAGACGCCGGAGTATTTGCAGGCGTTTTATTGCGACGAGCGGGATGGACGTAAGTAAATACCTGCTTAATGTCTTTTCTTTTGCCTTTCAGATGTTGGTTTGCAGCGCCGGAGTCCGCGGAATGCCAGTAAGTTGTTAACGATACTTTGTCTTTACAGGCGGCGATGCAGAACGAAGAAATCCGGAATCCACAGCGTGCCGGTAAGTATGGCAATGCTTTTGCCTTTGCAGGTGGAGATGCGGCGTGACGAAGCGGCCGCAGCCGATGGATCAGGTGAGTAAGTACTGCGTGTAAAGTTCGCCTTGCTAACCTGTTGTTTCTGTTCTTTGCAGGTGCTGATGATGTCTGGATACTGAAATGGTAAGTAGGATTCTTGCAGGTCCAGGTTCAGAAGAAGAAAAGCCGGAGCAGACTCGGTGAGCGTTCTGCTGCAGATGCAGAATAACGCGAAGCACGCTTCATCTATCGGGTGTGGTTTAAATAGCCTTGGAGTGATGAGGCGTCTTCTTCCACGGCCCCGCCTAGGTAAGAAAAGAGTTCCAGTTTCCAGAAGAGTTCCAGTGCTGTATCCAGGGAGTGGAGCTGCCCCACCCAGGTAAGAAAGTAGTTCCTGTTCTTAGATAGCTTCTAAGTGGCTGGTAAGTAAGCAGCATGGTCTGCTGCAGGTAAGTCCACCCAAGCATCCTCACACCTATTATGAGCCCGGCGCTTCCAGTGCCGGGACCAAAGGTTTTGATGAGCCGGTGCCACCGACGCCAGGACAAGGTCCAAAAGGTCCCAGTGGGGACCGGCTGGTGCCTAGGATTAGGGTTAGGGGCCTGCTTCCAAGGACGTTGGGCTGGTCCTGGCTCCTTGGAAGCAGTGATCATGACAGTACCCCCCCTCAAGGCCCCTCCTAAGCGTGTCTTCTCCGGGGGTTTCGGCTTGTCGGGGTGATTCAGATGGAATTTTTTGACCAGACGAGGTGCGTGGACGTATTCTGAAGGTTCCCAAGACCTTTCCTGGGGGCCGTAACCTTTCCAATCAACCAGATAATATAACTTAGATTTGGAGATTTTGGAGTCTAGGATGTTCTTTACTTCGAATTCAAGTTCTCCATCTACTAAAACCGGTTCTGGGAGTTCAGTCAATCGGGTTTCTGGTTGCACAGGTTTTAATAAGGAGACATGGAATACTGGGTGTATTTTCATATGCGTAGGTAACTCCAATTTGACAGCCACCGGATTAATTATGGCAGATATGAGATAGGGTCCTAGGTATCTCGGGATGAAGGTGCGGGGTCACTTTAGAGGCAGGTGCTTAGTGGATAGCCAGACTTGATCTCCTACAGCTTAATGAGGAGCCTCTTTACGGTGTCGATCTGCTCCTCTTTTGAATTGAGCTTTAGCTCTTTGCAGATGGGCCGAGGCTTCCTTAAAAGCACGGGTGATCTCCGAGTGCAAGTGATCCACAGCAGGTGCTTCGAATTCTTGGGAAGGATCCAGGTTAGAGGTTCTAGGATGGTGTTCGTATAGTAAGAAGAAGGGAGTCTTCCCTGTTCCAGAATGAATCGAATTATTGTAAGCGTATTCAGCGATCCAAGGAATATCCTTCCAGGGGTTTTCAGTTTGTTGGAGCATGCAACGTAGATATTGCTCTAGAGTTTGATTTGTCCTTTCGGTTTGTCCGTCAGTTTGGGGATGGTGACCAGTTGAAAGTCTTACATCAATTTGGGCTAGACGACAGCAACTGCGCCAGAAGTGAGAGATGAATTGACTTCCCCTATCGGAGACTAAAACCGAGGGAAAACCGTGTAGCCGAACGATGTTTTCTAAGAATTCTCGGGCCAATACTGAGGCTGATGGTAGACCCTTTAGGGGAATGAAGTGAGCCATCTTGGAGAATAGATCCACGACTACTAAAATGGTAGTATATCCCGAGCATGGAGGTAAGTCCGTGATGAAATCCATGGACAGGGTATGCCATGGACAGGGAGGGATGTCTAGTGGCTGTAGTAGGCCGGCTGGTTTTTCCTTCTGACTTTTATTCTGGGCGCACACACCGCAGGAGATTACAAAGTCTCTAATATCCTTTTTCCATGACGGCCACCAGAAATGTCTTTTAATCTTTTCCATGGTTTTGGTAATGCCAGGGTGACCCTCCATTAGAGAGTCGTGATAACAGGAGATTACTTGTTTTTGTATTTTCTCACAGGGTAAATGCAATCGTCCTCGGAAATATGGTAGGTCTTGATCCACTGAAAATTCTTTCCCCTTTAATTGCCAATCTTGTAAATCGCCCGGAGTTAGGAGTGATTTAACCATGGTCTTGATGTCTTCAAAAGATTGAGCGCTGACCAAACCCAAAATTCTTTGTTCTGGAATTATGGGTATTGGTTCTGGATTGGTCAAATGTTCATCTACCCCCATCCGGGAGAGGGCATCTGCTTTTCCGTTCTTACTGCCTGGTCGATAAGTAATTATAAAGTCAAATTCGGCTAGAAACAGAGCCCAGCAAAGCTGTCTGGAAGATTGAGCTTTGGCTGTCTTTAGATATTGTAAATTGCGGTGGTCAGTCATTACGGTGACTGTGTGTCTGGCTCCTAGAAGATAATGCCGCCAGGCTTTAAAGGCCGATCTGACGGCCAAAAGTTCCTTGTCTGTAATTGAATAGTTGATCTCGGGAGGCGAAAACTTGCGGGACCAAAAGGCAACAGGATGTAGTTGGTGTGTGACCGGATCTCTTTGTGATAACACTGCCCCCATAGCAAGACTAGAAGCATCCGTTTCCACGATGTAAGGAAGTTCTGGGCGAGGATGTTTTAAAACAGGTGCAGAAATGAATTTAGCTTTTAAGTCCTGAAAAGCTTGTTCTGCTTCAGAAGACCACTCAAAACGTTTGTTCTTTTTCAACAGAGCGGTGATGGGCTGGACTATCTGAGAAAATTCAGGAATGAATCTGTGGTAAAAGTTAGCGAATCCTAACATGCTTTGAACTCCTTTTACAGAGGTTGGTGATGGCCACTTGATAATTGCATCAACTTTCTTTGAATCCATATGGACTCCGTTAGGTGACAATATGAATCCCAGGAACTCGACTTCTGTTACGTTGAAAACGCATTTCTCAAGCTTAGCAAAAAGATTATGTTGACGCAATCTCTCGAGAACCTTTTTAACGTGTCTCTGATGTTCTTCTTCAGATGATGAATAGACGAGGATGTCGTCAATGTAGACAACAACACACACGTCTATGAGTTCTCTAAGGACATCGTTCATAAAATATTGGAAAGCAGCAGGAGCATTACACAGTCCAAAGGGCATCACTTGATATTCGAATAGCCCGTACTTGGTGCGGAAGGCCGTTTTCCATTCATCGCCCTCTTTTATCCGTACCAAGTGGTAGGCTCCTCTGAGATCCAGCTTTGTGTATATACATGCCTCTTTGTCTTGGTCCAGGAGTTCAGGGATCAAAGGTAACGGGTATCTGTTTTTAACGGTGATCTGATTCAGGGCGCGGTAATCTATGCAAGTCCTAAGGTCTCCTTCCTTTTTCGGAACGAAGAACAAAGCCGATGAAGCTGGAGATTTTGAAGGACGGATAAACCCGTTAGCTAGGTATTGGTCCAGGTACTGTCTGAGGTGAAGGTTCTCTGGCTCGGTGAGGGCATAAATCCTGCTGCAAGGAGGAGTTGTTCCAGGTATGAGATCTATTTGACAGTCGTAAGACCTATGAGGAGGCAGGGTGTTAGCTTGATCCTTCCGGAAGACGTCTTGGAATTCCTGGTATTCGGGAGGTAATTTGGGAACCTCCTCAGAAGAGATTGCCGCCAGTGAAACATCAGACCGAGGATAACAAGTGGTAAAACACTCTGGAAACTGAACCGTCTTTGCTCGCCAATCGATCTGAGGATTGTGCTTCTCTAACCAAGGGATTCCCAGAATGATCTGGAACTGAGGGGCCTTGATTACATCGAACACGATTCTCTCCCGGTGTCCATCTTGACTCACTAGCGTCACTTCTTGGGTGGCATGCATTACTGGTCCGGAGGCTATCTCCGTGCCATCCACAGTAGTGATGACGTCTTTTACTGCCTTAGGGACAAGGGGTAGATTCATCCTTGATACCATTTCACGGTCCACATAGTTACCGATTGCTCCGCTGTCAATGTAAGCTTCAATTGCATGCAAACGATCCGGACGTTCAGGACTAATGAGGACCATGGGTATCACGAAATGCGAGGTCACGGGACAGATCTTAACGCTCGGCAAGAGGACCTCTACTCTTGTCGGGCGAGGTCGTTTCCCTGCTCTGACTTTGTGGTACAGGTATCCGCGTCTCCTACAGTCTTCTTAGCTGGTTTCACTGGACAGTCCTGAAGAAAGTGTCCTGAGTTTCCGCAATAGAGGCATAATTGCAGCTGCCTTCTTCTTTCCCGCTCTTTCTGGGTTAAAGGTCCTTTCATGCCCCCTATTTGCATGGGTTCCACAGTGTCAGCTCCCTTATTCGAGGTCTGTGGTTTAGAAAACACTCGGGTATCAAATCTGGAACGATCTGCCTTCCTCTTCTATAGTCTATGGTCCAATTGGACAACTAAGTCAATATAATCAGAACATTCTTGTGGAGGATTCACAACTTGCGCTAACACATCCTTGAGCTCTCCACGCAGGCCTCTGTAGAAAAGCGTTATTCTCTTGTCCTCGGGCCATTGTGTTTCCACTATGAGTCTATTGAAGGAGGCTATATAAGTCAAGAGGTCTTGATTACCCTGTCGTAATGAGAGAAGTTCATTGTCCAAGGCCTGCCCTTGTGCATGTCTTGCAAACAGTTTCTCCATGCTGGACTGGAAGGCCTGAAAATCATGTAAAACCGGATCATCCTGGGTGACTAACGGGATCGACCAATCTGCAGCGCTGCCACTGAGATAAGAAAGCACGAAAGCCACCTTGGTCTGGTCTGTTGGGAATGCAGCTGGTCGACATAAGAAGTGTAGGCGGCACTGGTTGATGAACACTGCGAATTTCTTTGGATCACCAGAAAAGCGTTTGGGCGGAGCCAAGGGCACATTACCGGGCAGATTGATTTGCACTGGATTTGAAGCTGATGCAGGAGGATAACTCCCTCCTGGAACGGGCAAAGGTGTCTGTCCTGCCTGCGTTTGTAACAACTGCCTAGCAAGGTCCTCTGTTCGCTCCTTGGAAATTATCAGTTCTCTTCTTAGAGAGTTCGTTTCCTGACGAGCTGCATGTACTTCTGCTCTTAATTCCCCGAGCAACTGGGCTAATCGATCAGTGTCTGAGGTTTCCATTGCGCCTGGGTAGGAGTTTTGTGGTTGGCTTTGCGTTCTGTAACGCTCACCTGATTCCCACGGAGGCGCGGGTCTTGGCAGGAAGCTGTCTGTGACTCGAAAAGTGATGTGCAGGACTCGATTGGCTTCTGGGGTCGAACCAGTTCGCACTGTGTGTCGGACTCGAAGAGTGAGGTTTCTGCAGGTGAAAGAATATGGGGGTTAATGGTCTGGGTAGTTGAATGTCCCTCTCTCTCTCTCTCTTCCCATCTTTTTCGTAGAGCCCCCAGGTCAACGTGCTCACCTTATATAGGTGAATGCTGGGCTCTCCATCTGCGTCTGGTGCAGGGTGCCGTTGCCAGTTCCTTCACTGGTGAAACATAGGCCTCTTGAATTCAGAGGATGGTTACCTTCGTTGTCTGCACGAGCGGTGAGTTTCTGGACACCTTTTGTCTTTATAGTCTTTAAATGCGTGGCACGTTTATATGCAGACTCTATATAATGCTTTTCCCTTATGTATTGCAGGGCTCTTGAGATGGAAGATGAAGTGAAGCGCCTGGAAGTTTGTAAGTATGGCAAGCGCTCTAATTGTCTCTTTCCTTGCAGCTTAGTTCGTGCTAAAGAGACGCCGGAGTATTTGCAGGCGTTTTATTGCGACGAGCGGGATGGACGTAAGTAAATACCTGCTTAATGTCTTTTCTTTTGCCTTTCAGATGTTGGTTTGCAGCGCCGGAGTCCGCGGAATGAAAGTAAGTTGTTAACGATACTTTGTCTTTACAGGCGGCGATGCAGAACGAAGAAATCCGGAATCCACAGCGTGCCGGTAAGTATGGCAATGCTTTTGCCTTTGCAGGTGGAGATGCAGCGTGACGAAGCGGCCGCAGCCGATGGATCAGGTGAGTAAGTACTGCGTGTAAAGTTCGCCTTGCTAACCTGTTGTTTCTGTTCTTTGCAGGTGCTGATGATGTCTGGATACTGAAATGGTAAGTAGGATTCTTGCAGGTCCAGGATCAGAAGAAGAAAAGCTGGAGCAGACTCGGTGAGCTTTCTGCTGCAGATGCAGAATAACGCGAAGCACGCTTCATCTATCGGGTGTGGTTTAACTAGCCTTGGAGTGATGAGGCGTCTTCTTCCACGGCCCCGCCTAGGTAAGAAAAGAGTTCCAGTTTCCAGAAGAGTTCCAGTGCTGTATCCAGGGAGTGGAGCTGCCCCAACCAGGTAAGAAAGTAGTTCCTGTTCTTAGATAGCTTCTAAATGGCTGGTAAGTAAGCAGCATGGTCTGCTGCAGGTAAGTCCACCCAAGCATCCTCACACCTATTATGAGCCCGGCGCTTCCAGTGCCGGGACCAATGGTTTTGATGAGCCTGGTGCCACCGGCGCCAGGACAAGGTCCAAAAGGTCCCAGTGGGGACCGGCTGGTGCCTAGGATTAGGGTTAGGGGCCTGCTTCCAAGGACGTTGGGCTGGTCCTGGCTCCTTGGAAGCAGTGATCATGACACATAGTGTAATCTTGTACCATCTTGGTTAAATAAATGCATATTGAAATCACCACATAATATTATTTCAATTGGCTCATATTTCAGTTTGATTTCATCTAATTTTGTCAGAGTTATATCTATGAATACTTTGTAAGGTATTTCATTTGAACTCCAGTATATATTGAATATTGCCAATCGTTTTTCTCTAGGTTGGCTACTTTTCTCTTCCAAGTCATTGCAAGTATTATTTCCAAATCGATATTTGCGTAAATGGATTCACGTTTATTACTTGTAACGTTTTAAAATTTGTATCACTTTTTATTGCCCTTTATTAAACCTGCCGAGGGACTACCTTTAGAACCCTGATTAGCAGGGTTCATATTTATGTGAAAAACATCACTTATCGGTTGGTAATTTATCTAAGTTTCCTGGAGACAAACAATATCAGCCTTTTTAAATTCTACGTTAGTGTTTTTACATAAGTGGCTGAATCCTGTTGTATTCCACTAGCATAATATAACATTTTTATGTTGTTTATCTGATTGTTAATCTTCACAAATTCTTATTATTTCCAGATTTATATCGTCCCTCTGGTTTTTATGCGATTCCTTTACTCCTGACTGCATCTTAATTTGTAGAACTCTTATTCTCTCCTGTCTTTTCATTTTTTCTGATTCAATCCAATTTTCATCATATTCATCTGGTCTTTCTGATTGATTTTGTTTCCACTTTTCATTTGTCGATTTATTCAGCACTTAATTCAACTTGTTTTCTGAATCCGTTTTTAGGACTCGAAATCCAAGCGCTCGAATTTGTTCTCCATTCATTAAAATGTAGTCATATTTTAGCGGTGGTTCATTCGATGTCCACTAAAACTATAGAAGAGGTTCATGCACACATCAATTACTGCGCCACAGTAATGAGTAGATTCCAAAGAACTGATTCTTATAGCATGCTGGATATTTATTGGTGGCCCTTTACGATAACACGTGTTTCGGTATTTTTGGGTGCCTTTATCAAATCAGGGCAATTACTGTTATCTATCTGCTAGTTTCAAGAAGGCATAGTGTTGTAGTAGCAGGTTAAATCCCATCAGACTCATGAAAAAAGGTGCTGGAAATATCACTGCTCGTGCATCACGCGTCGGGTAAGGGAGTGCACTACATCTAGTTGGTCATGCAGAGGAAAGATTACAAGGTGTATATCTTTTGAGGAAATATGTAGGTCTCTGATGACTTCGAAAAGTCTTAAGACATTGGCTCTGTTCAGGAATAGATCATCATTTATTCTTTTTTAATCGTTTAATCCACAATTTATATGATTCCCTTTTTTGGCTGGGATTAATAAATCTAGGTTCTTGAATCTCGGGTCTGTGCACAGGGTCCCTTCTCCTGCGAGATTAGACTTTATAAAACTGAAGCAATCTCTGATCCTCAAGTCTGGGAAGACTCCTGCCCAATACTTGAGGACGTTTAGAGAATACAAAAAGAAAGAATGCATGACCTATGTACATTTTGTTGCTGATTCTTTGAAGTACTTGAGTGGCTGGATAGAAGGCTATCAGGTAACCACCTTTTGAAGGTATGAACAATTTGGTCATGCTTGAATATGTTCGCCTCTTGTTCCACAGAGCTTAAGCAGCATTTGGCTGACTCAAAGGAGTTACATCCAAAGAGGCTAGCCTTTGCTGCTGACGTATGGGTTTCACATAGAGTGACCCATAAAGACAAGCCTGCTTCAGGTAAGCAGGAGGAGGTAAAGAAGCAGAGAGAGAAAGAGGGTGGGGATGATGATACATCTATGTCCAAGAAGGTCCACAAAAAGTTTAATAAGGGGAAGTCATCAGAATCAGGTCAGGGTAGTGGGACTAACCCTCCCAAGCAGATGAGTGGTTACACTAAGCCTCCCTATGAGTCAAGTGCCAGTGGGGCTTGTTACACTTGTGGAGCAAGTGACCACAGGAAGGGGGGACCCCCAAGTGTAAGGGTAAGACCTTGGGGGTCCACTCTGCCAGTTTGGCCTTCTCTCAGTATGAGGAAGAAGAGATTGTAGGGGTGTCCTTCCCTTTAGACTGCATTCCCTCAGAGGAAGAGTCTGAAGTTAGTCTAGATTCCTTGGAAACTAGCAGTACTAGAGCACTGGCTCCCATCCCAGTCCTATTGCATAGTGATAATTATGTTGAGGATAGTGTTCAGGTAGAAGGTGTAACTACCCCTACTCTTAGGAACACTGGGCCCAGTCCTACTGATGTAGATTCCTTCATGGTAAACCCACAGGTTCTTGCCAGAGTTCCTGGGGGGGATACTCAGTTGGCTGGTAGGCCCTCTCTTAATGTTCAAGTAGCACCTGTCAGTGGAGCTGTGAATAGAGAAATGGTTAGGGCATCTGTCAATGTAAGGAGAGTGAATCCTAGAAAAGTGCTGGGTGAGTTGAGCCTTCAAGACTTATGTCCTGATAGGCCCTCACCAGACGCTTCAAGCACTAGGTCTCAACACTGGGCTGTCTTAGGCATGCCTAAGAAAGCCTAGGCCTAAGGGGAAACCCATGGCCAGTGGAGTCAGAAACAGAGAAAGAGGGAAGGAGAATAGTCTCCCTGCCTTACCTACAACTGATGTTGAGGTAGTTGGAAGTATCCCCATTCCTAGTTTGGAAGAGGGACCACCAGAAAACCTTGCATCCTATGGGCCTCCTCAGCTGCCTAGTATACAGATAGAGGAGAGTCCTTGGAGACCAAGATGTATGGGCCAACAGAAAAGAAAACCATCATGGTTAGGCCTATGGAGAAAGGCCTGCTTCCAATGGGAGGATTCTCCTCCAGTGAAGCAAAGGATTCACAAGGAAGGTGGGTTACTGCAAAGTACACCCACAGAGCCCACCAGAGCAAACCTTGAGAGGTCGGAGGTTGCTCAGGTTGTGAGGCTCTTCCTCCTACAGTTGGTGTGTGACATTCCCCTGGTGATGCATCCTAGTGTCAGAATATCACCTAAGTGGTCTAACGCACATTCCTGCTGACCCATGATGTGGGTACAGAGGAAACCCAATGCAGGGGTCTCACTCTCTGTCACCAGGTTGACAGGAGAGAAAAAAGAATTCATTTACTCCAGAGTTCACTTTTAGGAGTGAACTCATTTCTGCCAGAGACAAAGCCTAATTGCATTAGCCCCTTGACTCTGGAGACCTCAGGCAATAGGTTGCAAGTGGCGATTACTGATCATAATCCCATATGCCCTTGTGCCAACCCACAGGGAATAACTGCCAAGTCAGTCATTGACACCATGCTGAATGACAGCTACAGCGGTAGCTCCTCTGCTGTGCTCAGTAGTGGTCAGACCCAGTGGAGGGATGGTGAAGTGACCTGTCAAGTGTTACAGAGCTGTCAACCAAAGGGGGGGGTCTGAGAGTGAGATCTGTCACGTCTCTCAGGAGTTTGATCGGAGCTCTCAGTGAGCCCCAGAGAAGGAAGTGGGGCCTTCTCATGTCAAACCTGTTCTGCAAATCCCTCACTACCTGTCCGTGGTCTGGGTCTTGCCAAGTTTCACAGCTTGAAAAGGCAAACTATTCTCAAGGCTGTGGCGAACCTGGACAGGTTGCCATACAGTTTTCTATGAACAGTTTGGGAGATTTTATCTTGAGAGATAAAATTGGAGCCCTGCTTATGGCTATAGAGTGGGAGTCAGATAAATCTGTGTGTCTCCCTGCCCTGTGTCAAAGCAGCCCTTCTAATGGCTTCAGTGAGGATGGCCTAGTGTCACCTCACCTGTCCCCACATCAGCAAGGTGAGCTGAAGAGTTTGCTGAGGCAATCTCCGCCCTTGATATCACTGACACCCTTTATAACAGGATGGTGTAAACCAGACTGTATTCTGGGAGTAAGTGAACCCACCAAAATTCGGTATTGTGTTGGCTCAGAACCAAGGGAAAGTTCTGACAGTTGGTGTGAGATCCACCCTGTGTTGGAACAAAGTGTCTGAGCATTCTAGCTGTCAAGATTGCATTTCTGAGGAACTGGAGGGACATACAGGTAAAGCCAGTTTTGGATTCTGTATTGACACTAGAGCTCTATGTTCTGTCCCCAAGACAGAAGCACACTCTGCACTAAGAGGTAACACGTTAATGGATCAGCTATGTACTGAAAAGTACAGTTGCTGTTATGATCTCTCTGCAGGGTATGGCAACATATCCCTGTCAGTCTGTGCTGAGGAAGAGACAGCAGTTTCAGCCTTTTCCGAGCCTTACGTCAGTATAAGGGTTTCTGGATTGGTGGCTGCAACTGACACCTGTCGACTGAGCTTAGCTCCTGTTCTGAATGGGACAGTGGATCTCAGCAATACATGTCTGGATGACATGGCAGATTCAACCTCCACTTGGTAGGAATTGGGTCTGACTCAAGAGACTGGGTGTCAGGACCTTCATCAGGCCAATTGTTCAGAAAGATAGCCAAGTGTCAAACTGAGCAGGAGCCATTGGCCTTCCTCATGCATAAAGTTGTTGTATGTGGGAACAAGATGCAACCTCTTGTCAGTGATGTACTTCATGTACAGAACTGGCCAACCCCCACTAGCAAAGCCCAAGTGAGGAATTTCCTGGGCCTTTCTGGGAAATACAGGAGTAAAGTGGCAGCCTATAGAAATATAGCTGTCCCTCTGACTGCCCTCACTATTCAGAGGGGACCTAAAGAGTTCTTATGGACTCCTGAATGTGATAAGGCCTTCACTGGTCTGAAAGAATCCCTAGGTCAGGCCCCTGGTTTAAGGGCGCCTGATTGGAAGAGACCTTTCTTAGAACAGACAAACAAGTTACTTTCTTCCCTGGTAACGTTCTTTCGATGGGATGTTCCTCCAACGTATTCCAAATCTATGACAGTAATCACCATAGCTGTGCTGCTACGGAAAATTTTCGGCGTCTGCGTTCTGCGTCGATGACGTCGATACGCTGTCCCTTGAGGGCCTCTGTCGAGCCGACATCACCGGATGTTATAAGTAGGACGCACAACGCCTCAGTTGTAGTTTTTTCCCAGAACGTGTGGCACCAATCTTCTGCCAGTATGACTACAGAAAGCCTAGCAGAAACGTAAGCTGCAATCGCATAAGAAATTCTGTAGAGGGGCAGGCTGGGAGGGTGCGATGTGGAATACGTCGGTGGAATATCCCATCGAAAGAACGTTACCAGGTAAGAAAGTAACTTGTTCTTCGAGGGGATTGTGTCCTCCGACGTATTCCACATCTATGACAGACTCCGAAAGCAGTACCAACGTATGGAGGAGGGAAAAGAATTTAGAATTTTAGAATGCCCAATCAAATTGCAGAATAGAGGACCGCCTTACCAAAGGCCAAATCTTGCCCATGGATAGAATCCAGGGAGTAGTGTGTTACAAAAGTATGGACAGAGGCCCATGTGGCTACTTCACAAATATTACGAATGGGAACACCCCTCTGCAGAGCAGTGGAGGCAGCCACACCCCTAGTAGAATGGGCCCGTAAGCCTACCGGAGGGTCCTTACCAGCCAGACGGTAGCATTCATAGATTGTCAAGATGATCCATCGGGACAAGGTCTGCTTAGAAACAGCTTGACCTAAACACCTTCCAGCGTATCCCACAAATAGCTGATCCTCCACTCTGACCCGGGACATCCAGGAAAGATAGAAGCACAAAGTCCTCCATAGGATCCAGCCTATGGAGCCTCTCCTCTTCCTTACCAGTATGCGGATGTGGATAGAACGCCGGAAGAATTACCTTCTGTCACAAATGAAAATCCGACACAACCTTCGGAAGAAAAGAAGGACGAACCCTAAGGACAACCCTGTCCTTATGAAAAACAGTGAAAGGTGGTTTGGCGCAGAGTGCCTGTAACTCACTCACTCTGCGAGCGGAAGTAACCGCAACCAAAAATAGAGTTTTAAAGGTCAACAGTCTCAAAGGACAAGAATGTAAGGGCTCAAACGGAGTACCCATTAGGAATTTCAGAACTAGGTTCAAATCCCATCCCGGTACCTGGAAAGGAGACGGTGGGAACACATTTGTCAGCCCATTAAGAAAATGAGAAATCAAAGGAATCTTAAAATAAGAACACTCCTCAGACGAGCGCTTAAATATGGACAGCGCGGCCAGGTAACCTTTAATGGTACCCACTTGCAGGCCCTTGTGGGCCAGAGAAAGCATAAAAAACAGAACCACAGGAATTGAACACTGAAAAGGATCCACATTCTGTACCCTGCACCAGTCGCAGAACTTTCTCCAACGGCAACGGTACAGGGACTTTGTTGCGGGCCTTCTGGCCGAACGCAACACCTCCATCACGTCTTCAGGGCGGTCCAAATTCTTATTCCTCAGCCTTTCAGACTCTCAGATGCCAAGCATTAAGGCTGAGAGACTTGACCTCTGGATGGAGAACCCGACCTCCCTCCCGTGAGAGCAGATCGTCTCGGTAGGGAAGACGGCGTGGAGGGCAGATGGACATGTCGAGAGGTCCGGATACCACCCTCTCCTGGCCCACGCTGGAGCAATGAGGATCATTCGGAACCAAACCTCCGTAACCTCCTCAACACCTGTGGAATGACGGGGACTGGAGGAAATGCGTACAGCAGTGGGAAGGACCACTCCACTACGAACACGTCCCCTAAGGCTTCTCTTGGAGGAAATTCCCACAAGCAGAATCTTTCGCACTTCCGGTTGACACTGGTGGCGAAGAGATCCACTTGTGGGGTCCCCCAAAGGGCGAAGATCTCCAAAAGAACTTCCTGAGCCAACTCCCACTCGTGAGAGACCGTGCTCTGCCTGCTCAGAGCGTCCACCGCCTTCATCTCCAGCCAGATGAACTGCTGAGATCGAAATTTCCTGCTGGATGGCCCAGAACCAGAGCTGCATCGCCTCTCTGCACAGTGGGAGGGACCCTGCCCCCCCTTTTTGTTGAGGTAGTGCATAGCCACTGTATTGTCCGTCAGAATCAGGACATTCTTCCCCCGCAAAGACGGCAGAAAAGCCTTCAGGGCTAACCTGACGGCCCTCAGCTCCAACAGATTGATATGGAATCTGGACTCCGAAGGAGACCAACGACCGCTGACTGTCAACTCGTTGGCATGCGCTCCCCATCCCATGAGGGATGCGTCCGTTACGATCGTCACCTCTGGCCAGGGTAGCCAAAATGGAGCCCTCTTCATCAGATTGCCTTCGACGGCCCACCAATGAAGATCCTGGGCGACCGAGG
Source organism: Ambystoma mexicanum (assembly GCF_040938575.1). Lineage (NCBI taxonomy): Eukaryota > Metazoa > Chordata > Amphibia > Caudata > Ambystomatidae > Ambystoma > Ambystoma mexicanum. The sequence continues at coordinate 487,606,745 of NC_090922.1, read as the reverse complement.
GCGGCACCTGAACTGGATCCGCCATCCTGCCGGCGGACTGCGACCACTGCATCTTGAGAGCCTACTGCAGAGATCTCATCCGCAGCCTGGCCTCTGGCACCAGTAGAATGGAGGATGCCATGAGGCCGAGCAACCTCAAGAACTCGAACGCTGGGAGACTCTGGGCATGTTGAAACTTGTCCACCATCTGCAGAATGTGATGAGCCCTCACCTGGAGAGGCGAACACTGCCCCAGGGATGTGTGGAGCACTGCTCCTATGTACTGGAGCCGCTGGGTAGGTGTCAAGTGGGACTTCTTTAAGTTGAGGGAGAAGTCCAGCCTGTGAAGGGAGTGGCAGGTGACTGACAGATGATCCAGGACTTGCTCTGGAGAGCGCGCCCTGATCAACCAATCGTAAAGGTAGGGGTAGACGTGAATCCCCCCTTTCCTGAGATATACTGCCACCACCACCATTAGCTTGGTGAAGACCCTCGGGGAGGAGGTCAATCCGGATGGCAGGACCCGAAACTGAAAATGCGAGTCGCCAACCGCGAACCTCAGGTACTTCCTGTGCTTGGGATGAATCGGCACATGAAAGTAAGCATTCTTGAGGTCGAGAGACACCAACCAGTCCTGAAGTTGAAGGGCCTGGAGGACTTGAGAGAGAGTAACCATCTTGAACTTGTCCTTCCTGAGGCGCTTGTTCAAACCACGCAAGTCCATAGTTGCATTTCGTATTCATTTTTTAGTGTTAAAAAATAATTGTAACTGAAAGAGGAACGTCAATTATAATACACCACTGGCAGTGATGAGGTACATAATTGTGTTAATGTCACACAGAGATGTAATCCATATTGAAATCAACAATCAAAATCTAAAATCTCATTCGAATAGGCTCCTCAAGGTGTTGTGTAGTTGCCGACGCGTTTCGGATATAATCCGTCTTCAGGGCTAGGTGCCTATTATTCCTTGCAAAATTCAATTCTGTTTTCGGTGCTGTCACTTTTTAAACCTGAGAACAATGGTTAAAGGGTCTTTTAGTATCACACTTATAACTGTTTATCTTTATATACTGTTAAGTGTTTATCTTAACAGGTTTGTTGAATGTGCTTACTCTATTTATGTAACTCTAACACTGGTCTTGTGGTTATTTATTCCCAGAATACTGATGTGACAATTAACATGGGATTTTTATCCCTATTGGAGTGTGTTAGTGGGCCTCCTGTTAGCAATTAACAGGTTTTGTTTTCCGCTGATGGCGTCAATGCCTTCTTAGAAGGCTTCACAGGCTCCAACGGTCTCAAGGGTGTCGAGGACCGGGACCTGGAACGGGCATGGCTAGAGCGATCTACCTTGTCCGATCGGGACCTTGACGGCTCCCGATGATCGCGCCGACCACCAGAGCCTGAAGGCGTGCGAGCGGTGGCCCTAGCGCGTTCCTTGCCGGCTTCTCCCGAAGACGCAGATGGAACGGACCCCTGCGATTTGAAAATCGCCATCATCTCCTTGCGAAATGCGTCCCATTCCGCCGGAGATGAATGCTTGTTGGGACAAGCTACCCGCCGTCTGGCGGACTCCTCGGACGGGGAAGGCGACCGCTGACGGCGCTTCCGAGAGTGCCTAGAAGAGGCAGAGGCAAGGCGGGAACCACTCCGGGACCGAGACCCCCTGGACTTACGCCGACGCGGAGAGTCGAAAGCCCTGCGGATTTTGACTTACAGGGTTTGGAAACCATACCTACAGATAACTTCTTCCGATCCTGCAAGGCCTTGGACGTGTGTTAGGAAAGATTCTCTTTACTGCAGCTTTCCTTCCATCTTTATGGAACCCCCAAACTTTTTGCTTTTATTTTTTAATCTGGCCTGTACTTTTTGCAGTGCAGGCACTGGCCTTTGCGCATATGTTATGGGGAAACTAATTTGTCCTTCAGGCTATCAATACTGGGAAACAATGTTTCCCTCGGTTTTGTGACTATGTTTCTACTTGTGGTTACTTTTGTATCACTTGTGGTAACTGTTTTATTATTGCACAATGCAGCTTACACTGCAGTGCAATGGGGTGCATTTTTGTTTTGCCCTTGACTAACGGTCAGAGGATTTTTGGTTACTCTAGATGTGCTTAAAAGATGGGCTGGTGGCAGCAGTGACTTTTCCCCACTTTTTGGGGAGTTTCCTTTTAGCTTTACTGCGTTTACCGCGTTTGGCTACTAACTGTGGCTACTGGTCAAACATGGCTGTGCCACAAGATTTTTCCCCTGTTGTTCTTCCATCTTGTTGTTTAGCCTTATTCCTGGCCTCAGAGGCTTTTAGGATAAGAAGAGGAACCCTGCACCCAGTCTTCAGAGAGCCTGGCAAAACCTGAAGGAGCCAAGTATCCTGTCCAGCTGTGAGACTTGCAAAGAAACCTGAAACCTGACTGAAGGAGGCCAGGCCAGCAACTTCTGCTGCAGCCCTAGTGAAGCCCTGACTTGCTTGTGATCTTTAGTAGCCCTGCGAAGGTGCTACGATGCTTGGAGTGGAGGGATCATCCATTCTCGAAGTCAGCTCGGTGCCCACCACAAAAACCGCCTTCGGAAGTGCCCTGGAACCTTCCATACTAAGCTTTGTTTTTGGGCTACCGTGCTAACTTCGTCACCGCACTGAGTTCCGGCACTTGGTGGACCCTCGGCTGCCACTGCAAGGCTCCCTCCTGCGAAATGTCAGAGTCCTAGCACAAAGGGGACCCGAGATAGACCAGAAAGTGCGACCGCTGCTACTGAGTCCTGTTGCTTCGCTGTGCGCGGCATGCACCGTCTGAAACCTGTTTACCTGACCTGAGTCCAGTCTTGGGAGGGATGCTGCATCGTTTGGTTTTGCATTTTTTAACCGAGAGTCCTTGCACCAGCTAAAGACACCAAAGGGAGTGAAGCTCGAACCTGCAACCCCTGAAAATCGAGGACCACAGATTGTGGCAGTAAAAGCAACCTAGGACACCCTTCCTTTCTTCTACCAAGACTGGTGAAGATTCGGAGTAAGGGGGGTCAATTATTGAGCTTTTAACATACCCCTATACTCCCATTAAAAGTTAATGGGTTTATAATAATCCTATTTCTAACACTATTGGCTTTGCTGTTGGGGATAATTTTGGGCATTAGTCTACATTGAATCCAAACTCAAAGAGCCCTTCACTGGACCCCAGAGACCCTACCTGCATTTTTTCCTGCATATTAAGTTCTGTGGAACTGTATCCTGAACAGTAGGGCACAAGGTCCCAGGCAATTTAGGGCTAGACAATTTTAGCTAGGGACCCTCTCTGTGGACCCTTTGGTGTATAATATGTACCTATCCATTCATTTGCAGGAGTACTTGATTTGTATTGTGCATTTGAACCAAGTGAATGTATATATGTATTTAGTTTGATAGCATTGTGTGCTAAGTCTACCTGCTTGTATTCATTTTTTCTATAGTGTGTTCTGGCCATAATTAAATAACTGTATTTTTATACATCCTGTCTAAGTGTTATTTGTGATGCCCATTGTGTGACCTCATGTGGACCCTTTACAAGCTCACCATCTCTGAAGAACTTAGCCTAGACCGCCTGTCACTGCTACCTAAACTGGTTTGGCTACAGCTTCCCAGAGTTGTCCTTGTCACAATATAGGTTGGCCTTCTATACATCTGTCCACCAGGCCAGAGTATAGAAAATCAGTCCTAACAACTGCACTCCGTATCCCACATGCAGTGTAGGGACCGGAAGAAACACTTGCACACATAAAGAAGGGAGCATTCCGTAGCACAATTGGCTGTTACTCTGAGAGGGTTTTTTTCATTGGACCTTAAAAGGGAAATTACAGACATTTGTCCTTGGAAACAAGGTGACAAATACCAAGGGCACGAAAATAGGGAAGCAACAGAAACACATTCAAAGATTATGGCCAATATATCAGGCACTGGGTTATTACTAGATTAATAAAAGGAAAGAAAGATTCCAGCAATATATGTTGGCAGTATATGGTCCTAATATTTTGAGTAAAAAGAAAGAAGCACTGTTTCATTGTCGATGTAAGGCTGTACAATAATTTCTTAAAATTACCGTAATGCACTGAGATGGGCAACCGACTCAGTTTGATATATGTTTTTGTTTATTAGGTTTATATAGCGCTTTAATCCAAAGCGCTTTACAATATAACAAGCTAACAATCATGAGACACACCAGCGAATCAATATGTAGAACCGTTTCCTTGGATAGTGGAGGTGAGGGAAAGGTGAGAATGAAGGGAGAAGAGGTGGCAAAGGGAAGAGGAACAATAATTCAAATATGTGATAATTACATGGCCACGGTAGTGGCCATGTAGTTATGGTTAAGTTGCAGTTTCCATAGGAAGAGCACTTTTTGAGCGGCTTATAACTTTGCTCTCCCTGGACGAATCCTCACCAAACTTTGCAGTATTTGGGTCACTCTGAATTTTTTTGCAAAGTTTGGTGAGGATTCGTCCGGGGGAGGGGGCGTGGGCAAAGTTATAAGGGGGGTCCCAAAACTTTTTTTTCCCCCATAGACATAATGGGAAAAAACTTTGCTCATTCCTTACAGCCCAAACTGCTGGACATATTTACACCAAATTTGCGGCAGGAGCGGCGGCTTGGTCCCGAAAGCGTGCTTTGCTTTATTTGGTGTAAATCCGTCCAGTAGTTTTTTTAAAAAATGACAAAAATGTAAGTGAAAAAAATGAGTGATGTCTGTGTTCGCCTCGCGGACACACTTCCCTGTTCGCTCCGCGGACAGGACGGTGATTGGGCAAGCAGCCTGCGTGATGTCCGCGGACATCTGACGTGCTCTCTCATTGGATGCAGTGAAAGCGTGCAGTGCGTCTGGCTTCAGAGACGCCGCCATCTTTGTTCCTCGCATGAGAGGCTTTGTATCCCACCTGCACAGTAAGTCCCCCACCCCCGCTCATGCCCGTGTCTGTCTCCTGTTCCTCCTACCCCCCCACTCATGCTCCGTGTCTTCCCTTTTCCTCCAGCCCCCCGCTCACGCCATTGGCACACGGTGGCCGAGGAGCGGGATCTGCCGCCTGCACACGAAAGCTGTGTGTCTTTCTCCCTCCCGCCCACCCCCCGCTCATGTCCGTGTGTCTTTCTCCCTCCCGCCCACCCCCCGCTCATGTCCGTGTGTCTTTCTCCCTCCCGCCCACCCCCCGCTCGTGCCCCGCTCGTCTCTCCCACCCCCCGCTCATGCCGTGTCTCTCCCACCCCCCCTCATGTCCGTGTGTCTCTCCCCCTCCTGCCCACCCCCATGCTCATGTCCGTGTGTCTCTCCCCTCCCGCCCACCCCCCGCTCATGTCCCATGTGTCTCTCCCCACCCGCTGCTCATGCCCCGTGTGTCTCTCCCCCTCCCGCCCACCCCCCGCTCATGCAGCGTGTGTCTCTCCCCCTCCCGCCCACCCCCCGCTCATGCCCCGTGTGTCTCTCTCCCCTTCCCCCCAGCCCCCGCTCATGCCCCGTGTGTCTCTCTCCCACCCCCGCTCATGCCCCGTGTCTCTCTCCCCTTCCCCCCACCCCCCGCTCATGCCCCGTGTGTTTCTCTCCCCTTCCCTCCATCCCCCGCTCATGCCCCGTGTCTCTCCCCCTCCCGCCCACCCCCGCGTGTCTCTCCCCCTCCCGCCCACCCCCCGCTCATGCCCCGTGTGTCTCTCCCCCTCCCGCCCACCCCCGCTCTTGCCCCGTGTCTCTTTCCCCCTCCCGCCCACCCCCGCTCTTGCCCCGTGTCTCTTTCCCCCTCCCGCCCATCCCACTCTTGCCCCGTGTCTTTCCACCTCCCGCCCACCCCCGCTCATGCCCCGTGTGTCTCTCCCCCTCCCGCCCACCCCCGCTCATGCCCCGTGTGTCTCTTGCCCCTCCTGCCCACACCCCGCTCATGTCCCGTGTGTATCTCCCCCTCCCGCTCATGCCCCGTATGTCTCTCTCCCTCCCCCGCTCATGCCCCGTGTCTCTCTCTCCCCTTCCCCCCACCCCCCGCTCATGCCCCGTGTGTCTCTCTCCCTCCCGCCCACCCCCCGCTCATGCCCCGTGTGTCTCTCTCCCTCCCCCCACCCCCGTTCATGCCCCGTGTGTCTCTCTCCCCTTCCCCCCACCCCCCGCTCATGCCCCGTGTCTGTCTTCTGTTCCCCCCGCTCATGCCCCGTGTCTGTCTCCTGTTCTCCCCACCCCCCGTATCTGTCTCCTGTTCCCCTCATGTGCTGTGTCTGTCTCCTGTTGCCCCCCACACCCCCCGCGTCTGTCTCCTGTTCCCCCCACCCTCCGCTCATGCCCCGTGTCTGTCTCCTGTTGCCCCCCACCCCCTCGCTCATGCCCCGTGTCTGTCTCCTGCTCCCCCCACCCACTCATGCCCCGTGTCTGTCTCCTGTTCCCCCCACCCACTCATGCCCCATGTCTCTCTCTTGTTGCCCCCCACTCCCCCGCTCATGCCCCGTGTCTGTCTCCTGTTCTCCCCACCCCCCGCTCATGCCCCGTGTCTGTCTCCTGTTCCTCCCACCCCCTGCTCATGCCCTGTGTCTGTCTCCTGTTGCCCCCCACCCTCCCGCTTATGCCCCGTGTCTGTTCTCCCCACCCCCCGCTCATGCCCCGTGTCTGTTGTTCCCCCACCCCCTGCTCATGCCCCGTGTCTGTCTCCTGTTCCCCCACCCCTCGCTAATGCCCCGTGTCTCTCCTGTTCCCCCCACCCCCCGCTCATGCCCCGTGTCTCTCCTGTTGCCCCCCACCCCCCGCTCATGCCCCGTGTCTGTCTCCTGTTGCCCCCCACCCCCCGCTCATGCCCCGTGTCTGTCTCCTGTTGCCCCCCACCCCCCGCTCATGCCCCGTGTCTGTCTCCTGTTCTCCCCACCCCCGCTCATGCTCCGTGTCTGTCTCCTGTTGCCCCCCACCCCCCGCTCATGCCCCGTGTCTGTCTCCTGTTCTCCCCATCCCCCGCTCATGCTCCGTGTCTGTCTCCTGTTCCCCCCCACCCCCTGTTCATGCCCCATGTCTGTCTCCTGTTGCCCCCACCCCCGCTCATGCCCCGTGTCTGTCTCCTGTTGCCCCCCACCCCCCACGTCTGTCTCTGTTGTTCCCCCACCCCCCGCTCATGCCCCGTGTCTCTCTCCTGTTGCCCCCCACCCCCCGCTCATGCCGTCTGTCTCCTGTACCCCCACCCCCCGCTCATGCCCTGTGTCTGTCTCCTGTTGCCCCCCGCTCATGCCCCGTGTCTGTCTCCTGTTCCCCTCATCCGCTCATGTCCCGTGTCTATCTCCTGTTGCCCCCCACCCCCTGCTCATGCCCCGTTTCTGTCTCCTGTACCCCCCACCCCCGCTCATGCCCCGTGTCTCTCTCCTGTTGCCCCCCCACCCCCTGCTCATGCCCCGTGTCTGTCTGCTGTACCGCCCCACCCCCCGCTCATGCCCCGTGTCTCTCTCCTGTTCCCCCCATCCCCCGCTCATGCCCCATGTCTGTCTCCTGTTCTCCCCACACCCCTGCTCATTCCCCGTGTCTGTCTCCTGTTCCTCCCACCACCCCGCTCATGCCCTGTGTCTCTCTCCTGTTGGCCCCACCCCCCGCTCATGCCCCGTGTCTGTCTTCTGTTGACCCCCAACCCCCGCTCATGCCCCATGTCTCCCTCGTGTTCCCCCCACCCCCGCTCATGTCCCGTGTTTCCCCCACCCATGCCCTGTGTCTCCCTCATGTTCCCCCACCCCCGACTCATGCCCTTTGTCTCTCTCCTTTCCCCCCCACCCCGCTCATGTCCCGTGTGTGCCCTGTACCCCCCCGCTCATGCCCTGTGTCTCCCTCGTGTTCCTCCCCACCCCCTGCTCATACCCCGTGTCTCCCTCATGTTCCTCTCCACCCGCTGCTCATGCCCCGTGCCTCTCTCGTATTCCCTCCACCACCGCTCATGCCCCTTGTTTCCTTCCTTTTCCCCCCACCCGCTGCTCATGCCCCGTTTGTACCCTGTTCCCCCTCACCCCCCGCTCATGCCCATGTGTCTCCCGTTCCCCCCCACCCCCCGCTCATGCCCTGTTGTGTTCTTTATACACCCCGCCTTCCCTTTCCATGGTGGGCCATCTTGGTAAAAGATTTTCCTTCCTACACCGGGACGCCACAGGCGTCCCGGTGTAGGAAGGAAAATCTTTTTGTTTTTTTTACCACCCGGCGTTCCCACTTTGAGGACATAAGATGTTAGTGGTCTTCATCTATTGAAAAGGATGTTATGGTGACGTTGCACTAATAAAAACCTTTAAAATTTAGTTAAAAAAAAATGTTACAGGGACGTTATGGTTAAGTTGCACTAATAAAAACCTATGAAATTCAATGAAAAAACTTTGTTAAAGGGACGTTATGGTTAAGTTGCGCTACTAAAAACCCATGAAATTCAGTGAAAAAACTTTGTCAAAGGGACGTTATGGTTCCAAGTAAAACCGAAAAACCCTTGAAATTCGCCAGTTATGGTAAGCTAAGCAACCATAACTCGCGCCACCACCGTGCACTGCTAAGACTAACACCCAGGACATCAAAGATGAAATCACAAATGTCATTGATGACATCACTGATGACATCACATGTCTGGCTCACTCTTTTTTCTTTTGCTGACATATCTAGGCCACATGGTTTTCTTCAGTAACAGTCAGAAACTAAAAATTTTATTTTATTTGTAGACGTATCCTTCAAGTAGGTTCTTACAGTAATTCCCTTAGAGACCAGTCACATCATATGAAACATATACATACGGGAAGACACAAGCTTGAAAGACAGCAATCCTCTTTGTGCATAAAGATAATCAATAGACTTATGTTTAGTTTAGTTTAGTTTATTCATTTGTATTGCGTGCCAGACCCGAGAGTATGAGGGCGCATGAGCAGCAGATTATTCAAAGCTTGGTTACAGGTTGCTTATACATATCTTATACATATCACTTACAGTGTTACAGTGAGGTAGCTTATACATATCATATACATATCACTTACAGCTTATACATATCATATACCTACATTGCAGATATATTAGGGAGTTTGCAGATGAGCATTCGTTCTAGGTTGGCGGCCGTGTGGTGTTGGGTTAGACGAATTAGAGCTCTTTGTTCTTTATCCATTGGATATAATTGCGTCTGACGTGAGTAAAGGTTTGAGGTGACCTGAGGGATGGTGGTAGGGCGTTCCAAAGTTGGGGTGCCTTCACCTGGAAGCTGTTGCCGCCCATTTTAGTGCGTTTGTACCTAGGGACTATGAGTACGTTTGCGTTAGAGGTTCTGGTGGGTCTGTTGGGGGTGTATTTGCATATTCTGTCTGCAAGGTAGCATGGGGCAGCGTTGTTCAGACATTTGTGCGTTAGCGATGCTACTTTGAGCAAGATTTTGTCTGAGGTGTTGAGCCAGTTATGGGATTTCCGGATGTTGGAGATGTGGGCTCTCTTGGGGATGTTAAGCGCAGCTCTGAGAGCGTTGTTTTGGAGCGTCTGAATTTTGTTTGTGATTTGCTTGCTGGCTCCGACGTAGAGGGCATTACAGTAATCCAGTTTGGATAATACCAAGGCTCTGGCTAGTGTAATGCAACTCTGGGGAGATAGGAAGGGTTTGGCAGCTCTAATAAGCTTACATGTGTAGGCCGTGGAAGATGCCATGGAACTAACCTGTTTATGGAAGGTAAGGGCGGAGTCGAGGTATATTCCTAAAGTTTTCACTTCTTTGGCAACCTTGATCGGGTTTCCGTCTATGATGAAGTTGGTATAGTTTTGGTCTAATTTGGTTATGTTTGTAGAGGACCCAAGGATGATGAGTTCCGTCTTGTCATCATTCAGGCATAGACTGTGCGAAGCCATCCATGCCTGGATGATGAGGTACACCTTGTTCACCAAGGCCAAATCCTGGTTGTAGTCTCCCGTCAGCGGGATGAGGATCTGTGTATCATCAGCGTAATTAGTATAGGTGATACCCAGGCCATCTAGATCATCAAACAGGGGCTTCGTGAACACGTTGTACAGAGTAGGGGAGACGCAGGAGCCCTGAGGGACTCCGCATGTGATGGGGATGGGGTCGGCAGCGGCAGTGGTGGAGAAAACACGCATGGATCTGTTGCTGAGGAATGACTCGATCCATCTGATGGCTTCTTGGGAGAAGTGCGCGGCTGAATCTAGATGATTGCAAAGGATTTTGTGGTCAACTAGGTCGAACGCCGCGGAGAGGTCTAGTAAGAGGAGTAGTGCAGTTTTACCGTTGTCTCTGATAGTGTCTATCTGGGCTTTCAGATCAATGAGGGCTGTTTCAGTCCCGTGTAGGGGTCTAAAGCCTGATTGTCGCGTACCTAGGAGGTGGTTAGTTTCCAGGTGTTTTTGGATTTGTTGGTATGCTGTCTTGTCTAGTATCTTAAGCAGGAAGGGGACGGTGGTAATGGGTCTGTAGTTGGTCGTTATGTAAGAGGATTCAATTCAACACTACAGCTAAGTCAATGCCTAGTCTGGGATACTGAATGGAAACCCTTATTAATATATCTTTATGTCCAGTTCATGTGTTCTGGATGACTACCCCTATATAACACCCCTCTCTTGGAATCCCACCGACCCCACTGAGCCAAGAAGTAGTTCTGTTTTGCAAGTTTAAAGGTTTATTTGATAATTTAAACAATATATATATATATCACGCTTTATAATAAATTAATAATTGAATATCACACTGAATCTGAGCAGTAATCAATAATGGATAGTCTGGCACTAGCACACTTGTGAATAGGAACAGAAGAATAAGGTGGTAGAGAATGCTTTATATAAGTTCAGATGGATGTAATGTTGAATGAAAATGCAATACAGAAAATACTCAATATGATTTCAACAAAACAATGTAATCACTTTTCTCTGGCAATCCCCTCCCCCCTTTATGCAATGCAAGGAAATGGAAGGAAAGCACACAGTTCTCAGAAATGCAATCAAATGTAATTCAGTTCACCCCAGCAAGCTTAGACTACAGAAGTTGGAAACACAGGCCCAAAATGCTTTTATATGTGCTGGCAATGAAGTGAAAAATATGCTAAAATGCTTTTAATTCCCTCTTGAGGTTCAGGGTGAGTGGTATCAAGTTAATATTAGTCCAGGCTCACTCTAGCAATGATTCAGGGATGGTTCTTAAGAGGCAAACGAAATTTTAGCAAGGAAACTGCTGTTTTCACACGTGGAGAAATTTGCAAATCGCGGCAAATTCGTGAGTGCGTTTTTCGCGATTACAGCAAAAGTATTGGGGGTAGGAATGCGGTTCTAGGTTCGTAGAAAAGCCACGACTCTAAGCTTTCAGAGGAAAGTTACTGCAAGTCTCTAAGACAAACGGTTACGGAGTTATGAACGATTTTGTGAAGGTTGTTTTTCGGATTTGAAATTTTAAAGTTCAAAGTGACAAGTGACAGTTTTGCAAAATGACAAGGTACAACTTCTAGGAGACAGTTCTGGTTAGATTAAAATAGATTGAATTATATTATTTTAACTAAGAGATTGGTTCTGCACAGTCTGCTAGGTACTCACAATATATTTTTGAAATAAATGGGCCTCGCCACGGATCTGGTCAGGTTTTAGACTGGACTCTGGTCTGGTCTCTGCACTTCACAATGATCTGGGTCAGCTCTCTGGTTCTGCAAACAGTGGTCTGGGTCAGCTCTGCTCTCTCTGGATCTTTCTGCACAGCTTTCCCTGGAGATTGATGGATTTGAAGTCTGGATCTCTGGATGTGGTATGGTCCGGCAGAGCGCGTTGCAGCAAATGGAATTGAATGTGCCTATCTGTCCTGACTGTCTGCTTTTATGTGTTTTGAAAATGGGTGTGTGTGCAGCATCACTAGGCTCTACCCCTCTCCACTTGTCATTGGCCACTTCATCCTCTTCCCCTTCATTGGGGGAATGAAATGAAGTGTCATCATGATGAGGTCTGTTTATGATACAGAGAACCCACCCCTGTCAACTTTACACACAATCTATATTTGATCCAAAAGACATATTTGCACAGGTACACATTTGTTTAAAATTACATGCACCCATCACATATCACAGGAGGTATACCCTGTCCAAATCTGCTCTTCCTGGGAGCTTGCATTGAGAAATGGCAACATATTTCACTTTTTGGTCAGGTTACCAATATCAGATTCTTACTCAAATTTATACACATGTGCGCAAGGAGTATGGACATTACTTGATGAAGTGTCAGATTTTTAACATGCATACATTTTAAGTAATACCCTCTTAACTGCTAGTTTGCCCCCAGATCATGCCACCGGTTCTAAAAACCTCTTAAAATGTGGGAAGAAAAATCACAAGAATTATGGTATCATTTAAATAATTATGACAAGTCCATACTATGAGTTATTCATCTTTTTCTAAAACCATATTCTGGCTACAGGGGTGTGGTTTCCCCCCAGCACAAGGTTGAATTTCTGTTTTTTCCAGTTCTGCCAAGCCAGCTTGCTCTCACAGGCAGTGCTCCTCCCTTTTCCTTCCAGGAGGAAGCCACTTTTTATGGCCCCCATAATAAAACATTTGCCTGAGTCAGGACAGGGCTTTGTTCAATTTCCTGCAGAGCCCAGGTAATTCAATCAGGGAAGTGTCATATCCCTTTTGGTGGGAGCAGCAAAAGGGCAGCTAGGCCTGGGAACACAGCTGTTGTGCAAGTCTCATCTCCTGTCGGGGGTAGCTGGTGGGCAGAATTCAGTTCCTTAAGCCAGGCTTCAGATAAAATGTCACTTTTTGTTACCCAGTTTAAGTCAAGACAATGTTTACATATGCAGCTAGAATGCTGATTCTAAGTTTAAAACTATGACATTAAAACAATTGCAACCTATGTGACACTCAAAAGTAGGTCACTCATTTCTTTTAAACATTTAGATTTTTAGTGTCTTTCAGTCCAAATTTACTTAAACTGCTGAAATCCACAACTCAGCCAGTCTTGTTATAAACCTTCAAGTCACTTCAGAATATAACTTTAGATTGTATCCACCTCTCAGTAAGTCTTTCTTTGGCCTGCCTTCATTTATTTCATTCATTTATTCAGTTTTACACAAAAAGAAAAAAGTCTGGTGTTGTTTTAAAACGCCGGCTTTCTGATAGTGGTGAGTACTGGTAATGCACCCATTTTCGGGATTTAAGAAAATGAATTCCCCACAATTCTAGGTTGCTTTTGGCAATCAGCATTGCCATTCCCAATGGTTTCAGGCTACTGTGTGGGTAGTCCAATGGTGGTTTTAGGCAGTGCCCTTCTGTGCCCATAACATCGGCAAAATGGGTGGCAGCCTATTCTTCATGCACTTCCCTGGGCATTTTCTGGGAAGCTCTGGCCATCATGATGTTTTCCATGTCAGTACTGCACAGTTTTGAGGTAGGGCTTGGATGCGTGGATAAAAACATCCCACAAGCCCCCCTCTTGCGATGGCCATTCTGTTTCACTGATGGGACTCGCAAGACCTGGGATGTTTCCTCATCTTCTTCCAATAGATGGCACAGTTCAGCATCTTTTCCTCCATCCGGTCGGATCGATCGGTTCTCCTCGCCGGTCCTGATGGGAGTATTGGGCGGTATGCTGGGCCCCTTGCGTCTCTGCTCCCGGTCTCCGGATCGTCCTCCTTGGCCCGTCTCCAGGTTTTCTTTCTCCTAGGACGACAAAGGAAGAGCGGCAATACCTATTCATGGACATTTCTCCCCCACCATTGATATAGTGGGGTGGCATATAAATTTATAGTCAAAACATATGAACATGCACATTTCTTTTTGCATTCAAAAATGAAAACACCCACATTGAGAAACTCAGAATTTGATAGGCGATATGTAGGATATTTTAAGTTAGAACTGAATTAATCTGAGACAGTACCCTCTAGGATTCCAGAGGATTCCTCCAGTTGTTGCAGAGTGTGCCTGGGATGGCAACACTTCAACTGGTTAATGTGGACCCACTTGTCTTCCCCCTCTGCCAAACCGCCTTTGGGGATGCGGATCTTGTAGGCCACAGGGGAGATTTTGTCTATAATCTCAAAGGGTCCCTTCCATGTAGGCAAAGGTTTTCGCTGTTTGGCCTGGTTCCTTTGGAAATTGTATAGATAGACCCGGTCCCCCACCTGATATTCCTTCCTGGAAGTTTTCAGGTCATAGTGGGTCTTCATGCTATCAGCTGTTCTTTCTAGATTCCGCTGAGCATAAGCAAAAGCATGTTGAAGGTGTTTCCTTAAGTTCTCCACATACTCATGAGTTGTGGAGGCATTTATCAGTGTCTGCTCTTGGGTCCTGTAGAGCAAATGCTGAGGAAGCACCATCTTGCGCCCAGTCATCAACTCAAATGGTGACATTTTGGTTGCAGATGAAGGGGTAGATCTGATGGCCATTAGGACCACAGGTAATCGGATATCCCAACTTGGCCCAGAATCTGCCACAAACTTCTTTAATATGCTCACAATGGTTCGGTTATATCTCTCTACTGCCCTAGACGAAGCTGGCCTGTAAGCAATGTGTAGCTTTCTCTTGACCCCCAGTATCTCCCACATCTTTGTCATCACTTCACTGGTGAAGTGGCTACCCCTGTCTGACTCAATCCTTTGAGGTAGACCGAAACGGGAAAAGATGTGGTTAATCATCAGGGCAGCTGCAGTTTCTGCCTTGCAATTTGGGGCTGGGAGACATTCCACCCACTTGGTAAACAAGCATGTCACAGTCAACATGTACTTATTCCCCCTAGCAGAGCGAATCACGGGGCCTACAAAGTCGATTTGTAAATCTGACCATGGCAGTGTCATCCCCCTCTTTTGGAGAGGCGCACGGTGCGTGAGGGATGATGGCTGAAATTGTGAACACACAAGACAACCCTTCAAATATTGGTCGAGGTCCTGCCCCATGTGTGGCCAGTATGCAACCTCTCTTAAGATTTCCAATGTTGTGTGAAACCCCCTATGACCGGCGGTGGCCGCATCATGGGCGTGACTTAACATCAGGCTTCGGAATGAGGTAGGAACCACCCACTGATCGTGGCCAGCTTTGGATTTCCTTACCAGCAAACCGTCTTGGATCCGGAACATTTTTGGACATTTCATGAACAGCCTTAGGTCCTCTTTCCCAATGTAATCGGTATCCGTCCGGGGAAAGTTCTCAGGGTCCTCAAGGTGTTGGTAAAACTTACCAATAATTGGATCCCCCTTCTGAGCTGTAATCGAATCAGCATCAGGGGTCTCCTTACTCCATTGTGCAATTGAAAGGTCGTAGTGAGCATTTGTCTGGGACCTAGTGATAGCAGTGACCTGGATTTCCCCCAACAGGGACTCAATCTCAATTAGATCCCCTTGGATGGCCCCGGTTTTGGCCAGCTGATCAGCTAAGTCATTTCCAGTTTTGTCTGGTCCCTCTACTTTGGAATGACCCTTGATCTTTTTCCAATAGATGGTCATCTCATTCGAGGTGACCAGATCATCAATGTTTTGGATCAACTTCCCATGTTTCAAGGGTTTGTTGTTAGCACATAACATGCCTCTGGCTTTCCAATTAACCAGGTGCTCCACGAACCCGTTCCGTACATAATCCGAATCCGTGATTATGACCAGTTCGTGGAGTTGATGCTGGACAGCAGTGAGGATGGCCTGATGCACAGCCATCAATTCTGCCACCTGACTACTTCGGGGACCAATTTTGTATCCAGGGGAGGGTTCTGGGGACTCATTCACCCATGCATTCCCTACGCCGGCCACCAGTTCTTTCTCCCCGTTGTTGTCAACATGGTAAGAGCATCCATCCACATAGACAGTGGGCATTCCCTCACACTTGTCTTCTTCAAAGACTTTGTGTGGGGAATTAAGGTATGCCTCCGTGTTGTCCTTGATTTTTAGACTTTCGTCCTCGAGACAGTTTTCTCTGGCACAATCATGCAAGTCAGCCAGACCTTGCGCGAGGGGACTCTTCTTGTTTTGGCCATATCTGACCTCCACAGGAAAGCCTTGCATTGACAGAATCCAGGAAGTAATTCGGGAATTACTCACATTTCCGGCCCGGATTCTGTCACTTTGGAGATATTGCAGAGGCTGGTGTGGAGTCTCCACTATGATGTGTTCCCCCTGGATAAACGGGCGGTAATTCTTCAATGCCCACACCGTTGCCAGGAGTGCCTTCTCACAATCGTTGAATTTTTCCTCCACAGAGGATAAAGTTTTGCTCGCATAGGAGATTACTTTATTGACCTTGTCATGCTTTTGGTATAAAACTGCTGTCAAGCACGTATTAGAGAACCCTGTCTCGAGGAAGAACTCCTTGTTTCTGACAGGGTAAGCTAGGCAAGGCGCTTGTGAGAGGCTTCTTTTGAGTTGTTTTACCGCCTCGGCTTGTTCTGGACCCCATTCCCATTTGACCCCACCCTTCAAGAGATGAATCAGGGGTCTGGTGATCTCTGCGTAGCCCTCAATGAACTTTCTGCTGTAATTAGTCAGTCCCAGGAGGCTCCTTAGTTCCCGCAGAGTTGTGGGGTCTTTCAGTTTCTGAAGTGCTTCCACTTTCTTTTCCTGGGGACAGAGACCCTGAGGAGTAATCTCATGCCCCAAGAAATTAACACGGGTTCTACACCACTGTGCTTTCTGAAAGGAAAGTTTTGCTCCGGCGGCCCTCAACTGGGTCAGAACATAACGGATCTCCGCTATGTGTTCCTCCACAGATGAACTTTTGATGAGGACATCATCTACATAAACCAGGCTACCCCTCGCACCCAGGTCGGGCATGGCCTTATGTAGGAAAATGTTGAATTCATTGCCGGAGTTGAGGTATCCGAAGGGAGTCCGGGTCCATGCGTATTGCTGGCCCCCAAAGGTAAAAGCCAGCTTGTATTGGTCCTCCCTGCAGACAGGCACGGTCCAGTATCCATTGGTCAGGTCTATTGCAGTGAATACCTGTGACCCCTGGATCTGGGCCAGCCCTTGGTCAATGTAAGGCAGAGGTCATCGGGAAGTATGGTTGAGCTCCCTGAGGTCGGCGCAGAGTCTCCACTGGCCGTTTGGCTTCAATATTCCCAGCACCGGATTATTGAAGGTGCTGTGGACTGGACGGATTATTCCCCGGGACTCAAGGTTCTTAATTATTTCAGTAAGGGACTCCATTGATGCGAGAGGCAAGCGATATTGCTTCACAAACACAGGAGTCATGCCAGGGTCCGTGGGGATTGTTGTTGTGTGGATGTCAGTGCGACCACAGTTATATGAGTCTACCGCAAAGAGATCTTGGAAATCCAAGAAAACTTGTTTCAACTTTTGCTTTTGTTCCAGAGTCACACAGGCATCAGCTAGGTTGACTCTCTCTTCCACTATCTGCCTGAAGCCTGGAAAGACTTCTGGTTTGGCTATCTCAGCGGCCTCCTCCAGCTGGGTGGAGAAGTCCCTGGTCAGAGTGCTGATTTGGACCGGAGGCTTCAGGTGGGAAAGGCAGCCCTCATGGACCTGGAAAATCACCTCATCCCTCCTGAAGTCACAAGTCACATCTTCCTTACCATAGGGGCAGGAAGTGTACACCAGGAAGTTCCCCCCATGCCGGGTAGAAATCCTGTCTGGTGTTGTATTGTCCTCACTGTCACTGTCAAAACAGTCCTTGGGGATTGGTCCTAACAGTTCATTACCTAAATCGATGGAAAAATGTCGGTCATCAACCGCCATTCCAATAATGGTGCCTGCGGCTAGAGTAATACTCTTTAAGTCGCTGTTATCCACCTCTATTAGAATGGTGTCATGTTCTATGTTGACTAATGGTGTTGGGTTTACCCCCTACCCTTGCTGTTGGAGAGAAGCATTTAGAGGTATGTAAGCATCAGGGATTTGCAAATATTGTCCTCTTTTAACTTTCACTTCCAGGGAGAATTGTCGGGTCCTTTCTGGGATGGTGACTTCCTCTTTGATCTGAATTTCAACTGCATAAGGTAGCAATTGAGCTGACCTAAATGCTTTTTCCGGATCATCAAAGCCCATGGGATTATCCGCTAATTGGGACCAAGCTTTGAAGTTTATTAGGTCCAAACTAATGGCAAAGCGATTGAGAATGTCACTGCCTAAGTAAAAGGCGGCAGTGACGTCTCGCACGACCCAACAATTACGGACTATGCTCTTGTTGCCAATGGAGATTTTGAGCATACACCTGCTTGGCCGGAGATGTTTGGAATTAGGTGCTTCCAGGTCCATTTCCCATTTGTCTATCAGTTTGAAGGTGGGAATGGCTGGATCTTTTGGGAGTTGGCGGAACATGGCTTCGCTGATGAAGCTCTTACCGTTGTTCACACACACTCGAGCGAGAACAGAGTCCTTCCCATCATTTAACTGAACAGGGATGAACAACTGCTCTCTAATTTGCTGAATATCAGCCAGGCTCTGAGCTGATTTCACATCTTTCTGGACTATAGGAGTGGGAGTTTCTGATTGTGGATTAGTATAGAATCTCAGGGTGTTTCCTTCCAGTGTGGAATACCACCTTAAACTGGAAGGAAGGTTGATTTTCAGAAATAGAGAGGACCCCCCATCACCAGTCTGTTGTCCTACTGCTATTACTGTCACGTCTGGAATTTGGTTGTTCTGGAAGTGAAATTCTACTTGGTCAGATTTTTGTTCAACCATGTGGCAGGTGCCGTTTAAACTAACATGGTTGACACTCTGTTTTAATTTTATTGGTCGGCTAGTCTGGGTCCAAAGGACCTTGTTTACGCAATCTATTAAGAAAGACAACCTCCTCAGGAGGTCATTCCCCAGTAAACAAGGGGTGCCCTCTGGAGTCACAACTATGACCGGGTGTTTCAACTTGTGTCGCCCGATCTTAATGTCCAAGTCTGCCGTCCCCTTGACGGGAATTTCCTTCCCGTCAAAGTTCTGGAGTTGTCCAGGAAGTGAGGTGAGAGGAATTTGGTAATTCCCTCCCCTTTCTGCATTCAGTTCATCAAAGGCCCTTCTGGACAGAAGGGTAGCTTGAGATCCTGTGTCCACCAGCGCTGAAATCGTACCCTGCCCCTGTACTTGTACCGGGGCATAATATCTTCCCTCCTTCTCCTCAAGGGGGCACAGATAATGCACATTTTTGGACAACTGGTGGGCTAACTTTCTGGTTTTGGACATTACAAGAGAAGAAATTTGGGCAGAATTCTGTGGAGAGCCTTGGGAATCTGAAAGAAAAAGTTGGCAACTGGAGATCAGAGCCATTGTGGGTTCCCCTGGTTCCGGTTCTGGGACGCCCCGCCCTTTTTGAAGGCAGTCATCAGGGTGGGTTTGAACCAGGGGATTTTCTTGCTGTTGGTTCTGGGATGAGATGGTGGGCGGCGATAGCTCGGTCTCCACATCTCCCCAGTCTGGATTTGCATCCCTAGGGACCCATTTTTCTTTGGGAGGAGTTCCCCCCTCTCTGAAGGAGAAGATCCTTTTCCCAGGATCTTCTGAGGATCCCTCTCCCTCAAATTTGAAGATCTGTACCTCCTCCTCAAACTGAGTCTGTTTGGGTCTTTTGTTTCTCCTACCCCCCCTCTGCTCCTTAGGAGGCAGACTTTCGGGGGCAAGAGATTTTGTTTCCGGTTCCTGGGTTTCCAGGGGCTGTTTACAAGTGAGGAAGGAAGCTTCCTCCAAGGCTTTACACCCCCCTTCCCCTTGTGCCTCCTCCCTGGGAACCGGTGAGTTATCAGGGTGCTGCCCCCGTCATTGTTCTGGAGCACCAGGTCCAGAGTTGGGTGCGTTCTGCGCTGGCATGCCGATCTGAGGGTTTTGCTGAGCCCTCAGTATGTGACCCAGATCCCGCGCCATGTTTTGAACCTGGCGCTCTAACTGGGAAACCCGCTCAGGCTGATACGGGGCCCTGTTTTCTCCCCTGGGCTGATCCCGGGAAGGGTAGCTATCCCTTCTTTGGTAGTACCCCTGGTTGGGAAGATTTGGATACCCCTCCACCCTTGGCCTCCCCTCTCCCGGATTCGGTTGTCTGGGCTCAGGGAATTGGGGAAAGAAGGGTGGAGGATTTTGGGGCTGGAAATTGGGTGGATACCTGGGGAAAAAGTTCTGCCCAGGATTTGGAGAATTTCTGCCCTCCTGTGGGAAGTTGGGAGGGAAGTTCCCTGGGTTAGGTGCTTGGCTGGATCCCCCCCCTTGGGCTGGAGGAGTCCACACATAACCCAGGATGGGTCGATTACCCTTGTAACGGGGACTTACATAGTCAGGAGAGCGAGGGACCCCATTTGTGGGACTACCTCCTTGACTCCCTGTTTGTGACTGGCCCGAGGACCTTCTGGGCCTAGCATTATTAGGTGCAGGTAGGTTTTTAGGCCCCCCCATCTCCAAATCCAAAACGGGGGTGACCTTTACCTCTGCCACCTTGGCAGCAGCAGGGGTGCTGTTGGTTTTGGGATTTTTCTGGGTATTGCTTTTATTTTCTATGGGCTTCTGCACCTCATAGATCCGGGTCGCCTGTTCAATGACCCAGTCTAAAGATCTTTTCTCGTGAAAATCCCTCACGAGCTGGGTCATTATATATTTGGGCAAGGCATGGAAAAAGGTATTGACAAATTCTCTGCTGTCTGTGCGCACCCTTCTGGTGGTCTGTGCAAAAGCACGCTTTAACTCCTGCACAAATTCTTGTGGGGCCTGATCCTCCCCACATTGTAAATTGTAGGCTGCCTTGCGAGCCTCTTGAGGATTTCTATGAGTAGAAAAATGTTTCAAGATGGCCGCCTTATAGGTGGACCATCTTAAATGATTTTGGTCCTCCAGCCCCGCAAAGAAACTGGAGTATTCCGGGGAGAAGGTCCACTTTACATATTGAATACAGCTTTGGCTGTCCTTCAAATGGAAAGTCTCCATCATTTGCTCAAACAACTCTAAGTGCTCCCAAACAGAATACTTGGCATTCTTATGATAAGGCGTGATGGCGCTCCTGATTGCCTTAATCTGCTTTAAGGGGTCCTTAAGCAAGGCCCTTTTTGTCTTATTGGCCTTTTTGGTTCGGGTAACCCTTGTCCATTCGTCCTCTGACTCAGAGGACTGCTCCCCGAGGTTCCTGTCTGATCTTCCAGGTTTTCCCGGATTCTGCGAGCTTGGGAATGGCTGGCAGAATGTGGGGACCTGGTCTCCTGTGTCCTGTACCGCTCAGAGGAGTCTCCAGATCCCTCCTTGCTGCCAGGATTTGATGGGTACCCCCCCACTGACCTAACTGGGCAGAGGTTTTCAGGATGCCCTTAATGGGCCTACTCACCTGGGGTTCCCCATCAAATTGCACTGTGCTTGGGTGCCCATACCCGGATGCCCGCCTCTCCATTCCTGGGTGGTACTGGCCTATGAGCCCCATGCTTCTGGCTGGATAGTAATCTGCCATCCCTGTGGCCCGGTGCTCATGTGCGCCAGGGGACATGGGGGTGGCAGAGTCCAGGGACTGAGAGAGATAAAGGCCTCTGGTACTAGGGCTCCTGAGGTTATGCTCAGGAGTTTCCCTTTCCCAGTGAACTTGGTCTCTATCCGCCCCTGCTCCCTGTTGCAATGCAAGAGCCTGCGCCTTCAGTTCCTCAGTTAAGGCCTTACTAGACTCTATCAGTCTCTCCTGCATCGCTACCTGTTGTTGGAGCCTATCATTGTGCTGGCAGAGAGCCTCACTCTCTCTCTGCGTTTCCTGATTGGTCCTGGAGCACTGGGCCAGTCTTTGCTGCAGGAGGGTTACCTCCTGAGCTGTGTCCCTATTGGCCTGCTCCTTTCTTGCCAGAGCATCCTCCACCTTCCTGGTGTGCTCTAACAAGTTCTGGTGTTCTTTTTGGAGGTCACCCAGTCCCTGGAGGGCCAGGTGATTTTCTTCCATTTTCCTTTTTAAGTGGCAGACTTCCTGGCCTAAGGTATCCCTTTCCTGACTAAGAGCCTGCATCTGTGCCGCCAGGTCGTCCCTTTGCCTTTGGAAGGCACCCGCTTTCTGGCGCTCCTGGTCAAACTCTGCCTGGGTATCCAGGTCTTTCAAAATCAGTGTATTGCTCTCTGCCTTCTCCCTATCTAGGTGGCTTTGCAGGGTGACTACCTGCTCAGCACATGCCCTATTGAAGTCTAACTGTTGCTCCAGCTTTTTCTGGCTCTGCAGTAGGGAGTCCAAGCCTTCTTGGTACTCCTTCTGCAAGGCCAGAAATCTGGTATCCTGGTCAGCCTTTTCCTGTTGCAGGATGTCCATATCCCTCTTTATTTTAATGATGTGCTGTCTACTCTCATTTTCTGACTCCTGGCTCCCCTGCAGCCTCTGCTCAGAAGAGACCAGGTCAGATTGGACCTTCTCTAACGCCATCTGTCGCTTATTCGCCAGATCTTGGCTTTCAGTACATTTATCCTGCATGTCTCCCATATATAGGTACAGGTATGCCGCTATCCTAACCATCTTGTCTTGTTCATCCTTAGCTTTAGGAGCCATGTATAGTTCACTCAGGGCCACATGTAAGGGACCCAGATCTCTCCATATATCTGACCCTGTTTCCATGACCTGTTGCGTGATGGCCTGCAACCAGACCATGTGGTCCTGGTGAGTCCACTCACCTCTCACAAATAACTTATGTAAGAAGTGCTCTCTGGCTATTTTCATGTCTACTAAGGTCGTCATTCTGGAATTTGAGTTCCTTCCTGACTTACAGAAGTTTGTATTTTATTTTTGCAAAACAGACCTTTTCCTTAGAGCGTTCCTTTGAGGAGTGCTGTACAGCGTTAACACAGCGTGGTGATCCGACCGGATATGTGTATCTGGTCAGCTGGCACGCTGTATTAATCTGCACAAATGGTAGATCTAACCCAAACGTCCCGCTCGAGCCCCCAATTTGTAAGAGGATTCAATTCAACACTACAGCTAAGTCAATGCCTAGTCTGGGATACTGAATGGAAACCCTTATTAATATATCTTTATGTCCAGTTCATGCGTTCTGGATGACTACCCCTATATAACACCCCTCTCTTGGAATCCCCCCGACCCCACTGAGCCAAGAAGTAGTTCTGTTTTGCAAGTTTAAAGGTTTATTTGATAATTTAAACAATATATATATATATCACGCTTTATAATAAATTAATAATTGAATATCACACTGAATCTGAGCAGTAATCAATAATGGATAGTCTGGCACTAGCACACTTGTGAATCAGAAGAATAAGGTGGTAGAGAATGCTTTATATAAGTTCAGATGGATGTAATGTTGAATGAAAATGCAATACAGAAAATACTCAATATGATTTCAACAAAACAATGTAATCACTTTTCTCTGGCAATCCCCTCCCCCCTTTATGCAATGCAAGGAAATGGAAGGAAAGCACACAGTTCTCAGAAATGCAATCAAATGTAATTCAGTTCACCCCAGCAAGCTTAGACTACAGAAGTTGGAAACACAGGCCCAAAATGCTTTTATATGTGCTGGCAATGAAGTGAAAAATATGCTAAAATGCTTTTAATTCCCTCTTGAGGTTCAGGGTGAGTGGTATCAAGTTAATATTAGTCCAGGCTCACTCTAGCAATGATTCAGGGATGGTTCTTAAGAGGCAAACGAAATTTTAGTAAGGAAACTGCTGTTTTCACACGTGGAGAAATTTGCAAATCGCGGCAAATCCGCGAGTGCGTTTTTCGCGATTACGGCAAAAGTATCGGGGGTAGGAATGCGGTTCTAGGTTCGTAGAAAAGTCACGATTCTAAGCTTTCAGAGGAAAGTTACTGCAAGTCTCTAAGACAAACGGTTACGGAGTTATGAACGATTTTGTGAAGGTTGTTTTTCGGATTTGAAATTTTAAAGTTCAAAGTGACAAGTGACAGTTTTGCAAAATGACAAGGTACAACTTCTAGGAGACAGTTCTGGTTAGATTAAAATAGATTGAATTATATTATTTTAACTAAGAGATTGGTTCTGCACAGTCTGCTAGGTACTCACAAT
This sequence comes from Ambystoma mexicanum, assembly GCF_040938575.1. NCBI lineage: Eukaryota > Metazoa > Chordata > Amphibia > Caudata > Ambystomatidae > Ambystoma > Ambystoma mexicanum. Next base: position 487,582,900 of record NC_090922.1, on the reverse strand, counting down.
ATATTTTTGAAATAAATGGGCCTCGCCACGGATCTGGTCAGGTTTTAGTCTGGACTCTGGTCTGGTCTCTGCACTTCACAGTGATCTGGGTCAGCTCTCTGGTTCTGCTAACAGTGGTCTGGGTCAGCTCTGCTCTCTCTGGATCTTTCTGCACAGCTTTCCCTGGAGATTGATGGATTTGAAGTCTGGATCTCTGGATGTGGTATGGTCCGGCAGAGCGCGTTGCAGCAAATGGAATTGAATGTCCCTATCTGTCCTGACTGTCTGCTTTTATGTGTTTTGAAAATGGGTGTGTGTGCAGCATCACTAGGCTCTATCCCTCTCCACTTGTCATTGGCCACTTCATCCTCTTCCCCTTGATTGGGGGAATGAAATGAAGTGTCATCATGATGAGGTCTGTTTATGATACAGAGAACCCACCCCTGTCAACTTTACACACAATCTATATTTGATCCAAAAGACATATTTGCACAGGTACACATTTGTTTAAAAGTACATGCACCCATCACATATCACAGGAGGTATACCCTGTCCAAATCTGCTCTTCCTGGGAGCTTGCATTGAGAAATGGCAACATATTTCACTTTTTGGTCAGGTTACCAATATCAGATTCTTACTCAAATTTATACACATGTGCGCAAGGAGTATGGACATTACTTGATGAAGTGTCAGATTTTTAACATGCATACATTTTAAGTAATACCCTCTTAACTGCTAGTTTGCCCCCAGATCATGGCACCGGTTCTAAAAACCTCTTAAAATGTGGGCAGAAAAATCACAAGAATTATGGTATCATTTAAATAATTATGACAAGTCCGTACTATGAGTTATTCATCTTTTTCTAAAACCATATTCTGGCTACAGGGGTGTGGTTTCCCCCCAGCACAAGGTTGAATTTCTGGTTTTTCCAGTTCTGCCAAGCCAGCTTGCTCTCACAGGCAGTGCTCCTCCCCTTTCCTTCCAGGAGGAAGCCACTTTTTATGGCCCCCATAATAAAACATTTGCCTGAGTCAGGACAGGGCTTTGTTCAATTTCCTGCAGAGCCCAGGTAATTCAATCAGGGAAGTGTCATATCCCTTTTGGTGGGAGCAGCAAAAGGGCAGCTAGGCCTGGGAACACAGCTGTTGTGCAAGTCTCATCTCCTGTCGGGGGTAGCTGGTGGGCAGAATTCAGTTCCTTAAGCCAGGCTTCAGATAAAATGTCACTTTTTGTTACCCAGTTTAAGTCAAGACAATGTTTACATATGCAGCTAGAATGCTGATTCTAAGTTTAAAACTATGACATTAAAACAATTGCAACCTATGTGACACTCAAAAGTAGGTCACTCATTTCTTTTAAACATTTAGATTTTTAGTGTCTTTCAGTCCAAATTTACTTAAACTGCTGAAATCCACAACTCAGCCAGTCTTGTTATAAACCTTCAAGTCACTTCAGAATATAAATTTAGATTGTATCCACCTCTCAGTAAGTCTTTCTTTGGCCTGCCTTCATTTATTTCATTCATTTATTCAGTTTTACACAAAAAGAAAAAAGTCTGGTGTTGTTTTAAAACGCCGGCTTTCTGATAGTAGTGAGTACTGGTAATGCACCCATTTTCGGGATTTAAGAAAATGAATTCCCCACAATTCTAGGTTGCTTTTGGCAATCAGCATTGCCATTCCCAATGGTTTCAGGCTACTGTGTGGGTAGTCCAATGGTGGTTTTAGGCAGTGCCCTTCTGTGCCCATAACATCGGCAAAATGGGTGGCAGCCTATTCTTCATGCACTTCCCTGGGCATTTTCTGGGAAGCTCTGGCCATCATGATGTTTTCCATGTCAGTACTTCACAGTTTTGAGGTAGGGCTTGGATGCGTGGATACAAACATCCCACAGTTATAGAGGGGTCAAGGGAAGGTTTTTTAAGGAGTGGGAGGACCCAGGACTCTTTGAGGTTGCTGGGGACTGTTCCTGAGGCGAATGAGGCGCTGATGAGTCTGGTGATGAATGGCGATAGGTCTCTTGCCGCATCTTTAATGATTTCTGGGGGACAGAGCTCGCCTTTTACAGTTGGAAGGTTTGAGGCTAAGAATGATTTTTTCCACTTTTAAGGTAGTGACTTTGGAGAAGCTAAAGCGAGTACTGTTGGGTGGGATGTGAGTGGGTGGAATACTATGGGGGGTATTACTGGGGTTGGTTGATTTGGAGAGGGAATCTTTCTTATTTTTAATTTTGGTTTGAAGGCCTAGGACTTTGTTGTTTAGTGCATTTTGGACACTAGTGCACCATTGTTTGTTCTTCACGCAAGTATCTGGGACAGGTACTGGTGTTTCCAATTCTTTGATAATTGTAAACAACTCTTTGGTACTAGAGTTGGAATGTGCGATCCTCTGGTTATAGGATTCTTGTTTGGCAGCTATAATTTCTTTTTTGTAATTGGCCTTGATTTTGTTTAGTAATAACTTGTTGTGGTCAGTGGGAGACTGTCTCCAGATTTGTTCCATTTTACTTTTTTCTAGTCGAAGCGCTTTAAGGTGGCTGGAGAACCATTGGTTAAGGTGCTTTTTTGGTTTGCTTTTTCTGAGCTTAAGGGGTGCGATGGAGTGTAAGGCTGTGCGCATGGTATTATTGTATCCTTCTACGAGGTCATAAGGGTTGGAAGCAGGGAGTCCGTTGAGCGTGTGGAGGATGAGTGGGATCAGTTTTTCCGCTGTGATATTTTTCTTGCTTCTCGTGGGGATGGCTTCGGCTAATGTTAAGTTGGTTATGGGGCTTGAGGCTTCAAGCGAGAAGGAGAGGAGGTGATGGTCAGACCAAGATTGAGGTGAGTTATTGGTGATGAGTGCCGCGCAGTTATGGTCTGCTACCCAGTCGAGGGTTCTTCCTTTGTTGTGGGTAGGGCTGGATACTTTTTGTGTGAAACCTAGTTCGGACAAGGTGTTGTTAATGAGGGTGGCCTGGTGGTCTTTGGGGTCTTTGTAGCCTAGGTTAAAATCTCCTAGGAGGAGGCATTGCGAGGAATTTTTTAGGTTATCGGTGATGATAGCACTGAGGTCTTCCTCGAAGGATCCCAGGGGTCCAGACGGTCTATAAAGTAGGTGAATGGATATTGTTTGCGAGTTAGCAGTGGGTAGCTTGGCTGTGAGTGCTTCGCATGATGGAAGGTGTGTAGCGGAGTCTAGTCTGATGTTGAGGTAGGTTTTGGCGATGATGGCCAGGCCTCCGCCTCTAGATTCAGTTCTGTCTGCTCGGATGAAGGTATAGTCATTGGGGATGGCTAGCGATAGGGCCGGGCCTGCGGCTGCATGGAGCCAGGACTCTGTTATGGCTAGGAAGTCTAGGTCTTCGGCTATGATGAGGTCTGCGATGTCCGTGGCATGGGCAATTATGGAACGTGCATTGATGAGGGCCCCTTTAATCGGAGGTGTGGTGGTTTTTGTAGGGGTGGGGGTAGTCGCTGTAATGCGTGCTTTGTTTTTGCTAGTAATAGTGTTGAGTGACTGAGGTTTGAGTTTTTTTAGTGTGAGGTTGGCGCATGTGCTAATGGTGGTTCGGTTGGTGAGTTTGGGTTGGGTGGAATCTCTGGCTCGGGGCTCGTGTAGTCTAGGTAGTCTGGACCGTAATCTAGTGAGCCTATCTGATAGGCTTGGAGGAAAGAATTGTGGAAGCATGAAGGTGTTGCTGGGCTCTATGAGGTGGGGTAAGGTGTAGTCTGGGCAGACAGTGCTGGGGGCAGAGCTATGCTGGCATGCGGATTTGAAGAGGTGGAGAATGATTCTCAGCAGAATTGAATAGATGCCTGGGAGGAACATTTTGTTAACTCAGTGAGGAGGTCATAAAAAGGGTACAGAGCAGTGTGTAGGTGGATTGAGGCAGCTATTGCGGCTTACCTGGGTTTGAAAATCCCGCAATGGGGCAAAAAACAGTGAACAAAAACAGTGTGCAACATAAATCAAATGTAGTCCATTAGCGACCATAGGGTGCAACATAAATCAAATGTAGTCCATTAGCGACCATAGGGTGCAACATAAATCAAATGTAGTCCATTAGCGACTATAGGGTGCAACATAAATCAAATGTAGTCCATTAGCGACTATAGGGTGCAACATAAATCAAATGTAGTCCATTAGCGACCATAGGGTGCAACATAAATCAAATGTAGTCCATTAGCGACCATAGGGTGCAATATAAATCAAATGTAGTCCATTAGCGACTATAGGGTGCAACATAAATCACTGCAGAAGGGCACAAGTTCAAATGCATAGTTCAGGTATACCTAGGTTTGATTTTTGCAGATAGGGCCAAAAATCAGTCGATTTAAAATGCTGAGGTGGAAGGTAGGTAAGACAAGATTACTCACACCTCAAAGGAGACAGGCAGGGGGTGGCCCTGGGCTCTGGTCAGCTCAGGACAGTCTCTGGACAGTTGTTGGCCTTGCCCTCAGGGCATTATGAGCACTTTCTGATAGTTCTGTTGTTTTTTTTTATGGCTGTACTTTCCCTGTGGGTCCAATCACATCAAGTGATACATATACATAGGGTAAATAGCAGCTTTGAAACAGAGCAATCATTTATATGCATGAAAATAATCAGTTAAGTGATGAATTGTTTCTGCTACTACTTGTGCTTTTTTGCTAACTTCACTTTCCCTGTATATACCCATATTGGTATGTGTTCTTGTGTCTTTGTGTTTTGTCTATAGTAATGCAATTATGTAATACATGTGTTTTATTAGCTGCGTATTACATATTTCACAGTACACAAAAATCTATTAAGAAAACAATTATCATTTCATTATTCAACATATTAACATTACGAATATTATACCTTCATCTTGCACTGCACACAATGTTATGTTTCTGTATGAAACAGAGCAAACATTTATTTGCATGAAAACAATCAGTTAAGTTATGAATTGTTTCTGCTACTACTTGTGCTTTTTTGCTAACTTCACTTTCCCTGTATATACCCATATTGGTATGTGTTCTTGTGTCTTTGTGTTTTGTCTATAGTAATGCAATTATGTAATACATGTGTTTTATTAGCTGCATATTACATATTTCACAGTACACAAAAATCTATTAAGAAAACAATTATCATTTCATTATTCAACATATTAACATTACGAATATTATACCTTCATCTTGCACTGCACACAATGTTATGTTTCTGTATGAGTAGCTTAGTATACTAGATAGAACCCCATAATAGAATGCTATTTATATCAATGCATCTTTCAATGCACTAATTAGGGTATGATATTTATTGCAATGATCCTTGACACTTGTTTCGCAACATTATAATAAGAATCCCTTGTACACATATTTCATGAAAAGTACATACACATGTAATGTCATCAGTGATGTCATCAATGACATTTGTGATGTCATCTTTGATGTCCTGGGTGTTAGTCTTAGCAGTGCACGGTGGTGGCGCGAGTTATGGTTGCTTAGCTTACCATAACTGGCGAATTTCAAGGGTTTTTCGGTTTTACTTGGAACCATAACGTCCCTTTGACAAAGTTTTTTCACTGAATTTTATAGGTTTTTAGTAGCGCAACTTAACCATAACATCCCTTTAACAACATTTTTTCACTGAATTCCATAGGTTTTTAGTAGCGCAACTTAACCATAACGTCCCTTTAACAACGTTTTTTCATTGAATATATATATATATATCAGGAAAACTAGAGGAAACAGGGCGGACCGCACTCGCCGTGAATCTACGGAGGGTCCTACAATCCCGTAGCGGGAGAGGACCCAAGGAAGGAATGCAAAGCTCACGCGTGAAAGATAAAGTGGTAGTTTTTAATAGTTAAAATAGTGAACAAAGCCTGCACGAAGTGTACAGGACAAAATAGGGGGGGGGGGGGGGACAGCAGAACAGACAAAAGCAGGACGCCTGGTAAACGGCCCAAACACAACGCGTTTCGCGCCCAACTGAGCGCTTGATCACGTGGCACCACAGAATGGAGAGACACAAATAGCAGTTGCATGTAGTCCATCATCTATGTTAATTGGAGGAAGGTACTCTGGAAGACCGTAATAATGGCGGCCATGTTTAAACGGAAAATCAACATGGGCCTGCAATAAAATGCATATAGTGTCCTGAGAAAAACTACAGAAACACAGTAAAAAATAAAGTGCCATAAAGTCTTCCAATGAACCTAAAAATCCAATATGAGATTCCAATGGATAAGACTGATTATTGTATAAGAAAATAATTTAAAAATTTGCCAGGCATAGATATATGTAAGATAGCATACATTGCAGCTCATTGGTCTAGATAGACTGTTCAAAAGGCTCAGTGCCAGAATACAAAGCCAGATACAGCTTTGAAAGCTATGATGGTAACATGTAAAGCAGCAATAAATATATCATATTAATACATGAATATTGTACATTTTGACCAAAATCAACATAAAGTGCAAATGCAAGTTAATCAAGAGCAGCATGTAAAGATGTGCAAAAAGGCAAGATAATAGGCCCTGATGGCATAAAGTGCAAGTGCAAGTCAGTTAACAAGCAACATAAAAATTATACATATAGGCAGATAAAAATACCATAATAAAAGATAGTCAACATTAGGGCTATGTTATAAAACTTTGGTGCAACAAGCAATATACCATATTGATGTAGGCAGAAATGCACATTTGGGCCCAAGATGACATAAAGTGCAAGTGCAAGTTAGTCAGAGATGGCATGAATACATGTGCAAAGAGGCAAGATCACAAAAGCATTGGCAGCAAAAAGTGCAAGTGCTGATCAATTAGTAGGCAGCATAAACATTATGCAGGCCAACTAGATTATGTAAGCAAATATGATTAACAGCAATTTAAGACATTTAACTGGAAAATGATATCACAGCTGAGGCAATGAGCATTTATATAAGGCTGGCATGATACCCAAATTAGAGCGGGTAAACTTAAAATAATAATAATAATCTTAACAAAACCAGATAGCCACAATGGAAAAGATGTTGAAGAACACCAAAAGTTGGACATGCAGGACTACAGCAAAAGAATATATAGACATAAGAAGTGTCAAATGTGCAATAAGGTCACAAAAATAATAGCAATAATAACAGCCAGGAAAATACAACAGCAGGGATAGCCTATCTTATTGGTGAAAATCTAAAATTCAAAGAGAAAAAAAAGGCAAACCAAAGAGAGAAATAAATAGGAGGGAGGAAAAGAACAATGGTAGTAAATATAAGGAATATAATCAACTAATCAGGGTAAACGCGGAAATACATCAGTGATATAGGAAACAACAATCTTAAGTAGATAAATCGCACATGATGGAACCTACGTACCTATAAATGTATGAAGCTCCTCGTCAAGATTATGGCCAATAGGAAACTTAGTGTCGAAATCCAGAATATATCTGGTTTCTAGCTGTCTCAGTTTAAGTACACGATTCCCACCTCTGGGGTGAATCGGAATGTGCGCCACTGCAAAAAATTTGAGGAGGGAATGATCATTATTGTGCTTTTCTTTGAAGTGCTTGGCCATAGGGTATGCGGGATCAGAGTTTTTGATGGCCCTAAGGTGCTGTAATATTCTAAGCTTGAGCTTGCATGTAGTACTCCCGACATACCATCTCATGCAAGGACATGAGAGCACATAGACCACAAAAGTGGTATCACAATTCATTGAGTATCTAATCGGCTGATGACATTGGGTGACCGGATGCAAGAAAGATTTGCATGAAATAGCATGAATGCAGGCCTTGCACTTGCAACATTTAGAAAATCCTATTGGGGATTCCATCAACGATTTCATATAAGGTGGATTGGTATTAATGGGTGACAAGAAGCTGGAAACCAATTTGTCCCTAAGTGAGGGTACACGTTTATATGTGATGGTAGGACGTTTAGAGAGAAGAGGACCCAGATCCTTGTCAATGATGAGAATTCGCCAATGACGTTCTATAATTTTGCGAACTTGATTAGATGCATTGTCAAATGTGACAATCAGGCGGGGGTCATCATTGACGGTAGTTTTGACGGGCTTGATACTGTATAGTAGGTAATCCCTAGAAAGTCCACGTACCTTAGTATAAGCCTATTCTATAATTCTACGCTCATAGCCTTGCTTGATAAAATCCTTAGCCGCCTGGGCACAATGATAATCAAAAGATACTAGATCTGTGCAGTTCCTGCGATATCTAATAAATTCCCCATACGGAATACTGCGTTTGCATGATGTAGGATGACAGCTGGTGGCATGTAAGGGCAGGCCAGTATTAGTAGGTTTTTTGTGTAATGCTGTGCATAAACCGGTTCTCTCAAGGGTCACCACTACATCGAGGTAGACAATTTTGGTCGTACTGTTGCATTCTGTGAAACTCAAATTGGACATATTGGTATTTAATGATTTCACAAATAATAGCCATTCAACCTTAGTACCCTTCCATATGACGAAAACATCGTCAATATATCGCCACCATGCAACAATATGTGTGGCAAAACTCGATGTAAGTAGATCGCTTAAGAAAGTGGCCTCCCACCATCCCATTGTTAAGTTGGCATAGGACGGGGCAAAAGTACTACCCATGGCGGTGCCTCTTACTTGGCGAAAAAAAGAACCCTCAAATAAGAAAATATTGTTATTGAGGCAGAAAGAGAGCATTTCAAGGATCATAGAACTATGGCTGTAGAAATTCAATGAGCGAGTATCAAGAAAATATTTACAAGCATCCATACCAACTTGATGGTCAATGGAGGTGTAAAGAGAGACAACATCAAGGGTTGCTAGCAGTAAGCCCTCCTCCCAGGGTATATTAGAGATGTGTTGTAAAAAATCTTTGGTGTCCCGTAAATACGAGGGTAGAACTGCCACAAGAGGAAATAAGGTTTCATCAATGAATTGAGCCAGATGTTCAAGAAGAGAACCGCACAAGGTAACAATAGGCCTGCCTGGTGGATGTGCAAGAGATTTATGTGTTTTTGGTAGAAAGTAGATTGTCGGTATGGTAAAACAAGATGGAACTAAAAATTTAGCAAGATCATCATCAATGAGACCAATTTCAACCCACTTAGCACATAGATCCTTAAGTTCAGACTGTATCTCGTCGAAAGGATTTTTCGAGAGTTGGGCATAGCACAGTCGATCTTTGAGTTGGCGATTGGCCTCCAATACATAATGTACACGATCTTGGATTACAATGTTTGAACCCTTGTCGGCCGGTTTAATAATAATATTCGGCAAGTTTTGTAATTCACTGATGGCCGTAAGCTGAGCAGAGGTGAGATTATATTTGCTCTTGCTGGTACTGTTACGTAATTTCCTAAGGTCACTGATACAAAGATCATAGAATGCTTCAATACATCCACCGACGGAAAATTGTGGATTGAACCTAGATTTCTCCTTAAATTTGGTACGCACATCCCAGTCAGGGTCAATGCCGAACTCAGTGAGATAAGTATTTGAAGGATCAAAGTCAGAATCTTCAAGGGAAGCCAAGTCCATAAGGGATGGAAGATCAGAAATCAGAAGATCAGTATGCCCGGTGCGAGGTGTTGATAATTTTGGCATAGTGGGATTGAGGGAGAAGAATTTCTTGAGTCTGATCTTTCGAATAAATTTATCCAAATCAATACGTGACTGGACATAATCAAAAGTTTTAGTAGGACAAAAGTTAAGCCCAAGAGAAAGGACAGAGGCTTGGGCTTTAGTGAGGATATGCGAAGATAAATTGATGATTTGGCACAGCTTCATATTGTCACTGGTTATTTTTTGGTTCCAGAGCGCGTTGCTCTGCTCTCTTGGCATGCTTCTGGCCGGTTTCCCATATTATGTGACATAATGAATAGCCAAGATGGACAAGCATTAGAAGGTGAAGGGGAATAACATTTTGGCTTGTTATTAATTTGCCATCAGACAACAGAAATATTGTGAGTCCATTGAGGAGTTTGTTACAGCACTGTGAGGGCTGGCTATAAAGTGTTGTTTTGAACATTATGAGAAAGAGTACATTCGGGACAGGTTGATGATCAAGAGGAGAGCAAGAGGTCCCCTCGTCGAAAGGAAACTAGCCTACTCACACTGAAGCAGCTATTTCCCATTAGAAAAATGGCCCTCTGACCTGCAGAGGCAGAAAGGTCCTCTCGTCTAATGGGAACTAGCCTATTCACACTGAAGCAGCTATTTCCCATTAGAGAAATGGCCCTGCGACCTGGAGAGGCAGAAAGGTCCCCTTGTCGAATGGGCACTAGCCTATTCACACTGAAGCAGCTATTTCCTATTAAAGAAACAGCCCTCCAACCTGAAGAGGCAGAAAGGTCCCCTCATCTAATGGGAACTAGCCTACTCACACTGAAGCAGCTATTTCCCATTAGAGAAACGGCCCTCCAACGTGGAGAAGCAGAAAGGTATTCTTGTCTAATGGGAACTAGCATAGAGAGGTCCTCTCGTCTAATGGGAACTAGCCTACTCACACTGAAGCAGTTATTTCCCATTAGAGAAGCAGCCCTCCAACCTGGAGAGGCAGAAAGGTCCTCTCATCTAACGGGAACTAGCCTTCAGTGAGAGTAATCTAATCGCCATTATTATGCAAGACCAGACCACTAGAGGGCAAAAAGGGCTGTTTCTCTAATGGGAACTAGCCTTTTCAGTGAGAGTAATCTAAAACCCATTATTATGCAGGACCAGACCACTAGGGGGCAAAAGCGCCGTTTCTCTAATGGGAACTAGCCTTCTCACACTGAAGCACCTATTTCCCATCTGAGAAAAGGCCCTAGCAACCAATGGTCCATTTCTAAGATGGGAACTAGTATCAACTAGCCTTCTCAGTGAGAGTAATCTAAACCCCATTATTATGCAGGACCTGATCACTAGGGGAGCAAAAAGGGCCATTTCGCTAATGGGAATTAGCCTTCTCAGTGTGAGTAATCTAAAACCCATTATTATGTAGGACTTGGCCAGTAGTGGCAAAAAGGGCCAATTCTCTAATGGGAAATAGCCTACTCATATTGAAGCAGCTATTTCCCATTTGAGAATTGCCCTAGCAACCAATGGTCCTTTTCTCGGATGGGAACTAGTATCAACCCTTAATCACTAATTGAGCAGCACAGAAAACATCACACGTTTCATCATCAAAGAACTTTTATTTCCATGAAGAGACAGTCCTCATCCATGAAACTTGACTGCCATGACCTCAGCTGTTATGGTCCTGTCCTCCAATCAGCACACTAACCCCCTCATAAACAGTCTGTTTCCTTCCTGTTCCTCCTCTTTCTTCGCTGCTTAAGTTACCTAGGGGCAACCAGACGTGGACTCCCTGCTCACTGTGCTCATTGAGGCGCAGCTTCACCTCACTGATGAGGCCCAACAAGACTGAAACATGTGTATGGGGTTGCTGTTGGTACTCTTGTTCAGAGAGGAATTGCCATAGCATTTCGGTGCTGGACTGCCCATTTGGGCGGGACAAAGACTGAGATGCAAAGGCGTTGCTAGGGGTGGGGGCTGAGGGGGATATAGCCCCTGGACTTTTGGTTGTAGCCCCTATAAAGTTCAGGGGCTACATTCAAAAGGCTAGCTAGCCCTGTGTCCTGACAGTCCCAACATTAGCGTAGCCCCGGATCTTTTCCAGACCCAGCAACACCCCTGCTGATATGCAAATGGGTATTTCCCATCTGTGAAAGGTACAGTGAGCAAAAAGCGTGTGCTGAAAACTCATCTCAGAACAGGTTATCATGCCATGTTCTTTCTGGAGAGGAGCGCCTGCTACCTTTTTTGAAATATAAGCAGCATATAAGTAGCTTCTATATCCTTGCTATTAATGTGTTCAAATGTTTTATAGTGCACTCAGTGTTCTTAGCGCATATGTGGCGCTGCACACTTTGCACATTCGGCTGTAGTAGTGTTGTGTTCTTTTTGCAGCGCAGAGCCGCAAGGTTCTCGCTCGGGTGGAAAAGCTGCAGGGCGCTGGGACCTTCTTACAAAGTTCTGGGCGCCCGTGTCAGCTCCCCACGAGCGAGGACTGGCTCCTCTCAGTCGGCTGCAATTTCAGTAGCGTGCTGCAAGGTAACAAAGCCTTGACTGTATCCTTCCTGAGGAAAATATCGGCAAGGTGCAGAAAGAAATATTAGCGCCACCTACTGATGACATAACTACACCACAAATACAAGAACAGGCCTAGTCTCTGCATCTGTCAACTAGCTGGCAATAGCGAGCAGCAGTACTCCCCAGGAGTTGTAAAGTGCCTGTTGGAAGCAGTGAGCACTAGCCTGGCATGGGCACTTCAGACCTTGATTCAGCAGAAGAGGGTCTGTCCAATGCATGCTGGTTGCCCGATAAGCAAGACTTACTGCAACTGGCGGTTTGGGCAGGGCTTGGGCCACTGTCTGGCAAGGCAGACTTTCTTAGGGACTGGCTGTCCTTTTTCGTAGGGTCCCGGAGCTTTTCACCCCCACACAGAAAGAGAAGGGCACGCATGGAGGAAGATCGCGCTGCCATGCAGAGCCAACAAGGCAATACGAGCAGTTACGCCCCCTTCGGGATCCCCTCCCGAATGACCAGAATAAGAGCTCACGCCCCCCTCCCCCCCAAGAAGCTGCAACCAGGGCACAATGCTGGGCCACTGCAATACTGGCTTTCCTTGCCCCATCATCAGCCCCACAGTCAGGGGGTAAGCTGGATGCATGCGACACACACTGCATCCAGTGAAGCAAGCGGCGAGGTCCGCCACAATGTTAATTTGAATCTCCCGCCTGGGGAAGTGAGCAGCGTGGACTTCACAGCATAAAATAAATGTGGTTCTCCCTCCTGGAGGTGAGAACACCACGCAGCAAGGTCCACCGCTATTAATAAGAAAATGTCCCGCCTGGAGGAGATGAAAGCACAGTGTGGCCGCATTGGAAAGAATATTAAAGGAATAGTGCGCTCAAAAATGTTAGTGGTTTTATGCAAACTGTGATCGATCATAAAAACATTTCCTATGCACCTTACCCTAGCTTACCTCACTTTTACACATTTGAAATCAACGAGCGGGCTCTGCCATCGTGTGCTAATATTATCCATTACCGCATCGCCCTAAATTCGACTGCCCTCGCGGAACTAAATAATATTACCCATCCCTGAAGCTGACATCTGGGCGTACGGCGCATTTCACAACGCAAATGCACGTCTTGTGTCAACGTTCTCTGTGCCCCAACTAATAACGTGCTTCCATGGAAATGGCAGGACGCATCTTTCCTCAATAAGTATAAACAGACGGCTTCTCATCAGACAACATCAGAGTTGCTTTTTCAATCGTTTCACTGTTTTTTTTGTATAGCCTGTCACTCGTTTCTACTCTGTTCAGCTATCTTTATTGCTCGGAGCATGTGTAAACAGATACTTGTACTAGCATTACTATCTATTTTAATTTTGTTGTATGATGGCAACAATACATCCCTACCAGTATGAGCCAGAGTATTTCGAGGGGGAATTAGTTGATAGAGAAAGATGCGGAAATGATGGGGCATCGGACGACAGTTGGGAAGACGAATCATTGGATCCTGAGCCAGGGCCTAGTCGCATGGAAGACTTTTCCACCTGATACCTGCAATCGGTGCAAGGTCATGACAACAGAGCACGAGAACTGCTGCTGCTGAGAAAACTCTGGATGCTTGGCCTGCATATCGGAAAAAGAGACACCGCCGATATGCGTGACCGAGCTGCATGACGTCAGAGCAGCCTGCCTCACAAGGTCTGTGTTGAGGATTATGATGGTGCTTATGCACGAACTTCACACAACAGTTTGCCCTCGCAATCCAAGTAACAAATAAGTGTACTCTAGATTTGATGTCACTTTGACCACTAACATTGTTAGGGAGAATTCTCTCTTTAGGCTGAATTTCCTAACCTAGTGAGTCCCCCAGCAGCTTTGCTGGATTTCTGGAGTTTGTTTTTTTCTCCTGCCAAGAGTTAGACTCTTTTTCTCCCACTCTTGGACATGATTTATGGTGTTCCTTTGACTGTTAATGTGTTTTATGGGCTATGGGGTCCTGTACTCCATAGGGTCTCATGTGTTTTTACTATGTGTGTTACACAGCACCCTCCGCAAAAACAAAGAGGTGATGGCTGGAAGGTTTAGAATGAGTCTTAACCACTGGCAATGCTCTGGGCAACCCTCCAGACCACTGTTCTTCGCCTGCCAAGCCATTACAGAAGGGGAAAGATCATATGCAAATCAGGCTTGGCCCCACCCCAAAAGGGGCAGTCCAGCCCAAACTGCTAGGCCACATCCCTTCTGCACGAGACCACAAGCATCCCCAAACATGTTTCGCCCTTGTTGGGGCTCATCAGTGAGCAGTAGCTTTGGTCTCTAGGCCCAGCAGGCACGGGACCCACGTCTGGGCATACCTGTCCCACTCGGGGTAACAAAGCAAAAACAAAGAGGTGATGGCTGGAAGGTTTAGAATGAATCCTAACCACTGGCAATGCTCTGGGCAACCCTCCAGACCACCGTTCTTCGCCTGCCAAGCCATTACAGAAGGGGAAAGATCATATGCAAATCAGGCTTGGCCCCACCCCAAAAGGGGCAGTCCAGCCCAAACTGCTAGGCCACATCCCTTCTGCACGAGACCACAAGCATCCCCAAACATGTTTCGCCCCTGTTGGGGCTCATCAGTGAGGAGTAGCTTGGGTCTCTAGGCCCAGCAGGCACGGGACCCACGTCTGGGCATACCTGTCCCACTCAGGGTGACAAAGCAAAAACAAAGAGGTGATGGCTGGAAGGTTAACAATGAATCTTAACCACTGGCAATGCTCTGAGCAACCCTCCAGACCACAGTTCTTCGCCTGCCAAGCCATTACAGAAGGGGAAAGATCATATGCAAATCAGGCTTGGCCCCACCCCAAAAGGGGCAGTCCAGCCCAAACTGCTAGGCCACATCCCTTCTGCACGAGACCACAAGCATCCCCAAACATGTTTCGCCCCTGTTGGGGCTCATCAGTGAGGAGTAGCTTGGGTCTCTAGGCCCAGCAGGCACGGGACCCACGTCTGGGCATACCCGTCCCACTCAGGGTCACAAAGCAAAAACAAAGAGGTGATGGCTGGAAGGTTTAGAATGAATCTTAACCACTGGCAATGCTCTGGGCAACCCTCCAGACCACTGTTCTTCGCCTGCCAAGCCATTACAGAAGGGGAAAGATCATATGCAAATCAGGCTTGGCCCCACCCCAAAAGGGGCAGTCCAGCCCAAACTGCTAGGCCACATCCCTTCTGCACGAGACCACAAGCATCCCCAAACATGTTTCGCCCTTGTTGGGGCTCATCAGTGAGGAGTAGCTTGGGTCTCTAGGCCCAGCAGGCACGGGACCCACGTCTGGGCATACCTGTCCCACTCGGGGTAACAAAGCAAAAACAAAGAGGTGATGGCTGGAAGGTTTAGAATGAATCCTAACCACTGGCAATGCTCTGGGCAACCCTCCAGACCACCGTTCTTCGCCTGCCAAGCCATTACAGAAGGGGAAAGATCATATGCAAATCAGGCTTGGCCCCACCCCAAAAGGGGCAGTCCAGCCCAAACTGCTAGGCCACATCCCTTCTGCACGAGACCACAAGCATCCCCAAACATGTTTCGCCCCTGTTGGGGCTCATCAGTGAGGAGTAGCTTGGGTCTCTAGGCCCAGCAGGCACGGGACCCACGTCTGGGCATACCTGTCCCACTCAGGGTGACAAAGCAAAAACAAAGAGGTGATGGCTGGAAGGTTAACAATGAATCTTAACCACTGGCAATGCTCTGAGCAACCCTCCAGACCACACTTCTTCGCCTGCCAAGCCATTACAGAAGGGGAAAGATCATATGCAAATCAGGCTTGGCCCCACCCCAAAAGGGGCAGTCCAGCCCAAACTGCTAGGCCACATCCCTTCTGCACGAGACCACAAGCATCCCCAAACATGTTTCGCCCCTGTTGGGGCTCATCAGTGAGGAGTAGCTTGGGTCTCTAGGCCCAGCAGGCACGGGACCCACGTCTGGGCATACCCGTCCCACTCAGGGTCACAAAGCAAAAACAAAGAGGTGATGGCTGGAAGGTTTAGAATGAATCTTAACCACTGGCAATGCTCTGGGCAATCCTCCAGACCACTGTTCTTCGCCTGCCAAGTCATTACAGAAGAGGAAAGATCATATGCAAATCAGGCTTGGCTCCACCCCAAAAGGGGAAGTCCAGCCCAAACTGCTAGGCCACATCCCTTCTGCACGAGACCACAAGCATCCCCAAACATGTTTCGCCCTTGTTGGGGCTCATCAGTGAGGAGTAGCTTGGGTCTCTAGGCCCAGCAGGCACAGGGCCCACGTCTGGGCATACCCGTCCCACTCGGGGTGACAAAGCAAAAACAAAGAGATGATGGCTGGAAGGTTTAGAATGAATCTTAACCACTGGCAATGCTCTGGGCAACCCTCCAGACCACCGTTCTTCGCCTGCCAAGCCATTACAGAAGGGGAAAGATCATATGCAAATCAGGCTTGGCCCCACCCCAAAAGGGGCAGTCCAGCCCAAACTGCTAGGCCACATCCCTTCTGCACGAGACCACAAGCATCCCCAAACATGTTTCGCCCTTGTTGGGGCTCATCAGTGAGGAGTAGCTTGGGTCTCTAGGCCCAGCAGGCACGGGACCCACGTCTGGGCATACCCGTCCCACTCGGGGTGACAAAGCAAAAACAAAGAGGTGATGGCTGGAAGGTTTAGAATGAATCTTAACCACTGGCAATGCTCTGGGCAACCCTCCAGACCACCGTTCTTCGCCTGCCAAGCCATTACAGAAGGGGAAAGATCATATGCAAATCAGGCTTGGCCCCACCCCAAAAGGGGCAGTCCAGCCCAAACTGCTAGGTCACATCCCTTCTGCACGAGGCCACAAGCATACCCAAACATGTTTCGCCCTTGTTGGGGCTCATCAGTGAGGAGTAGCTTGGGTCTCTAGGCCCAGCAGGCACGGGACCCACGTCTGGGATACCCGTCCCACTCGGGGTGACAAAGCAAAAATAAAGAGGTGATGGCTGGAAGGTTTAGAATGAATCTTAACCACTGGCAACGCAGTAACACAGGGGTGCACCCCACCATAGACTCCATACCCTGGGACTGACTACTGTCTCCCAGGGCATGTAAAGTCACCATTGGCTTTACTAGTCCCAAATTATTAACAGAAACCAGTACAAACCATCATATTGTGGATGTACTGGTCGGGGAAATTCGATTGCCCCGGGGTCTGTTAGTCGAGGGGGCACGTCTCCGTCCCCCCTGATCGAGTTTTGGCTGGTGGCAGTGGATACTACTTTTTATATTCGACCGCGAATATATCCCTATGGGATTTTCCCATTGTTCGAGGCTATCAACTTTAATTATTTAATTATCATAGCCTCGAACATACCGCCGGTTTATTTATTTAATATTAATTTGCCGATTGGTATTTTTTGCCAGGACTCGATTCTAAAATGGCGTTTGTGTTCTCTTCTGTGACTCCAACCCAATTCGAGCCCTTTGTTCCACTTTTTGGCGGGCTTCTCCACAGAAGCCTCCAAAAGTGGTGCCACTCTGTCTGGGTACCACAGGGGGTGTGGGAGGGGGTTTAGGCACCCTGGACTGAGTTACCTTGGTAACTCAAGTCGTACTCTTGTGTGATTGGCCCAAGTGGTGCGCCGGCCGGCTTCTTCCCCTGACTGGTGGGCACAACCAGTTTACCTTCTTCTCTTCGCATCCCAGGCCGTCTTGTGGTCGAATTGCCTGTGCCAAGCACCCCGGCAACCGGATAGCCACTTACCACTGGACCGCGAATAAACGCTCCTTTTACCTGAGAACTCCGCGGCTGGTTTCTTCCCTGGCAGTGCAACGGACTCCTGTCTTCCTCCCTGACGAGATCCTCTCTTCCCCCGGACGAAGCACGGACTTGCATCCGCTGCCAGGAACAACTGCCCCCGCTGGAGTATTCTCACCACTTTAAGGTACCATGTCCGCCAGGCCTCCCTTTCTAAAGATTGCTACAAGGTAATAATAACCCCTTAACCTTCTGGACTGGGCTGGCCGCCTTGACCCTCTAACTGGTCCCTTTCTTTTGGTCCAACTCTTTTTGAACCTTTGCAAGACTCTTGTGCACTGCAACCGTGTGACCTTGGACACATTTCGTTTTGATCCTCTTAAAGTGGATCCGGCCTACTGAACTCTAAGCTCACGGTTTTACCTTGCCTTCCTCTCTTGTCGTGTTCTTAAAAAAAGTGTTGGGATCTGTTTCAATTTATACTCTGCTTTTCTCTCCCTTTTTAAACAAATTATTAGAGTACCATCTGTGTTAAGCGCTCACCGCTGTCTGAAAATAAGTGGGGCTTTACTAAAGAATTGTCTAATATTCTTTTGAGGGAGTATATATCTATTAGTGACCGTGTTTTTGAATTGCTTACTATTAGTGCCTGTGTGTTTTTCTAGATGTGGTTTTAAATAAATAATTATATCTCTTTTACACCAAGCTCTGGTCAGTGTTTACTTGTTCTACTGTGTTCTTTTTGACCTATTGTGAATACTCTGTATACTGCCTAACTCTTCTTGAGGGAAGTCTGACTGCTCAGCCACAGCTACCAAGTGAATCTGTGTGGTGCAGACTGCTACCAAGTGGGTTTACTGCCAAACACCTGTAGTCTTAAATCTTTTGCAGTGGTCCCAGAGGGAACTGCACAGGTTTCTGCCTAACAAACATTTCTTGTTTGTCTCCTATATTGTCATAACTTTCATCTATCACTGCCAAATGAATGTAGTCTGGCAATTCAAAACATCTCTCGCGCTTTGGGGAAATCATAGTGGTTATTTTATGTGTCTTTCAATTTCAACTAAGAAACAATATTTCTCTGTGCCACAAACATTGTGGATTGCATGGGTGTTCACTTTTGTAATGTGTCAACACTTTACAGCCCAAGAAGATTGATCCATGAAGTAACATTTGTATGGGCAACTATGCCATATGATACAGGCTGCATTTTGAACTAAGGTTTGTACACTCATCAGATTCATTTAAATACATCATGTATGTTTCTCTTCCACAGGTGGTACAGGCTGGAGGCCAATCGTTCGTTTACATGGTGGCTTCATGGGAGGCTTGGATACAGCGTTCGACGAGTAATACTCGCCTGTGTCATTGGAGCCATTCGCGACAAATTCCCCAGTGGCAGCGGACAGTATGGGGGATTTTCCCACACTGTGCTGCAACCCGAAGTATACAAGGTGTAGTACATTTGTGGCATCAACATCAGCATAAAAATAAAATACAAATTATCTTTTATGAATAGTTGTTTCAATTATTCAGTGAAACAAGGACACTCACTTGTCTATGAGTGACATGCAACAATGGTTGCTGCCCTCTTACGCTCACCTCCTCTGCAGCAATCCATCCCCCCTCCATTTTAAACGGCCAAGGTGCCAAACCCAGTGTCTCCAGGCTCCCTTCCTTGAAGCAGACTGCGCCTGCAATCCACATAAGTGTGTCTCTCCCTTCAGCAGTGTTCCGAGCTTTGTCTGGACGCCTCTTGCCCATCGATCCCCCCTCCGCTATCAACGGCATTTCGTACCAGTGGATGTGTGCTGCCAAGGGGGCCGGCAGGGATGGGAAAGGCCGAGATGTCGAACACCATGTACACTTCAAAGGTATCTTCCACAAATGGGCCATTGTTCACATGGCCTACCCAGACTCTGTGTCTCCAGGCTCCCCCAGAAACATGTCACACATACACACACCCACTTTCTAATCCTTCATAAACGCTTTTATCCGGAGAGCATCTCTGAGCACTGGAAGTCAACTCTTGATTGTGCTACCAGTGAACATACGTGAGCACTGGAGGTCAACTCTTGATTGTGCTACCTGTGAACATTTGTGAGCACTGGAAGTCAACTCTTGAAACTCCCCGGGTTGCTGAATGTAATTGTTTGTTAGTCAAGGTAAGGGCAGGTCACCTATTAACTTCACTATATTCATCTCTTTGTGATCTGAAAATGTCCATCTATTTCGACCGAATGTACCCACTAGTACATTAATGTTCTAATGTTAGTAGTAATGTTCATTCATCTCAATGACTTTACCATTGTCTAATGTTTCAAGTGCTCTGATCTCGGTTTATAGTAAATTTCATCATTGTCAACTGTAATAGAATTGCATCTTTCTTGGACCATGTCTATATGCATGTTTCCTTTTGAGGCATGAAAGTACATTCAATGGATGAGTAACACGTTATGATTTGCGCCATATCAATCAATTCTGTATGTATGTATGTCAATTCTGTATGTATGTAGTATTCGACTACACTACACAGGTTTTGCTTGTTTGACCAAAACACACTTTGCATAGAAAACTGTGATATAATTCCATCAATCTCATGCATTCAGTACAATTTGTTTGTAATTTTTTATACAGAGATGATCGATTTTTCAAGAATGCCTGCTTCTATGGTTTTGATTTGCCATTCTAGGAGCCATGTCAAAAGTAGGAGCACAATACTGCATACATTCCCGAAGGATATTAATTTAATAAGAAAATGGGTTCGACATTGTGGTTTTGCAGTGGACGAGATTGAAAGTAGAGCCCAGGCTGTCTTGTGAGAGTTGAGGGCCAAATCGATTCCGCACCTGCAGCCTGCACTTTACAGACGATATGTACGACCAATCGAAGAACACAGAAAAGGGTTGAGCCAGAATGTTTCGTAAATTGCTTCCAAATGCAATTCCAACTCTATTGATGCACACGCTGCCTCAGGTGAGGCCCGGGTGATTAATTAGCTGTAGGCGGCGGGGTACTAAACAGTTAACTCCATGAACGGATTGGTGCTTTTGTTGTAAATGTGTCTTACTAAAGTTTGCATATGTACCAGATTGTATTACATTTTAACTATACCACATTTTACTATGCATCTCTCCCTGGTTTAAGGAGCCTCAAATGAAGTAATTATGACCATGGAAAACAATCCCATAGTGCCGTTCACAAGAAGCATAATGTTTTCATAATCGGTTGCTTGACATGTCAATTTTTTTAGGAAAGCATACTGATGGAAGCACAGACCCTCGCATGTGACAAAACCACTGACACGTTCAGTATACCAATGGTGAGCCATTCAGACTTGCAGAAGAACAAGTTACTTACCAACTGTAACGTTCTTTCGACTGGATGTTCCTCCCACGTATTCCTCATCTTATGATAATTCGTTATCTCCAGCTTCGCTGCTTCGGGAAAAAATATTTCTCTCGGCAGAGGGCGCTGTGCTCGAGGTCGTGGCGTCGATTGTCCCTCGACGGACTCTGTACTCTCTCGACATCACTGATGGTATAAATAGCTCGAGCCGCGGCCGTTGCTTCAGTTCTGTTTTTTCGATGAAACATATGGGAGGAACACCCAGCCGTGCCCCATAACTGATGCACTCTTCGTGAGAGGAAAGTATAAGAAAACGTAAACTGTACTGTGGGGTAGGATGGGAGGGTCGATGAAGAATACGTGGGAGGAACATCCAGTGGAAAGAACATTACAGTTGGTAAGTAACTTGTTCTTCGAATAGATTGTGTCCTCCCACGTATTCCTCATTTTATGATAGACTCCCATAGCAGTGGCAATTTTGGAGGTGGGAGTACTAATTACAGTTTTCATGGACAGAATGCAGAACTGCCTTGGCAAATAACCCCTCATTGGAGGAGGCCGCATCCAAGCAGTAATGCTTGATAAAAGTATGCATTGTTTTCCAAGTTGCAGCTGAACAAATATCTGCTGCCGGGACGCAGAAGTAGCCATTCCCCTTGTAGAATGGGCTCGAAGCCCATCTTGTGGGTCTTTTCCCGCCAATCTGTAGCATTCAATTATGGCCAAAATGATCCAGCGGGATATGGTCTGTTTTGTTACTGATAAACCCAGTTTATGACCAGTATAACCCATAAACAGTTGGTCATCTTGTCGTAATTTAGACATCCTTGAGATGTAAAAACTAAGAGCCCTCGTGGGATCTAGTCTGTGTAGTCTCTCCTCTTCCTTGCCCAAATGAGGAGGAGGATAAAATGTTGGTAGTATTATTTTTTGTGACAAATGGAAGTCCGAAACTACCTTTGGTAAAAAGGAAGGTTTAACCTTAAGGACTACCTTATCCTTATAAAAAACAGTATATGGTGGTGTGCATGAGAGAGCCTGAAGTTCACTAACCCTTCGGGCTAATGATAGGGCCACAAGAAGGACAGTTTTTAGTGTTAGAAGCCTCAATGGACAGGAGTGCCAAGGCTCAAAAGGTATGCAAGTCAAAAATGTTAGTACTAAATTTAAATCCCAAGTTGGGACATGAAAGGGTACTGGAGGGTATACGATAGCAAACCCTTTTAAGAATTGAATGATTAATGGTATTTTGAAATATGAAACCTCGTCCGAGGTGCGCTTGAAAATGGACAGCGCAGCAAGGTATCCTTCTATTGTTCCTATCTGGAGCCCCAGATTGGCTAGATGTAACAGAAAAGAGAGCACTACTGGAGTGCCACATTGAAAAGGGACCACATCCGTATCTTTGCACCAGTTACTAAACCTGTTCCAGCGACATCAGTACAAAGATTTTGTTGCTGGCCTTCTGGCCGAAAGCAAGATTTCCATTACATCATCCGGAAGATCCCAATCCTTGTATCTCAACCTCTCAGAAACCATGCGTGAAGGTTGAGTGTCTTGACCTCTGGATGGAGAACCTGACCTTCCTCTTGAGAGAGAAGATCCTCTCTTTGTGGAAGACGTATTGGAGGGAAGTTGGACATGTCTAGAAGGTCCGAGTTCCACGTCCTCCTGGCCCAATCCGGGGCAATTTGGATCATGGTTTTCCTGAACTTTCTCAACCTCCTGATCACTTGAGGAATCACGGGGACTGGAGGAAACACGTACAGCAGTGGAAACTTCCACTCCCCTACAAATGCGTCTGCCAGAGCTCCTCTTTGAGGAAATTTCCTTGAGCAGTACTGATCGCACTTCCGGATGATCGTGGTGGCAAACAGATCCACTTGAGGGGTTCCCCAAAGGGCAAAGATCTCTAGAAGGACTTCCTGAGCCAGCTCCCACTCGTGAGAGATCGTGCTCTGCCTGCTCAGAGCGTCTGCCGCCGTGTTCTTCTCTCCGGCTAGGTGAATTGCCAATAGAGAGATTCCTTTTCGTATTGCCCAGAACCATAGCTGCATTGCCTCTCTGCACAGGGGTAGTGACCCTACTCCTCCTCTTTTGTTGAGGTAGTACATGGCCACCGTGTTGTCCGTCATTATCAGGACATTCTTTCCCTGTACAGAGGGCAGAAAGGCCTTCAGCGCTAGTCTGATTGCCCTCAGCTCCAAAAGGTTGATGTGTAGTTTGGACACCGATGGAGACCAACGACCGCTGATTGTCAGATCGTTGGTGTGTGCCCCCCACCCCGTGAGTGAGGCGTCCGTCACTACTCTTATCTCCGGCCATGGTTGCCAAAAAGATTCTCCCTTGAGAAGGTTGTCGTTGCAAGCCCACCATAAAAGATACTGAGCAACTGCACTCGGGACTTGCAGAAGATCCGACATATTCCCTGAGAACTGGGACCACTGAGTTCTAAGTGCCAATTGAAGGGATCACATTCTCAACCTGGCCTCTGCTACTAGGAAAATGCAGGATGCCATGAGGCCGAGCAACCTGAGAAAATCGAAGGCCGGTAGACGTTGGGCATTCTGGAACTTTGTTACCATCTGCTGGATGTGGAGAGCTCTCACTTCGGGAGGCGAGGCTTTTCCTGAGAAAGTATCCAAGACTGCTCCGATAAACTGGAGCTTTTGGGATGGTATCATATGGGACTTCTTGAAATTGACAAGAAGCCCAATCGACAGCCGCCGCCGAAATACAGTCCCACAGGGTATGGGTAAACCTGGCTAGGGTACAGGTGACATTTGTTGATTTAAGGGCCATACTGCCTGACGTGAAAACTTTACGTGCTCAGGCATCAACTTTTTTATCCTCTCTATCTGGAGGGATAGTGTGATATGCAGTTTGCTTTGATGTGGATGCTGCCTGAATGACTAGACTTTCTGGAGTCGGATGCTTGCTTAAGTATTCGGGATCCGTACCAGCTGGTCTATATTTCTTGGGAAAATTACTATCTGCAGCAGCAATGCTCTCAGGCTTTTCCCATTTTTTCTCCACCGTCCTCTGAAGAGCCCTGTGAAAGGGGAGAACTGGATCTTTTTGAGGGCCTCTGACAATTATATCCATCATGTCATCCTGTTAAAAAATGGGTGAAGTATTACCCCAACCCATATACTCAATTACTATGGTCATAAGACTCCTGTACCCAGCGTCTGCATGCTCTGCAGGATCAGGTCTGGCAAACTCTAATTCTGGGGAGGTGTCATATGAAACGCCAAAAGGAGTAACTTCGTCTTCCTCTGAGCCAGATTCCTCATAAATTGACGACATGGACTTAAAAAAATCTGATCTGGGCAACGGAGTGAATCTTCTTTCTTCCTCTACCATACGTGTCGAAGGAATAGAGAAATCCTTCGAAGTTGTCGAAGGAATCTTCGATGACTTCGAAGATGACTTCGACACGGACGTCGAGGTTGTTTTTGGTTTCGATGCCGAAACGGTCGACGCTGACGGCGTCGATGAAATCGTCGAAGCCTTCGACGACCTATGTTTTTTATATAAGACCGGAGAGATGCTCGACTCTCGAAGAGTCCTCGACGACTTGGCGCCGACTCGAGTTTTTCGAGTATCCTTGACACTACCGGTTTTTACCATGGTAGTCTTGGACTTCCCTTTGTCGTCCAATGGAGCGACTTTAGGGGTATGGCTTTTCCAAGGTTCATTCGAGGGGGTCGGGGCCGCATTCTCGAATACCTCCATCATCTTTTTATGAAATTCTTTCCATTTCCTGGGAGAATCCGATTTTGTCGGACATCGAATTTCTTAGGTTGACTCTGAAGATGATGATAAGGGAGATCTACGTGTCCTCTTCATTTTTTTGGACGAGGAAGAAGAGTGTCTCGATCTCCTGCTGGATCGAGATCTCTTGGCGTGCCTATGGCGATCCGATTCCTTCGAATCAGTCACTTTCTGATGTTTTTTGGACGTAGCCTTCTTAGAGGCTTCCCTCCCCACCGACAGTTTACCTCTCCTCTCACGAAGAGCTTTCTCGGTCATGGATTGGCAGGAACCACAGTCGTCGGTCCGGTGACTGGAACCGAGACACCAGAGACAAACCCGGTGAGGATCCGTGATCGACATTT
This sequence comes from Ambystoma mexicanum, assembly GCF_040938575.1. NCBI lineage: Eukaryota > Metazoa > Chordata > Amphibia > Caudata > Ambystomatidae > Ambystoma > Ambystoma mexicanum. The sequence continues at coordinate 487,557,709 of NC_090922.1, read as the reverse complement.
TTGATCCACAATCTACGCACTTCTTGAACCTAGTCTTGGGTGTCGAAGATGACTACATTTTCTTCACAGAAAATCTCAAGCGCGCCGTTCTCGATAGCGAAGCGATCGGAAAAACGGAACTGAAGCAATGGACGTGGCTCGAGCTATTTATACCATCGGTGACGTCGACACAGTACAGAGTCCGTCAAGGGACAATCGACGCCACGGCCTTGAGCACAGGGCCCTCTGCCGAGAGAATTTTTTTTTCCGAAGCAGCAAAGCTGGAGGATTATCATAAGATGAGAAATACGTGGGAGGACACAATCCATTCGAAGTTTATATTCTCAACAGTTGCATTTTCCAACATATCTAATGCAAAGCTAATTTTTCCCTTTTACCACTTCATAACAATGCACTGAAAATGAAGGAGCAAGATTGTGCATCTATTTATTTTCACAAGTCAACAACTTTAAGCGCCTATCAGGTAATTTTATTTCACTTTTCAATTAGGATAATGTATTATGCTTGGAGTGTCAAATAATATGAAATTGTTTATGTATCCTGTCGGTTGTTTACACTCCCATTGTCTGCATCCCACTGTCTCTGTTCCGTTCGCTGTTTTCACCCGTACTAAAATAGGTATTGTGTCTAACAGGGGGATGATGGTACTTCAACTACAATTACATCATATTTTGCAGCTAGTCAATTATGAGGTATGCATACTTGCAGTTCCCTTGAATGAAATAAAGTAAATCCTACATAGAATACTATTAGACAGTGACATTCATATAAACGTGCAGTGTTTCAAACTTTTCAGATTTTGCGAATGTTACACTTCCTCCCTAATGCAGAATACATTAAAAAATGTTTGAGGGCAACATTACAATCAGTATGTTTTGCACAGTGATCTCTGATCAAGTACACTTGCCATCAATTAGGTGAAGTTCGAAATGTATATTTTGACTAAATGACGTACACTGTGTGCGAGGGTATGTGTGTAAGCGATGCGTGCGATGAAAGATTTTAATTTCCAATACGATTGACTTTTCTTTGTTTTAATGAATATTCTATTCAAGAAATGTACACAAGGTGTGGAATTAGAAGAGGAGGCACATGGATCAGAGGTGGTGGATCAGCTTGCTGGTGAGGTTGTTACAGAGAAGACCACAGTTTCACAGAAAAGCAAGAAAACAAGGGTAATTAACAATTAAGTTTTCTAGAAGTGTTTTGGGCTGGTGTTTTCTTCATAACATGTTTTTGTATTTAAAGTGCTAGCTACTGTATGTGTGCTATACATTGAACATGTTTTACAACCCATCTCCTAGAGGCCCAGAAGGAAAAGAAGTATAAAGACACAGACAACTAATGAAACCAAATATGTTGCTTGCCACATTTCACCATGGATCAACTACTATTTGAGGCGCACCGTGTTCCAGTCAATAAGCAGACTCGTGATTCTTATGCACAATGGCCTGAAACTGAATGCAATGTGACCGACGAAGCCAGCAAAGTGCTCTTGGACCATTGCTACAATGTGAGAAGTCGACAAGATGAAATTGAATATAATGAAGATGCTTTGGAATTCCTCGCTGTCCACTTGAAACAATCTACACCCGCAAAAAAAGGTCCACCCAATAAACATTGATGTTGATGGTTTCTCCAATTCGTGTGCATATTACATAAGCTGAACTAACAGAGACTGAAGCTTCAACGCAATTGACCAAGGAACTTGCCAAAGATCTTGATTACAGTTTGTCTAGTTTGGCCGATTTGTCCACCAGAGTTGAGCCACAACCCCATGCACGCAGGACGATTGGCTAATAAAGGAGACTACATACATTGCATTCGATAGCTGCCTGGAAGAGATTATACTGATGCTGAAATGTGTCCATCCAGTGAGGGGGGAAAATATGTGGGCAGCCATTGGCGAATTTGACTCGTGTATTACAAGGCACTAACCTGGAAATCCAAGCCACCTGTGTCCACCTCCACGATTCCTTTTCATGGTCCACTCAACCGATGCTGGGCAAAGTGCCTGCTGGAAATCTACTGTGTTCAGCAGCTTTACTTTTCAGTGGCTCGACTTTTAGTAAGTTGTCCAGTTTCTGTCAATTTGGGGGAGTTCAGTTCATTTCTAAAACGCAGTACTTCAAATATCAAAGAGAATTCTTATTCCCTGCTATTAGTCAAGCCTGGAAAATTGAACAAATGTCCATTGAAAGCACATTCTCTGGCAAACGGTTCAGGATAGCTGGCAACGGACAGTGTGACAGCCCCGGATTTTCAGCAAAGTACTGCACATACCACTTTCAAGACATGGAAACTAAAAAATGTGTGAGTTCGGAAATCGGGCAGGTGTCCCAATGTAAATCCTCTGTTGCCATGGAGAAACATGGTTTCATAAATTCCCTCGAACAGCTTCAATCGAGGGGAATGCAAGTAGGCCTCATAGCCACTGACAGACATGTTTCAATAGCCAAAGCCACGTGAGAGAAGTTTACAAACATTCATCATCAATTTGATGTAAGGCATGTTGCCAAATCAGCCCATAAAAAAATTACAGCTGCTGGTAAAAAGAGGGGTTCTGAAAATATTTTACAGTGGTCTGTCTTTCAGCAACCATCTTTGGTGGAGCTCCAAAACTTGTGATGGGTTTGTGGAAATTCTACTTGAAAAATGGCACTCATTGATGCATCAATGTTCCAATATTCACTCATGGACAGAAAAGCAACATTTTCACCAATGTGCACATGGACATTTATCGGAGGAGCAGGACCGCAGGAAGAAGTGGTTGGTTCCAACCTTTCCTCCACACAAAGCTTTTGAGAAGATCGTGTTTCATAAAACTCTTTCAAGAGACCTAAAGGGACTCACAGAATTCTGTCACAATGGAGATTTGGAGGTGTTCCACATTATGTGCCTAAAGTACAGGCCCAAGAGGTTGCATTTCGGCATAGACGGGATGCAAGCACGAACATTACTAGCTGTATTATCGCATCGCATAATGAGAACCTTCATAGAGAACAATCGAGAACTGCAGGAAACTGGGATGCTTCGTTACACAATGGCCTTTGCAAAACGAAGCAAAAAATGGGTGGCTAAGCCAATATACCAGGAAATGGAATTCGATTTTGTGAAAGATCTCACTTTGACTATGTTTGCCATGCATATTCACAGAATCGATCATGATTTTGTTCCTAGGAGACATACATTGCCACAAAACATTGCAAACCAGCCCTGTCCACCAAAAGCGGATCATTATTGCACTACCATAGTGGATAGTAGGGTTAAACAACAGAAAAACATTTCCGTATTTACTTTCTGTTCAGTTTGTACAACGCAAGAACAGAGTTTTCATACTATATTCTCATCATCACTGTCTTGAGCACAGTTGAGGTATGCCTGCAATGGGGCCCATTTGTCCTTTGACCTGCACACTGCCGTAATACTTTTTGTGTAATGTTCCTCATTCTCCTGTACATACAGTAAATCCTTTAGCCATGTCTTGTGGTTTGGGGCTGTTTTAGATTTCCATACCTGCAAAATGTTCCCCTTGGCTACTGCCCCAGCAACAGCAACAAAGCAGCTGGTTCTGACCAATGCCTTACCTATGTCACCCAACAAGTACTTCAACGGGGTAGCTGGGATATTCACCCTGGTGATGTCGCTCACAGCTCTGGCCACTTCCTCCCAGAAAGCTTTGAAAGGGAGGCAGTCCCAATACATATGAATGGAGTCTGCCGTGTTAGCATTACATTTGGGGCAGGTTGCTTTTTGGGTAGGGTCGAACTTGGAGACCTTATGTGGCGTTATATGCAGATGATTCAGAATTTTTAATTGGATTAGTCTAAAATGTGCGTTAAGTGAGATGGGCTTGGTGTGTTGACAGTATTTGGTCCATTTAGAATCTTCCATAGTGATGCCTAAGTCCCATTCCCATTTTAGTTTCATGCAGTTTCTGGACAGAGTATGTTCTTGGGCTGCCTATACAGATTGGATATTGTGCCTGTAAACCCATATTGTGACATAGTTGCCATTGTGAATTGGTGTATCTCGGGGGCCATGGGGAATGTAGACCATTTCCTTTTGCATGCTGCTTTCATGCAGTAGTACTGTAGAGTTGTGATGAGACCCGATCCCACCTTACCCTGGACAATTTCTAGTGAGGCAAACCTACCCTGCGGGTTTAAATCCCCTAATCTCATTTCCTTATTAGGGTCACATTTTCTTTGTAGTGCAGTATCAAAAGTGGGTTCTAAATCTGGGTAATGCAATAGGGAAACAAACGGCCAATATGGATTCTCGAAGCACACCCTTGCGAACAGGCTGGCCCAAGCCCGTACTATTGTGGCCACTGGGTCCACCTCCTTAATATTTCCCTAGATTTTGCCAAATTGCATCACCTGTATGCTTGTGGGGGCTACTGCAAACTTTTCAGCTTGCACGTGAGCGTGTGGTTCGGCTGTATCTGACCAGTATTTGGCGAAGTGTGCCTGTGCTGCGTGAAAATATAATTTATAGTCTGGGGCTGCCAGCCTACCGGTTTCATATCTTTCGCACATTCTTTCCCAATTGATCCTCACCGATTTCCCACCCCAAACGAATGTGACAGACAATTTCTGTAATTTCTGGAAGAATTCCCTACCCGGACACATAGGGATGCCACAGAACAGGTACGACAGATGGGGACCACAACCGTTTTGAGTAGGGCTACTCGCCCATACAGGGATATTGGTAGTACACCCCATATTTTGAGTTTTTGTTCCAAAGTTTGCAAGTATGTTTCATAGTTGTTTGCGTAGAGGGTCTGCCTATCAGTGGCCATTAGTATGCCCATGTAGCGTGCAGAGTCAGGAGCCCATTTAAAACCGCCCGTAGCCTGTGACTGCCCCGTGCTTGGCGTTAATGGGATGATCTCAGACTTGGTCTGATTCATTTTGTAGCCTGAGTAGGTTGAGAATGTGGCTATTTCCTTCATGATAAGGGGAAGGTGTGTCTCAGGATGTCTAACATATGATTGTGTCATCCGCGTATAGTGAGAGGAGTTGGGGGGCACCCCTGATACGGATTCCCTTCCAGGTATGTTCATGTATTACCTTGGCCGCCATCCCCTCTATCATAAGGGCGAATATAAATGGCGACAGTGGGCAGCCTTGCTGAGTGCCCCTTTCTAATGTGAAGGGGGGTGACATGGTATTGTTCATCCTAACCAAAGCGGCCAGTTTCTTGTATAACACTCGGATGTAGCCTATGAATGCTGGGAGGAACCCCATTTTCCCCAGGATCAATAACATGTAATTCCATGATACTGAGTCAAATGCTTTTTCAGCGTCCAGGGTGACTGCAGCAGCTTTGGCATTTGGATCTATTTGTGATGTAATGTCGAAGAACCTCTGTAGATTCAGCGCAGTTGATCGAGTTGGGATGAATCCCGATTGGTCTGGGTGGATTAACTTGCTCATGTAAGGCATCAGGCGATTCGCTATGGCTTTGGCGTAGATTTTTGCGTCTGTGTTGATTAGTGATAGGGGCGATAAGATGAGGCGTCCTGTGGGGGCTTGTGTGGCTTAAGCAGGACAGTTATCGCCTCTCTCATAGTGTCTGGCAGGTCACCCTTCTCCAAAGCCTCCTCCCATACTTCCAACAATCTAGGGGCCCTCTCAGACTTGAACACCTTATAAAGATCGACCGGGATGCCGTCCGACCCCAGCATCTTGCCAGCTCGTAGATCAGCGATGGCTTGTTCGATTTCCTCGGTCGTCAATGGGAGATCCAATAGTGCCCTTTCCTCTTCTCCTAGACTGGGCAGTGGGATGGAGTCTATATATTCTTTGAGTTCCTCGGGGTTCGCTGTGTCTGCATTTGTGAAGAGCTTGGAGTAGAACTGCTTAAATATGTCATTAATTGATTCCGGGGTCGTTTGTACCGATCCCGGGGAGTCGAAGATGCTGGTAATTTGTCTCACTCCCTGTTCAGTTTGGATAAGGGTTGCCATCGATTTGCTAGCCTTGTTCCCTTCCCCGTATCTCCTGGCCCTCGTGGGTTGGGTTATATGGTATACTTCTCTATCTGCCAGGCTTTTGAATTAGTCCGTTTAAGCCTGTATTTTCCGCAGGTGCTCTTTCCCTTCGCTATTGGGCTGTTGTGTCTCGAGGTCCCTCAGTTCATGTTCCGCCTGGAACAGTTTTTTTCTTATATCCCTAAGGATGCCGTAGGATATTCCCATCAGGTGGCCTCTCAGCCAGAATTTAAATGATTCCCATACCGACCTATGGGTCTGTACTGAACCTACATTGCGAGCAAAGAAATCCTCTATTTCGGTTCGGAGAGGTTCTATCACTGATTCATCCCGCAGCAGGTCTGGCGGCTTGCGCCAGTTCCGGGTGGTGTGTATTGTATTCCTTGGGACCAGATGCAGGAGGATCGGGGAGTGGTCAGACAATGGGCCTCATTACACGGTAGGCGGTAAGGGTTTACCAGTACCGGTAAGGGCACCGGTACCGGTAAACCCTTACCGCCTTACTGCGAGGTCCCTTTGCAGGACCCGACCTTAACGGCTGGTGTAGACCAGCCGTTAATGTTGGGACCCGCAAAGGGACCTTGGTGCTAATTACGGTACCACAATTTGCAGTACTGTAATTGGTTCCTTCCCCATTCCCATTGAGCCCTATGGGGCAAAAATGGGAATGGGGGTGGGCCATGGAGAAAGGGGGAATTACCGCCACGCCAACCTTGGAATGGGGTGGTAATTCCCCTTTTCTCCATGGTGGTACCTGTATGGTACCGGCGGCAACCATGGTGCTAATAGCACCATGGTTTACCGCATAACGTGTAATGAGGCCCAATGTCCGCGGTAGTATGGTACACTGTTCAATCTCTGTGAGCAGCTCAGGTGAGCACAACCAGTAATCGATCCTTGAACTGGACCCATGTGCCCCTTAGTAGAATGTGTATTCCCTTTTTTGAGGATGTAATTCACGCCAAGTGTCTACCAGGGGTAGTGTGGACATTGCTAGTCTCAGAATCATCGCTGCTTTAGCGTGTTGTCTAGAGCATCCAGTTGAACAGTCCAGGCCCAAGTCCAGTATTAAGTTGAGGTCTCCTCCCCAAATCACTGTCGCTGTGCCCAAGGGTGACTGTAGTTCCACAACTCGCAAGTAGAACTCCGGTCTATCCAGATTAGGGCCATATGTATTCACGAGGATAACGTCTTTGTTATGCAATTGCCCCCATATAATCACATAGAGGCCTTCCTCGTCTGCTAAGGATCTGGACATTTGGAAATTGAGTTGCCTGTGCACAAGTGTGAGTACACCTCTCGCCATTGAGGAGTAGTTTGTAGCAACTTTTACAGGACCCCAGTTTCAAGCAAATATGTCGGTGATCTTTGTAATGGCATGTGTCTCTTGTAGGAGAAGGATGTCAAACATGTGTCGATTTGCATATGCAATGATCTTCCTTGCCTTTATCGGGTGTGCCAGGCCCCTTATGTTCCAAGTGAGTAACCTAATTCCCTGTCCTCTCAGCGACATAGAGTTCGGTGTAGCATGTCTGCCATAGTTTGCGTTTTGTTATTAGTGGTGTCTTCTTCTGTGTATTCTGCCCCTCAGAGTTTTTACTGTTTTCATACCGTCTCTGGTATAACTCATCTCCCACATCCGTGTGCTCCACTATGCTGTTTGCACTGTGAAGCGGATTGTCTCATTTAACTTTTGGCCAACAGGCCCTGTATCCCCCCTCAACCCCTCTCCCTCACTATCCCCCCAACCGGACAGTGTATTTCCCTCACTAAACTTCAACCTTTGAGAAAACAACTGGGTGGCTCTGTTTGGTTAGTCTGTACTTTAAACACTGCCGACCAGACTGACCGATGGCCGCTGCACCGTTATTGTGTGAGTCCAGATGGCTTTCCTTCAAGTGTTCGAACCGGGTTGGAGGTTCTTGTCTTTCTGTGATTGTGGAATATTGCGTTCAATATACCCCATGGCTTCTTCCGGGGATTCAAAGAACTGTGTCTTCCTGCCATGCTGTAGACAGAGTTTAGCGGGGAACATCATCGCATACGGGATGGAGCATGCCCTGAGCACTTTCTTGACCTGGTCGAAGGTGCGGCGCGTGGCCTGTACACCATTGGAGAAGTTGAGGTATATGTGTATCCTATTGGAGTCATATAATAGTGTGCCCTTTTCCCGGAAGAGGCGTAGGATCATGTCCCTGTCGTGATAGTTCAATAGGCGGGCGATGATCGTGCGTGGGGGTGCCCCCAGTTTCGGAGGAGCCATCAGGGCTCTATGGGCTCTTTCCACCAGGAATTGCTGAGAGAACTGTGCCTCCGGGAAGACAGCACATATCACTCCCTCAAGGTATACCTCCATTGTGACGTTTAGCTGTTTTTCTGCCAACTCAACCACTCTTATATTATTGCGGTGCAATCTCGACTCAAGGTCATCACATTTCATTTGCACCCGAGTTACGTTCTTTTTGATGGTTTCAATGTTCTTGCCATGGTTTTCTATGACATCTCCCACCGTACCAATGCGGCCCTCCGCCATTGTGTGTTCACCTGGTGTAGCTCTGCTTGTATGGACGACATTGTGGTACCCATATCGTCCAGTTTAGAATTTACTGCCACGAATCCCGCCTGGAGGGCCGCCATATATGGGTCTGTTGGGTGTTTCGTCGGGTGCAGTGGCGTCGACTGGCCGGTTTGTGGTATTTCGCCGATCCTGCCCTCCACACCAGCGTTTGTGTATGCATCCATAGAGCCTCTTTTATTTGCCTTATTGCCTGTGGGCATGATTTACTCCGTAGCTATGCATTAATTAGCCTGGCGGGATCCGTGTTGGCAGTGGTGCACAGTCGCGAGTGCTCGCCGTAAAGTCTGTTGGGCTACGATGGTGCAGGTCTGTGTAGGACTCTACAGTCTCAAGCCTATTGGTGGTAATTATTGGGTATGGTATTACAGTTATCTACCCGGGGGTACTTATCACAATGGGTGCCCCTCCTGGGGCGCGTATTAGTAGGTCTGTGACCCGATTGGCCCCCCGGAGCAGCCCCACCAAGATGATCAAGTGCTCTCTGTCAGCCATGCTCGTGTTTTGGCCCTGGATTATATGGCATACAGGGCTGTGCTCCTGCCCTCGGACTTGTTGGTTCAGCTGGGGGAGAATGTCGGGGGGGGGGGCTCCCTGTTAGGGAGAATTAGGGAGAATTCTCTTCTAAGGCTAATTTCGCTTACCTATAGAGTCCCCCAGCAGCTTTGCTGGATTTGAAGGGTTTATTTTTTTCTCCTGCTAAGAGTGAGACCCTTTTTCCCACTCTTAGACAGATTGCTAGTGTATGTTTTAGGCTATCTTGTGTGCTTATGGTCTATGTGATTTTTTTCTCACCCTCATCGGAATCATCTTTTTAACATGTGTGGTACACAGCACCCTCCGTGCCGTACCACAGGGGTGTTGTAACGACCCCCAAACATAGACTCCATACTCTGGGACTGACTACTGTCTCCCAGGGCATGTAAAGTGCCCATTGACTTTACTAGTCAATAAGTATGAACTAAACCAGTACAACCCATCTTAATATGGAAGAACTGGGAAGGGTTAATAGTATTCCCGAGTGTTCATTTTCGAGGGGGTACCGTACAGTCCCTCTCTCAAAAGTGTCTGGCTGGTGGCAATGGTTACTACCGTAAATATTCAACTGTAAAAAAATGTCTATGGGATTTTCCCATTGTTCGAGGCTACCACTTTTACTGGCAGCCTCTAACATACCGCCGGTTTATTTTAATATTAACTTTACTCCGGTAGGTTTTTATTGCCAGAACTTTAATAATATTTCTTTCTTGTGTCTTTCTCTGAAATCCTAACCCAGGTCGGGGATCCTTTGTTTGTCCTTTTGGCAGGCCCTCCTCTGAGCGCTGTTAGGCAGAAACCTGTGCAGTTCCCTTAGGGAGCACTACAGAAGATTAAAACTACAGGTATATTTAATAAATCCCCTTTGGTATCAGTCCGTAACACAAAGATTTAGTTGGTAGCTGTAGCTAAGCAGTCAGACTTATCTCAAGAGGGAGGTGAGCAGTATTCAGGGTTTACACAATAGGACTACAATACTATGGCACAAGGAAACACTGACCAAAGCTTTGTATTAAAAAGAAGAACAAGTTACTTCTTACCTGGTAACATTCTTTCAATGGGATGTTCCTCCGACGTATTCCTTATCTTTGATAATTCGTCTCCAGCTTGCTGGCCTCGGAATTGTTTTCTCTGTAGAGGGCGCTGCGCGTCAACATCCGCCGAGTTGATGTCCCTCGACAGCCACCGTATCGGCGCTGACGTCACCATGCCCATAAATAGCCACGCGCGGCGTCCGTTGCTCAGTTCCGTTTTGTAGCATAAGATAAGTCATGCCTGAATTGGTTATTGACCTTGAAGGAGCGTAAGCTGCAACCACAAGGGAAGTATTACTGCGGGGATGGGTGGGAGGGGCGATAAGGAATACGTCTGAGGAACATCCCGTCGAAAGAACGTTACCAAGTAAGAAGTAACTTGTTCTTCGAAGGGATTGTGTCCTCCGACGTATTCCTTATCTTTGAAAGACTCCCATAGCAGTGGCATGTAATTGGAGGTGGGAGTAATAATGTCATGTATCCCTTTTAGGAATGAACCGAATGTAATACAGCTTTGCCAAATCTGGTCTCTTGACTAGTGGAGGAATCCAGGTTGTAAAATCTTGTGAATGTATGTGCAGACGACCATGTGGCAGCCGCACAGATGTCTCGGACCGGTAACCCTCTTTGGAGGGCCGAAGAGGCTGCGATACCCCTGGTTGAATGAGCCCTAAGATTCTGGGGTGGCTCTTTCCCTGCCAGTTTGTAACATTCCAGAATGGCCAAAATAATCCACCTGGAAATGGTCTGTTTTGTTATGGGTAGTCCCAACTTGTGACCTGAGTAGCCTACAAACAGTTGGTCTGCTTGCCTAATCCTAGCCAGTCTGCTGATGTAAAACCTTGGAGCTCACCTTGGGTCCAGCCTATGTAGCCTTTCTTCCTCTGTCCCCGGATGGGGAGGAGGGTAGAACAAAGGTAAGGTCATTTTCTGAGTGATGTGAAATTCAGAAACCACCTTTGGGAGGAAGTTAGGCTTCACCTGTAGGACAACTTTGTCCTTATGGAAAATTGTATGGGGGGATTTACAAGATAGAGCTTGTAATTCGCTCACCCTCCTAGCAGATGTTAGTGCTACTAATAGGACAGTTTTAAGAGTGAGAAATCTCAGCGAACAAGAGTGGAGTGGTTCGAAAGGAGTACCCATTAGGAAATTTAAGACTAAATTTAAGTCCCATAAGGGAACTTGGAATGGTCTTGGAGGATAAACATTAGTTAATCCCTTGAGAAATTGTATTACTAAGGGTAGTTTGAAATACGATGGTTCCTCCGCAGTGCGCTTGAAGATTGATAGCGCTGCGAGATAGCCTTTTACAGTGCCAACTTGAAGGCCTGAGTTTGCCAAGTAGAGTAGAAACGATAACACCGTTGGTGTACCACATGAAAAAGGGTCGATATTCTCTTCTCTACACCAGCTGCAAAATTTGTTCCAACGGCAGCGGTATAAAGACTTTGTTGCTGGCCTTCTGGCCGAAAGCAACACCTCCATGACGTCATCAGGGAGGTCCCAATCCTTGTACCTCAACCTTTCAGAAGCCAAGCGTGAAGGTTGATGGTTCTTATGTCTGGATGGAGAACCTGACCTCCCTTCTGCGAGAGAAGATTCTCTTTGAGTGGAAAATGGATTGGAGGGCAGATGGACATATCCAGAAGGTCCGGGTACCACGTTCTCCTGGCCCAGTCCGGGGCAATTAGGATCATGGTTTTCCGGAATCTTCTCAACCTCCTGATCATTTGAGGAATAACAGGGACTGGTGGAAACGCGTAAAGGAGTGGGAACTCCCAGTCCACTAAGAACGCGTCCCCTATAGCTCCTCTCGGGGGAAATTCCCTTGAACAGAACAAATCGCACTTCCTGTCGGTGCTGGTGGCAAACAGATCCACCTGAGGGGTTCCCCAAAGGGTGAAGATCTCTTGAAGGACTTCCTGAGCTAGCTCCCACTCGTGGGAGACTGTGCTCTGCCTGCTCAGAGCGTCCGCTGTCAAATTCTTCTCTCCAGCTAGGTGGACTGCCGATAGAGAGATTCCTTCCTGAATTGCCCAAAACCAGAGCTGCATTGCCTCTCTGCACAGTGGCAGTGACCCTACGCCTCCTCTTTTGTTGAGGTAGTGCATGGCCACCGTGTTGTCCATCATTATCAGGACATTTCTCCCCTGTACTGATGGCAGGAAAGCTTTCAGCGCTAGTCTGATCGCTCTCAGCTCTAATAGGTTGATGTGTAGTCTGGACTCCGATGGAGACCAACGACCGCTGATGGTCAAGTCGTTGGCATGGGCTCCCCACCCCGTGAATGAGGCATCTGTAACTACAGTTATCTCCGGCCATGGTTGCCAAAACAGTTCTCCATTCAAGATGTTCTCTGGATAGGCCCACCATTGAAGGTCATGGGCTACCTTGTCCGGAATCCGGAGGAGATCTGTCATTCTTCCTGAGTATTGTGACCACTGGGTTCTTAGTGCCCAATGGAGAGATCTCATTCTCAGGCGAGCCTCTGGCACAAGGAAGATGCAGGATGCCATGAGGCCTAGCAATCTCAAAAAGTCGAAGGCTGGGATATGTTGGGCATTTTGAAACTTGTTGACCATCTGCAGAATATCTTGAGCCCTCACCTCTGGTGCCGAGGCTTTTCCCAGGGAAGTGTCCAGGACCGCTCCGATGAACTGGAGTCTCTGTGATGGCATCATCTGTGACTTCTTTAAATTGAGGGAGAAGCCCAGTTTGTGAAGGAAGTGGCAGACATAATCTAGCTGGATTTGAGCTTGTTCCGAAGATACAGCTCTGATCAGCCGATCGTCCAGGTAGGGGTAGACGTGGATCCCTTCCCTCCTTAGACTTGCAGCCACTACCGACATTAGCTTGGTGAAGACCCTCGGGGCGGAGGTCAGCCCAAATGGCAGAACTCGAAATTGATAATGAGAGCCGCCAATTGCGAACCTCAGGTATCTCCTGTGTTTGAGATGGATTGGCACATGGAAATAAGCATCCTGGAGGTCCAGAGATACCAGCCAGTCCTGGATCTGGAGGGCCTGAAGGATCTGAGAGAGAGTTACCATCTTGAACTTGTCCTTCCTGAGGAACTTGTTCAATTCTCGTAAGTCCAAGATGGGTCTCAGTCCTCGGTCCTCCTTCGGTATGAGAAAGTAGGGGGGAGTACCAGCCCTTGTTCCTCTCCGCTACAGATACCGGTTCTATGGCATCTTTCTCTAGCAGGTCTACAATTTCCTGCAAGAGGAGCGGATCTGGAACTTTTAGAGAGCTGTGCCCCGGTGGATGACTCTGAGGGATGTGTAGAAAGGGTAGGCAGTAACCCTGGGCAACTGTCTCCAATGCCTAAGCATCTGACGTAATAGCCTGCCATTCCGTCAGATGGTGAGTTAACCTGCCCCCTACAGGTGGTTTGTGTGGAAAGACCTCAGAGTGGTTTGGGGTCGGCTGATGCAGATGCCGAGGGTAAAGAGGCACCTACTGCTGCTGCGACCTTAGTACTTTTGACCCGTCCTCCTCGGGTGGATCTCCTTTGGCCTCTTTGAGCCGGCTGTCCTCTGCCTTTCCCGAATGCGGAATAATAGCGAAAGGACTTTCCTCTCCCAGAGGTTCCTGAGGGGCGAAAAGGAGTTTGGCGGATAGCAGTTCCTAAAGATTTTGCTGCTGCTTTAGATGTTTGCAACTTTTCCAGACTGTCATCAGCCTTTTTTCCGAATAATGAAGATCCGTCAAAGGGCATATTCAAAAGTCTGGCCTGTACATCTGGAGCAAAGCCAGACTTTCGTAACCACGCATGCCTGCGGATTGTAGTACTTGCCGCCATGACCCTGCTGATACTGTCAGTGGAATCGATGCCAGGTTGAAGAGTTTCGCACATGGCATCTTTGCCATCTTTAATGATGTTAAGGAAGGCTTCCCTTTCCTCTCCTTCCGGTATGCAGTCAGCCGCTGATGAAGCACACTCCCACAGTGTGTGACTGAACCTGGCGAGCATACAAGTGGCGTTGATGGACTTCAACGCCATACTACAAGCAGAAAATACTTTTTTTGCCATAGAATCGTAACCTTTTGTCATCTCTATCCTGTGGGACAGTAGGGTAAGCGGATCTGCTGCTTGATGAAGTTGCCGCTTGAACCACCAGGCTCTCTGGAGTTGGGTGTTTTGATAAATATTCAGGGCTACCCTATACTTGGCTGACAATCTTTTATTGACTGCAGGGATAACCTCAGGGGTTTCCCAATTTGATGAAATCTTCCGTTGTAAAGCTGTATGGAAAGGGACCACAGGATCCTCCTGTGGACCTTTGTCTAGTATGTCTGTAAGGTCATCCTGTTCAAAAACAGGTGAAGGCGCAGACCAACACATGAATTCAATAATTCTTGACATCATGGGTCTATAGGGGGTTTCGGCATGTTCCCCTGGGTCTAGTTTGACAAATTCCACTTCTGGGGAAGTGTCCAGCCCACTTGCCTCATGTAATGATTCCTGTAGGTCTTTCAACCTTCTTTCCTCAGAGGTAAAATCCTCTGAAACAGGTGGTGTGGTCCTCTGCAGCCCGAAGAGTCTTTTTTGGTCAGAATCCTCCCCTTCTTCATAGATTCAAGTTAATCTGGGGTACTCTGACCCCGGAAATGGTGTAAAACCCATTTCTAAAGCAGAAGGAGCCAAACTTGTCATTATTGGGCGAGAAAACGTTGATGTCGTCGACGCCGATGTGAAAGGCTTCGAAGGCGCTGAGAAAGGCGTCGAGAAAACTGGAAGAGGCCTCGAGGAAGTCGAGAGGACCGGGATCCTACTCGAGGATGTCGAAGATGTTCTCAGCGTCGTGCCGGAGACTCTGGGTATAACCGTCGGCTGTGAAGTAGCCGTGGTTTCTTCTTTTATCGGCGTTGATGTCGACGATGGCGTCGATTCGATCGACCGATGCGTCGAAGAACCCTTCGACAACGGCGTCGTTGGCGCCGATCCATGCGTCGAAGGGATCTTCGACGACGGCATCGAAGATGGTGCCTTCCTACCCGATGGCCAGTGGCACTCTCGGGTGGACTCTTTCGCCGGGTGCAACGACTCGCGCCATTTTGATTTTTTGGGTTTTTCACCCAGGGTATCACCCTCAGCTGTCTTCGAGGGGGTAGAGGCCGCTTTCTCGAAGACACTTAGTATTTTCTTCCTGAAATCCTCCCACTCAGCCTGAGAGCTGTGTTTTGTGGGGCAGGAGTGTCTAGATCTCAACGAGTGATGGGAGCTACTTTGAGACCTAGAATAGGAATGCTTTCGACGGCGAGGAGACGAATGCCTGGACTCGGCCGAAGAAACTTTCGAGGAGGTTTTGACTGACTTACCTCTCTCGAGCTTCCCCTTGCGCTCCTTCAAGGCTTTTGCCGTCATGGACATGCAGTCCTCACACTCCGAACAATGGTGCTCGACTCCCAAGCACCACAAACAGATCCTGTGAGGATCCGTTATCGACATTTTCTTTCCGCTCTCTCGACATTTTTTGAAGCCGGACCGCGGAGTCGTCGGTTCGGATGAAGAAGCCATCGAGGTGAGTTGGTTTTATCGAGGAAATATAAGAGGTTTATCTGACTGAACTGAGCAACGATATTCCGAGGCCCCACGAAGCGCGGAAAAACAGAACTGAGCAACGGATGGTGCGCGTGGCTATTTATGGGCATGGTGACGTCAGCGCCGATACAGTGGCTGTCGAGGGACATCAACTCAGCAGACGTCGACGCGCAGCGCCCTCTACAGAGAAAAAATTTCCGAGGCCAGCAAGCTGGAGATGAATTATCAAAGATAAGGAATACGTCAGAGGACACAATCCCTTCGGATATATATATTTATTTTACACACTTCTAGTTCAACACATCAATCACAATTATTAAAGCAAGTTAAAATCGTCACGAAAAGTATACACAACTCCCTATTTAAATTATAGACAAGTTTGAGCAAGAGTGAAAACTGAGCAAAATGGCACAGGGTCAAACAAGCAAAAATGGCACTTTAGTAATTTCTCAGAAGGGAGGTAAAGGACAAGTTATACAGAGTTAACCTCTTAAACACTCTAGCAACACTTCCCAAGTGGATTGTGAACAAGTCAGGCCAGGTAACACTTTAACAATAGTAATACATAGGTGAAAACCGAGCAAAATGGCACTTCAACAATACTTAAGAGGGAAGGAAGGGTGGTTATAAGAGTTCTTGGTGCACCAACACAGTTGAGGGAAAAACACAATCTAGTGAAGGCAGTTGTAACAGATTTAGCCAAAGTCAATAGGCCTGTTCCAGAGTTAGTGGTGCAGGGCAAGGTTCCCAGGATCAAAGTGTTCTAGTAGCTGCAGTCAAGTCTTTGGTTTAACGATTCAAAAGAAGGGTGCAGCAGTAAAAAGATAATGTTCGTAGATAGGGGCGGCCAACCCAGGAGGTAGGTAAAGGATTTTAAACACCTTCAGCAGTACCCCGTGGAACGGGAGGCCTTGCGGAACAATGTACCTGAAAAAGTGGAAGCGGCTCCTGCGATGGCGGTGGTTCCTGGCAGTTCCTGCAGTTCGTGTTGTCCAGAAGAGGAAGAGAGGCTCTCGTCGTGGAGGAAGGTTCGAGTTACTGCACTGCCCAGGGAAGAAGCCAGCCGCGGTGATGCCGAAACAGATTAAAAGGTACGCTCCTTTAAATCGCGGTCATGGTGGACGGGTGCCTGGCTATCCGGTCTCCGAATGCAGGGCACTGGCGATTCCACCAAGGCAGGTCCTGGAAGGCTATTGGCAAACTGGTTGGCCCCACCAGCTCAAGGGAAGAAGGCTCTTGCAGATGAAGATCTTCTCTCGTCCTGTGGAGAAAAGTGGTGAGACGCTGCAGCAGGGCTTCACCGGTGGTTCAGTCGTGGCAGATGTCTTTGGCTTCTCTCCTCTTCGGCTTCTTAGTTCCAGTGACGACGTCTTGTCCTCCAGTCCTCAGGTCCCTGCTTTTATGCAGCAAGACCCCCATTCATACAGCCTAGCTGTCACTCACACAGTGGGGTGGCTCTCCCGGGAGGAGAACCCCCTAGCCTATCAGGGCAGAGTGTGACTTGGGTTGCGTAGGCAACCCTGTCCAGGGTGCCTATTCCCCCTCCCACACATCCTGATATGATAAGGTTGTGGGTAAACTTGGAGAGGTGAACTATCTGGTGGACTTAGACAAACCTAAGGAGGCTCCCAGAGTCTTTCACACCAACCGTTTGAAGGCATATGTCTCTCAACCTGACATAGGAGTTTTACCTCTAGCTTCAGCTCAGGAGTAGGAGGAGGGTGAACCTCTGCCTGACCTCCTCAGAGGCTTACCTTTAGATGAGCAAGTGGAAGGAGTTAATCTCTCTTCCAGTGTCACATCTGACCAGCAGGAGGAGTGCAAGTTACTGTGGAATCAGTTTGCCTCCCTGTTCTCACTTTCACCAGGCTTAACCCCTAGTGGACAGCATAATATACTCACTGGTGACTGTTTGCCTGTTAAAAGCAGGAGTTACAGAATGTCTGACAATGTAAGAACCCATATAAGGAATGAGGTCAACAAGATGCTTGATCTCGGGGTTATAGAGCCCTCTACTAGCCCATGGTCTAGTCCAGTTGTGCTTGTACCAAAGGCAGGATCAAAGGAGTTGAGATTCTGCGTGGACTATAGAGCTCTGAATGCAGACACGACGACTGATGCCCATCCTTTGCCTAGGACAGATGAGCTGGTGGACAAACTTGGTGCAGCCAAGTACCTCAGCACATTTGACCTAACGTCAGGCTATTGGCAAATAGCCCTGACAGACATGCCAAGAAGAAAACTGTATTTTCTACCCCAGCTGGCCTCTACCAATTGAAGGTAATGCCTTTTGGATTAAAGAATGCACCCGCTACAGTTCAGAGGATGGTCAATCAAGTTCTGAATGGGATGGAGGACTTCTTCATGGCATACTTGGATGACATTGCAGTGTTCAGCCCTACATGGAAAGAACATATTGAACACATAGGCTATGTATTGCAGGCTCTGGAACAGGCGCATCTGACTATAAAGGCAAGCACATGTCGAATTGGTCAGAGTTCAGTGGTCTACCTTGGACATGAGGTAGGAGGAGGTAAAATAAGGCCATTGCCTAGTAAAGTACAAGCTGTACAAAACTGGGCCACCCCTACTACTCAAACCAATGTGAGAGCCTTCTTAGGTCTCACTGGGTATTATAGGAACTTCATAGAGAACTATGGGACCATAGCTTCTCCCTTGAATGTCATCTCCTCTCCCAAATTTCCAAAATAGGTCAAGTGGAATGAGGAGTGCAATCAAGCCTTTGAAGGTCTAAAGAAAGCCCTTTGTCAAGCTCCAGTCCTAAGAGCTCCTGACTATCACCAACCCTTCATTGTACACACTGATATAAAATGTAGGTATAGGTGCAGTCCTTAGACAACTGGATGAGAAAGGTAGGGAACACCCCATTTGTTTCAACAGCAGGAAGTTAAAAGCTCCTGAGACAAGGTGGGCAACAATAGAAAGAGAATGCTTTGCTATTGTGTGGTCACTGAAGAGGTTTAGACCATACTTCTATGGATCTACCTTCATTATTCAGACTGACCACCAACCCTTGAGATGGCTGATGCAAATGAAAGGGGAAAACCCAAAGTTACTCAGATGGTCAATCTGCCTTCAAGGATTTGATTTTTCCATTGAGCACAGAGCAGGAAGTCACCACCAAAATGCTGATGGTCTCTCTAGGATGTTTGTAACCGACTAGAGGTATGAGAACCATCCAGGAGTGGATTAAATCCTTCTGTCACTTAGTCTGGGGGGGCCGAGTGTTAGGGAGAATTCTCATTTCATGGCTAATTTCCCTTACCTAATGAGTCCCTCAGCAGCTTTGCTGGATCCCTGGAGTTGTTTCTTTCCACTTGGTAAGACTGTGAGCTTTTCCCCCACTCTTACCTGTGTTTTGCTGTGTGTTTTGACCTGTTCTTGTGATTGTGGGCTCTGGGGTACACCACTTCAGTAGACCCCTTCTTTGTGAGTGTCACACAGCACCTTCTGTGCACTGAAACAGGGTTGTCGTTCAGACTCCCCCGACTCCATTTCTGAGGCGACTACCGTCCCCCAGAAAAGGGTAGAGTTACCATTAACTTTACTTAGTCAAATTTAAACACAGATCCAGTACGCACCATTTTACAGGGAGTGCAGGAAGGGTTAACTCTTAACTCTTTATCTCTACCTCACAGAGCATTGTTTCGCTCTTTTTAACATTTAGACATGGCTGGTGGCAGTGGTATCTACCCTAACTTTCTACCGCGGTTATCTTATATAACCGTGGTAATATTGTAGGTTGTTGTGTTTGCCACGAACTTAAACCCAATTGACCAAATGCTTTTTCTTTTGGCACCTGTGCGGTTTATTCGCCATTTCTTTTTGTTAAAACCCTTCTTGTGTTCTACTTTGCGCGGCAAACCAGGTTTGCCTTCTTTGTTCACTGTCTTTTGGCGGGCTTCTGATAAGAATCCCTCCTCCAGGCGCCTGGGTGTCTAGGTGGGCTAAATGTGAGGGAGGGGTGTAGTCATCCCCTGCATTGGGTATCCTAGGAAACCCAAGTCGCACTTTGACATGATTGGGCAAGGTGGTTGTCCGGGCTGGACAAGCCCCCTGCTGGGTGATTGACAGCCGGGCTGTGTGAATGGGGGTTTTGCGCATAAAAGGCAGGTCTCTTGGGCTGGAAGTCAGAGAGTCGCCACTGGAACAACAAGGAACCGACGAGAAGTGGAGGAGAGGTCGACTGCTGCAACTACCCCATACCGGTGGAGCCCTGCTGCAGTCCTGAGCTATCTACCCTTCAACGACTAAGAGGAGATCCAGTCCGGAGTCTTCTTCCCTTGAGCCTGGTGGGGATAACCAGCTCATCTACTTTAGCCAGAGGTCGCCTTCGTGGTCGAAATCGCTGCACACTGCTGTAGTGGTCCGGATAGCCGCCTGAAGAACCTCTCCTGTTTTTAAGGAGCACACCTTTTATTCATTGTCGCTGCTGCCGGCCTCATGCCTGTGTGGTGCGGACCCCCTCATCGTCCTTCGTGCTGAATCTGCAGGAAAGCGTGGGTCTGCGGGAAACCAACAGGAACAACTGCCGTGGCACCAGCTTCGTTCTTTGAGAAAGGTACTGTGTCCTGTTTGAGGAATTTTGGGTGAAATCCTATTTCTCTATTTTAAGGCTTGTCCTTACTTTCCCATTGACAATATCAAAGTATTCTTGGCAACGTTGAATCTCGAACTGTCCGACTGTGTGATCCTCGACAACAGGCACCCTGTGTCATTTGACTTTGGCACCGGCCCCTTGACTCTTGAATTCCTGTCTATGTGTGTTCTACGATCCTGTCTGCCTAACCAACATATTGCCTGTGATTTTTGCTCCCAACTCCCTCTGGGTATTTTGGGTGCTACGTGTGTTTTTACACCGGTAGCATTTCTTGCCACAGATACGCTTTTATCTAGTAGACGGAACTGGCAAAAAGTGATTGCAATTTTAGTCACGGTACATGTTCTGTTTCATAACACCGGTCCATTCAAACACAGGGTACTTACCTCGAATAATACTGTACAAAGTGAATTGGTTAGTTGTAGTATATTTTCGTGTGGTTTTTGAATTAATAGAAGTGTTGTGTTAATAACAATTGGTTTCAAAATAAATGTACTTATATTTTCTTACCTGAAACCTTGAGTCAGCGTTTGCTTGAGCCACAGTAATTGTGGTTCCTTTGTGTAATCTCTGCTACTGCTCATAAACTCTTGAGATAAGCCTGGCTGCTCCGCTACTGCTACCACTATAACCTAGTAGTACAGGCTTGTACCAAAGGTAAAACTTGTACTGCCACCTGTAGTCTTAATTGTGTGTAGTGGTCCCTAAGGGCACTGCACAGGATTCTGCCTAACAGAACCCAAAAGACGTTTACCGTGTAAACTTTCCCCCTCTCTTTAAGGAGCTGGAGAACGATCTGAAGCGCTGGAAATTACAAGAAATCTCACTAATGGGTGGCATCACTGCCTGCAAGATGAATCTCCTCCCCAGATTTTTGTATGCCTGCTCATCACCCCCAGTGCCTATTCCACCGCCGGCCCTTCGGGACCTCCAGAGGAACATGCTACGGTTCATTTGGAGGGGGAAAAAAAAACAGGATCGCCCAAAGAACAATGCTAGCCAATGCTAGATTGGGCGGCCTGGGGGTACCCGACCTGCAAGGATACCAGATGGCAGCACAATTAGCAAACACCCAAGGGTGGCGGATGGCCTCTGATCGCCCGAGATGGGTGGAACTTGAACAATCTCGCCTGTCCCTCCCCCTACGCTTTCTCCCGTACTTTCATCACCGATGCGGCAGACAGGAAGACTATTACTAGCTACCAAGCACACCATAGACATTTGGGACACAGCTCTAAGGAAATACGGGGTTCCTAGAGGACCGAGCCCCTTGTTAGGGAGAATTCTCTGTTAAGACTAATTTCCCACACCTAGTGAGTCCCCCAGCAGCTTTGCTGGATTTTTGGGGTTTATTTTTTTCTCCTGCAAAGAGTGAGACTCTTTTTTTCTCCCACTCTTAGACATGATTTGAGATATCCTTTAAATTTGTAATATGTTTTATGGGCTATGGGGTCTTTTACTCCATAGGGTTTCATGTGGTTTTTGGTAAGTGTGTTACACAGCACCCTCAGTGCAGTAACACAGGGGTGTCATAGTGACCCCCAAACATAGACTCCATACCCTGGGACTGACTACTGTCTCCCAGGGCATGTAAAGTCACCATTGACTTTACTAGTCTTAAATTGGGAACAGAACCAGTACAAACCATCATATTGTGGAAGTACTGGTAGGGGTAATTAGATTACCCCTGGGTCTGTTTTTCGAGGGGACACTGTGCAGTCCCCCCTCGTCGAGTTTCTGGCTGGTGGCAGTGGTTACCACGCAAAATATTCCTTAAGAATATTTACTATGGGATTTTCCCATTCATTTTAAACGCACCACTTTTTGGTGCATTGTTAAAGATACCGCTGGGTTATTTATTTAATATTTATTCCCTGGTTGGGTCTTTTTGCCAGGACTCGGTTTTAAAATGGCGTTTGTGTTCGCCTCTGTAACTCCAACCCAAGTCGAGCCCTTTGTTCCACTTTTTGGCGGGCTTCTCCACAGAAGCCTCCAAAAGTGGTGCTACTCTGTCTGGGTCTACAGGATGTGTAAGAGGGGGGCTTAGGCACCCTGGACTGAGTTGCCTCGGCAACTCAAGTCGCACTCTTGTGTGATTGGCCCAGCGGTGAGCCGCCCGGCTCACCACTTAGCATGCTTGAGTGACAGCTAGGACTGATGAATGGGGGTTTTCTGCATAAAAGCAGGGCTTTGGGGACTGGAACTTCAGACGTCGCCACAGGACCAAAGAATCCGAAGAGGGAGAAGCTGAGCCGATCTGCAACGACGACACCACCGGTGGAGCCCTGCCGAACCGCCTCACCACTTCTTCCAAGGACAGAGGAGATCTTCATCCAGGAGAGTCTTCTTCCTTTGACTGGTGGGGATAACCAGTTTGCCCGCCTTTTCGCCTCACCGGATCATCTCGTGGTCGCCTTGCCTGTGCCAAGCACCCCGGCAACCGGGATACCACGTTTTACCACTACCACGAATAAAAGGGTAATACCTTTTAACCGGAGAACTCCGCGGATGGTTTCTTCCCTGGCAGTGCAACGACCTTCAGCTTTCCTCCACGTCGAGATCTTCTCTTCCTCTGGACGACGCCGTGACTTGCACCCGCTGCCAGGAACAACTGCCCCCGCTGGAGGATTCTCTCCACTTTTCAAGGTACTGTGTCCGCCTGGCCTCCCTCGCAACGGTCTGTGTGGGGTGTCTCTTAACTCCTCAACTTACCACTTGGGTTGGCCCTAGGCTGCCTAACTGAACTTTTCTGAGCTGAACTAATTCCTTTTTGAACTCCCTGCAAGACTTTTCAAGCCGTTGAAACTGTGTGATCTTGGGCGCATTGGTGTTCTACTCTCTCCATGAGGGAGCATGGCCTCTGAACTTTTTGCTCACAAGTAGACTTTGACTTTCCTGCCTTGCTGGGTGCTTCTAAAGTATTGTGTTGTGTGCTTTTCCTAATTTCTGCCTTTTCCCTCCCTTTTTCTTAACTTATTGGTGTGCCATCTTTAGTTAAGCGTTCACCTCTGTCTGGAAATAAGTGGTGTTAACTAAGACTTGTCTAATAAGGAATAAGGGATGTGTATATATATTAATAGTGACTGTGTTTTGAACTTGCTTACAATAAGAGTGCTGGAGTGTTTCTAAAAGTGTGTCTTTAAATAAATAATGATATACTTTGATACCAAAGCTCTGGTCAGTGTTTGCTTGTGCTACTGTATTTTGGTACCTAGCTTGTATACTCTATATGCTGTCTAACTCTTCTTGAGAGGAGTCTGGCTGCTCAGCCACAGCTACCAGGTAAATCTGGGTGGTACAGACTGCTACCAATCGGGTTTACTGCCAACACCTGTAGTCTTAAGCCTTTTGCAGTGGTCCCTAAGGGAACGGCGCAGGTTTCCGCCTAACACCCCTCGTCACCGGTATTCCATAACCCAACCTTCTCGCCCGGTATGAATCCCTGGAATTTTAAGAATTGGATCGCAGGGGGCCTAGAATCCCTGGGACAGCTGTTTGTGGGGGGGAACCCCGCACCTTCACCCAATGTAAGGAAGCCTTCCAGCTTCAAGAGACAGACAGGTTTTCCTACATCCAGCTTTGCCATTGGTGCTCCCACCCGCAAACCCATCACGCAGCAAATCGCCCCCCCCCCCATGGCGTTGGAACTAACCATGATGGATCTTCCGGCCCGAGGTAAGATCTCTGCTTTATACAAACGTTTTCAGGGAGATTTTCTCGCCTCCAAAACTCGCTGCATGGCACAATGGGAGGCAGACTTAGGCCATCCCAAGGAGGACCAGACGTGGGTGGATATATGGACCCGGGCCCACTCATCTTCAGCCTGCGTCACCAACAGGGAATGCGCCTACAAAATATTGCTGCGCTGGTACTATCCCCCTCTGAGGCTCCACCACATGAACCAATTTCTCAGCCCGGCATGTTGGAGACAATGCAGACACACACGGTCCTTCTTCCACATGTGGTGGACATGCCCCAAAGACCAACAATTCTGGAGAGTGTTTTAACATCATTGAAGGAATTACCCAAACGGTGCTCCCACTAGAGCCTGAACCCATCCTGTTTGATGCGCCGGTCCCTGGAATTTACTCACGGTCGGGATCCAAAGCCAAGCTGTTGTCCCAATGCCTTCTAGCAGGAAGAATAACGATTGCCTGTTCCTCGAAATCTAGGGAGGTCCCACTCCTGCCCCTTTGGTGGGACAAATTATGGGACATTCTCATCGCGGAGAAGGTGACAGCAGCTAAGGCAGGGCTTCTACACCGCTTCCAGAACATCTGGGGCCCATTTCTTGACTATGACCTAAAATTCCCGGCTTTCACGTACAAACCCCAAAAGGCCAAGAGATTTTTATACAGCGGGAATATACCTGATGGCGGGGACGAGGGATAAAAAGGGAGGGAGGAAAACCCAGACTCCTGGGACTCTAAGCCGGGCCGGCATCCACAATAGGGGGATGGGGGAGGGCGGAATTTGATGGGAATGCTGAATTAATGCATAACTGTACTTCTTTTCCTGCCTTGGTTTAAAATAAACATAATTTCTTTTTAAAAAGCATGAAAATTTTGCAAAAATGTTAGTCCTTCCTCTCTTTTATGCAGGGTACTGCACGCGGCTGTAACCCCACTCATTTTAGCTCCGCCCTGCGTATCACCCATCAGTCCTTTTCTCTGCTCATTTGAGACTGGATGCACTTGCATCTGCGGAAGGTTTTTTCTTCCAATTTTCCTCCTCTCTGGCTCTCGCTAGCGATCGTGTGATAGTCCGTCCATGCCGTTTCAGCTAGACTTCCCGAATTGTTCTTCCCATCAGCGACACTTCGCTAGGGCGGATCCCCATCCTCTTTGTTTAGAGTGTTTGGGTCCTGACCACCGGTGGGACTCGTGCTTTTATTACGACTCCCTTTCGGTCCGGGCACTTCAACCTCGGTTAGAGATGTGGGAGGAGGTGTTTCAGCGCACTCCTCCTACGCATTGTAAATCCTTCATCGACGAGAAGAAGAAACGCCCGGTAAGTACCTTACGTTTTAGGGCACCCCGGCCAGGAGACTCCTTCCCGGGGTCTTCCCGGTCTGGGAGGAGCATCAAGGGCTCTGTTACCGGGGCTTGCCCTGAGGTGCCGTTTGGGCCTAAAAAGTGTACCAGAGTTTTCTCCGAGGGTCTCCGTAAGGGGCCTGTGGACACCGGATTACAATCCGAGGCCTCTCCTGTGGGGGCTGTTTGTAGACCTAGTTCTACTGAGTCGTGGGGTACCGGAGCTCGCTCCAAGGCCTCCTTGATTGGAGCTTCCCTCAAAAGAACCGGGGTGCGCCCCGAGGCCTCGGCGGGGCTTGTTGATACCGGCCGGAAGTTCGAGGCCCGGC
This sequence comes from Ambystoma mexicanum, assembly GCF_040938575.1. Taxonomy (NCBI): domain Eukaryota; kingdom Metazoa; phylum Chordata; class Amphibia; order Caudata; family Ambystomatidae; genus Ambystoma; species Ambystoma mexicanum. The sequence goes on along the minus strand of NC_090922.1, from coordinate 487,532,031 downwards.
GGGAGGAGACTTTTACCAGACTCGGGTCCGAGGTCCCTCGCTTAGAGGCTAAGGTGGCCAACAGTTCTGTGAGGCCTGTTAAGGCCTTTTCGGTGAAAGGTGTTCCTCATCGTTCCCAATCTTGCGGTGACTCCAGAACTGTTGAGGGGGCAAGGAGTGAGGTTTTGAACCGTAATCCCTCCTTTCCCGGCAGTGCCGAGGCCCTTCCTGAGAGGGCTAGTTTGGCTATTAGCATGTCACAAAAACATCCTAGGCCACACAATACCGGCTCGGCCGAGGTTTCTTGTGTCGAGGCTAAAATGAATACCCCTGACCCACCTGTGGGGACCCCTGACTCACTTCCACACGTGTCGCAGTTCTCCTCAGGTACCGACAAAATGGCGGCCGTTCCCGCCAAGACCACGGCAGCCATTTTGGATACATCCCTTACAACTACGCCATTGGGTTTAGGTGTAGGGGTTAGTTCTGTAGGTGAACATCGGTTTCCTTGTCCACATCCGTTTCGTCCAGTTTATCACTGGAACGCCCGGATGCCCCTTCCGCACAATGTCTTGCTGCCTGTGGCGCCGGCACCCTTGATTTATGTGGACACCTCTGGCGATGGGCCTTCTTGGCAACCCTCTCCCATGCGTCCCTGGAATTACCCTCCTCATGAGAGGCCTCCAAAGTCGTCGCCGCAGGACGCCTTTTTCGGCAAGTTTCAAAAACGTATGCGTTCCGACCACATGAAGGAGTACTTTAAAGGGTTGTTTAGGGATATATGCCCGCCTGCGCCGTCGGTTCCACCTGCGTCTCCGGTGGTTCCGCCGACGCCACCTTTGCCTGCGGGGCCTCCCCCTACTCTTCCACCCTTGCCTCCGTTGTCCCCAGTGGACAAGGTTGTTTTGGTGCCTGATGTGGTTTAGCCGGACCCTGACCTGTCGGATGACACGCAGGGCGATCAGGACAGTGAAGACCATCCCCGCTCTATCAGAGCCTTTCACGACCGGGTGCTGGACATGATGTGTCTGTTGGATGTTCCAGTGCCCGAAGCACCCGCTCCGCAGGAGGGCGCGCTTTCGGGGGTGTTCACCTTATCACCTTCGGAGCATACCAGCTTGTTCTTGCAGAAGGACGTTTTGGCCGATGTTCGTAGAGTCTGGGAGAGACCACACTCTGGACTGTTTGTCAATAAGAAAATTGACGCACGCTACAGGCTGTATTCTTTGGAAGAGGTGGCCTTAGCATCATGTCCGCCCCCCTCCTCCACAGTGGTGGCTGTGGCCACTTTGCAGTCCAGAACCGCGGCATCCTCTTCTACGGCGGCTGCTCAGGTCCTGGGCAAAGAGGATAAGCTTCTCGACTCCCTTGGGAGAAAGATTTTTGCTAACTCGGCCCTGCAATTGCATCAGGCTAATGCAGAACTTGTGTTAGCGGGGGCGAATATGAAAATGTAGAAAGGTCTGTCGGAGTTTGAGGATTTCACCCCTGCTGAAAAGCTTGAGGACTTCAAGGCAGGATTGTCGGATGCCAGGGTCCTGTCTCAAGATCTGCTGGAGGCCACGGCTCATCACGTTGACACTTCGGCCCGGGGCCTTATGCTTGGAGTGGATACCTCTCGGCAGGCTTGACTGCACGCGACCAAGTTCTCTAAGGAGGTGCAGGACAAGGTTTTGGACCTGCCGTTTGACGGCAAGGAGCTTTTTCATTCCTCAACGGATGTGGAGCTGACCAAGACGAAGGATAGCAGCCAGACCGCCAAGTCCTTGTCTGTCCTGGTAAAACCACTTTTTAGATCACAGAGACCGTTGTCGCAATCCCGGCCCTCCTCTGGTTTCAGGGGTTTTCTAGATCGAAAATCCCACAGAGTCGATACCCCTTCGGGAAATTCCCGCTGGAGGCAGCAACAGAGTCGGTTTTTCTCCAGCTCCTCGGCCTCCTCCTCAGGTGCAGGTGGTGCTGCCACCGAAAAAACAGCTAAATGAGAGTTCTCTGCGCTCGCACGAGACCCCGGTGGGAAGACGCATTGCGTCTCATTGGTAGGCATGGCAGAATATCACCGAGGACCGGTGTGTCTTGTCAGTTGCTCGAGCGGGCTTCCGCTTCCCCCTTCCCCCTACCCCACCCATCAATCCTCCTTTCCAGCAGTCGGGTTTGCACTCCCTCAGGGCCGAGATTCAGAAGTTACTGGATCTCAGAGCAGTGGAACCCGTTCCCCTAGGGGAACGAGGGGAGGGCTTCTACTCCCGACTGTTTACGGTGCCCAGAGCCAACCAGGCTGGCCTGTGCACCATTCTAGACCTTTCCCAGTTCAATCTTTTCCTACCCCAAGAGAAATTCAAGACGCTCACGCCTAGTCAGATAAAGTCCTCTTTGCAGATGGGCAATTGGCTCAGCGTGGTGGACCTTCGGGATGCATAGATGCATATTCTGATCTGGAATCCACACCGAAGATACCTGCGTTTCTCTGTGGGAGAGGAGCATTTCCAGTTCCGAGTGCTTCCTTTTGGCCTCAGCTCAGCAACGCGTGTCTTTACGAAGATGATGTCGGTGATTGCAGCCCATCTTCGTCTGCAGGGTATCCATGTGTATCCGTATTTGGATGATTGGCTGTTACGCAGCCCTTGCCCACTGAAAGCCGCATGCAATCTTCAGTCTCTCCTCCAGCTCCTGTTCCACCTTGGGCTGTCGGTAAACTGGCGGAAATCTTCCATGACGGTCTCTCAGGAATTGATTTTTCTGGGTTTTCGCTGAAACACTATGGACTGCAAAGTTTACCTGACCGGGGACAGAATGGCAGATCTGTTGGCCACGTGTCAGATGTTTGCACAGTCGGCGAGCATGTCAGCCTGGTGCTTCCAGAGGCTTCTGGGCCTCATGGCCTCATGCGTTTTGGCTCTTGCTCTTGCCCGACTCAAGATGAGGCGGACTGAAATGGCTCTTCGGAGTTCTTGGCGTTAGGTTGTGCATCTGGACTCCAATATGATATTGATTCCGGCTTCCATGAGAGCGGACCTGCTGTGGTGGTCGTCTCTCAGCAACCTGTCGGTGAGTGCGGGGTTTCAAGACCCCACCCCAATGGTAACAATCACAACGGACTCCTCCCTTCTGGGGTGGGGTGCGATGTTAGATTTCCTTCAGGTCTCTGACCTTTGGTCGCCCCAAGACAAGCTCCTTCACATAAATCTGGAGCTTCTGGCGATTTTCCTAGTGCTCAAGGCGTTCAGACTGGCCATTGCCAACAGAGTGGTCCGTATCCGCACAGACAATGTGGTGTCAGTGTATTACATCAACAAGCAGGGGGGCACCAAGTCTCCTCCTCTTGTCGACCTAACCATCCAGATTTGGGAGTGGGTGGTTCGTCATGGTGTCTGGCTGATAGCAGTACACATCCTGGGCCTGCTGAACGTCATGGCAGATGCCCTCAGTCGGCGGACAATGGTCAGCTACGAGTGGGAATTGAAGGCAGAGATCCTCTCATGGATATTCCTGTGTTGGGGCACTCCGGAAGTGGACCTCTTCGCAACATCGGCAAACAAGCAACTGCCTCTGTATGCTTCCAGAAATGGTCTGGGAGCCTCCTCTCTGGGGGATGCTCTCGAGATTCCTTGGCACAACATGAGGGCCTATGCTTTCGCACCTCTGCCTCTGATTCATCGGACGATTTGCAAGCTGAGGAACACCGTGAACTGTTCTCTTCTGCTCATAGCCCTGTGGTGGCTGGCCACGTTCTGGTTCTCAGAATTTCAACGCCTGTCGGTGTGTGCACCGATCAGGCTACCGGTGAGTCCCGATCTGCTTCACCAGAGGGATCGTCAGCTGTGGCACCCCTCCCCACAATCGTTCTGCTTGGCGGCATGGTGCCTGAGTTCAGATCCTTAGAGCATCTCAACCTGTCTGCTGATAACATGCGAATAATTCAGGCAGCCAGGAAGCCTTGGACGAGGTCTCAGTATAAGAGCAAGTGGCTTTGGTTCTGTCACTGGTGCTTAGCCAAACAGCTGGACCCCAGAGTGGCTACGATTGACACAGTGCTGTCCTTCGTGTCTCACCTAGCAGAATTGGGCATTCATGTTCTGTCATGCAGAACTTATCTTTCGGCAGTAACCGCCTACCTATCCACGGACCAGTGCTCTTATTCACTGTCAAATCCAGTGATTAGGAGACACTTTGCAGGTTTGACACATCTTTATCCTCCGGTTCGCAAGCCGCACCCGACATGGGATCTGACCGTGGTCCTTACGGCGTTGTGCCATAAACCGTTCGAACCAATGGCCATGGTGGACCTTAAGCACCTTTCGTGGAAGGTGCCTTTTTTGGTCGGTATTACTTCAGCAAGGCTTGTGAGTGGAGCATCCCTTCTTGGTTTTCCACAAGGATAAGGTGGTCCTACGGACAAATCCTTCTTTCCTGCCAAAGGTGGTCTCTGATTTCCATCTGAATCAGTCAATCTCCCTGCTGGTCTTCTTTCCAAACCCAGCTTCAGAAGCGGAAAGGGTTCTGCATTGTTTGGATGTTAGAAGGGCTCTTAAGTTCTATCTGGATAGAACATCTGAGTTTAGGAGCTCTTCTTAACTGTTGGTGACCATTGGTAATCCACAAGGTAGACAGGCCTCCAAGGCAACTACCTTCAGATGGATCGCTGCTTGTATTATGGAGTCTTGCACTGTCCAAGGCGTGCAGCCTCCTAAAGGAATTCATGCACACCTGGTGCGAGGCAAGGCAGCTGCAGTTGCATTTCAGAAATATGTCCCCTGGGAGACCATCACAAAAGCGGCTACATGGGCCTTCCCATCGGCTTTTTGTAAACATTATTGTCTAGACCTGAGCTCCAGATCTGACGCTCAGTTTGGCCAGGCTGTGCTGTAGAACCTTTTTCAATAAGGAGTTTTCCATAAACCTGCAGTTCCTGTGAGGAGTGCTTGGGAATCTCCCAAAAGTATGGAGGAAAGGGGACGGGACGTAGGAGTATAACCAGGTTACTCACCGTAGTGACCACTTTACTCCTAGTCCATAGTCGCCTTTCCTCCATACGCCGGCCGTCACCTCTAATAAGGTCCCTCTATTATTGCTTAAAGGTCTCTGACCTGGCGATAGAAAAGGACTGATGGGCGATGCGCGGGGCGGAGCCAAGATGGGCGGGGTTATGGCCGCGTGCGGTACCCCACGTAAAAGAGAGGAAGGACTAACATTTTTGCAAAATTTTGATGCTTTAACAAAGTGCTCCGGTCCCGTCCCACAGGACGGAGGAATGTCCCATACGCATGCAGCAAAGGAGACTACGGAGGACTAGGAGTAAGGTGGTCACTACGGTGAGTAACCTGGTTATTCTGAGAATGTCATTGTTTCCAGATGCTGAGAGACGGTTTCTTCAACCAGCAGTGGCACATACACCAAATGGATGAATGTCCATTACACTGATGTGGGATGATCGCCTGGGACCGATATGCCCTTTGGCGGTACCAGCTACAAGGAGCAACTTGTCTTCGTTTACGGTGGTCTAGCAAGAAGCTGATAACGAAGCCTTGCGAATCAAGGTACGTTGAATGCGCATCTTCTCCCGAAAGGAACACTGTGTGCCTAATGATAAAATTTGATACTGTAACCAGAGGCCTTGCTAGGGGGGGAGGCTAATAAGGGGGCTATAGCCCCGGGTCTTTTGGTTGTAGCCCTGGATAGAAGCTCAGGGGTTACAACCAAAAAAGGCTAGCTAGCCCCCAGTCCTGACAGTCCCAAAATGAGCGTAGCTCTGGATCTTTTCCAGACCTAGCAACACCCCTGGCTGTAGCCCAATGACACAAAAATTGGTGTTAAAATGGTGTTAGGCAGAATCCTGTGCAGTTCCGATAGGGAGCACTACAGAAGATTAAGACTACAGGTATATGCAAGAAATCCCCTTTGGTATGAGACTGTACCACAAAGATTTAGTTGGTAGCTGTGGCTAAGCAGTCAGACTTATCTCAAGAGGGAGATGAGCAGTATTCAGGGTTTACACATTAGGGCCTCAGTACTACGGAACAAGGAAACACTGACCAAAGCTTTGTATCAAAAAGAATATATATATTTATTTTACACACTGATGTTCACATACAAATCACTATTATAAAAGCAAGTTAAAATAGTCAAGAAAAGTATACACAACTCCCTATTTAAATTGTAGACAAGTTTGAGCAGTGAAAACTGAGCAAAACTGCACAGTGAAAACCAAGCAGAAATGGCACTCTAACAATTTCTCAAAAGGGAGGGAAAGGACAAGTTATACAGGGTTAGACTCTTTAACACACCAGCAACACTTCCCAAGTAGATTGTGAACAAGTTAGGCAGGGCAGTACTTTAGCATATGCAATACTGAGGTGAAAACCAAGCAAAATGGCACTTCACAAGTTTAAAAAGGGGAAGGAAAAAGGTGGTTATAAGAGTTAGGTGCACCAACAAATTTCTAGGTGAGAAGCAATCTAGAGAAGGCAGTTGTAACAGATGTAGCCAGAGTCAATAGGCCTGTGCCAGAGTCAATGGTACCAGGCAATGTGCCCAGGTTCAAACTGTTCTAGTAGCTGCAGTCAAGTCTTTGTTTAACGATTCAAAAAGGCGGTTGCAGAAGGTGAAAGAGAATGTAGGTAAGAAGACTCTTCTAGAGGAAGATCTTCTCAAGTCGTTGGAGAAAAGTGGTGAGGATCTGCAGCAGGGATTCACCGGTGGTTCAGTTGTTGCAGATGTCTTCAGCTTCTCTCCTCTTTGGTTTCTTAGTTCCAGTGGCGACGTCTTTTCCTCCAGTCCTCAGGACCCTGCTTTTATGCAGCAAGACCCCCATTCATACAGCCTAACTGTCACTCAGTGGGGTGGCTCTCCTGGCGGGAGAACCCCCCAGCCTATCAGGGCAGAGTGCGACTTGGGTTGCGTAGGCAACCCTGTCCAGGGTGCCTATTCCCCCTCCCACACATCTTGTCTACCCCAGACTCAGTGGCGGTGAGAGGAGGGCTTCTGTGCAGAAGCCCGCCAAAAGGACAAACAAAGGATCCCTGACCTGGGTTAGGATTTCAGAGAAAGACACGAGAAAGAAATATAATCAAAGTCCTGGCAATAAAAACCTACCGGAGTAAAGTTACTATAAAAATAAACCGGCGGTATGTTAGAGGCTGTCAGTAAAAGTGGTAGCCTCGAACAATGGGAAAATCCCATAGGGAAATATTCGCGGTTGAATATTTACGGTAGTAACTACTGCCCCCAGCCAGAAACTTTTGAGAGAGGGACTGTACGGTACCCCCTCAAAAATGAACACTAGGGAAAAGCTATTGACCCTTCCCAGTACTTCCATAGTAAGATGGGATGTACTGGTTTTGTTCATAAGGATTGACTAGTAAAGTCAATGGGGACTTTACATGCCCTGGGAGACAGTAGTCAGTCGCAGGGTATGGAGTCTATGTTTGGGGGTCGCTATGACACCCCTGTGGCATGGCACGGAGGGTGCTGTGTACCACACATATAAAAAGAGGATTCCTATGAGGGTGAGAAAACCCCATATACCATAAGCACACAAGATAGCGTAAACACGCACTAGCAAACTGTCTAAGAGTGGGAAAAAAGGGTCTCACTCTTAGCAGGAGAACAAAATAAACCCTTCAAATCCAGCAAAGCTGCTGGGGGACTCCACGGGTAAGGGAAATTAGCCTTAGAAGAGAATTCTCCCTAACAAATGGAAGCGTTGTTTGTGAAATAAAAGAACATTATAGATTGCAGAGTATTGATGTTTCCTTTAAAAATAGTGTTTTGGGATGCGCTGTGCTGCGAGAGGATGGGATTGTTGAATTTCCAGGTCCTGTGTCAACTGACGTTAAGACGTAGGTGATGACTGGGCGCGTTTGGCTACGCTGCCCACTAACGTCATGAAAGTAGGTGGAGAATATTGCTAGGAATAGTGATGTCAGCTTCAGGGGTCGGTGATATGATTTAGTGACGCTGGGGCACTCAAACTTAATCCGATCAATCAGCGGATATGTTTATCACAAGGTGGCCGTCCCCAACTCCTTGATTGTGCATGTGTAAAAGTGTGGAAAACTAAGGTTAGATGCAGAGGAAAATGTTTTACGCTCGATCAACATATGCTTATAACGACTTGCCTGAACAATCGGGACAATAACATTTTTGAGCGCACTATACCTTTAAATGGTCATGCCTGGGGGTGATGTAAGCACGGTGTGGCCGCATTGGAAAGGAATCTATGAATGTTCATAATTCCCCTGCATGGGGAGAGGAAGCTGCCCCTGCCTCTATCAAAGGAAAGTTACAAGACTCACTCCTGCCTGGGGGAGAAAAGCAGTTTACGCTGCTCCATCAACATGGCACACTCCTGCCTGGGGAGAGAGTGCAGCTCGGTATGCGTCGGAGCTGGGAAAGAAAGAAAAGGACACATGGTGGAGGTGCACAAAGAATAAAAGTGCACAACTGATAAGGACAGCATGACAGAGAGGCAGCCTGCCCATCAGCCTGGGGGAGAGTAGGCGGCCCATGCAGCCACATTAACTTTCTGTACTCATCTCTGGGGGAGAGCAAGGGGCCCATGACGACACACTGACTTTCTGTACTCCTGCCTGGGGGACAGCAGGCGACCCATGCTGCCACAGGAACTGTAAGTACTCCTACCTGGAGTGAGGTACACTGCCCAAGTTCTCCTGCATGGGGAGACCAGCAGACAAAGCTGCTACAATTGACAAACACTCCTGTCTGGGGAGGTCGACGGATCGGCAAGAACTGATGCCACCACAGCTTACAGAGGAAGCCACCACAGTGACTCTGCCTGTCTTTTCGGCCCAGGGGCCAGGAGCAGGTTATGCATCATGGTACGTCCCCAACACTCAATGGGAGAAGAGCTATGTGGCAAGAACTGCTGCTGCAGTGGCTGTATCCCGGTGCCCGTGACAGTGACCTCCCACCAGGAAGGCAACCTGCAGATGGCGCAACCTGGACTGCTGCCTATCCTGCACCCATTACCACAAATTAATCCATTGCTGGAAGGGAGCCCGTAGATGGCACGACCTGGACCGCTGCCTATCCTGCACCCAAGCCCCACAAATCACTGCCACACTTTGGCATGATCGTGGCTCTCCCTTATGAGAGTGCTTATGCGGTCAGACAGAAGGTGAGCGATGAACGAGAGCCTGGTTCAAAGAGGCTGTCATCGGCTCCTGTCTGGGGTAGAAGAACAGCGAAGCAACAGCTGCTGTGGCTTCATGGAGGCAACCACAGTGACTCTGCCTGTCCTTCCGGCCAAAGGGCCAGGAGCAGGTTATGCATCAAGGTACGTCCCCAACACTCAATGGGAGAAGAGCTGTGTGGTAAGAACTGCTGCTGCAGTGGCTGTATCCCGGTGTCCACGACAGAGACCTCCCGCCTGGAAGGCAGCCTGCAGATGGCGCAACCTGGACTGCTGCCTATCCTGCACCCATTACCACAAATGAATCCATTCCTGGAAGGGAGCCCGTAGATGGCGCGACCTGGACCGCTGCCTATCCTGCACCCAAGCCCCACAAATCACTGCCACACTTTGGCATGATCGTGGCTCTCCCTTATGAGAGTGCTTATGCGGTCAGACAGAAGGTGAGCGATGAACGAGAGCCTGGTTCAAACAGGCTGTCATCGGCCCCTGCCTGGGGTAGAATAACGGCGAAGCAACAGCCGCTGTGGCTTCATGGAGGCAACCACAGTGCCTCTGCCTGTCCTTCCGGCCAAAGCGCCAGGAGCAGGTTATGCATCAAGGTACATCCCCAACACTCAATGGGAGAAGAGCGGCGTGGCAAGAACTGCTGCTGCAGTGGCTGTATCCCGGTGCCCACGACAGAGACCTCCCACCTGGAAGGCAGCCTGCAGATGGCACAACCTGGACCGCTGCCTATCCTGCACCCAAGCCCCACAAATCACTGCCACGCGTTGGCATTACTGTGGCTATCCCCTATGAGAGGGCTCGTTCGGTCAGACAGAAGGTGAGCGATGAACGAGAGCCTGGTTCAAACAGGCCGTCATCGGCTCCTGCCTGGGGTAGAAGAACAGCGAAGCAATAGCCGCTGTGGCTTCATGGAGGCCACCACAGTGACTCTACCTGTCCTTCCGGCCAAAGGGTCAGGAGCAGGTCATGCAACGGGGTATGTGCCCAACACCATCTACGCAAGAAGAGTGGTGCGGCAAGAGCTGCTGCCACAGTGGATGTACACCAGAGCCCACCACAGCGACCTTCCGCCTGGGGAAGACAACAAGGTTGCAACAGTCTTGGCCTAGCTATGGCTCTCCCCGAAGAGAGTGCTCGTGCGGCCAGCCAAGAGGCGAGCCAGCAAGAACTGCAGCCTGGGGGAGCCTGGCCACGGAAAAGCCGTTGCTGCTTCCGTACCATCAAAAGTTCGATCTGCCAAGAACAGGGAAGGTCTGAGAACTATGCAGTTAAGATCGCTGCCCATGTCAATTCCTGCTGCAGGGAACCTCAATATGGTGGGGCTGCCGCCACAGCGGTAGCATGGAAGAACTCCGACCTGAAGGGTAAACCCAGGCACGGCTCTGCCTGCTGCCGTCATCTGTTCCTCACCTGATATGGTGCGCAAAGTGTCCTCCCCTCATAAGGGAGAGGGGACCCGAAAGACGACAACCGATGTGGCCCCCGGTATCCCCGGGAAAAGGTCTTACCAGCTTGCGGGGGACATTCCATCATGGGTGAGCAGACACATGGAATGCCCAGTGACCACCTGCTGATGTGGCCCTGGTGGTCCTGGTGCAGCTTTTCCAGCCAGTGGGGCGTTCCCCACTCTCTTTTTGGACTAATACAATTCTCAGTAACAGAGCACCAAAGGTGTGCTACACACCAATCTATATATGTGTGTAAATGTATACCAGACCAAAGAGGCATGTTGATAATGCAGTGACACAGCAAACGCGACATGTGTAAAGTAGGCCCAGTATAACAGCTTGACATCAACGTTGGCCAGCCCTGCAAATGGGAACAGGAGTTAACATCACCCTTCATAAGACAAACTGAACCGCACAACCTCTGGTGGTGCACCCTTGTAGATAACGGGTACAGTAGCGTGCCCATATAAGAATGTACATATCAGTGTTCAAGAATGACCCACCAGGTCAGTGTGAGTTGTACCATTGTTGGAACACATGCCATCTTAAGTTGGCGTTGGGCGATTTGTTTGTCTTTACCCTTGCTATGGGATGTTGTGGCGTGAGCACGAGCACTGTGGCTCGTGCCAAGTTACATGTTGGGGCCATGTGTCTACACACGTGGCCCGCTCAAATAAAAGAGCTGAGTGGTGTTCTGCTTGTCAGTTACAACCAATTACGTGTCTGTGCCATCATTGCTGTACTGCATGCCGCACAGACTATGGGCCCAACAGGCTGCCCCACCAGGAGGGGCATCTATGGTACGGCGGAGGCCGGAGATCCTGGTGCCCCATAATACGTCACCAGAGGAACCTTGGACGAATGGCTCGAATTCCTGCAACCAGAGGATATAATGAGTTTGCAACTTTGGTGCAAGTAGCATATGAGAAAGGTTTAAGCATCGAAATGCAAACAAATGGCACACACTTCATGGAGATTCGGGACAATGTCGCCAATCAGTGTGTCAGGGCCCCTCTCCGAGGGTATACCTATTTGCCCGTGTTCTGATTGGTGCACACCTTCTTCTCAAAGAATGGCTCAGCCTTCTGGATTTGATTCTATACCACCTGGAATCACACCTGGGCTCAAAACTCATCATAACATCATTCCCAACACTAATCCTTTGGTCTACTCAGCAAACTTGGTTGGAAAACAGCTGCGGTTCGAGGAAAGAAATAAAAGTGCTGATAGTCACTTCTTAAATCATGGCTGGATAATCCATCTTTTACATCAGATACCCGAACTGACCATAATAACATCAAATGACATTGACAACATTGAGTTACCAAATTTAGATAGTAGTTCCAACTGTTCTGTTACGTTTATTTTACCAGTCATTGTGTACAGAATCCGGTTTTTCACATTGGCCATCCTAAAATTAGGATATGATTCAGACCCCCTCTTCAGCTAACATTGTTCCTGAATCAAATAGGATTAACCTGCAAAAGCAGTCACAAACACATATTGCAATACTGCCTCAAAAAACGCAGGGAAGGGTTAATGGAGAGGATAAACGAACTACAATTATTGGGTGCCACTGATGGATCTCCAAATGCAATATTAGGAATCCATCAACTGTTTGCAACTGGTGTCCTGGAACACCGAAGGCATAAGTCTTTTATAAATCACCAAGAGGGAACTTCATCTATTTGTTTTCTTCAAGAAACGTGGCTCAAGCAAGATGTGACTATAGATGGCTTTGTACTGTTATCTCGTTAGGCTCAAAGTGGTGGAATTGGGTGCCCAAAAAGAGGACTATGTATAAGAGCTAAAACTGACTTGAACCTTAAACACTATCCTTTAGATGGTCGTGCTGACCCAAATTTCCTGTGTGCCATGATTTATTGTTTTTCCCAGACACAAGCTAAACTTTATTGAGCACTTTATATGACCCACCAGTAGGATCTTATACTTCTGCCCTACTTAAAAAAGTTAAAAGCCTCATACAAGGCTGGCAAGCTAACTATTCAAACGACTCCATTCTTTTTGCTGGTGACCTAAATGCGCATTGTCTGGGTCCTGTGGATGAGGACCACCTCCGTGATGAACAAGTGTCTTCTGGTTTAAGTAATATTACTCCCCCGAGAAAAATATCAGCGAAGGTTGCTAGCTAAGGGAAGAGTATGGACAAATATGTTGCTAGACTACGGCCTTTTGCCTTTAATTCCGAGCAATAATGATTCTTTATACAATGTTGTGACGTGGCGTAATGGGAATTCCTTTTCTAATTTAGATTTTATCTTTGCTATCCATGATTTATATGTATTAGTAAAGGAATATAGAATTACATATACTGAAATGAGTGACCATGCACAATTAAAGATAGTTTTTAATCACCATAAAAGCCGTATTACTGGCAGAAAAATGAGGGACGCCACATGCTTGTGTCCAGCGGTCAAGCAGGGTAATACTGGTTTCTAGTAAACAGTCACGCTAACTGTGCTTTAGAATAGGTGATTCAATTGTTACGTGTTCTCAGAATTTTGGCCTGAATTGACCATCTGGCCACTCAAGGCAGGAACCTTTAACAGGGCAGACACACGAGGGACTACAAAACCTGATAGTCCAACAACAAACCAAGAACAGCAGAGTCCTTCCTGAGAGAAATGCTCGATTCCTCACATTGTGCTCCTTATGACTCCAACGTAACTAAATTAACAGAGAAATCCAACATAACGGAGTGCACTGCTGAGTGCTGTTGGCTACCTGATCTGCTGTGGACTTTGTTGGACTGAATCGTAAATCACCAGCACAGAGGTATCCAGTGATGGGCACAGAAACGGGAACTATCATAGACCTGAGGCTGCGGGACTATCTAACACATCCCTATTTTTCTTTTTCTCCTTTTTCAGAACTTTGTAAATTAACTTTGGGAAAAACGCTGTTTGCCGTATTTAGCCATGCACCCCAATTCGCTAAAGATTGGCCGGCCGCACACATCAACAGAGTGCACTGCTGAGTGCTGTTGGGCGGTAGTGACAATCTAACTTTATCTTAATTTTTAGTTGTTGTCCTAATGTATTATGCTTACACTATAAAAACGGCAATGCTGGGAGAGTTGCTCCTCAGCTGTCTAAGGAGGTTAAGGTAGTGCCACGACCATCGAAAGAGATAAGCAAGAGCAAGGAGCCTGCAACGGTTGGAAAGAAGGAACAGAGACAACGAGCTATACTGGACTAAACCCAGGGTCCCGTCTGTGTTGTGAACAATTTATTAGTGTATACTGAACAAAGCCAAGAGCTACCAATTGATTTTACGGATATACCCAACAATTGTATGGTAGCGGAATTATCACAAATTTATAAGGAAGCAGAGCAGGAATTTACGGGGGATTTGAGCTCCCGGGTAGCCCCGAAGACGATCAAAGTTCAGCAAGAGGACTTGGTGGAGAAAACTGGTTCCCTTCAGTCGATTAAGGCTCAGATTGCTTGTGGGGGAGCTTTGGGGGTGGGATTGGTTACTCCCCCGCAGATGAATAAAACAATGCAGAGTACAGTTTATATGAAGCTGACCGAAGTAACCATAGACAGTGAACTGGTGGAGGAGCAAAATTAAACTGTGGTTAGAGACCAGGTGATGACGGATGCCCCACCCTCCCCAGGGGAAAGTAATAATTTGCTTAGTGAAGGGAAGGCAGTGGTGGGCAGGGAGGGTTTGAGACGCAGACACCTGGCCCTCGCTTCCCCTCCAGACTGATCCTTTCAGTCTCCAATTTTGTGCCCAGAATCAACAGCAACCTTTCCTTCAGAACTGTCTGTGTCATTCATTAACCCTACTCCTAGAAGATCACTGGGCCAAACCCAAGGTAACGCTCTAGCAACAGATCTGACACTAGCAGCTATGAACACAGCTTTATTGGCCCTGACAAAGCTATACAAAGGGCTCGATTAAAAAATGTGAACAACAGTTGCAAATTACAAGCAAGATATTGGGGAAAGTAACAGCTTTAGAAAATTGTACCCAAAACCAATGGCCTATAGGGGAGAGATGTGGGGAACAACAATATCATTCTACACTTGTAAAGGACACAATTTATCTTTCCACAGCGAAAGAGACAAAAGAACAGAGCATCGTACGGCAAGACCACGTGGCTCCAGCAGCGGTGTCATTGCCTGTTTTGCTTTCGCCGCCACCAGCCCATTTTCCTGTACCCCGCACTGTTGCCCCACACTCCCCTGACTGTCTTACTGTTACCTTTACCACCTAGCATTTCACCATTTGTGACTCGAATAGCCCAGGAGTCAACTTTTAAAATATTTAACATAAGGAAAGGTGACACAAAAGAATTACAATTTGCCAAGAAACCCAAAATCCAAAGGCTACTCAAGAAATCGGTAGCATTTTTGCACAACTTGTCTACACTATCAAAAGAGACCTACCAATTGAATTTGCAGGGGTCGAGGCAGCAGAAATGAGCGAATGCTAATAACAGAGATGAAATGTCGGTGATCCATGACAGGGTCACCGATCCTACAGTGGGAATATCAAACGCAATGGATTCAGGGGAAGAGCTAGGAGTGGAAGATTTACTAAGGGAGGGCGGCCTGCTCAATTTGACAGTTCATTCAGACCAAGAGATGGTGAGTATTGACACTGAATCGTCGGTCCTTGATCGAACGAGGGAAAAACTGAAAGTTCGAGTCGCCAACCGCGAACCTCAGGTACTTCTTGTGCTTGGGATCAATCGGCACATGAAAGTAAGCGTCCTTGAGGTCGAGAGACACCAACCAGTCCTGAAGTTGAAGGGCCTGGAGGACTTGAGAAAGAGTAACCATCTTGAACTTGTTCAAACCACGCAAGTCCATGATGGGTCTCAAATCCCCCTGTCTTTTTTCGGGATCAAAAAATATGGGAATACCATCCCTTGCTCCTCTCCGCTACAGGCACCAGTTCTTTGGTGCCTTTCTCCAACAGAGATTTGATTTCCTGCGCAAGGAGCGGATCCGGACTCTTCAAAGAGAGATTCCCTGGTGGATGGTCGTGAGGCCTCTGTCGGAAAGGAAGACAGTAGCCGTGGGCTATGATCTCCAGAATCCACACATCTGAAGTAATGGCACGATGAAGTAATACAAGATGCTGTGCCAGCCTTCCCCCAACCGGCGAACCATGCGACATGGCCTCATGACTGAGCTGAAGCGGCTGCGGTAGTGCCTGAGGGCAAAGAGGCAACTGCCTGTGCGGCTTTTGCACCTCGAGTACCTTGTTTTCCACCTCTGGTACTCCTACATTGGCCCCTTTGACTGGCGCTCCCCTCGATCTACCAAAGGACAAGTAGTATCGAAAGGAACCTCCCCTCTATTGCTGTCCCCTAGGACGAAAAGGTGGAGGTTGGCAAACTGCAGCACTCAACGACTTTGCTGCAGCTTTGGAGGTCTGCAACCTCTCAAGGCTCTCGTCAGCCTTGCTGCCAATAAGGTGGTCACCATCAAAGGGCATGTTGAGAAGCCGGGTGTCACAGGTTTCCCCCCTTCTCACCTGTCAATGTTGCCTGATGTCCTCTTTAGGTGGAGTCTTCTTTCGTATGGTTTGGGACTTAAATAAGCCCGCTTGGCCGTCCTCGGCTTCCAGATTACGTTCAGCTTCGATGTCCAGGATCACCGGAAACTCCGGGAATATTCAAGAAGGAGTAGGGGGGCAAGCGGAAGCGACGCAGGGATTCCGGGACGTTAGGAAAGAGGGAAGAAGTCGGGAGAAGGGAATCCAGGGGCCAGGGAATAGCAAGTAGCACTAGAGAAGGTTCAGAGCACACGTCCGATCACAGCTAGTAGCAGCGTTGAGACGCGCGGGGCCGCTGGGGTGTCGCTTCTTTATAGAGGACGCTGCGTAGAACGTGAAGACTGGCGAGCAGCGTTCTGATCTTGCCGCCATGTTGGTAGTATTATGGAGTGTAAGGCCCGACGTGTCAGGGACCAGGAGGCCCAGAAGGGGCAAGTTCGATGGTTCATGACAGCATGCCTCCTCCGGAAACTCGTTCCACCGGGTTTCCCCGGGTGTATGAGATGGAACCTTCTGAGTAACCTGGGGGTATTTAGATTTGAGATAGGTTCCCAAGTGCGTTCACTGGGGGGATATCCTTTCCATTCCACCAGGTACGGGTGTATTCCACGTCTATATCTAGAATCGCAAATCCTGGAGACCTCATACTCCAGTTGGTCATTGATGAGTACTGGTTTGGGCCGAAGGTTAGATTGAGAAGTCTGAACATATGGCTTCATTAAGGACGTGTGAAAGACTGGGTGGATTTTCTTCCAGAAGTCTGGAAGCTTGAGTCGGTAGGCCACTGGGTTGATGATTTCCTTTATAAGGAATGGCCCATAATATAGAGGAGCCAATTTATTTGGTTGCAAATGCCGTGGTAGCAGTTTCGAGGACAGCCAAACCTTATCCCCTATTGTGTAAGCGGGGCTTGGTCTTCGTTTGGAGTCCGCATACAGTTTGGTCTGGGTCCTGGCCTTTTCTAATTGTTCTGTGTCTTCTCTTTGAACATTAATGAGCATTTCAATCCAGGAATCGACTGTTGGAACTGGTGTAGGATGAGGAAGGATAGAAGGTAGAACCGAAGGGTGGAATCCTTGGCTACAGAAAAAAGGACTGTCTTAATAGCAGAGTGGTCTGAATTATTATAGGCGAATTCAGCCACTGGTATTAAAAGGGACCAATTGTCCTGGACCTTGGTAGCAAAGCAACAGAGGTATTGTTCCAAGGTTTGGTTTACGCGCTCTGTGGCTCCGTTGGTTTGGGGATGATATCCTGAGGAAAGAGCGCGTTGGATTCCTTGTATTTGGCAAAGATGTTTCCAGAACTGAGAAATGTATTGGGGTCCTCTGTCTGATATGATTTTAGAAGGAATTCCATGCAGTCAAAATATATGTTCCAGGAAAATTCCAGCAAGTTCTGACGAGGATGGCAGTTTAAACAGAGATGTAAAATGGGCCACATGGGTGAACAAATCAATGGTGACCATGATGGTTGTGTATCCCCTGGAAGGTGGTAATTCCACAATGAAGTCTGTTGCTATGAATTCCCAAGGCCTTGTTGGAAGTGGAGGTTTCTCTAATAGACACGCTGGTCTCTTGTTGTCATATTTGTTTTGATTACAGACAGAGCATGCCTGGATATACCTTTGTACATCAGATTTCACTCCAGGCCACCAAAATTGCCTTTGTATTAATCGTAGGGTATTGGTAATACCACGATGCCCAGAGTAAAGAGTATCGTGACAGAGATTTATTATCCTTTGCTGTAGTTTTTGTGTTGGGATGACCAAGGCATTGTCTTTGAACAAGTATCCATTTTTGGTTTTCAGTTTCCACTGGTTCTTGTCCGAGATATCTTTCCAGAGTTCCAAAGATTGAGTCTGAATGCGGACTTCATCAAGGAGGCTGGTCGCCTGGGCTACAATGATTGTGTGGGGAAACATCTTGGGAAATGTTCGGTCATCAGGTGGTTCATAGTCAGGGCGCCGAGACAAGGCCTCAGCAATTACGTTTTGTGTTCCCGGAACATGGTGAATCTGGAACTGGTATTGGGCAAAGAAGAACGCCCAACGGGCCTGACGGCTGTTCCTGCATTCCAGGGCCTGTAACACTTGGAGATTTCGATGGTCCGTCCGGACCTGGACAGGATGTTTAGCTCCTAGAAGTAAATGACGCCACTCGATGAAGGCTTGACGGATGGCTAGAAGTTCCTTTTCTAAGAATGAGTAATGAGTTTCACTGGAGGTCAATGTCCGTGAAAGATAGGCAATAGGGTGTTCTAGCCCGTCATCGAGTTCCTGTTTCAGAACTGCTCCGATGGCATAGTTAGAGGAATCTGTTTCCAATAGGAATGGTCGATTTATATCAGGTTGAACCAAGATGGAGGCTTGTGTAAATTCTGTTTTCAGACGTTGGAAGGCCTTCTCCTGGGCTGGGGTCCAATGATAGGGAGTATCTTTCTTCAACAAGGAGATGATCGGTTGAACAATCTCGGAGAAGGATGGTATAAACTTCCGATAGAAATTGGCCAAGCCCAGGAAAGATTGGATCTGTTTTACGGAGGTCGAGGTTGGCCAGGATAGTATGGCCTTAACCTTGGATTGATCTATGGCTATGCCATCTGGGCTAAGGACAAATCCTAGATAGTGAACAGTGGAAACATGAAAAAGGCATTTCTCGGGTTTTGCTAGAAGCTTGTGTTCACGTAGCCGTTGTAACACTGATTTAACATGTTCTTCATGCTTGAGAGGATCCTTAGAGAATATCAAAATATCGTCCAAGTAGACGATGACGAAAAGAAACAGCATATCCGAAAACACCCGGTCCATAAAGCGTTGGAAGATTGCCGGAGCATTAGAGAGTCCAAGGGGCATGACCAAGTATTCGTAATGACCAAAGGGTGTTCTGAAGGCTGTCTTCCATTTGTCACCTTCTCTAATACGAATCAAGTGATAAGCACCCCTGAGATCCAATTTGGTGAATATTACGGCTCCTCTTACGGCTTCAGGGATATCTGAAATCAAGGGTAATGGATAACGATCCCTAAGGGTGCACTGATTAAGACCTCGATAATCAAGACAAGGTCCGAGTTCCTTGGTGTCTTTTTTAGGATCAAAAAATAATGAGGCTCCAGCCGGAGACTTGGATGGGCGTATGGTGCCGTTTTTTAGGTTAGTATCTAGGTATTCACGAAGGGCCTTTTTCTCTGCTTCAGACAGGATAAACATCCTTCCAAAGGGAATCACGGCTGAAGGATCGGTTTCAATAGCACAGTCCTCAGGCCTATGGGGTGGTAGGGCTTGGACAATAGCAGAAGAGAACACATCGGCGTATTCCTAGTAGGTTTTAGGAACCTGGATGATGTTGGAGACCATAAGAGGATCTTGCTGAGTTGTTGAACGTTCTTCTGATGTTGTCGGTGAAGGATCCTGGAGCAGACAATGGGACATGCAAAATTCGGAACCTAGGAACAGGGAACCAGCTGTCCAATTGATGTATGGGTTGTGTGTTTGTAGCCAGGGCATTCCCATTACCATTGGGTAATGGGCAGATTTTATGATGTCAAACATTATCCTTTCTCGGTGATGGTTTATAGCAAGCTCAATTTCCTTAGTCTGAAGGGATATGGGTCCAGAAGAAAGAGGTCTTCCATCAATTGCTTCTACAGGTTGCAGGACGTACCGGGATTCGTAAGGAATATGATGTTTAAGGACCCATTCCTGATCTATGAATATTCCCATGGCCCCACAGTCCACTAGTGCCAGAATGGGGTAGGATTCCTTCTTGGATGACGATAGAAAAGCCTGTAAGCCTACCAGGGAGTTTTGTCCAGGAGAGTTCAAGGATGGTATAGATGTGGAGCCTGCATCTCTATCCCGAAACTGAGCTCCATCTAGGATCGGGAGCTGGCGTTTCCCGAACGCCGTGGAGGGACTAAGGGACATTCTCTGACTAAATGCTTGTCCGAGGCACAGTACATGCATAAGCCAGTATGGATCCTTCTCAGCCTTTCTTGGGGGGATATGGGTCCACAGGAGGCCCCTAGCTGCATGGGTTCGGGATCATTTGTAGGAACAGGAGAATCTTCGGATTTTGAAGGGCCCACAAGAGGATTTTTTTGGATGGTTGACTTGGTCTTCCTTTTCTCTGCCCTTCTTTCCTGGATGCGGAAGTCAATCTGTAGAGCAAGATCCATAAGTGCCTCGTAAGAACTAGGACGTGCTACTCTGGCTAATTCATCCTTAACATCTTCATTTAGCCCTCTTCGAAAGAGGGTGAAGAAAGCTTCAGAAGGCCAACCCGCTTCTTTAGCCAATTGCTTGAATCGAGTTACGTAGGTGAGCATGTCCTGAGAGCCTTGCTGGAAATCGAGTAAACGCTCTTGAGCACTAAAGACCTGTTCTGGGCGGTCAAACATAGTCTTTAGTGCTTGAATGAATCCATCATAATCTTCCAAAAGGGAATCTGCGGTGTTAACTAATGGTGTGGCCCAGGCTAAGGCATTCCCGGAGAGGTGAGAAATAATAAAGCCCACTTTAGCCCTGGGAGTGGAAAAATAATAAGGTTTAAAGGTAAAGTGGACCAAACAAGAATCCAGGAATCCTCGGAGGGTCTTTGCACAGCCGTCATATTTGTCAACAATGCCGCCCAATAGCATGCTGTCCTTTGAGGCAGAGTCACGTGAAAGTACAAATTGTTTCAGCGCGGCGTTCTCCGCTAAGTTCTGTACTTCGGCCGATAGTTCTTGCATGCCACGCATAAGATCCTGGATGGCCGCCTCCATGTCTGTATCGACTTCGGTCAGGTGGCGTCTCAATCTGTCACAGGTTTCCCCCCTTCTCACCTGTCTATGTTGCCTGATGTCCTCTTTAGGTGGAGTCTTCTTTCGTATGGTTCGGGACTTAAATAAGCCCGCTCGCCGGTCCTCGGCTTCCAGATTACATTCAGCTTCGATGTCCAGGATCACGGGAAACTCTGGGAATATTCAAGAAGGAGTAGGGGGGCAAGCGGAAGCGACGCAGGGATTTCGGGAAGTTAGGAAAGAGGGAAGAAGTCAAGAGAAGGGAATCCAGGTGCCAGGGAATAGCAAGTAGCACTAGAGAAGGTTCAGAGCACATGTCCGATCACAGCTAGTAGCAGCGTTGAGACGCGCGGGGCCACGGGGGTGTGGCTTCTTTATAGAGGACGCTGCGTAGAACGTGAAGACTGGCGAGCAGCGTTCTGATCTTGCCGCCATGTTGGTAGTATTATGGAGTGTAAGGCCTGACGTGTCAGGGACCAGGAGGCCCAGAAGGGGCGAGTTCAATGGTTCATGACACCGGGCTTGTACATCAAGAGCAAACCCTGACTTCCGCAACCACGCAAATCTGTGCATCACGGTGCTCGCCGCCATGGACCGGCTGACACGGTCTACCACATCCAGACTCGATTGAACAGATTCACACATTGCATTCTTGTCATCTTGTAAAAGGGCGAGAAAAGCCATCCCGTTCCTCCCCTTCGGGAATATGTTCAGCCGCCAAAGATACACAATTCCACAGAGTGTGAGTGAAACGTGCTAAGGCACACACAGAGTTGGCTGCCTTCAAAGCCATACTCCCTGAAGAAAATACTTTCTTCGCCCAACCGTCAAAACGTTTCTCGTCCCTATCAGGAGGGATGGTAGGGTACGATGACTGCTTTGCTGGGGCCGTAGCCGCCTGCACCACCAAACTCTCCCAAGTGGGGTGCAAAGTCAAGCAGCCGGGGTCGCCACTGGCTGGACAGTATTTTTTCGGCAACGACTTATTCACTGCCGGGAGACTCTCCGGAGCAGTTCAAGCCACCGCCACCCTTCTTTGTAAGGCCATATGAAATGGCAGCACCGGGTCAGTGGGTGGACCTTGCTCCAAGATATCTGTCAGGTCATTCTGCAGAAAATCCACACGTGGAGCAGACCACCCCAAATACTCCGTCACCCTCGACATGAGACGCCTGTATGAAGTTTGGTGTGAGTACCAGGCTCAGGCCTGCCAAATTCAACCTCCAGAGAGGTGTCCAGACTACTAGCGTCATGCAAAGATTGACACAGGTCTTCCAACTGGCTATGACCAGACAACAGGTCATCAGGAACCTCCTGAGGAACCAAACCTTCATCAGACCCTTCATCCACCTCAGAGATGTAATCCAGAGGCTGGAATAAATCCCTGGATGAAGGCACAGAAAAAGGTTCAAATACAGGCCTCACTGACATCTTCAGGGCCTTCCTCTGAGTTTCCACCGATGCACGGGGTATCTCCGGTAAAGCCTCCACAAAAGGCATCGAGGGCTTCGACAGAATCGGGTGTTGAGCGTGGCACCGATGGCTTCGACACAGGCCTCGAGGGAGGTGCCACGAGCGTGTCCTTCGACGGCCTCGGCGCCGAAGAGTTCCTCGGAGGCAGAGCCTCGAGAGAGTCCCTCAACAGACATGGCGCTGATGGCGTTGACGTCTTCTTAGAAGAATTCACAGGCTCCGACGGTCTCGAGGGGGTCAAGGACCGGGACCTGGAGCGGGCATGGCTAGAGCGATCCACCTTGTCCGATCGGGACCTCGACAGCTCCCGATGATCGCGCCAACCGCCCAAGCCCGAAGGCGTACGAGCGGTGGCCCTAGCGCGTTCCCTGCCGGCTTCTCTCAAAGGCATGGACGGAACGGAGCCCTGCGATTCGAAAATCGCCATCATCTCCTTACGAAATGCATCCCATTCCGCAGGAGAGGAATGCTTGTTGGGACAAGCCACCCACCGGAGTCCTCGGATGAGGACGGGAAAGGCGACCGGTGACAGCGCTTCTGCGAGTGCCTCGAAGAGGCAGAGGAATGGCAGGAACCACTCCGGGACTGAGACCCCCTGGACTTACGCCGACGCGGAGTGTCGCCCCTCGAATCGTCGGTCGAAAGTCCAGTGGATTTTGACTTTCGGGGTTTGGAAACCCTACCTACAAATAGCTTCTTCCGCTCCTGCAAGGTCTTCGACATCAAAGACTGGCAATCGTCACAATCATCAGTGGCGTGGTCCTCGCCGAGGCACCAGAGGCAGACGTCATGCGGGTCCGTAACCGACATCTTGGAACCGCAGTCCCGACAATCCTGACCGTGGGGTAGAAGACGAAGACATGATATCTTCACAAACAACCAAGTTCGAAGAACCGATAGAAATCAGAAGAACCGAGGCGCGCCGAGATCTCCGAAGCGAACACGTTTGCGGAAAAAATGGAACTGAGGCTACAGGCGGCGTGCGTCCTACTTATAAAATCCGGTGACGTCGGCTCAACGGAGGCCCTCGAGGACAGCGTATAAACGTCATCGAAGCAGGACGCAGACGCCAACAATTTTCCAAAGCAGCACAACTGTGGTGATTACCTGTCATAGAAGTGGAATACGTCGATGGAACCAATCCCCTCGAATCTGAGGTTTCAGATATAGATGAGAGGGGCTTGACCACAAATAGCTGCTTCCCAAGGGAAGAATTTGGGGTAGTAGAGCAGAAAAGGAGAAGGCTTGATTATTTTGTATTTGTATTTGTATTTTGGTATTTATAACGCGCACAGAACGGACTAATCCGTATAATGGCACAGATGAAACCAGCAATTGGCATAGAACACAACTAAATCCATACAGGAACCCATAGATTTAGGGCTACTCTATCTGAACTAAAAGGTCTTCAATGCTTGACGAAACTAAAGAAGTGAACTAAGGGTCCTTATTTCTAGTGGCAAGGAATTCCACAACTTTGGGCCAAAAACAGAAAATCTTCTAGCGCCCTGTGATTTACATACTGAGTGGGGAACAACCAAGAGGTGACAATCACTAGAGGGCAACTGTGTTACAGGTTGGTATGGCTGAATCAGAGATCTCAGGTACAGAGGGGCAATACCATTTACACATTTAAAGATGATACAAGCTACATTAAACCTTATACGATCTTCAATTGAGAGCCAGTGTAAATCACTGCGAAACGAAAACACATTAGCAGTTCTGCTTAACTTGAATATCATCCTGATGGCCGCATTTTGTGCTTTTTGAAGTCGTTGGCATTGTTTGGGTGGGACACCAAGCAATTGACTATTGCAGTAGTCCAAGTAGGCGCTGATTAATGCACAAAACCACAGAAGCATGATCTTCTTTAGGAATATAGGGGAGTGCTTGGCGTAAGAGTCTGAGCGAAATGAACCACCTGGACCTTTGCTCCCACCTGAGCTTCAATACCAAGATCCTCTTGCCATACACAACCCAGATTCTTTATCCTGGATACAAATTTTAGACTTTTACCTAAAAGTGTTGGAATAGGTAATTTCTTAGCTGCGGTCAACAAATGCTTAGGTCCGAACAAAATAAGTTTGGTCTTGGCTTCCATTAAGCTGTTAATTGTTTTTTGACATCCATCCACTGAATGCTTCCCCGAAGTTGGCAACTCTGATAAAAGTCTGGGTATCATCCACATATGAGTGGAAGTTCAACCCATAGCGTCTCAGGATTTCCAAAAGTGGCCGAATATACAGATTAAATAACAGGGGTGAGAGGGATGATCCCTGCGGGACTCCATAATTCAACTTAATGGAGTCCAACAGGAACTCCTCCCCCAATCTCACCCGCTGTTGACGGTCAGTTAGAAAAGACCATATCATAAAACCCAAGAAGATTTATCAACCAAATAGTGATACAACCCAACAGAGTAATCAACGGGGTAGGAACACAGAGTGTACCAAGGACAAGACCAGATGAAAGACAGCTAAAAAGATAGGGAGAACAGAAAAGGGAGACCTGATGCAGAGAGTGTTAGGGATCGAAGGGAGGATGATCAGATTTTATTACATCCAGTTGCAGGGGCTAATAATTGAATTTATTTTATTGTGTGGTGCACGAAAGGATATTGTCATGAGCTCTGCTTCCAAAAGGTCAGGGTTTTCCCAACTCCCTTGGAAAGAGATCCATAACCCAGGTTCCGAGTGCCAACCAGTCCCAATTGGGACCTTTTGGACCCAGTCCTGGCGCCAGTGGCACCAGGCTCATAAATATGCCCAGTCCCAGCGCTGGAAGCGCCGGGCTCATAATGCTTGGGTGGACTTACCTGCAGCAGACCATGCTGCTTACTTGCCTGCCAGTTGAGCCTCTGATCCTCTTCTGTTTGGAACTACTTTTCCTGTTGGGTGGGGCAGGAGCCACTCCCTAGATTCAGAACACTGGAACTCTTCTGGAAAGCAGGAACTCTTTTCTTACCTAGGCGTGGCTGTGGAAGGAGACACCTAAGCACTACAGGAGGCTATTTAAACCACACCCGATGGATGAATCTTGCTTTGCGTTATTCTGCATCCTCTGCAGCAGAACGCTCATCGTGTCTTCTGCATCTGATCCTGGGCCTAAGGAAAAAGGCTTACCATCCTGAATCCAGTCTTCAGCAACACCTATAAAGACAAGAAAGAACAGGTTAGCATTACGGTCTTCAGTGACAGCTCTTCACTTACCTGGTCCATCGGCTGTCACCAACGCCTCGCGCTGCATTCCGGCATCTGAAAGACAAAGGCTTACCTACTCTTCGTGCGCTCCGGAGGTCTTCACACTGCATTCCGGCATCTGAAAGACAAAAGCTTACCAACTCTTCGCACGCTCCGGAGGCCTTCGGCGCTGCATCCCGCATCTGAAAGACAAAACAAGGTGCGTTTAAAGACATTGGGGAACTTTAATACTCACGTGCCATTACTCCTTTCCACATCTAACCCAGTGGGTATTCCGGCACCCTGCAGCCGCTCCGAACTTGTACCTGCAAAATAAAAAGACAGTTAGAGCGCATCGTGAAGCAGGCAACAAGCGCTTACTTACGTGCTTCCAGGCGCTTCTATTCATCACACGGGCTCCATCTTCAACTCACTTCAGCCCGTCATCCGCCATCGCCGGAACCCTGCAAAACAAGAAACATCATTACTAAAGACTTTAAAGACATTAGAATTACTCGAAACTTACCGTTCGTGCAGTAAACGACGGACAGCAGTCCTCTGAAGTCAAGAGGCCTGCTCCCCTTATCCAGTGAAGAAACTGGTTACAGCACCCTGCCCCGAGGCAGATGGAGAGCACGGCGTTCACTTACCTAAGGTGAGAGCGTTAACCTTTGGGGTTCTACAGGAGAAGAGAAAGGGAAGAAGAGAGAGACATTCAATAACCCAGTTCCTTAATCCCATATTTTCTATCTGCAGACATCTTACCCTTCAAGTCAGACATACAGTGCACAGAGGTCCAGCCCAAAGA
The DNA here is from genome assembly GCF_040938575.1 of Ambystoma mexicanum. Lineage (NCBI taxonomy): Eukaryota > Metazoa > Chordata > Amphibia > Caudata > Ambystomatidae > Ambystoma > Ambystoma mexicanum. The sequence continues at coordinate 487,505,667 of NC_090922.1, read as the reverse complement.
GCCAGCCATGTGTTACACATCACCTTTGCAGATACGGTATACGCCCAGTCAAGACCGGCGCCTCTACGGGAATCAGGTGAGCGTTACAGAACGCAAAGCCTACCACAAAACTCCCGTCCAGGCGCTATGGAAACCTCGGATACCGACCAGCTAGCCCAGTTACTTGGGGAACTAAGGGCAGAAGTGCATGCAGCCCGTCAGGAAACGAACGCTCTAAGAAGGGAACTGATTATTTCCAAGGAGCGAACAGATGATCTCGCTAGACAATTGCTACAGTCACAAGCCGGACAGGCCCAGTTACCCGCATCTGGGGGAAATCTTCCTTCTACATCCTCTATGAATCCAGTGCAGATCAACCTACCTGGGAATGTACCTCTGGCTCCGCCCGAACGATTTTCTGGTGACCCAAAGAGGTTTGCAGTATTTATCAATCAGTGCCGGTTGCATTTCTTATGCCGGCCAGCAGCCTTTCCAACTGATCAAGCTAAAGTAGCTTTCGTGCTTTCGTACCTTAGTGGCAATGCGGCAGACTGGTCGATCCCTCTAGTAAATCAAGATGATCCGGTCCTCCATGATTTTCAAGCTTTTCAGCTCAGTATGGAAAAACTGTTCGCAAGACATTCACAGGGGCAGGCCTTGGACAATGAGCTTCTTTCGTTGCGACAAGGTAATCAAGACCTTTTGGTTTATATTGCGTCTTTCAACAGACTGATAGTGGAAACTCAATGGCCTGAGGACAAAAGGATTACGCTGTTTTATAGAGGTCTACGTGGAGAGCTCAAAGATGTGTTAGCCCAAGTAGTGAATCCCCCACAAGATTGTTCGGACTATATAGACTTAGTCGTTCAAATAGATCACAGACTGCAGAACAGGAAGGCCGATCGTTCCAAGTTTGATACTCGAGTATTTTCCAAACCGCCAACTCCTTCCAAAGGAGTAGACCCCGGGGAACCCATGCAAATAGGGGGTCTGAAAGGTCCTCTAACACAAAAGGAGCGGGAAAGGAGAAAACAGTTGCAATTATGCCTCTATTGCGGAAACTCAGGGCACTTTCTTTGAGACTGTCCTTTGAAACCTGCCAAGAAGGCAGTAGGAGCTGCAGTTACCAAAGTTACAAACTCTGCGCAGGGAAACGACCTCGCCCGACAAGAATAGAGGTCCTCTTACCGAGCATGAAAACCAGTTCCGTGACCTCGCATTTCGTGATACCTATGGTCCTCATTAGCCCTGATAATCCGGATCGATTACATGCAATTGAAGCTTACGTCGACAGCGGTGCCATCGGCAATTATGTGGATCATGAAATGGTTTTGAGGATGAATCTAACTCTTTGTCCCAAGGCTGTTAAGGACGTCATTACTACGGTGGATGGTACGGAGATAGCCTCCGGGCCAGTAACGCATACCACTCAAGAGGTGACGCTAGTAAGTCAAGATGGACACCATGAGAAGATCGTGTTCGATGTGATCAAGGCCCCTCAGTTTCAGATTATTCTAGGAATACCTTGGTTAGAGAAACACAATCCTCTGATCGATTGGCGAGCAAGAACGGTCCAGTTTCCAGAATGTGTCTCTACTTGTCACCCTCCACCTGGTGTTGCACTGGCAGCAATTTCTTCAGAGACTCCCCAGTTACCTCCCGAATACCTAGAATACCAAGATGTTTTCCGGAAGGATCAGGCTAACTCTCTACCTCCTCATAGGTCTTATGACTGCCAGATAGACCTGATACCTGGATCTACTCCTCCTTGTAGTAGAATTTATGCCCTCACCGAGCCTGAGAACCTTCACCTTCGACAATACCTGCATCAATACCTGGCAAATGGGTTTATTCGTCCTTCCAAGTCCCCTGCTTCTTCAGCTTTGTTCTTAGTTCCAAAAAAGGAAGGATACCTTAGAACTTGTATAGATTATCGCTCCCTGAACCAGATCACCGTTAAGAATAGATATCCGTTACCTTTGATCCCTGAACTCCTGGACCAAGTCAGAAAAGCATGCATATATACAAAGCTGGATCTTAGAGGAGCTTACCACTTGGTACGAGTAAAAGAGGGCGATGAATGGAAGACGGCCTTCCGCACCAAGTATGGACTATTTGAATATCAGGTCATGCCCTTCGGACTTTGCAATGCCCCGGCCGCCTTTCAATATTTTATGAACAATGTCCTCAGAGAGCTCATAGATGTGTGTGTTGTTGTTTACATTGACGACATCCTCGTTTATTCTTCATCGGAATCTGAACATCGGAAACACGTGAAAATGGTCCTCGAAAGATTGCGTCAACACAAACTTTTCGCTAAGTTGGAAAAATGTGTTTTCAACGTAACTGAAGTTGAATTCTTGGGATTCATATTATCACCTGGCCGAGTGCGTATGGATTCAAAGAAGGTCGATGCAGTTCTCAAATGGCCATCACCATCCTCCATAAAAGGTGTGCAAAGCATGTTAGGCTTCGCTAACTTTTACCGCAGGTTTATCCCCGAATTCTCTCGAATAGTCCAGCCCATCACTGCCTTGTTAAAGAAAAACAAACGTTTTGAATGGTCTACCGAGGCGGAACAAGCTTTCCAGGATTTGAAGACTAAATTTATCTCTGCACCAATCTTAAAACACCCTCGCCCCGAACTCCCCTACATCGTGGAAACTGATGCTTCAAGCCTTGCCATGGGGGCAGTTCTATCACAAAAGGACCCGGTAACCAATCAGTTGCATCCTGTGGCATTTTGGTCCCGCAAATTCTCGCCTCCTGAAATCAATTACACGATTACTGACAAGGAACTTCTGGCTATCAAGTCTGCCTTTAAGGCTTGGCGGCATTATCTGCTGGGGGCCCGACACACCGTTACTGTGATTACGGATCACCGAAACCTGCAATATTTGAAAACCGCAAAAGCCCAATCCTCTAGACAACTCCGTTGGGCATTATTCTTTGCCGAGTTTGACTTCATAATTACCTATCGACCTGGTACAAAGAACGGTAAAGCTGATGCCCTTTCTCGGATGGGAGTGGAAGAACACTTGATCAACCCTAAACCTGTACCAATCATTCCCGAACAAAGAATTCTGGGTGTAATCGCCACAGAATCCATAGAGGAAGTTAAGGATAAGGCCAGGCAACTTGTAACTCCAGCAGACATACAGAATTGGCATCTGCAGGGAAAGGACTTTGCAGTAAAGGACAACTTATTGTATTTCCAAGAACGATTATACCTACCCAGCACAGATTTACAGAAAAAAGTAATCTCTTGTTATCACGATTCTTTAATGGAAGGACATCCCGGTATGGCCAAGACCTCAGAAAAGATCAAGCGCTACTTCTGGTGGCCGTCTTGGAAAAAAGATATCAGAGACTTTACAATGTCCTGTGGAGTATACGCCCAAAACAAGAGTCAAAAGGAAAGACCAGCAGGCCTCTTACGCCCTATTGACATCCCACCTCGCCCTTGGCATACGCTTTCTATGGACTTCATCACCGATCTACCTCCATGCTCCGGATACAATACGATTCTAGTAATCGTGGACTTATTCTCCAAGATGGCGCATTTCATTCCGCTCAAAGGCTTGCCAACAGCAGCAACTCTGGCCCGAGAATTTCTCGAAAACATCGTCCGACTGCACGGTTTTCCTTCGGTTCTAATTTCGGATCGAGGTAGTCAATTTATTTCTCATTTTTGGCGAAGTTGCTGTCGGTCGGCTCAAATTGATGTGAGACTATCGACCAGTCACCACCCTCAGACCGACAGACAAACCGAGAGGACCAATCAAACTCTGGAACAGTATTTACGCTGCATGCTGCAACAAACTGAAAAAACTTGGAAAGACATCCTTTGGATAGCCGAATATGCCTACAATAACTCTGTCCATTCGGGAACTGGGAAAACCCAGTTTTTTCTTTTGTACGGCAGTCACCCTCGAACCTCGGAGTTGGATCCCCTCCAAGATCTTGAAACACCAGCAGTAGACTACCTGCATTCTACAATCACCCAAGCCTTTAAAGAAGCTGTTTCTCACCTTCAAAGGGCTAAAGAACAATACAAGAAAGGAGCAGATCAACATCGGAAGGAAGCCCCTCAATATCAAGTAGGGGATAAAGTCTGGTTATCCACCAAATATCTACCTCTAAAAGGGCCACGCACATTCAACCCAAGATACCTTGGTCCCTATTCCATCACTACCATAGTAAACCCAGTAGCGGTCAAGTTGGACTTGCCCCCGCACATGAAGATACATCCGGTCTTCCACGTCTCTCTATTAAAACCCGTGCAACCTCAAACCCGACTAACTAAATCTCCAAAACCTATCCTAGTTGATGGAGAACTCGAGTTTGAAGTCAAAAGCATTCTGGACTCCAAGATCTCCAAATCTAAACTATTTTACCTAATTGACTGGAAAGGCTACGGCCCCCAAGAGAGATTCTGGGAACCTGCTGAATATGTCCACGCTCCTCGCCTAATCAAAAGATTTCACCGAACATTTCCTGACAAGCCAAAACCCCCGGAGAAGCCCGGTTTGGGAGGGGCCTTGAGGGGGGGTACTGTCATGATCTCTGCTTCCAAAAGGTCAGGGTTTTCCCAACTCCCTTGGAAGCAGATCCATAACCCAGGTTCCGAGTGCCAACCAGTCCCAATTGGGACCTTTTGGACCCAGTCCTGGCGCCAGTGGCACCAGGCTCATAAATATGCCCAGTCCCAGCGCTGGAAGCGCCGGGCTCATAATGCTTGGGTGGACTTACCTGCAGCAGACCATGCTGCTTACTTGCCTGCCAGTTGAGCCTCTGATCCTCTTCTGTTTGGAACTACTTTTCCTGTTGGGTGGGGCAGGAGCCACTCCCTAGATTCAGAACACTGGAACTCTTCTGGAAAGCAGGAACTCTTTTCTTACCTAGGCGTGGCTGTGGAAGGAGACACCTAAGCACTACAGGAGGCTATTTAAACCACACCCGATGGATGAATCTTGCTTTGCGTTATTCTGCATCCTCTGCAGCAGAACGCTCATCGTGTCTTCTGCATCTGATCCTGGGCCTAAGGAAAAAGGCTTACCATCCTGAATCCAGTCTTCAGCAACACCTATAAAGACAAGAAAGAACAGGTTAGCATTACGGTCTTCAGTGACAGCTCTTCACTTACCTGGTCCATCGGCTGTCACCAACGCCTCGCGCTGCATTCCGGCATCTGAAAGACAAAGGCTTACCTACTCTTCGTGCGCTCCGGAGGTCTTCACACTGCATTCCGGCATCTGAAAGACAAAAGCTTACCAACTCTTCGCACGCTCCGGAGGCCTTCGGCGCTGCATCCCGCATCTGAAAGACAAAACAAGGTGCGTTTAAAGACATTGGGGAACTTTAATACTCACGTGCCATTATTCCTTTCCACATCTAACCCAGTGGGTATTCCGGCACCCTGCAGCCGCTCCGAACTTGTACCTGCAAAATAAAAAGACAGTTAGAGCGCATCGTGAAGCAGGCAACAAGCGCTTACTTACGTGCTTCCAGGCGCTTCTATTCATCACACGGGCTCCATCTTCAACTCACTTCAGCCCGTCATCCGCCATCGCCGGAACCCTGCAAAACAAGAAACATCATTACTAAAGACTTTAAAGACATTGGAATTGCTCGAAACTTACCGTTCGTGCAGTAAACGACGGACAGCAGTCCTCTGAAGTCAAGAGGCCTGCTCCCCTTATCCAGTGAAGAAACTGGTTACAGCACCCTGCCCCGAGGCAGATGGAGAGCACGGCGTTCACTTACCTAAGGTGAGAGCGTTAACCTTTGGGGTTCTACAGGAGAAGAGAAAGGGAAGAAGAGAGAGACATTCAATAACCCAGTTCCTTAATCCCATATTTTCTATCTGCAGACATCTTACCCTTCAAGTCAGACATACAGTGCACAGATGTCCAGCCCAAAGAGCCAGCCGTGTGTTACACATCACCTTTGCAGATACGGTATACGCCCAGTCAAGACCGGCGCCTCTACGGGAATCAGGTGAGCGTTACAGATATTTTCCCCAATACACCATGAATAGGTCGAGCGTGTTGAATCTCTTTTCTAACGCCCCGGGCCTTGAGGATATACAATCAGTTGATATCCCTCGGGTAGAGTTTTTGAGTGAGAGGAATTTTGCAAGGGCGAGACGGATTCTCCCACCCCTGCTGGTAGCAAATATTTTGTGGAAAGCCAAATTAAGTCTTTTTGAACAAGGCTTTGTGTTAGAAGACGATTATGATCAGGAGCGGCTAACGAAAAGGGGGGGAAATGCTGCAGGGCTTTATGTAAAGGAGGTTCGGTTACAAAAAACATATCAATGTTTTAAAGGTGTACATGTATGGGACGAATATGGGGGACAGGCTCCAAGGGTAACCCCCTATAAAAATGTTAGAAAACAGCAGGAGAGAAGCTGGAGGGGGTGGAATAACTCTCGGGTGAAGCTCGATCATTGAAACCAGCAAAGGGGGGTTACAGGAAACTAATCTCTGGAAACTAGGATCCTGGAACACTAGAGGGTTCAAGAATCTCCTCACTATGAACCAAAACCCGTTGATATGCCCCGACGTAGTGTTATTACAGGAGACATGGTTGGTAGACCAACCTGTATAGGACGGATATGCATTGACGGTAGTCCGAGCAATTAAAGGCAGACCAGCGGCAGGGTTATTAACAACATGTAGGAATAGCCCTGGATGGTCCTTGGCAGGGTGGGCATCACCAAATCCTTTTACATCATTATCTAAATTGATAACCGACAATGGGCAAGTGACGATCTTGAATTTATATTGGAATCATAAGGCTATACCAGATAACCAATTTTTTTTTTCAACTTATTTTTATTATGTTCATCATAAAAAAACGGATCAAAACAACATCAAACTGAGAACCCCCCACCCCCCCAACTTCTGCCATAGCGCCAATGGTCGTTCCCTCCCGATCTTTCCCCTTCCAGCCACTTAACCGTAGATGTACAACAACTTGAGTCTTTGAGGGCACCACTGTTCCCTAAATTCCCCATTCAAATAGGCCAGTGTCTCTCCCCAGTCCGCTAGGAAGTTCTCCAACTTATTGTTAGCCGCATACGTTGCCCATTCCATCGAGACTATATCCCACATTTTCCTTAACCAGTCTTGCTCTGTCGGAATCGTTGGACTCTTCCACCTCTGTGCAATAAGGGCCATCGCAGCCAGAGTGAAAATCACTTTCGCCTTAGTAATCCCTCGCCTCTCCTCTTCGCCCCCCTGCACTCTCTTCCCCAATAAAATCTGCCGGGGATCCCAGCTGGCTCCCTCCCCCAGTGTCTGAGACAGGGCCCATGCGATATTGCACCAAAAAGGCCGGATATTGGGGCAGTCCCACCATATATGAGTTGCTGTACCTTCTCCCCCACAGCCCATCCAACACGTCCCCGCGGTTGCCGGGAACATCGCATGTAGGTGGGCCGGGGTGTAGTGCCAGCCGTACATATACTTATACCAGGCCTCCTGAAACTGGGTTGCATTTGCCACCTTCGGTACCAGCTTCCATAACCTCTCCCAGTCCTCTCTTTCCATTCTAACCGCCGGTTGCTGTTCCCAACCCCTCATGTACGCCCAGGTGATTTTCGGGCCTGCACTCTCTAACTGCTTGTAGAGGTCCGAAATTAACCCTCTCGCCCCTTGGTGCGTTAGAAGAAACCGTTCAAATTGTGCTAGGTTGTGTGTAGCGGCCTTCCGTACCTCCACTGACATAACCAAGTGCCTAATCTGGAAATATTGGTGCCTCTCCTGCTCGCCCACCCCGAACTCCTGCTTGCATTCCTCAAATGTTTTCACCTTTTTGCGCTAAACATGTCCCTCAGAGTTCTACAGCCCCCCTTCTCCCACTTCAGGAACGCCCCTTTTTCCATCCCCGGTGTGAAGTCCCCGTTATTGAAGATGGGGTGAACAGCGATGGGAAGGTCGTAATCCCCCGTGTTAGGCGGAAACCTGTGCAGCTCCCTCTGGGACCACTGCAAAAGATTTAGGACTACAGGCGTTTGGCGGTGAACCCACTTGGTAGCAGTCTGCACCACACAGATTCACTTGGTAGCTGTGGCTGAGCAATCAGACTTCCCTCAAGAAAAGTTGAGCAGTATGTGGAGTATACAAAATAGGGCAATTCTTCACAGCAAGACAAGCAAACACGCAACGAGGCTCAGTGTAAAGATATTAAGGTATTTATTTATTGCAAAACATCTATGAAAAACACTATGGCACTATCACGGCAAACAAATCAAACACAATTACTCTACGAAGAAGAAAACGATCAATCCCCCTAGCAATATTTCGACAATTCTAGGTTCTACCGGTACCACTTATTTTCAGACAGAGGTGTATACCTCAACCTAGATGACACTCTAATATTAGTTAGGACGGGAGAGAAAAATAAGCAGGTTATGAAATCAACACAGTTCAATCCTTCGCGGATAAAATGCAAGGCAGTAGGGCAAGAATCACAATAGATCATCAAGTTCAGAGGCCAGGCCCACTCGGAGAGAGGCAAGGCGCAATGTCCCAAAAAGTCTCTAGTGGAGAAGCATTCAAGTCTTTGTAGCAAATTGTTATCGGCAGATTGAACCAGTTCAGAACAGTAAATGAGAAAGGCTTGAAGGCGACCCAACGGAAAGGAAAGGATTAAGACACCTCACTCGAACCGATTGAAAGGGAAGCCAGGCGGACACGGAACCTTGTTGTGGAGGGCAGCTCCGACGGGGGCAGTTGTTCCTGGTGGTGGATGCACGTCGGGTCTTTGCCAAGAGTAGAGATGATCTCGTCGTCGAAGAAAAGTGAAGTCTGGTGCACCACCAGGGAAGAGACCAGCCGCGGAGTGCTCCGTCACAAGGCACCACCTTTTGGTCGCGGTACAGGGGTAGTGGCTATCCGGTTGCCGAGGTGCTCTGCACGGGCAATTCGACCACTGCGTCCTGAGGCGAATAAAAAGCAAAGGGGACTGGTTGTTCCCACCAGCCAGGGGAAGAGACTCTCCGGCAGGGAGATCTCCTCTGTCGTCGGGAAGTGGTGAGTCGGTTCCGCAGGGCTCCACCGGAGGTGTCGTCGTGCAGGTCGGCTCAGCGTTACCCTCGTCGGATTCTTAGGTCCTGTGGCGACTTCTGAAGATCCAGTCCCAAAGGCCCTGCTTTTATGCAGAAAACCCCCATTCATTCAGCCTAGTTGTCAATCAACACATGCTAAGTGGGGAGGCTCACCACTTGGGCCAATCACTCCAGAGTGCGACCGGAGTTGGCAAGGCAACTCGGTCCAGGGTGCCTAAACCCCCTCCCACACCCCCGTGGTAACCCAGACAGAATGGCACCACTTTGGAGGGTCTCTGGCCAGAGGCCCGCCAAAAGTGGAACAAAGGGCTCAACCTTTGGTTTAGGAGTCACAGAGACGAACACAGACGCCATTTTAAAAACCGAGTTCTGGCAGAAAATACCATCCGATAAACTTATTTAAGATAAGGAGACCGGTGGTACGTTAGAGATTAACGAGAAAAAGGGTCAATCTCCAACAATGGGACGAATCCCATAGGGTTATGTTTGGGGTCGAACATAACAAGTAGTTTCCACTGCCACCAGCCAAAACTCGACAAGGGGGGACGGGACAGTGCCCCCTCGAGTAACAGATCTAGGAGTAATCGAATTACCCCTACTAGTACGTCCACAATAAGGTGGTTTGTACTAGTTCTGTTAGTCAATTTAGGTCTAGTAAAGTCAATGGTGACTTTACATGCCCGGGGAGACAGTAGTCAGTCCCCGGGTATGGAGTCTATGTTGGGGGTCCGCTAGGATGCCCCAGTGTTACAGCACGTAGGGTGCGGGGTAACACACATAGAAAAACATATGAGACCCTATGGAGTAAAAGACCCCATAGCCCATCGAACACATTGACATTTCAAAGGAATTACACACATACATGTCCAAGAGTGGGAGAAAAGAGTCTCAATCTTGGCAGGATGGAAAAAAACAAACTCCAGAAATCCAGCAAAGCTGCTGGGGGACTCACTAGGTTAGGAAATTCAGCCTAAACAGAGAATTCTCCCTAACACCCCGCTTCTCCACTGCCCTGTCCCAGCTGTCCACCACTCCCTTCGTAATGGCACTTAGGTAGAGGTGAGGTGGTCTCAGCCTTCGTGGAAACCACAGTACTTCCCTCAGATGGTGTCGAGCTATTGCTCTGTCTATTTTCACCCAATGCTTAAGGTAGTCCTCCGAGAACCATTACCTAATTACTTTAAACTGTGCAGCTTCATGGTAACGGCGAAAGTCGGGGAAAGCCAGGCCCCCTCCCCCTGGACACTAAGTAGCCGCCTGGAAAAGCGCGGCCTCTTGCCATCTCAGACAAATTCCTTGACCGCCCGATCTAATTTCTTAAAAAAGCTTGCCGGACAGGCAGGGGAATAGCCTGAAATAGATAAAGTACACGGGGAGAACCACCATTTTGAGAACTGCCCCTCTTCCCAACCAGGATATCCTTAGGGCGCCCCATTTCCTTAGGTCTTTTTTGATTGCCGATAACATGGGCTCATTGTTCGCTCCGTACCAGCCCGCCAGCGAGGGGGTTATCCTGACCCCCAAATATCGCAGCCCAGCCGGACTACATTTGAATTGGGAAATTGCCCTCGTCTCCTGCGCTTCATGCTCCCCTAAGGACAGGTTCATTAACTCACCTGAAAGCTCCCCAAATTTGGTCAGTAACTCTATGCTTGCCTTGATGGACTCCTTTGGGTTCGTCAGTGTGAGCAACATGTCATCGGCAAAAGCCGCCACTTTATGCTGGCCTCCCCCAAATGGTATACCCTGAATATTGTCTGCCTCTCGTATTGCCCGGAGAAGGGGCTCCAAGTATATTGCATATAGCAACGGGGAAAGGGGCACCCCTGTTTCTTCCCCCGCTTCAGACTGAATGGGTGAGACATTTCTCCATTTACTAAAATATGCGACGTGGGATTCTTATAGTTAGCAGTGACCATATTTATGAAACCCGTCCCCAGCCCCATTTTTTCCATCAGCTGGAATAAAAACGACCACTCCCCCCGATCGAACGCCTTTTCGGCATCAAACGCTAAAAGGATCGCTGGAGTGGTCGTCCTTTGTGACTTCTCCACCAAGTGAGCCACCTGCCTGATATTGTCAGCGGTTTTCCTTCCCAGCACGAACCCTGCCTGGTCTTGGTGGATCAGCGAGAGTAGATGCTTTTCCAGGCGCTTCGCCAATATTTTAGTAAACATTTTTGCCTCTGTGTTTATAAGGGCGATAGGACGATAGGAAGTACATTCTTCCGGGTCCTTTCCCGCTTTATGGATAAGTGTAATTTTGGCCTCCTCCATGGAAGGGGTAATTCCGCCCACAGCCCCGAACGTATTAAATAATTGTGTTCAGTGCGGGACCAATACGTGGGAGGAGGTTTTATAGAAGGAGGCTGGGTAACCATCTGATCCCGGAGCTTTGTTACAGGGGAGTGACATAATGGTAGCTCTCACCTCGTCCTCCGTGATAGGTCGGCCCAGATCTTCACCTTCCTCCCGAGATAGTCGCAGGAGAGGCAGGGCCCCCAAGAGCTCGCTCTGCGGCCAAAGCTGTAGGCCCTGTGAAGTGTACAGCGTTTCATAGAATTCCGCTAGTCTCCTCTTTATCTCTTCGGCCTGGGTGAGTCTCTCTCCCCTCTCGTCCTTGATGGCCGTTATAACATTCTGCTCCCTTTGTCCCCTCAGGAGGCGAGCCAGAAGCGAGTCTGCCTTATTGGCCTTTGCGTAGAATTTTTGCCTCACCCTGAGCATTGCTTCTTCCGCCTTTTTGGTCCTTAAAATCCTGAGTTGGCCTTCCGCTAACCTATATTCCCTATATACCTTCCTTGTAGGGGTCTCCCATACACGCGCCCTAACGGCCTCCACCTCCTTTTCCAACTGAGTTTGTAGACCTCATTAGCCTGTTTATCTCCGCCTTCATAGCAATGAGTTCCCCTTCCAAAGCCGCATTGAAGGCGTCCCACCTTGTGCTCTGACTCGTGTCCGAACTATTGTTCCTCTCAAAGAAGTCCCGGATCTTGCTTCCAATCTCCTCCCGCAGCATGTGGTCCCTCAGAAGTTCCCCTGGGTATTTCCAGCTCCACACCCCCGGCCTTCGCCTCCCCAGCCGCATTTTCATCTGCACCACCTTGTGGTCAGCTATCCCCAGAGGACCCACCTCGAAAGACTCCAGCTCCCTGACCAGGCTAGAGGATACCAAGATGTAATCAATTCGGGACTGGGTTCTGTGGACATCAGAGAGAAACGTAAACCCCTCCTCTTCTCCCCGTAGTGCCCTCCATACATCTCGTAGTGCGGCCTCCTCCCATCTCTCCGTCAGATGGGGAGAAGCCACCACACCGCCCCCACCCCCTCATGCTGGGACCGATCCCACCTCCTATCCCAAGCAAGATTGAAATCTCCCATCAGTATCACATGTCCCCTCGCAAAGTTCTCTAAGATGCCCAGGGTTTTGCGCATGAACTGGTCCTGACCTGCATTAGGGCCATACACCGAAGCGATAGTATAGGACGAGCCCATAATCTCCCTCCTCACCATAATGTATCTCCCGTTAGTGTCCCTAAGACTATCCTGGGTTCTAAAGTGTATCCCCCTCCCGAAAGCCAGTGCTACCCCCCTTCCTTTGTAGGACCCGATGCAAACAATATCTGTGGGAAGCCCTTCAGTCGCAATCGGCCCTGGTCCTGCCTTATTAAATGGGTCTCTTACAACACCAGCACATCCGGCTTGTGGGACCTGGTAAATTGCTCCAGTTTTGTTTTTTTGAGGGGGAGTTTAGCGCCTTCATATTATGTGTAACCTCCTAAAGGCTGAGTTGAAGCACAGTGTGCCCTCCTTGGCCATCCCAGCATCCCTTCCCCCGGGTTTACCCTGGGCCTACCCCCCCCCTTCTGTGGGGGCACTGATCTCTTCTCCCTCCTACTCTCCCTCCCATCTCCATCCCTCCATTCCCCCAAGTCTACCCTGCTCCATTGGCTGCTATGGCTCCCCCAGACCACCCACCCCCCACTCCCTTCCCCACCCCGAATCCCCAACTTAGGGAGAGACCGCCCCCTCCCCCTTCCCCTCCTACCCGTCCACTCCGCCCCCTCGGACACTCCTGCCCTTACTCGTTCCAGGATGTTTTCAACTGCATCCTCCTAGGCCCCCATAGAAAGCCCCTGTTCCCACCACCCCCAAAATAAGGCCTCCCACTGAGAGTCTATGCACACAGGCTTCCCCACGCTGCTCCTACCCTTCCCCTCTATGATACCGCCAGATTCCCCATTCCCATGATCTGCCTCTCTCCCTTTGTTTGCCCCGGGCTGGGGGGGCCCCCTTCCAAGCTCCCCCCCACCCATTTTCCAGATCCAGTCGGAATATACTGGCTGCCTCCTGAAGGGTAGTAGCTCGCCTCTGGCTCCCCTCCCACTCAAACACAAACCCAAAAGGGGAAGGACCATTTATACTTTATCCCCTTCTTGGGCAGCTCCCTCACAACTGGGCCCATATTCCTTCTCTTCACCAGCATGCTGGCGGCCAGGTCCTGAAATAAAGAGATTTCTTGTCCTTTATAAAGCACCCGTTCACTCTGCCTCGCCACTCTCAATACCGCCTCCTTTTGACTATACCGAGCAAAAGCCGCCAAAACATCTCGTGGTCTGGTGTTTGGTCCTCCAAGGGGTCCGGTCCACCCTGTAGACCCTATTGTTAGGGAGAATTCTCATTTATGGCTAATTTCCCTCACCTAGTGAGTCCCCCAGCAGCTTTGCTGGACTTCTGCAGTTTATTTTTTTCCACTTGGTGAGAGTGAGAGCTTTCCCCCCACTCTTACCTGGGTTTTGCTATGTATTTCTACCTGTTTTTGTGATTGTGGACTCTGAAGTACACCACTTCAGTAGCCCCCTTCTTTTTGTGTGTCACACGGCACCTTCAGTGCCGTGGCACAAGGTTGTCTTTGAGACTTCCCTCGACTCCATTTCTGAGGCGACTACTGTCCCCCAGAAAAGGGTAAAGTTAGCATTAACTTTACTTAGTCAATCTACCACAGATCCAGTACACCCCATCTTCCATGGAGTACTGAAAGGGTTAACTCGTATCCCTTTGTATCTGTACCTCCAAAATCAGTGTTTCGCTCTTTTAACATTTAGACTTACTGGTGGCAGTGGTATCTACCCTAACTTTTCTACCGCGATTATATTAGATAAACGTGGTACTGTTCTTGGCTATTATATTAGCCTCGAACATAAACCCGCTTGAACAAATCGTCTTTTTATTGGCTCAGGTTGGGTTTATTCGCCATTTCTTTTTGTTAAAGTCCTTCTTGTGTTTTACTTTGCGCGGCAAACTAGCTTCGCCTTCTTTGTTCACTGTCTTTTGGCGGGCTTCTGCCCAGAAGCCCTCCTCAAGGCGCCTGGGTGTCTAGGTGGGCTGAATGTGAGGGAGGGGTGTGTCACCCCCTGCACAGGGTATCCTAGGAAACCCAAGTCGCACTTTGTCATGATTGGCCAGGGCAGTTGTCCGGGCTGGACAACCCCCCTGCTGGGTGATTGACAGCCAGGCTGCATGAATGAGGTTTTTTCGCTTAAAAGGCAGGTCTCTTGGGCTAGAAGTCAGAGAGTCGCCACTGGAACTACAAGGAACCGAAGAGAAGCAGAGAGAACGACGGCTTCTGCAACTACCCTGTCCCGGTGAAGCCCTGCTGCAGTCCTGAACTATCTGCCCTTCAACGACTCAGAGAAGATCCAGTCCGGAGTCTTCTTCCCTTGAGCTTGGTGGGGATAACCAGCTCATCTTCTACAGCTAGAGGATCCTATTCGAAATCGCTGCACACTGCTGTAGTGGTCCGGATAGCCACCTGAAGAGCCTCTCCTGTTTTTAACGAGCGCACCTTTTATTCCTTATCGCTGCTGCTGGCTTCAACCCTGTGTGGTGCAGACCCCCTTCAGACGTCCTCCTTCACAACGAAGCTCCAGGAATCGTGGGTCTGCGGGAAACCAACAGGAACAACGTCCAGGGCACTAGCTGCACCACTGGAACAAGGTAGTGTGTTCTGTTGAGGAAGCTGGGTGAATCCCTTTTTCTTCATTTCCAAGGCTTGCCTTTGTCTTCCCTCCTTCTTATAACTTTTGCTTCCAAACATTGACAATATCGAAGTACTTTTGGCTATGTTGAATCGTGAACTGTCAGACCGTGTGATCTTTGGCAACTGGCCCTGGTGTCTTTCGACCCTAGCTCCGGCCCCTTGACTTTGGACCTCCTGTCTCTGAGTGTTTCTTGATTCTGCCTGCCTAACCAAAATATTGCCTGTGATTTTTGCCTCCAACTCCCTCTGGGTATCTCAGGTGCTAAGTGTGTTTTTGCCCCGGTAGCATTTCATGTCACGGATACGCGTTTGTTTAGTAGACCGAACTGTCAAAAAGTGATCGCAATCGTATTCGCGGTAACGTGTTTTGTTCATAACACCGGTTCATTCAAACACAGGGTACTTACCTTGAGACTTCCTGTACAAAGTGTGTTTTTTATTGAAGTTTAATAGAAGTGCTGTGTTTATAACGAATGGTTTAAAAATAAATGTACTTATATTTTCCTACCTGAAACCTTGAGTCAGTGTTTGCTTGAGTCACAGTAATTGTGGTCCCTTTGTGTAATCTCTGCTACTGCTCATATACTCTTGAGATAAGCCTGGCTGCTCCGCCACTGCTACCACTCTGACATAGTAGTACAGGCTTGTACCAAAGGTAAAACTTGTATTGCCACCTGTAGTCTTAATTGTGTGTAGTGGTCCCTAAGGGCACTGCACAGCATTCTGCCTAACACCTACTTAGTTCAATCGGACCCAGAGATTCTTCCCCCAGGAGCCCCGCAAAAACCACTTGGACCTCCGCCTTCAATTGTTTATCGGTGATGGTCTCCGGCAACAATTTAATCCAAATTCCTTGTTGCAATGTCCAGTCGATCTATGGCCTCACCGTTTCCTATTGTGTCCCTTTCGCACTCTTGGAGGCCCCTTTCCAATAGATCTGTCCTCTCCGCCAGCTGAGCAGTCTCCTGCCGCAGTTCTCCCAATGCCGCGTTTAGGTAGCTCCTCATCAATTGAAATTGCTCTTGAAAAGTTTTGGCCAAGGCGTCCCTCAGGTTCTGCATTTCCCCTCTGAGGTAGTGTCTCGTCATCTGCATCGGTGCCTCAGGTCCTTCCTTATCCCGTGCCTCCCTCGACTGTTCATCCCCTCTTTTGCATGGGTCTCTGCCATCCATTGCTGGCCAGAGCGCAGTCAAAGTTCCCTGGGGTTCGCTCACGAGATGAACAGCTTTCCCTGCCCTCCCGTTGGACCTGGAAGACATCTATGAAAGGTCCACTACGCAGCTTAGTTGCGTCGTTCACCGGCGGTCGATATCCCTGCTGTCTCCTCGATTGCTTGGAGGCCTTTCTCCCTGCGTGAACCGGGTCCTCCTCACTGTAGATGGCCGTTCCGACTGCTATGTGATGTTGCCCAGTCTCTTCCGGTGGGCTTCCACTCACCACCGCCTTATTGTCGTTCGTGCCCATAGGCTGCTCCCCCCTTTCCACCTAGCCCTCGCCGTACCCGAGTCAGGGGTGCCTCCCAGCACCTGTTTGTGGCACTCAGCTCCCTTCCAGCTACGGTACCCCGTCAGATCAGGCCCGGGAACATGAACTTCCAGGGTGGGTCAATACCACTGTTGCCTCTCCAACTCTGGGCTTACACCACCCCTTCAATATTGTATGCTTTGCTGGCACCCCCTCTCTCGTTTGGGGGGCCTCACTGTCCTCCAGACCCCTGGTCACGCCAGCTGCGTGGGAGTCTTCTGCCCAGCGAGGACCTCACTCTTGCAAACGCCACCTCTCTCCACATCAGTGGCGGCTGGTGCTTGCTCCTTCCCAGCCGCTCATCTGGGCATCCGCTGCACCCCACACTCCTTCCTTTTATAGGGGCCTGCTCTCTTCACTTGGTGGGCATGCTCCGTCCTCCTCTCTCCCCTTTTTCCCCACTGCCACACTCCTCACCTCTGCTCCGGCGTGGGCTTGACACAGGTGGAGACGCCAAGTGTCCCAGTGTCTGTCTTTTGATCACTTTTTCCCTGCCTGAGGCTCCGTCTGCTGTTACTCCGTGTCAGCCCCTCCTCTGGGGCCTCCACTGGCTTCCTGCCTCTCAATGGGGCCCCCGGTGGGCCGCTACAGCCACTTTTATGAGTGCTTTTCCCAGGGGGGGGGCCTAGCCCCTCCTATCCGCGTTCCCCCAGAGGCGCACCAGTGCTCCGGAGCAACTCCACCAACTTTGCCCGTGGCCACTGGGGCTGGGCTTCCCCCAACGTCCAGGTCCTCCGGCTCGCTCTCCGCCCGGGGGGGAGGCAGGGATTACCCGCTCCTCCCTCCCGCGCAGCTCCAGTGTGATGCTGGGGCCCGGCTCCTCTTCGCAGGCTCTCCCGCCGCCCCCCGGCACATGTCCTGCCTCCTGGGGGAGGGGTGTGGGATCCCCGCTCCTCCGAGCCGCGTCTCACTAACAGCGCTTCGGGGGTTCCGGAGCGCCGCGGGGGCTGCACCGCTGTGTTCTCTGGTGCTTCCTGGCTCCCAGGCACTGTGCCTCGGTGCGGGGGGATGGTAGGGCCGCCCGAACCAGGCCGCAGTTTCTGTAGCTGCCGTCGGCACATCTACACAGTGCCGGCGGCCATCTTGGAATTAATAACCAATTTTTAGAGGGGGAAGAGCACATGTTGGACTTAATCAGTGAGGATAGACTGATCACCTCAACGCTTATCATGGGCGATCTCAACATTCAAGCAGTTGAGTCTTTAGATTGTCTAACTGCGAGAAGGCGCTAGGTGCAGTTAATGGAAGAGCGTAGTTTTGTTATGCTCAACAGAGCTCTAAAAAGGAGACATCCCGATGAAACCTGCATGGTCCCATAAGGAACAGTTGTTGATAATAGACTATGTCTATGTGGATAGTAGGAGTTTTCTGAGGCCCAAGGATTTGCAGGTACTCCCACAAACTCATATTGATCATAGTCTATTCTTATTGTGTTCAGAGGCTCCATCCAGAGCGTTAAAAAAGTCATTTTATAATTGTAACTTGCAGATTACGGGGGGTCAGAATAGGCTCAGATGGACTCCGTCATTATTGAACAAACTCAATGCCTGCTTTAGTAGAACAGGTCTGTTAGGGTACTGGGGCCTGGAGGAAGACGAGGTCTCCTACGTGGCAGCTTTAGAGGGGGTAACAAGCAGAGCTTTAAACACAGGCATGCTTACAACCTCGTCCTGAAGAATAGGAAGAATCAGTTGACGAAGAATATAAGAGCACCAAGGGGCATTAGTATGCCGGAGAGAATATCCCAGACTAAAAAATACAAGTTACAAAATAATAAAGTTTCGTACAGCCAACATGTACTAGGTAGATGGGGAAAGAATGCTGCGCACAATTGAATCCAAGAACAGCGCAAAGATCTAGTCTATCTTGAATGCGAGTATTAACGATGACCAATTAGCAATACCGACTAACCCGATCCAGGAGAGTGTTTGGGTAGAGTATTACAAACAATTGTATGCCAAGTGTCCAAATCTGGGCCTTAACAGTGATTATGCCTGGAAGGAAGGATATAATGTATCATTTGCCCAGTATGATATACTGTTCCAGATCAAAAAGAATGAGCACATCAAGAGCCCATGGCCCAGGCGGCCTCACAAACTTTATGTTGAAGGAACACCCGGAGGAATGGTCGGAAGACATGCTCTCCATTTTTAAAGAGGTAGTAAAATTAAGACAGATCCCGCAGTCTTGGAGAAAATCAATCGCTGTCCAGATATTTAAGAGGGGAGATTGGACACTACCACAGAATTACAGACTAATAGCCCTCGTTGACATCCCGGGGAAGATGTTTGCACAACTGCTGCTTTGCGACTTTAGTGACTGGATGGAGCAGAGTTCTCTGGGGACTGGCTGCAGTCTGGTTTTGTCCCGGGCCTGGGAACCTCAGTGAATCTGTTAGCCTGGTCTCGGATCAAGAATAGAGTAATTCAATCGGGTCAGACTGTATATATGGCTTTTATAGATTTTAAGGTAGCATTTGACGGGTTCTAGAGCGCCTGTTTTGCCCACCACTCGTTTTGGCTTTTATTGAGCAATTATATACTGACTCCTCTCTGTAAATTAGACTGAATAGGGCTGGACTCTGACACAATCAATCCCAACTGCAAGGGGATTGAAACAGTGATACATTTTGGGCCCAGTGCTTATTAATTATTTTATTTCAGACGTAGTTTTTGGGAAAGCATTGTTGCAAATCCACCTAAATTGGGAAATAGTCGCTTGCAATGGCTCTTTTATGCATATGACTTGGTCATGATGGATAAAACAGCAATCGGTCTGCAAAGATCATTGATGGCCCTGGAGCAACACGTGACTGAAAATTATTTGACTATAAATGTGGACAAACCAATATTTTTGTTTTAAAGGTCCACAAATGTCAAAATGGTACTTATTTAAGAAGCCCCTAATGGTAGTAAATGATTACCAATACCTAGGAATGAGCACGAACAATACTAATGAGGAGATTCCATACCTTGTTGATATCAGGAGGAAAATGGCACTGCCTCACTATGAGTTGCGGTACCGGAAACACTGTTACCAGAAACAAGTGATCGCACCCGCAGCCCGTGCCTGAAACACTGGCACATCGGTTGTACAGGCACATTCTGAATACCTCCAACATGGAAACACTGGCATAAAAATTATATGTTTGTAGTTTGAAGTTTTGATAGTGGATGAAAACTGAATGAATGGGATGTCAGTTTGAGTGAGATGTGTGCATTGAGGTATGGCCTAGTGTGGAGAGTTGCATAGCACATGACACTTTAAATTAAACAAGTAA
This sequence comes from Ambystoma mexicanum, assembly GCF_040938575.1. NCBI lineage: Eukaryota > Metazoa > Chordata > Amphibia > Caudata > Ambystomatidae > Ambystoma > Ambystoma mexicanum. The sequence continues at coordinate 487,485,769 of NC_090922.1, read as the reverse complement.
TTGAATGAATAGGTTTAATTGTAAATGAGGTAAAAGTTTATATTTGCATCACTTCGATTACTTTGATCATGCTAATATTGACCCTGTGAGACTAAATTGGCGACAGGATTACACAAATTGGTGTTCTTAATTTGTGTATAATTGCAAATAAAATATGTATATTTTTTACAAAATGGTTTTTCGAGAATGTTCTTTGAAGGTCCAAAATAAATGTGATGCGACAATAAGCCTCTCACATAGGGAAACAAATAAAATCACAAGCTCTTTGTTCAAAGTATTAATGGTTATTCCCTTTACATAAAGGGTATGCTTGTTGATTTTCCCTCAACCTCTTTCTGTTGTAAAAGTTGATTAAAATGCTGGTGCCACTGTGATCACTGCGCCGGAAACACTGGCATTGCGGATCAGGCAGAAAGCAGTCTTGGCAGTGCAGCAACAGGCCACAGGTGTACATAATCAGCCCAGCCACACACCGTTAGCACTGAGAATACTCTAAAGGACAACCCCCATACCCAACATACCTCCCAACACAACCATGCCAGCAAGACGGAGACCCTCCTCATCGGCACACCTGCACCCCTCTTTTCCCTCACTCTATGGACAGCCTCACTTGGCCCTCTTCCTGCTTCCACCTGTGAGGCCAAGAACTTCGGGGTTATCTTCCACTCTACACTCTCCTTCTCTCCTCACATCTCTGACATCACTAAGTGAGACGACCAACTGCACCTCCTCAGGAGTATTCTCTCCTTCCTCTCCTTCCCCCAGAAGCTCACGTTTTCTAGAGCTCTGGTTCTCGCTAGGCTTGACTACTGTAGCAGCCTCTATTTAAATCTGCCTGCCTCTACCCTCCGTCCTCTGCAACTCATCCAGAACAGGACTGCGAGACTTGTCCTTGGCCTCAAGCCCAGGGATCGTATCCCACCAGCTGTGAAATCTCTCCACTAGCTCCCTGTGGCTGGAAGGATAAAGTTCAAGACCCTTTGAATTGTCCACAAGGCCATCTTGAGCCTGGGACCAAAATATTTCCAGCTTTCTCTACTAAAGTACCTTCCTACTCGAGCTCTTCGTGCCTGCACCTCCAACTCCTTGAGGGTCAGTCGCTTTTCCAAGCAACGAGCTGGGGGCAGATCTCTCTCTTCGCTGGTGCCTCTCTCTGGAACAGCCTTCCTGCCTCTCTGAAACTTGGGCAGAACCATCCCCGGTTCCGGAAGCAGCTCAAGACTTTCCTCTTTGCTTCTGCCTTTTCTCTTCCACTTCCCTGCTGATCTCTTGTCTGACATTGCACTGGTTACCTGGCTACCCTCTGTACCACGGGCCCGGTCCCTGCCCTCCCAATTGCACACCTGCACTGCCACCTGGCAATCCTGCACTTGGGGGCTTTATCTACAACCCTACAGTCCACCTACCAGCACTAATCAACACTTTGCCTTCTGCACTTTACCCCTGCACTCACTGCCACCTGCTGGCCGCACTTCTTGTTTTCGATGTTTCGATCCTATGTCCTGCACTTGCTCCTCCTGCCCTTCCCCCAGGCACTTCCCCCCCTTTATTCTCCCCTGCACTTGCACAATGTCAAGGTCACTGAACCTAGTAAGATTGCTGTCTTGTCCCCCCTTGTTCCCTTCCCTTACCTCGTCGTGCCTTGAAACACTTGTGTACAGGTGTGCTATAAATAAAATATCATATCATGCAGGCAGCTGAAGTAGCAATTATGGAGCTGGGCCCTGCATGCAGAGCTCCAATATGAGGAGGATTTGTAAGAGGCAGAGGAGGCGGCGGAAGTGCAGGAGGAGGAGGATGATGGCCAGCAGACAGCACCCCACAGGCAGCCACCCATGACCCGCTTAAGGGCCACAACCGGGAACCTGAGTGCAGCACAGATCCACACCCTTTATCGGCTGGACAGGGAGATCATTACACACATTGTTGATTTGATCCATGATGACATCAGCAGTCTAATCAACCCCAGGACTGCATTTCTCCCCTTGCTCAAGGTAGTATCGGTGCTGCATTTATTGGCCACTGGCACCTTTCAGCACAATGTAGAACTGCACGAGTTATCCCAACCCTGCTTCACCAGGGTGCTATTCCAGGTCCTGGATGCACTCTTGTGGCACTCGTGAGACCACATAGACCTCCCCAGAACACCTGGGCAGGTAAATGCCACCGAAGTGGGGTTCCACGCCCTGGCAGGCATGCCCAAGGTCATCAGCGTGCTGGACTGCACACATGTTGAGCAGCTGGCCAGACATGCAAATGAGGTGGTCTACCGCAACCGCAAACTGTACCACTCCCTGAATGTGCAGGTAGTGTGTGATGCAGACCTCCTCATCATCCACTGCTTTGCATGTTTCCCTGTTTCCACGCACGATTCCATGGTGCTGCGGAACTCCGCACTCCCAGGGTACATGACATGACACAGCAGAGAGCGGACCTGGCTGTTGGGTGAATCAAAGTACCATAGCACATGCACTGTGGAAAGGGGCGGAGGCTGTTCACTGTCAACAGTGAATATGCGTAATGCAATATCATGTACACAGATAGCATGCATGAGTGGTAGCCACCTACCCTGGCATCTACACGCTGTGCACATCCCCCAGCACCTGTGCCAAAGCCATGTCAGACTAATGTAACCCCCCCCCAAGCACTGTACCCCACAGCATGTAGGCAGATCACCTGCATGTCACAAGTGCATATACCCATATGCATGTGACATGAAGCATAACCATGTTTGAACACAGATGAATGAATGGGTGAGATTACCATTGTACGACATCGAAACAGAGCCGGAAGTGGCACACGCAATGGACAAGGTAGAAGCTGGTGTTGCCATAGGGTCAATGGGCAAGGTGGGTTTGAAATGGTGAGGGAAATTTGAATGGAAACAAAATCCCCCCTTGCATCATGATTAAGGCTTCCGTTGCATGTCATATTAACTGGCATTTCCGTCTGTATTCATCCACATTTATTTGTGGGCCTTTCATTCTGTATTCATCCACATTTCTATGGTGTCATATAAAAAGAATTCACAACCAGTATTCATCTGCTTTTATTGCAAATCAAAAATCAATTAATTAAAGCATGCATGCAGACATATAGGAAATAAATTCTAGCTTCATTCATTCCCTAACAACAAACGATAACTCCTGTGACTCCTGCTGCTTTAAGATATATGTTATCAGCCATTTTACGACCTTCACTGCAATTTCCATACAACTATGTCACTATCCATGTTGCCAATCTGCAATGAGATTGGCCTGCGATGAATGAGTGCAATTGTAGGGAACCAGACAGAGAGACCTGTTTTACCCTTATTTCCCATTTACATAAATAATTACAGACTGTAAGCAGGTTGATTTCTGTCTGCATGAATGTGTAAAAATCTAAAAACGGGAAACTGGAAGCCTTAAACATAATGCACCGGATTCTAGGGTCATCTGTGCCATTGCCTAAGTCTTGTGCCGATCTCATGTGACACAGACCAACATACAGATTTGGCTTCCATGGCACTACCACCACAATGACTAAGTGCTGTTGAGACGGATTTCTGAACTCTGACCTAGTGGACAGATATTCAGAAGGCCAGCCTAGTTTCTTGGAACAGGGTAACCTCTGGATAAGCCAGACCAATCAAGGTAGCTATGGTCTGCGGTCAAGACTAAGTCTCAGGAGTGGTGAGGGTGACTGAAAGTCCTCAATGAGTGCACAGAGCAAGGACACTTACAAATGAAACCTAGACAGGTGTATATATCAAAAATATAAACACATTTATTACAAGGCCTTTGTAACTCCACACACAGTAAAAGAATCACAGCAATACTATTAAACCAACACAACACAATCAATACAATATATATACAAGACCATTGGGGTCTAAAGGGTTAAAGGCAAGAAATATGTTCACAACCTAGAAAGGAAGGAAAATAGGCAGTGCAGATAGTCTTTAGTCCTCTTCAGCATTAAACACACTCCTAACTAAGAGGCAGTCCAAACCCTAAGAAGAGAGGAGCCTTAAGCTCAAAAGTACATGCAGTGCAGGCCCACGCGGTTGTTCCAATGGGCAAAACGGGGTCTCTTCAGGGGTCTCTAGCAGCTCACGAAGGTGGGTGAGGCGATGAAGAATAGATTCCCACTATTCAAGGAGGGCCTCCACTTGAAGGCAGAGGTGATTCCAAGGTTCAGAAATAGTTTGCTAGTTCGCACTAGCAGTGGAAAGGAGAGAGACCCTCAAGGGCCACTCGTGCGTAATAATGGATGGAGGCGCTAGGGGCCACCGGTTAAGGTTAGGGTTACTCACCGGCCCCAGGCGTACTCCTGACCAAACTTCGCCAGTCGAGTCTACTTTGGTAGCGGGTTCTACTGCGGCAATATGACGGCTCTGCGGCTTTCAGTTCCGAGGATACAGTGAGGATTCCCAAAAGGGACAGTGGCGATTTCTCTGCTCCTGATGGATGGATCAGGCTAGTTTCACTGCAGCAGGCTTCAGGGCAAGAGGGTCACAAGTGCAGCGCACCTGCAAAGATCGTTGCCGCGGGTGGGCAACACACTAACCGCGTTTACTCCGGTCCTGGCGCACTCGTCTCACTTCAGACCTGGGAATGCCAAGTGTTCGAAATTCGGTGTGAGGGTGCCGGGGACACAGTGCTAGCAGTGTACCAAGTTTCGAGGGCCTCCTCGAAACGACGGCGGAGACAGAGCAAAGTTCCTGCCTAAGCTGGTCAGCCCACTGGTTGGCCCAGGGACACTTCCGAGAAGGCTTACTTGCAGGTTTTGTTGAAAGTGCCAAAAATAGTTGGTCCCACTATTCTAATGGGTCGAAGCGTCTTTGCAGGCCTTCTTGGACGACCAGATGCAGAGGTTTCCAAGGGACGACAGCGGTCTCAGAGTGCCAAACCTTCAAGCGGTTCACTCCTTCGTTCAGTAAGAACTCCAGAGATCTACATGGTATGGGTGTTTTCAGCCTCCTCTTATCCAAAGTTCCCTTTGAGCCAAACAGAGAGGACCCAATGGGAGATCTGCTCACAAACACACTCCATACGTGGACCAATCAAGGACCACAGTGGTCCCAGTCATTCACAGCACTCCAGACTGTCTGGCACCCAGGATGTGTATTTGGGACAGACACCCCAGCCCACATCCTGGAGGCACACACACAAGGCATGCAGAAGCCTGCGAAAGCTTGGCGTTTCGTGGGAAACTGCATGTGCAAATAAGGATTGACCCAGTCGACTCGACCCGGGGAAGGCAAAGGGACAAGATGGCCAAAGGACAGGACAAAGAACCTCGTGGCATGGCCATATTGGAGCTAGACCACCTATGCATGCCAAATGCGGTTAACTCGGTTCAAATGGCAGGAAAGGGTTAAAATTATATGAAAAGATAAGCTGCCACCAGCCCTGTCCATGACACATCTGCACATCTCCCAAAAAGTCCTACGAGAGTATTTAGGGTCTATGTAATTGACTATGAGACGCAAGTGCACTGTACAGCAAGAAAATTTGCAACATTGGGAAAGGACTAAGGGAAAAACAATCTCCCAGTACTGACTGTCTTAAGGGCATGTCAGTTTCCCCATAAAACGTGAGCGAAAGCCCAGAGGGGTGCAGCAGAAGGCTGTGCTCCCCTGGCAAAGTCAGACTTGGGTGTTTAAACAGCAGCAAAAAGTTTGGGGGTGTACAACTGGAGGATATATTACATCTAAAATGAAATCTTTCCTAACAAGTGCCCCTTGTGTCTATCCCATGCAGGATACCGCTTGATGCCATGGCTGATGACCCCAGTCAGGCAACCGCAAGACCAGCACGAGCATGCCTACAACCATGCACACATCCAAACACGAAGCACCATAGAACAAATGTTTGGGCTGCTGAAGGCAAGGTTCCACTGCCTGGGTAGGTCTGTGGGTGCACTCATGTACAGCCCTGTGAAGGTGGGCAAGATAGTCCTGGCCTGTGGCATGTTACATAGCATATGCATCAAGCGCAACATTCCCCTTCCTCCAGACATGGACATCACCCAGCGGAGTCAGAGGACGACACTGACAGCGAGGATGAAATTGCATTGCCCCATCGCAGGCATTCCATGGATGTCCGTGATGCCCTCTATGAACTGATCAGCCACTACTTTTGAGCAAATCACATATGCACATGGCCTAGGCCATCAACCACAATCTACACCGTATAAATCACACACTCACATGAAAAATGAATGTCCAGTCATGATTTCAATCCAGTGTATTGATATGTATGATTAGAAATAACAGGTTGACCAACACCCCCCCGAACAATTCCTGCCCACACCCCCCAACGATCCCTTCCTAGACCCCCTTCCTACACCCACTCCCCGACTTGTGTCACGTTGTCCATGATGTTTCAGCCCAAGATACACCCATGGCACATGTTATTCCTTGGCCTATTTACGGGCCTGCTTGCCACCTGAGCTGCCCTTGTGTCGTGTTCCTAAAAGGCACATCAACTGCCGCCTGGGGCTGCCACGGAGAGAACTGGCGGGTGTGGAGCTTGTGGATGGCGCATGTGAAGGGTGACTGGGTTATCGATCTAGGTGAGCCTGCAGGGACATTGCCATTGACTCTGCCATGAAGGACATGATGCTGTTGCCCTCACGGACCATCCTGGCCATGAGGACAATAGTGGACGTAGCACATCCAGGGGCGTGTGCAGTCTGCCGCCCAGTGGCCTGCATGCTTTCACGCATCAGCTGGGCCTTGGTGCGTAGCGGGACTGGCTCCCAACGCATCAGGCGGGACTCCTCAAGGTGCTGCTGAACCAGGGCAGTTAATCCCTCCTGCGCTTATACAATGTGGCGCAGATGGCCGTCCATGTCCCCGACACTGGGAAATGGTGGGCGTGGAGGGCTTGAAAGGTTCATGGGGCTGAATCCAGGCCGTTCATGGGTGGTATGCTCGGTGGTGTCCCTTGTGGTGTCTCCTGCATCATTGGCAGCCTCCTGTGCACTGGAGTCATGGACATGTGTATGTGGCTGCTGTGGAGTGGGTAATGTCTGTCCTCCTGCTGATGGCCATGCAGGCAATTGCACCACCACAGTTGCTGCCATGGTGGAGGGGGCAGCAGGTGTAGCCACAGCTGGTGCTGGGAGGGTGGGGGGAGCAGCAGGTATAGCCACATCTGGTGCTGCCAGGGTGGAGGGGGCAGCAGGCATAGCCACCACAGGTGCTTGCAGGGTGGAAGGGGGCAGCAGGCATAGCCACTACAGGTGCTGGCAGGGTGGAGGGGGCAGCAGGCCTAGTCACCACAGGTGCGCCTTAGTTGGAGGGGCAGTTGTGACAGTAGCAGTGGTTGCTGCAGTGTCCTGGGTGGCGGTGGTGGTCCGTGGGGTTGTCCGCCGTCAGCATCTGGTGCTCCTTGAGGCGCCTGGTTGCACTCTGTCACTGTCAGATGAGGTGCCTGAGGGTGGAAGAAAGGCATGATGTTAGGGACCAGTGTTAGATCAAGATGCACTGATACATGCAATTTGTTGGTTGTGAGGCGGTCTGTAGAGGGGACATGCCGTTGGACATGGCATGGTGCACACATGCTTGGGTTGTGCAGACTCAGCTGTAGGTTGTGGGATGTTGGTACATGATACACTGCTCTACTGAGATAATGGCGTGGTGCCCTGGCATTTGCTGGGGATGGTGGTATGGGGGCCCTCTTCGAGTGTGGGGTGCTGGGATGTGGAGGAGGGAGCGGGGGGACGGATGGGGCAAGGCTGAGCCGGAAAGGTGAACCAGTTGCAGGGCCAGTATGTGTATTGGGGGTCTTTGGCAGGTCTGGCAGGGATCTGGTGGACACGTGTCATTGCCATTGTATGGGAGGATGGCCATGTGTGGGTGTAGCTGAGGGACAACATTGTTGTGTCTTGGTGCAAGTGGTGGCATGCCAGGAATGCATGCAGTACGCTGTGGCAGGGTACCATGTGTCTGTGTGGGGGAAGATGCCTCTAAAATTGGAATTACAGGGTGCCTGTGCAGTGTTCAACATGTATTACAGACATGGGTCATTGTGAGGGTGCCAGGGTGTATGGCCATGCCAGCGCCATGGGTTTTGCTTCCGGTGTGGGGGTGTGTGCCTGCAGGGTGTATTCTGGGGCATAATGATGGTGTTATTCCCATCTCAGTGATGTGGTGGTATGGTGGTGGGGGCAGGGTGGCCTGGGGGGTTGTTCAGTATTTTGGGGCTATGTGTGCTCACAGCAGTGCCAACCCCTTCTATGGACTTCATGTGCAGCATACTGCAGCACTTCTCCTTCCAGGGCATAAGTCTACTTGGCGAGGAGGGTCCACCACCTGTGGCCATGCTTTGTCTGCGGTGTGCTGACAGGAGGTTTCTGAACCTCAGGTGGAGGTCATCCCCCAGCTTGTGGCAATCCCTGACTGTGCGTGGGGTTGTCCTCACTGCTGACACCTTCTGTCCCACTTCTTCCCATATGGACATTTTCTGCTGCTGTGTTTGGCGGCGCTGATATGTTGAGAACAACTCCCCTGCATGCAGGACAATGGTCTCAGCAAGCATATTCAGCTCTGCCTCAGAGAAGCACAGCTTGTGCTGCCGGGTCTCACGGATGAAAGTTGACATAGTCCACTATGGATTTATGCAGTAAGGAGGGGTGGATGGCAAGAGGGTGCTGCAGATTGCAATGGATTGTGTTTTTATGATGGCCGCCGGACTGTTTCCTGTTCCAGCGATTACTTTATTTCCGGTCACAGTATTTCCGTGCTTGATCTGGGGGCACCAGCAGCGACGGTGCAATTGTTTTTGGCCACTTTTCACAGTGTTTCCATGATGCCAATGCCACAGTTTCTGGCATGCCGGAATGAGCGTGCCCTACAAACCGTAAACGTCTGTTATTTCCGGCATCACGGAAATGGTGTGACCAGCGTCACAGAAACTACGATTTTTTACTGGCAAACCTGTAATGAGACCCTAAGTCTCAGGAGGGTTGAGAGTGATCGGAAGCCCACAAAGAGCACATACAGTAAAACTCCACAGATTACTTACTCTTAGACAGATGTATATCAAAAATACATTTATTAGAGGCCTTTATAACAGAACACAAATAAACCACAGTAATAATAAAACAGTTACCACACAAGTTTTTCACTAACCTAATGTAACGCTCACCTGATACCCGTAGAGGCGCCGGTCTTGACTGGGCGTATACTGTATCTTCAAAGGTGATGTGTAACACACGGCTGGCTCTTTGGGCTGGACCTCTGTGCACTGTATGTCTGACTCGAAGGGTAAGATGTCTGCAGATAGAAAATATGGGATTAAGGAACTGGGTTATTGAATGTCTCTCTCTTCTTCCCTTTCTCTTCTCCTGTAGAACCCCAAAGGTTAACGCTCTCACCTTAGGTAAGTGAACACTATGCTCTCCATCTGCCTCGGGGCAGGGTGCTGTAACCAGTTTCTTCACTGGATAAGGGGAGCAGGCCTCTTGACTTCAGAGGACTGCTGTCCGTCGTTTACTGCACGAACGGTAAGTTTCGAGTAATTCTAATGTCTTTAAAGTCTTTAGTAATGATGTCTCTTGTTTTGCAGGGTTCCGGCGATGGCGGATGACGGGCTGAAGTGAGTTGAAGATGGAGCCCGTGTGATGAATAGAAGCGCCTGGAAGCACGTAAGTAAGCGCTTGTTGCCTGCTTCACGATGCGCTCTAACTGTCGTTTTATTTTGCAGGTACAAGTTCGGAGCGGCTGCAGGGTGCCGGAATACCCACTGGGTTAGATGTGGAAAGGAGTAATGGCACGTGAGTATTAAAGTTCCCCAATGTCTTTAAACGCACCTTGTTTTGTCTTTCAGATGCGGGATGCAGCGCCGAAGGCCTCCGGAGCGTGCGAAGAGTTGGGAAGCTTTTGTCTTTCAGATGCCGGAATGCAGTGTGAAGACCTCCGGAGCGCACGAAGAGTAGGTAAGCCTTTGTCTTTCAGATGCCGGAATGCAGCGCGAGGCGTTGGTGACAGCCGATGGACCAGGTAAGTGAAGAGCTGTCACTGAAGACCGTAATGCTAACCTGTTCTTTCTTGTCTTTATAGGTGTTGCTGAAGACTGGATTCAGGATGGTAAGCCTTTTTCCTTAGGCCCAGGATCAGATGCAGAAGACAGGATGAGCGTTCTGCTGCAGAGGATGCAGAATAACGCAAAGCAAGATTCATCCATCGGGTGTGGTTTAAATAGCCTCCTGTAGTGCTTAGGTGTCTCCTTCCACAGCCACGCCTAGGTAAGAAAAGAGTTCCTGCTTTCCAGAAGAGTTCCAGTGTTCTGAATCTAGGGAGTGGCTCCTGCCCCACCCAACAGGAAAAGTAGTTCCAAACAGAAGAGGATCAGAGGCTCAACTGGCAGGCAAGTAAGCAGCATGGTCTGCTGCAGGTAAGTCCACCCAAGCATTATGAGCCCGGCGCTTCCAGCGCTGGGACTGGGCATATTTATGAGCCTGGTGCCACTGGCGCCAGGACTGGGTCCAAAAGGTCCCAATTGGGACTGGTTGGCACTCGGAACCTGGGTTATGGATCTGCTTCCAAGGGAGTTGGGAAAACCCTGACCTTTTGGAAGCAGAGATCATGACAGTACCCCCCCTCAAGGCCACTCCCAAACCGGGCTTCTCCGGGGGTTTTGGCTTGTCAGGAAATGTTCGGTGAAATCTTTTGATTAGGCGAGGAGCGTGGACATATTCAGCAGGTTCCCAGGATCTCTCTTGGGGGCCGTAGCCTTTCCAGTCAATTAGGTAAAATAGTTTAGATTTGGAGATCTTGGAGTCCAGAATGCTTTTGACTTCAAACTCGAGTTCTCCGTCAACTAGGATAGGTTTTGGAGATTTAGTTAGTCGGGTTTGAGGTTGCACGGGTTTTAATAGAGAGACGTGGAAGACCGGATGTATCTTCATGTGCGGGGGCAAGTCCAACTTGACCGCTACTGGGTTTACTATGGTAGTGATGGAATAGGGACCAAGGTATCTTGGGTTGAATGTGCGTGGCCCTTTTAGAGGTAGATATTTGGTGGATAACCAGACTTGATCCCCTACTTGATATTGAGGGGCTTCCTTCCGATGTTGATCTGCTCCTTTCTTGTATTGTTCTTTAGCCCTTTGAAGGTGAGAAACAGCTTCCTTAAAGGCTTGGGTGATTGTAGAATGCAGGTAGTCTACTGCTGGTGTTTCAAGATCGTGGAGGGGATCCAACTCCGAGGTTCGAGGGTGACTGCCGTACAAAAGAAAAAACGGGGTTTTCCCAGTTCCCGAATGGACAGAGTTATTGTAGGCATATTCGGCTATCCAAAGGATGTCTTTCCAAGTTTTTTCAGTTTGTTGCAGCATGCAGCATAAATACTGTTCCAGAGTTTGATTGGTCCTCTCGGTTTGTCCGTCGGTCTGAGGGTGGTGACTGGTCGATAGTCTCATATCAATTTGAGCCGACCGACAGCAACTTCGCCAAAAATGAGAAATAAATTGACTACCTCGATCCGAAATTAGAACCGAAGGAAAACCGTGCAGTCGGACGATGTTTTCGAGAAATTCTCGGGCCAGAGTTGCTGCTGTTGGCAAGCCTTTGAGCGGAATGAAATGCGCCATCTTGGAGAATAAGTCCACGATTACTAGAATCGTATTGTATCCAGAGCATGGAGGTAGATCGGTGATGAAGTCCATAGAAAGCGTATGCCAAGGGCGAGGTGGGATGTCAATAGGGCGTAAGAGGCCTGCTGGTCTTTCCTTTTGACTCTTGTTTTGGGCGCATACTCCACAGGACATTATAAAGTCTCTGATATCTTTTTTCCAAGACGGCCACCAGAAGTAGCGCTTGATCTTTTCTGAGGTCTTGGCCATACCGGGATGTCCTTCCATTAAAGAATCGTGATAACAAGAGATTACTTTTTTCTGTAAATCTGTGCTGGGTAGGTATAATCGTTCTTGGAAATACAATAAGTTGTCCTTTACTGCAAAGTCCTTTCCCTGCAGATGCCAATTCTGTATGTCTGCTGGAGTTACAAGTTGCCTGGCTTTATCCTTAACTTCCTCTATGGATTCTGTGGCGATTACACCCAGAATTCTTTGTTCGGGAATGATTGGTACAGGTTTAGGGTTGATCAAGTGTTCTTCCACTCCCATCCGAGAAAGGGCATCAGCTTTACCGTTCTTTGTATCAGGTCGATAGGTAATTATGAAGTCAAACTCGGCAAAGAATAATGCCCAACGGAGTTGTCTAGAGGATTGGGCTTTTGCGGTTTTCAAATATTGCAGGTTTCGGTGATCCGTAATCACAGTAACGGTGTGTCGGGCCCCCAGCAGATAATGCCGCCAAGCCTTAAAGGCAGACTTGATAGCCAAAAGTTCCTTGTCAGTAATCGTGTAATTGATTTCAGGAGGCAAGAATTTGCGGGACCAAAATGCCACGGGGTGCAACTGATTGGTTACCGGGTCCTTTGTGATAGAACTGCCCCCATGGCAAGGCTTGAAGCATCAGTTTCCACGATGTAGGGGAGTTCGGGGCGAGGGTGTTTTAAGATTGGTGCAGAGATAAATTTAGTCTTCAAATCCTGGAAAGCTTGTTCCGCCTCGGTAGACCATTCAAAACGTTTGTTTTTCTTTAACAAGGCAGTGATGGGCTGGACTATTCGAGAGAATTCAGGGATAAACCTGCGGTAAAAGTTAGCGAAGCCTAACATGCTTTGCACACCTTTTACGGAGGATGGTGATGGCCATTTGAGAACTGCATCGACCTTCTTTGAATCCATACGCACTCCGGCAGGTGATAATATGAATCCCAAGAATTCAACTTCAGTCACATTGAAAATACAGTTTTCCAACTTAGCGAAAAGTTTGTGTTGACGCAATCTTTCGAGGACCATTTTCACGTGTTTCCGATGTTCAGATTCCGATGAAGAATAAACGAGGATGTCGTCAATGTAAACAACACCACACACGTCTATGAGCTCTCTGAGGACATCGTTCATAAAATATTGAAAGGCGGCCGGGGCATTGCAAAGTCCGAAGGGCATGACCTGATATTCAAATACCCCATACTTGGTGCGGAAGGCCGTCTTCCATTCATCGCCCTCTTTTACTCGTACCAAGTGGTAAGCTCCTCTAAGATCCAGCTTTGTATATATGCATGCTTTTCTGACTTGGTCCAGGAGTTCAGGGATCAAAGGTAACGGATATCTATTCTTAACGGTGATCTGGTTCAGGGAGCGATAATCTATACAAGTTCTAAGGTCTCCTTCCTTTTTTGGAACGAAGAACAAAGCTGAAGAAGCAGGGGACTTGGAAGGACGAATAAACCCATTTGCCAGGTATTGATCCAGGTATTGTCGAAGGTGAAAGTTCTCAGGCTCGGTGAGGGCATAAATTCTACTACAAGGAGGAGTAGATCCAGGTATCAGGTCTATCTGGCAGTCATAAGACCTATGAGGAGGTAGAGAGTTAGCCTGATCCTTCCGGAAAACATCTTGGTATTCTAGGTATTCGGGAGGTAACTGGGGAGTCTCTGAAGAAATTGCTGCCAGTGCAACACCAGGTGGAGGGTGACAAGTAGAGACACATTCTGGAAGCTGGACCGTTCTTGCTCGCCAATCGATCAGAGGATTGTGTTTCTCTAACCAAGGTATTCCTAGAATAATCTGAAACTGAGGGGCCTTGATCACATTGAACACGATCTTCTCATGGTGTCCATCTTGACTTACTAGCGTCACCTCTTGAGTGGTATGTGTTACTGGCCCGGAGGCTATCTCCGTACCATCCACCGTAGTAATGACGTCCTTTACAGCCTTGGGACAAAGAGTTAGATTCATCCTCAAAACCATTTCATGATCCACATAATTGCCGATGGCACCGCTGTCGACGTAAGCTTCAATTGCATGTAATCGATCCGGATTATCAGGGCTAATGAGGACCATAGGTATCACGAAATGCGAGGTCACGGAACTGGTTTTCACGCTCGGCAAGAGGACCTCTATTCTTGTCGGGCGAGGTCGTTTCCCTGCTCAGAGTTTGTAACTTTGTTAACTGCAGCTCCTACTGCCTTCTTGGCAGGTTTCACCGGACAGTCTCGAAGAAAGCGCCCTGAGTTTCCGCAATAGAGGCATAATTGCAACTGTTTTCTCCTTTCCCGCTCCTTTTGTGTTAGAGGACCTTTCAGACCCCCTATTTGCATGGGTTCCCCGGAGTCTACTCCTTTGGAAGGAGTTGGCGGTTTGGAAAATACTCGAGCATCAAACTTGGAACGATCGGCCTTCCTGTTCTGCAGTCTGTGATCTATTTGAACGACTAAGTCTATATAGTCCGAACAATCTTGTGGGGGATTCACTACTTGGGCTAACACATCTTTGAGCTCTCCACGTAGACCTCTATAAAACAGCGTAATCCTTTTGTCCTCAGGCCATTGAGTTTCCACTATCAGTCTGTTGAAAGACGCAATATAAGCCAAAAGGTCTTGATTACCTTGTCGCAACGAAAGAAGCTCATTGTCCAAGGCCTGCCCCTGTGAATGTCTTGCGAACAGTTTTTCCATACTGAGCTGAAAAGCTTGAAAATCATGGAGGACCGGATCATCTTGATTTACTAGAGGGATCGACCAGTCTGCCGCATTGCCACTAAGGTACGAAAGCACGAAAGCTACTTTAGCTTGATCAGTTGGAAAGGCTGCTGGCCGGCATAAGAAATGCAACCGGCACTGATTGATAAATACTGCAAACCTCTTTGGGTCACCAGAAAATCGTTCGGGCGGAGCCAGAGGTACATTCCCAGGTAGGTTGATCTGCACTGGATTCATAGAGGATGTAGAAGGAAGATTTCCCCCAGATGCGGGTAACGGGGTCTGTCCGGCTTGTGACTGTAGCAATTGTCTAGCGAGATCATCTGTTCGCTCCTTGGAAATAATCAGTTCCCTTCTTAGAGCGTTCGTTTCCTGACGGGCTGCATGCACTTCTGCCCTTAGTTCCCCAAGTAACTGGGCTAGCTGGTCGGTATCCGAGGTTTCCATAGCGCCTGGACGGGAGTTTTGTGGTAGGCTTTGCGTTCTGTAACGCTCACCTGATTCCCGTAGAGGCGCCGGTCTTGACTGGGCGTATACTGTATCTTCAAAGGTGATGTGTAACACACGGCTGGCTCTTTGGGCTGGACCTCTGTGCACTGTATGTCTGACTCGAAGGGTAATATGTCTGCAGATAGAAAATATGGGATTAAGGAACTGGGTTATTGAATGTCTCTCTCTTCTTCCCTTTCTCTTCTCCTGTAGAACCCCAAAGGTTAACGCTCTCACCTTAGGTAAGTGAACGCTGTGCTCTCCATCTGCCTCGGGGCAGGGTGCTGTAACCAGTTTCTTCACTGGATAAGGGGAGCAGGCCTCTTGACTTCAGAGGACTGCTGTCCGTCGTTTACTGCACGAACGGTAAGTTTCGAGTAATTCTAATGTCTTTAAAGTCTTTAGTAATGATGTCTCTTGTTTTGCAGGGTTCCGGCGATGGCGGATGACGGGCTGAAGTGAGTTGAATATGGAGCCCGTGTGATGAATAGAAGCGCCTGGAAGCACGTAAGTAAGCGCTTGTTGCCTGCTTCACGATGCGCTCTAACTGTCGTTTTATTTTGCAGGTACAAGTTCGGAGCGGCTGCAGGGTGCCGGAATACCCACTGGGTTAGATGTGGAAAGGAGTAATGGCACGTGAGTATTAAAGTTCCCCAATGTCTTTAAACGCACCTTGTTTTGTCTTTCAGATGCGGGATGCAGCGCCGAAGGCCTCCGGAGCGTGCAAAGAGTTGGTAAGCTTTTGTCTTTCAGATGCCGGAATGCAGTGTGAAGACCTCCGGAGCGCACGAAGAGTAGGTAAGCCTTTGTCTTTCAGATGCCGGAATGCAGCGCGAGGCGTTGGTGACAGCCGATGGACCAGGTACGTGAAGAGCTGTCACTGAAGACCGTAATGCTAACCTGTTCTTTCTTGTCTTTATAGGTGTTGCTGAAGACTGGATTCAGGATGGTAAGCCTTTTTCCTTAGGCCCAGGATCAGATGCAGAAGACACGATGAGCGTTCTGCTGCAGAGGATGCAGAATAACGCAAAGCAAGATTCATCCATCGGGTGTGGTTTAAATAGCCTCCTGTAGTGCTTAGGTCTCTCCTTCCACAGCCACGCCTAGGTAAGAAAAGAGTTCCTGCTTTCCAGAAGAGTTCCAGTGTTCTGAATCTATGGAGTGGCTCCTGCCCCACCAAACAGGAAAAGTAGTTCCAAACAGAAGAGGATCAGAGGCTCAACTGGCAGGCAAGTAAGCAGCATGGTCTGCTGCAGGTAAGTCCACCCAAGCATTATGAGGCCGGCGCTTCCAGCGCTGGGACTGGGCATATTTATGAGCCTGGTGCCACTGGCGCCAGGACTGGGTCCAAAAGGTCCCAATTGGGACTGGTTGGCACTCGGAACCTGGGTTATGGATCTGCTTCCAAGGGAGTTGGGAAAACCCTGACCTTTTGGAAGCAGAGATCATGACACCTAATGCTGATGAAAGGGGAGAAAATAACCGCAACTTGCAACAGAAGAGGTAAGTTCAACAGATATCGCATTAGGCAGTTCTTCAAAGTCAATCTCTGTCTTATGAGTCCAGACCTAAGAAGTGAGGAGACTTATGCTCAAATGTACAGCAGTGCGTTAACAATGCGCGGTCGTGCTAAAGCAAAAAGTGGGTTCTCTTCAGGGAGCTGTAGCTATTCAGGAAGGGGGTTGAGGCAACGTAGAATAAAGCCCTACTCCTTGAGGAGGGTCTACCTTTGCAGATACAGCGTCTTTCGGAGTTCGGGGATAGCTAGGGAGTGCAGGCTAGCCCAGCTAAGGCCAGTATCTTCAGGAATTCTCGTTGTGTAAAACAGATGGATGTGCCAGGGGGCCACCGGTAAGTGATGCAAGTACTCACAGTCCGGGCCAAACTTTGCCAGTCTAGTCCGATTTGCTAGTAGGTTTCACCGATGCAGTTAAAGGTCACTCTGGCTCTTAGCGGCTGTGGGACGGGATGATGGTCCGTGGCGGGGCAGTAGCCTTTTCTCAGCTCTCGAAGAAAGGCGAAAGATAGTTCTGGTTCAGCACATCTCAGGACACGGTGAGGCAGGTCTGCAGGCACTTACAGCGACAGTCACCACAGCGGGGCGACACTGGGACTGCAAAAGCTCACGGTGTGGTGCACTCTCATAAATCATGACACAGAGGAGCCAGGACAACGAAATTTGGCGAGAGAGGGCCCAGGACCACAAGCAAGCAATGCCCAAAGTCTCGAGTTTCCTTTCGGGACGACGGCACTCATGTACGATACCTAATCCAGCTGGTCAGTTTGATGGATGGCGCAGGAACACTTCCAAAGAGGCTCTTTGCAAGGGTAAGCAGGAGGCGCCGAGAGTAGTTTGTCCCACTGCTCCAAAGGGTCCAAGCGCCTTTGCAGGCCTTCTTGGTACGATAAAAAAGCAAGGATCTGACGGGACAACAGCAGGGTCAGAGTGCCAAACCTTCCAGCACGTCTCCCGTCATTCAGGATACCTGGCTCCTTCTGTAGTTCGGTGTGAACTTCAGGTGATCGACCTGTAATGGATGAGGAGCCCCTTCTCTTATCCAAGATTTGTTTTGCACTTAAATCTGGGATAGCCAACTGAAGATCTGATCACTTGCAAGCAAACCAGGCGTGGGCCAATCGTGGCCCACAGTGGTTCCAGTCATTCAGGCCAACCAGACATATTGGCACCAGTAGTGTGGATTGGGACCAGACAGTCACAAACCTTTTCCTGGGCTGGGCACCAGCACATGTGACATGCAGGAGCCTGTGAAAGATGCAGTTTTAACGGGAGGCTGCATGCCCAAATAAGGAATACCTGTGTCTCTCGATCTGGGGGAAGGCAAAGGGACAAAATGGCCAAAGGACAGCACAAAAGACTTTGTGGGACTCCCATTTTCGGCACTGGCCACAGTCTTGGGCCAAATGCGGTAAATGCGTTATGGGCCATAAAAACGAAGTAAAAATACTTTAAAAGTAAACTTCCGCCACCGGTACATCCTATGCACACTTGTACAAACACCCTAAAATCCTTAGAGCGTGGCTAGGGCCCTAATACAAAAGGACCCCTAATGCCCGGTACTGTAATATACATGGCCATAGATGAAAAGTTACCAAGTAATGGCAATATAGTCAAAGACTAAGAGAAACAGTTTCCCAGTACTGACCGCCTGAAGGATGTGCCAGTTTCCCCATAGAAAATGAGCGAAAGCCCAAAGGAGTGCAGCTGAATGCTGTGTTCCCCTGGAAAAAGTCAGGTTAAGTAAGCCAAGCAAAAGAAAAATGTTTGGTGGGTGCATAAATGGAGAGAAAATTGCTCCTAAGGAAATCTTTCCTCAGCTGGGTCTATTGTCTCTTGACATTATGTGCAAATGGCGGCTCATTAGTTTGTATAGAAAATGTGTTATATGTGACCCAAACCATAGATCTATGCTGCCAAAGATAGCCTCCTTGTTGGCATCTCCGGAAGATCCATCGCTTAAGCGGTGGAAGCAAACTTGCCTGGAAGTAATGAGCGCAGTCGACATTGAGCTTGATGTCCTAATTGGGAACCCGGACAGAGCAAAGGTCAAGCTGTGGTACTATAATTGGAGGTTGACCTGGGATGAGTGCAATATGTATGACATGTTAAAAGAGGCACATTTTTTTAAAAAACAATGAATTAGCTCCATTGATACTTGATGAAGTTTCCTGCACCTAAGTTAAGGATGTTGTTTTTAAGATTGCAATTTAACGTATGGCCAACCAGAGATTCCAAGGCACTAGGTTGAAGCTGACGCAGCAAGAGAAATGCTGCTAGATTTTGTAAGAACATTAACTAACAAGAAACCTTGAAGCATTAAATGGTATTGTGTCCGTAGTTACTCCCCTCTACGAAAATTGTTTTGCAAAATGAAGAATGTCAGAGATATCTGTTAGGGAGAATTCTCAGTCTATGACTAATTTCCCTTACCATATAGAGTCCCCCAGCAGCTTTGCTGGATTTGAAGGGTTTGTTTCTTTTTCCTGCTAAGAGTGAGGCTCTTTTTCCCACTCTTAGGCAGTTTTGCTATGTGTGTTCTAGGCTATTTTTTGTGTTTTATGTCTATGGGATTTTCTCACCCCCATAGAAACCATCTTTAATCACATGTGTTACACAGCACCCTCAGTGCAGTGACACAGGGGTGTTGTAGCGACCCCCAAACATAGACTCCATACCCTGGGACCGAATACTGTCTCACAGGGCATGTAAAGTCCCAATTGACTTTACTAGTCAACTGTTATGAACTAAACCAGTACAAACCATCTTACTATGAAGTACTGGAAAGGGTTAATAGTTTTTCCCTTATGTTCATTTTCGAGAGGGTACCGTACAGTCCCTCTCTCTAAAGTTTCTGGCTGGTGGCAGTGGTTACTACCGTAAATATTCGACCGCAAATATTTCCCTATGGGATTTTCCCATTGTTCGAGGCTACCACTTTTACTGACAGCCTCTAACATACCGCCGGTGTATTTTAATATTAACTTTACTCCGGTAGGTTTTTATTGCCAGAACTTTAATATAACTTCTTTCTTGTGTCTTTCTCTAAACTCCTAACCCAGGTCGGGCATCCTTTGTTCGTCCTTTTGGCGGGCTTCTGCCGAGAAGCCCTCCTTTCGGTGCCACGGAGTCTGGGGTGGGTCCATTGTGTGGCAGGGGGAGTAGGACCCCTGGTCAGGGTTGCCTCAGCAATCCATGTCGCACTCTATCCTGATAGGCTGGAGCGTCTCCCGCTAAAATGACCACTCCACTGTGTGAGTGACAGCTAGGCTGTATGAATGGGGATCTTTTTGCATAAAAGCAGGGTCCTGAGGACTGGAAGAGCAAGACGTCGCCACTGGAACTAAGAAGCCAAAGAGGAGAGAAGCCAAAGACATTTGCAACGACTAAACCACTGGTGAAGCCCTGCTGCAGCGTCTCACCACTTTTCTCCACACAATGAGAGAAGATCCTCACCTGCAAGAGCCTTCTTCCCTTGAGCTGGTGGGGCCAACCAGTTTGCCAATCGCCTTCCCGGACCTGCCTTGGTCGAATCTCCCATACCCTGTACTCTAAGTCTGGATAGCCAGGCACCATGATTTCAAGGAGCGTACTTTCATCCCTGGGTAGTGCAGTCAATCGAACCTTCCTCCACGACGAGAGCCTCTCTTCCTCTGCTGGATCACCCGAACTGCAGGAACTCCCAGGAACAACCGCCACTGCAGGAGCCACTTCTTCATTTAAAGGTACATTGTTCCGCCAGGCAGCCCTTTCTTCGCGGTAGCACTAAAGGTGTTTTAAATCCTTTACCTACTTGTTGGGTTGGCCGACCCTCTCTCTTAACATTGTCTTTTCAACTTCTGCATCCAATTTTCAACTTCGTTAACCAAAGACTTGACTGCAGCTACAAGAACATTTTGCTCCTGGGCCCTTGCCCTGTACCACTGACTCTAGCACAGGCCTACTGACTCTGGCTACATTTGTTAGATCTGCCTTCATTAGATTGATTCTCATCTGGAGCTGTGTGATGCACCTATTTCTTTTAACTACCCTTTCCTTCCCATTTTTAAACCTTGTGAAATGCCATTTTGCTCAGTTTTCATTTAAGTATTGCTATACTGATACGCTGTCTTGCTTAAATTGGTCCACAAACCTATGGGAAGATTTGCTAGGGTGTGTAAGAACCTATTTCTATATAACTTGTGCTTTCATTCCCTTGTGAGGAATTGTTAGAGGACCCCTTGTGTGTAGTTGTCACTGCCGTTTTCCTCAATTTTCACTCTGGTTCACTTGGTCTACAATTTAACTTGGGAGTGTGTATATTTTTCCTCTGACTTAATTTAACTTGCTTGATGACTGTGATACATTTGTTTTATCTAGAAGTGTGTAAAATAAATATGTAACTACTTTTTAATACAAAGCTTTGGTCAGTGTTTCCTTGTGCCATAGTAGGCCTATTGTGTAAACCCTCAATACTGCTCATCTCCCTCTTGAGATAAGTCTGACTGCTCAACCACAGCTACCAACTAAATCTTTGTGGTACGGACTGATACCAAAGGGGATTTATTGCTCTCACCTGTAGTCTTAATCTTGTGTAGTGCTCCCTAAGGGAACTGCACAAGATTCTGCCTAACAATATCCCTTCAGAAAGTTTTTTTTAAATTTTTTTGTAAAAGAATTTTATTAAATTTATACAAACCAACAAAACAAAAAAAAATACAGCCAAACACGCAGTGCAATTCTCAACCAATACATGAACATCAATCAGTCTTTGACCACTGCCCCCGCAATCACACCCCCCATTACGAGCCTGTTTGTCCTCCACACTCCGTATCCGCTGCATGAGGCAGGGTATCGCTTTCCTCGGATTCCACTGGATCCAATGTTGTTCCAAATAGTTCAGCTATTAATGATTTCCATGCCATCAGGGTACCCACTTCTTCCTCCCCATACATGCTACTTGCCTCCTGCCATACAACAGTTTCAGCCTCCGCCCATTTCTGCAATTCCCTCCACCACACCTCCACTCGTGGTCCGTGACACTTTTTCCATCCCATAGCAATCCTCCGCTTTGCAAGCACATATGCCAAGTCTTTCAATTTCCCAACATGTTTAAGCTTCCGTGACCTGGGAAACCCTCCCAGCAGGCAGGCCCAGGCCGTGTCTATGACGAGCGTGACCCCTTTTCCAGCTAGTTTTTGTGCCACTCCTCTCCAGAAACACTCGATTACTGGGCATGACCAAAACATATGTGTCATGTCAGCGTTCTCCACGTCGCACTTAGGGCATGCCTGTCTCCCAGCATTTCTAAACTTAGATATCCTCAGAGGGGTCATATATGCTCTATGCGTTACATACAGTTGGATTTGCTTCAATCGGGCATTCCTTGATACTTTCTTATGGTATCCTAGGGCACGCTCCCACATCCCATCATCCATCTGGGCTCCCACCTCTGCTTCCCAATCCAGTCTCAAATGCGTCAATTCTTTCCCAACCTTAGTCATTACCATTTCATACAATCTCGAAATCTCATGCCCTCCCTTCGCTATGTCATATATTGTTCCCATAATGGCGTCTGGTTCTTCCGCCAATACTGTCTCAGGCCACATTTTCCGAATTTTCTGCACCAACCTGTGATACGTAACATATTGGCCCCCATGCAATCCGCCTCTTCCCCTAGTCCTTCAAAATCCTTGATGGTCCCCTCTTGCCAGATATCCCCTAACGTTACCAGCCCGACCGACTCCCAGTAGGATCTGACAATCACCCTTAGTTGCTTGTCAACCCCTGCCAAAGCAACCAGCGGTACTTGCGGGGGAACACGGAAGCGGGTCCCCCATCATCCGGCATGCTCTGCGTCACATTTTCCACCCTAGCATCATCATCCCCGGGCGCTCCTTCATTTCTGACTCAGGCAACCAGATCATTTCCTTCAAGTAGAACGGGGTACAGTCTCGCCCAAACAACCTAAATTCAGGGGTCGTTTCATCGGAGAGCCATGTGGCCACATATTGTAATTGACCCGCTACATAATAAACCTCAAAATTAGGCAGTTTGATCCCCCCTTTCTCATGGAAATTCTGCAACTTCCATAGCGCCACTCTGTTCCGGGTGCCATGCCACAGGAAGTCTCTACACAGTCCGTTCAGTTTAACAAAAGATAGATTTACAGACTTTTTCAATAGCTATCTCAGTATTATGTCTATGTTCCTCTTCCGCCGTATGATACACATCTATTCCAAGATAGCGGAAGGAACTAACCGTCCATGGTATTGACAACACTGGTAATCTTTCTTCAGGGGTTCCCTTATAACTACCCAACGGGAATATGCTAGATTTTTGGGGATTCACCGCTATGCCGGACAGCCCCGCATACCTCTCCATCACCTCCAGAATATACTGAAGATTTTCTTCTGAGTATCTAAAATATAATAACAAATCGCCCGCATATAGGGATACCAGGTGTCTTTCCCCCCCCTACCTCAATACCTATCGAGTCATATTGTTGCCTGAGGTATATCGCCTGGGGCTCCAGAGCCAAAATGTACAACATCGGGGACCAGGGGCACCCCTGTCTAGTGCCCCTACTAAGTTGCCATCTCTCAGACATCACTGTTCCCGTTTGAACCCTGGCTTGCGGCTCACTATACAGCATCTTCGCCCACCTGATATAGCCCGGCCCCACCCCATACTCCCTCAGGGCTGCCAACAGCCACGGCCACCTAACCGAGTCGAAAGCTGTTACAGCGTCTAAAGACACAACAGCCATTTCCCCTCCATTGTTACACCCCCATTCTACCACCCGATGGAGTCACCAGTGGTTGTGAGTTATATTCCTGTTCGGGACATAGCCCGTTTGGTCTGGATGTATTAATTTACTAATTACTTTCCGCAATCTGTTTGCCAGGACAGCCGTCAATATCTTGCCGTCCTGGTTCAGCATCGATAATGGCCTGCATGAGCCACAGCTATGCCCTGGCTTATTAGGTTTGGGGAGCGGTATTATGATCGCTTCTCTGAGCGACTCAGGCAACCGTCCCACTTCAAACGCCTCATTAAGCATTTCTAGCAGTGGGGGGAGTACTTCCTCTCTATATGCTTTATAAAATTCACTAGGGAACCCATCCGCTCCTGGGGTCTTACTGGTAGGCAGCTGCCTAAAAACCTCCTCCAACTCCTCCAAAGTAATCGGTGCATCAAGCTCTTCTCTTTCTTCTGCACTGATCTTGGGCAATCCTATAACCTACAAAGTTTCACGTATCTCGTCCTGGCTGCCCCCCCTGTCCTCATACAGTACCCTGTAATAATCTGCAAATTCCCTATTGACTCCCTCTTGGGTGTCTGCTACCTCTCCATCTTCCTCTGGTTATTGTCCTAATCGGGGGCCTAGGGGATTCACTCTTGTACAGCCACGCTAAGAGGCGGCCCGTTTTATCCCCACCCGCATGCTGTCTCTCAACATACTTTTTATAATTCAGGTTGCAGAGCCTATCCCAGTGTTCCACGCACTGCTGCTGTAGTTGAAGCACTAGCTCTGTATCGACATTCCCCTTTCTTAATTCTCTTTCTAGTTCATCTTCTGTTCTTTGTAGGTCAGCCAGGACCCCACCCTGCAGTCTTTTTGATTTAGCGATGGCAATCCCCCGCATCACCACCTTGAAGGCCTCCCATAGTATGCCCGCTGAGTCAACACTGCCTGTATTCACCTCGAAATAATTGATAATCTCATCTCTGATATCCTCTCAAAAAACCCGATCTTTGAGCGCCTCTGCACGGAGGCGCCCAATGTCGAAATCCGCGCCGTAGGGCAGCAATATTGCCACCCCAGGACCAGGGGCGAGTGATCCGAGAGGACCGTCGCTTTATATTCTACTTGCGTAATCTCTACCACTACATCTGGCGTGGCAAAAATATAATCAAGTCTCGTGTGCAGCTGCTGCGGGGCTGAGTAGGGCGAATATTGCTTCTCCCCAGGATGCTTTGTTCTCCACACATCCACCAACCCAAAGTCGTCTAGTAGCGTCTGCAATGCTTTAGCTGCTGGGGCGGGCCTGATAATCTTGTCATCAGATCCATCTACCTTGGGGTCCAGTACACAATTGAAATCCCCTCCCCAAATCACTGCACTACCCACACACCTACATAGGTTGGTGCACAGGGTCCTGAAATACGCCGCCGTGTTCTGATTAGGGGCATACGTGTTTACAATGCACACCTCTTTATTCTCTACCACCCCTTTCATTATAACCATCCGCCCCTCAGCGTCTACCACTTCCTGTGTCAGCTGGTACAGGATGTGCAGCGCCACCCAGACCAGTACTCCCCTAGCATAGGCAGAGTACGAGGAACCTACTACAGTACCTTTCCATTTTTTCCCAACCAGCTCCAACTTTTCACGCGTTAAATGCGTCTCCTGCAGCAATGCAATATCTATCTTTTGTCTTTTCAGATATAGCATGACCTTGTTCCTCTTTAGATAACTTTTAAGTCCCCTGACATTCCACGTTACTATCTTAAGATCTCCCATAGCTCTTCGGTACCCATCTTCCTTCCTCCCAGCCAATCCCACCCACTCATGCAATACAGATACGACCCTCTAGCTCTTCCAAATAGGCTCTCATGTAAACTTAAACTCCCCATAACTATGTACACACCAAACTCCCGTATCCTCTCCCCAACTACAACAACCCACTGCACACAACCCCATAAATCCTCCCAACCCACCCTACCCCAACCCCAACAGGTGCCCAGCTCCATCCCTGGATCTCAGGCTCTCCCGCGTTTGGTCCTACCCTGGAACACCCAGGTCAGGACCCCAGCAGGGTGTCACCGCACTATCTGTGACCTAACTAAACTCTAAATGGGGGTATAAGGACTAGCTCTGCGAGGCCCCTAACTAAGCAATAGTCACAGTGCTCACGGATCATGTTCCTTTCCAACCTGTTCATGCCAGCCCATACGCTGCATCAGTTACTATAAGCAAGTCCCATAGTCTTAAGCCACGACACCTGCAGGTGCCCCCCCTGCGCATTACTTATCTCTTCCTTCTCCTTCTCCCATCTGGATGCCCGACTCCTGGGGGCAGCTTTGCATGTCGAGCCACCCCATAGCTTCTTCCGCAGTGTCGAAAAACAAGGTTCTGCTTTTATGGAAAACTTTTAGTTTCGCCGGGTAGAGCAACATGTACTTGTAGCCCGCTTCTCACAGTCTTCTCTTGACCGTTCCAAAGTTCATACGGCTCCGTTGCACCATCAGGGTATAATCCGGGTAGGCAGTTATGTTTGCTGTCCCTCTTTGTATTGTTCCACCCTTACGGAAGTGTTCAAGGATTCTTTCTCGATCCCGATAGTTGAGGATCTTAGCAATCACCGGCCTAGGTGGGTTGCCCGGTGGCGGCTTCCTCGTTAGAGCCCTATGCGCCCTCTCCACCGCGAACCCCTGGGACAAGACTCCTCCGGTTATCTCCTGCAGCAGCATAGATTCAATAAACTCCGTGGGGTTGGGACCCTCTGTTCCCTCCGGCAAGCCAGCGATGCGGATATTATTCCTCCGGGCACGTCCTTCCGCCTCCTCCGCCCTGTTCTCTAAGTTGCCTACGCGCTGCACTAGGGCGTGAAGTTCCGATTTATGTGAAGCACAGTCCGCTGTGTTCAGACCCACCTCTTTCTCAAGGTTCTCAGTGCGCTCCGCCAGTGACCTGACATTTTGCCGGAGAAGATTCACTTCCTCTTGCACCGCTCCAACTTTGAGCTCCAGCGCTGTTTTCAATTCGGTGACGGCCAGTTCAAGCTTGGTTTCCCAAGCCACCTTCAGGTCAGCAATCGCGGCAAGGACCTCCTGGTTCGTGCCCATGGCGGCCACGATCCCAGCGGGGGTCCTGTCCTTGCTCCTGGTCCCTTCCGTGCCGGGCGGTGTCCTGGCGTATTCGTCTAGCGTAGGCTGTTTGCCCTTCAGTCTTGGAAGTTTGTTGGACATGGCGCTTCCGCTAGAATTCGTGGGCGAGCCCCGCCACTTGTGGTTTTTCAGCCGCAGCGGGGGCAGACTCCCGTTATCGTCTGAGCCCTGGGGGGCCGCCCCAAAAGCATCCCAAAACTATTTCTTAGCTGCAGGAATGGGTTGTGCCCTCCCACTTAACCGTTTGGACCCCCTCTACGACTCCGCTAGTGGCCTCAGGGCAGCGGGTGCGTTAGCTGTATCTCTATGTACTTTATGCCGCTCAGTGCCCAAAATGTCCGGGCCCAGTCCGATCGTGTCAGGTGTGTCCTCCGGCTACTTATCTTATTTCCAGAATGGACTGTGTCCTCACACGTAACCATGTGGGTTCATTCCTTCTTGCCTCAGCTCCTGTGGTGTTCAAGTTTTATTGGAGACTGTTCAAAGTAGTATGTGCTCTTCCGTGTTGTGGGCGTTTCGATGCCAATTCTGCCCAATGTGACGCCCTGGCATGCGTCTGCTGTGCGGGTCTGCTTGGGGTTGAGACTGGCCACACAAAAGGGGTCTGAAAGCAACTTGTGAGCTGCAGGAATGGGTTGTGACCTCCCACGTAGGAATATAAGGCTGCGCTCTGATATGTCACCCGCCCACACTGTGAGCTATCCAGACCAGGCACCGTTTATCCTGGCATGCTGCGGGTCCGGACAGGTCCTCCAGCTATCAGCATATAGCCCGCCTGTGTCTCTCTCCTTATGCTCACGCTCTCCGCGTCATGCGCACTTGGTAGTTATTGCCTTATGAGGTATTTGTCCCAAATGTCAATCTGTGCCTATAATGCCCCTGACGCCTCTCATCGTTTAGGATCCACTCACAGTTTATACCCCTCCGCAAACTGCACCACTCTCAGTTCCACTGTGGAGTAGGGCAGTCCAGTGTCGATCAGCTACTGTTATTGACTGCGTGTTGCTGGAGGCAACACACTGCCCCACCTGCGTGACTCATGTACATAGAGGCAGCTACCTCCATTGCCTCCAATTGTCGTAACTACTTCCCATAGATTGGGCTGCAGTGTGCCTCCTCTTATCACGGTGTCTGACCAGTCCGTTCTTTGGCACTATAATGGGTGCTGTCATAGGCTGTTTATCCAGATTGGGTGGTGTCTCTCCTGCCTTAAGTACATTAAGCGCTTTCGTGATACTGTTCCTTTGTTATCTGGGCAAGGGCACTTCATACTTTGCTCTGGCCTCTTGTTCCGTCTCGCTCTTCGCTACTGTGTCTGATCTACGCTCCTCTGCTGGGTGTTATCACTGCAGCTCGGGACGCGTGACCAGCACACAGAATGACTCCGCTCCTCCTCCCGCTTTCGGAAGCCGCAGCACACGGACCGCAGGGTCCAGCTGCTCCTGCACCCCTCCTCTATGGGCCCCGCACAAGCAATCCGGCCATTCCCGCAGCTTACTGTGCGGCACCTTCGGATGAAGACGTCCGCGTCTATCAGGCACTTCGCTGTGTGTGCGCGCCAGTTGGCGGGCGCACGGCAATCAGGTCCCGCAGGCACCGTCTCCTGGGGGCTGCGGTCAGGCTGGGATCTCAAACTCCCCTTCTCACGGATGCCTGGGGAGCTTCAGTATTCGGGCCGAGGGGTCCGATCGTGGCTATGTCCTCGCCGCTGCTGCGGTCCTAGCGCCGACCGTCCTCCCTCACAGCACGGTCTCCGGCTTTCTGTGGCGTGGAACCGTAGCCGCACCGAGCGTAATAAGCTCACTCACATCACGCCGGGGGTACCCCGTCCCGTTGTCTGGTCTGCGATCCTGCTACACACGTCCCTGGCGCCGCGTCCACTTTGTTGAGTGTTCCTTTGTGTTCAGGTGTCCGCCATCTTTCTCCCACGGGTCCTCGTATCGAGAGCTACACATGCTCCTTACTGTTGTACCCGCAGCCGTGTGGGTTCCAAACTTCCAGCATGTGTGCCCTGCACCTTCATAGGCTCAAGCTCATATTTCAACCTTCAAGGGGCCACTGCATCCGCACCTTTTGTCCGGATATATTCAGGATCGATGAGAGCTCCTCGAAGAGCACTTTATGGGAAATGATTTTTACTGGTCAACAACAGACTAATTTTAGCAGCAGTTAGTTATTGTTTTTAGATATTTTAGAAGGTGAAAAATAGTACTAATATGAAATATGTATTTTAGATAGAGAAATATGATATATTAGGTAGGAGGTCTTTGTTAATTGTAATAGGAAATATTTTGTTCTGTTAAAGTATATTTTCTTTTTCTCATTTTTTGTTACTTAGTTCTAAATGTATTGAAAGGTTGAATCATTGAATATTCGACTAAATCAATAAAAATATAAACATGCAGCATTCAAGGGAATTTAATTTTGGGGGCGTGGCTGGCAGCCGGAGCATGAACACGTAGTTCTCTAGAGCTCCCAGGCCGCCCGCAGATATCGGGCTTAAATGCTGCTTCCCTGGTGAAAAATCGAAGCGCCAGACCTCTGGACGGAGCCCAGACATTGGTGATCCTATCTTGCTGACTGAGCATGCGTGCGCATGCTCAGTCAGTACTTAAGGGATAGGATTTATTGACAGCAGGAATGTGGTGTGCCTGTGTTTGTGGTGTCCCAGGGGTGCAGTTTCTGTAACTTAATGTGAGCCAGGCTCACTGAAATAACAGAACACGGTGAAGCCCTGTTAAGAGCGACTCATAAAGGGAAGAAAACAGCACGAACCCAACTGACTCGGCAGCGGACACTTTGTTTCATAAACTCCCAGGATTCTAATAAGCACTAAATGTGCAAAACAAATAAAAGTATCCATAACAAATGTAGATGTACGTCTATGTGAACTAAGTGCATCATTATCACGTTAATAATGCACTTATTTCACATACACGTACATATTTGTGATAAATCCGGCTGACTGGGCATGCGTGCGCATGCTCAGTCATGACTTATATTGTATATATAGTTTGTTATATGCAGTTGAAGGGTAGTTAAGCAGCGGGGGCAATAGCAGAGGCATCTTTGTACAGAGGAAAGCAGTAGGGGCAGGGGAGGGGGCGCTTAGGGCAGTGTCTACACACCTCAGCCATTTTACACCAGCCCAGGGCGAGGGGGGGCCCCCGCCTTAGATCTTGTTTAATGTGGTCAAGGATCAGTGCTGCCCGGATAAGCCATCTCCCCCAGCAGTAACATGAGGCAGGCAGGGCAAAGCATGCTGATGTCAGGGAGAAGGGAGAGGGTGCCTGGCGTTCCACAAGACCTTCATTCATGGGGGATCTGGGCTGGGCTGGGGGCCTCATCAGGATCGAAAGTCAGAGAGGCAGGGCTCCTTTGGTGGAGGGGCGATTTTCTCACACCCCAGTCTATATTTACACAATAATCTGCTTTCCACATTTTGCCATTAACATGCCTGCCCCCATTAAGACATTACCTGCAAATAAAACGCCTCTTTGAAGAAAGCACATCAGTGTTTGGGCTGCCGTAAGAGGGCACTCTGCACCCCACCCAGGTGTGACAGCATACTGCCGGGAACTCACAGGGTCTCAGTCCCCGACTCTTTAAGCAATGCCCCCATCTCTCTATAGGCTGCTACTTCCTAAAGTGCATTGAACATTGCCCCCTCGGCACACACACGCTGCTGGGCATTCGGAAACCTCCACCGAGCTCCATGAGGATCATGCATCAGGAGAAGTTTCAATCCACTTGGGTATGTCATCAAACTGAAAAAAGAGGAATCGTTTCCATAACCTCTTACTCCACTTACCCCACTTTCCTGGTACAAGGGAAAATGCCTGCTGTCGGTAGGATTTTCTGACGGGTAGGAAAAAATGACAGGTCAGGCTGTCAGATTTTCCTACCCCATCACTTTTTCCTACCCCTGGGTGGGTTGCACAATGCCTGCTCTCGGTAGGTTTTTCTGACGGGTAGGAAAAAATGACAGGTCAGGCTGTCAGATTTTCCTACCCCTGGGTGGGTTTCCCAATGCCTGTTCTCGGTAGGATTTTCTGACAGGTAGGAAAAAATGACAGGTCAGGCTGTCAGATTTTCCTACCCCGTCACTTTTTCCTACCCCTGGGTGGGTTTCCCAATGCCTGCTGTCAGTAGGATTTTCTGACGGGTAGGAAAAAATGAAAGGTCAGGCTGTCAGATTTTCCTACCGTGTCACTTTTTTCCTCTACCCCGGGGTGGCTTGCCCAATGCCTGCTGTCGGTAGGATTTTCTGACGGGTAGCAAAAAATGACATTACAATTCCTGTCAGATTTTCCTACCGCGTCAGATTTTCCTATCGATCAGATTTTCTGATGGGTAGCAAAAAATGACGTTACACCAGGTCCCGCAGGCAGCAGACAGGGATCTACTCCTAAGATGACCGCCAGCATTTGGGAGGACTGCCGCGCTGGTTCCCAGGCCTTTCAACCAACAGTGGAGGGCGTGAGCTTACGACCCGGGTCGCGGCAGGGAGGTGATGAGCAGCCCACCTCAAGACAACAATGTCAGCAGTGTGCATACATGCCTGGGGTGCAGTCGGCAAGCAAGGCCAGCCTGGGAGGCAGACGGACAACACTGCACTCCCCGGCGGGGGAGCGATGCAGCAACAGCGGTCATCCCAAAGATGGTCGCAAAGTAGGCAGGCCTGCGGGGTGCAGAGACCCTGAGGGGCCCGGTTATCCGGCGGAGGGCCAGGAGCACCTCACCCCAGTAGGGCAGGCTCCACAGGAGGATGGAAGGCTAATAACCTGCAAAGGAAGCTAGCAGAAGAACAGAGAGGAGAGACTTCCCCCAAAGCAGCGTGGTAACAAGGGGAGGATAAGTACGGCGCAGGATCTGCAGGAAGCATTTATTTAGAGACAATCCTTGGTCAAGGGGGTTCCTCTGAGGTGGTGCCTCTGTGTGTGGTTTGAAGGGTGCCCTGGAGCACGGTCTTCTCGCAGGACAGTCAGGAGTGAGGTGGAGCAGGTACAGCGCACTACAGGTAGGCCTGGCCCTCGAATTGAAAACAGTGGCTGGGTGGCACTTTACATGTGGTCTCTACGACTGAGTCGTAGGTCTTGCATATACATTCTGGTTGGGAACGCCAACCCTGGAATTGGGGAGCAGTACAGCTGAGCCTTTCCTCCTCATTTGGGATTCACTAGACACCTCTCCAGGGACGCTAAGGGGATTGCTGGAATAGAAGAGGGGGCAGTGGGACGTGAAACCCATGATTTAGGTGGCCCAGAGGGAGAAGCAAGTTCTTTTATCCCGCACTTCAGGAGTGGAAGGTGATCTCTACTTGAAAGGGAGCGCAGGCCTGGAGGCCAGGTCAATCGATTCTGGTCACAATGGCCCAAATGGGCAACAGAAACATGAGGAGGCAGGCCAAGGGACGGAGGACGCTGCTACGGGGGATCCGGTGGGGTGATCTGGATGCCCTGATGGAGGCTATTCAGGCCTTCAAAGCTTCCTTGGGGGGGTAGCATCAAAGAGGTGGGGGCTGATGTATCCCTTGTAAAGGCAGACTTGCGGCACGTGTACGAGAGGGTTATGAAAGTGGAACAGAGAGTGAGCAGAGTGGAAGATGATCTGCAACATCTCAAACCAGGTGGCGGGCCTGGTGGGAGCAACTAGGGTACAGGAGTCGAGAGCGAGGATTCAGAGGCCTGCTGTGGGCGTTGCAATATCCGTTTAGTGGTGCTCCCAGGGAGGGAGACCCCAGTGTGGAACTCTTTGCGGAACACATTATCCTGGAGCAGTTACATGTGAAGGGTGTCTCAAAGCTTTTCACTGTCGAAAGAGCGTACCGGGTGCAAGGCACAGCTACGCCACCTCGGGGGCAGCCGAGAGTGATGGTGGCCAAAATGTTGAATTTTAGCGAAAAGTGAAGCTATCCTGCAGGAGTCCCGGGAAGGTTGGAAACAATGAGGTGGGCAATATGAAATTAAGCATCTTCCTGAACTTCAGATTGGAAGTACAGTGACAGCGGAGTACCTATGATGCAGTGAGACTGTGCCTCAGAAAGTTAAACATTAAACACATTGGGTTTCATTATGAGTGTGCCGGTCCAGTAACAACGGTGCCGGTAAGCTACCAACACTGTTGTTACCGGACCGGCATATTCCGAGGTCTGCAAGCGGGTCCCTTTCAGCCCACCAGGGCTGACCTGGCGGGTGGAACAGCACCCGCTTGCAGACCTCGACGGATTCACTGGCACCATTGATGAATGGTGCGGTGCATCCATCCTCCCCATTCCCATTGAGTCCAGTGGGACTCGAATGGGAATGGTGAGTAATTTTTTCTGGCGCCCGGTAATAGGGAATTACCGGGACTGTCGGGGCTGTAATGCCCTGCTAAGTCCCCATTGCCGGGCGCCAGAAAATAATGACTCCAGCAGGAGCGCTTGCCGGCATTTACCGGCACGGCTACCGCCAGACTCATAATGAGGCCCATTATGTTTTTTCTGGCCGAATTGACTATCACCAAGGATGGCAAGTCCTGGTTCGAACTGGTTGGGCTCGGCACCCGGGCTCACGGGATGAGGGATTGGGGAGGGGTCAGGCTTGAGGTTAATTGCGCTGGTTCACACCGGACCTGTGGCAGTATATTGGATGATGTGGGGTTATGGAAGTGAAAGAGGACTACTGTGATGGGCAGGACGGAGGCATGGAGAGGAGAGCCTCCAGATCTAGGGTCGTTCATCCACGGGAGGGGGTGACTGGGGTGTCCAGAGTATTGGAGGAGCGAGGGGGGTTCAGTTCTATGAGGTAGAAGGGAGTTGGTTGTGGCTTGTTTTGGGTAGAGTTGGGGGAGAGGGGATGGAGGGAGGGCAGTGGAAAGGATGGGGGTGGGTTGAGGGGGGTATCTAGGTGGCGACTATAGGCAGAGCTCACTGGGTCCTCTGATGGGCACCATAAAGGGGGAGGAGGGGGTGACCATTTGAAGATTGGGAAGTGGAACGTCCGAGGTCTGGGCAAAATGCTTAAACGCCTGCAGGGCAGAGGGTTCCTGAAGCGACAAGGATTCAACTGCCCATGCCTCAAGAGACCCATATGGTACGGAAGGACATCGATTCCCTTAGGAGGCAGTAGGGGGGATAGTAGTGGGGACAACATACTCATCATATGCCAGGGGGTTCTGATTTGGGTAGTGTCCGGAGTTCCTATCCAGGTGGAGAAGGTTTTTACAGACGAAGTTAGAAGGACGGTGGTGCTTCTTGGTACTCTAGAAGGAAGCGGCCTCTGCATCGTCAACTCATATGCACCAAACGTGGGTGACGAAGACTATTTTCCTTCAGTGCTAACCCTGGTGGGGGGGATATAGGGAGGGGCTGTTTATATGGGGGGCGTTTCAAATGTCTCCTGGACCCAGATCTGGATAGTATGGGGAGGGCGGGGCTGTTGAAGCAACAAGCGGCAGGGTCACTGCGCAGGGTAGTAAAGTACCTGATGGTGTTATGTCATGTTATTGGGCATTTGTATAGTGCTTTTATCATTGGTATGATATCAAAGTGCTGTGGATTAAACACCCTCGGAGGCCATCGTCTAGGTCAGTAGAGAGAGTGTGGCGGAGGTAGTGCTTGGGTGCACTCAGTATGTGTGCAGCCATTACGGATTGTGGGATACATTGACCCACTTAGCAGAATTCCCATCCATAAACAAGCTGCAGTTCAGCAGTTAAGAGCAAAATGCCTGAGCTAGCTCCTTTGACACTACTGCCTCGTATCAAAACGGAGTTTTGCAGCTACAAATGGATGGCTGCACTGTTTTGCCAAGCACCATTGGGCAAGTTGGAACCGGGAGCACACCAAGAAAGGCTGCCAGGGTGTGTTCTGGTGTGCATTATAGAAGCGGAGTGAAAAAGCAGTGCTGCTTTGCTGCTAGCCCAAAGTTTCCCATTGAAAAAGGGAAATATTTTACATTTAAAACGATGTCGCTTTGATGATCTTTTCATCTGTTCTACATTACTCTGCTTTTATCAGTGAGGCCCTGACATGCCCATCCATATTCAGATTGTGCTCCAGCAGAAGAGAGCCTTATTCCTGAATGGAAGGCTGTGTCAGACGAAGCCTGTGAAATCAACAGAAGCTTTACTTTCAACCGCACGGGAAAATGCTTAACGTTTGGGCCACAAAATGTCAAAAATCACTGCTTCAAAAGAAACCCTAGCTCTAAGGCACGGGTGCACAATTTACGGCCCGCGGGTCAGTTGTGGCCCGCCATACAGTTTTGTCCGGCCCGCGAGGAACAAAGACTTTCCTAATGGAGGGTAGCCCGCAAGCAGCATTGGCCGCCCTCCATTAGGAAAGTCTTTGTAACTCTTCCATGCTGGACAAAACACTGGCCTGCATTGGCTCGGGGCACAGACACCACGTGGCTCCTACGAGTCGCGTAGTGTGTGTGTGCTGCACCAATGGAGGGCCAGCACTGTGGCTGGCGTGGCCAGTAAGGCTTGATGCCAGAAGGCATTTCAGCCTTGCCACACCCACGCCAGCGTTACAGCTAGCCTGCCTTACAGCACGTCAGGTAAGTACAGGGGGGTGGGGGGGGCGGTGCGTTGTTTGTGTGTTGGGTCTGTCCTGCCTGTATTTTTGTGTGTGTATGTTGAGATGCGGGGGTGGGGAGTGTGTCGGTTCTGCCTGAGTGTGTGTTTTTGTGAAGTGCTGTGTTTGTTGTGATGCGGGGGTTAGGCGGTGTGTCGGGTCTGCTTGAGTGTGTGTTTTTGTGAAGTGCTGTGTATGTTGTGATGCGGGGGTGGGGGTGTGTCTGGTCTGCCTGAGTGTGTGTTTTTGTGAAGTGCAGTGTATGTTGAGATGCAGGGGTTGGGTGTGTGTCGGGTCTGCCTGAGTGTGTGTTTTTGTGAAGTGCAGTGTATGTTGAGATGCGGGTGTGGGGGGTGTGCCTGGTCTGCCTGAGTGTGTGTTTATGTGCAGTGTATGTAGTGATGCGGGGGTGGGGGGTGTGTCAGGTCTGCCTGAGTGTGTGTTTTTGTGAAGTGCTGTGTATGTTGAGATGCGGGGGTGGGGTATGTGTCGGGTCTGCCTGAGTGTTTGTTTTTGTGAAGTGCAGTGTATGTTGAGATGCAGGGTGTGTGTCGGGTCTGCCTGAGTGTATGTTTTTGTGTAGTGCTGTGTATGTTGTGATGCGGGGTTGGGGGGGTGTCGTGTCTGCCTGAGTGTGTGTTTTTGGCTGTGTATGTGGTGATGCGGGGGTGGGGTGTGTGTCAGGTATGCCTGAGTGTTCGTTTTTGTGAAGTGCAGTGTATGTTGAGATGCGGGGGTGGGGGGGTGTCGGGTCTGCCTGAGTGTGTGTTTTTGTGAAGTGCTGTGTATGTTGGGATGCAGGGTGGGAGTTTGGATCTGTATGGGTGCTTGGTGTATTGGTGTATGCTTGAGAATATGTATGCCGAGTTGGGGGTTGGGAGGCTCAGGCTTGTATGGGTGCATGGTGTATTGGTGTATGCGTGTGAGTTTGTATGCTAAATTGGGGGCACAGGTTTGTATGGGTGCAAGGTGTATGCTTGTGAGTTTCTATGCTGAGTTGGTGGTGGGGGTTCGGGTCTGTATGGGTGCATGGTGTATGCTTGTTAGTCTGTATGCAGGGGTGGGAGTGGGGGTTTGGGGTCTGTATGGGTATGTATGCATGGTGCATGCTTGGTGGCATGAGGCATAGTGTTTGGTTGGGGGCCATGGGGCATAGTGTTTGGCTGATGGGGTGGGAGCCATGGGGCATAGTGTTTGGTTGGGGGTAGGGGCCATGCGGCATAGTGTTTGGTTGAGGGGTGGGGCCATGGGGCATAGTGTTTGGTTGAGGGGTGGGTGTCATGGGGCATAGTGCTTGGTTGAGGGGTGGGGGTCATGGGGCATAGTGTTTGGTTGGGGTGGGAGCCATGGGGCATAGTGTTTGGTTGAGGAGTGGGGGTCATGGGGCATAGTGCTTGGTTGAGGGGTGGGGTTCATGGGGCATAGTGTTTGGTTGGGGGGTAGGAGCCATGGGGCATAGTGTTTGGTTGGGGGTTGGGGGCCATGGTGCATAGTGTTTGGTTGGGGCTAGGGGCCATGGGGCATAGTGTTTGGTTGGAGGTTGGGGGCCATGGGGCATAGTGTCGCACCCCAAGAGTGAACCCAATAATAAATCTAAAACAGGCACAGCTAGGAGATGTACATCCTTTGCTTTTTGTGGAAACCTGACTCAACGAAGGCCATACTCCTCTTGGGCAACCCAAACAGCAAAGTATAGCAGTCCAAAATAACGAAATGTCCAATCAAGGATCAATAAAATATATATAATTTAATTAAATAGACAATATCATATATTTCTATTTAGTTATTGCATAACAATGGAAAATGTGTAGTACAAAATGTAAGTTTGAAATACATATGTTTAATAAAAATGTGGGGGTTGAAAAAGCCTCCTGCCACGCCCCACCGCACCTACCGCCCCACTCACATTTACTTTTTGGCCCACTATAGCCATCATGTAAGGTACTTTCGGCCCTCTGTTCAAATGAGTTGTGCACCCCTGCTCTAAGGGCATATGTCAATTTGAGTGGACCTGTGTCTTACACAGATTGCTGTATAAGTGAAACTGAGTAGGGCTGCAAAACAATGTTTGGAATCCAGATGAGAGAGAAAAACCGAATTTGAAAGGGAAATCCCAGCAGCATTCACCACGTGTCAAAATGTGTTTTTGTAAACCAAGAAAAATGCTTGTTTTAAAAGTACAATATTGAATAAAGCCCTTTCCTTGCCTAGGAATGTAAGGGAGGTGTTATGTGAAAACCTAGATGGGATGTTTTGTTTCAACAGACATGATTCTAATGCAGAAAGACATGATTCTAATGCAGAAAAATAAAATAACTAAGTAAAGGCATTGGCTGCATTGTGGAATTAGCCAAACAGATTTCCTGCTTGGGGGGTTGCTGTCATGATGCCTACCTCCAAGGAGCCAGGTCCGACCCAGCAACCCCAGAGGCAGGCATCATTTCCCCCAGGGGAGTGCCAGCGGGCCCAAGCTGGTGCCCTTTAGGCTCATGTAGGACCCCTGTCCTGGCACCTTAGGCGCCAGGCTCATAAAGCTAGACATGTGTTCAAGTGTTTTAATGTACACTTACCTGATGCAGACCATGCTGCCACATCCAGGCCCCATTGAGGCCTGAATGGAACTACTTTACCTGTGGGACTACTTTCCACCCGGTGTGGTCGGGGAAGGATACATACCTGATCGGAGGAAGGATACACACTTGGGACTTCTTCCAAAGCTATTTAAACCACACCCGGTCAGCAACTCACGCTTCGCGTTGTTCTGCTCCTCGCAGCTGGACGCTCACCGTGTCAGCTCCTGCATCTGGACTTCAGCCACGCCTGTCAGCATCCTGGGTCACCTGCAAAGGGAGACAAGAGACCTTACCAGCTGAATCTGCACCACGGAGGCATCACCGACGATCCTGAAAGGGAAGACATTATTTTTAAAAGCATTTCGTTACGATCGCTGCAGCGCTGCATTTCACTCACCTTTCCTGGGTTCCTCCATCTTCAGCAGCGATCATCCGGATACACAGCCACTTCCCAGAGCCTAGAGAAAAAGACAAGAATAAGAGGTGAGAGAAGGAAGGGAATAAGACTTACCTGTTGGGTCATTCCCATTTCATTTCGGGTCTTGCCACTTCCAGGCATTTTCCGGAACCCGGCCTCTATGGGGAAAAAAGACAAAGACATTGAATGAGCGTATGCAAAGACAGTTCCCGAGCGCTCATCCAGAACTAACCTGCCATTTACTGGAACTGGAACTGCACGCTTCACTTCGGGTCGGCGCCATATCTCCGGCATTCCGAACCCCGGCCCCCAAGGGGAAAAAAGACATAGCATTAGCGCTTGCTGCAAAAAGACAATGAACATTATTATTAAGCTTGGACTTTTGAACTTGCAACAAAACTTTTACAGAGCCTTACCTGAATAGTCAAGCTTACCTGAACTCTCATCAATCCTCAATCCAGTGAAGTAACTGGGTTTCAACGCGCCCCTGCATCAGAAGCAGGATGGAGAGCTCATCCTTCCTGACCCTAAGGTGAGACTTCATGGGGAATCGTGGAAGGGTATCGTGGAGGGTTGGAAGAGAGTGGGAGGCTTGAGCATAACTCAGTCAGTAGGTAATACTCCCTTTCCACGCACAGGGGAATATTCCTGCGAGTCGGAGAAGCCAGAGTAGAGGGCTCTTCCTGTCCATCTTCAGAGTCCTGCGTTTCACCATTGAAGAAGCATCAGCACTCGAAGCCAGACCTGAGCCTCCGTGGGAATCAGGTGAGCGTTAAAGTTGCTAGCAACAGGAGAGGCCTTCCCCCCACAAAAGAAGCCACACTAGATTCTGGGACACCTACCTGTTATCTGCCACTCTTGATTGAAAACTTTGAATGGACCAACAGAAAGAAAAATCACACACTCGTCAGACTTCTGTCTGGGCTTCAGCTTGAGACAATAGATCTGGGACACCTATGTGCAACTTCTGGAAGTGAACCACCAGTCACTCAAGCTGGGGAAACTCCAGGGCAGCCCTGGGCTGAACTGACATTTGGTGGTAGACTGAAGAAAAAAAATGGTCTCAGTGGAGGACAAAGGCCGCCCATTTTGGCTCTAAAGACTAGTTTATTAATAAAACTTTGAGACTTTCATCTCCGCAATTGGACAACACAGAAATGCAAAAGTTACACAATCTAGATGCAATTTTGATAGCAGTAATTCAAGACGTGGTAGCCTTCAGTGGCATATAAGGGACAGAAATGGCAGAGAATTGGATATTCTGAGGAATGTGTATATGGTGCGACTTTGAAATTCAAGATTAACATGCCTTATGACAATATGTACACATGTATAAAGTTATAGAATTTTAGGTATGACATTTCTCACTGAAAAGGACGAAAAATTATTAGACGGACGAAACAAAGTCCTACAAATGGGAGAATTGGACTACCATGCTCTGCATGAAATATGTAATCTGCCTATGTAATTTGTTTAAGTGCCACAGCTGTAAAAAATGTGTAGTTTTTTTATTAAAATTGATTTTTGGCTAAAAGGACTGTGGGAAGGCTTTGCATCTCATAAAACACAACCCCCTAAACTGAGTCCCCTCCTTGAGGAGGCAACCAAAACAGGCGGATCTATCCTGTTCTTGGGGGTAGGTCTAGCTAAGTTATGCCCAACAATAAATTCTGAAGAGAGGTTGACACACACGAGGGACACTCTCTCCTGAATTTCCAGTGCCTGCGTATCCAGACATTCCAGATCCACCTTCGCAAGATTCCAGATTCTACTGCTAGGCCAAAGCATAACTGACCCTATCCAAGCAGGGCCAATTATCCAGAAAACCCCACAAAAATGACAATAGCAAAGGGGAAAAGCTGTGGTACCCTTGGGTAGCATCCTGTGACCAGACCAGCCTTTTGCTCACTACTTGCATGCCCGCTGTACCCTTGCCATCCAGTGACCAGACTTGCCCAGCTATTTGCTGTTAGGAGTGTCTGCCGCTATCCTGTGACCAGAGCTTTTGAGTCCAGAACCGGTTGACTATCCAAATCCCCAAACTCAAGTGCGGATTGTGAGTATTTCCCCATCCCATAGTCACATATGGCCTACCGTGTCTTTGCTCCACTTTTTGAGTAATCCTATCCATACCCTCATTCCTTGTTAAAACTGTTAGAATTCTCTGTGCATCTTGTCATTAATCTCCAAGCGTTAGCGCCACTTTTCAATTAATTTCTGTCTTGCATAAATCATAATTCCTTAGTCTGATTTGGAATCATCAAATTAATTCCCACATAAAGTTGAACGCGGGGTGAAAAGGTTGATGTCGCAAATCAATCTTGGAACGTACCGCGTCTTTCTTTAACCATATAGTCTAGATAATTTAGTTTAAGTAAAACTTGCCTTTCCTTTTTAAAACCGATTTTCTTTTCTTAACTGCTTTATTTTACCTAAACCGAACCTCATACCACCTTGAAAATCTCATCCAATTCTTCAGCTATAGCCACTCTTTCACTTTCCTATTGTCCCTATGATATGCATCTATCACCCAGCCCAAAAACCGCATTCCGATTCTGTGTATTTCACCAATTTCTTTTTTAAAAAACGTTTTGAAATTTAAAACTGCAAATGTGTAAATTGCACTTTTCAATGTGTGAATTGGGCTGCACTGTGTTTTCATTTCAAGTTGCTTTTTGAACTGTATGCCTTTTGCGATACCTTACCTTATAGTTAATATTAATAGTGATATTACATCCCTGAAACTGTGATAAAACATGTATATCATTATTTAGCCACACATATAATTAATTGTCAGATTCTGAGTGTCAATTTATGCCATTCCAAAGGGTTTGCTGCCTCATATTCCTGATTCCATGCTGCTTCTTTCTATCCACTCAGAATTCAATTAATTGGGGTTTGAGGGAACATTGCAGGGGGAAACCTTAACTCGGGTGGTATCTATCCTAATTGAAAAAGCGCTCCTATTCATTTGTGCTTTGGATATGTTCTTGCAGAAGGTTACCCAAGTGTATTTCAGTGGTTTTCATTGTAATTATCACCCAATTGGTGATTGCTGCCCAATATAAAAATTGTGTGATTTTCTTTGAAATGAAAATAAATAAATATTGTGTTACCACCCACTGGCCTGGTTCATGGTCCATTGTGACCCGGGGTATTTGTAAAAGGGGATGTGAGACGTGTTGGTATCAACTCAATTCGAATTTGTAGAAAATCAAGAAAAAGTATTCTCATTGCGCGCTACATCTAAGGCTAAGGGCGTAGGTCCTGGTCCGGTGTGTGACGCC
Organism: Ambystoma mexicanum; assembly: GCF_040938575.1. Taxonomy (NCBI): domain Eukaryota; kingdom Metazoa; phylum Chordata; class Amphibia; order Caudata; family Ambystomatidae; genus Ambystoma; species Ambystoma mexicanum. The sequence continues at coordinate 487,444,505 of NC_090922.1, read as the reverse complement.
CGGTTGGAATCCTTTACAGGATTGCGTGGTGTATAGCTGCATTCTAATGCTAGGCATGGTGCTGTGGTTGTGTAAGATCAGTACACTGTGTACAGTAAGGCTGAGTCCAGCTTGGTATCTGAATTCTGGTGATGGTGGACCTTGGTTTGGGAGATTATGTGTGCAGATAGTCCAATTTCTTTTGTGGGGTATGACTGCGTTCTAAAGACTGTTGAGGTGTATGGCTATGTGTGCAGCTAGGCCGAACTGATTGAGGGGTGTAGCTGCATTTTATTGTCTGTTGGTGTTGAGAAGAAAGTGAGCGTATTGGTATGTATGAGTCTCTGCGAATTGGAGGAAGACCCCTGTTTGGTTTGGAGCCTAGGTTCTCTGAGGCATTCTCGGTCTAGTGCAAAGTTTGTTCTGAATAACCAGGCTTGAGCGTCTCTTTCCGTGTAAGGCAGTGTCATCAGTGTTGAGTTGTCCGATTTCCAAAGTTTGGTGGGCTAAACAATTGCAGGTCTATGCCCGTCCCTGTGTCTCATTGGGTCTGCAATTATTTGTTGGATGACCTCTTCTCATTGTGCAGTTACATCCAGTTCTGTTCTATCAGATGCATGAGTACCTTCTAGATTCTATGACTGGTGCTCAGTGAACCCGAAGGTCCAGCATCAGCATCTATGTCATCCCTGTGTCTTGTTGAGTTTGCAGTTGCTTAATGGATGACACCTTCTAAGTGTGCAGTATAGTCAGTTCTGTTCTATCGGACCTACAAGAACATCCTAAACATGATGACTGGTACTCCGTGAGCCTGAAGGCCCCAGCAACAGTCCAGGCCATGTTATTGTGGTGTGTCTGACTAACAGTTATATGGGGCAGAGGATGGAGTGTTCCTGGTCTGGTGAGTGTTTTTAGTATTGAGGGCAGGTGACAGCACATCAATGTCACTTGCAGGAGCTTGCCCCTACCCGATTCCTTGCCTGATTTAGGGGCGTAATCCCTCATAAATTCAGTAGTTAGTCTGTTTCTAATGCTGGAGTATAGGTGCTAATGGGCCCATTTTTCCAGGTCCCAGGTATTTGTTTACAAGAGGTGGATGGGCAGTCCCATTGTAGTTTATGGTTTGAATCGTGAAATTATGCTGCATTATTGTCCCTTGCGAGAGCCGAGTGTGCTAGCGAGGTCATATGATAGGAAAGTTAAGTGCATGTTCGCAAGAGACAAAAGAGTGAGCCCAAACAAGAGTTTCAGAGCATAGGTGATAATGGGTCCCGGGTAAAGGAGTTCCAGGCATTAGACCCCAGACAGATCAGGGTAAGCATCACTTGATCACAGACCACACTGCATACCTGGTGGGCGACAAGATCATGCCCAGTCGTATTATTTGAAATGTAAGTGTTTCTAGGCCGTGGGTTTGAAGTTCTGTGCATTAATTTCCAGATACATAAGATAAACAGAGGTAGATGTCTCCTTGACTGAATGTAGTGCACAACTGGAGGAAGATGATGATCGGGCTCAGTCATGGTGTAAGAACATAAGTGCTGCTAGGACTCTGCTATTGTGTCTTGAGTATTAGATTCCAGATAGACAGAGATAAACATCTCCTGGTCTGAGAACGTGGTGCATGCCTGGTGGAGGACAATGAGCAAGCCTAGACATAGCGTACGACCATTAGTGCTAGTGTGTCTCGGTTGTTCTTACCTCCCCGTATTGAAGGGTTCCAAGCCATTTCTGTACGTTGGTGGTCGTTCAAGTTGCAAAACGGTTCCTTACATGACTCTAGGGTAAGAGCCAGATTTTTAGATGTTTATTGAAAGTCATGTAGTCTTGACTGTGTCGAATGTCGAGAGGCACTGAGTTCTTCAGTGTTGATGCCAGGGTTGAGTAGGCAGACCCTCCAATCCTGGCTGAATTGGAGGTGGCAACCACTAGGAGGGCCATGCTTTACCTGCAGGTTGGGAGGTAGGGCATAATCTCTTCTTTTATGAATCAGGGGACTGCTTTTTGCACCGATTGGTGATTAATGCACAGGATTTTGAAGGTGACCCTTTGTCCAATTGGGAGCCAGTGAAGGGTACGGCGAGCAGGAGAGATGTGATCCCTTCACCCCAGTGCAAGAAGCAATCTGGGAGCCAAGTTTTGGGCTCTTTGGAGTTTGTTAAGTTAGTAGGCTGGTGCACCCAGGTAGAGGGAGTTTGCATAGTCAAGTCTGGACATGACAATAGACATAATTGCAGCCAGTCTATTGGGGTAGGTGAGATAAGGGAAGATGTGCTTCATAAGCCTCAAGTGAAAGGGACAGGATTTGGATATATTATTGATGTGGTGAGACAGGTATAGGTCCGAGACTATTGTGCAGGCCAGGTTTTTGATGGTGGTGTAAGTGGGAGTGGAGGGGTGCTGAGGGAGGGTGGCCAGGAAGGCAGGTGCAGGAATATAGCTGTATTGCTGCATGACGTGTTCAGAGTTTTCCCTGGGGTCAGAAGGAGATGGTTATTCATCATCCAGAGGTCAATGACAGTGAGAAATGCTGCAAGGTCAGGGCAGGGATCAGAGGTCCATTTGGGAATTCTCAGGATGATTTGTGTGTCCTCTGCTTAGTTATAGCAGGCAAGGTTGTGAGAGCGGATGATCTCTGGCAGAGGGGTCATGTGAAGGTTGAATAGAAGGGGTGAGAGGCAGGCGCCTTGGGGTACTCCAGTGCTAAATGGGCATGCAGTGGAGAGGAAAGGGGTGCGATAGGTGATTTGCTGTCTGTTAGTGAGGAATGAGGTGATCCAGTTGAGTGCCGAATCTCAGATTCCTAGAGAGTGTAATCTGTCAAGGAGATTTGTGTGGTGAACGGTGTGAAAGGCTGCTGAGAGGTCGGGAAGTACAAGTGCTGCGCATCCTTCTGAGTCTGCCGGGACTTTAAGGTCATCTGAGATAGAGATCAGTGTGGTTCCTGTTCTGTGGCGCGGACAGAAGACTGACTGCGCAGCGTCTAGGAGGCTGTTGGATTCCACTAAAGAGTTGAGCTGTGAATATGCAATGCTGTCGATGAGCTTTGCCAAGAAGCGGGTTTTGTAGATGGGCCTGTAGTTGATTGGTTTGAGAGGGTTGAGGTATGCTTTCTTTAGAAGGGGTTTGACATGCATGATTTTCAAGGCTTCTGGGAAGTTGCCAGAGCTAAATCATTAAGTATGGACCTTGCTGTCTCTCCAGTGTAGGTGAACATTTCTTTGAGTAGAGAGGTGGGACAAGGGTCAATGAGGGAGCCGGAGGGTCGGCTGTCAGATAACAGTTTGACAAACTCCTCGCTCGAGATAGGGTTGAAAGAGCAGTCCAAAGGGATCTTGGGGGACAGGAGGGTAGATTCATGAACAGCGGGTGTGAGTGGGCAGAGAGGTTGAAAAGTTTGGCATGGAGGGTGACAGTCTTGTCTAGGGCTGTTTTCTGGAAGTGTTCAGAGAGGGAGTCACAGAGCATTTGTGAGGAGGTGGTTGAGGCTGAGGTGCAGGAAGGGTTCAGGAATTTGGTTTTGATCCTGTGGAGCTCTTTGGTGCAACTGCAGCAGCTCAGGATTCTTTTATTGTAGTAGGGATTTGTGGCCTTTCAAATCTCTGATGTGTAGTTTCGGTGATGGTGGGTGAACACTGATTGGTGGCTCACCATTTGCACTTAAGGGAGCTATTTTGGGTTTTGAACGACTTCAGTTGGGGAGGTGAATCACTTCGGGGTTGGTCCTTTGCGGGAGGGAGTGGATAGCAAGGAGTCAAAGAGCTTAATGGGTACGAGTCAATCTGAGCCGAGAGTGAAGGAAGGGTGCATAGCATGGCTTCAGCCAGGTCAGATAGTAGCTTGAACCTTATTCCAGCACTTGAACTGAGAAAGGGGGACAGAGGAGGCCTTCAGAGGCAAGGGCAGTGTGTGGAGAGAGAAAGGTACGGCTGAGTGGTCTGCAGTGATCGAAGTGTACGAAAAGAAGTAGTGGAACTATGTTCCCTGCTGGCCTGACCCCACACCCCACAAACCCCATCACCACACCCCTCCCACACACAATACAAACCCCCAAACACTTGCACCTGCTGTTTAAGGGAACGTTCAGTGCAGAGCACTGAAAGTGCACCTTTCAACTTCTTCCTACACTTTTATTTTAAAACAAAACCATTCCGGAACGGTTTCTTTGTAAAATAAAAGTATAGGAGCTGTAAAACGTAATTTAAAAAAGTAGAGGAGCACCGCTCCCGACCGCTCCCACTCACTTCGACCACTGGTGGTCTGTCCAGATGAGGGGTTTAGAGGTGGACACCTAAACGAGATCTGAGGAGCCATAGATGGCATCAAGGGTGTGGCCTGCAGTGTGGGTGGGTCCTATGATATGCCGGGTAAGGTTAAGTGCCTCTAGACTGTCAACCAGGGGTTGAGCCATCGAGTTGTTGGGCAGATATTGAAGTACCTGAGTAGGGTGAGTGCCGGGTGGTTAACTAATGTAGTGGCTAGTTAGTCGCATTGGCTGTTGGTGAAATAGCTGTCATATCGGGAGGCCTGTAGATGAGTAAGATGCTGTGTGACAGCAGCAGCAGAGAGAGTTTGTCTAGAAGGGATTCACAGTTAGTGAAGGCTATTCTGCCTCCTCTAGAAGGTCTTTTGTGGGAGATGAGCAAGTGGTTGGCTGGGAATGCTTGTTGTGTGCAATAGGTTTGAAATCGTCTGAGAACCATGCTTCAGAGATGAAAACGAGATCAGGATTGTCGGACGTTACGAGGTCATAGATTCTGTGTCTGTTTTTGGCCACCGAGTGGGCATTGAAAAGGAGGAAGGTGACTTTGTGGGTAGTGGAGAGGGCAGTGCTTCGCTGGGTGTCAAGGGCTGGCAGGACCTGGCTGGTCAGAGTGGCCAGTAGGAAGGTGTTGGTCACAGGGAAGGAGGTTGAGATCGGTTGGACTGGGTCAGTCGGTGTGATTGGTGGGATGGTATTGGTCGGGTTGGGGGGTTCTGATGGTGGGAGCGGACAAAGTGGCTGGTGGATCGGAAGCGGAAAGAGAGAGCGGGACGGACGCAGGCCTTCGCTCGAGGGATGGCGTGGAATCAGAGGTTGGTGGGGGATAGTAAATGGAGCTGGGATGAATGGTGGTGTTGGGCTTGGTGCTATTTGAGATTGGTGCCCAGGGGAAAGGTGAGGTGTTAGTGGGTGGTTGGAGTTAAAGGGGGAAAAGAGGAAGGTGGGAGACCTGGACAGCATCAGGGGTGACAGGGGTTGGAGGAGTTGACCATTCTCCCTCGTGAGAGAGTTAGATGAAGAGTGATGCGAGAGCTGGAGGGTGTGTGGTAAGAGGAGGTGCCATGGGGTCGGTCTATGGGTAAGGTTTGAGTGGAAGGGTAGAGATTAAAAGGTTTTGCGGTATGTATGGAGGGTTAATGAATGAGAGTTCTAGGGTGAAGGAGACAGAAAAGAAGGGGTTTTTATTGGACTGCCAGAGAGCTCCTTTTGTTTGAGAGTTGGAGAGTGTGTGGTGAGTGGCTCTGTGCAGGAATATGGTTCTGGGCGAGTGTGGTTCTAATGGACAAGATATGTATGGGGTGGTGATCTCAGGTGTCGATGTGCACAGCACGAGTGGAGGTTGACAGTCATGGGCGTGTAAGAGTCAGGTTTAGTGGGAGACCGGGGTGGGGGAGACTGGGATAGGTAGACTAGGTTACCCCGTTTGAGCAGGGGGTTAAGGGAGGAGTGTCTGGATTACGAAACCAGCAATAGAGACAAGCACCTAGAGTTTAAGCGGATACCTGGCTAGTGGTAGAAACTCCTACATTTGGGACTTAGTGGTCTGTAGAAGACAGTTAGATTTGAGATCCCTGGCTAGTGGGAGAAGACGCCTACATTTGTGACACAGCAGTTAGTAGAGAACAGTTACATATTAGATACCTTGATAATGGGAGAAAACACCTACATTTGATATACAGCTGTCAGTGGAAAACAGTTAGTATTGAGGTACCTGGATAGTGGGATTAAACGCCTACATTTGAGATACAGCAGTCAGTGGAAAACAGTTGGATTTCAAATACCTGGATAGTGGGATAAAACGCCCAGGTTTGAGATACAGCAGTCCGCGGAAAGCAGTTAGGTTTGAGATACCTGGCTAGTGGGAAAAAACGTGTACGTTTGAGATACAGGATTACGTGGGAAACAGTTAGGTTTGAGATACCTGGTGTGAGGGGTCAGAAGTGCGAGGCGGACAAATGTTTGATATCTGCTCAAAATAATCAATTTTATTCGGACAAAAATAATATCAACATACCTTACTCTTCCTTACTCTAGTGTGGGTTTCGCTGCCTAACAAAACTAAGGGAAAAGACTCTTAACACGGGAGTTCTGGCCCTCACACTAAACATTGAATACAAAGAAAATAATATATGGCAATTCAACCAACATAAACAAAAGTAGTTACAGTTTCTGTGAACCTTTTCAAAAACCTGGGTAGACTCCCTATCCCAGAATTCAAGGTTAGTTCGACTTTACTGTTCATCCAAAGAAAAGGAAAGAAATCACATAGGTAGCAAAGTGCAGATTCAGTTCTTGAAGTTCTAATGACAAGGTAAAGCTCTGTTAACCAAACTTCCAATAACAAAGTTCTCTTTCCTGAAGAAATAAAGACTTTCCACTTTCCCTGCCACAATGCCTTTTCACCCATTTCAGAAGACTTGACATAGTTCAAAATAAATGCAACCTCTAGAAGGTCAGTGGAACATAGGTCACGGTTAACAGTTCTTATTCTTCTATTAAACTTGTGATCCAACCACAGCTTCAGTATTAGACTTCTCAAAATGTATATTTGTCAGGATGGCTTTGCAGTGCAACTACTACTTCTACTTCAATTAGAGTTTACAGTCTCCTTTGCCCCACAGAATTCCACCTTACTTGTGTCACTGAAAGTTTGCATCCACTGACAATTAGATAGATAACAACTGCTTCAATAGTATTAAGACTCCCGGCAGCCTTCAACAAGACTCATTTCATCGTACTTCAATACCTTTGAATAAGCATGGCACTTTTCCTCTGAATAACTCACTTCAAACAGGGCAAATCCCTTGCCGCTCTTGTCTGTTTGCCACAGTAACAACACAAGTTTGCCTTTATGACCCACTCCTATCTCAGTCTTTGGCAATGTAGGTTGTGTCACCTTAAACAATCTTTGAGAGCAGCAAGTTCCCCTTTCCTAACCTGGAATATACTTTACCTGCCACCTGTTTGGCCAAACAATCACCCAACAGCCTCAGTGCCACTCTCTTAGCTTTAGGTAAAGCTTGTACAGTGATGTTTTAAGCAAGATGGAACTTCTATTGGCCTCACAGTATTGCAAATAGTGTGCTTTGGCACTGAGAAAGGCTGTTTCCAATGTTAATAAGGAAAAGTCTGTTCGCTTGGGAAACCCTTGCTCTTTCTCTTCGATCGCATGTACAAGGATGCAAAGGGCCTCATTACGGGTCTGGGGGTAATCGTGCCGGTACTACCGGTGGGTTGCCGCCAGACCCGTAAATATTTACCAGCGCCTGACTTGCCAGTAACAGCGGGAGATTACAACTCCAGCAGTCAAGAAAGTCAGGCGCCGGTAAATTGTAATTCCCCATTCCCATAGAGTCTGATAGGGGAATACAGAAGCACGGGCACCGTTGTTAATGGTGCCAGTGCTTTCGTGATGGTCTGCTTATCATTGACGCTGTGCCCGGCAGGGTCCGACCTGTCGGGCACAGCGGCTCCAGTATGCAGACCTGTAATATGCTGGTCTGGAAACAATACTCATGGGATTATGGGACAGGTAGTCCCCAACAACAAAGTTAATCTTTTAGGTTTTTGATTGCCTTTAAGGGTAGAATTACTTCCCTTAAAGTCATTTAAAACAGACATTTTAGAATAAGATATTACAGAAGAAGGCATGTTATTTACAATAACATTTCCAGATCCTTTTACATTAAAACCTTAGGAGTAAGGAGGGTGTTTACCTTGCAATACCCTAAAGGGTCTTTCCATTGGTAAGGCTTGCTCAGATTTCATAACACTTTCACCCATAACCTTAGATCTTATATGTGGGTCAGGGACATTATAACGACAATAAGCCATTACCTGTTTTGGTAATTTAGAAAGGTTCTTTCTGTCAGAGGAAAAATACTGTGGGCCTCATTACGACCTTGGCGGAGGACCATGGCGCTATTAGCACCATGGTCCATGCCGCTAAGGTCCCAACTCCGACATGGTGGATGGCGGAATTACCGCCCCATTCCAAGGTGAGTGGGGCGGTAATTCCCCATTCACCAATGGCCCCTTCCCCATTCCCATTTTTGCCCCATAGGGCACAATGGGAATGGGGAAGGCGATAATTACGGCACCGTAAATTACGGTTGCCGTAATTATCGCCAAGGTCCCTTTGCGGCATGGTTCACAAAGCAGGCGTTAAAAACACCATCCCGCAAAGGGACCTCGGAATCAGGCGTTAAGGGTCGGCGCCGTTTACGGCGCCGTTAACCCCTTAATGCCTGACTCGTAATGAGGCCCTGTGTCTCATCCCACAGAATCTTCTCACCGCCCTGGACCCTCCTTCCAGGTGATCCTCCCACAGTACACCACCTCCAGGTTTAGGAAGTGTCTGCCTTTCCCTGGCCACCTGGGAAGAGACTTTAGGCAAGGTTTTAGTGAGGGATTAGTAGAATTCTTCACACTGGAAAGTGGGAGAAAACGCCTAAGTTTGAGATACAGCAGTCAGTGGAAAACAGATTAAGTGTAGAGCCACCTACAGTTGGTACACAGCAGTGGCTGGAGTGCATCTTACCAGCTGTCTAACATGGGTGTACAATGTTCTGTGAGGTAATTAGAGTGTTAAGGCTTTTAAAGGAGTGCAGTATTTGCTGTGCTCTGGACCCAAGCCACACTTAGCTAGTCAGTCGCTGCTGGTTGACAGCGGCAGGCTTCTCAGACGAACACAGGCAAACACAGACTGGAGCTGCTTCTTCAGGAGCAGCCTTCGCTTTGGGGCCTTTTGCCGAGGGCTGCACAGGTAAGTAGCTGCCTTAGTGTCCAGACTAAAAAAGGGGTACCAAGGGCCAATCAGGGGACGGGGTGGGCTGGGGGGAAGGAAGCAGGAAGGAGGCTTGGGGAGGAGGGAGGCACTGAACATGCCACAATGTGGAAAAATGGGACAGCAAAGTACAATTTCAGCAAAAATGAAGTCGGATTGAGCAGGAGCTCAGATTCCAGATCCACACACCTTTATCAGATGAAGGCCCGCCAGAAAAAGCTGAGAGTCACATAGGCAGGGGAGGGGTTATTCATTCTTCTAGGGCATACATGGTTCAAACCCTTGGCTGGACAACATATTCGTGGGAGCAGAGCATTTCTATTCCTTTAGAAACACAAAGCATTTGGGGAAAGTTCTTTCAGATCACACACCCTTAGTGACACAACTGCAGGGTTTGCGACAGAGGTCACCAATATGGTTTTGGCGTTTACAAACTACAGCGTTGGAGGATGTGGCGTTTGGGGAAACTCTATGGGAGGAGATTTTGAAGGTTTTTTTGCGTTAACAAGGGAACAGTTGCAGCAGTGGGGACCTTGTGGGAGGCCTTCAAGGTTAGAGTCAGAGGGGTCTGTATGGCTATGGTTTGAACTCCTAGACCTTAGAGTCCTTAAAGGCGAGGTAGCAGTACTTGAGTAACTTTTGCATCCCCATCCACCTCTAACATCAATATTCAAAACGACTCAGGAAGTTGGCAAAACTGGGTTCTGTTTTATTATCAATTGTCTAAAACAGGAGTACAACGGATATCATCCGACATCACACATCACAAGCTCAACACAATTTCAGTTCTTTTATAACAAAAACTTTTCATTACTGACGTTATACTAAGTGGCAAACTACAAAAACCTACGGTTAATGGTGGGTGTCTTTCAGGGAACATCTAAGTATACGTTCTATATAGCCGGGGTTATGATTGGGTGTCTAAGTCAAGGAGGTAACTAAGCCTATCCCAAATAATTGGTCATCAACATCGTCACTAAATACATAATGATTGATTGGTTACACAAACTATAGGGCTCCTCACTACGTGGCCCTCTACAATTGGTTTGGCACACTTGTACCCTTCTGGAATATTGCACACGCTAGCAGCACGCAGGCTACCATCCCAGGTGCATGGTAGGTTGGCCAGGCCTTGCCTCCCCACCCATTAGCCCAACATCTATCATCTCTCCAACAGATGGTCTGCCAGTCAATTAAGGCTTTGAACTCGGCTTTGCAGAAGATGTCTGTGCCTGAGATTTAAGTGTGGCAATATTATATCTTCTGGTTTCGGTGTAGCTTGACGCAAGCTATCTTGATCTCACTCATGTAACTGGAGACCACTCTTTTGAGCCTTTTGCTGCATTCAATTAAATGATGAACTCTTGACGTCTTCAGTGTCTTTTCATTCTGCTTCAGAGTTTTTTCTTTTCTCACTTTCGTTGTAGCCTCTTGACAGGCACCCAATTCCACTGTGGCCTCGTCTTCTTGGTGCTGGGCCAGCCAAGCCTTTCTCAAAGTTCCCTTTCACCACCAGTTTTAATTCCCACTACGCCATGCTGAAAGCTTCTCCAACCATGGGGTTTCAAGCCTTGCTAAAGTGCATCGTGGAATATCCAGGTTCTGTACATTCCTATATATATACAGATTAGCGCATCGCTGCAATGTAATTCACTATGTAGCCAGCCTTTAAGATTACTTTTCCCTACTTGCGTTACTACATCTGTGTTACGGAGAATTCTCCAGAATGGCTAATTTCCCTTACCTACTGAGTCCCTCAGTAGCTTTGCTGGATTTCTAGGATTTATTTGTTTCATCTGGTAAGAATGTGAGCCTTTTTTCCCACTCTTGCATGTATTTTGCTATGTGTTTAACCTTTTTTGTGTTCATAGACTGTGGAGCTTCACCTACTCCTCCATAGGCATCATCTATGTACTGTGTGTCACACAGCACCTTTAGTGCAGTGACACAGGGTTGTCTTTTTCAGACTTCCCACTCTAAACTCCATATTCTGGGACTGACTACTGTCTCTCAGAACATGTAAACTTGCCATTGACCATATTAGTCTTTTAAATTCACAGACCCAGTACAAGCTATCTTCCATAGAGTACTGGAAAGGATTAATAGCTATCCCTTTTTGTCTGTCTCTCATGGAACATTATTTAGTTCCTCTTTCTTTAAGATTTGGCTGTGGCAATGGCATCTACCATATTTTTCCTACCACGGTCTATGTAAATAGCCTTGGTACTGTTTTAGGCTATCTTGGTAGCCTCGAACTTAAATCGGCTGGATCCCATTTACTTTTATTTGGTTCCGGCTGGGTTTATTCGCCATTTCTTTTTGTGAAGGTCTTTCTCGTGTTTTACTCTGTGTGCCAAACCAGGTTTGGTTCCTTTGTTCGCCGTCCTTTGGTGGGCTTCTGCACAGAAGCCCTTCTTAGACGCCTGAGAGTCTGGGTGGACAGGATGTGAGGGAGGGGTTTTAGGCCCCTTGGAAACCCAAGTCGCACTTTGATTTGATTGGCTAGGTGACTGTCCTGCCAGGACGGCCATCCTGCTGTGCGAATGGGGGACCACTGCATAAAAAGCAGGTCTCTGGGACTAGGAAGGCAGAGTCACCACTGGATCGAGAAGAGGACCACTACCATGACTGAACCTCCCGGTGAAGCCCTGCTGCGGGTCCGAATCTCCAAACTTCAACAACAGAGAAGATCTGCAAGGAATCTTCTTCCCTTGAGCTGGTGGGACCAACCAGTTTGCCAAACAACAAGCAATGCCTCCTCCCCTGGTCGAATTTGCTGTGCACAGCTGCAGTGAACCGGATAGCCAGGAGGACCGGACCCTGTTTGGATTTTAAGGAGCGCACCTTTTATTCGTTGCTTTGTTCTGCTGCTGGTTTCTTCCCTGGGTAGTGCAGGACCCTCCAGTCTTTCTACTTTGTGTCAGTCCGACAGTCACTTCAGGAACCGTGAGCCTGCAGGACCTACCAGGAACTTCTGCCTCAGCTACAGCCTTCTTCTTCATTTAAGGTACTGTTCTAACCCGGTTGTTCGTTCCGTCCGACCGCACTGAAAGTGTTTGAAATCTTTCGCCATTCTGAGGGCTTGTCCTTCTCTACTCTTTTAAATAACTTTTCTTCCAACCAACTTCGTTTCGAACTCTTGGCAAAGACTTAACCGCGAACTACTCTAAACCATTAACATTGGGGCAGGCCTATTGATTTGAATCCTCATTGTAGCAAGCCTTTTCTAGATTGCCTTGCCTACTTACTTGATGGTGCTGCTTAATTTTGTATAACCTTGTCTTTCCCTCCCTTTTTAAATTACTGGAGTGCCATTTTGCTCACATTTCATTTTGAGCTTAACCCAGCATTGATTGGGTGTTGTGTAGTATATTAAGAGTGTGATTTTTCTGCTGCTTTATTTAGTGAATTGTTTTACAACTGATGTGTTAATAAATGTATATTCCTTTACTCAGAAACCTTGAGTCAGTGTTTGTTAGAACCATAGTTATTGCTGTCCTTTGTGTAACTGTTGATACCGCTCACTTTACTCTTGAGATAAGTCTGGCAGTTCAGACATCGCTACCACTTTACTGTGTAGTACAGGCTTGTACCAAAGGTGAATTTGTACTTGCATGTGTAGTCTTAATTGTGTGTGGTATTCCCAAAGGGTACTGCATATGATTCTGCCTAACAATCTGTACAGGTGTGAAATGACTTGGCATTTTATTCGGTCCTTCTTTGCACAAGCATCTTCATTTCAATCCCGAAATGCTGCTTAACTTCAATACTTTATATTCAGCTCCTATAGAATATCTGTATCTTCTTATCACGTGTGTGTTTTCTTAGTGCTTCAGTTCTTACTTCGCATGATGTCATCTGTCTCCTTTCTTGTTGAAATGTACAATTCATCTGGTACTCCTGCCAGACAGGCACCATTTCTTCGTGCATTTATATAGGGTTTTCTCAATAGGTACCTTGTCTCGAAGGTTCTTTCTGGTACAGGCATTCCCAATGGCACTGCTCGTGTAGCCATTTCCGGTTCCCAACATATGGGCAACATAGGGGCGTTGCTTTTGATGGGGGTACTTGGCTCCAACTCTACACCCCCCAGCCCCCTCTGGGCGATTCATCTACCACTCTGTCATCAACCTTCACATCCAGGCATACTCATCTGAAGAAATGCTTCTTTTGGGACCCATATCTTCACTACTCCTTTTAGGCATCCAGCTGATTTCATATGCTCATTAACACTCTAGGTAATAAGCATGCATTGTCTATTTGGGTCGTAGTAGATCCATCTTCCCACATACTTCTTGTGGTGTCTTGGATACAGAAACTTTGTTCCCTTAAGCGCATGAATGCTGGCCTTTATGTAGTTTCTGATTTCTTCATTTGTCAGCTCTTTAGGTTCAAATCCTGATTGAACATCAATCATATTTTTCATTCCTATTGCTTTCTTTTCAGACTTCTTGCATTGTGTGATTATTATTCTGATCACACACAAACCAACCATGACCATCACTACTAGGGCTCCAAGGAACTTGAAAATGTCTGCCATCCATTGTGTAGGTTCGTCAGCATCAATATGGCCTCTGTCAAGGCGTCATTTTCGTCGTCGTGAAGGTATGAATGTGCAACATGATTCTCCCATTTTGGCACAAACACCTCCATCCATAGCTGTGATCATGTCACGACATATCTATTCTGGAGAGTCATTAGTCTTATGGCTCTCAGCTCTTCCTTGATAGCATTGAATCCCTTTATGGTACTGTTGATTGTCTGTAGGAGCTCCCATCTGGTTATCTGTAACCATTTGGTGTTTACTTCCATTTGAATCCTAGGCATGAAGATTATTGTGAATATTGATGAAGTCTTACTAAACAATCTGTGCTCATATGGGATGGAATCAAAAGCTTCTATTGATTTTGCTGAGAAATAGTTCGCCTTCTTCAACTGATTAAAGAGCTCAACAGATCTCTTCTTTCTCAGGTGAGCATCTGCCTTTCGGAACTCACCAATGTTCAGGTCACTCTTTAGAATCACCAATGCTGGAACATGGAAAATCACTATAGAACATAGTCATCCCCAATCTCTGGGCAGCTTCATGTAAGCTCTGGATCCACAAGCCCAGTAGTGATCCATTATCACTGCTGCCCCAATGTTCATTCCTGACACATCAAAGATTGAAACCACAATTTTGATTCTCTCCAACCTTTCTTGTGCCATTATTTCTAAAACACAGCTTTGCATTGTCCAGAGGCACTAAATGTAAAGGACCTTCTTTGTCTTCGACCCATGTCAGTAGCTTTGCAAGTTTCAGCCATAATGGTTTGCATCCTTTTTCCACACGGTCAATAACTGGTTGATGATGATGATCAGTCACTACCCAGGCTCTGCATATGACCACACCTTCCTCCCAGCCATCCAGAGAAAGCACTGTTCCCCAGATTTGCATCTGGCCTCTTTCCTTGCATCTTCAAATGTCTTCTCTGGTCTTGCCTTGACAATTAAGTCTTCTATTTACTTCCCATCTGATTCCAGCTTCTTTCACTCCTCACTGTTCATATTTTATCACATTATTCTTGGTTTGTGCTCTCTCTCGTCTTCAAATCTTGAACATAATCATCTTCATCTGGGGATGACCATTCTGTCGCCATACCAAAGATGCTGTTTCGGCCCATTAACTGACCTCTTGCCCGACAGAGTGCTATGAGTACCTTAGACTTTCCCATAGTGTAAGGCAGGAGTGCACAATATTGATATTTTATTTCTATCATGCTCATACACAAGTGTTTCGGAGCGTGACAAGGCAAGGGAGGGGAACAGGGCAGAACAAAACAACGATCTTACTAGGCCCAGTGACATTGAGTACATGCAAGTACATGGGAGGAGAAAAGTGCATGGAAGGGGGACAACTGGAAAGTGCGGAGCAAAGCAGAAACCGATAAATAATAATAAATAAATAAAAAAGGCAACAAACAGTAGTAGTGCAGCCAGTAATTGGCAAGTGCTGGGTTTAAGGCAGAAAGAAAAAGGGGGGCTGTATGGGTACAGATACAGAACCCCGTGCAAGGGGTGGCAGGGTGAGCAGGTACCTGGACCCGGAGGACCAAGGGTGGCCAGGTGCACAGTGCCAAAGGGAACAGATCAGCAGGAGATGGGGGAGCAAAGGCAGAAGCAAAGAGGAAGGTCTTGAGGTGCTTCCGGAACCGTAGATGGTTCTCCTTAAGTTTTAGAGTGGCAGGGAGGCTGTTTCAGAGGGAGGCCCCAGCCGAAGATAGAGATCTACCCACAGCCCGTTTCTTTGAAAAATGACTGACCCTGAGGGAGTTAGAGGCAGAGGAGCAAAGAGCCTGAGAGGGGAGGTATTTGCGGAGGGATAGCTAAAGGTATTTTGGACCCAGGCCCCAGAAAGCCTTGTGGACACTGCAGAGGGTTTTGAATGTAATCCTTGTATCCACTGGGAGCCAATGGAGATATTTCAGAGTTGGAGATCCGGTCCCAGGGCTTGAGGCCAAGGACAAGTCTTGCAGTGCTGTGCTGGATTAGTTGCAGAGGGCACATACATTGAAATTCACATACATTGCATTCCTCTTCAGAAATTTGCTTACTCACTTCTTTCATATGCTGATACCACATATTGTTTCCCAAATGTGCTGTACTGTCTAAATAATTATTGAATTCATAATCATCCTCTATTGCGCCTCTCTTGGGTCTCTTCCTTGCATAATAATTAGCCAACCAAAGATCATGAAACATTTCTAAAGCAGATCTTCTTCCAGAGGGAAGCTCAGACCCATTTGTCATAGACCCGGAGACTTGGGCGAACCTAATGGATCTCATATTAACACTAATTAACACAGTCAAGTTATTACCAACTACGTGGACTAAAGCAGTTTTGATTCCAATCTATAAACCGGGGCGACAGAGATAACCCTGCCAACTTCAGACCCATTGCCCTGATAGACCCATTGGGAAAATTGTTTGCTTCATACCTGCTCCAAAAATGGACTATATGGGTGAAAGCTTCAAACCGATTTGATAGTCGACAAACTGGCTTCACCTCGTTCACCTCGAATGTAGGAACTAATGTAAATCTCCTAATTCTAAATTTGTTAAAACACAAAGCCATACGAAACAACGTGCCCATCTATGCAGCGTTCATAGACCTGCACATGGCTTTCGACGCTATAAAAAGGGCCATCCTGTGGGGAAA
Source organism: Ambystoma mexicanum (assembly GCF_040938575.1). Taxonomy (NCBI): domain Eukaryota; kingdom Metazoa; phylum Chordata; class Amphibia; order Caudata; family Ambystomatidae; genus Ambystoma; species Ambystoma mexicanum. The sequence continues at coordinate 487,428,278 of NC_090922.1, read as the reverse complement.
ACTAGCGAAATGGAATTGCCCACTAGAAATTAGTGAACTGATCAAGCTGTTATATTCCAACACGACAGTTTCAATTAGGCTAACAAAAGAAGGAACAACAACGGAGCCCATAAGAACATGGAATGGCATAAAACAGGGATGCTGCTTAGCGGCGACCCTGTACAACCTGTATACTGCTGACTACTCCATGAATATCGACCCTGCAAACCTCAATCCGCCGAAGATAAACTCACTCCCGATTACATACCTGATGTATGCTGACGACATCGTACTCCTAGATAAAACGCCATCTGGACTACAGGAGAATTTACGTATGACAGAATCATACATCATCAACGAACTCCAGATTAATAACAAAAAAACTAAAATCATGGCACTAACCAATCATCACAAGTCTTCTACCCGAAACAGACCAACAAACTTCATACTGGACAAATAAGTGCTGGACCTAGTTACCTCTTTTAAATATCTGGGTGTATTACTAAATCAACAAAAGGAAGAAACAGCCTGGGTGACTACTCTGGAAGGTAAAATCCAAAGGCTGGCACGCCAAGGTGTGATGCTACATAGGCGCTATGGAAAATTCTCTGCGAAACCGATCATAGCGTTTTACCGCCAAAAGGTAATTCCCATTATTACATATGGCAGTGACGCCATGATCACTGCCACTAGGCAAAAACTAGAAGCTTTATTATGGCAGAAAATCTTCCATCTCCCAAGGAACTACCCAATGACCAGAATACGCTTTGAGGTAGCCCTACAATCACTAGCCTCAATAGGGCGCTGGAAGCAGTTTGACCTCCTATGTAAGGTCATAAATGAAGACCCTATCCCAGCGATGCAAATCTAGAAAATAACGCCACAAGCAATGCATAATACCATCCTAAAAGCATGGAAAACTGAATTGTTAGACCAAATGGCAAAGGAAGATATTACGGAGGAAATGCTGATAAACCGCCCGCAACGGGCAAAGATCAAACTGCAGCGTAATGATTGGTCCAAAACAATGGGAGAGAAGAACAAGTTACTTACCAACTGGTAACGTTCTTTCGATTGGATGTTCCTCCAACGTATTCCTCATCTTTGATGTTATTCCATCCAGCTCAGCTGCTTCGGAATTTTTTTTCGGCAGAGGGCACCATGGGTCGATGTTGTCGAGTCGATGGTCCCTTGAAGGCCTCCGTCGAGGGTGACGTCATCGGGTGTATAAGTAGCACGCACGGTGCCTGTTGGCCTCAGTTCTGTTTTTCCCCCTCTTTTGTTATTGATTTACACTATGCAGACTGTGTCGGTAGACAGGTACTTTGCCTTGCGAGAGTTGGAGTGGTAATAGCCCGGGTAAAATCTAAAGATGGGTAGGTTGGGAGGGTGATGAGGAATACGTTGGAGGAACATCCAATCGAAAGAACGTTACCAGTTGGTAAGTAACTTGTTCTTCAAGTGGATTGTGTCCTCCAACGTATTCCTCATCTTTGATAGACTCCCAAAGCAGTAAGGACAATCCTTATGGAGGAGGGATTAGAATATTTTTTTTTTCTTTTTTGTTTTTTTAGATGGCCGAGTATAGAACTGCTCTGCCAAAATGTAACTCCTTAGATTGGGAAGCATCTAGGTTGTAGAATTTTGAAAAAGTATGCAGCGATGACCAAGTCGCTGCTTCACAAATGGACTTTATAGGAACACCTCTTTGCAGGGCTGTAGACGAAGCGATGCCCCTGGTGGAATGAGCCCTTAAACCTTCTGGTGGGTCTTTCCCCGCCAGTCTGTAGCATTCTGAAATGCAAAGAACAATCCAACGTGATATGGTCTGTTTTGTTACTGATTGACCCAATCTTTTTCCCGTGTGGCCAATAAACAGTTGGTTATCCAATCTAAGCCTAGATAGCCTAGAGATATAAAAGCTTAAAGCTCTTTTTGGATCCAACCTGTGGAGTCTTTCCTCCACCTTACTAGGATGGGGTGGAGGATAGAAAGTCTGTAACACAATTTTTTGATTTAAGTGAAACTCAAATACCACTTTTGGTAAAAAAGAGGGTTTGACCTTCAAAACAACTCTGTCCTTATGGAACACAGTATAGGGTGGCCCAGAAGACCGTGCCTGCAATTCGCTCACTCTTCTTGCAGATGTTAAGGCAACTAGAAAAGCACTTTTCCATGGTAGCAATCTCAATGGGCACGTGTGCAGCGGTTCAAAAGGAGCACACATTAAGAATTTTAAGACCAAATTGAGATCCCAAATCGGTACTTGAAATGGGTGAGGAGGAAACACATTAGTGAGTCCTTTTAAGAATTGTATTATCAAAGGAATTTTGAAGTAGGAACATTCTTCCGACGAGCGCTTGAAGATGGAAAGCGCCGCAAGGTAACCTTTTATTGTTCCAATATTCAGACCTCTATGCGCTAGAGCCAGAAGGAAAGATAGTGCTTTCGGGATAGAACATAGAAAAGGATTGACATTCTTTTCTCTGCACCAGTTGCAAAACTTTTTCCAACGGCAACGGTATAGAGACTTTGTCGCTGGCCTTCTTGCCGAAAACAACACCTCCATAACATCATCTGGAAGGTTCCAATCCCTGTATCTCAGCCTTTCAGATACCAAGCATGAAGGTTGAGCGTTTTGACCTCTGGGTGGAGAACCTGACCTTCCATTTGAGAGAGAAGGTTCTCTCTCTGAGGAAGACGTACTGCAGGACAGATGGACATGTCTAGAAGGTCCGGGTACCACGTTCTCCTGGCCCAATCCGGGGCAATTAGGATCATGCGGCTCCCGAACCGTCTCAACCTCCTGATGACCTGAGGAATGACGGGAATCGGAGGGAACGCATACAGTAGTGGGAAATTCCACTCCACCACGAACGCGTCCCCTAGGGCTCCTCTCGGGGGAAATTCCCTTGAGCAATACTTTTTGCACTTTCGGTTGGTACCGGTCGCAAATAAGTCTACCTGAGGGGTTCCCCAAAGGGCGAAGATCTCTAGAATGACTTCCTGAGCCAGTTCCCATTCGTGCCTGCTCAGAGCATCTGCCGTCATATTCTCTTCCCCGGGTAGGTGAACTGCCGTTAAAGAGATTCCTTCTTGAATTGCCCAGTACCAGAGTTGCATTGCCTCTCTGCACAGAGGTAGTGACTCTACACCTCCTCTTTTGTTTAGATAATGCATGGCCACTATGTTGTCCGTCATTATCAGGACATTCTTCCCTCTGACAGATGGCAGGAAAGCCTTCAGCGCTAGTGTGATTGCTCGCAGCTCCAAAAGATTGATGTTTAGTTTGGACTCCGATGGAGACCAACGACCGCTGATTGTCAGATCGTTGGCGTGAGCTCCCCACTCCTTGAGTGAGGTGTCCGTCACTACTGTGATCTCCGGCCATGGTTGCCAAAAAGGTTCCCCCTTTAGGATGTTCTCTGTACAAGTCCACCATAGAAGGTCCTGTCGAACCTTGTTCGGAATCTGGAGAAGATCCGTCATTTGACCTGAGAACTGAGACCATTGAGTCTTTAACGCCCACTGAAGGGATCTCATCCTCAAGGGTGCCTCTGGCACCAGGAAGATGCAGGATGCCATGAGGCCGAGCAACCTTAAAAAGTCATAAGCCTGGAGATTTTGGGCATTTTCGAATTTGTAAACCATCTGGAGAATGTCTTGAGCCCTCAACTTGGGAGGCAAGCTCTTTCCCAAGGATGTGTCTAATACAGCTCCTATGTACTGAAGCTGTTGGGAAGGTGTCATTTGCAACTTCTTGAAATTGAGGGAGAAGCCCAGTTTGTGGAGGAATTGGCAGGTGACTTTCAGATGATCCAGTGCTTGTTCGGCAGAACACGCCCTGATCAACCAATCGTCCAGGTAGGGGTAGACATGAATCCCCCCTCTCCTGTGGTGCGCTGATACCACTACCATTAACTTGGTGAAGACCCTCGGGGCGGAGGTCAATCCGAATGGCAGGACTCGAAACTGATAGTGTGAGTCGCCAACCACAAACCTCAGGTATTTTCTGTGCTTGAGATGAATCGGCACATGAAAATAAGCATCCTGGAGGTCCAATGACACCAACCATTCCTGGAGTTGAAGGGCCTGAAGGATCTGAGAAAGGGTAACCATCTTGAACTTGTCCTTCCTGAGGAACTTGTTCAAGTTTCTTAAATCCAAGATGGGTCTCAATCCTCCGTCCTTTTTGGGGATAAAAAAATACGGGGAGTACCATCCCTTGTTCCTTTCCGCTGCAGGTACTGGTTCTATAGCACCTTTCTCCAGCAGGCAGGGTTAGAACTTCCTGCTGTAGGAGCGGATTCGAAGACTTCAACGGGTGTCATCCTGGTGGATTACTTTGAGGTTGCGTTAGAAAAGGAAGGCAGTAACCTTGGGCTATTATTTCTAAGGCCCAAACATCTGAAGTAATGGCTCGCCATTCTTGAAGATGTTGTGACAGCCTGCCTCCTACAGGTGTCTTGTGATGCAAGTCCTCAAAGTGGTTTTGTGGCGGTTGCTGCAGCCGCTTATGGCAAAGAGGCTGTAGCTGGAGCTGGCTTCACATGTTTTGCTCGTCCACTGCGAGTGGCCTTTCTTTGGCCCCTTTGACTGGCCATTCCTCTCGCCTTTCCATATGAGGTGTAGTAACGATAGGATCGTCCCCTCCAAGATTGATTTGTCGCACGAAAGGACTGAGGTTGCCTGATAGCAGCTCTCAACGATTTGGCAGCGGCCTTTGAGGTCTGCAACCTCTCAAAGCTCTCGTCAGCTTTGCTGCCAAAAAGGTGAGACCCGTCAAAGGACATGTTCAGAAGACGGTTCTGCACGTCCGCTGCAAAACCTGACTTCCTTAACCATGCAAATCTACGCATTACCGTGCTAGTGGCCATGCTCACACTATCAACAGTGTCCAAACCAGATTCAAGGGATTCCTGCATAGCTTCCTTTCCATCTCTAACAAGGGCTAGGAATCCTTCCCTTTCTTCCCCTTCTGGTATGTGCTCCGCTGCCATTGCAATACATTCCCAAAGAGTGTACGAAAACTTTGCCAAGGCACAGGTGGAGTTGGCTGATTTTAATGCCATGCTCCCGGCTGAAAATACCTCCCTTGCCCAGCCATCCACACGCTCATCGTCCCTGTCTGGAGGGATAGACAGGTACGCAAGTTTGTTTGAAGCTGTGGCTGCCTGTATAACTGAACTTTCTGGAGAGGGATGCTTAGACAGATAGCTCGGGTCGCTACTGGCAGGCAGTATTTTGAGGTAAGGGATTTATTCACTCGAGGAATAGAATCCGGCGTCTCCCAATTTTTGGCCACCCTATTTTGTAAGGCCACATGGAAAGGTAGAATTGGGTCTTCAGTAGGACCATGGTCCAATATGTCTGTAAGATCATCTTGGACAAATTGGGCTTTAGGCCTGGCCCAGCCCAAATAATCCACAACCTTAGTCATTAACTGACGATATGATGGATTAGCATGTTCACCTGGCTCTGGTCTACCAAATTCGTTCTCTGGGGACGTATCAATACCACTTGCATTGTGTAATGATTCCACCAAATCCTTCATCCTGCTTTCCTCTGAAATCAGGCATTCCGGAACATTTGGAGTACCAAATTCAAGGCCAAAGGGAACATTTTCTTCATCAGATCTTTCTTGTTCCTCAAAAATTGAGGTCAAGGATTTGAAAAACTCCTTCCTAAGTAAAGGCTTAAAAAGCTTCTCTGGGGGTGGTATAGGAGGAGTGCTACTGGGTACTGAATGCAACCCAGGTGCTTTTGCCTTTTCTTTCTCTCTTCCTAGCTGATCTTGTCGAGCTGGAAGTTTCGGCGTCGAGGGCTTTGGCATCGATGTCGACAAAGGCGTCGATAACTTCGACGTATTATCCGACTTCGAGGTACCCTTCAAGGACTTGCCCTTCGAGGTGTGTTCGGTCTTGGACGGTGTCGGTGACCTCGATCGGTCGACTCGAGCGGCTTTTTTCGCTCGACGTCCTAGAAGGTTCTCTAGCCTTCCTCTTTCGATCACCCGGGCTCGAGGGCGTGCGAGTGTCGGAGCGATGGCGCTCCCGGCTGGCTTCTGAGGAAGGCGCAGACTGAGGCTTCGCTTTGTCAAAAACCTCCAACATTTTCATCCTAAAAGCTTCCCATTCTTCAGATGATGAATGTTTTGTGGGACATTTCATAATTTTTGTGGATTCGTCCGAAGACGAAGTGGAGGGGGATCTATGGCGTTATTTCTTCGATTATTTTGTCGAAGACGTCGAGCAATGGGAATCACTTCGGGACCCCGACCAATGCCTTTCGCGTCAAGGAGATTTCTCCTCACGGGACCTCGACTCAACGCTAGAGGCTTTTCGGTCGGATTTACGACCTACCCGCAGTTTTCCCCTCCTCTCTCGTAAGGCTTTCCCTGTCATCGATTGACACTTCATGCAGGCTTCCATGTCGTGGCCCTCTCCAGGGCACCATAAACACTCTTGGTGCGGATTGACATTTTTGAGCCGCACGATTAACATTTCTTGAAACCCGATTTCGGGGTCGTGGTTAGCGTCGATGACGAAGACATATTTTGTTTATTTATCTTTCTCCTCAGAACTCGAGGCGCGCCGATTCTCCGAAGCAACGTACACGGTGGAAAAACGGAACTGAGGCAAACGGGCGCCGCGCGTGCTACTTATACACCCGATGACGTCACCCTCGACGGAGGCCTTCGAGGGACCATCGACTTGACGACATCGACGCACGGCGCCCTCTGCCGAAAAAACTTTTCTGAAGCAGCTGAGCTGGATGGAATAACATCAAAGATGAGGAATACGTTGGAGGACACAGTCCACTCAAAGGCATGTTATTCAATGAATCTACAATGCCCGATTGACATACGAGCATTGAATGAACTTCCACATTACTTGGAACTTTTCCGGACCCAACTATACGAACAATTTTCATGAAAATGCGACTAAATATCCTACCTACCAGACAAAGACTGTCTCAAATTCAATCCATACCAAAAGAGGAAAATTTCTGTCGCTTCTGCAAGAACAAAGAGACACCAGAGTCTCTTAATCATCTTAATCATTTAATCATGAATTGCCCTGCACTAGTCGACAAGAGAAACCTCTTTGGAGACCTATTTAAGAATTCTCAACAACAAGAACAAGGCGACTCCAGATGGCTAAAACTCCTTCAAGGACAAAATAATAAGTTGATATATACAGTTGCACAATTTCTTGCTAATATTTTGTAGCTTAACCAAGTTACTTAAAGTGCCCTTTTTTTTCTCTCTCTTTCGTTTCCCTTTTCCTTTTGTAACCCAAATGTGAAATGTCTTATGCAATCTAAATGAAAAGTTTATGTATAAACTATATCATTTTAAACTAAAAAAAACTAGAACTAGGTGCTTTCTCATGCACCACTGGTGTGGGGACAATCACGTAGGGCCTAGGCTTTCTTGCAATGTCTAACTCTCCATTGGTCACAGGAGCGGGAAGAATTAGTGGAACTCTTCCCTTCTTTGGGCCCACAATATACAAAGCATGAATTATCAAGATCAGAAAAATAATGATAAACGTTGAGCAAGCATATATTATGCACCCGTAAATTATGCTACACCAACAATGTCTCTCCACTCGTCGCTGTCTTTGACCACTTTCTGGAATAGCCAAGTGGTTTATGGACCACATGGTTTGCCGTAATTACCTTTAAGGAAAGAAACATTCTTTTTATTCAGGCAATCTCATGAAATACTCTGGCAGCTGTTGAATCTGCTCCACAAGTTCCACAAGTAACTGGTTGATTGCAGGACGATTCATAGGATTCCGAATGATTACAAAAGTGTTATCTTTGCACCAAACAAGATGAGGATGAGCTTCCAGCAAATAGTAAAAGATCAAGGCCAGTAAATTGTGGATGTCATCACTCGAAAGAACCATTTGCGCGTTCGAAGAGATGCTCAGGTAATTGTCTGATCTTGTCTAGAATTGCTGACAGAAGACGTCTAATCGCGTGGCTATTCTTAGGATCTTGGATGAAAGTGTGTACATCAACGTGATTGCCAACAAGAGCAGGGTAAGCTCTGAGTATAAAGACGAAGACAGCAAGAAGTAGTCTGTGTACGTCGATATCAGTGAGCACCATGTGGCCCACCTAAAGAGAAATTCGGTTTTGAAAGAGCCAGGGAATTGCTCTCTCTTCAGGTCATCAAACACATAGTCCAAATCTGGCATTCTTTGCTACTTCATTTGCACTCCAAAGTCCAATGTCAACACATCTTCTGTGGCTTAAGAACAGTAACTTTTTCACTCCTTGCTGCAGGTACAAAGTGTTTTCAGGGAAGCCACAGTCCAACATCACTAAATTCCTGTGGCTTAAGAACAATTGCTGTTTTGCACTCCTACCAAGTACCTATTACCGCCTCCCACATTAAGTACTATACCTACCAAGTACCTATAAGAGTGCCTGCTCTTTAAGAACACTCTTTTGAGCCTTTTGCTGCATTTAATTCTATTAAATTATGAACTCTTGATGCCTTCAGTGTTTTTTCATCCAGCTTCAAAGAGAGTTTGTTCTTTTCTCACTTTCGTTGTAGCCTTTTGACAGGCGCCCAATTCCACTGTGGCCTCGTCTTCTTGGTGCTGGGCCAGCCAAGCCTTTCTCGAAGTTCCCTTTCGTCATCAGTTTTAATTCCCACTGCGCAACACTGAAATCTTCTCCAACCATGGGGTTTCAAGCCTTGCTGAAGTGCATCATGGAATATCCAGGTTCTGTACATTCCTATATGTATACATTGGCACACACCACAATCTAATTCACTACGTAGGCAGCCTTTAAGATTACTTTTACCTATTGCGTTACTGCATCTGTACAGGTGTGAAATGACTTGGCATTTTATTCGGTGCTTCTTTGCACGAGCATCTTCATTTCGATCCCGAAATGCTGCTTAACTTCAATATTTTATCTTAAGCTCCTATAGACTATCTGTATTTTCTTATCACCTGTGTCTTTTCTAAGTGTGTCAGTTCTTACTTCGCATGAAGTCATCAGTCTCCTTTCTTGTTCAAATGCACATTTCTTCTGGTACTCCAGCCAGATAGGCACCATTTCTTCGTGCATTTATATAGGGGATTCTTACTGGCAAGGCTCGTGTAGCCATTTCCAGTACCCAACATATGGGCAACATGGGGGCGGTGCCTTTGATGGGGGTACTTGGCTCCACCTCTACAGCTTGTAAGGGTGAGAAGGACACTGTAGGACCAGATGCAGAAGTGTCAGATTTAGAGAGGCAGATGGTGGAAGTATGGCAAGTTGGGGAGGTTCTGGCACAGGCACTGGTCTTCCATCGTGGGGTTCAGGAGTTACTGTGAAATTCAACAGGGCCCAGCAAGATGTGCGGATTCAAGGGGAGGGAGATAGGGCTGGGCGGCTGCTATCCTGGTTGATTCACAGGGAGCAACTTCGGCACACAATTACGCAGGTCAGAAAGGAATCAGAGGAATTGGTGAACACCCAAGAGGGTATCAATTAGGCCCTCCGAATGTTCTGCCAATCCCTGTACACTAGTGAGGGCACATACTTGGAAACAGATGTGGACGACCTGCTGGATTTGAAGCAGCTGCTGGTCTTGGACAGGAGGGGTTTGAGGGACCCACTGAGGAATCTGTCATATGCAGTGCACTTCAATCCCTGCATAAAAGGAAGTCCCCTGGTAATGATGGCTTGCCGGTAGAGTTTTATTGTAAGTACACTGATCTCCTGATTCCCCATCTTAAGATGGTGTATGATGGGCCTTTGAGTCTGGCGTGCCCCCAGCCTTAATGTGAGAGGCGGTAATAGAGGTCCTGTTAAAGGACCAGAAGGAACCCCTGGAGTGCGCATCTTATCGCACTATTTCTTTATTGGATGTGAACGCTTTCACGCTCTGAAACACTTGTGTACGAGCGCGATATAAATAAAATATCATATATATCATCATATCATATATCATATAACGCACACATTCTAGGGAAGGTTTTAGCTACTAGACTGTCCAAGGTGGCTTCTGAGGCTGGTTCACCCAGACCAGAGCAAATTCAGAAGGGGGCAAAACACAACAATGAACTTGTGCTTGTTGAGGGCAGAAAGACCACCTAAAGAGAAACAACTTTACCTTAAAACTAAGAAGAAAGGAACATTCCCGTGTCTGAATTGCTCACACTGTAACAACATACTAAAAGGTGACTACATTAACCATCCCCTGTCTGGGAAAAAAAACCTAATTGAGAGATTACGCAACATGCCTCACACCTGGAGTGGTCTACTCCATCAAATGCCCATGCGGACTGCTACATGTAGGTCAAACAACTAGACCTGTGAAGGAGAAATGGACCGAACACAAGTCGACCATCAGATGCAAAAATACTAGATCACCAATGGCAAGCCATTTCTTGGATAACCATCACTCCGTAGCACAACTAAAATTTCAAATTTTGGAAGTGGTGAAACGCCCCCATAGAGGAGGGGATTACACATCTAGACGTGAAAAATACTGGATCCACTGCTTGGACACCCTTGACCCGAGAGGTCTGAATGAAGAGTTTTCACTAAGATGCTTTATTTGATCGACCTTGAATTCCACCATACCTCCACTAATATACTCGCTGTTGACTTAATGGCGATGACAACTCTTTATGAGTATGTTTTGCTTAAAATTCCCCTTTATACAACTATATAGACATTTTTTTCTTTCTTTAGAAAATTTTATAGAGTTCCTCTGCTCATATCCATAGTGCTTCAGGTGTGAATTGCAGAATAATAAATAATAACAAATTAAAAAGCATCTAAATATGTAAATATCATGCACTTTTGTCTGTACATTGTCACCAATTAAGTTCAGAATGTAACTGTGTTATACCTTGATGAGCCGTCATAGGTAACTCCTAGTAAAATCTACCCATTGAATGAAGGTTTATTGTCTGTAACTTCGAACCTATGAACATGCGATGTTTAACATACGACTAATTGTGTTGGTTCCACTATACTTCTATTTATAGGGAATTAATTGGTATTCTGATAATTGCAGTTCAATTGCATGATACTTGACTTGAATATAGAACAAATGATGTGCGAATGTCAGCCTATGTAAAAGGGAACCCGCTTCACACCAGTTCACAACATTTAATTTTGTACACATATATAAAAAATATATTTCTCTCATCTATTTGTTTACTTTCGGAAAATGACGCTTTTTGCAGTGTCTCCAATCTACTTGCCCTCTAAAATGTCCAGAAGGCCTGTATTAGAGGAAACTATTTGATATTCGTTCACTAATATTTATTGACATTAGTGGATTTTACGTTTTTTTTCCCTTGTTATATATATAATATCACAAGTTGTTGGTTCTCTCGCATTAAAATCTACACTTAGGTTCACATTTCAAAAAGGAACCCATGTAAAAACTTCTGAGACGCACAGTCCCCCTTCAATTTCGATGATGTTCTGACAAGTCTATATCACTCATCCAAGATGGCGAAACTTACTCGCATTCTATCATTCATCGTCACCGTGGCAACCACCACGTGTCATGGACTGCAACTCTTTGGAAAGACACAGTGTACGCCGTGTATTTACAGGTACAACCTTCATTAGTGTAGATTGGAATGTTACAAAATATTCATCGCTCGGTCGTTGACGATCATTTATTTTTATTACAACAGACGCTGTATATCACTGTATACAAACTGTATACGTTACATGCACTCAAGTGAACGCCAGTGACACGTACTGCACAAACTGACTGTGTACGCCGGTGGCCATTACCACGGTAACCATCCAGCACCACGATACATTATTTCACTGGATCATACGCGTTTGAGAAAGGTACTTGTTTACTTAAAGTCATGAATGAGAGTCTTTCGTAGATTATATAGGAATGATCTTTACAGAGTACCCATCTGCTCTTTTCTATCTAGATCACATATTGGGCAACAAAGCTGCAGAATTAGTACGGAACCGGCCCCCTTCATTCCGTCAGGGTTGATTACGAGGTTCCCTTTGCGGGACCCGGATCAGACGTCTAGTAAAACCAGACGTCTTTTCCGGGTCCCGCGAGGGGAAGAGGGAGGTAACAACGGGACACTTGTAATGTGCCCGTTGTTACCTCCCTCCCCATTCCCATTGAGCCCTATAGTGGCTCAAATGGGAATGGGGAATGGTTCCTGCAAGGAGGACTTACCGGGTCCTCCTATGTCGGAATGACCCGGTAAGTCCCCATTGCAGGAACCCGGTAATGGAGCCTGGTTTGGAGGCAGCCATGGAGCCAATAGCTCCATGGCTACCTCCAAACTCGTAATGAGGCCCATTGTCTTTATCTGAAGGATTTAATTTTTGTACGCTTAAAGAAGGACACTATCGTCTCATGTTTTCGAATGTGAGTAGTCATTTTCATTTTCTATTATCTACTAGCTCTTACTTTCTAACTCTTTAACTTTGTAAAAAAATATTTTTCAATCTCTATGCTGACCTACTATCCGGACCATAACCTTTTTTTTATATATATAAAAAAAACTCTCTCTAGCAAGCGTCATCATGACAATGCATGCCATACTTTGTTACAATACAAATATGGTGCACACCATTTCTCATTTAAAATACACGATGGACTATGACTGAGTCGTAGCCTCACACAATAAAATGTGCACTTGTGAACTGGTGCCACCAGGTACCCCTGAGACACTTTGGGCCTCATTACGAGGCTTGCGCTCCCGTAAAGAAGGGTGTTGTTACGGGACCGGCACCCTTCATTATGGGATGCGCAATTACGAGGTTCCCTTTGCAGGACCCTGTAAGGACGCCTGGTAAAATCAGGCGTCCTTTCCGGGTCCCGCGAGGAGAAGAGGGAGGTAATGACGGCCAAGTTGTAATGTGCCCGTTATTACCTCCCTCTCCATTCCCATTGAGCCCTATAGGGGCTCAAATGGGAATGGGGATGGGTTCCTGCAAGGAGGAATTACCGGGTCCTCCTATGTCGGAATGACCCGGTAAATCCTCATTGCAGGAACCCGGTATTGGAGCCCGGTATGGAGGCAGCCATGGCGCTAATAGCACCATGGCTACCTCCATATTCGTAATGAGGTCCTTTATGTCTTAACCAGTGTGATACTGGATAATGGAAACATCTTTTGAATATACAGTATGCACAATTATGCTGATTTATGTATATCTTACGTCTGCATATACTTGCTCTTGATACACTATGCATTATACTTGATTACCTGTAGTATAATCTTGTCACATTGGACTCTATGATCATGTCAACATACTTGTGGGGATTATTTTTCTTTTCCTTTATTGTAATGTTTTCTTTGAATGATCTCCAGTTCAATAAGGCTCAAGAAGAAGAGGAGAAAACCTCGAAACGCGTCAGCCAAGGATATTGACCTTTTGGACATTTTATTTTGCATTATCGCCAATATATTGATACTTGAAAATTTCTCTTTTGATTAAATTTATTTAACTTTATGAACTGATACTGATGTTGAATATAATTGAACGCTGTTGCTTGTTTAATTTTTGAATGAATTATTGACTGTCTTCCGACAGTATATCATAGTGTGCAGGAGACGGGAGGACTCCTAATTTGGATCCTCTTATTACGTTTATTTTGTGCATCAGGTAATGGACCAGGTTAAAGATTCTGAGGGGGAAATGGCACTAGCATAATTGCATGCGATGACGGTTTTTCAGGGTGTTGAGGGCATTTGGGTTGGGAGACAACATTTGCAGATGGTTACGGCTATTACACACCAAGCCAATGGCGAGAGTGCGGACAAATGATTGGGTCTCGCCACAGTGGATGCTAGGTAGAGGGACAAGGCAGGAGTGCCTTGTCTCGCCAATATTATTGTCATTAGCATTAGAGCCACTGGCATAGTACCTCAGGAAGGAGATGGGGAGGCAGGGATATTAGTCTCTTTATGGGCGGACAAGTGGTTAATGTATGTGGGCAATCCACAGGACAATATGCCAAGGCTGTTGGAAATATTGGGAAACCTTCGGACAGTCTCAGGCTTCTTCATTAATAAGGAGAAGTCATTGTTGTTCCCAGTGGGAGGTCTTCGTGGTCTTAGCGGTCACGATATAGCAACCCTCCTGGATTGGGGGAAGGGAAATCATTCTGGTACTTTGGCATCCAAATTGTTCATAATATTGAGGACATGTTTGTGTATAACACTGGCAAGGTGCTGTCAGGAATCAGGGGAATCGATCCAATCCTGGAAACAGTTACCTATGTCATTGATGGGGAGTGTGGCACTATGTAAACTGAAAAGATTTTAAACTCCTAAATGGGAGTAGCGTGAAACAATGGACTTGGACACTCCTATCCAAACAAATATTTATTCACACACACTACCTATAAATGCCACAGCTAACACTCAAGACTCAGCTCTTTAGAAAAATAAAGAATTTAATGTGAACCATACATAATAAAAATAATACAAACACTGGCCTCCTTGACTCAGACAACACAAATAATACAAATTACTTAACAATCTACTGTGTGGGGGGTTAGTACGTGAAGCTGATTACAACAATATAACTGGGTATCTACATTTTCAATACATTGTATACATGTATAGTCTTCCACAGCACATTAGACTCACTCTCTACATGCAACTGTTGATCATCTTTAAACCATATTTGATAATCTCTAAACAGTTGTAATGCTGAGTTTGCATCCAAGCATCATTTTATATTGTAATGTGCTCGTGCATAAACTGTAAAATAGAAGGGCTCCTGGTTGAGACCCTGTTCTGCCCAGGAGGGCTCTATAGTAAGTAATACAAGTGAAAAGGGTCAGTCTTGCCTAAATGAATATCCCCATAGACTCATTAACATATTATAGTAGTCATATCTGTTTCTTCAACAATTATTTTATATTCAAAGAAAGATCTGTTGGTCTATTGGCACACATGAAACCTAGAACAAGTCATTTCTGGCTGGACATGGACATAGTATATGTTATTTGTAGGCAATACATATTTGAGAAAGTTGTTTTGAATTTGTTAATACAAACTGACATTCAATGCATTGGTCTTTCTTTGAATATAAAATAATTGTTGAAGAAACAGATATGACTACTATGATATGTTAATGAGTCTATGGGGATATTCATTTAGGCAAGGCTGACCCTTTTCAATTGTGTTACTCGTGCGTAAACCTACACATTTCTAATGTCACCATATGTCATCTCATACAATGTTTATAACAAAACGTTGACACTACTGTGTTTGGGCCCTAAGGTTTTTTACGTCTGGGGGGGCGTGGCTACATAGCCATGGGATAGGCTGTGTTCTCTGGGTGCTGCTGCGGATCCGTCGAAGCATTTTGAGCCTGCTGTACAGCGTCAGATGCAACCTACAGAAGCATGAATATACGAGAGATGCACCGCTCGTATGCCCGGTGAAATTCATAACATGGGAATCATCTGTGAGCTGAAGAAGTTTGTGTAAGGATGCGGGCGGACAAAACAAGATGGCGGCTATAGAACAAAGAGAAGAGCCGGAAGACAGATACACTATAACAGTGTGAGCCAGCCGAAGCGTTGATGCAGCGGTACTGCCTGCCTGATAGTAAAGGGATTGAAACGGCGCGAGGGTTGAGGTGACCACGGCTGCGGCTGAGGCAGTGAAAGGGAGCGAAGACCTCTGCGGAGGAGGAGGAAAGCCGGCTGGGAGCTGCGCAGCACTGCGGGCGCTAGAGCGGCACGGAAGAACAGAGTGGGGTGCCTGAAAGACCCACGAGTGAGAACCATCTCTCTCACACAGAGCGAAGCTGAATGAGTGCTCTGGAATGCGCAGCCACCCAATAAAAGTATGCGAAACACAGCGAAGAGAGGCAGCACGCGGAGGGGGACAAGCTGGGCAGGTTGTTAGCCTGGTTGTATAAGAACGAGACCCCCAGACAAACAATACTCTTATGTGCAAGGGAAGGATGGACAAATACTAGACACCCAGGAATGAGTGAATAAAGGCTTCTTATAGTTCTACCAGCAACTGTATGCAGATGTTAACGAGAGAGAGGAGATCGACGTGATGGAGACATTGAAGGACATTGGCCTTCCCAAAGTAGAGGCAGCGGAGAGAGAGAACTTGTAGGCGCCAATTACGTTGGAGGAATAAGAGGCATTGATCAGGGATCAGGGATACGGGGGATTATGACCACCTCATGGCTTAGCGCAGACGTTCCTATTGTATTGTTTTGTTTTTCGTTGTTTGCCTAAGCGCCCTGATGCCCACGGGCTATCGGCGCTATACAAAAAATAAATACATACATACATACATACATACATCAAACTCCTACCTACTAGTAAAGCCCCTGGAGCGGATGAACTCCTTCGCGAGTTCTACAAGACATATAAGGCAGAGTTGCTCCCACCATTACTGACAATGTTAAATGAGGTGTTAAGCAAGGGAATGCTGCCGGAATCTCTCAGAGAGGCAATCATCATCCTGCACCTTAAACCCAACAAACCATGAGAGGACTGCAGGTCTTACAGACCAATATCCATGCTCAATCAAGACAGTAAGATATGAATGGCAGTGCTGGCTGCTAGGCTGAGACCGGTCATTGATAAACTCATACATCCTGACCAGACCGGGTATGTTCCGCATAGGAACATATCCGACAATCTTAGAAGACTACATCATGTTATAGAACAGATGGAAAGGGACCCCGACGAGGTTGCAATAATTTCATTAGATGCAGTGAAGGCCTTCGACCCGGCGGCCTTAAAGGAGTATGGGGTCGGGTCCAGGTACTTGAGGTGGATCCAGCTGCTGTACAGTAAACCACTGGCTCGAGTCAAGACGGGAGCGACTATCTCAGAGAGGTGGCAACTCAGCAGGGGCACTAGACAGGGATGCCCATGGTCTCCGATGTTGTTTATCTTGGCACTAGAACCCCTTGCAATATATCTGAGACAACAATATGGAGAGGTGGGGATCAACACAAAAGGAGGGCAACATCTGATCTCAATGTATGCTGATATGTTGCTATATTTGAGATACCATGAAGAAAACTTCCAATATATATTAGAAGTAATGGGGCGATAAGCAGCGCTGTCTGGTATAACAGTGAACCCCAAGAAATCGTGCATATTTCCCCTTGGCAGATATAAAGGGATACCACGAGAGAAGCTGCCAGTATTACAAATACAATGGGAGACTGAGACCTTTAGGTACCTGGGGGTGGATGTATACCATAATATTGAGGTCGAACACAAACAAAACACAGAGAAAGTGGTGGCTAACATTGAGAATAGCATGAGGTTCTGGGCCAGGCTCCCTTTGACCATGATGGGGAGAGTGGCGCTGTTGAAGATGGTAGTGCTGCCCAGGTTGCTGCACTATTTTGTGAATATACCATACACGATACCTAGCCGATTCTTTGTTAAACTGTAGGGGATTCATCTGACATAATACTAGAAATAGGATATCATTATGGAAACTGCAAAACACCTATGAACAGGGGGGCATTAAACTGCCCAACTTTGAGGTTTACTATCTGGCCGGTCAACTACAATATGTGGTGAGGTGGTTATCGGAAGACTCCACACCGGAGTCCAGATTGTTGAAAGCTGAATGTGGCCCGTTTTTCCTGAACAAATGGATATGGGTGCCAAAATTGCAACGAGACAGGGGGACAAGAATGTTTGATTTGGGATGGAAGATGAGGCAGAGGGCTTGCTGGGTCATGCAGAACCCGTTTCCGTGCTCCCCACAGATGCTGCTAGTGGTGCTGACTGGAGTGGATGTGCAGTTGCGAAAGACCATGAGGAAGCACTGGGATCCGGTTGGCATAACAATGCTTGGGGATGTGTGGTGGGATGGGAAGGTGATGGATTTCGACACACCGGTGGAAGACTCCAGTTTGCACCAAGGACAGTCCATCAAATACACTAGGCTGGTACGAAAGATAAAAGACACCTAGTCCGAAACAGTGTTGGAGAGACAGCCCGACACGGCCATAGAAACTTTTTACGGTGTGTTGGATGGAGGCCACGAGGTCTCCCGAATATACGAACTGCTGATGTTAAGGGTGGAGAAGGAGGTGAACCAGCTGAGACGGGACTGGGAAGAGGAAGCCAGGGAATCCATAGCGGATGAGTTGTGGGTGAGGGTACAGGGATACCACAAAAAAGTGTCCAGGTATGAGAGGTTGCAACAAATCCAGTTATGTGTCACTGATAGAGCGTATATGACTCCTCAGAAGATAGCTAAATTTAAGAATGCAGGAATACAAACATGTCCTAAATGTGGGGAGGAGAATGCAGGACTATTACGTATGTTCTGGGCATGCCCAGAAATAATGAGATTCTGGAGAGAGTTAGCCCACCTTTTGTCTGGTAAAACAATAAGCCTGGAGGTGGAAGCTATGTGGGCGTGCATGGTAGGGGGGGTTCCATACGCCGTGTAAAATGAACCACGTGAACAAACTCAAAGACCTAGCTTATATACTCACCAAGCCCAGAATTGCTATGAGTTGGAAAGCAAGTAATAGGCCGAAAGTACAAGTTTGGTGGCAGGACCTTCGGAAATGGGCAGATGCGGAAACAGGGGTGTGGAGCGAAGCAGTAAATAGAGGTGGAGATGTAGAAGGGGAACGTTGATGGCCTGGAGGCTACTGGTAGCTACACTGTGAGTCTGACCAGGCAAACCTGGAGAACGATGGCTCTTCTGAAGGAGCAGAAGGAGAGGGGCCCTCAGGAAGAGTGGGGGTAGGTGGGGTAGGCTCGGGATGGGGTGGAGGGTAAGGGGGCGGAGGACACGTCACAAAACTATACATGAGACTTGGTATGTATAATGGTTGTTCACTGTCTGGTCTTTTCTTTCTGTTGTTGAAATCAATAAAAACAGTTTTTTTAAAAATGGGTTTTTAGGTATCCCTTGCATGATGCTTAAGGTTATGATCGGGCCTTCATCATGACTTCACAAACCACTTAATCCCCTTCTTTGCTTTCTTAACAGCTGTGTATATTGCACAAGGTAAAACAAGGACTCTTTCACGTCAACCATTCCAAATGCATGCAATCAAGCACAAATTGGGTGTATTTATTATTAACTATATAAGAAACAAAACTACCTTCACCACAGATCGGAATGTCAATTACTAAGGACCTTTTGATAGTTTTACTTCTAGAATAAATCCAATTCAAATCAATTTGATGTCAGAAAAAAATCTTCTTTCATTAATGTAAGGCACACAGCTCGCAAGATATTAAAAAATATTGCACAACCTGGATTAATGAAAGACAAAGAATAGAATGATTGATTGCATAATTTGTTTTACTGTCGCTGCTCAACTTGTGGGCAGGATCTCATTTGTGCCTAATTAGGATTCACTTACTCAAGGAGCATGCCATTTCCTCTCCTCTCTTGGCATCTAAGGTCCCAAGTTCCTCAGAGTGTCGGGAATACCTCGTTGTGAAGGCACCCTTGTCAACCTCCGCTCAATCTGTAGCAAATAATTATACATACAGTATGTGTTTTATAGTCATAGTCTACTGCTATGGACGTATCAAGGTTATTGCTTAATCACCCGTTTAGCACAAAAACTAAAATAAATGAATGCACGCCTCTACTGACAGTGTCTAAGGGGTAGCTAATAAGAAGATGCCACATGCACCCGTGTCTCGTGAGGTTCTCCCTGCTGTGCTTGATTGAACACCTATTATCCCATACTCTTCAAAATTTTGTCGGAGATGCCTCCCTGTTCTCTCAAGCTGCTTGGCCTCCAATCAATCTAGTGTGGCGAAATATATATGCAGGGATCGAAATTGAGTGGAGCTGGGAGCCATTTGGCTCCTGCTTCTAGCATAGTAGAGCCTGGTTTGCTTAAAACCAACAGCTTCCAGGAGCCACATTTGGCTCCTATTGCCAACAGGTGCCTTCCAAACATGTAAATGGTACATTCATTTTGAATATTTGAGAATGTTAATAAAGAAGAACTAAAACACATCTAATACACATTTAAACACAATGGTTCATAAAAAATGGACAACAAGTTAAAAGGAGTACAAGAGACCAGTGTTAATATTGTTTTTATTATTTAAGGTTCACATTAAACTATTTATTTTTCTAAAGAGTTGAGTCTGAGTGTTGGCTATGGCAACTATAGGCAGGGTGTGTGTGAATAAATATTTGTTTGGATATAAGTGTCCAAGGCCATTGTTTCACTGTACACATATTTAGGTGATCAGTATCTTATCTGATAGATTTCCCATGAGTGGTGGGAGTACATCACTGGGTTCCCACAGATATTGTGACTATGTAAAATGGCCATACTGCCAAGTCGTGTCTATTACTTTACCAATATCCCTTATGGCATCAAGAAAGTGTTTTGTAAAGTGTTTGATGAGAAGGTTGGGGAATTGTTGTGGAACACTGGCAGAAGGCGGGTCTTGCTGGCAACTCTAAGGCTGCCGTGCCTACAAAAGGGCCTTAATCTTTTGGACTATGAGAGATACTTTGTGGCGGCACAACTGCAGGTTGTATTACTATGGGCAGACACGAGGGGGAATTATTGACGGGACTGCTGGGAGCGTTCCCGGTTAATCGGCAGGGAATTGATCTGCTGTGGGGCAAGGTGGGGGGGAAAAGGGGCCACTAATGTGTTTCAGGTGGTGCAGGCGACTTGGAAAAAACTTCTAGGGAAGCTGCTGGTGGAAAGGCTATACCCTGCGGACCTACCATGCAGTGTAGACACAGGACTTTGGCAGGTGATTATGCAGATAGGGTTATCTGACCTGAGAGACAGGGTTTGTCGCACATTATAGGATCTGTTTGAAGCAGGGACATTTCAACAGTGGAGTAATCAGTATGCGGTCTCGAGGGGGCATTTCCTCACGTACAGGATGGTGGCTACATGGTTAGCTGTCACATGGAAAAACATTCCAGAAATTCCAGAAGAGCCTCAGACAAGCTCGCTCATGCAGGTGCTACTGGCAAGGGGGGTAAGGGGAAGCTATGTGTTCCAGAATCTATCGGGTGATGCGAGGAGAATTTCCTCAGCAGGATTTAGCAGTGAAGGGCAAATGGGAAAAGGATATGGGTTCCCAAATTTCAAAGGCGGAATGGGCATGAATGTGGGAACAAGTGTGAAAGATCTCTCGGAGTGTCCCAGATGCAGGTTTGAGCTAGCGGGATTGTTCTGTGGTCAAACGTTATTGGCAGGCAGTGGTTTCAAAGGTGAATGAACTGCTGCATTCCCGTTTTAAATGTGTCCCGAGAGTGTGTTTATGGGGTCTGATCCTGTGGGGGGGTGGGGGGGAAGATATATACAACCAGGTTCCTCCTGGCCCAATTTTTGCTGATACTGGCAGAAATGCAGGTGGCTATTGCCTGGAAGAGACCCCAAGGTCCGTCCTTGATGCATTGGATGGAAGTTGTCCATTGGTGGGGGATGGCAGAGCTAGACGTTTTGCAGAGATCCAGCGACCCCGATTCGGAGGATGGGGTGGTGGTGGACTGGAGTCAGATGTTTAATGAGTTACATTCCTCCAAAGATTTAAAACACCCCTGAATGGGAAAGACGGGCGAGCTGGGTGTGTTAATAAATTTGGGGTACTGGGGGGAATAGAATGGGTGGGGGGACGAGCCAGTATGCTCCATTTATGGGGTAAGGGACTATGGGCTGGAGAACTGTTGGATGCAACCCTTCTTGTTGACTCTTTGGTGCTATTGGTTACTGTCAATATTGTGGTTTATAAGAATGTTGAAAACTTGAATAAAATTTTTTTTTTTTATATTTATTTATTTTAATTTATTTATTTTAAATCAAGGCAGGTTGATAATTACAAAACATTGTAAGCAACAATTATTCAGGCATGTTGATCCCCAGTCCTTTTTTCCTTTCCCCCCCTGGCAGATCGCCCCCCCGCCCCCCTTTCCCCTTGGTCCTCGGAGGCAGAATCTTTCCTCCTAGATTGCCCATTTTGCGCCTCAGCGTCTATGTGTCTCCCTCAGGGGACTCTTGGTCCTTCAAGATCCATCGAGCCCTGGTGGGTTTGTAGGTCAGGGCGGGGAAGCGCTGGTCATATTCAAGCACTGGGGCCCAAATATTCTGGAATCGGTGGAGAGTTTCTGCCTGCGCTGCCGTCACCTTCTCCGCAATCAAAATATCCCAAAGTTTAGTCCACCATTGGGCCATGTGAGTGCCTTCCAGGGATTTCCAAGAGCGGGCCAACACCGTTTTCCCCGCTAGCAGACAGTGCGTCAGTAGTTTCGATCTGGTCCCGGAGCGCGGGTAGATCACGGGGATCGGAGCTCCTAGCAAGACTGGCTCTGGTTCCAGCGGGATCGCCGTTCCGGTAATTTGTGTGATGGTCCCCAAGCATGTCTTCCAAAACTGCTGGATCTTTGGGCAGGCCCACCACATATGGAAGAAGGAGCCTGGATGGCCACATCCTCTCCACCAGGAATGGTCCAATTGTGGATTTATGTGGTGGAGTCTAAGGGGCGGGTAATACCACCGTAGCATGATCTTGTACGCACATTCCCTGTTGGTAATGCAGGTGGATGAAGCGTGTGTTCTTGTCCATATGTCTACCCAGGTTTGATCCTCTATTGGGTGACCTAGATCCGCTTCCCACTGGGCCATGCAGCGGGTTCTTGTGACCAGGAAGTCGCTTAAGAAGCGCCTATATAGGGTGGATATTCTTCCACGAGCTGGAAGATCTCCGAGGGTGAGTTCCAGGGCGGTGGGAGGGCGTGTCGCTGCTTGCAGAGTTTGGGGGTGCGAGCACCAGTGACGTAGTTGGATATAGGTGAATCTGTCCCTCTCCTGGAGTTGGAACTTTTCCTTACATTGCTCAAATGTGAGGGGGATCTCTCCCATATATAGCTGCTCTATAGTCTCCAGCCCGCCCTTTATCCAGTTCTGGAAGTTGCAAGGGTGTGCTCCAGGTGAGAATGCCGGATTATGGAAGACCGGGGATCGTGGGCTCAGGCCTCTTGGTACTCCCTTTCGCTTCAGCGCCCAGTCCCAGGAGCTTAGGGTATGCTTGGTTGATAGGAGGAGGTCTCCCCAGTGTGCTCTGAGAGGGGGTGGGATGTGCGGCAAAAATCGTAAGGGTAGGGGCACTTGCGATTGTTCCAGTTCTACCCATCTAGGGCAGTTTGTAATAGTTTGCCACGCCTGGACCTGCGCTAGTTGAGCCGCCACTCTGTAGGCCTGCAAGTCTGGGACCCCCAACACTCCCAGTCTGGAACCCCTTAGCAGAGTTCTGAGGGGGATTCTCGCTCTCTTACCTTTCCAGATAAATTTCAGCATCTTTCTCTGGATATCGCGAAGAGTTGGTGCGGGAATCGCTACTGGGAGGGAGGCGCAGGCGTATAGGAACCTCAGAAGGAGGTTCATCTTACAGGCTGTGACGCGCCCCAGCAGTGAAATCTCTTGGGTCGCCCAACGTTTCAGGTCTCCTTCCAGTTCTTTAAACAACCGGGGGAAGTTAGCTTTATACGTGTCTCTTGGGTCAGCTGGGATGTGGACCCCTAAGTAGGGGATGGCCCTTTTTTCCGATGTTATCGGGCACATCTTGGCCAGTGGCTCCCGCTCTGTCGGGGTGAGGCCGATGCTTAAAGCCGATGATTTGTCAAAGTTTACTGTAAAGCCTGAGACCTCACCATAGCTGGCTATTTCTCGTAGCGCATATTTCAGGGACGAATGGGCCTCCGAGATCGTAAGCAATACGTCGTCCGCATATAGGGCAATTTTGTGTTGCGTGGGGCCACTCTGTAGGCCTTTGATTTGGTCGTTCCGCCTAATTCTTTGGGCAAAGGGCTCCATGGTGAGTGCAAAGAGCAGGGGTGACAGCGGGCAGCCCTGCCTGGTTCCGCAGGACAGGGGGATCGGAGCCGAGCTATGCCCGTTGATCCTCAGGAAGGTTCTTGGACTGTTATAGTTAGCTAGAACCATCGTTTGGAATGTTGTCCCGAAGCCGAAGGCCCCCAGGGTGTGTTTCATGAATGTCCAATCCACCCTATCAAATGCCTTGGCTGCGTCCAGTGCCATTAAGACTAGTTTCTGGGAATTCCGGGAGACAAGGTCTACCAGGTTCAAGGTTCCCCGAATGTTGTCACCTGCCGTCCGGTGTAAGATGAAGCCTGCCTGGTCGGGGTGGATAATCTTTGGTAGGACGCGACTCAGGCGGTTTGCCAGAATTTTTGAATATATGTTTGTGTCAATGTTCAGAAGTGCAATCGGCCTATAGGAGGTCAGGCTTCTCGGATCCTTTCCTGGTTTGAGCAGGAGGATGGTGGTTGATTCCTGCATCGATGGGGTTACTGATCCCGTTTCCCTGAAGGAGTTGAACAGAGTAACTAGGGGGGGGGGGGGGGGTCAGCTGAGATCTAAATAGTTTATAAAATCTGGTTGAAAAGCCGACTGGGGCCCGTGTTTTGAGTGATTTAATGGCCTCCTCAACCTCCTCCCCTGTAATGGGCTCCTCCAATCCGCCTCTCGTCGTGTCGGGGAGACGGGGCAATGCTGCCTTATGCAGGTATTCCATCTGTTGCGGTAGGTTCCGTGGGGTTGCCGTCATGATTTGGGTCAGGTGATCTGTTGCTAGACGTTGCTTTCCGGCTCTGAGTACAGTGTGACCCCATTGGGATCACGCAGGCCGGTGATCGTATTAATGCGTCTCCGTTTGGCTAGTTTGGCCACCAGGAATCTGTTTGCCTTGTTGTTCTTCGCGTAGTATGACTGTTTGGCTTTCGCCATTAGCAGTGCGGTTTGTTCCGCATAGTGGGCTTCTAGTTTTTTCCTCACCGTGCGCATGATTCGCTGCGTTTTAGGGGACCAGCCTTTTTCCCTGTGGACTGCCTCAGCCTCCCCCAGCTCATCCTCTAGAGCTATCCAAGTCTGTCGCCTATCCCGGTGATAGGCCTCTCCCTAGGCGATCAGGGTACCCCTAATCACTGCCTTCATGGCATCCCAATTATTCGTTAGCGAAGTGTCTGAGGCTGGATTCTCATCAAAGAAATTTCTTAGCCCCTCTGCGAAGAGGGAGGAGACCTGAAACGTTGGGCGACCCAAGAGATTTCACTGCTGGGGCGCGTCACAGCCTGTAAGATGAACCTCCTTCTGAGGTTCCTATACGCCTGCGCCTCCCTCCCAGTAGCGATTCCCGCACCAACTCTTCGCGATATCCAGAGAAAGATGCTGAAATTTATATGGCTCTTGTGCCGATGGATATCTCTTTGACGAAGGCCAAGGTTTGCGGGGAGGTCAGGAACAGGTCGATCCTTGAAAAGGTTCGGTGGACGAATGAATAGAAGGAGTAGTCTATTTCGGTGGGGTGAAGCACCCGCCAGGACTCTACTATCTCCAAGGACCTGAACAGCCGGAGGAGGCTTAGTGCCTGGGCGAAATCGCTTGGAGTCGGGGGGTGTGACCTGTCCTTGGTGGGGTCGGGAACCCCGTTGAAATCCCCCGCGATTATCGTTTGGCCCTCTACGAAACGGACGAGAGACGCACCCAGGGTGTCATAGAAGTGTGATTGTCCAGTGTTAGGAGCGTACACCGAGATAAAGGTGTAAAGGTCTCCTAGCAGGAGGCATTTGACAGCTGTAAATCGGCCTTCTGGGCACGTTTTCATTTCCAAAACTTGTGGGTTCAAGTCTTTCCTAAAAAGGATCGCAGTGCCTCCCTTTTTGCTTGTTCCGGATGCGAAGAATTAAAGCGGGAATAGCCGAGAGCGGAGCCGAGTAACATCTGCCGGCAGCAGATGAGTCTCTTGGAGCATGGCTACCGCAGCATCCCGTCCTGGAGCTTTAATAGGATTGCTTTTCGCTTGTTAGGAGAGTTCAGTCCATTAACATTTAGGGAGAGGAGCCTCAGGGTTTGGTGGTCCGATGTCATTTCACTCTCTGTTACTTGGGTTGGGGGGGAGCCGTGGGCTGGTGATTCAACTGCCATTTCCGCTGTGAATCACTAGAATATCATTCTGCACTTGAGGTTTTAACGCGGAACCCCAACGGGGGGCCGCAACTTTAACTGGCGGGTAGGCCGACATTGTGAGTGCGGACGTACCCTTGGCCAACAGGGCCAACTGTCCCATCAAGTATTGTGTACTGTGGGTTTCCAAGGAACCAGAGTTGGAAAGTATCCTTGGAGTGGGTATGAGCCATGGGTATGGCCCACCGCCTTCATCGTCGAGGCTCATCAGTTTAGGAGTAAGGTGGCGGCTCCTTATATAAGTGAGGCCAAGTGAGTCCAGGCTAAAGTGATATTGGAGCCTGAGGATGCGGAAGTGCCTCTGATCATCTCCTTCTGTTGTTTCGCTGTGTTGTCGACCATGGCGATCGTTTGGACTGTGGGGAGGGGAGTGGCTCAGAGTCCCCAGCCCCCTCCGGGTTCGGCGTGGAGAGCTCTCGGGGCGAGGTTGGGTGCATGATTTTCTCTGCGTCCTCCAGGTGGCTAATCCGGCGTAGGGTGCCCTTGTATGTGAACTGTAGGGCCGTCGGGAACAACCATCTGTAACGGACCTGCTGGCTCTGGAGGAATAGTGCCAGGGGTCGGAGTGCTCTCCTTTTCTGAAGGGTGAGTGATGAGAGGTCCTGGTAAATCTGAAGTGGAGTGCTCTGGAAGGTGATCTCCTCCCCTTGGCGGCTGATCGCCGATATTGCCTCTTTGGTCGTGAAGAAGTGGACCCTGGTAATAACATCTGGGGGGGGGCTGAATCCACCCCCCGGCGCGGGGTCCGGTCTAGCAAGAGCTGAGATTTATCTAGGTCCGGGAGTAGGGCCTCGAAGAAGCTCCCCACGTAGTCCGTCAGCTTGTTGTCGGGGACGGAGGTTGGGACGCCCCGGATGCGGAGGTTGTTGCGACGTGCCCGGTTTTCAAGGTCTTTGTGTTTAAACTCCAGGATCTTGCATTTGTGTTGCAAGGTATCAATGGATCTCTGCATTTCCCCCAGAGTGGTGGTATGGTCCCGAGTATGGTCTTCGATTTCTCCGAGCCTCTGCTCGACCTCCGTAACCCTCTGGTCTGTCTGCTCCACTTTGGTGGTAAGTTCTGAGAGGCACGAGCGGAACTCTGCCTTAATGTCCGCCATGAAGGCTACTAGGTCCCCTTTAGTAGCGAGGGCTCCCCTATCCTCTTGTGGCTTCTGTGGGGTAAGTTTAGGGGGATCCTGTTTCTTATTTTTATCTGGTGCAACGAACATGGTGGATATATCCGTGCCCTTGCTAACCTTTGTTTGCCTGGACATGGTGGTAGTGCTGAGCGGTATCGGTCGGATGAGTTACAGAGGGGACCAGGAGTGCGGGAGGCGACTCCAGGGGTGAAAAACGCTCTAAGCTCCTTCCCCGATCTGGTCCTGCAGAGTTCAGGGAATCGTTGGGGCCGCAGATCGTAGGCCTCCGTCGCCCGCTGTTAAGGTGTATTTGAGTGTGGAAGAGAAGCTGGTGGGGGTAGCCATTGCCCCGTGGTGATTCAGGTCGCTGGGTGGGTGTATGGGCCGGGGCGCCCCAGTAAGTGGCGGACCGGGGGGGACCTTGGGTGATTGCTGGGGACCTCTTACTCTTCAGCAGGCTGGTCCGGTTCAGGGAGACCAAATGTTGCGTGGAGGGGGGGTATTGTGGCAGTTGGACCTGTAGATCAGAGCTTATTTGGAGGCAGGGGCGGCCTTCGGGCCTCCGTTCATTCCCCCATGTCCCTGGAACCGGTAGAACACTGGGGAGACCGCGTTCGTGTCCCTCCGTATGTTCCCAGCGTGTGGTTAGCGATGGCGCCGGCTGATGCTGGGGGAAGGGCCGGAGTCGAATATCAGAGCGGGGGTGAGGAGGACCCACCTGCAGCTCCCGGTGCTCCCCAGACAAGTGCATCAGGGTTTGGAGTCCGCTCAGGAAAGGAGGGGAGCGACGGCTCCAGAGTCCCGCTCCCAGCTGAGTATGCGAGCGCAGCGCGCTCCAGTTACAAGCCGCCGCAGGGGAAGCCCTTGCCGTGGACTCCAGCTGCCACTGACACGATCCGGGCGGTTCTGTGCTGGCGGGTCTGCGGACCCTCGAGGAGTGTCAGGCCTCTGCTCGTTCCTCCCCTCCGGCTCCCCGGCACTCCACAGCCCCGTCACCACGAGGCATGTAGTGTGCTGCTGGGCTCCGGCGAAGCCGCCATCTTGTTTCCTTCGGCTGGCAACGGGGGTATAGTTCCGCGGCTAAATTCGGACGGAACGCTCCCGTGTTCAGTGATCATTCTGGGCCAAGTTAATCTGAGTAGGTTCCGGTCGCCTTAGGTGGTATTGGCGACACGGTAGCCTCAGCGGAAATGCCATAATCTGACGGCGGCGGCGGGCATCCCACAGGCGGCTTCAGAGGAGCGACCACATCGATGGCGCTCCAAGCCACGCCCCCCCAACAAATGTTTATTTTAAAAAAGTAATCGAATTGTATGGTCCCAAAACAATGTAGCAAAGGTAGATATTTGTGGTCTAAAGGCAATATTCCACCAAGTATCTTGTTGGATAGCATTGCCTGGGACATTGGCAGACTCTGCAGAATGTTATTGAAAAACTGCCAAGTAAATTGTGTGCTTATAATGACTTGCCAAAATACGGGTTCCTTATGTTGGTAACATTCATGCCAAAAAGAAACTTTGACAAAAAACTTTTCGTCGAATTAATAAAGACAATTTATTGGCACCCAGAAATAAACACGTTTGCATTAGTGTACTTTACTGTAAATATAAAAACTGGCTAAGGCACTATAAAAGCTCACTACACACTGCTAATTGTAAAGCTGTAAATATCACCTTAATGGCCCACAACTCAAAAGAATTCTGTTTTTTATATCGAAAATATCTTTCTGAAACCTGTGGTATAGCCAAAGATGTGTGTTGTGATTTTCTTACCAACCATTATTGGACAGATGTTTCAGGTAAAACTGATACTATCAATGGTGCTCTTAACTTTGACACAGAGGATATACTGAGATCAATTCAAATCATCAAGGTCCCCCGGGCCTGGTGGTTTGGCGAATGCTGTATATAAAGAGCACCACGTACTATGTGCTGGGAATTTTAGCAGTTTCAGAAGATTATGAGCACTGCAAAGACTCCTGATAGTTGGCTCACCTCCATCTTAGTATGTATTCGTAAGAAGGGCAGTTACGCAGAACGTACCAACTTCCACCTCTTTGCCATGTTAGGCATAAGCAGTAAGATCTTTGCTTCACTATTATACCAGTAGCTATCTAAATGGGCAAATCACTGACCCATATAAAGTGGAAACAGATCAGATTTCGTAGAGGCTATAGTACAATATTTGGGCTGCGGGCGATGCACTTACAGACAATGTGAGACTGTCTACTGGAACGCCCCTATACATTTGCTACATAGACTACCCGGCAAAACTCCTAGAAACGTACGTATACAAATGAACCCAAGAACATGTAGAAAAACACCACCTGCTAGACCAAGCACAAGTCGATTTCAGACCCGCAAGAGGAACAGAATCGGCACTATAGTCCATCTGGGAAGTCCTAAAAACAAACGCAGACTCCAACACAACCTCAGCTTTGATTCTGCTCGACCTCTCCGCAGCCTTCGACACAGTTACCAAAAGACTGGAAGACATAGGCATAACAGACATGACACTACTCTGGATCAAATCATTCCTAGCAGACAGAACAGAAACGGTATGGCTAAAACCCTTCAAATCTACTCCACGAGTTAACGACTGTGGAGTACCACAAGGATCCTCACTTTCACCACTATACTTCAACATCTACCAGACTCCAGTAATCAGAATCTTCAAAAAATACAACATTACATGCTACAACTGCGCAGACGACACTCATCTATAAAATCAAAGACACTCAAGCCGATCACTCAACCCTAACCAAGTGTCTTAAAGAAATCTTTAACTGGATGAGAACCAACAACGTAAAGATCAACCCAGGAAAGACAGAAATCATGATTAAATCCAATAACCAAGAGAACAACACCTACATTCCCTGGTCGACAGAAATGGGACCAGCACCAACTCCATCTAAGGCAGTAAAACATCTGGGAGTACTGATGGACAACACCCTAACCTTAGAACCACAAATAAATGCAATAGTCAAGAAATGCTTCTTCCTCCTTCACACAACAAGAATAATCCTACCTTTCCTCTCTTTCACCCACAAAACACTCACAATCGTTGCCCTCATCATGTCAAGAATCGACTACGCAAATAGCCTCTATCTCGGGATGTCAGAATACCTCATGAAGAAATTACAACGCATCCAAAATGCAGCAGCTAGATTTCTCCTCAAACTATCCAGAAGAGACCACATCACCCCAGCGTTAAAAATACTACACTGGCTCCCAATCAAACATCGCATCACCTTTAAAACTATGTGCATAACACACAGGGCAATCACCGGACAAGGGGCAGAATTTCTACAAAAGAAAATAACAATCTACAAGCCAACGAGACTTCTCAGATCAAGCAACGAAATCCGCCTGGAACAAAAACCATACCTCAAGAAAAAACTGGTAGGCTCCTCCTTCTCCCACCTGGCTGCAAAAACCAGGAACAACATCCCGAAAGGAATAAGAAACACCAAAGACCTCCTACAATTCAGGAAACTACTAAAGGCCTGGCTCTTCAACAATGAAAATTCAAACTGAAAAAGTAAAACAATCAAACAGGAGACACAAAGAATAGGATGACAGTTTAGTATGACGCTGACAAACACCAACATCAGACCAAGTAAACCCCCGCAATCACAAGAGAGACAACGCTAGATCAAATAGAACACAAGTAACACCTCATAGACAGAATCAGCTCCCCTGACCAACCCACCCTACAACATCGCCCACTCCTTAAACTCTACCAGATACCATTCTTGAAATTGAGCTGAGTGGATGCTGACAGCTGCCACACTTGAACTGAGTCATGGACATTGGCATGGACTAGGTCAGGGTAGAGTTGTGAATGATGACGGGTGCTGCGCATGAATGTAGGTGCGAACGCTGGCACATGGCATGCTTCAAGCGGGCTGCGAGTAGCATCCTGGGTGAGCAGCTTGTTAAACTGTGAATGCCGACCATTGCTAAGTCTGAATGGAGTGGCTTTGGCTCACTATTGCCTCGTATTGACTGGAATGAGAAGGCTATCTGGGCTAGACTTGCATGGAGTCAAACACCCGCTAACCGCGCAAACAGACAGGTTTGACAGAGATAGGCCGGACCAAAATTGGACACGCTTACGAATGTGGATGGGTGTCAAGTGTGGAAGGGACAGTGGGGTCTGGGCCGGTCACAGATCGGGATGGAGGTGTGGAGATGCTCGTGCCCCCACCCAGAGAGGAAACATGGAAGTTCAGCGCTTTGCTTCCGAACAGCTTGCCAACTAACCTATCCACTAACAATTTTCAACCCTCTGCAGACACCTCTCAAACTCTAAGCGAACACAACCACAAGCCTATAAAAGCAACAGTCCGCACAAACTTCACTACAACAACAAAACAAACCACACATAGACTTGCACAACAGCACACGACGGCTACCGACTGGAAAAATACCCCAAGCCCAGCCAACGTGCGTTAACTGGGTTGAGGCTGCCAACACCTCATCACTGTTCGCTTACACTTTTTCCCGCTTATTCCCACTAACACCTCCCACCCCCTTTTTTCAGAGCCACCAGAGCACCAGGGGACCACTCCAGTGGTGATAGTGTGTGGGTACAAATATCCTATAACAATAACATTAACATAACTATACTGCAGCCTTTGATTGTGTAAATAGGTCTAGACTGAGGGGCAAATTGAAAAAGTGGGGTATAAATCCAACTCTGTTATATTACATAAAATTGTTGTACTCAGATACAATAGTCCAAGTGAGAACTTCCCAAATGGGTACCCTATCCAAACCAATACCCACAAATATTGTCCTAAAACAATTACTTGCCCCTCTTCTTCATAACCTCTAAGTAGCCGATCTCGAATAACATCTATTAAAATGTAACATCTTTCCACCTAGGCTAGCTGGAGTGCCGATTTCATGGATCTGCTACTCAGACGATACCATGCTTAAGGATTTAAGACCAAAATGCCTTCAGCGTTCTATCGATTGCCCTTCAGGAATACACCCTTCTAAATGGTCTAAAGCTAAACCAGTCTAAAACTTAGATGATGGTGGTTAGAAGAAAAAAAGTTAAAATAAATACTTTTACTTGGTATATGGAAGAGGGAAAGTTGACACGTGCATATACTTGGGACAGTCAATTAAGATAAATCCTACAGTGAACTACTGTTGGGAATATTTCTCTGCTAAAATTATTCCCAAATGGAAACTGATAAATAATCACATCAACCATAGGTGTGGAGGCTCGAAAAAAAGTAAAATTTAAGTTTATAAAAAGGGCCTTGTACCAAATATTATATACGGTCTGGAACCTCTCCCTGCCAGGCATATATCTTGGGTGGGGCGCTTACAAGGAAAGATACTGCGCTCCTTACTCTGCTTGACTAAATCAGTCCCAGTAGAGGCATTATGATTAGAACTTGGTGTACCGTCTTTGGCATCACTTTGGAAGATCGCCTATTGTAAACTCTATTTAAAGATCAAATTTGACAAAGATATAGTAAACTATATGCTAGTGTTGTTCGCTAAACATGTTCTCTATGGACATGGAATGCAGCTTTTGCAGACCTAATTAACACAGTGGAGTCCCATTTGTGTGAAATTGAATTAACTAGTCCTAATGAGTCGAATCTAGCAAGTTTCTATAATGATCTGAAATGAAAAACCAAGAATTGGGACTGGATAAAACCGATAGAGAAACTTGCAGCAAAGAAAAGAAATGCACTATACTCGACGCAGGCCCATCAAATAGACCAACCACGAAGCTATTTGTTTAAGTTAAGTAACTCCTCCCTAAATTGCTTTGTCTTGTGTCAAAGCTTTAATATCCTCCCAGTATATGAATATACAGGAGCTTGGCAGAAAGTACCAGCAATAGAAAGAAAGTGTCATCTTTGTAAAACTGATGTTGAAACAGCTAGATACATATTGACTGGCAGTTCCAGCCTTATGAATGAATATCAACGAGGATATGTCCATCTCGGTCATAGGCTAAAAAATGGTAATTAACATCAGTTTTGGTCAACAATTTACTCTGCAGGTTCACTTGTTATTACAGGAGCGGCCTATTTTGTTTGGAAATCAGCTTTGTCGAAATGTTTGGCACTGTAGACTTGAGATACGAACCGAACTAAATGATTATGTTGTTTATTAATTGTAATATTCTTTTTGCTTTTAATTGTATATTGTGTGATTAAAAGGATACACTGATATTAATATTGTGAATTTGTATTATATGTTGGTGAAAAATGTAACACTGATCCTCCTTCTTTAAAATGTATTTTTGTATAGTGAAATAATTGTATGTATAGTGGAAAAAAGGCTAGAAAATAGCCATATGCACTTAATTCTTTTTTTATTAAAGCTGCGTTGGGTGGTTCTGAGGATTTGGGCTCTCCTTTACAGCCGTGTGGGTAGTGTATCATAGTTACAATTGGTCAGAGAATTGAGCTCAAAGAGAACATTTGCTCTCAAGAGTAAACTCATGATCATGTACTTTAAATAATCAAGCAAAATCATCGCCAACAGGTCTTCCAAAAGACAGTATAATTGATTATTATTTGGGGCACTGCCTGGCTAAAAGCAACCCATAATGCTTCGGAAGTTATTGCAGGGGAGCTGCCAAGAACACATCTATGCACCACAAAAATCAGGGATCGCTATGGTGGACGCCACTTTGGCATTTTTATATAAAAAGCTGAATGTATGTATGTGTGTATGTTTGTCCGGCTATACAAATCTGCACTGTTGAACACACTGCTACAACATTTTACATGGATTCCTCATTTGTCTGAGGCAAGATTGCAGTCTATGTTTGGATGCAAAAAATGTACTCCGTCGACACCCTCATTTACTGATGCTCACCCCGATCCACTAACGTAGGTAACTAGGAGGAGGCAAAATTTGGAAAAGTGTCTGAAGCAAAATGTTCAATATGTTGGTTATTCCTTTAACATGTATTACTACTGTATACAGTTCAAAGTGTTTAATAAAGCATTTTTAATAAAACAACATTTTATCACACCACTCCAAATATGGGAAATGGCAAGGTTACAGTTTACTTAAGTTCATTCACAAGAAGAGAGAACAATCAATCAATCTTTCTTGGACATTTTCTCAAATGTGCTGAATGAACAACAGAATTGATCCACACTTTAGTGGATTCCTCCCGTCCCTCGCACACCCTATTGTGTTGTAAAACAACCAATGGCTCTGTATTCCTTCTGATACTTCAAATAATAACTTTTGATACAGTTTTGTTAAAAACAAAAGGATTTACTTATCCCGTACTTAGTTTCATATAAATATTTTACACATCATATCAAAAAGATCATGTTCATTTTATCATTAACAAAAAATCAAATTTTCATTGTCGTCCTCACACGTTGTATTTGTCTCCAGAAAATGTTGCACGCCAATACAAATATAAACTATTTTGATTCTAGGTATTTTCTTGTGTCCTTGAATTCAAAATATTTGGAGTATTGCAACTTCTTGAGTACCTGCTCTATGCGTTTTGGGAATAGGTTCCCTTCTTCAGGAGCTTTCTATCCTGCATGATTTTTTGTCCTTTATCTATAACATATAAATCATAATAATCTCTTATTAGTGTTAGATAAACTTCTAAACTTTTAAACAAATATTTGTTAACATTTTTGACTATCATGCTGTAATCCTAGATAATCACCTGTATAATGTCATCTGCTCATTTCATAACTTCTCACATGCAAAGATGCTTTCATGAGTCACGTGGCTACCTAAAAATAGGGGAACCATTGTGAGACAATCAGCTCATTTCACCCCCCAAAGGAATAAGAGGCTTAAAAAAGGATATATTCTTCACTATCCAATTCTTTTAAAAGGATATTGTATTGTATAGGCATATCTACTTATAATCCCTCCTCTTCAGGGTTCAAGTTTACCTGTCTGGTATATGGAGTCAGCGCCCAATAGGCTGACAGAGAAAGTATTAGTTCCTCACTCCCGGATTGTTAATATCCGATTTCTCCCAGAATTCTTGGCAAGCCACATTCACCTCTAAATAAAAATGGGAATTTATATGAGGATCAATGTTTAAGGGATTTCAACTTCAAAACAGTGGTGATGGTTATCCATCTATTGTCAATGTGCTTAACCATTGATTGTGGTTTTGGTCATCAATATCTTAATTTTTGGAAGTCATCTCTATCCTATAGCAGCCTTCAGAAATTCCTTTCTGGCAAGTGGCAGTAATCCCACAAGTTTAAATGTAATTTTAGATGTAAAACTGAGCCATATAGGCTCCCCTTGTTGTTAAAGTGTTGCTCATCTATAGACAATAGGGGGTAATTCATTGTTAAGACTGATTTTCTATACTCTGGCCTGGTGGACAGATGTATAGAAGGCCAACCTATATTGTGACAGGGACAACTCTGGGAAGCTGTAGCCAAACCAGTTTAAGGTAGCAGTGACAGACAGTCTAAGCTAAGTTCTTCAGAGGGGTGAGAGTGTAAAGGGTCCACAATGAGATCACACAATGGGAGCCACAAATTACACTTAGACAGGATGTATAACAATACAGTTATTTAATTATGGTCAAACACTATAAGAAAAATGACTACAAGCAGGTAGACTTATCAACCAATACCATCAAACTAAAATACATATATACAGTCACAGGGTCAAGTGCATAATACAAATCAAAATACTCCTGCAAGGGAATGAATAGGTGAGTTCACAGAGATGATCCCTAACTAATATTGTCCAACCCTAAATTGCCTGGAGCCTTGTGCCCTATTGTTCAGGATACAAAGACACAGAACTCATGAGGCAGGAGAAAATGTAGGTAGGGTCTCTGGGGTCCAGTGATGGATTCTTAGAGCCAGGGTTCAATATAGACAAGTTTCCAAAATTACCGCCAACAGTCAGAAGTCTTGCTAAGGCAAATACTGGCAAAGCCAATAGGTTTAGGATAAAGGATAGCATAAATCCATTGACTTATAATGTAGGGGTATGTTAAAAGTTCTGTAACTTACCCCCCTCACTCCGAATCTTCCCAAGACTTTCCAAAACAAAGGAAGGGTGTCCTGGCTTGCTTTTCACACCGAATTCTGCGGTCCTCAATTTTCACGGGTTGCAGGTTGGCGTGATTCTCCGGTTAGGATCTTTTGCTGGTGCAAGGACTCTTGATGAAGAAATGCAGAAACAAACGATGCAGAACCCTTCTCGAGACTGGAGGCAGGTCAGAAAAGCAGGTTTCGGACTGTGCACGCTGCGCACAGCAATGCAGCAGGACTCAGTAGCCACGGTCGGACTTTCCGGTCTTTCTCGGGTCCCCTTGGTGCTAGGACGCCGAAATTCCACAGAAGGGGTCGTTGCAGTGGCAGCTGACAGTGTAGCAGGTTTCAGGCGGAAACTCAGAACGGCAACGAAGATAACCCGGTAGCCCAAAAACAAAGCTAGTCAGCCACAGGACGATTCCCGGGCACTTCCGAAGGCGGTTTTTGTGCTGGGCACTCAGTAGTCTTCGGGAATGGATGGTCCCTCCACTCCTGGGGTCCTAGCACCTTCGCAGGCCTACTGGAGATCACGAGACAGACAGGGCTCCACCAGGACTGCAGCAGAAGTTGGTTGCCAGGCCTCCTTCAGACAGGTTACAGGTTTCTTTGCAGGTCTTCTCAGCTGGATGGATTCTTGGTCCTTCAGGTTCTTCCAGGATCTCTGAGAAATGCATGCAGGGGACCTCTTCTTACCCTAAAAGGCAGGTAGGAGTCGAAACTCCCACTAGCCAATGGCAGAACTAGCCCACACACACACCCACAGTGATCCAATCAGGACAAATGGCGGGAAAACTCATGCATAGACACACAGAAGAACAAGTTACTTACCAACTGTAACGTTCTTTCGACTGGATGTTCCTCCCACGTATTCCTCATCTTGTGATAAATCGTTATCTCCAGCTTTGCTGCTTCGGAAAAAAAAATTCTCGGCAGAGGGCGCTGTGCTCGAGGTCGTGGCGTCGATTGTCCCTCGACGTACTCCGTACTCTGTCGACATCACCGATGGTATAAGTAGCTCGAGCCGCGCCCGTTGTTTCAGTTCTGTTTTTTTGATGAAATATATATAGGAGGAACACCCAGGCGTGTCCCATGACCGATACATTCTTCGTGAGAGGAAAGTGTAAGAAAACGTAAACTGTACTGTGGGGTAGGATGGGAGGGTCAATGAAGAATACGTGGGAGGAACATCCAGTCGAAAGAACGTTACAGTTGGTAAGTAACTTGTTCTTCGAATGGATTGTGTCCTCCCACGTATTCCTCATCTTGTGATAGGCTCCCATAGCAGTATCAATTTTTTGGAGGTGGGAGTACCATTTCAGTTTTCGTGGACAGAATGCAGAACTGCCTTTGAAAATAAACCCTTGTTAGAGGAGGCAGTGTCCAAACAATAATGTTTAACAAAGGTATGTATTGTTTTCCAGGTTGCAGCTGTACAAATGTCTGCTGCCGGGACTCCCCTCTTTAGAGCCGCAGAAGTAGCCATTCCCCGTGTAGAATGGGTACGAAGCCCATCTGGTGGTTCTTTTCCCGTTAGTCTGTAGAATTCCACTATGGCTAATATGATCCAGCGGGAAATGGTCTGTTTTGTTACAGATAAGCCTAATTTTTGACCAGTGTAACCTACAAACAGTTGGTCATCTTGTCTCAATTTAGCCATCCTAGAGATGTAAAAACTAAGAGCCCTCTTGGGATCTAATCTGTGTAATCTCTCCTCTTCTTTGCCCGGGTGAGGAGGAGGATAAAACGTAGGAAGTACTATTTTTTGTGACAAATGGAAGTCCGAGAATACTTTTGGCAAAAATGAAGGTTTGACTACCTTATCTTTATAAAAAATAGTATATGGTGGTTTGCATGAGAGAGCCTGAAGTTCGCTAACCCTGCGGGATGATGATAGGGCCACAAGGAGGACAGTTTTTAAAGTCAAAAGCCTCAATGGACATGAGTGCAGAGGCTCAAAAGGTATGCAAGTCAAGAATTTTAATACTAAATTGAAGTCCCAGGCTGGTCCATGAAAAGGTACTGGAGGGTATACATTAGTGAGCCCCTTTAAGAATTGAATTATTAACGGTATTTTGAAATATGAAACCTCTTCCGAGGAGTGCTTGAAAATGGACAGCGCAGCAAGGTATCCTTTTATTGTTCCTATCTGGAGCCCCAGATTAGCTAGATGTAGCAGAAAGGAGAGCACCATTGGGGTGCCACACTTAAAAGGGTCCACATCCTTGTCTTTGCACCAGTTACTAACCCTATTCCAGCGACATCGGTACAAAGACTTGTTGCTGGTCTTCTGGCCGAAAGCAAGATTTCCATTACATCATCCGGAAGATCCCAATCCTTGTATCTCAACCTCTCAGAAACCATGCGTGAAGGTTGAGTTTCTTGACCTCTGGATGGAGAACCCGACCTTCCTCTTGCGAGAGAAGATCCTCTCTTTGCGGAAGACGTATTGGAGGGCAGATGGACATGTCTAGAAGGTCCGGGTACCACGTCCTCCTGGCCCAATCCGGGGCAATTAGGATCATGGTTTTCCTGAACTTTCTCAACCTCCTGATTACTTGAGGAATCACGGGGACTGGGGGAAACGCGTACAGCAGTGGAAAATTCCACTCCACTACGAATGCGTCTCCCAGAGCTCCTCTTTGAGGAAATTCCCTTGAGCAGTACTGATCGCACTTACGGTTGATCGCGGTGGCGAACAGATCCACTTGAGGGGTTCCCCAAAGGGCGAAGATCTCCAGAAGGACTTCCTGAGCCAGCTCCCACTCATGAGAGACCGTGCTCTGCCTGCTCAGAGCGTCTGCCACCGTGTTCTTCTCTCCGGCTAGGTGAACTGCCAACAGAGAGATTCCTTCTTGTATTGCCCAGAACCAGAGCTGCATTGCCTCTATGCAGAGTGGCAGTGACCCTACACCTCCTCTCTTGTTGAGATAGTACATGGCCACTGTCTTGTCCGTCATTATCAGAACATTCTTTCCCTGTACAGAGGGCAGAAAGGCATTCAGAGCTAGTCTGATTGCCCTCAGCTCTAATAGGTTGATGTGTAGTTTGGACTCCGATGGAGACCAACGACCGCTGATTGTCAGATCGTTGGTGTGTGCTCCCCACACACTTGGTGAGGCGTCCGTCACTACCGTTATCTCCGGCCATGGTTGCCAAAAAGATTCTCCCTTGAGAATGTTGTCGTTGCAAGCCCACCATAGAAGATCCGAGCAACTGCGCTCAGGACTTGCAGAAGATCCGACATATTCCCTGAGAACTAGGACCACTGAGTTCTGAGTGCCCATTGAAGGGATCTCATTCTCAACCTGGCCTCTGGTACTAGGAAAATGCAGGATGCCATGAGGCCGAGCAACCTGAGAAAATCGAAGGCCGGTAGACGTTGGGCATTCTGGAATTTTGTTAC
This sequence comes from Ambystoma mexicanum, assembly GCF_040938575.1. Classification (NCBI taxonomy): domain Eukaryota; kingdom Metazoa; phylum Chordata; class Amphibia; order Caudata; family Ambystomatidae; genus Ambystoma; species Ambystoma mexicanum. Next base: position 487,388,771 of record NC_090922.1, on the reverse strand, counting down.
CATCTGCTGGATGTGGAGAGCTCTCACTTCGGGAGGCGAGGCTTTTCCCGAGGAAGTGTCCAAGACTGCTCCGATAAACTGGAGTTTCTGGGCTGGTATCATGTGGGACTTCTTGAAATTGAGGGAGAAGCCCAGTTTGTGGAGGAAGTGGCAGGTGATCGAAAGATGTTCTTGAGCTTGATCTGGAGAACTTGCTCCGATCAACCAGTCGTCCAAGTAGGGATATATGTGAATACCTCCTTTCCTGAGACTTGCTGCCATAACCGCCAAGAGTTTGGTGAAAACCCTCGGGCGGAGGTCAACCCGAATGGCAGAACTCGAAACTGATAATGAGAATTGCCAATCGCGAACCTCAGGTACTTTCTGTGCTTTGGATGGATTGGCACATGAAAGTAAGCATCCTGAATGTCCAATGATACCAACCAATCTTGGAGTTGGAGAGCCTGAAGGATCTGAGAAAGAGTCACCATCTTGAACTTGTCCTTCCTGAGGAACTTGTTCAAGTTTCTCAAGTCCAAGATGGGTCTCAGTCCTCTGTCCTTTTTTGGGATGAGAAAATATGGGGAGTACCAACCCCTGTTCCTCTCCGCTACAGGTACCAGTTCTATGGCACCTTTCTCTAGCAGGGTTAAAATTTCCTGCAACAGGAGCGGATCCGGAATTTTGACGGAGTTGGCTCCCGGTGGATGATTCTGAGGCCTTTTTAGAAAGAGGAGACAGTAACCTTGGGCTACTGTTTATAGTGCCCAAGCATCTGAGGTAATGCCCCGCCATTCCTTCAGATGTTGAGAGATCCTGCCTCCCACTGGTGTTTTGTGTAACAAGGTCTCAGAGGGATTTGGAGGCGGCTGCAGGAGTGGCTGAGGGTACAGATGCCGCTCCTGAGGCTGATTTTGCACCTCTTCCCCATGCTCCACGAGGGAAGTTCATTTTGCCCCTTTGAGAAGCCTGTCCTCTTCTTCTACCAAAAGAGGAGTAGTATCGAAAAGAACGACCCCTCCAGGAAGATGAGCCGGAATAGGGTTTTAGAGGCTGGCGCAAAGAGGCGCTAAGTGACTTAGCTGCCGCTTTCGAGGTCTGAAGTTTCTCTAGGCTTTCATCAGCCTTTCTGCCAAAGAGCCTCGAGCCATCAAAGGGCATGTTGAGGAGTCTAGCTTGCACGTCCGGTGCAAATCCCGACTTCCTCAGCCACGCAAATCTGAGTAGCACAACGCTTGCAGCCATGGATCTGCTGATACTATCAGCAGTCTCCAGTCCAGACTGGAGGCATTCCCCCATTGCCTACTTTGACTATATTCAGGAAGCCTTCCCTTTCCTCGCCTTCCGGAATATGATCAGCCGCCGCCGAAATACAGTCCCACAGGGTATGGGTAAACCTGGCTAGGGTACAGGTGACATTTGCCGACTTAAGTGCCATACTGCCTGACGTGAAAACTTTACGTGCCCAGGCGTCAATTTTTTTATCCTCTCTATCTGGAGGGATAGTTGGATAAGCAGTTTGTTTTGAAGTGGATGCTGCTTGAATGACTAAACTCTCTGGAGCCGGATGTTTATTCAAATATTCAGGATCCGATCCAGCTGGTCTATATTTTCTTGGAAAAGTGCTATCTGCAGCAGCAATGGTTTCAGGTTTCTCCCATTTTTTCTCCACAGTCCTTTGAAGGGCCCTGCGAAAATGGAGAATCGGATCCTTCTGAGGTCCCTTGACGATAATATCCGTCATGTCATCTTGTTAAAAAATGGGTGAAGTATTACCCCAACCCATGTATTCAACTACCCTGGTCATAAGACCCCTGTACCCAGCATCTGCATGCTCTGCAGGATCAGGTTTGGCGAACTCTAATTCTGGGGATGTGTCAACTCCACTGGCAGAATGTAGAGTATCACTCAGGTCTCTCATTCTAGATTCCTGGTCAATAAGTTCTTCAGGAACTTGTCTTGTACCATAAGTAACTCCCAAAGGAGTAACTTCGTCTTCTTCTGAAGCAGACTCTTCATAGATTGCAGACATAGATTTGAAAAAATCTGATCTGGGCAAAGGAGTGAATCTCCTTTCTTCTTCTTCCATCTGCTTCGAAGGAAATGGCAAATCCCTCGAAGTTTTTGAAGGTGTCTTCGAAGCCTTCGAAGTTTTCGAAGATGACTTCGATAATGGCGTCGATGACGCATTTGGCATTGGTGTCGAAATTATCGACGTCAAGGGCGTCGACAAAGTTGTCGAAGTCTTCGACGATTTGTGTTTCTTGGCCGGCACTGGAGAGGTGCTCGACTCTCGAAGTTTCTTTGACGGTTTGACGTCGACTCAAGGTTTTTTGTATTCCTCGACGCTACTGGTCTTGGCCATAGTAGTCTTGGACTTCCCTTTGTCGTCCAATGGAGCGACTTTAGGGATATGGCTTTTTCGAGGTTCTTTCGAGGGGGTCGAGGCCGCATTCTCGAAAACCTCCATCATCGTTTTGCGGAATTCTTTCCACTTACTGGGAGAATCCGATTTAGTTGGACACCGAATTTCTTCGGTCGACTCTGAAGAAGAAGGTGATGAGGGAGATCTATGTCTCCTCTTCATTTTTTTCGATGACGACGAAGAATGTCTCGATCTACTCCTAGATCGAGATCTCTTCGAGTGCCTATGGCGATCCGATCCCTTAGAATCAGTCGCTTTTTTATTTTTTTTTGACGAAACCTTTTTTGAGGCCTCCCTCCCCACCGACAGTTTACCTCTCCTCTCACAAAGAGCTTTTTCGGTCATCGATTGGCCGGACCCGCAGTCGTCGGTTCGGTGACTGGAACCGAGACACCAGAGACAAATCCGGTGGTGATCGGTGATCGACATCTTAGATCCACAATCTGCACACTTCTTAAACCCAGTCCTGGGAGTCGAAGGTGTCGAAGATGATGACATTTTCTTCACAGAAAATAGAAGCGCGCCGTTCTCGATAGCGAAGTGATCGGAAAAACGGAACTGAAGCAACGGGCGCGGCTCGAGCTACTTATACCATCGGTGACGTCGACATAGTATGGAGTACGTCGAGGGACAATCAACGCCACGACCTCGAGCACAGCGCCCTCTGCCGAGAACATTTTTTGCCGAAGCAGCGAAGCTGGAGATAACGGTTTATCACCAGATGAGGAATACGTGGGAGGAAACAATCCATTCGAAACCAGGATGTGTATTAGGGTCAGGCTGACCGGGCCCACATCCGGCCTGCAAACACAGAAAGCCCTCCAGTAGCTCGCCAAAAGCTGCTGCTTTCCCGGGCACTGGAAGTCCTTATAAGGATCTTTCTGGTCTCTGAGGCCAGGAAGAAGGCTAAACAACAAGATTAAAAAAGAATGGACGAAAAACCTTGTGGCACGGCCATGTTTGACCAATAGCCACAGTAAGTAGCCAAACCCGGTAAGCTAAAACGAAATTCCCCCAAAAAGTGGGAAAATGTCACTGCTGCCACCAGCCCATCTTTTAAGCACCTCTAGAGTAACCAACAAATCCTTTGAGTGTTAGTCTAGGGCAAAACAAAAATAAACCCCATTGCACTGCAATGTAAGCTGCTGTGTGCGATGATAAAAAGTTACCACATTTGATACAAAAGTAACCACAAGTAGCAACATAGTCACAAGACTAAGGGAAACACTGTTTCCCAGTACTGATAGCCTTAAGGACATATCAGTTTCCCCATAACATGTGAGCAAAGGCCAGTACAGTGAAGCTTAAGGCTTCACTGCACTGGAAATAGTACAGGTCACATTGAAAAATAAAAGCAAAAAGTTTGGGGGTTCCATAAAGATGGAAGGAAAGGTGCAGTAAAGAGAATCTTTCCTAACACACATGGAATAAATGTGCGCCGAAATTTGTGGCGCAAGCTGGCGCAAGCGTGAAAAAGCTAGCGCATGCATGCGAATCGCATGCGTGCGATTCATGGAAAGCCCTGCGCGTGTTTTTCCCAGGATGTGCGCCAAATCCGCGCTTACATCACACGTCACTGCGACTTTCCAAATGTGTGCGCGACAGGAACGGGGAAATCGCACAACTTTTCGCGCACACACCTAAAAAGGGGTCGTAACACGGGGAATGGGGAACAACGCATGAAAATGTAGGCGTAACGTGGGAAGTACCGCTGGGAAACGCACGCAACACCCACATGCTAGTGAACAACACGTATTCATGGAATCGAAAAGGGAAAACCCACGCACGTCAAAACACACGCACACGCACAAATACATCTGCCACACAAAAGCAGGCGGAAGCGCCCCCGCGCAGCATAAAAGTGCGCGCAAACAACAAACAAGCATATACAGCTATCATGAATGTCCTATTCCTCACAGCAGTGATCGTGGGACACCGCAGGAGGAAGAGAATAGCCAGGCCCCACATTTTTTTGCCCAGCACCAGCCTTTTTGGGATGCCCAATGACCAGGTCTATGGCAAGTGTAGGTTTCCATCTCATATCATATTAGACCTGGTCACGGAGTGGGAAGATGACCTCACATCACCCACCCTGTGCTCCCAAGCACTGAGCCCCTTGGAAAAGGTGCTCAATGTACTGCATTTTTTGGCCACTGGGTCATTTCAGTAGACAACTGCCATAGTGGGGTGCATCTCACAGCCCACGCAGTCACGTTGCCTACACCAGGTGCTTGCAATCATCACTGCACGCCCCTCAGTCCGCAGGCACATATACATGCCCAGAACACCCACAGAAAGGCAGGATGTGGTCCTGGACTTCTACAGGGTGGCACACTTCCCCAAAGTGCTTGGTGCCATAGATTGCACCCATGTGGCCCTACATCCACCTAGGGCCACTGAAAACATCTACCACAACCGCAAGCACTGGCATTCCATCAACGTGCAGGTTGTATGCAATGCCATCACTTCTGTCTATGCAAACTATCCTGGGTCCACCCATGTCAGCTTCATATACAGAATGTCTGCCCTGAGCCGGGCCCTGGAAGCTGGGAAGCATTGTGACACATGGCTCATAGGGGAGTACAAATGCCTGTGCACATGCATGCATGTCACACACAGACAAATACACAAGCCCAACTAATGACAACCCTTATCACCTTACCAGGGGACAGTGCCTACCCTCTGAGCACCTACATGATGACGCCAATACGGAACGCCACCACACCACCCCAGGTAAGATACAAAGCAGCCCATATTGCAACCAGGGCCATATTGGAGCGCACATTCGGAGTGCACAAGTCACACTTCCGCTCCCTTGACCGCTCTAGCAGACAGCTACTATATGCACCCCCAGTAGTGTGCCGGATCATTGTGGCAGCATGTTACCTGCACAACGTTGCAACACGGTGGGGCGTACCGGTGGAAATGTTGGTGCCCCCACATCCCCAACCACACGCACGGCCGCTGCGCATGGGAGAGGAAAGGGCATGTGGTGAGGCAGCCCGTACCCAGCTTGTTGCCACATTTTTCACCTAAACTCCAACCCCTGCACACAAGCCTGGCACATACCAGATGACAATCGATGATGAGAAAGGGACATTTAACTGTCACAATCTTACCACCCTGAGAATGTGTCCACGGAAGTGCCACATTGTGTGCATCCCTAGCTACTTAAACACAACCAATCCTGTGTGACCAAAAGGAACACTTGCAAGGTGCATATCCCCCCCTGCAAAACAGGGCATGAAAGTACTGGTATACCACCCAAACCCTCCCAACCCCCTTTACCCCTGTTTGCCACACCATACCATGGTATGCAACGGCAAAACGTCAAACCATATGCACAACACATGACACTATAGTCATGAAGTGCCACGTGAGAAATGTAAATAGGCACCAGACAATTACACCTGCCATGGAATATGAAGAAATGAGTGACCAAAACCTCACACCCTGAAAACGGTGGCACAAACGCATGCCACCAGTGTTGCAAGCAAGAAAAGTCAGAATACCTGTTGTCATGCACATTGGACAATAGCAAATTGGCATCACAAACACTGTGTGCTGGATGTGTGTCCCCTGCAAAACACACCGCTCACCGGACAGCACAGTGAGTGTGCATTGCGTTGGGGAAACCCCTTGAGCATCATGAAAAATAAGTACAATCAACCAAATAGTATGTCATGCATGTACACGATCAATGAATCGGAAGTGAACATGGATTGTCGGGACAGCATGCCTGAGAAGGCAATCTGGGTGAACGTGTGTGCATGGTGTCGCCGTGGTTGGTGTGGGGGCGTTGCCTAAGTGTTTGTGTCAGTAGGGACATGCATCGAATACATGCATGTGAAATGAAGTGAGCCTCAGTGTCCTGTACACAGCACATGTGAACATTGCACTCATATATATATATTGTACAGAGTACTCCACATCGACAATGGCAGACAGTGAAAAATCACTGATTAATTGAAAATCCTTATAGGGCTTACACACAAAGTGCATCAAAGTGCCTCAAGGAGGGAGGGAACAAGGGAGAAGAACAAGTTACTTCTTACCTGGTAACGTTCTTTCGACGGGATGTTCCTCCGACGTATTCCTTATCTTTGATAATACGTTTCCAGCTTGCCTTGCTGGCCTCGGACATTTTTTCTGCAGAGGGCGCTGCGCGTCGACGTCCGCCGAGTCGATGCCCCTCGACGGCCACCGTATCGGCGCCGACGTCACCATGCCCATAAATAGCCATGCGCTGCGTCCGTTGCTCAGTTCCGTTTTGTAGCATAAGAAAAGACATACCTGACTCGGTTAGTAACCTTGAAGGAGCGAAAGCTGCAACCACAAGGGAAGTTATCACTGCAGGGATGGATGGGAGGGGCGATAAGGAATACGTCGGAGGAACATCCCGTCGAAAGAACGTTACCAGGTAAGAAGTAACTTCTTTTTCGAAAGGGATTGTGTCCTCCGACGTATTCCTTATCTTTGATAGACTCCCATAGCAGTGGTATGTAATTGGAGGAGGGAGTGATATTGTTATGTATCCCTTTAGGGATGGACCGAATGTAATACGGCCTTGCCAAATCTGGTCTCTTGAGCAGTGGAGGAATCCAGATTGTAAAATTTTGTGAATGTATGTGCGGACGACCATGTGGCAGCCGCACATATGTCTCGGACCGGTACCCCTCTTTGGAGAGCTGAAGAGGCTGCGATACCCCTGGTTGAATGAGCCCTAAGATTTTGGGGTGGCTCTTTCCCTGCCAGTCTGTAACATTCCAGGATGGCCAAAATAATCCACCTGGAGATGGTTTGTTTTGTTATGGGTAGTCCCAACTTGTGACCTGAGTATCCTACAAACAATTGGTCTGCTTGCCTGATCCAAGCCATTCTGCTGATGTAAAGGCTGAGAGCTCGCCTAGGGTCCAGCCTGTGTAGCCTTTCCTCCTCTTTCCCCGGAAGGGGAGGAGGGTAGAATGAAGGCAAGGTAATTTTCTGAGTAATATGGAATTCAGAAACCACCTTTGGGAGGAAATTAGGCTTCACCTGTAGGAAAACCTTGTCCTTGTGGAAGATTGTATGTGGGGGTTTACAGGAGAGAGCTTGTAGCTCACTCACCCTCCTAGCAGATGTTAGTGCTACCAATAGGACAGTTTTAAGCGTGAGAAATCTCAATGCGCAAGAGTGAAGAGGTTCGAATGGAGTGCCCATTAAGAAGTTTAAGACTAAATTTAAGTCCCATAATGGAACCTGGAATGGTTTTGGAGGGTAAACATTAGTTAGACCCTTGAGAAATTGTACCACTAGAGGAATATTGAAATACGATGGTTCCTCCGCAGTGCGCTTGAAGATAGAAAGCGCTGCGAGATAGCCTTTTACAGTGCCAACTTGAAGGCCTGAGTTTGCCAAGTAGAATAGAAACGATAACACCGTTGGTGTACCACATGAAAAAGGGTTGATATTCTCTTCCCTACACCAGCTGCAAAACTTGTTCCAACGGCAGCGGTATAAAGACTTTGTTGCTGGTCTTCTGGCCGAAAGCAACACCTCCATGACATCATCAGGGAGATCCCAATCCTTGTACCTCAACGTTTCAGAAGCCAAGCGTGAAGGTTGAGGGTTCTGGTGTCTGGATGGAGAACCTGACCTCCCTTCTGCGAAAGAAGATTCTCTTTGAGTGGAAGACGGATTGGAGGGCAGATGAACATATCTAGAAGGTCCGGGTACCACATTCTCCTGGCCCAATCCGGGGCAATTAGGATCATGGTTTTCCGGAATCTTCTCAACCTCCTGATCATTTGAGGAATAACAGGGACTGGTGGGAACGCGTAAAGGAGTGGAAACTCCCAGTCCACTTCGAACGCATCTCCTAGAGCTCCTCTCGGTGGAAATTCCCTTGAGCAGAACAGATCGCACTTCCTGTTGGTGCTTGTGGTGAACAGATCCACCTGAGGGGTTCCCCAAAGGGCGAAGATCTCTTGAAGGACTTCCTGAGCTAGCTCCCACTCGTGGGAGACTGTGCTCTGCCTGCTCAAAGAGTCAGCTGTCAAATTCTTCTCTCCCGCTAGGTGGACTGCCGATAGAGAGATTCCTTCCCGAATTGCCCAAAACCAGAGCTGTATTGCCTCTCTGCACAGTGGCAGTGATCCTACGCCTCCTCTTTTGTTGAGGTAGTGCATGGCCACCGTGTTGTCTGTCATCATCAGGACATTTCTCCCCTGTACTGATGGCAGGAAAGCTTTCAGCGCTAGTCTGATCGCTCTCAGCTCTAATAGGTTGATGTGTAGTCTGGACTCCGATGGAGACCAACGACCGCTGATGGTCAAGTCGTTGGTATGGGCTCCCCACCCTGTGAGCGAGGCGTCTGTGACTACTGTTATCTCCGGCCATGGTTGCCAAAACAGCTCTCCTTTCAAGATGTTCTCTGGATAGGCCCACCATTGAAGGTCGCGGGCTACCTTGTCCGGAATCCGGAGGAGATCTGTCATTCTCCCTGAGAATTGTGACCACTGACTTCTCAGTGCCCACTGAAGAGATCTCATTCTCAGGCGAGCCTCTGGCACAAGGAAGATGCAGGATGCCATGAGGCCTAGCAACCTCAAAAAGTAGAAGGCTGGGAGACATTGGGCATTTTGAAACTTGGTGACCATCTGTAGAATATCTTGAGCCCTCACCTCTGGTGGCAAGGCATTTCCCAGGGAAGTGTCCAGGACCGCTCCAATGAACTGGAGTCTCTGTGATGGTATCATCTGTGACTTCTTTAAATTGAGGGAGAAGCCCAGTCTGTGAAGGAAGAGGCAGATATAATCTAGCTGGGTCTGGGCCTGTTCCGAAGATACGGCCCTGATCAGCCAATCGTCCAGGTAGGGATAGACGTGGATCCCTTCCCTCCTTAGACTCGCCGCCACTACCGACATCAGCTTGGTGAAGACCCTCGGGCGGAGGTCAGCCCAAATGGCAGAACTCAAAATTGATAATGAGAGTCGCCAATTGCGAACCTCAAGTATTTCCTGTGTTTGAGATGGATTGGCACATGGAAATAAGCATCCTGAAGGTCCAGAGATACGAGCCAGTCCTGGAGCTGGAGGGCCTGAAGGATCTGAGAGAGAGTTACCATCTTGAACTTGTCCTTCCTGAGGAACTTGTTCAATTCTCGTAAGTCCAGGATGGGTCTCAGTCCTCCGTCCTTCTTTGGTATGAGAAAGTAGGGGGAGTACCAGCCCTTGTTCCTGTCCGCTACAGGTACCGGTTCTATGGCACCTTTCTCTAGCAGGTCCATAGTTTCCTGCAAGAGAAGCGGATCTGGAACTTTTAGAGAGCTGTTCCCCGGTGGATGACTCTGAGGGATGTGTAGAAAGGGTAGGCAGTAACCTTGGGCAACTGTCTCCAATGCCCAAGCATCTGACGTTATAGCCTGCCATTCCGTCAGATGGTGAGTTAACCTGCCCCCTACAGGTGTATTGTGTGGGAAGGCCTCAGAGTGGTTTGGGGGCGGGTGATGCAGATGCCGAGGGTAAAGAGGCACCTGCTGCTGCTGCGACCTTAGTACTTTTGACCCGTCCACCTCGGGTGGATCTCCTTTGGCCTCTTTGAGCCGTCTGACCTCTGCCTTTCCCGAATGCAGAATAATAGCGAAAGGACTTTCCTCTCCCAGAGGTTCCTGAGGGGCGAAAAGGAGTTTGGCGGATAGCAGCTCCTAAGGATTTTGCTGCTGCTTTAGAAGTCTGTAACTTTTCCAGACTGTCATCAGCCTTTTTCCCGAATAATGAAGAGCCGTCAAAGGGCATATTCAAAAGTCTGGCCTGTACATCAGGGGCAAAGCCCGACTTTCGCAACCACACATGCCTGCGGATTGTTGTACTTGCCGCCATGGCCCTGCTGATACTGTCAGCAGAATCGATGCCAGTTTGAAGTGATTCGCACATGGCATCTTTGCCATCTTTAATGATGTTAAGGAAGGCTTCCTCTTCCTCTCCTTCGGGTATGCAGTCAGCCTCTGATGAAGCACACTCCCATAGTGTGTGACTGAACCTGGCGAGCGTACAGGTGGCGTTGATGGACTTCAACGCCATACTAGAGGCAGAGAAGACTTTCTTTGCCATAGAGTCGTACCTCTTGTCATCCCTATCCTGTGGGACAGAAGGGTAAGCAGTCCTACTGCTGGATGAAGTTGCCGCTTGAACCACCAGGCTCTCTGGGGTCGGGTGTTTTGACAGGTATTCAGGGCCAGCAGCCGCTACCCTATACTTTGTTGACAATCTTTTATTGACTGCAGGGATAACTTCGGGAGTTTCCCAATTAGATGCAATTTTTCTTTGTAGGGCTGCATGGAAGGGGACTACCGGGTCCTCCTGTGGGCCTTTGTCCAATATATCTGTTAGATCATCCTGTTGGAAAACAGGTGAAGGCGCAGACCAACCCATAAACTCAATTATTCTTGCCATCAGGCTTCTATATGGTGTTTCGGCATGTTCCCCTGAGTCTGGCTTTACAAATTCCACTTCTGGGGAAGTGTCCAGCCCACTTGCCTCATGAAGTGACTCCTGAACTTCCTTCAGCCTTCTTTCCTCAGAGGTTAAATCCTCTGCAGTAGGCAGTGTGGTTCTCTGTAATCCAAATGTTTCCTGTTCAGAATCTTCCCCTTCTTCATAAATTGAAGAAAGACCAGGGTATTCTGACCTCTGAAATGGAGTAAAACCCATTTCTAGGGCCGAAGGAGCCAAACTCGTCGTTATTGGACGAGAAAATGTCGATGTCGTAGACGCCGATGTAGCAAGCTTCGAAGGCGCCGAAAACGGCGTCGAAAAAACTGAAAGGGGTCTTGAAGAACTCGAGAGGATCGGGATCCTACTCGAGGGCATCGACGAAGGTCTCGGCGTCGTGCCGGAGGCCCTTGAAATCACCGTTGGCTGTGGGGTGGCCTTGGTCTTCTCTTTCATCGGCGTCGGCGTTGACGATGCCGTCGAGTCGATCGACCGATGCGTCGAGGAACCCTTCGACAACGGCGTCGAAGACGGTGCCTTCTTACCCGATGGCTCATGGCGCTCTCGGGTGGAATGTTTCGCCGGGTGCTGCGACTCGCGGCGTTTTGATTTTTTGGGTTTTTCACCCGGGGTATCACCCTCAGCTGCCTTCGAGGGGGTTGAGGCCGCGTTCTCGAAGACGCTTAACATATTCTTTCTGAATTCCTCCCACTCAGCTTGAGAACTGTGTTTGGTGGGACAGGAGACTCTTTCTGGGGACACAGAAGACGACGAGGAATGGGACCTTTGACGTCTCTTTTTTGAGTGTCTAGATCTCGACGAATGGTGGGAGCTACTTCGAGATCTAGAATGGGAATGTTTTCGATGGCGAGGAGACGAATGCCTCGACTCAGCCGACGAAACCTTCGAGGAGGATTTGGCTGACTTACCTCTCTCGAGCTTCCCCTTTCGCTCCTTCAAGACTTTCGCCGTCATGGACATGCAGTCCTCACACTCCGAACAATGGTGCTCGGACCCCAAGCACCATAAACAGACCCTGTGTGGATCCGTTATTGACATTTTTTTACCGCAGTCTCGACATTTCTTGAAGCCGGATCGCGGCGTCGTCGGTTCTGATGAAGAAGCCATCGAGAACGATAAGGAATATTCGAGTCGAAATAGATAGTTAACCTGACTGAACTGAGCAATGATGTTCCGAGGCCCCACGAAGCGCGGAAAAACGGAACTGAGCAACGGACGCAGCGCGTGGCTATTTATGGGCATGGTGACGTCGGCGCGATACGGTGGCCGTCGAGGGACATCGACTCGGCGGACGTCGACGCGCAGCGCCCTCTGCAGAAAAAATTTCCGAGGCCAGCAAGGCAAGCTGGAAACGTATTATCAAAGATAAGGAATACGTCGGAGGACACAATCCCTTCGAATAACAGTACATTCCTACAAGTCCTTCAAACAGTCTAAAATGTGAAAATGAACTATCAAATCAAAGTACATAGTACAAGTGCTTGGAACAATAAGGGAGAGTCTAGGTAGGGAATGTGGGAAAACAAAACTAGCATCATCATTGCTATGCCTGACGGCAATAGTTGCAGTGCAGGAGTCACATAAGGAAGGGGGTGAGGGAAGAGGAGGGAAGAAGTGAGGAGAGTAACAAAACAAGTGACAAACTATGGAAAGTCGATGAAGAATCTAGATAGTGTTGGGGAAGAGGAGAAGAAACACAGAAGGAAAAGGGGGAACAGACGACCTGTAATCAGTGGTGGAAGGATTGATGATAAAAGTAAGTGCCAAAATAAAACTCAAAAAGGTGAAGGTGGGGGTGGATGGACGGAGGCAGAGGGGGGAAGTGTCTGCAAAGTAGTGCCGGAAAAAGACAGACAGAGGACAAGGAGGAGGGGAAAGGGTGGTGGAGAAGGAGAGGGAGGAGAGAAGGGAGGAGGGGGCCAAGGTATAAAGGCAGGAAGAGGGAGAGGGGGAAAGAAATCGCACACAGGGGGCAGAGGGAAAGAAGACGGTGCAGAAGGGGAGGGGGATTGATGGTGAAGGGGGAGACAGAGGAAGACTGGCAGGGGGCAAGGGAGACAGGCAGGTGGAGACAGGCGTGGGCAGGGGAGAAAGGGGGACAATCAAGGGACCCAGAAGGGTGGTTGGTAGGGGTGGACCGGGGTAGACAGGGCCTCAATTGTGGGCCTTTGGTAGTGGTGGCAGGCACCAGCCTCCTGCTTGGCAAGATTGTCACAAGGGCCAAGTGCAACCAATAAGAGGGAGGGGCAGGTCCAGGCCACAAACATGACAGTCAAGTCAAAAGCAATGCGGCCATATTTCCAATGGCACAACAAAACACCAGGCAGGGCTGCAAGATGGCCAAAGCAGGGGAAGCAACGAAATGGGGCTAGTTGAAACGCGTGGTGACAAGGATAACTCAGCGTGCAGTGTTCATGTGGCATTTCAAAATCGCTGCAGGCCAAGTGTCCCAATGCAACATTGTCAGCACACGGATCCCTCCCACCATCAGTGTGTGTTACACAGCCAAAGGGTGTATGGTACCGCCTACAGCAGGAAGTGCATGAACATAGTCAATTCATAAAACAATCATAAGCAACATGATGAAATGCACAGTCAACAGAATACTCACCAAAATGAAGTGCACACATGCATTGGAGAAGCCATCCGGAATACCAACAAGGGGTGTACATACAAGTAGGACTGCAGGCTGTCCACAGATATGACTGAAGCCCAATGCCCCTGTGTGAGATGCTGTCACACCGAGCCATCCTTGCAAGCCCATGGCAAGGGGAAGCAGGAGTAGCACATGAGTCAGGACCCCAAGCAAAACACATACACAAGACAAGCCTGAATGGGCCTTGCAGGAACACACAGTGGATGCCTTCAAATGCCACAAAGCAGCACACTGTCACATGAATGCACAATAGACAAAAAAAAAATACTTGCAGGAAAAAAATGGCCTCATATGACCCAGGGGGTGGGGGGCCACCAAGGAGGGAGAAGGTACAGGGTGCACCTCAACACCCACATGTGTAGATGTTGAGATTTAAAAAAATAATCACTGTGCTCAGCGCCTGCACGGCCCAACCTATGTGGGAGATAGGTTGTCGCTACCATCTGGATGGAATTCAGAAGGTGGACGCGGCACACTTGCCTCACCACGCCATTCCGCGGCTTCCCCCTCAGCGGCAGCAAGCATGCGAGTCTGGTAAGCCAGGTCCTGTGTGGCAATGACACATAGGTCTGCATGCATTACCTCACGTGTCACACGTGCTTCCTCCTGCAGGGACTCACATGTAAGATGGAGTTCAGCCTGCATGGCCTCACGTGACATACGGAGTACCTCCCTGCTTGCATGGAGTTCAGCTGAGATAGTTCTTTCAAGCCGCTCCATTCTGTCTTCTGCCCGCCTACTGTCGTCCATCATGAGAGCACCCAGAGTAGATCAGAGGTTTTGGTGTTCGGCCCTCAGGGCCTCATGGTGTGCCTCTGCCTGAGCAGAAATCGCTTGCTGCAGAGCCACCATTTCAGCCTGGTGTGCCCTTTCAAAGGACGCCATGCCCAGCCTGAGAGGACCGTGTAGCCTGCTGCTGGAGTTGCACTTGCCTTTCAGGGGGAGGATGGAATGGGCCACACTTTCCATATGTTGAGTCATCATCTCCACTGCTCCCCCTGTGGCTGTGCTATGGCATGCTCCCACTCAGTTGACCCCGGTAGCACACGGCCACCGCGTTGCTGGACACGACACCTGCCGGGCCCAAGGGGCCGTGGTCCTTGCTGGGTTGGTGCCGCCCGCGGCTGCAGGACTACATCCCTCCGTCTACCTGATGCCCCAGGAACATGGCCAACTGGTGTTGAGTGTGACCGTGCACCAGTAACCACCACAGGCAGACATTCCAGCCCCGCCTGGCCCCCTACTGCAGGTGTCGCGGACAGAAGATCATCCAACACATGATCATTTACTGGCGACGGCACGTCATGATGCAGATCCGGCTCAACATAGTGGTCAGAGGATACATCAGAGCCTGACTCAGAGTCCGCTCTGGATAGGATGGCCTAGAGTACCAGTGGGTTCTCGTGGGCTGCCATCCCGCGACCACCACTGGTGCCTGGATGGTCATGTGAACTGACCACCGTGTCTGGGATGACATCTTCATCTTCTGCCTCCAGTGCTTCA
This sequence comes from Ambystoma mexicanum, assembly GCF_040938575.1. NCBI lineage: Eukaryota > Metazoa > Chordata > Amphibia > Caudata > Ambystomatidae > Ambystoma > Ambystoma mexicanum. The sequence continues at coordinate 487,373,716 of NC_090922.1, read as the reverse complement.
TCACCTGCAACATAAACAAAAGAAACAAGAACACGCATGTCAGTAGCACATACCACATAAATACAGATCAGAACATTGACAGCCACCACATGAAGCAGACATGTCAAACGCAACTCAAAGCCCAACATGTATCCAGTGGCATTGCAATGCAAGGGTATCCCGAAAGCAGAACAGGATGTGTGCAAAATATGAAGCCAACACATGTTTTACATGTTGCCCATCACCTGCATCACACACAACCTCTAGCAGGCACATATCTGAGGCAGAAATGAGAGAGGCACGTAGCATACGCATGTGGGAACACACAAATAGCCACAGCTGGCAATCACACCAAACACACCATGACACATGTAACATTCATGTTCACGTGCAGCACTTAACCATTGACTATGCAGAGTACATGTGTCACAGGAGGCACCTACGAACCTGCGTTTCGATACAGTGAAAGGAGGGATAGGGGTACATACATGGCAGGTCACTATCACACAGCAGCATTGTGTTGGCATGTTGAAAGGCTGAACTTAGCACAGGAGTGGGTGTGTGTGGTGCAGTGCATGTGTACCCCCTCAACTTCCAACATCAACACATATGTAGTGATGTCAATCTCCAAACGTGACGGCAGTGTAAGGGCTATTGCAGCCATCATGTGCAAATGGCATGCACCATGTAGCATGGATACCATGAAACACCCACCCTCTAGGCAATAGCAGGGAGGCACTGCATGGCAATGAAAGGTTCCCCACAGACCTGTGCATTGGCAGACAGTGTTGGCATGTGTCTATTGCATGTCGTCAGTCAAATGTCACTACAGCCGATGAGAAGTGGACATGATGCAGGACAGATGAGGAACCATCAATAGTACACCCATGCATGCAGAAGACACAACACCAGTTGAAAAGAGGCAGTGGGCCTGTAACGGGGGGGCATGTGCATGACACAGATGTAGAGACCCTAAAGTTGTGCGTGATGACACACAGACCCACAGTAAGCATGAAATGGCTGTCCAAATAACATGACACTTGGATCATCCTGGAGACATACTACAATGAGCAGGCGGTCAAGGACACCTAGGGGCATGCATGGAATGCACATGGAACATGAATGTGCACACATGTGCATGGGGAGCCACTGCCATCAGCACAGTAAGAGTGAGACACACTGCACCAAGGACAAAGGATGTATATGACATGATATGACATCTCATCAAGATAGCCCTCGTACACAAGTGGCTTAGAGCGCAACCAAGCAAAGGGAGGGGAACAAGGGAGAAAAGGAAATGAAAACAACGATCATACTGGACACAGTGAAATTGCGAACACGCAAGTGCATGGAGAAGGGATAAAGGGTTGAAGACCCTGGAAGGGGGAGAAGTGGAACGTGCCAAACAGAGGTGACCAAAGAATGAAAATGAAGTCCGATGATAGGATAGGCATTCAAAAGGTGGCAGTGCAGCCAGCAAGTGGCAAGTGCAAGATCATTTGGATAGGGCAAATCTGATGACTGCAGAAGAAGAGTGGGGACTGCATGGGTACACGTACAGGACCCATTGCAATGGGAGGCCTGGAGGCAGTGCAGCAGGGAAGCAGGGTGAGCAGGTACCTGGGCCTGAAGGACAGAGGGTGTACAGGTGCACAGTGCCAAGAGAGGAAACTGTTCAGTTGGGGAGAAGAGGAGCTAATACAGGAGCAAATAGGAAGGTCTTGAGGTGCTTCCGGAAGCAGAGATGTTTCTCCTCAAGTTTCAACATGGCAGGTAGGCTGTTCCAAAGGGAGGTCCCGGCCGTAGACACAGATCTGTCCCCAGCATGTTTCTTCAATAAACGACAGACCCAGAGGGAGTGTGAGGTAGAGGAGAAAAGGACTCGAGAGGGGAGGGATTGGCAGAGGGATACTTGAAGGTATTTTGGACCCAGGCCCCAAAAATCCTTGTGAACAATGCAGAGGGTCTGAAGTATCATCTTTGCATCCACTGGTAGCCAATGAAGGGATTTCAGAGCTGGAAAGATAGGATCCGAGGGCTTGAGGCTAAGGACAAGCCTTGCAGTCCTGTACTGGATTAGTGGTAGAGGGAGGAGCGTGGAGGCAAGTAGAATATTGAAAGAGCCTGTCACAGTAGTCCAACCTTGAGACAAACAGAGCTTGAGAGACTGAGCTTGTAGGTGGACGAGAGGAAAGGCACAGTACCCCTGAGGAGGTTAATCAAGAAGTTAATATATCTCAAGAAACATCAGAAATGTGTGTGGAAAAGGAATGTGTGGAGTCAAAGGTGACCCCGAGGTTGTTGGCCTTGCAGGTGGGGGTAGGAGGCGGGTCAAGGGGGGCTGGCCAGAGAATGAGGGGAAAGGATGGCGAAGGTGTACCGATGAGGAGGATGTCAGTCATGCTGGCATTTAGACAGAGATTGTTGGCAGTACACCAATTTCAAATGTCAATGAGGCAATCAGAAATGAGGGAGGGCGAAGAGGTGGCCAAGGGCAGCCTGGAAATGAGTTGAGTGTCATCAGCATAGCACTGGAAGTTGTAGCAGAAAATGAAAATGCAGTAGGCGAGAGCTACCAGGTGCTGTTTGGAAAGCCAGGCCGATAGGTCAGACCCCTGGTGAACACCACAGGTAGAGAGGGAGACTGATGAAAGGAAGGACCCAAGTTGTAGCTGGCAGGGTCAACACACGCCAAACACACATGTCATTGAGTAACATGCATCAATACTCACAGGACGATGCATCATAATACATCCTCTCTCCCACTCCATGGATTTGTTCTTCCAGGATGAACTCTGCAGCAATCTCCTCATGCTGAGTGAGTTCATCCTCCTCTGGTGGTGGGCCACCACCAGTCACCAGAGACATGGAATAATTGGAGGCACGCTTTTGTTTTGCACTGTGTCGGAGGTCATTAGAACACTTGTAGCAGTCCTGAGCCGTGCGCACCTGGAATTCCATGGCTGTCACACCACCCGCAACATGGTGCCAGTGGACCCAACGCTGGTGATGCATTGTATGGCACTGTGGGCCCACAAGCATATCGCGATGGTGTGCCGACACGTTGTCCACAAAGAAGTCCAATTCCTGCTTGCTGAAAGGCTTCTTCCTCAACGTGCCAGAGGCTGCAGCTATGTCTGGGGTCTCAGCCTCTTGCGCAAGAGCACGCTTCCTCCGTTTGGGCAGTGTTACTGACCCCGAAGGGGCAATGTAGCCCTGATCAGTGGGGGCAGTGGCGCTGGTGTACTGGACCAAGGCAGTGGGTGTTGCAATGAGGATGGAAGGTCTGGCTTGGGTCTGACTCACTGCTGGGGTGGTGTTGGCTGCATCTGCCCATGCAGTTACCACCACCCGGCTGCTTGGGGCAGCAGATGTCATAACTGCCCCAGATACATGTGCCCAAGTCACAGCTACACTGGACACACGTGACCCGCACCTCCGGACAAGATGGAAATCGTCCTGGGAGTCCTCGTCACGCAACGCAACATGCGCTGCCCGACCCCAAGCCCGGGTGGTGATCCCCACAGCTGCACCTGCAGCTACCAACACCGGTGGGCCCGTGACAGCAAATGTAAGTTGCTGTTGGGTCATATGGGCACCAGGTTGTGATGTAACAGCTGCATCACCGGGAGCCACAGGGGGTGGTGGCATGTCTGCACCGGCATGTGGCTGGGCATCCTGCCCCAGTGGAACACCCCTGCCTCTTCCCCCTCTGTAGCCACCCTGGACTCCCTGTCACCCATTGTTTCCGTGCCCACGTGCCCATCCACGCACACCCCTGGGAGGACACCCAGCTTTGCCCCCCCACCCTTTGGTGACCTCCCAACCATGGCACAGATGGTAAATAGCCGATGGGATGTGCACTCAACAACTGTCCTGAGAAATTGGGTTGAAGGGGGCAGGGTACTGGATGGAATATGTACCCCTGTGCTCCTGCAAGGCTGTCTGTGACCCCTGGGGAAAAATGACAGGTCACGCAACGCTCAGGCCCCCCCCAAAAAATAAAAATTAAATAAAAATTAAAACATTTGTTTAAAAAAAATGTAAATTAGAAAATAGTACAATTTCAAAAGAAAACGTACATGCGACCCCGGTAGCCCACGTGCGTGGATTTTACCTGCAGCAGTACATTCTGGCACCCAGGGACACAAAAAACACTACTATGACCTCGAAAACGGTACGCGAAGCACATGGGGAACCGAAGTGGGAAAAATAGCGTGCGCGACTCACCGCCTGCCTTGCCTGGAAAAGAAAAACAAAAACACACGCGCTTGTGCGCGTAGGCAACACCCCGCCAAAAGAAGAGGTACGAACTTCAAGCGCTGTGAAGTAATCGCGTGTGAATCCAGAAGAGTAAACACACGCGTCAGTCTCCACAAACAGCACGTACAGTGGACTGCTGGACCGCGCTCACCTTTAACCCGTGCTGAAGGCAGCGCCCGCGCGCTTACGTGCTAAGGCCCTTTCCTCGAATTACACACATTCACACGAGGACATGCTGTTTTTGCACGTGCAGATTCACTATGCCCCCCTGCCGAGGGAAATGCCTGCACGCATAACGTCACTTACACGCTAAGGCCCTTTCCTCGAATTACACGATGATGTGCTGTTTTTTCACGTGCCAATTCACTCTGCATCAAGCTGGCCACGCGACAACACACGGAACACCACACTCCTGCCCAGAAGGCCATTTTCCTGCCCCCCAGAACACTGGGGAGCCTCCTACAAGCCATCTGCTGCTGCCTGCCTGCCTGCCTGCTGCCAACAGTGCCCTGCCATTTGGTGCCTGCACATCAGCCATCTGCAGGGGTCCAGTTGCTGTGACCACCCCTGCTGGAACAGAAGACTCCCGACTGGTATTCCATCGCTCCACAGCCCAGCCACAGGACCCAGTTGCCCACCCACACCTGCCTCGGGGGTTGCCATGTGTTAGGGAGAATTCTCATCTATGGCTAATTTCTCTCACCTAGTGAGTCCCCCAGCAGCTCTGCTGGATTTATGGAGTTTATTTCTTTTCCACTTGGTAAGAGTGAGAGCTTTTCCCCCACTCTTACCTGTGTTTTGCTATGTGTTTCTACCTGTTTTTGTGATTATGGACTCTGAAGTACACCACTTCAGTAGCCCTCTTCTTTTTGTGTGTCACACAGCACCTTCAGTGCCGAGGCACAGGGTTGTCTTAGACTCCCCTCGACTCCATTTCTGAGGCGACTACCGTCCCCCAGAAAAGGGTAAAGTTTCCAGATCCAGTGGACCCCATCTTGCATGGAGTACTGGAAAGGGTTCATTCGTATCCCTTTTTATCTGTACCTCTTAGAGCATTGTTTCGTTCTTTTAACATTTAGATTTGGCTGGTGGCAGTGGTATCTACCCTAACTTTTCTACCGCGATTATATTAGATAAACGTGGTACTGTTCTTGGCTATTATATTAGCCTCGAACATAAATCTGCTTGACCAAATCGTCTTTCTCTTGGCTCCGGTTGGGTTTATACACCCTTCCTTTTTGTCAAAGTCCTTCTTGTGTTCTTGTGTTTTAAACTAGGTTCGCCTTCTTTGTTCACTGTCTTTTGGCGGGCTTCTGCTCAGAAGCCCTCCGCAAGGCGCCTGGGTGTCTAGGTGGGCTGAATGTGAGGGAGGGGTGTAGTCACCCCCTGCACAGGGTATCCTAGGAAACCCAAGTCGCACTTTGTCATGATTGGCCAGGGTAGTTGTCCGGGCTGGACAACCCCCCTGCTGGGTGATTGACAGCCTGACTGTGTGAATGGGGGTTTTTCGCACAAAAAGTCAGGTCTCTTGGGCTAGAAGTCAGAGAGTCGCCACTGGAACTACAAGGAACCAAAGAGAAGCGGAGAGGACGATGGCTGCTGCAACTACCCCATCCCGGTGAAGCCCTGCTGCAGTCCTGAGCTATCTTCCCTTCAACGACTTAGAGAAGATCCAGTCCGGAGTCTTCTTCCCTTGAGCTTGGTGGGGATAACCAGCTCATCTTCTACAGTCAGAGGATCCTCTTCCTTGGTCAAAATCGCTGCACACTGCTGTAGTGGTCCGGATACCCCCCTGAAGAGCCCTTCTGTTTTGAAGGAGCGCACCTTTTATTCCTCGTGGCTGCTGCCGGCTTCATCCCTGTGTGGTGCAGACCCCCTTCAGACGTCGTCCTTCACAACGAAGCTCCAGCAACCGTGGGTCTGCGGGAAACCACCAGGAACAGCTGCCAGGGCACCAGCTACACCATTGGAACAAGGTACTGTGTTCTCCTTGAGGAAACTGGGTGAATCCCTTTTCTTCATTTTGCAAGGCTTGCCCTTGTCTTCCCTCCTTCTTATAACTTTTGCTTCCGAACATTGACAATAGCGAATGTACTTTTGGCTACGTTGAATCGTGAAGTGTCTGACTGTGTGATCTTTGGCAACAGGCCCCGGGGTCCTTCGACCCTAGCTCCGACCCTTTGACTTTTGAACTCCTCTCTCTAAGTGTTTCTTGATTCTGCCTGCCTAACCAAAATATTGCCTGTGATTTTTTGCCTCCAACTCCCTCTGGGTATCTCAGGTGCTAAGTGTGTTTTTGCCGCGGTAGCATTTCATGTCATGGATACGCGTTTATTTTAGTAGACCGAACTGTCAAAAAGTGATCGCAAGCGTATTCGCCGTAACGTGTTTTGTTCGTACCACCGGTTCATTCAAACACAGGGTACTTACCTTGAGACTTACTGTACAAAGTGAATTGGTTAGTTGTAGTATTTTTAATGTGTGGTTTTTATTTGAGTTTAATAGAAGTGTTGTGTTGATAACGAATGGTTTAAAAATAAATGTACTTAGCGTGGCTTGAGGCTCCAGCGATGCGGACGCCTCACTGAAAGCTCCGTGGGACGCCTGGGCCTTGCCACTATATGCCCGCTCTATAAGCATAATCCCTGACATGGAGACATAGGAGAAGACAGCAGAGCGTCTCCTGAAGCAGCGGGCCAAGTTTGGAAGAAAATCGGAGCGGGGAAGCTGAAGACCGCTTCACTGACGAGGTTCGTCTCGGGGCTGAGCTCCGATGCCCAAGATGGCGGCCGCATAGCGTGAACGAGCCGGGGGAGCGAGGTTGGTCAGTGCAGCCTCTGCCCAGCCTCACGGGCCACCTGCCCGACGTACAGCTGGGCAGACCGCATCTCTCGCAACCGGTCCGCCGTGGAAACAACCACCGCACTCTATCCACCCCGACACCCTGGAGCGGGGGTGGACACTGCCGCCCAGCCCTGAATCATTTGGCGGCCCCGGCGCGGAGCACCCTGTAGGATAACCCACCACTGCGGCAGCTGCTCACCGTCCGCAGCCCTGCAGCGGTCTACTGGGGTCACCCTGACTCTTGTGCCAGCCGCGGCGGGCTTGCACCGGAGGCCCCCTGCCGCCTCCCACTCCCCCGCTGAGCAAAGCCAGATGGGGGACGGCGTGGCGCCGTGAGTAGGGATCTCGCCAACCTGAGTACCGAGGCAGCGGGCGCCCATCTGACTCCGAGCCCCGGCGCTGCCGCTGCCCATCGAAGCCGCTCATGACCTCGGGGCCACTGCGGATCTCCTGCTGCGCAGTTTTTGCGGTGGGGCCGGAGGAGGGAGGAGCTGGGCTTCTTGACCACGGACAGGATTGGGCTTCACTAGGGGAGGTCCGGTGAAAGTTCTGCCTGGGACCTAGCTCCCCGTGCTGCCCGGCCCTGGCCCGCTGGGACGACGCGCGATACCGGAGGACTGCTACCGGTGGGGTGGGGGGACCCCGATCTGGACCCCCCCCACACACCCCCTGCGATCGAGCTGACCTGCCACTGGAGCGGATTCCATCCTCTGCGACGTTGCGGGGCCTTCTCCATACCCAAGCTGCAGCGACGTGGCCGGCTCGCCATCTGCCTGGGACCGGACACCAACCACACAAAGCAGTGCTCCCGGAGCAGGGCACACACGCAGACCTACAGGCCAGGCGTGCACCACCCCGGGCTGTGGCGTGGACTCTGCCTGGCCCCTCTACACCGGAGGCTGCCGCAATGAGGTGCTCCTGCCCACAATAAGTCGTGGGACATATCCTGTGCGAGGCCTTAAGACTACCTCGTGGACCTCCCCATGACAGGCCCAGCACCTGCCGGAGCCAAACCTCCAACGGATCTGAACTACCCTAGCCCTGCAACTAGCCTACAGACCCTAATATTGGCCTGGGGGAAGCCCGAGACACCTCCTCCTCCTGTGACAGTAGCCCCTCAGGGCCTCTTCACCTTGCACGCCACCTGAGGGCTGGGGAGACATATTGCCAGCACATTCTCGCCGCACCCGGCTGCCTAGCGGAGAGCTCCCGACCGCGCACCTGATGTGGGGGGTCCCTCGCCAACATAAACAACACTGGAAGTCCTGCCTTGACAACCCCACGGCACCACAGACCAGGCACCCCAGCCTGGAAGAACCGGGCCCGGAAGTGCGAAGGGGAGCTTGATCCTAGAGCGCACCTGGCAACCTGACGGAGGGTCACTTGACACACACCGTTGGCGGTACGTGCACCCAGCTGGGACCGGGAGGGGGTCTCCCTCGGAATTGCCCTACCCCCAACACCAACTCGAGGATAATATGCACTTGCGTAATCGACGACCTGGAAACCAAGATGACTAAGCAGAAGGGCCCGAAGTCAGTGGACATAGCCAATCTATTCCACCTGAAGGAGAAACACAAACAGCCGGACCCAGCCCTCCTCGCCCACAAGAGCCCAAGGCCAGTGGGCCACAAAGGACGATATCCAGGGCCTCCTAGCCGATATCAAAGCGGAATTTTGCAACTGCATGGCAGAGGTCACGACCAAAATAGATGGCCTAGACAACCGCGTGGAGGAGGTGGAACATAGGGTCGGGGACACGGAAGACCAAGTCCTAGAGCACTCGGCGCAGATTGCGGAGCTGCGTCTGAAAATTCAGAGGCTAATGCCGAAACCATGCAGCGCAAGCTGGAGGACCTAGAAAACAGAACCCGCAGGAACAACATCTGTATCAAATGGGTGCCCGCCTCGATCCTGGACCAGGTCCTCCCTGCCTACATTGGAGACCTCTTCCAGGCTCTCCTCCCAAACTGCGACAAGTCCCTACTCATACTTGATCGCACTCAGACTGCGAGGCCGCAGGAATTCCCCATCGGCGGCTAGCCCTGAAGTAATCACCAGAGTCCATTTTTTCTCAAAGAAACAGGAGATCATGACAGCGAGCCGCTCGCATGGCGACCTAACATATCAGGGAGCCGCCATACAACTGTTCCAGGACCTAGCCGCTTCCACAGTTCAGCGACGTAGAGCCCTTCGACCTCTAACCACCTTTCTGCAGGAACGGAAAATCAGGTATCGGTGGCTCTATCCGGCCTCGCTGCAGTTCTCTTTTGAAGGCCAAACGAGTGTCATGACACCAGGCAGAGTTTCTAATTCTAGTCCTAGGACAGTACAGCTCCAGGAAGGCTCTTAAAGGAATTTGGGTTTTTGTTAATTAAATTCCCTATTTAAACTATAGGTTCTGAGTTCCTTAATGGCTGCTAGTTAGTCCCCCTCAGTTTGTGAAGTTAGCTGTCTAGTCATTCTCCTATTGCAGTCTATTTAAGCCCCGCCCATCTGGCGGCTCGCGCTTCGCGTCGTTCGTCTGTTGTCAGATGTAACGCTCACCGCAAATTCTTCAGCCCTCAGTCCGCAGCTTTTCCCCCTTCCACAGACATTTAGCTTTCCGCTCCCGTCAGTATTTTCAGTACATTAATATAGTTCTCCTTTCCTGCTGTTTTCGACCACCTCAGTTCGAATGAAGCTTCCGTTAAGTTTTGTATCCTGTCAGCGCGGACGCCTCTCCTCATTGTGAGAACGAGTTTGGTCACACGCAAGTACTATCTTGGTTTTCGAGGAATAATTGAGACATTGTCCTCGCTTAATTGCTTTGTGTTACTCTTTTGTTTTAGAGTTCATTGCGAGTTAAGGCAATTAATTTCAAGTCGACCGCGTGTGTTTAGTCGGATTCGTTGTGACACACACGCACCTCTGCTATCGCTCACTAGTATTAAGAGGGTTTTCTACACTTGTTTGTCAAGCTGTTTTTCCCTTTGTGACTTGTTACACATTATCCCAGTATTTACTGATTGTGTCACGCATTTAATGAAGAGGTTTTACACTGCGTTTCCTCTCAGTTGTGAGCCGTCATAATTACACTAATACAACTCCGTGTTTGTTTATTTACGGAGGCTTACCCAATTTTCCAGTCACCTTTTCAGTCCACACTCTATACAGTTTTAGCATACAGGTTTTCCATTAGGCGCTTCTTGACACCCTGTAAGCTTTACCATTGTGTAGATTGTTTTTGCTACGAGCCTTGTGGCTCTCCACAGCCCTGTTTGTTTTTTCATGGTTATTTATGTGGCTTAGGTCTTCACTCTCATTTATTTACAAACTTCCACAGTTTCTTTGATCTACTCTATTAAAAAGGAACTTAACCCCTTAGTATAAAAGTCCCTCCTCCTGGGCTACCATCTGCAGAACATGCGCCCCTGTAAGAACAGGATGGATAGCTCATCAAATTAAGTACTAACGTGAGCCACAATAGTGTCAGAATATCTATATAGGTTTTCTTATACTAGGAAGTTAACTAAGGAGGGAAAACTGTTATTTTTTTCCACAGAAGTTCCGTGTCTTGTCTCTAAGGGAAGGGAGAAGTCAGTCGGAGCTCCAGAGGGTCCCCGCAAAGTCCAGGTAAGCGTTACAACCAGGGTAATCCATGCCCTAGAGGAGGCAGGCAGCATTAAGGGTTGCAAACCCTCAACGCCTGAGGAAGATACATCGACCTCCCCGACGGATAAACCACACAGCTCAACACCTAAGCTCCAGCATAACCGCTGGAAGAAAGTTCCAAAAAGAGGGAAAACTCCCGCCGCACACGATCAGTAACTAATCCTCTTTTCTCCATGGTGGAACCTGCACTCTTGGCACCTGGGCGTCCCACGCAATACCCCTGCCGAGTGGATGGACAGTCACTCCGGCTCGAGGCCCTTAAGGGCCAGTTTGGTTAATCCTAGTTCTTTCCCTTCCCTTGGTTGGGCTGGATTCTCCCCCAGCCCTCTCGGTTATAAAGTTAAAACTCGGTTGCAGCTGAATCACGCCGACAACGGTCCCACAGGGGCTCTCCCTGAGCAGAGGATTACCCACCACCCACTTTAACCCGAGTGTTGCCCCACCAACCTCCCCTCCAGCGCATATCAAACTCTGCTACATTTTGCTAAATGTAGGGGCCCTGAACTCTCCTACGAAACGTAAGGCAATCCTCCAACGCCTGCTGGACCTTCAGACCTCGGTAGGGTTCCTTCAGGAGACCCACCTCTTAGCAGAGGACTTCACTAGATTGCAATGCCGAGCATTCCCAATACAATACCTGGCCACTGGCCCTCACAAAAAAGGCGGCACAGCAATCCTGTTAGCGAAAGATATCCCCTTTAAAGAGAAGGAGACCCTGTGCAGCTCAGACGGCAGATTTGTGGCGGTTAAGGGAGATCTCTACGGGCAGCTCCACACACTGATCGCGGTCTACGCACCAAACGATGGCCAGGCAGCCTTCTATTCTACCTTGGAAGCCACTCTTCTCCCCTTCCTCGAAGATCAGGTGGTCCTGGGCGGGGATTTCAATGGGGTGCCGAACCCCTCACTGGACAGGTCGGGCCCTCCATCCAACAGGGACTTCAGGCTGGCTTTGGACCTCTGTCACTTGTTCAAGACACTGGATGTGGTGGACACCTGGAGGGTCAACCACCCAGACACTGTGGACTATTCGTTCTTCTCCCACGTCCACCGCTCCCCACCCAGAATTGACCTTATTCTGGCAAGCCCGCAGCTGCTGCAATTCACGGATGATGTGGAAATCGGCACAAGGGTACTGTTGGATCACGCCCCAATCCTCCTTACTGCAAGGGTCTTTGACCCGGACCCCCCAGAGCAACGCAGATGGTCCCTAAACGAACCAATGCAGCATGACATGGCGGTACGCGATGCCATAACTAAGGCAATCAGCAACTACTTTAAGGAACCCCCCCCCGACCTCACCTCTACCGCAACGAGATGGGAAGCTATGAAGGCAGTAATCAGAGGGGAGCTGATAGCTCAGGCTGTGGCATATACGAGGAGGAGAACCATAAACAGGAACCAACTAGAGAGGACATGAGGGAGGCAGACACGGCCCTAAAAAAGAAGTGGTCGCCCAAAGCCGCCAAGATGGTCAGACTAGCCCGTACGAAGCTCGAAGCCCACTACGTCGAGGACACAGCCCAGACCCTGCTTTGGACCAGACAGAGCTATTACGTGAACGGCAACAAAGCCAATAAATACCTGGTGAACAAACTAGCCAAAACCCACCGACTGAACAACATCACCTAACTGTTAGGCAGAATCCTGTGCAGTTCCCTTGGGGAACACTGCAAAAAGATTAAGACTACAGGAGTAAGCAGTAAACCCAATTGGTAGCAGTCTGCACCACCCAGATTTACCTGGTAGCTGTGGCTGAGCAGTCAGACTTCTCTCAAGAAGAGTAGGGCAGTATGTAGAGTATAAACAATAGGGCCAAAACACAGTAGAGCAAACAAACACTGACCAGAGCTTTGTATAAAAAGTATATAATTATTTATTTAAAACACACTTTATGGCATATACTAGCACTCTCAATCAAAAGCAAGTTAAAACACAGTCAGGTAAAGTATACACACCTCCCTTAATAGCTATCAGACAAGTCAGGGTTAAAACACTACTATTTGTTAGAACAGACGTGAGCGCTTAAACAAGATGGCACTCTGATAATGTAGTTAAAGGGAGAGAAAAAGGCAGAGCATAAAAATAAAACAGTTCCCAACACGTAAGAGTTCATAGCAAGGGGAGAAAGGCAGGTTATACTGTAGAGCCAAAGTTCATAGGCCAGGCCCACTTTAAATGGAGCAAAGCAAAATGTGCCCAGGATCACACGGTTTAAAGTGCACTAAAAGTCTTTGCAGAGTGTTCAAAAGAGGTTGGGGTGATGCAAAAGATATAGTTAGAAGGCCTGGAGCCAACCCAGTTAAGAAGCCAAGGATTTAAGGGTCACCTTTAGCAAGCTGTAGAAAGGGAGGCCAGGCAGGACACAGTACCTTAAAGAGAAAGGAAGCTCCAGCGGGGACAGTTGTTCCTGGCAGTGGTTGAAGTTCGTGGTTCCGACCAGGGGAAGAGCAGATCTCGTGGAGGAGGGAACGGGGAGTCGTTGCACTGCACAGGGATGAAACCAGCCGCGGAGTTCCCGATTAAAAGGTGCAGTCCTTTTATTCGTGATCAAAAGTGGTGAGCTTGGCTATCCGGCCGCCGGGGTGCTTGGCACGGGCGATTCAACTAAGAGACGTCTTTGGAAGGCGAAAAGGGTGAACTGGTTGATCCCACCAGCTCTGAGGAAGAAGACTCGTCCAGCAGAAGATCTTCTCTTGTCGTCGGGAAAGTGGTGAGGTAGTTGCAGCAGGGCTTCACCGGTGGTGCCGTCGTTGCAGATGGCTCAGCTTCTTCCCTCTTCGGATTCTTAGGTCCTGTGGCGACTTCTGAAGTTCCAGTCCCAAAGGCCCTGCTTTTATGCAGAAAAACCCCCATTCATCAGCCTAGCTGTCAATCACATGCTAAGTGGTGAGCCGGTCGGCTCACCTCTGGGCCAATCAGAGTAGAGTGCGACTTGGGTTGCTAAGGCAACGCAGTCCAGGGTGCCAATTCACCCCTCCACCCTTCCTGTGGAACCCAGACCTGAGTTGGCACCATTTGGAGGGCTTCTGTGGAGAAGCCCGCCAAAAAGTGGAACAAAGGGCTCGACCTTGGTCAGAGTTACAGAGACGGACACAAACGCCATTTTAGAATCGAGTTCTGGCAAAAAGACCCAACCGGTGATTTAATATTAAATAAATAAACCAGCGGTACCTTTAACATTGCACCAAAAAGTGGTGCGTTTAAAATCATTGGGAAAATCCCATAGAGAATATTCCGGTGGAATATTTCGCGTGGTAACCACTGCCACCAGCCAGAAACTCGACGAGGGGGGACGGGACAGTGCCCCCTCGAAAACAGACCCAGGGGTAATCGAATTACCCCTTACCAGTACTTCCACAATATGATGGTTTGTACTGGTTCTGTTCACAATTTTGGACTAGTAAAGCCAAGGGTGACATTACATGCCCTGGGAGACACTAGTCAGTCCCAGAGTATGGAGTCTATGTTTGGGGGTCACTGTGACACCCCTGTGGTACTGCACTGAGGGTGCTGTGTACCACACATACAGAAAAACAGATGATACCCTATGGAGTAAAAAGAAAACCCCATAGCCCATAAGCACATAACAAGTCAAAGACATACCTCAAATCATGCCTAAGAGTCGGAGTAAAAGAGTCTCACTCTTAGCAGGAGAAAAAAAACAAACCCCAAAAATCCAGCAAAGCTGCTGGGGGACTCACTAGGTTTGGGAAATTAGCCTTATAAGAGAATTCTCCCTAACACACACTAAGGGACCCGAAAGGCAGAACCCTATACGGAGAAGGGGAGAAACTACAGGTAGCAGCAGCCCATCTAAACAACACCCTGACCGCTGCCCCTCACCCACAGACCCTCCAGGAACAATATATAGCAGATGCCCGGCTTTCACACATCTCGGAGGTGAACAGAGCTGCCCTGGAGATCCCAATTACAGCCGAGGAGGTGGAGGAAGTAATCAAAAACCTGAATGCCAGGGCCCCAGGCCCAGACGGTTTCCCACCAAGGTTTTACAAACTATTTTGCCCCATGCTGCTACACCCAATGACAGAGCTATTTAACTCGTTTCGGGACTCGGGCACTATCACGCCCTCTATGCAAGAGTCCACCACGATCCTGCTTTTGAAACCCAGCAAGGACCCAAAGGAGTGCTCTTCATATAGGCCGATATTTCTGCTCAATGTGGACGCTAACATATACTCAAAGGTACTGGCGAACAGATTGGCACAAATCCTCCCAACTATCATAGACCAGTTCCAGGCAGGGTTCATCAGAGGGAGAAGCACGTCGGACAACATCCGCCGAGTGATCAATCTCATCGAAATTGCGACCCAAGAGCGTCGGGGCCTAGCGGTCTTGACCTTGGACGCCACCAAGGCATTCAACAGGCTGGACTGGAACTTCATGCGCCTTACCATGGAGGCGTTCCGGTTGGGCCCGATATTCCAGAAAATGGTGCTAGCAAACTACAAGGCTCCAAAAACATCACTCTGCCTAAATCAGAAGACCTCACCCCTAATACGGCTTTCGTGCGGGACAAGACAAGCCTGCCCGCTCTCCCCGTTGATCTTTGCTATGATCATGGAGCCCTTCGCCCAAAGGACACGAGACAACAGGAACATCACTGGGCTAGAGATAAACGGCAAACAATTCAAGATCTCCCTATACGCCGACGATGTGCTAATCTCCATCACCAATTGTCAATGCTCCTTGCCCGCTACCTTGACGGAGCTAGAGGCGTTTGAAAGAGTGGCCGGATTCCAGGTGAACTACTCCAAATCGGAGGCACTGAGCATCAACCTGAGCGCTTCCCTTGTGGCCAGCCTCCAGGCACTCTGCCCACTAGCATGGAGCTCGTCTTCAACGGCATATCTGGGAGTACGCCTCACAGCAGACCCGGAACGGCTTTACAATGCCAACTTTCCACCGCTCCTCAAGGAATTGGAGAAAGACCTCCGACGATGGGACAACCAGGAGATCTCGCTGCTGGGACGGGTCACAGCTTGTAAAATTAACCTACTCCCCAGACTGCTGTACCTGTGCTCGGCTCTCCCGGTCTCCCCCCGGAACAGGCCCTGGAACAACTACAGAGGAAACTAGCGAAATTCGTGTGGAGGGGACGCAGGGCCAGGATTCCTATGAGAGTCATGACTAGGGCCGCAAAATGGGGTGGCTTCGGACTCCCTAATCTGATTAACTACTTCCTGGCGGCTCAACTAGCGAATGCAGCGGCCTGGGCGAACCCAGAGTCCCCCCCCAAATGGTCCCGGATAGAGCAATTCAGATGCCAGCCGAAACTACACTTCCTGCTATACATCCCGGGGCCTGTCCAAAGCCATGGCACGCAGATGCTATCAGCCACCAAAGCGACTCTTGAGGCATGGGCATGGGCCCGTCGCAGGAGGAAGGTGCCCAAGAACCCGAGCCCGCTCTCCCCGGTCATAGGGAACCCTGACATCAGGCCAGGAATGGAGGCAGCTTGCTTCAGCCGATGGACCAAAGGAGGCCTTCGAGCCCTCTCCCAATTCTACGAGGCCAGCAACCCACTCAGCTTTGAGGAATGCAAAGCCCGCTTTCAGCTGACAGAAGGGGAGAGGTTCACATACATCCAGCTCCGCCACTGGATCTCGCAGCCAGCGGTCCGTCAAGGAGCCACCGAAACCTCCATCTTCTCGAACTAGCAACAGAGGAAAGCACAGGCAGAGGTCAGATCACCAAACTGTACCGCCTCCTCCAGAAGGACATGCTAAGAGTCAGACCGCCATATATGTCCGGATGGGAAGCGGACCTGGGACACGCCATTGAAGATCGGATTTGGGTGGAGATATGGTCCAGGATCA
Organism: Ambystoma mexicanum; assembly: GCF_040938575.1. Lineage (NCBI taxonomy): Eukaryota > Metazoa > Chordata > Amphibia > Caudata > Ambystomatidae > Ambystoma > Ambystoma mexicanum. Next base: position 487,357,136 of record NC_090922.1, on the reverse strand, counting down.
ACTCGACATCCAGATGCATCACAAACAAGGAACGGCCCTGAAGCTCCTTCACCGCTGGTATTATTCCCCAGTTCGCCTGCACCATTGCAACCCTGACATTGACCCGGGCTGCTGGAGAGGCTGCGGCGAGCAGGGCTCCTTTTTCCACATGTGGTGGGAATGCCCGGTGGTGCAGGCCTTCTGGAGGGAGGTCCTGCAGATCGTGGAAGACATCACCCAACGCAAACTGCCGATGGACCCAGAGGTGATCCTGCTCAGGATGGCGAGCCCAGACTGCTACCTCAAAGTGGGCCGATATGCCAGACTGCTCACACACCTATTGGTAGCAGCTAAAATTACAGTGGCACGGAAATGGGAAGTTCAGGAGGGTCCTCTTCTAGCGCTCTGGTGGATAAAAGTTTGGGAGATCCTGGTGGCGAAGAAGTTCACGGCGGCGAAGGAAGGGGCGCTCCATCGTTTCGCTGACTGCTGGGTGCCAGTATTGGACTACCACTCCCGATTCCCGGCGCTACCATTCCAATCCCGCCTGGTAGCGAACTTATTGGGACCCCAAAACCCTGGTGGGTCCCCTACACATCAGAGTATCACAGACTAAAAGGATGGCGGAGATAGGACCAATGGGGGGGGGTTAAAGGACAAACTGCTTGCATACTAACTATAAAGGGAGCCACAATGATCCATGTAATACATAGTTCTCGCTGTAACCGAAATAAAGTTGGTAAAAAAATGTTTTAAAAAATGTACTTATATTTTTTACCTGAAACCTTGAGTCAGTGTTTGCTCGAGTCACAGTAATTGTGGTCCCTTTGTGTAATCTCTGCTACTGCTCATATACTCTTGAGATAAGCCTGGCTGCTCCGCCACTGCTACCACTCTGACATAGTAGTACAGGCTTGTACCAAAGGTAAATCTTGTATTGCCACCAGTGGTCTTAATTGTGTGAAGTGGTCCCTAAGGGCACTGCACAGGATTCTGCCTAACACTAGAGTAGAGTGATTACACTTAGAGTGCTGCTATTGCTTGGATTCAACTAACCACAAGGCTAACACCACTAATTCTATTAAACTGAGAAATCATGTCAAATATGGAAAACTACACTGAAGAGAGTCTTTTACTCTATACTGTTGAGGTTGTGAGAACCATGTGTAGGGATAAGAATATCTCTGGTAAAGGAATAAAATCTGAACTGGTTGCAAAGTTAATGGGAAAAAGTCTGGAGAGTGGGTCAGAAGGACCTACCCCTCCAAGAAAATGTGGATTTTGATGTTTCTGATTCCGAGAGTGTTAATTGTGAAGAAGTAGATGAGTCCTTGCTAGGAAACCCTGCAACTCCCTTACCTGCTCAGAACGCACAACCTCTGTCCACAAGGACCCCCACAGGTCCTACACTTATTCCTGAATTTATTGCACTTGAGAAAATGAGACTTGAATCTGAAGTGAAACGTATTGATGCACAAACTGCCATGAAACATCAAGAGTTAAGGTTCAGAGAAATGGAGCTGAACCATGAACTAGAAATGAAGAAACTGTCTCTAGAAAATGCTTCTCTCCCAGAGTCTTCTAGGTCTTCCAGCCCTAAGAGACCCTGTATGCCAAAGGAAATGATTGTTATGTATGAGACTAAACTTGATATTTTGGATTGGTTAGCAATGTTTGAGTAAAATCATGGGATTCAAGGTATCTCAGGGAATTAGTTGATTCCGTGGCTTTTCTCTAGGCTCCCCCCGTTGCAAGTGATGCTGTAATGGAGTTGGGGGAGGTGGATAAACAGGATTATTAGTGTGTGAAACTAGCATTAATAGCTAGGTTTGGGAAGACCCCTTCCCAGTATCTTAAGAGGTTTAGAACCCTCAAAAAGCATGATGGTACCCCTTGGGCTACCTGGGTGTGTGAATGTTTGAAAAACTTAGATGGTTGGGTTAAGGGTTACAAAGTGAACACTTATGAAGGATTGAGGAATTTTGTAATGTTGGAGTCTATTTTTGATGTCTGCTCCCCTGAGTTTAGACAGCACTTGGCTGATTCAAAGGAGATAGATCCTAAGAAGTTAGCTAAGGCTGCTGACTTGTGGGTTGCCAACAGGGCCACTCACAAGGATTCTGGGCTACTCAGAAGAAGGATGAGGGGAAGCAGTCAAAGAAAGACAACCAAGAGAATTCCAATACCTCCCATCCAGAAGAGGTCCCCAAACATAACCAGGGTAAGCCACAAGGGAAACCAAACAGGGCTAGTGTACCTCCTGGTGCCAAACCAGAGGTAAGTCAGGAAAGATTCCCATTCCAGAGAGCATTTGGTAAATGCTTTAGTTGTGGGTCAACTGACGATATGAGAGGAGATCCCAGATGCAAGGGTAACCCTGCAGGGGTCGGCACTACCTCCTTAGCCTTCTTCCCAGAGGAAGTAGTACAGATGTCTAGTGCTCACTTTCATTTTTTTGCTGAAGAACCCTTGGCTCTTCAAGCAACTGTATCCTTAAAGTCCCAGGGTCTGGGTAAGAAACCAATAGTGATGTGTATGACTCCATTCCTGAAAACTCTAGGGAGTATTATGTGGCCAGTGTTCTCGTCAATGGTCAGGACACCCCTGCCATGAGAGACACTGGGGCCAGCAGAACAGTTGTGGATGAAAGATTTGTCAGGCCTGATGATGTTGCTAAGGCACCCACAGGCCCCACCAAACTTGCTGGATGCCCTGTCCAAATGGTTCCCATTCTACCAGCAGCTATCATTCAGTATAACCACATGACAGTGAGGATCCCTGTCAGTATTCAGAGTGAGGTGCCTGGGAGAGTCCTGTTGGGGAATGATCTAAACACTCTAGGAGTAGTATCCAGTACCCCCAGGCCTCCCAGTATGGAGAAGCAGAATCACACCAAATTGGCTAGAGAGGCCACCTTAAGGGACCACTCTGAGCCTGTGGGAACCTCTACAGAGAACCCCACTACAAGCCCTGGCGTTAGTAAGTTGACCTCTAACCCAGGCAAATATCAGGCTAGTATGTTAGGGAAACGGGAGCCCAAACCAAGCTCCATCATTGTCCCCCCCAGTTTTAAAGTCTCTGACTCCCCCTGCTTCTGAAGAAGATGTGGATAGACCAACTGGACCACTCTCTAGGCCTAAGAGAACTGGCAATTCTCAGCACTGTTGGAAAACCAGAAAAGAAAAGTCTAAGGCCAAAAGCCTTCAGACTGTTGGACCTTCTACAGAAGACCCCAACACAAATCCTAATGTTAGGAGAGAAACTCCTAAAATAGGTAAGGTTAGATCTAAGAGGAAGGGGAAGCATGTACCTTGCTTATCCCCAGCCCCTCCAACCAAGATGCCTGAGACCCAACCTGCTCCTAAAAGAGAGGTGGTGGGGCACCCTGGAGGCCACTTTAGATCTAAGGGAATCCTTTATAAGGACCCCTTGAAAAAGCCTATCACAGGTTCAGGAGTTGTACCAACTTCTGAGGGACTGGGCAACCAGATCCCCTATAGATTCAAAAAGAAAGATGTCTCTCCAAAGGTATATAGGTCATATAGCTTAAAAAGGAAATCCTTTGTCTGTAACATTGAAAACAGAGTAGGAAGTCACCACAAAAATGCTGGTCTCTCTAGGATGTTTGTAACCGACTAGAGGTATGAGGTCCATCCAGGAGTGTATTAAATCCTCCTGTCCCTTAGTCTGGGGGGGGCGAGTGTTAGGGAGAATTCTCATCTATGGCTAATTTCCCTCACCTAGTGAGTCCCCCAGCAGCTTTGCTGGACTTCTGGAGTTTATTATTTTTCCACTTGGTAAGAGTGAGAGATTTTCCCCCACTCTTACCTGTGTTTTGCTATGTGTTTCTACCTGTTTTTGTGATTATGGACTCTGAAGTACACCACTTCAGTAGCCCTCTTCTTTTTGTATGTCACACAGCACCTTCAGTGCCGTAGCACAGGATTGTCTTTGAGACTCCCCTCGACTCCATTTCTGAAGCGACTACTCTCCTCCAGAAAAGGGTAAAGTTTCCATCAACTTTACTTAGTCAATCTACCACAGATCCAGTACACCCCATCTTCCATTTCCATGGAGTACTGGAAAGGGTTCATTCGTATCCCTTTTTATCTGTACCTCCTAGAGCATTGTTTCACTCTTTTAACATTTAGACTTGACTGGTGGCAGTGGTATCTACCCTAAGTTTTCTACCGCAATTATATTAGATAAACGTGGTACTGTTCTTAGCTATTATATTAGCCTTGAACATAAACCCGCTTGACCAAATCGTCTTTCTCTTGGCCACGGTTGGGTTTATTCGCCATTCCCTGCTGGGTGATTAACAGCCAGGCTGTGTGAATGGGGGTTTTTCGCATAAAAGGCAGGTCTCTTGAGCTAGAAGTCAGAGAGTCGCCACTGGAACTACAAGGAACCGAAGAGAAGCGGAGAGAACGACGGCTGCTGCAACTACCCCGTCCCGGTGAAGCCCTGCTGCAGTCCTAAGCTATCTTCCCTTCAATGACTTAGAGAAGATCCAGTCCGGAGTCTTCTTCCCTTGAGCTTGGTGGGGATAACCAGCTCATCTTCTACAGTCAGAGGATCCTCTTCCTTGGTCGAAATCGCTGCACACTGCTGTAGTGGTCCGGATAGCCACCTGAAGAGCCTCTCCTGTTTTTAAGGAGCGCACCTTTTATTCCTCGTCGCTGCTGCCGGCTTCATCCCTGTGTGGTGCAGACCCCCTTCAGACATCCTCCTTCACAACGAAGCTCCAGGAACCGTGGGTCTGCGGGAAACCACCAGGAACAGCTGCCAGGGCACCAGCTACACCATTGGAACAAGGTACTGTGTTCTCCTTGAGGAAACTGGGTGAATCCCTTTTCTTCATTTTCCAAGGCTTGCCTTTGTCTTCCCTCCTTCTTATAACATTTGCTTCCGAACATTGACAATATCGAAGTACTTTTGGCTACGTTGAATCGTGAACTGTCTGACTGTGTGATCTTCGGCAACAGGCCCCGGTGTCCTTCGACCCTGGCTCCGGCCCTTTGACTGTTGAACTCCTGTCTCTAAGTGTTTCTTGATTCTGCCTGCCTAACCAAAATATTGCCTGTGATGTTTTGCCTCCAACTCCCTCTGGGTATCTCAGGTGCCAAGTGTGTTTTTGCCCCAGTAGCATTTCATGTCACGGATACGCGTTTATTTCGTAGACCGAACTTTCAAAAAGTGATCGCAATCGTATTCGCTGTAAGGTTTTTTGTTCGTAACACCGGTTCATTCAAACACAGGGTACTTACCTTGAGACTTACTGTACAATGTGAATTGGTTAGTTGTAGTATATTTAAAGTGTGGTTTTTATTTTGAGTTTAAGAGAAGTGTTGGGTTGATAACGAATGGTTTAAAAATAAATGTACTTATATTTTTTACCTGAAACCTTGAGTCAGTGTTTGCTTGAGTCACAGTAATTGTGGTCCCTTTGTGTAATCTCTGCTAATGCTCATATGCTCTTGAGATAACCCTGGCTGCTCCGCCAGTGCTTCCACTCTGACATAATAGTACAGGTTTGTACCAAAGGAAAAACTTGTATTGCCACCTGTGCTCTTAATTGTGTGTAGTGGTCCCTAAGGGCACTGCACAGGATTCTGCCTAACACCATGTCCAACGCAACACCATCCGGCACCAGTGGCAACCCCCCAGCAGAGAAGCAGAGGGCTGCCAGCTTCAGTGCAAATGAAGTTGGCATCCTGGTGGAGCAAGTCCTGGGGCATTATGATGCCCTCTTGTTAGGGAGAATTCTCTCTTTAGGCTGAATTTACTAACCTAGTGAGTATCCCAGCAGCTTTGCTGGATTTCTTGTTTTTTTTTTCCTCCTGCCAAGAGTGAGACTCTTTTTCTCCCACTCTTGACATGATGTATGGTGTTCCTTTGCCTGTTAATGTGTTTTATGGTCTATGGGGTCCTTTACTCCATAGGGTCTCATGTGTTTTTATTATGTGTGTTACACAGCACCCTCCGTGCAGTAACACAGGGGTGTCATAGTGACCCCCCACCATAGACTCCATACCCTGGGACTGACTACTGTCTCCCAGGGCGTGTAAAGTCACCATTGGCTTTACTAGTCCCAAATTATTAACCGAAACCAGTACAAACCATCATATTGTGGACGTACTGGTCGGGGCAATTCGATTGCCCCGGGGTCTGTTAGTCGAGGGGGCATGTCTCCGTCCCCCCTGATCGAGTTTTGGCTGGTGGCAGTGGAAACTACTTTTTATATTCGACCGCAAATATTTTCCTATGGGATTTTCCCATTGTTCGAGGCTACCAACTTTAATTATTTAATTCTCATAGCCTCGAACATACCGCTTGTTTATATAATTAATATTAATTCGCTGGTTGGTATTTTCTGCCAGGACTCGATTCTTAAATGGCGTTTGTGTTCTCTTCTGTTACTCCAACCCAAGTCGAGCCCTTTGTTCCACTTTTTGGCGGGCTTCTACACAGAAGCTTCCAAAAGTGGTGCCACTCTGTCTGGGTACCACAGGGGGTGTGGAAGGGGGTTTAGGCACCCTGGACTGAGTTACCTTGGTAACTCAAGTCGCACTCTTGTGTGATTGGCCCAAGTGGTGAGCCGGCCGGCTCACCACTTAGCATGTTTGATTGACAGCTAGGCTGAGTGACTGGAGGTATGCTGCATAAAAGCAGAGCTTTGGGGACTGGAACTTCAGAAGTCGCCACAGGACCTGAGAATCCGATGAGGGAGAAGCTGAGCCAACCTACCACGACGACACCACCGGTGGAGCCCTGCGGAACCGACTCACCACTTCCCGACGACAGAGAAGATCTCCCGGCTGGAGAGGCTTCTTCCCCTGACTGGTGGGCACAACCAGTTTTACCTTCTTTCTTCGCACCCCAGACCGGTTTGTGGTCGAGCTACCCGTGCCAAGCACCCCGGCTGCCGGATAGCAACTCATCACTGAACCGCAAATCAACGGACCGCTCCTTGTACCTGAGAAACTCCGTGGCTGGTTTCTTCCCTGGCAGTGCAACGGATTCCTGTCTTCCTCCCCGACGAGATCCTCTCTTCCCCCGGACAAAGCACCGACTTGCATCCGCTGCCAGGAACAACTGCCCCCGCTGGAGTCTTCTCACCACTTTAAGGTACTGTGTCCGCCAGGCCTCCCTTTCTAAAGATTGCTACAAGGTAATAATAACTCCTTAACCTTCTGGACTAGGCTGGCCGCCTTGACCCTCTAACTGGTCCCTTTCTTCGGTCCAACTCCTTTTTGAACCATTCCAAGACTTTTGTGCACTGCAACCGTGTGACCTTGGACACATTTCGTTTGATCCTCTGGAAGTGGATCCGGCCTATTGAACTCTAACTTCACGGTTTTACTTTGCCTTTCCCTCTTGTTATGTTCTTGTAAAAGTGTTGGGATCTGTTTCAACTTGTTCTCTGCTTTTCTCCCCCTTTTAAAAATGAACTATTAGAATGCCATCTACGTTAAGCGCTCACCGCTGTCTGAAAATAAGTGGGGCTTTACTTAAGACTTGTCTAATATTCTTTTAAGGGAGTGTATATCTTTTAGTGACTGTGTTTTTGAATTGCTTACTATTGGTGCCTGTGTGTTTTTCTAGATGTGGTTTTTAAATAAATAATTATATCTCTTTTACACCAAGCCCTGGTCAGTGTTTACTTGTTCTACTGTGTTCTCTTGACCTATTGTGAATACTCTGTATACTGCCTAACTCTTCTTGAGGGAAGTCTGACTGCTCAGCCACAGCTACCAAGTGAATCTGTGTGGTACAGACTGCTACCAAGTGGGTTTACTGCCAAACACCTGTAGTCTTAAATCTTTTGCAGTGGTCCCAGAGGGAACTGCACACGTTTCTGTCTAACACTGGTGTACAGCGGTGGAATTTGTATTGAGTATACACTTTAGAGGGCTTGTTGAACACTTTAGGACAACTAACCACAGAGCTTAGAACTAAGAAGCTGATTTTCTAACTATGTCTGCTATGGAGAGTTATACCCTAGAATCATTGTCTGCCAAAACTGCTGATTGCTAAAAAGTATTGTGTAGACATAAGAATCTCTCTGAGAAGGGCAAGAAAATGGAACTTATAGAAGGATTGTTAGAAAACCAAAGTATGGGTAGTACAGAGGAATCTACCCCCCCAGCAAATGTAGAAAACAGTGATGGTTTGATCTGAATCAAAGTCTTGATAATGAGTCAGAAGAGGAAAGTGAACCTAATGAAGTTAGCCACTCTGAGCCTCTGTCTGCCTTACCTACTGTACCTACTGGGCCTATACCAGGTCCTACATGTAACCCTGCTTATTTTGAACTTGAAAAAATGAAGCTTGAAGTAGAGTACAAACGTTTTATTGCTCAATCTGAAAGAAACCAAGAGCTAGAGTTCAGAAGAATGAATGCCCAGGCTGAGCAGAAGCAGGCTGAATTAAGACTCAGAGAAATAGAGCTTAATCATGAACTAGAAATGAAAAAGTTGTCTGTGGAAAATGCTTCTCTCTCCTCTGGTTCTTCTTGGAGTTCGAGACCCAAAAGACCCCGGATGCCTAAGGAATTAGTGGGTATGTATGAACCTAGATTGGATGTGTTGGATTGGTTGAACATGTTTGAGTATAATCATGGGCTCCAGGACATCACAGGGAATGAGTTACTTCCCTGGTTGTTCTCTAGGCTTCCCCCTGTTGCAACTGATGTGGTAATGGAGTTGGGGGAGGTGGATAAGAAGGATTATGAATGTGTGAAACTAGCTTTGATAGCTAGATTTGGGAAGACCCCTTCCCAGTACCTTAAGAGGTTTAGGACCCTCAAAAAGCATGATGGTACCCCTTGGGCTACCTGGGTGAGTGAAAGTTTGAAAAACTTAGAGGGATGGATTAAGGGTTACAGAGTTAACACTTATGAAGGAATGAAGAATCTTGTAATGTTGGATTCAAGTTATGATGACTGCTCTCCTGAGCTCAGACAGCACTTGGCTGATTCAAAGGAATTAGATTCCAGGAAGTTAGCTAAGGCTGCTGACTTGTGGGTTGCCAACAGGGCCACTCACAAGGATTCTGGGGCTACTTAGAAAAAGGATGAGGGAAAACAGCCAAAAAAGGCCTCCAAAGAGAATTCTAATAATTCCAATTCCAAAGAGGGCCCCAAACAAAACCAAAAGGGTAAGCCACCAGGGAAACCAAATCAGGGTAGTGTGCCTCCTGGTGCCAAACCAGAAGGAGGTCAGAACAAGCCACCATTCCAGAAAGCATTTGGTAAATGCTTTGTTTGTGGCTCTACTGACCATGTGAGAGGAGATCCCAGATGTAAGGGTAAACCTTCAGGGGTCCAACTTGTCTCCTTAGCCTTCGCTCCAGAGGAGGAAGTCCAAATGGCAAGTGGAAACTTTCTATTACTGGCTGACGAACCCATTGGAGTCTCAGCCAGTGTTTCTTTAGTGTCTCTGGGTCTGTGGGAACAACAGAACTTAGATGTCTATAATTCTATCCCAGATAATACTAAAGAGTATTATAAGGACAGTGTCCAGGTGAATGGTCAGGAGACTCCTGCCATTAGCGACACTGGGGCCAGCATAACTGAGGTGGACAAATCGTTTTTTCAGGCTGAGGATGTTGCTAAGTCACCCAAACGCCTCACCAAGTTAGCTGGAGGGCCTGTGCAGATGCTTCCCCAATTACCAGTTCTCATCCAGTGTAATGACATGACTGTGAAGATACCTGTCAGCATACAAAGTGAGGTGCCAGGAAGGGTTCTGCTGGGTAATGACTAGAACATTCTTGGAGTAGTGTCACACACACCCAGAACCCCTAGTAAAAGGTTACAGGAGCTCACCAGACCTGCAAGGGAGAGAACCATGAGAGGTACTCCCAAGGAGATGATGAAGAAAGAGATCACTCCTGCTCCACTGGAGATGTCAGCTGCTGTCTCTAACAAACTAGAAGAAAAAGGGAAACCTAAAAGTTTTAGAAAGAACCTCAAAGCCAGCACTCCAGTGCAGCCAACAAGGACTTCCCCTAGGTTGTCCAAAGTTACACCAGTAACTCCCCCTCTAGCTGAGGCTGAGAGGGAGGTACAACCCTGTGTGGTTGAAGTAGACTCTGAAGAAGAGCTAGTGGAAGGCCAGGAACTCATTGGAGATCTGGATCCTGATGACCATCCTGAGCTGCAGTCTTTACTGGCAGAAGGTGGACCCAACAGGGGAGACTTCAGTAAGGGACAGAGAGAATGTCCAACTCTGGAAGGTCTTTGCCACCAGGCAGATGCTCAGGCTGAAGGGCAAGAGCCTGGGAAATATAGGTTACACTGGGAAGATGGCCTCTTCTACAGTGAACCAACCGAGTCTGCACCTGGGGACAACAAACAACTTGTAGTACCCAAGAGAACAGACCACAGTTCTTGCAGTTAGCCCATGAGATTCCCTTGGCTGGTCACTTGAGTTTCAAGAAGACTAAGGAAAGGCTCTCTCTCTACTTTTATTGGCCAAAGATGGGGGCTGAAGTAGATAAATACTGCAGGAGCTGCCACACCTGCCAGACTTCTGGTAAGGTTGGCACCAAGAATGTGGCACCTTTAGTGCCTCTCCCTGTAGTGGGAGTCCCATTTGAGAGAGTAGGGATTGACATTGTTGGTCCCCTTGATCCTCCAACTTCCTCAGGCAACAGGTTTATACTTGTTGTAGTAGACCATGCTACTAGGTACCCTGAGGCAATTCCTATGAGGACTGTTACAGCTCCGGCTGTGGCTAAGGCCCTCCTTGGTATTTTTACCAGGGTTGGATTTCCTAAGGAAGTAATCTCTGACAGGGGGTCAAATTTTATGTCCCACTACATGAAAGCCATGTGGAAAACCTGCGGAGTTACTTACAAGTTCTCAACCGCATACCACCCTCAGACAAATGGGCTGGTTGAAAGGTTCAACAGAAACATGAAGAGCATGATAGGTGCTTTAGAGGACCCCCTTAAAAGAAAGTGGGACCTTCTACTGCCATGCCTTCTCTTTGCTTATAGAGAAGTCCCTCAGGAGGGAGTAGGTTATTCTCCCTTTGAACTTCTCTATGGTCATCCGGTCAGAGGTCCATTGGCCCTGATCAAGGAGGGGTTGGAGAGTGCTCCTTCCCCCAAGCCAGTCAGAGTGACTGACTACGTGATAGGTCTCCGAAGGAGAATGTCACAAATGATGGCAGAAGCAAGTGATAACTTGAAAGCTGGACAAGCATTGGTCAAGCACTGGCATGACCAAAAGGCTAACATGGTTGAGTTTACTCAAGACCAGCTAGTTCTCGTTATGATTCCAACAAGGCAGAGGGCCTTGCAAGACAAATGGATGGGACCCTTCAAAGTTGTGGGTAAACTTGGAGAGGTCAACTATCTGGTGGACTTGGGCAACTCCAACGAGGCTCCAACAGTCTTCCACACCAACAGACTAAAAGCGTATGTCTCCAGACCTGATGTAGGAGCTTTGCTTCTAGCATCATCAGAGGAAGAAGAAGAGAGTGAAGCTCTTTCTGATCTCCTCAGAGGCTTACCTTTAGACGAAAAGAATGAAGGAGTAAATCTCTCTTCAAATCTGACACCTGAGCAACAGGAAGAGTGCAAATCTATGTTAAATCAGTTTGCCTCTATGTTCTCACTTTCACCAGGCTTGACCCCTTGGGGACAGCATGACATACTCACTGGCGACTGTCTGCCCGTCAAAAGCAGAGGATATCGAATGTCAGAGAATGTAAGAACCCACATCAAAGGTGAGGTCAACAAGATGCTTGATCTCGGGGTAATAGAGCCCTCTACTACTCTACCATGGTCTAGCCCAGTTGTGTTAGTACCAAAGGCAGGATCTAAAGAACTTAGATTCTGTGTGGATGTCAGAGCCAACCTCCGAATTACCCTCTTCCTCTTCTAACTCCAACCCTCCAACCTCCTCCTCACCTGTGGTGTTGGTTACCTCGGGTTGTTCAAGTCTCTTCTTCCACCAAGGCGTTTTTTTTGTCGGAGGATAGGGCCTACCCCAGAAGGAAGCCACCCTGGCCTTGTACAAAGAGGTCTAGTGTGGGCCTCTCTGCGGAGCAAGCCAATTGGGGGAAAAAGCCAGATGGCATAAAAAAAACCCTCTCCACTGTAGTGTATGAAGGTCCAGTACATTGGGAAGTGCCAAAGAATAATTGTAGGCGCAGAGGAGACGGGCAGCCTTGATAACAAAGGGAGGAAAAATAGGTACAGGAAACTCAACAGAGTATGGAGCTGAAGGAGGAAGGAAAAACAGCAAAAACGAACAAAGGGAAAAAAAAAGGAAAACAGGTAAGGTAGGCAGGCGGAGGCAGAACGAAGAAAACACGGGACGGAGAAAACTACGAGCGTCTCACCCGGAGCCTGACGCGAAAGGGTTGCAACGCGCAGACTTCCGGGTGGGACAGAAAGAAAAAGGCGTACCGCGGCAGACGCCGCGGAAACAACTAGACTGCTGGTAGAGGTGCACGGTGGGACGTGAAGGGCAGCTAATGGCAGCCCAGTCTCCACCGCGACCATACACCCCAACGACTGCGGCACATGACAGTATGCCCCCTTCTATACCTGGACCACCCAGGCTTACCTGGGTGAAATTGATGGAACCTTTGGGTGAGAAGGGGGGGCATGAACAAAGGACCCCGGCTCCCAAGAATCCTCAGAACGGGGATAACCCTTCCAGGCCACCAGATATTCCAGTCTTCCCTTTCTAAATCTGGAATCCCTAATGTGGGGAACTTCGTATTCTTCCGGAATGGGGGCGGGAACCGAAGGGAGGTGGAGATTTCTGTTCTTGGGGATATTAGGATCAGCAGAGCGTAGGAGAGAAGAATGGAAAACTGGGTGTATACGTCTCATGTCTTTGGGAAGCCTGAGTTTAAAGGTTACTGGATTAATCCTTTGTGTGATCTTGAACGGCCCCACGAAACGGGGGGAAAATTTAGTAGGGTGTAGCCAACGAGGCAGGTACTTAGTGGATAGCCATACGTGGTCGCCTTCTTTCCACAGAGGGCAGGGCTGACGGTGAAGGTCGGCCTGCTTCTTATACCTTTCCCAAGCCGAGGCCAAACTGATCTGAGCGCTCTTATGGGCGGTGGAGATGTCTGCTAATGTGGACTCAATTGAGGGTATGTTGGTAGGGGAACCGAATAAGGGAAGAATTCCCCGGGGATGGACCCCATAAGTACAGAAAAAGGGGCTAAGGTTGGTAGCCGTGTGTACCGAATTGTTATAGGCAAATTCCGCAGAAGGCAAAAGGGATACCCAATTGTCTTGGTGACGGTTGATGTAACACCTCGGATATTGCTCTAAAGTGGCGTTAAGCCATTCAGTCTGGCCATTGGTCTGGGGATGAAACCCCGAAGACAGTGCTGTGTTAATATCTAAGCGATGACACAAGGCTGTCCAGAATCGAGAAGTGAACTGACTCCCCCTGTCAGAAATGATCTTTTCAGGGAGTCCATGTAATCTGAATATATCTGAATGTAATCTGAATATATCCCTGAGGAATACCTCAGCTAACACAGGAGCAGTAGGGATTCCAACCAAAGGGGAGAAATGGGCTAACTTGGTGAAAGAGTCAACTGTGACCATGAGACAAGTATAGCCCTGGGAAATGGGCAATTCCACTATAAAGTCCATCGAGATCAGGGACCATGGTCGTGATGGTGTTTCAGGTTGTTCTAGTAACCCCAATTGTTTACTTATGGAGACCGTGCTTTGCACACAGACTGGACAGGCCTTACAATACTTCCTGACATCCTTAGACAAAGAGGGCCAAAAGAAAGTATGAGACACTAACTCCAAAGTGCCTTTCTGTCCTCGGTGACCGGCTGTAACATGGTCGTGACACCAACTCAGAACCTTCAATTGTAAGGCTCGCGTGGAACAAACAACTTCTGTTTGTACCATAAGAGCCCCTCTGTCCTTCTTAGATCTTGTCTCTTATTTAGAGGTAATTGGTCTTCCCATACTCCCCATGGTGGCGGATTTCACCTCTTGCAGGAATGTCGATATGATACCCACTATCCTATTGCGGGCGAAAAGGTCTTCTGCTAGCGGAGTGGCACGCACACCTGGGGTATTCCGCCGGGAGAGTGCGCCTGCGAGGCCATTTTGGGAACCAGGAATGTAAGTTATGATAAAGTCATATTGACTAAAGAAGTGCGCCCATCGTGCTTGTCTAGAATTGATACATTCCATTCCCCGGAGTACCTTCAAATTCTTATGGTCGGTGCGCATAATGAAAGGTGATGCGCTACCCTGTAGCAAGTGTCTCCACTCTTCGCAGGCAGTCTTGAGCGCTAACAATTCCTTCTCAATAACTGAATAATTCTTCTGACTCACCTACAAGGTCTTAGAGAGATAGGCCACCGGGTAGTCAATTCCCTGATGTTCCTGTAGTAACACGGCCCCCAATGCTTCAGTGGAGGCGTTGGCCTCCACTACAAACGGTTTAGCCTGATTGGGTTGACGAAGCACTGGAGCAGTACAAAACAACTTTTTTAATTGCTCAAAAGCGTTGTTCGCCTGTTCAGTCCAAATAAAAGAACCAGCTTCTTTCTTGAGTAAAGCCGTAATTGGTAACACTATCCGAGAAAAATGACTGATGAATTTCCTGTAGAAATTTGCCATACCAAGGAACCGTTGAACTTCCTTCAAAGAGGTGGGTGTGGGCCATTCCAGGATGGCAGAGACCTTCCTTGGTTCCATAGAAATTCCTTCCTTTGAAAGAATATATTCAAGATAGGAAATAGAGTTGGTCTTGAAAACACACTTCTCGGGGTTCACAATAAGGCGGTTGGTCCAAAGGCGATCTAATATGGTTCAAAGATGCTGGTCGTGTTATTGTAAGGATCGAGAAAAAATCAGGATGTCATCTAAGTAGACTACAGCATAGATGAAAAGGACATCCGAGAACAATCGATCCATGAAGCGCTGAAATATAGCTGGGGCATTCACTAAGCCAAAGGGCATGACCTGATACTCGAAGAGCCTAAAAGGCGTTCGGAATGCAGTCTTCCATTCATCTCCCTCGCGTATTCGGAGAAGATGGTAAGCACTACACAGGTCTAGCTTGGAAAAGATGGTGGCTCCTTGCACTGCCTCCAGGATGTCGGCGATGAGAGGCATAGGATACCTGTCTCTAATCGTGACCTTGTTGAGACCCCGATAATCGATGCATGGTCTCAACTCTGCGGAATCGCGCTTGGGGATGAAAAACAACGAGGCCCCTGCGGGAGATCTTGAAGGTCGGATCAATCCGTTGGCCATGTGGGCGTCCAAGTACTTTCGTAGAGCTTATTTCTCTGTGAGAGACAACGGAAACATCCGCCCGAAAGGAACTAAAGCATCTTGGGAGAGTTCTATGGCACAGTCCTCTGGGGGATGTGGCGGCAACTCCAATATGGTTCTATTGACGAAGACTTTGTGGAACTCCTCTAATTCAGATGGTATGCAACAGATGTCACAAGTGGCGGTTGACTCTGGCGAGAGGACCTTCACTACTTCCTGCGACCGGTGAGGCATACAGTACTCCTTACAGAATCCCGACTCAAAGGTAATGGTGTTCCTGTACCAATCTATGGAGGGGTTGTGTCTTCTCAACCATGGGATACCCAGAATGACGGGGAAGTGGGCTGCTCGAATGAGATCAAATTTCAAGTGTTCGGTATGATGTTGGATAACCACGGTGAGTGGTTCTGTAGTGTGAGTTATCGGTCCAGAGGATAGTGGGGTCCCATCAACTCCTTCCACCTTCTGGGCATCCTCGCGCTGAACTAAAGGGAGTCCTTGTCTATCAACCCATACTGTGTCCATAAAGACTCCGGCAGCTCCGCAATCAATGAGGGCTAGGGTTGTTAGTTTTCTGGAAGGAGTTTGTAGCTGTAGAGTTACTACCATCAAACGAAAGTCCATGGTATCTAATTGAGGAGTGACTGCTAAGGTTACATAGGGACAAGGAGATATACCTCGGAAACCTGTCCCCTTCAGTTCCGAGGTCTGTCATTTCCTGTCCTACGAGGAGGGACCTCTGGACAATTGCGTAGGAGGTGAGCATTGGACCCGCAGTACATACAGAGACCCGTGTCTCGCCGTCTTCTTCGTTCTTCTGGAGTTAGCGGGGCTCTTGCGGCTCCTATCTGCATGGGTTCTTCCTTACATAAAGCCGAGGGCTGTTGATGAGGAGGGGTTTCAGAGGAGGGTGAGTTGACTGGGGTGCGAAGCTTTCGTCTTTCAGCCCGTCGCTCACTGAGGCGAAATTCTATCTGAAGTGCTATAGACATCAAATCTGATAGAGAGGAAGGTCACGCTATGCGAGCCAGTTCGTCCTTCAATTCTTCTTTGAGGCCGCGGCGAAAGATTGTAAATTGTGCCTGTTCCGGCCACCCGGCCTCAGCCGCTAGGCGTTTAAAGGATGAGATATAGGTCCTGAGATCACTACTGCCCTGCTGTACGTCTAGCAGCTCTTCTGCGGCCACATGAGTTATCTCAGTCTGTTCAAAAGTCTGCTTCAACAAGGTGACAAAGGCGCCATGGTCGTGGAGTACCGGATTGTTGCTGGTCACCAGTGGGGAGGCCCAGGCCAGGGCATTACCTGTTAAATTCGAGATCATAAACCCCACCTTGGTGTGTGCGCTGGCAAAAGTATGAGGGCGAAAGGCAAAATAGATAGCGCAGGATTCGAGAAACTCCTTCAGGCGTTTTGGCGATCCGTCATATTTACCAGAAGACAAAGACATGGGGGGGAGATCGGTCTCCCTTGATTCCCGAGCCATAATCATCTGTCTCAGGGCGGCATTTTCAGCTTTGACATTCTGCAGTTCAACACTCATTCCCTGAACTGCTTGAACCAGCTCTTGAAGCTGTTCTGGGGTAGCCATGGTTCTTTCTTGGCGTTGCAATCTGTCAGAGCCAACCTCCGAATTACCCTCTTCCTCTTCTAACTCCAACCCTCCAACCTCCTCCTCACCTGTGGTGTTGGTTACCTCGGGTTGTTCAAGTCTCTTCTTCCACTAAGGCGTTTTTTTTGTCGGAGGATAGGGCCTGCCCCGGAAGGAAGCCACCCTGACCTAGTACAAAGAGATCTAGTGGGGGCCTCTCTGCCGGAGCAAGCCAATTGGGGGAAAAAGCCAGATGGCATAAAAAAAACCCTCTCCACTGTAGTGTATGAAGGTCCAGTACGTTGGGAAGTGCCAAAGAATAATTGTAGGCACAGAGGAGACGGGCAGCCTTGATAACAAAGGGAGGAAAAATAGGTACAGGAAACTCAACAGAGTATGGAGCTGAAGGAGGAAGGACACAGAGTGTCCGAAGGAAAAACAGCAAAAACGAACAAAGGGAAAAAAAAGGAAAACAGGTAAGGTAGGCAGGCGGAGGCAGAACGAAGAAAACACGGGACGGAGAAAACTACAAGCGTCTCACCCGGAGCCTGACGCGAATGGGTTGCAACGCACAGACTTCCGGTGGGACAGAAAGAAAAAGGCGTACCGCGGCAGACGCCGCGGAAACAACTAGACTGCTGGTAGAGGTGCGCGGTGGGACGTGAAGGGCAGCTAATGGCAGCCCAGTCTCCACCGCGACCATACACCCCAGCGACTGCGGCGCATGACAGTGGATTACATAGCTCTTAATGCAGTCACTAAGACTGATGCCCACCCTTTGCCAAGGACAGATGAGTTGGTGGATAGACTTGGTGCAGCCAAGTTCCTCAGCACATTTGACTTGACGTCAGGCTATTGGCAAATAGCCCTGACAGACCATGCCAAGGAGAAAACTGCATTTTCTACCCCAGTTGGCTTATACCAGTTTAAGGTTATGCCTTTTGGATTGAAAAATGCACCCGTTACATTTCAAAGGATGGTAAACCAAGTTCTGAATGGGATGGAGGACTTCTGCATGGCATACTTGGATGACATAGCAGTGTTCAGCAATTCCTGGGAAGAACATGTGGACCACCTGAGATATGTTTTGCAGGCTCTTGGAAAGGCCAATCTGACCATAAAGGCGAGTAAATGCCAGATTGGACAGAGTAAAGTGGTCTACCTTGGACATGAGGTAGGAGGTGGAGAAATAAGGCCTTTGCCCAGTAAGATTGAAGCTTTGCAAAATTGGACAACACCTACTACTCAGACCCAGGTGAGAGCCTTCTTAGGTCTCACTGGGTATTACAGGAATTTCATTGAGAACTATGGGTCCATAGCTTCTCCCCTGAATGTCATCTCCTCTCCTAAATTCCCTAAAAAGGTTAGGTGGAATGAGGAATGCAATCAGGCCTTTGAAACCCTGAAAACGGCTCTTTGCCAAGCCCCAGTACTCAGAGCTCCTGACTATCACCAAACTTTCATTGTGCAAACAGATGCTTCAAATGTAGGAATAGGTGCAGTCCTCAGTCAACTGGATGGGAAAGGTAGGAGCACCCCATTTGCTTCATCAGTAGAAAACTGAAGGATCCTGAAACAAGGTGGGCAACCATTGAACGAGAGTGTTTTGCTATTGTGTGGGCTCTGAAGAAGTTTAGGCCATACTTGTATGGTTCTACTTTTGTCATTCAGACTGACCACCAACCCTTGAGATGGTTAATGCAAATGAAAGGGGAAAACCCAAAACTATTGAGATGGTCAATCTGCCTGCAAGGGTTTGATTTCACCATTGAGCACAGGTCAGGGTGTCACCACCAAAATTCTGATGGTCTCTCTAGGATGTATGTCATCGACTAGAGGTATGAGATTCATCCAGGAGTGGATTAAATCCTCCTGTCCCTTAGTCTGGGGGGGGGGGCAAGTGTTAGGGAAAATTATCTCTTTAGGCTGAATTTCCTAACCTAGTGAGTCCCCCAGCAGCTTTGCTGGATTTCTGGAGTTTGTTTTTTTCCTCCTGCCAAGAGTGAGACTCTTTTTCTCCCACTCTTGGACATGATGTATGGTGTTCCTTTGCCTGTTAATGTGTTTTATGGGCTATGGGGTCCTTTACTCCATAGGGTCTCATGTGTTTTTATTATGTGTTACACAGCACCCTCCGTGCAGTAACACAGGGGTGTCATAGTGACCCCCCACCATAGACTCCATACCCTGGGACTGACTACTGTCTCCCAGGGCATGTAAAGCCACCATTGGCTTTACTAGTCCCAAATTATTAACCGAAACCAGTACAAACCATCATATTGTGGACGTACTGGTTGGGGCAATTCGATTGCCCCGGGGTCTGTTAGTCGAGGGGGCACGTCTCCGTCCCCCCTGATCGAGTTTTGGCTGGTGGCAGTGGAAACTACTTTTTATATTCGACCGCGAATATTTTCCTATGGGATTTTCCCATTGTTCGAGGCTACCAACTTTAATTATTTAATTCTCATAGCCTCGAACATACTGCAGGTTTATTTAATTAATATTAATTCGCCGGTTGGTATTTTTTGCCAGGACTCGATTCTAAAATGGCGTTTGTGTTCTCTTCTGTGACTCCAACCCAAGTTGAGCCCTTTGTTCCACTTTTTGGCGGGCTTCTCCACAGAAGCCTCCAAAAGTGCTGCCACTCTGTCTGGGTACCACAGGGAGTGTGGGAGGGGTTTAGGCACCCTGGACTGAGTTACCTTGGTAACTCAAGTCGCACTCTTGTGTGATTGGGCCAAGTGGTGAGCCGGCCGGCTCACCACTTAGCATGTTTGATTGACAGCTAGGCTGAGTGAATAGGGGTATGCTGCATGAAAGCAGGGCTTTGGGGACTGGAACTTCAGAAGTCGCCACAGGACCTGAGAATCTGACGAGGGAGAAGCTGAGCCGACCTACCACCACGACACCACCGGTGGAGCCCTGCGGAACTGACTCACCACTTCCCGACGACAGAGAAGATCTCCCGGCTGGAGAGGCTTCTTCCCCTGACTGGTGGGCACAACCAGTTTTAGCTTCTTTCTTCGCACCCCAGACTGGTTTGTGGTCGAGCTGCCCGTGCCAAGCACCCCGGCGGCCGGATAGCCACTCACCACTGAACTGCGAATCAACGGACCGCTCCTTGTACCTGAGAAACTCTGCGGCTGGTTTCTTCCCTGGCAGTGCAACGGACTCCTGTCTTCCTCCCCGACGAGATCCTCTCTTCCCCCGGACGAAGCACCGACTTGCATCCGCTGCCAGGAACAACTGCCCCCGCTGGAGTCTTCTCACCACTTTAAGGTACCATGTCCGCCAGGCCTCCCTTTCTAAAGATTGCTACAAGGTAATAATAACTCCTTAACCTTCTGGACTGGGCTGGCCGCCTTGACCCTCTAACTGGTCCCTTTCTTCGGTCCAACTCCTTTTTGAACCAATCCAAGACTTTTGTGCACTGCAACCGTGTGACCTTGGACACATTTCGTTTGATCCTCTGGAAGTGGATCCGGCCTATTGAACTCTAACTTCACGGTTTTACTTTGCCTTTGCCTCTTGCTATGTTCTTGTAAAAGTGTTGGGATCTGTTTCAACTTGTTCTCTGCTTTTCTCTCCCTTTTAAAAACGAACTATTAGAGTGCCATCTACGTTAAGCGCTCACCGCTGTCTGAAAATAAGTGGGGCTTTACTTAAGACTTGTCTAATATTCTTTTAAGGGAGTGTATATCTTTTAGTGACTGTGTTTTTGAATTGCTTACTATTGGTGCCTGTGTGTTTTTCTAGATGTGGTTTTTAAATAAATAATTATATCTCTTTTACACCAAGCCCTGGTCAGTGTTTACTTGTTTTATTGTGTTCTCTTGACCTATTGTGAATACTCCGTATACTGCCTAACTCTTCTTGAGGGAAGTCTGACTGCTCAGCCACAGCTACCAAGTGAATCTATGTGGTACAGACTGCTACCAAGTGGGTTTACTGCCAAACGCCTGTAGTCTTAAATCTTTTGCAGTGGTCCCAGAGGGAACTGCACAGGTTTCTGCCTAACACCTCTTCACACCATCACGGGCCAACAAGGACGGACGAAAGAGGATCTGGAAGGACACAGTGTTTCCATCAACGCAGAGGGGGTGGCACCCCGCGACATCAAACACGTCCAGAAGCGCTGGGAGGACAAGTCCAGGACCCTCAAGAAGGCCTGGCGCCTCTTGGACGCAGCGGCTGCAGTGGGGCGCCGGGGCCACCTTACCACCCTGTAGATGACGGTCCTGGAGCACATTCGCCCAGTGCTTCACCACCAGATCCTCAGGATGCAGGCCCGTCTGGAGTCGAGCTGTAAGTGCCCATGCATTCCCGTTTAAAACAGTGCATGTTGCAGTGTGGTGGTAGTTAGCTACTTGTCTGCATGTGTGACATGGGTCATGTATGGATGTGTGTGTGCAGGGACATGATGGTGCTGCATGTGAGTACAGTCAGGCGTGACCCACATGGATGGTGTATGTGTTACAATGCATCATGCGCAGCAGCATGCAGAATGCACACATGTATGCATGCCTGTGTCTGTACTTGGACAAGTTTAGGGTGTGAGAGATGGGTGCTGCTTTCAAGGACATGCATGGTGTGCATGTCCGTGTGTCTGACTAGTGTGAGAGTGACTTGTAAATGCCATGGATGCATGACACATGTCCGTGAGGATGTGTTGATTCACTGATACAGCCTTGTCATCCTTGTAGCCACTGTGTCTGGGGGTATACAGGGCCAGATGCATGACCCTCCGGTGATGTGTGTGCATGTGATCAGCATGTCCCATGACGCATGTGAGTTTCAGCACACCATTGGATGCTTCTACGGTGCCTTAGACATGGATACAAATGTTTGTTGCATGTGCCATGCCTGTTCCTGCATGTGTGTTGCCTGCACTGACCCATGTGTTGTGGAGGGATATGATGGAAGTGATGTTTGACAGTGCCACTCATGTGCTATTGCTTTGTGTCTAGGGGACTATTGTACAGTACCTTGATGCTTGTGTTCAATGTCTCCCTTTACACAGCGGCGAGTGAAGAAGAGGGCGGAGACGGCGCTGTGGAGGAAAGCGGCAGGGATGCCTCCACCGGCCGGCGACGCAAGGCCCAGTCACTCTCCCAGGAAATTCCATCATCCGGGAGCATGGGGACAGGTGCTGCATCCGGCCACTACAGCTGCAGCGGAAGGAGCAGGAGAGCCCCCAAAGGGGCTGGCGACGGCGGAAGACGGTGCGGAGCCATCCAGGTTGGTGGTGTGTACGGAGGAGGAGGAGGCGCTTCAGAGCCGCACATGGGGCCTGGTGGGGGTGGTACCACTGGTGCAAGTGGCGCAGTCCAGGGGCAGGAGGGAGCACAGGTCGCTACGCAGGGGCCTGTGCATGTCACTGTCCCCGACTCTGTGACTGCATCACCATGCACCAGCAGGGATGCCCCGTCGCAGGCCCATCCGCAGGTAGGGGGGAGGTCCACGCCATCTGGCACTCCTCTACCTGTGGACCTGGGGACCTGTGACAGGGTTGAGTCCGTCCTGATTGGTGTTGCGTTGTGCACACGTGTCATTCGTGATGACGTGTGTGCTTCCTGGGGGAACCACGCACATCACCACGAAGAGATGAGTGCCAACGTGGCCCAGTTGGGAGGGCTCATGGTCGGAGGTTTCCTCCATGTGTCGCTCTGTCTTGCGGCCCTCTCCTCCTCTGTGCACACTATACACCAGTCGTACTCCGTGCCGTCTTCCGGCCCAGATGCCACCAAGGCCCCCTATGAACTTGCCCCAACCAACGCAGCCAGGCTGGTGGAGATCCCATCCCTGCCACAGTCGGCAGTTGGAGCTCCAGCATAGATGGTCACCCCAGCAACTGGACCCCTGGCAACGGACGATGTGCAGGCACATACAAGCAGGGCACCTGCATGATGGCCGCGGGTGTTGCCATCTACCCAGAGGCAGTCGTGGCGGCGGCAGGCAGCAGAAAGGCGGCAGCAGGCTCGGCGTAGGAAGAATGTGGCCTCGGGGACCTCTACATCATCGGGGCAGGCATTGGCCGGCAGGCAGGCGGATCTTCGTGTAGCAGCGGTTGGACCAGCGAATAGGTGCGGAGCGGCGGCAGGTGGAGAGGGCACGGCTCACAATGGTCAGGGCGGAGAACTCCATGCACAGGGCTTTGAGGAGGGCTGAGCAACTTGCAGGGAGTTGGAGGAGGCCATGGCTGCGTCCCTGCGAGACCTCGAGGCCAGGGAATTGGCCGCCTCAGGAACATTGACGTGGAGTTCGATGATGCCTTGGCCCGGGACATCAAAAAGTGAACCGTCGGACTAGCCCGCTGCCTTTGTATATAGTTATTTAGGTTTATTTGGTTTTTATTATTATTTGGAGTTCACAGACTTTGCTCCACTTTTTGTATATAGTTGTATTTTAGATAGGGTTTTAGGTAGGTTTCCTTTTGTTTTGGGATAATGGACCCTTCAGACTTTCATTTTCAATATTACGGACATGTACATACTTTATTTTTTTTATAATCACATGGAGTAATTTTATTATGCTTTTCATCTCGGGATTTATTTCTATGGACGTTGGGGGTGGACCACTTATTTTTTCATGTTTTGGATTTTTGTTTTTCCTTGGATTTCACTTTCTTTTTCATATTGCTATCATTATTTCTTTATTTGCATGTGTGATTTTCATTTTGTCATTTGTTTTTATTTTTAATACATTTCATTATTCTTCATTCTTGGTGTGGTCTACTATGATTTCTTTTGTGCATGTCCCCATGAGCATTGGCTCAGTCATGTGTTGCCACTGTGTGGCTCTGTAGGACATTTGTTGATGAGCATGCTGGTTCTTTTCAGACTATCATGGAATGGGTAATTTAGTAGGGAGTGGGTGCAGTGGATCGTTGGGTGTTTGTACTGAGGGGTGGGGGTGTGGGATTTGGGTTGGCATTAGGGCCATGGGTCTGTCTAGTTATGACGTGGTGTTTGGGGGGACATGAGTCAGGGCCTGCTGGCAGGTGCCTGACAATTGGGGGGACATGAGTCGGGGCCTGCTGGCAGGTGCCTGTCAATGGGGGTGTGTGGGGGAACATGAGTCGGGGCCTGCTGGCAGGTGCCTGTCAATTGGGGGAGGGGGACATGAGCCGTGCCTGCTGGCAGGTGCCTGTAAATGGGGGGTGGGGTGGGGTGGACATGAGTCGGGGCCTGCTGGCAGGTGCCTGTCAATGGGGCGGTTAGGGGGCATGAGTCGGGGCTCCCAAGCGCATGGTGCCATGTGGCCTGCCTGCGGCCATGGTCAGGGTGGATGGGCTGCCTGCAGGGCATGGGGAGGGTGGATGGGCTGCCTGTGGGGCATGGTCAGAGTGGATGGGCTGCCTGAGGGGCATGGTGAGGGATGTAGGGTGGACCCCTGTGGCATGGTCTGACTGCAGAGGGTGCATGTGGCTTCTCACCACACTGCTGCGTGAATCTGGGGGTACAGGAGTGAGAATTACACGCGACTGGGCTGGCGCATATGGGGTAAGCATATTCCAGGCGTGCCCTGGGAGTTTTACATGCGATTTTGCTGGCGCGAGCGGGGTACGCATAATCCAAGGGGTGTGCAGGATGTCTTACACGTGATTTTGCTGGCGTGAGCGGGGTATGTGTAATCCGAGGGGTGCATGGGGAGTTTTACACGCGACTCTGCTGGCGCGAGCGGGGTACGTGTAATCCGAGGGATGCGCGGGGAGTTTTACACGTGATTTCGCTGGCGTGAGCGGGTTACGTTTAATCCGGGGGGTGCGCAGGGATTTTTACATGTGATTTCGCTGGCGCGAGCCGGGTATGCGTAATCCGAGGGGTGCGCGGGGAGTTTTACACGTGATTTCGCTGGCGAGTGAGGGCTAAGTGGCGTTTTTAGCGCGTTTTCGTGGTTGGGGGCTGTATGCTGGTCCACTGGCCTTTGCGCCATGTAGGTGATTTGTGCAATGTTTTTGGCGCATGGGGCGGGGTAAGAGGTGTAGCTGGCACTGCTGCAGGGTTGCTGCGCCACTCTGCGCCACGGTTGGTTATGGATGTAAGTATCCATGAATACGCTGTGTGTGAAAATGGGTTTTGGCACATGCGGCTAGCGCACGCTGGCACATGCTCCCTCTCTGCGCTGCCCGCCTGCGCTGCTTCTGCGCTAAATTCTACGAATTACCCCAATATAGTCTAAGTAGATGGTATGCAGATGGCTGATACACCTCCTGTTGTACTTACATCTGCACGATCGAAATGCCAAAGTGAACCGCGCGGAAGCGTGAAATTCAAGATGGCTGGTATTTGTTGTCAAACGTCAGCACGTTAGGACGTCATTCAGTGTTTACATTCACGTGGTTGGAGTATGATTTACTTATACTAAGCCCAATTCTAATTGAGATATGATATATAAACCGGTTTCTATCTATTATAAGTTGCATTCTGTAAAGTCCATTGACCATTTATTATATTCTCAACAAAGTTGACGTGATGAAGTCATTCGGTGTTCACCGTCATGCGATAAGAATATGGACTTCCTATTATAAGCGTAATTCTGATAATAGAATGCATCAGTTCAACTCTATCTGTAAATAGGTAGCATTCTTTAGGATATGATTTCTAATGATAGAGTATACAAGCTCATCTCTATCCGTAAAAGGTTGCAATTTTTAAAGACCATCAGTTGGATATTCCATTGTCAATAACGTTTGGTGAGATTGTAGCAAAAAATTAGAGAGAAGAAGGCATCAGACGCCGATTTCAAATAACCCTGGCGAAGGATTGAGGCATACAGTCACATTAAGTTGAACACATTTATTGGCTATGGTGTTCGAAGTCCCATAACCTGTTTAATGGACAATCATGATACTGGATACTGGCCAAAACCACAATCAATGGGTAAGCACATTGACAATAGATGGATAACCATCACCACTGTTTTCAAATCGAAATCCCTTAAATATTGATCGTCATATAAATTCCCATTTTTATTTAGAGGTGAATGTGACTTGCCAAGAATTCTGGGAGAAATCGGATGTTAACAATCAGGGAGTGAGGAACTAATACTTTCTCTGTCAGCCTATTGGGCGCTGACTCCATATACCAGACAGGTAAACCTCTACCCTTACCCTTGAAGAGGAGGGATTATAAATAGTTTTGCCTATACAATAGAATATCCTTTTAAAAGAATTGCATAGTGAGGAATATATCGTTTTTTAAGCCTCTTATTCCTTTGGGGGGTAAAATAAGCCGATTGTCTCACAATGGTTCCCCTATTTTTAGGTAGCCAAGTGACTCATGAAAGCAGCTTTGGATGTGAAAGGTTATGAAATCAGCAGATGGCATTATTATCCAGGTGTTTATCTAGGATTACAGCATGACAGTCAAAATTCTTAACAAATATTTGTTTAAAAGTTTTGAAGTTTATCTAAGACTAATAAGAGATTATTATGATTTATATGTTATAGATAAAGGACAAAAGAAATCATGCAGAATAGAAAGCTCCAGAAGAAGGGAATCTATTCCAGAAACGCATAGAGCAAGTACTCAAGAAGTTGCAATACTCCAAATATTTTGAATTCAAGGACACAAAAGACCTAGAATCAAAATAGTTAAAATTCGTATTGGTGTGCATGCAGTATTTTCTGGAGACAAATAAAATGGGCATCATTACAAGTCAGTCGGTCTGGAAATAACGGTGGCAGTAATCCCGTACTGTAGTTTGCTGACTTGTTTGTTGTTTCTGTATTCATGTATATATTATAAATAAATGAATATATAAAAAAAAGAAAATAATTGGTGAACCAGAACAAACAGAGGTATGCATGCAATCCTGTCCCTAAAAAACTATAGTGAATGATAAACTGGGACGCTCTCAATACAATTTTTGCAAAAGAGTGCTGAACTTAATCCAGGTAAACTTCTTTTTGAGTAACAAAATAGTCTATCTGTGTGACAAAGTCATCTTTGGGGAAACTATTGAGGAGGGACTGGGGAACTGGGGACTGGGGAACTGTGAGGGACAGGGGAACCCACCAGCTCCAGGGTGCATCTCCCAGAGGCCCTTTTATTTTGACAAGACGCCACAAGGACTACATTTTTTATTATTTGATGGTCGTAGCTTGCTCCCATATTAGATTTAGGTTTAGATAGGCATTTATCACACCCAGCCCACCATATAAGGTGCATATTGTGCCTTTTTACACATGTAATTGTAGCCAATATGGATGATTTTATTTTCTACTGCATACCGTTTACACTGTATTTATTAATTTAAAAAACATACTTTCCACCACTGGATAGCACTGTAGCCTTTCTTTTGTCATCAGCCGCATAAAATGTGTTCATGTGTTCATAACCAAACGTCTAATAGCAGTTTACTTCGATGTCTTTAGTTGAATGTTCTTTAACCATACATAACAACAAGGTGGAGGTTTGTGATGAATCTCCAAACCTAAGTGAGTTTATGGCAGAACTTTTTTTTTGTGTTCTTAAAGCGCCGAAAATAAAGTAGGTAAATCAGGATGTTTTGCCTTTTGCATCTTATATTTTTCCATTCAGGATGGGGAAAATAAAGATACAATGATATTATTTCGGCCCAACATGCTGCTATAAGGATTTACATGTTGTCCTGATGCTTTTATATGCAATTTTTTTTATTTTGCAAGTAAACTCTATAGGACAGTATTATTGTAGATCTTGACAGCCAAAACAAAACATTTTGTCCCAAGTAAAACACGGAAGAAGGTGGCTGTGCCAAATTGAAGAGTGGGTTAAAATCAAAGATTCGCTGTTTAGCGTGTGTGATCTTGGACAAATAATGTAATCTCACCCTGACTTCAATTGCAAAAATTGGAGTACTTATAAATGATTAAGTTTACACCCTTACGATAGGACCATTTTTAATATGTGTAGGGACACATTGGTGTATCCTGGTGCTCCTCTGCTAGTGGCTCGAATACTGCTGCATAGAATTGCATTATTGCTGCACTGGCCCTCCCCCAGTCTTGAACACTGGATTTGACAGGCAGACATAGTCTCACCAGCCAGTCAGTGCACCAGAGATGTTACTATAGCGGACTGTGGTAGAACCAACATTACATTTTCTCCCCTATTGCTCCCAGCCACTGAAGTTGCTTGGGCCGTCCAGAGTACTGCCCCACACTCTGCAATGTCCTGTTTTGCTATGATATTGAGTCTTTCATTGCACACCATCTGCCATTTTCACACTTTCTATGACCTTCAGGATCTCCAAGAAGTGGGTGTTTCAGAGTCAAAGGAGGGAGCAGTTAACTAATTGTAACATTGAAGCTGCACTAGAATATTCTTATAACAATGGTTAATGAAGTTAGATGACCCTACACAAGTAAGTTTGCCACTCCTCCAAAGTCTCTGAAGTTAGTGCCCCTCCCAACATTTGAAGGGTTAGCCCACTCCTACATTTTAGCATAGGTGCACCCCTGGATGTGCGCACATGCATTTTGTTAGGCAGAGAGGTGAGGGAAGTCTTTTCCCGAAACTGGCGGCATTTAAGGTTTACTGTGTTTGTTCAGAAAAATGTACTTGAACAAACGCAGGCAAACTTTAAAGCTGTTACTTTCAAGAAAGTCCTCCATCACCTCTCTGCATATTGCGCTTTAAAATATACTAATCGATAGTTGGTCCCCACGCCAGACTATGGGGGGGGGGTGGGTAGAACAGTGGGGCAGTGCCTCCAAATTTGCCCTGCCCATTTTCTGAAGTGGCCCCTCCCATCACGACTTAATCCCCCCCCCCCAAAATGTAGGTTTTGTTGCGCCCCTGCATGGGAGAGAGGTCAGGTAGGTCGGCTCACTCTCACAAGCCACCAGCCACCTCCACTGCTCCCCTCACAGTGCTGAAATAAAGGGGCGGGAGCCAACACATCTGCAATAATTCCTTTACTTGCTGCACCATGGCCCCTTGCAAACCTGGTTTGTAATGTATAATTCATAAAGTTATGCTGGCTGTAGTAAGACGTGCGCTTTATGTTGGGCTATACCACGAGGAATGGGCTGTTACCCCATGCAGGGATGAACGGTTCCATTACCCTGCACGAGAGATGCGGGGCAGCCCGGGAACTGAATATATTTGCCATTAGCACATGCAGGGAGACCATGTGCGACTTGCACATGCAAAAAAGAGATGCTCAGTTACCATGTGCAGAGAGGAGATGTGCTGCTGCATGTGTACGGAGGCTATGCCAATAGCATTTGGAAAGGGAGTATGTGTTCCTACATAGCACTTTTAGCCAAATTCCTTCAGCCTTTAAGCACTGTGGTAACAGTTATTATCCAATTTCGAATGGTACTTGATTTGTTACAGCAAAACCGAGCAGAATGCCAGGGGAGCACTGTTGGGCATTGTGGTGGGGGCTGGCGAGGACGTGTTCGAGTCAGGCTGAATAAGGAAAGGGGAGGGGGAAAATCGAGTACACATTTGGCCCCAGTACATTTTGTCCATTTCCCACTGATAGTAACTTGTGTGAACAGTCATTACTCATTATTGCATTTCTTGTAAGAAAGAAGCGACTCCTCCGCGGTCTTCCCTCTGCTCCACACCCATCACGGCTGTGTCAGCCCTCCACGTAATTGGAACTTGGTAAGTGCAGGCCGCCCTCCTGCCCGGTAGCTTTCCACCCTTTCTTTGGATGCAACGTTAGCATGTGCTTTGCCAACATTAGCCTGTGCAGAAAAGAGCCCTGCTGTTAAGACTGGCAGAGGGGAGATGTACCATTATAGCATGGGCAGAGGAGATGCTACATTAGCACTCGCAGAGAAGAAATGTCCCCTAGTACGTGCTTAATAAAGACGTGTCATTTGCACGTGCCAAGAAGAGATGTGCCATTAGTATGGAAGAGACGTGCAATTAGCATGCAGAGCAGAGATGTGCCATTAGCATATGCAGAGACAGGATGTGGAGTTTGCACATGATAATTGCACATCCTGTTTCTGCACAGGATGTGCAGTTAGTACGTGCAGGGATGGGATGTGCAGTTAGCATGTGCAGAGAGGGTATGTCACATTAGCATGTGCGTTGAGAAGGCGTGTCGTTAGCATGCACATCTCCTCTGCCCACATGCGTGCAGTTAGCACGCATGTTCAGAGAGCGGCCCCACTAATATGTGCGCAAAGAAGATGCACCATTAGCAGACAAGAAGAGATGTGCCAATAGGATGCGCAGAGAAGAGATTTGAGGTCACTATGGGTAGAGATGTCCTGTCAATGTGTGCAAATATCAGGCTGGCTAAACAGAACGTGTTCTATCAATACGTGAAAACAATGTCTGCCATTAGCATATGTATAGAGATGTGCTGTCAGCATGCGCACAGTGTAAAGGTGCAATTTACACATGCAAGTGACACAAATTTGATCTTCAAGTGCTAACAGCACATATCTGAAAATGCTGAAAGGAGATGTACCTTTACCATGTGCACAGAGTACATGTCATACTCGTTAGTATGTGTCAAGAGGAGATGTGTAGCTAGCATGTTCAGGGAGGATATATGCCATTATCAAGTGGAGTGATGTGCTGTTACTATGTGCTCAGACAGGATGCGTCGTTTGCTTGTGGAGTGAAGGGCTCTGCACAAGTCAGACAACTTTGATCTACAACTCTTTTGGTCTACGGGTCTGATTTTACATATGCATTGGGTATATGTGTTGGATAAGTTTTACTCTCTTGCAGAGGAGAAAACTCATTTTTACTCACTTGAAATTGCATTTACTCTCTAATTTGAAAAATCATGTGTAAAATACTCCCACCTCAAAATCTTATCTGGAGCACTGGTCACACCCCTTTGAAAGTTCAGTAAACACCCTTGCACTGTGGTCACTTGTGTCTGTCTTACTACAATGCCATGCCTTCCTTATATATGGTGTCATAGTGGGATGTGATTCATCTGGTAAAATTTGAAACCCATGCTGATAATTGTCGTACCACCAGAAGGGGAAAATAGAATCTTTGAACTCCTCAACTCTGATCGTGTATCCACGCTAAAAGAGGTTTTGCTCTCTCAACTACGTATCCCGACAGGTCAACAAGATCTGTTCTTTAAAACTAGTAGTATTATTAGACAACCTTCCTCTCACCCATTATAATATATACCAGTGGGATCGAATAATACTGAAAGTTTGACCAGCCTTTACCTTTATTAGACCTAGTGCCTTAAACCCCCCACGCTCCTGAACCTTTATTTTTGGTACCCAATTGCCATCTGGGTTAGAGACCAACCTATCGAAGTCAGTCCCTTCGGCAGAATCAGACTCAGAAGAATCAGACAATTTAAAAACTTCATGGGTTTCGAGACCGTTTTTTTTCTGATTCAGAAAAAAACACAGAAGGAGGATTACAAGATGGCCACCGGGCTGTAATTGTGTGTTTTCCTGTGCTCTGGCAGATCATCAAGAAGCAGGCCTGCGGGCCAACGATAATGCTACAATGAAGCTAAGCCGCAGCTCCGACACCACGTGGGAGGCAAAGTGAATGAAAAGAAGATACTTAAAAGACCCATCGGAGCCGACGATCGAATGCAGAAGAGTACTAGGCAAAAGGGGGTGTGTGGCCTGAGGAGAGCAGACTAGGATCTGTGGGATTTACCTGTGAGAAGCTCTGTGGAGGGATAAAAAGGACCCCCCAGCCTGCAGGGGTAGCCCATGTAATGCCAAAAGGACAAGTGGAGGACATGGTCCAGCACTCAGGGAGGCATGGGTGACAGAGGGGGAAGGTGAATGAGCACCAGCGGCAGAGAGCAGTTTCCAAATAGAGAAGAAAGGAGGATTAGGTCAGGCGCCTCTGAGCACTGTGCCATACGCAATTGCTTGTGGAAAAGTTGGGACGTGCTGTAAAGGTGAGCTTCTCCTGTGAGGGGGACGGGACTTGAGACAAGCTGTATTGTGCTGGGACGTTCTAGGTATCAGACAGGGGGCCTCCAGAAGGAGCTGGGAGAATCTGGACTATGTTTGTATAGTAAGCAAGCCACACCAGATGGATGCATTGGATGGCAGACTTGTTGAAGGCAAGTGATCTGAGTGGGGAAATATAAGGAGCTGCACCCAGGATTCAAAGAACATTGCTACATTGCTGTGGAATTGGAAGTGTGCTCAACCCTTGGGCTTGTGTAGCGTCTTCACAGGTGAACAAGGGCCAGTTGAGAAGGCAGATGGTGTGCGAGGTGACTGAGCAGGTGCCTAACGGAGGGCAGCCCTGAATGGGAAAACATGCCTGTGTTTGGGGTACTTGGTCAACAGTATGTATTGGGAAGCAGCTGTATATCACAATGGTGGGGTGCGGGGGGTGGTGAAATGGGACACTGATTAACTGATCCACTTCCATGGTCTTAAAGGTGTCTCCCCAAATTGGCTGAAAGTGCATATCCCCAGATGCCAGGGGCTAAAGGAAAAACCACGCACTCGAAGTCCAAAACACCCACCAGCACGCAAGGTGGTCAACTGGAACGCGGCTGGTGACCTCGTGCTGGTGAAGCCTCCATGGGGGAAAAACTCTGCAACAAGCATCAAGAGAGAAGGAATCTGTGCCGTTCAAAATGGTCTTGAATAAGGAAGATCTCCAGGAATGCCTCAAAGGAGTGGACGAAAGGATGGTGAACACCTTCCAGATTCAGTCGGAGAGAAAATGAAGGAAGACATACAGAGTTCATTGACAGAAGTGAGGAAGGAGGACAGCGAAATTGGTGGTACAGTTGATACTACGGAACAGGGCCTGAGGGAAATATCAAGTAAGAAGTTGGTCAGAATAGCGAGCTCCTAGAACAATTAGCAAGGTCCTCCCACAATTTGGAAGTACAGATGGAATTTTTGGAAAATTGATCCCAGAGATCAAATATACGGGTGAAAGGCCTTACGGAGGACATAAGGGATGTTGATTTCAGAACCTTCTTACGGAAATTATACCAGAGAATGTGAGGATGGATAGGGTACACAGGTTGGGCCCCAGGAGATCAGGCCCAGGTACAAGACCAATGGACGTGCTAGTGGCCCTGTTATCATATGCTGTGAAAGAGGATATTGTTCAGGCAGCAAGGTCAAAGCCTACTTTCATAGTTAATGGAACCCAAATACACCTTTTTCCAGGCTTGGCATTATTGACTTTGCAAAAAAGGAGGGCCATGATTCCTGTGACTAAGGAATGAATTGTTCGGCAAATCCCATATAAATAGCCTTCCAATTAGGATTGCTCGTTACTTGGGATAGCAGACAACATAGGATCACAACGTGTGAGGAGGGATTATCCATCATGAACCTAAATGAGAAAAGTAGTCCCAGTGATCAATCGCAGGATCCTGCTCCCTCGGGCAGTAATCTCCTGCGGGAATGGTTTGAGGCTCGGGAGAGACGGAGCAGCAAGGTGTTAAAACTAAGTGGACTTCCAGGCAAAACAGGAGGAGTCGGGCAGATGGGGAGTTTGAAGAAGAACAATTGCCCGTACATTTGGTTCATTTTTGATATCAGCAACTACAAGAGAGGAATACCAATGAAGGGGGAGACACCCACATGGGTGTGGTGTGAGCGGCAGAGTTGCAGGGGGTGTAGTTCTCCCTCATTATGGATGTTCTCAGGGTTGTATCAGGACCTGAACCCAGGCAGGTATGTGGGGGGTGTTGTAGGATCTTTGGTTCTGACCGGGAGAGGGAGAGGGTTGGGGTTAGCAACGGGTCGGAGGGGGTAACATTGGGGGTAGGGAAATGGTTCAGTTTGGTGAGTAGTACGGGGGTAGAGGATAGGGTGTGGGATTTGGGGAACGTGGGGGGGGGGTTGACTGTACCGGTATACAAGAAATAGGAGTGATTTATCATCTGGTAACGGTGTTAGTTCATAGGCAGTGTGTGGGCGAAAATTTATGTCTTTAACAATTTATTCACACAATGTAAGAGGACTGAATTGCCCAGTCAAACGCAAAAAAGTTGAGGTACAAATTAAACGGTTCCAGGCTGACATAATAATGTTGCAAGAGACCCACATAAAAAGGCAGATAGGTTAATAGCCTGCTTCCAACAATTCTCACATCTCTATCAAGCTAAAGCTATGGGGAGGACGGCGGGGTGCTGATAGGCATAAAGGATGTCCTTCAGGTTAAAGTTGAGCAAGTAATGGCGGACAAACTGGGCAGATATCTACCGATCCTTTGGGGACATACCAAGATGACTTTGGTAACGATGTATGCACCCAATACAAGTCAGGAAGCATTCCTGAGGGCGACGCTGGTGAAGTTGGAAAGATTTGCGCAAGGGGAGATCGTACTGACTGGAGATTTTAATTTAGCATGGGATCCAAACCTAGATAGGAGCATGAGCAATCAGCACAGCTGTAGTACCCCCTCTAAGCTTTTGAAGGAGAATTTGTAACATCTAACCCGCAGGGATGTATGGTGATTTAAAAAGGGTGAAGAGGGAGTTTTCACATGTTTCTCCCATATATACTAAATATTTTCAAGGATAGACTATACATGGATTATGCCTACCTTGTTGGGGGAGGTGGAAACTGCTGACCTAGGAGCAATATCAACTTCAGATCATGCCCCAATGATTGTGGAAGTGTAAGGCTGGGGACATCATAGGGGGGTATGGGCACGGGCGTGCCGCAGGGAAGTCCTGTCCGATCGGCTGAAATGGTTGGTAGCAAAACAGATAATTATTTTTTGCACAATGAAAGTGAGGAAGTGACTGAAGAAGAGTTGTGGGAGGCATTTAATGCGGTAATTAGAGGGGAGATTATAACGATCCAAGTGTAAAAAAGGAAAATGAGGGGGGCACAGCAGGTTTTAGCGGAGGGCAAGAATAAGGAATCGCATCGAAATCTGAAAGCCCAATTGGAATTGCTGCGAACCCAAAATGCAGAGAGGCCATTGTTGAATATAAGACAGCAATTTTATATAAGTGTAAATGAAGCAGATAGGCTGTTGGCGAGACAGATCAGAAGGGCGAACGCTAATGTATAATTGGGGGGATTAAGACATCGGATTGCATGATAGCGACAGATTCAGTGTCAATAGTAGGTTCATTTGAAGAATTTTATAGGGCTCTTTATAAATCAGATGTACCGGACTGACAGTTGACCAATATTTTAGTGGCCTTTTGGTGCAGAAAATGTCGGGTCGGGAGAGGGATCTCCTAGAGGAAGAAATTACAGTGGAGGAAGTAGCAGTGATAATCAAAAGACTACCTAAAAATAAAGCTCCAGTACCCGACGGCTTCACAGCGGGTTTCTACCAGAAATTCTATAGGCGGCTGTCCCCCAAACATACGCGTCGCTTCAATTTTATAGGGAGGAATGGGAAAGTGACCCACACTATGAGTGAGGCTAAGGTGGTTGTCTTTGAAAAGCCCAACAAAGATCGGACGGCCTGCGGGTCGTACCGTCCTATTGCCCTCTGGAATCTGGACGCTAAGATATATACATGTATTCTAGCATCAAGGTTCAGCCCTCTTCTTCCGGATATTATTGGTACAGATCAATCGGGATTTATAAAAGGGAGGCAAACAGGGGACAATACTAGGAAGCTAGTGCATCTGGTAGAGAAAGCAGCCATTAGGCAGGTCCCTGCAATATTGGTTTCGCTCGATGCGGAAAACTCCCTCGCCTGTGTCGAGTGGTGTTTTTTTATTTAGGGCTATGGAGCATATTGGCTTTGGTCCAGGGTTCATCCGAAAGGTACAGGCCAATTATGCGAATCCCTTGATTTGGTTGTTCATTAATTCTCAGCTATGGGGGGCGCTGTTGCTCACGACAGGAATGGCCGCCTGATTGCAGAGCTCCCGCTCCACTGAGATATCCTGCGCCAGAATATCCGTTTAAGCACAGCCTGCTGAGCCCAAACGGTGTGGGCTGGTAGCCCGTCCACCCGTGGGGGATCAGGCAAACTCCTGTAGCCCAGAGACCAGAAACGTCGGAGATAGAGCGACCTTCAGATCGGCCGTCACACGCGGCGAGAGCGATCCGACGCCAAGCTCTGGGGAATCCTACTCGAGGGCCGCAGGCGCGGCTGAGCGAGCGAGGCCCCAGGTGGGCGGAGCCTACACTACAGTCCGTGCCCAGCACCCTGCCGCTGATACGCGACCATCCGTGAGGCTGGCTGGGACAAGGACGGAGAAACCAGGCAAACCAGCGCACACTTGAGTGCGGCCCCAGCTCGTAGCGGTCCGTGACTGCCGAGCTCCAGCGAGCCCCTCATAGATCCTGCAGCACACTACGATGCGCGGCGGGCGGAGAGGCTGTGACACGGGACCGTGTTGAGACAACGACATGTTTGTGGGCGCCAAGTAAGGAGGCTGAATACACGGCGGAGGGGGGACTGCGGAGACGTGCAGTTGTTGCCCGGGAACAATTCTGATTGCTCTGGCATATGCAATCTTCCCACGCTGCTAGACCAGCAAGGCCTGCTGTAGTACGCAGCACTCTGGGGTGATTGGAGCGTCTCCAGGTACCCGGGTGTGGCCCCCTGGGGCCCCAATACTAGCGGAGGCCCTCCTCCTGTGGCAGCGCTGTTTGGACCGCTGTGGGGCTCCGTGGTTTGTTCCGGGCGCCGGGCGCGCCACAATACCTCATATGCTGGTATCCCTCTCCCCCCGTGTCGGGGAAAAAAACACGGATACATACCCCGCTCGGGGAACTTATCAGCGGTGAGATCCTAAGACAATTGGAAGCCTCTGGCGGCCCGGGGCGGCGGTGGACCCCTTAGGCACCACAGGATTACAGAGTACCACACACGTGGTAATCCTAACGTGCAATACGTGGGGGGACACAGTCCATTAGTAACGCCTGGAGCCGGCTGGTGGACCTGACCCGGCCCCTTGGCTGGGACATACTATACGGAGCAAGAGTGAACAGCAGACAAAAACGCAGCAAGTAATATACTGTATTGTTTCGGGGGTCGATTTGACAGCATTATGGGGGAACCACAGAGGTCGGGGAAAGGCGCCAAGACTCCGGGGAAGCAAAAGAGAGGCCCAATGGACACCTACACGGGCAGTCAGAATCAGGCTGCGATGGCAGACGTCCATACTGGCGCTAATGAAGCCCTCAATACAGAATCCGGTGATAGTGTGGACAATTTAACAACAATTTAACAACAATAGTGCAGAATGGATTTCGCGCAGTCAATATGAAGCTGGATGACATAGTGTCCACCATCGGCTCTCTAAAGGCTAGAGTGGAGAAATAAAGTGTGCGTGTAACAGAAACGGAAAACTGAATAAGCACTAACGAAGACACCATTGCACATCATAGCCGCGACATCACTCAAATTAAGGAAAGCATGGCAAAACTACAAAATAAATGCAAAGACCTTGAATCGCGCTCGAGGAGAAACAACATCCGTGTGGTGGGCGTAGCGGAATCCTTTGGCAAAGGTCAAATGGAAAAGCAACTCGAGACACTGCTCAAATCCCTGTTTGGACCGGAGACATTCTCCGAACATTTTTTGGTGGAGCGAGCGCATCGCACACTGGCTCCAGCACCTAAACCAGGCGCACCGCTTCGCACTATAATTGCACGACTCAATTATAGGGACAGAGACACAATCCTACGGAAGGCGAGAGAGGCGGGCACTCTCCAATATGAGGAAAGTAGCATACACATCTATCCAGATTTCTCTGCGGGGGTCCAGGCAAGCAGAAGATCCTACGAGCCAGTTAAGAGGCTCTTAAGAGAGCGCCAGATCCCATATGCATTGATTTTCCCGGCCAAAATGAGGATTCAACATGCAGGAAGAGCTCATTTCTTTGAGTCCCCGGCCGAAGCCACGCAATATATTGAAACGTCCATACCCCTTCCTCCAAGAGGGCGCAGACCGGCCCAAAATAACAGACCCCGACCTGCAGACTAAGAAACACTTGTCTGTTAACTCTTTCTGAGGCTATAGTCAAGATAAGTGCTCGTTCAAGCTGTATAAGGCAATTTGGATGGTGGAGATGTTGGACCTGATCGGCGGCCATGTAGAGCAACATGGCTACCTGTGGAATATTCCATAAGTTTTTGGACACATCGTCAAGTTGGGGATGATGATGAGCGTGGGGGGATGGGACGGAATGTGGGACTTTGAGACTCTAGCTCTAGTTTGGTATCATGGTGGCATCTTGTTGGGGGTTGGTGCCGCCTTACGGAGCCATGTTCAGGTGAAAGGTGGTTTGAAGTGTTTTGTTGGTTGAAAAGTAAAAATGTGGTTGCATTAAGGCTGGCACTGAGTATATTGCACAATTGCTGTAGCCCCGTCGTGTTTGACAATGGCTAATGCTTCATCTCAGAGCCCCGGCTATGGACTTAAGGTTAAACTCCTGACGTGGAATGTGCAGGGATTAAATAATCAGGCTAAGGTCAAGAAGGTTTCCAACTATGTCTCCAGACATAATCCCCAGATCCTGATGCTACAAGAAACCCATGCAATGGGGATAAGTAATGCCCATATATTTCCCAGGTGGGGCCCCCTGAGGTTCTACACTGACTATTCATCCCAGTCCAGAGGGGTGCTTATCCTTATTCATCCGGGCCTTGGGTTCAGGGTGGGTGGTCACAAGGTTGATCCTCTGGGCAGATACGTCATGGTCTGGGGGAGGTGGCTACTCAACAAATACTCCTGGTCAACACGTACGGGCCCAACATCGATGACCCTGCTTTCTATATGAATATATACCAGATGATTGTGTCACTTGATGTTCTGAATGTGATATGGGGGGGGGGGATTTCAATTTGGCTTTGGAACAGGTTCTTGATAGATCCTCGAAGGTGGCTAGAACTCCCAGTAGGGCAGCACTGAACCTGAGGCATGTTTTGTCACAACTTTTGCTGGCTGATGTATGGCGTGAGACTCATCCTGATAACAGGAGGTATACGTTCTATTCCTCGGTGCACGACTCGGAGTCTAGGATTGACTATTGGTTTGTTTCCATGTCTCTGATGGCTGGAGTGGACTGGTGCGAAATCTTTCCTCGAACATTGTCAGATCACTCCCCAGTATTGTTGGAACTAATGTTCGGGAATGCCCCTTGTCCTGCTAGGAGGTGGAGGATTCCGGGTGGAATGTTGGGAGACCCGGGGACAGTAGAGGCGCTCCATGTTGAGATCGCAGAGTTTTTGTCCAATAATATGGGATCGGTGGACAAGTGCTCAACGGTGTGGGAAGCCTTCAAGGTTTGGATAAGGGGTGTATTGATGTCCAAAACTATGGGTATGGTGAAGGCTGTCAGAGCCGAATTGTCCACTATTGAAGGCAAAGAACAAGTTACTTTCTTACCTGGTAACGTTCTTTCGATGGGATAGTCCGACGACGTATTCCATATCTATGACAGGTAATGTCCACAGCTGTGCTGCTTCGGAAAATCTTTGGCGTCTGCGTCCTGCGTCGATGACGTCGATGCGCCGTCCCCGAGGACCTCCTCCAACGGCCGACGTCACCCCATGTGGTAAGTAGGACGCACGACGCCCATAGCCTCAGTTATAGTTTTTTCCCAGAACGTGTGCCACCAGTTTTCTGCCAGTCAGACACACAAGGCCTTGCGGAACGCAAGCTGCAATCACAAAAGAAATTCTGCAGCGGGGAAGGCAGGGAGGGAGCGATATGGAATACGTTGTCGGACCATCCCATCGAAAGAACGTTACCAGGTAAGAAAGTAACTTGTTCTTCGAGGGGATTGGGTCCTCCGACGTATTCCATATCTATGACAGACTCCCAAAGCAGTACCAGAGCAAGGAGGAGGGAAAGAATTTAGAATCAAGATTTAGAATAGCCAATCAAATAGCAGAGCAAAGGACCGCCTTGCCAAAGGCCAGATCCTGTGCTCGGATGGAATCGAGGGAATAGTGACGTACAAATGTATGTACTGAAGCCCAGGTGGCTGCATCACAGATGTGACGAATAGGAACTCCCCTCTGAAGGGCAGTAGACGCAGCCACTCCCCTGGTAGAAAGGGCCCGCAAGCCAGCTGGAGGATCCTTACCCGCCAAGCGGTAACACTCAGAGATAGCTAAAATAATCCAACGAGACAAAGTCTGTTTCGACACAGCTTGTCCCAAACGCTTTCCAGCGTAACCAATGAAAAGTTGATCGTCCACTCTGACCCGGGACATGCGCGAAATATAAAAGCTCAACGCTCTCCTAGGATCAAGCCTATGGAGCCTCTCCTCTTCCTTACCAGGATGCAGAGGAGGATAGAACACCGGAAGAACAACCTTCTGGCTCAAATGAAATTCCAAAACCACCTTCGGAAGAAAAGAAGGACAAACTCTAAGGACAACCCTGTCCTTATGAAACACAGTGAAGGGTGGCTTAACTGAAAGTGCCTTTAACTCACTCACTCTGCGAGCGGAAGTAACCGCAACCAAAAACACAGTTTTCAGAGTTAACAGCCTCAAAGGGCAAGAATGTAAAGGCTCAAACGGAGCACCCATAAGAAACTTAAGAACAAGGTTCAAATCCCAACCTGGCATCCGAAAAGGAACACATTAGTGAGCCCTTTCAAAAACTGTGAAATTAAAGGAATCTTAAAATAGGAACACTCTTCAGACGAGCGCTTAAATATGGACAGCGCCGCCAGGTAACCTTTAATGGTACCCACTTGCAAGCCCCTGTGGGCCAAAGAAAGCAAAAAAGACAGAACCATGGGAATGTCACATTCAAAAGGATCCACATTCTGAACTCTGCACCAGTCGCAGAACTTTCTCCAACGGCAACGGTACAGAGACTTAGTTGCCGGCTGCCTGGCCGATAGCAACACCTCCATCAGGTCTTCAGGGAGGTCCCAATCCTTATACCTCAACCTTTCAGAAGCCAAGCGTGAAGATTGAGGGATCTGACCTCTGCATGGAGAACCTGACCCCCCTCCCATGAGAGCAGATCGTCTCGGTAGGGAAGACGACGTGGAGGGCAGATGGACAAGTCTAGAAGGTCTGGGTACCACGTCCTCCGGGCCCACGCCGGAGCAATGAGGATCATCCGGGAACCGAACCTCCGTAACCTCCGCAGCACTTGCGGGATGACAGGGACTGGAGGAAACGCGTACATCAGTGGGAATGACCACTCCACCACGAACGCGTCTCCTAAGGCTCCTTTTGGAGGAAATTCCCGCGAGCAAAACCTTTCGCACTTCCGGTTGACACTGGAGGCGAAGAGATCCACTTGAGGGGTCCCCCAAAGGGCGAAGATCTCCAGGAGAATCTCCTGAGCCAGCTCCCACTCGTGAGAGATCGTGCTCTGCCTGCTCAGAGCGTCCGCCGTCTCGTTGTCGTCTCCGGCCAGATGAACCGCCGAGATCGAAACTTCCTGCTGGATGGCCCAGAACTCGAGCTGCATCGCCTCCCTGCACAGCGGAAGTGACCCTGCCCCCCCTTTTTGTTGAGGTAGTGCATTGCCACCGTGTTGTCCGTTAGAATCAGGACACTCTTTCCACGCACAGTCGGCAGAAAAGCCTTCAGGGCTAGCCTGACGGCCCTCAGCGCCAACAGATTGATATGGAGTCTAGACTCCGAAGGAGACCAACGACCGCTGACTGTCAACTCGTTGGCATGCGCTCCCCATCCCGTGAGGGATGCGTCCGTCACGATCGTCACCTCTGGCCAGTGTAGCCAAAATGGATCCCTCTTCATCAGATTGCCTTCGACGGCCCACCAATGAATATCCTGGGCGACCGAGGGCGGCACCTGAACTGGATCAGACATCCTGCCGGAGGACTGCAACCACTGCATCTTGAGAGCCTACTGCAGAGATCTCATCCGCAGCCTGGCCTCTGGCACCAGTAGAATGGAGGATGCCATGAGGCCGAGCAACCTCAAGAACTCGAACGCTGGAAGACTCTGGGCATGTTGAAACTTGTCCATCTGCAGAATGTGATGAGCCCTCACCTGAGGAGGAAAACACTGCCCCAGGGACATGTCGAGCACTGCTCCGATGTACTGGAGCTGCTGCGTTGGTGTCAAATGGGACTTCCTTAAATTGAGGGAGAAGCCCAGTCTGTGAAGGGAGTGGCAGGTGAAGGACAGATGATCCAGGACTTGCATGGGAGAGCTCCACCTGATCAACCAATCGTCCAGGTAGGGGTAGACGTGAATCCCCCCTTTCCTGAGATGCGCTGCCACCACCACCATGAGCTTGGTGAAAACCCTCGGGGCGGAGGTCAATCCGAACGGCAGGACCCGAAACTGAAAATGCGAGTCGCCAACCGCAAACCTCAGGGACTTCTTGTGCTTGGGATGGATCGGCACATGGAAGTAAGCATCCTTGAGGTCGAGAGACACCAACCAGTCCTGAAGTTGAAAGGCCTGGAGGACTTGAGAAAGAGTCACCATCTTGAACTTGTCCTTCTTGAGGAGTTTGTTCAAACCGCGCAAGTCCATGATGGGTCTCAATCCCCCGTCTTTCTTTGAAATCAAAACTTAAGGGGAA
Source organism: Ambystoma mexicanum (assembly GCF_040938575.1). Taxonomy (NCBI): domain Eukaryota; kingdom Metazoa; phylum Chordata; class Amphibia; order Caudata; family Ambystomatidae; genus Ambystoma; species Ambystoma mexicanum. Next base: position 487,314,883 of record NC_090922.1, on the reverse strand, counting down.
TACCATCCCTTGTTCCTCTCCGCTACAGGCACCAGTTCTATGGCGCCTTTCTCCAGCAGGGCTTGAATTTCCTGCGCAAGGAGCGGATCCGGACTCTTCAAAGAGAGGTTCCCTAGTGGATTGTCGTGAGGCCTCTGCCGAAAAGGAAGACAGTAGCCGTGGGTTATGATCTCCAGAACCCACACATCCAAAGTAATGGCTTGCCACTCTACAAGATGCTGCGCCAGCCTTCCCTCAACCAGCGAACCATGGGACCTGGCCTCATGACTGAGTGGTAGCGGCTGTGGCGTTGCCTGAGGGCAAAGAGGTAACTGCCCGAGCGGCCTTGGCACCTCGAGTACCTTTGTTTCCACCTCTGACACTCTTACGATGGCCTCTTTGACTGCTAGCTCCCCTCGCTTTACCGAAGGACGGGTAATAGCGAAAGGAACCTCCCCTCCATTGCTGTCCCCTAGTACGAAAAGGCAGAGGTTGGCGAACTGCAGTGCCCAACGACTTTGCTGCAGCTTTGGAGGTCTGCAACCTCTCAAGGCTCTTGTCAGCCTTGCTGCCAAAAAGGTGTTCACCGTCAAAGGGCATGTTGAGGAGCCGGGACTGCACATCAGGAGCGAACCCAGACTTCCGCAACCACGCAAACTTGCGCATTACGGTGCTCGCCGCCATGGACCGGCTGAAACAATCTGCCAAGTCCAAACCCGACTGAACGGCCTCACACATGGCATCCTTGCCATCCTGAACCATAGCAAGGAAACCATCCCGTTCGTCCCCTTCGGGAATATGTTCAGCCGCTAATGCAACACAGTTCCACAGAGTGTGTGTGAAACGAGACAAAGCACATATGGAGTTGGCCGCCTGAAGCGTCATACCCCCCGAAGAAAACACTTTCTTCGCCCAGTCATCAAAACGTTTGTCGTCCCTATCCGGAGGGATGGTAGGATACGACGCCTGCTTTGCCGGGGCCGTAGCCGCCTGCACCACCAAACTCTCTGGAGTGGGGTGCCTGGACAAGTAGCAGGGGTCGCTACTGGCTGGACGGTATTTTTGCGATAAAGACTTGCCCACTGCCGGGAGACTCTCCGGAGCAGTCCAAGCCGCCGCCACCCTTCTCTGCAGAGCCATATGAAACGGCAAAACCGGGTCAGTGGGGGGACCGAGATCAAGGATGTCCGTGAGATCATCCTGAACGAACTCCCCTGGGGGAGCTGACCAACCCAAATACTCGGTGACCCGAGACATAAGGCGCCGATATGAAGAATCAGCATGAGTGCCAGGCTCCGGCCTACAAAACTCCACCTCCGGAGAGGTGTCCAGTCCACTGGCATCATGCAGTGACTGCCTCAGGTCATCAAACTGTCTATGGGCCGAGATAAGCTCATCTGGAACCGGAACCGGAACCAAGCCGTCATCAGAGCCTTCATCACCCTCTGAAATGTACTCCAGGCGGGGAGAGGAAGACCTTTGGGGACCAAAGCAGTGCCTGACCTTAGCCAGAGCCTTTCTAGGGGCAAACCCTGTGCCACGGGGCCCCTCCGACACCACCGCCTCGAAAGGCGGGGAGGGCGCCGAACGAGTCGGCGCCGGCGTCGACAGAAAAGGCGTCGACGTCCAGCAAATCGGCGTCGACGTCAGCTGCAGCGCTGCCAGCATCGGCGGCGTTGACACAGGCCTCGAAGCCGGAGCTCCGAGCGTGTCTCTCGACGACCTAGGTGCCGACGACCCCCTCGGAGGCGGAGCCTCGAGAGAAATCATCGACGACCTCGGCACCACAGGCGTCGACGTCTTCTTCGAAGAAGCACAGGACCACGCGGTCTCGAGCGCGTCGAGGACTGGGACCTGGAACAGCATGGCGAGAACGGCTACCCTTGTCCGAGCAGGACCTCTCCTGCGAGCCGTGCCGACCACCCGAGCCCGAAGGCATACGAGCGGTGTCTCTCGACCGGTGCCGACCGACCCCACTCGGAGGCGCGGACGGACCGGTGCCCTGCAATTCAAGAATCGCTAGCATCTGCTTCCCGAAGGAAGCCCATTCCTCCGGTGTCGCTTGCATGGAGGGATAAGTGACGCGCCGACGGGCGGAGTCCTCGGAAGAGGACGGGGAAGGCGACCTATGCCAGCGCTTCCGGGAATGCCTCAAAGAGGCGGAGGAGTGGCGAGACCGACTCCTGGAAGGAGACCCACTGGACTTCCGACGATGAAGCGGAGAGTCGCCCCTCGAGTCATCCGTCGAAAGTCCCGCAGACCTCGACTTCCGGGGCTTAGACACCCGGCCTACCGACAGCTTCTTCTTGCGTTCCCGCAAGGCCTTTGCCGTGAGCGACTGGCAGTCGACACAGTCGTCCGTATCGTGGGCCTCCCCGAGGCACCAGAGGCAGGCGTTGTACGAGTCCATGACCGACATCTTGGACCCACAGTCCCCGCATTTCTTGAAGCCCGGACGCGAGGTTGAAGACGAAGTAGACATCGCCACGAACAGGTCTTCACAAAACCGAACAGGTTCAATGAACCGAGAATTGAAAACAGCAAACTCCAAAGAGTCGAGGCGTACCGAGATTCACGAAGCGAACATGTTCGCGGAAAAAACGGAACTGAGGCTATGGGCGTCGTGCATCCTACTTATCACATCGGGTGACGTCGGAGGAGGTCCTCGGGGACGGCGCATCGACGTCATCGACGCAGGACGCAGACGCCAAAGATTTTCCGAAGCAGCACAGCTGAGGACATTACCTGTCATAGATATGGAATACGTCGGAGGACCCAATCCCCTCGAACTAGATGTTCTGGAGAAAACATACACAAACACACAAGACAAGGTAATATTGGCCGATATACACACCCACCTTCAAGAGTTTGATAAGCTCGCTATGAGGGAGGTCCGATATGTGGCGGCCCCTATACGCGCGCGCAGATATGGGGAGGGCACCAGGCTGGCAGAACACTTTCCAATCTACTCAAACACGATAGGCAGCCTACACAGATCACAAGTATACGCACAACCCAGGGGACGATACTGCTCAGAGATGAGGATATTAATACGGAATTTATGGAATTCTACAAGGAATTATATTCCAATAAAGATAAGAAAACATTTGCAGAAATTAGGATGTACCTTGAGGCTCTCTCCCTTCCTCAACTCCCTGCCGAAGAACGCCTAGCATTAGAGCAACCGGTGACTGCGGATGAGATTTTAGAAGCAGTCAAGGCTATGGCCTCGGGCAGGGCACCGGGTTCGGATGGGTTGGGGGCTGAATTCTATAAGGAGTTTCACAAGGAACTCGTTCCGATACTGTTGGAGGTGTGGGAGGAGGCACTGCAGTTCGGCAAGCTACCCCCCACCAGGAGAGAAGCTATCATTACAGTACTCCATAAGCCTAGGCGACCACCACAGGACGTTTCGTCCTATAGGCCCCTGTCACTCAAAAATACTGATGCCAAAATATTTGCAAAGGTCCTCGCGAATCGACTTTTGCCGGCGGTTCCTACACTAGTACATCCGGATCAGAACGGGTTTATCCCTGCACCATCTACGGCCATGAACCTCCGTAGACTCTTTGGTATAATGACGCAAATAGATCCGCTAGGAGCGCAGTGGCCCTATCCCTTGATGCCGAAAAGGCGTTCGATTCGGTCTCGTGGGTATATCTCCTTGCGGTGCTGAGGCGTTTGGGATGGGGCCCAACTTCATAAGATATGTGAAATTACTATATACTGAGCCCGGAGCTCGTGTCGTGACCAATAGAGCCATTTCCCAGATGTTCCAGTTGGGGAGGGGAACCAGACAGGGATGTCAGTTTTCGCCCCTGCTTTTCGCATTAACCAGTGAGCCAATAGCAGCTGCGGTCCGCCTAAGACATGCAGATAGAGGGATCAAAATGAAGGGATCTACCCAACTAATATCGCTTTATGCGGACGACACTTTGTTATATGTCAAGGAGCCTGACCTCAATATAGCACCCATTATGGCTGAGATGCAGGAGTTTGCTGAGTACTCTGGGTACACAATAAACAGGGCCAAATCGGAGATATTTCCGCTTACACCGGCCACCCGGTGCCCTACGAGAACAGATGGACTCAAGTGGTCGGACGACCATATCAGATACCTGGGGATTCTTGTCTCCATGAATAAGCTTACATTATACTCGGATAACTACGAGACTGCCCTGCAAACTTTGACCACCAAGCTCCAGATGTGGGGTCGTCTCCCGATCTCTTTGGCTGGACGAGTCGCTATTCTTAAAATGGTTATCCTGCCTAAACTTCTTTATTTATTTGTTAATATCCCTATATGGCCTGGCAGGACCTTCTTCGCCAAATTCAGACCAATGGCGGTAACATTTCTTTGGAATGGCAAGACAGCTAGGATAAGCTGGGAAAAAAAAGAACCATATTCTTCGGGAGGCATAGCAGCCCCTGACTTCGAGCTTTACTATTATGAGGCCCAGGCTCAATTTGCTAAATATTGGTATAACGATGAGGACAACACCCCCCATGCATGGATAGAAGCAAACACTACACATCCCACTAACATACAATCAGTCATATTTGACTCACGGTACAAACACCTGTGAATACAATCCAGTTAGCTGCACAGTCAGGGCATGGGAAGCTATATTCAAAAGGCTTAAATTGGAGACTCCCTATAACCCCGAGATACCTCTTTGGGACTATCCGGGTATTCCTCCTACACACGACACGAGCATACAGGAATCTTGGGACCCGAATTGTGAAATGAAAGTTGGTGATATGTTTGTCAATGGGGTCTTTTTGGGCCTGGATTTGTTGTTGAGGGCGCTGGGAGGTGGTCCACTAAAAACACTTCAATATTACCGTATGCGAGCGGCATTTCAGAAGAAGTGGCCTCTCTTCCTGGATGAACCTCCACCGCATCCATGCACATAATTGGTGACAGCCAGGAATGGCCTGGAAATCTCTAGGCTGTATACTGAGGTTCAGACCCACACCTCCACAGTGAATCAGATAAGGGAACGGTGGGAGGCAGACCTACAAGTCCCCATCGAGGAGAAGAAATGGGCCAGATACTGTTCGCTAACCAAGAAAGTCTCACTTAACTCTGGCCTGAGGTTGATCCAATTTAAAATTCTAAATAGATTGCATTACACGCCAGCCAGGATTGCCAAATTTGCACCGGAATCCTCGGATGCCTGCCCTAAATGCAATGCGCCTCAGGCCGGCTCCTTTCATATGTACTGGGACTGTTCGGTGGTTAAGGGGTTCTGGAGGTCAGTGGCTGAAGTCTTGGAGGACATAACGCAGGTTTCCCCCGATCTGACCCCCCAGAAATATTTGTTTGGTGATATAGGCAAGCATTCAGAAAAAATCAGAAGATTATTTAACATTTCATGTGCGGTGGCCAAAAAATGTATTTTATTGAAATGGAAAAGCGCCCTTCCACCTAGCTTAAACCAATTCCTACAAGAATTGACACATGTGAATGAATCAGAGGACCAGTATGTTTTGGCCCAACCTTCGATGTGCAAACCCAAAGACATTTGGGGCCCGTTTAGGGTCTACCTATGCGATATGATTACCGATGATTTGTCACCATAATATTGTTTTGTAAACCTGCATTGACCAAGTTTATCCCTGTTGTATCTTTGAAATGAACTGTGCAGTGGTGCTGTTGACCTTTTTGTTACCACTAATAAAAAAAGAATTAAAAAAAATAAAAAATTCTCAGCTATCAGACAATATTCAGACTAAGAGAGGGACGTGTCAGGGGTGTCCATTATCTCTGCTTCTTTACCCGCTATACCTAGAACCTGTGTTGGCAACAATTAGACAGAATCAGAGCATAATGGGTATACGGTTTGGGGTGGAAGAATATAAAATAACTGCATTTGCAGATGATATGATGCTGACCTTAACCACTCCAGAAGATTTGATTATGGAATTCAGCTTGGAATTGTCAAGGATGGAAAAGGTATCTTGGTTGAGGGTTAATATGTCCAAATCAGAGCTATTGGGCATTGGGTAGATGGAGGTGCATGTGGCAGATCTGTTGCAGATTTCACCTTTCCAAATGGCTGCAGAGACTATTAGGTACCTTGGGGCACATATAACTAATTACATTTCTAAATTATAAGAGACGATTTAAATAAATGTACCCCCCTGCATGTATCTTGGATGGGAAGGAAAGCTACAGTAAAAATTGTCACGCTACCTAGATTAGTGTATTATTTTCAGGCACTTCCGGTTTGTTTACCGAGATCTATTTATATTCTTAAAAAATTAATAATATCACGCTTTGTTTGGCAGAATGAATGTCTGAGGGTAGCCCTGGAAATGCTGATGGCACCTAATATCTCGAAATATTATGAGGCTATCCAATTGCGGGTGACAAGGGAATGGCTGTCTGGCGATCGGTCTAAACCATGGGCTGTGATGTACAGGGCAGTAGCAGGGACCACTCTGAAGTGCTGTGGTTAAATAAACAGGATAGACCCCAGAGCGCCAATATGAGCAGTGTACTTTCAGTGGCATGTGATGTTTGGGACCGTCTATTGAGGCAGGGATACCTCTCTGCGTGTCCGTCTCCTTTCACCCCTCTGTTTGGGAATCCATAGTTTACACCAGGGATGGTACAGGGATCTTTTAACAAATTAAAAGGAAACGGATGGTACAAAAGTGGCGATATGATAGTGGAGGGGGAGGTACAATCTTTGGCAAGACTGCAAAATACATATACGCATAACCAAAATTGACAGAATGGAATACTATCAATTACGTCACAGGTTGAAGCAGCCTGATATTAAGAAAGCATCTCTGAGAACCTTGACGCCCTTTGAATTTTTATAACTACGCATAGGGGAGATAAACAATTGGTATCCAAACTATATGCTATTTTAGTAGATTTGCAGTCAGAGAGCAAGTGGCCTTATATCCAGAAATGGGAAAGAACCCTGGGGGAGGAAATTCCACAATGGTATTGGGGAAATCTCTGGCCAAATATACCTAAGCTGAAGAGACCTATTCAGACCAGGGAAGCATGGTACAAAATAATGATGGAATGGCACTACACACCAGAGAAATTACATAAGATGTTTCCCAAGGTAACACAAGAATGTTGGAGGGGAAGCTCAGGAAATGGACTGGAGGCACATCTGGTGGGACTGCCCAGTATTGAAGACATTTTGGGATGAAATAATTAGGCAGATACATCTGATGGCGGATGGCTCTGAATTATGTACCCCTCAGGAATGGATGTGTGGGATGTTTGATCCAGAGAAACAGTTTTTTAAAAAACCAAAACGTAAAGCGTTCATGATACCTTTAATAGCTGCTTGCTTAGTAATAGCAAAAAAATGGAAACAGAAATCATGACCCACAAATATAGAATGGCTGCATAAAGTGTGGGGAATATTGGCAATGGAGTGAGATTACAAGGGGAGGCCAGTAGATTCCGGACAGATTGGGGAATGATAATTGAATATCTTAAAAGTGACTATTTGCAACAATGGTGCCCTCAGAACTTGAAAATATTGGACATAATGTAGAGGATGGGACTTTCCTCATTTGATTGGACATCATTATGCCATTTGAAGGAATTGATACCGGCAAGTCAAGGGGGGTGGCAGGGTGGGAAGGGGGACTGTTTACCCCCATTTGCATTGTTTCTCGTGTTTATTGTTTTATTTCTTATTGTTAAATTTGGAAATGCCAATAGAGGAAAAAAAAAAAGAAACCTGCACCCCACCCGAAGAAATGGCCGACCGACCAAATGTCATAGCCCCGTTAGCGGCCTATTAAATGCAGGCTGAAGCTAGGATCCAAGAACATTTATTTAACAAAATTGGTTGAGTTACAAGCTCGACCCCTACTACCACAGGGGATGCTTCAACCATACCTCGAAGGCGAAGATCTAGCAAATTTAATTTTGAATTTCGAATGTCTAGCCGAACAACTAACATGGGAAGAAAACCTTAAACGATGCTATTTGGCTCCTCTGTTGAAAGGTGAACTACAAACCGCCTATCAACTACTTAATCTTGTCCAGGGAGCCACCTTTGTATCCATCAAAGAAGGGTTGTTGAAAAGAGTGGGGCAAACTTGCAATTTCTATCGGCAGAAATTGCGGGCCATTACAGTAAACTCAGGAGAAACCCCCCTAGAAATGGGTGAACGTGTCAAAAACACTGTAGCCCTTTGGATCAATAACAAATCCCTAGAAGGGCTAATAGAAATGATCACCTTAGAACAGTTCACCAATTCCCTACCCCCTTACAGGTAAGTCGACCTACCCTAGCCATGGCCATCGAAACTGCACAAAACCACTCAGATGCAGCCAAACGCTTCCACTCGGCACATGGAGGGGAGGGGAGGAACGGAAGGATTATAAACCTATCCACCGATCTCAACCTCAGGGAGTAGACAGACATTGCACCGGATTTAGCTAGACACTGCCACCAAGCATAAAGGTAAGAGCGGGAGAGCGCTGCAGTCCTCTGGGGATGTCTCAGGCACTCTTCCTAATCTCTGGCCACTGCAGGAGAGAAGGGAGACGGCTAAGGGTCACGGGATGATGCAGCGGATATGGACGTACCACTTGTAGGAGACATGGCGACTGGGTTATTAATGCAAGACATCAGGGGAGAGATGCTCGCCCTGCAAACCAGTTTGGTGAAAACGTTCCAGGATCAGTTTCAACTCTTACGCTCAGATCTCAACTCAGCCCTGGGTGAGATCAAGCAGGAGCTGCGGCAGCAGGGCGAGCAAACCGACCTCCTGGAGAGAGGACTACAGGAGATGGATAAGGAAGTAACGGCACACAGCGAGGCGATCGAAAGGCTTGACATGGCCACGCGGAATCTAGAGACGCAGATGGAGGACATGGAGAATAGGTCCCGAAGGGTCAATATACGAATTAAAATGCTCCCAGAATCGGTCCCGGAAAAGGAACTAAAGGGAGTGGTCCAGGCCATATTCACTGGGATCTTGGGCCTCCCGTCCCCGGATACAGTGGAACTGGACCGGGTTCACAGGGTCGGCAGAGCGGGCAGTGGAGCGAACCAGAGACCCAGAGATGTCCTGGCGGCCTTCACCAGGTCCGCTCAAAAGGAAGCAGTCCTTCTGGAGGCACGAAGCAAGAGCCAATACAGTATAATGAGCATCGTATCTCCCTATTCCAAGATCTGGCGAGCAGCACCCTGCTCAAGAGACGCCAAATGGGCCCAGTCCTCAAGGAACTCAATAGCAAGGGGGTCAAATATAAGTGGACCTTCCCCTTTGGTCTGGTGTTTGAATGGGAGGGGGCCCAAAAGCGGATAACTACGATGCAAGAAGGTGCAGATATCCTACGCCTTGATCTTGAGGAAGCTTCTAAAGCCCTGGCGGTGGTCGACGGTGGCGGAAAGGAGGAAGGGCGTGAAGTGGAGCGGGAAGTCGCCCAAGGAAATGAACAAGAACAGCCCGGATGGAGAGGGGAGGAATGTCCAGGATGAGGCATAAACCAATGGGAAATACTAGGGTGGTGGGCCTCTAAAGATGTAAGTGGCAGGGGGGGAGCGTTCATCTGTGAATCGGGAAGGGTGGGTATACCCGAGAAGGTGGGGAGGAGAGGGCGGGAAGGGCAAGCCCTTCGGCGGGGAGGGACAGTTGGTGGGGGGGAGCGTGCTGGGGGGAGGGGGGTGGAGGGGCGGGGAAAAGGGGGAGCAAGCAGCAGGGGCGTGCCCAGGGCTTCAGTCCCTGAGTGGTGGATAATTGTACTGCCACAGGAGGGGGTAGGAGGGTTCACGCAGGACCATGCTATGCCCCGAGCATGGCGGGGGTGGAGTTGGGGGGAAGGGCGAGTTGGGAGTGGAGCGGGGAGCTGGTGTGATATGAGTAACATTCAAGTGGCTGACGCATAATGTGAGGGGACTGAATACCCCTCTTAAGAGGAAGAAATTGGAGCAGTTTACGAGAAAGGAGGGGCCAGACATTTTAGCCCTACAGGAGACACATCTTAGACAAAAGGACCAGGGGCGCCTAAGACTGAGGGGGTTTAGCTAGATCCTACATGCCTCGGGGGGAAGTAAGTCGGGAGGTGTTGCCTTGGCCATTAAAGATTTGGTGAATTTTAGGGTAGCTGAGATTATAAGGGACAAGGAGAGAAGATATATCATAGTCAAGGGAACTCACCAAGATGACCCATACACGCTGTTGGTGGTGTATGCCCCGAACGCGGGCCAGGAGCAGTTTTTGAGGCGGGTGCTGGAGATCCTGCAGGACAAGGCTTGGGGACAAATAGTTCTGTTGGGGGATTTCAATATAGCCTGGGAGAGGGAGAGAGACAGGTCGGGGGCCCCCACGAGAGGGGGAGGGTCGGTGATGTCTCCGGGCCTCAAGGAGAAGATAGGTGGCATGGGTCTGCGGGATGTGTGGCGGGAGTTAAGGGGGGATGAGGAAGGCTATACATTTCTCTCCGGGGTCCATGGGTCCCAATCTAGGATCGACTACATATGGGTCACGTCTAGTTTGGTGGGTAGCATCAGGGAGGTGGCCACGGGCCCCATTGGCGTGGCTGATCACAAGGTGGTTTCGATGAGGATGCCTTTAGGGCGTCGGGAGAGGAGGGTATGGGCCTGGAAGTACCCAAAATATCTTCTTAGGGATCCCGTCATCCGGCAGGAAATAGAAGAAAAGATTAAGACCTACTTCGGCCTCAATAGGAGGGGGAACACTGGGAAAGGGACGAGATGGGACGCCTTTAAGGCCACGCTGAGAGGGGAGCTTATATCAGCTGCGGCGCAGAGAAAGAAGCAACTGGCGGCGCTCGAAGCGCAGTTAGAGGGGGAGGTCGAGAAAGCTAGGCAACAGGCGGGAGTTACTCCGACCAGGGCGGCTATGAGCGAATACCGCAGAGCACTGGGCCAGCTCAAACTCCTTCGTACCAAAAAGGCCGAAGAGGCGCTGCTTCGCGTCCGCCAGAAGTTTTATGCTAAAGCGAATAAGGCAGGTGCACTCCTCGCCCGCCTGTTGAGGGGAGCCTATTCAAGAAACACAATCACGGCCTTGAGGACTAGTTCAGGGGAGCGGGTGACGCTGGTGGGGGAGATGCAGGAAACGTTAGTACAATTTTATGAGTCCCTCTATGCGTCGCAGGACCCGCAAGCTGACGCGCAAGCAGAGTTTCTGGAGAGAATGGAACTGGGGAAGATTGGGAATGAGGGGCTCGACCTGCTTAACAGGGAGGTCTCAGAGGAAGAAGTGAGAAAGGTGATTTGTGCTCTGCCTCCGAATAAAGCGCCGGGCCCGGATGGATATACTGCGGCTTTCTATAAAACCTTTGCGCCCATACTTGTCCCGTACCTCACAACCCTTTTCAACACGTTTAGAACATCTGGGAGAATATCCCTGACCCTGACCCTCATTTTGAAGCCGCATAAAGACCCCGAGGAGAGGGAATCTTATAGGCCCATAGCGCTAATCAACATAGAAGCAAACATTTTTACAAAAATCCTGGCTAATAGACTGGAGAGCTTCCTCCCGGGGTTGATCCATCCGGACCAGGCAGGATTTATTAGGGGCCGGCAAACGGCGGATAACATCAGGAGGGTGGCCCACCTAGTGGAAAAGGCTGAGAAGACGGGGACTCCCGCGGTTCTTTTATCGTTGGACGCAGAAAAAGCGTTTGACCGCGTGGAGTGGTCCTTTTTGTAGGACGATGCAAAAAATGGGCATCGATGGCGAGTTCTGGGTATGGTCCGGGCTAACTCCCAGGTGCCAAGTATGAGGATAGCAGTGAATGGGGTCATGTCGAGGTCTTTTAAACAGAGCAGGGGCACCAAACAGGGCTGCCCTCTGTCTCCGATGCTCTACGCAATTTATCTTGAGCCCCTTCTGCAAGCCATTAGGGAGACCCGGGCGATAAAGGGCATCCCATTTGGGGGGAGGGAACAGAAAGTCGCAGCATTTGCTGATGACATGTTGCTAACGCTGACAGCCCCTCGGGAGTCGATACAAGCAAGTAGGGCGGTGCTGGAGAAGTTTGGGGAAGCATCCGGCTTGAGAATTAACTTTAGTAAATCGGAGCTCTTGGCCCTGACCCTGAACTCGGGAGATCGGGAGTCGCTTCGGGCGGATACCCCATTCTTATGGAGCGCGGATGGCATTAAATACCTGGAGTGAAAATTACACCAACCTTAGCTGGCTGGTGTCAGGCTAACTTCCCACCACTCTTGATGGAGATCAAGGGGGACTATCGTCGGTGGAAGGACCTCTGTGTGTCGTGGCTGGGCAGAGTGGCCACGGTTAAAATGGTAACTTTGCCACGCCTTCTGTATCTTTTTCAGGCAATACCACAAGCGGTACCCATGGGCTTTTTTAAGGAGTTAGGAACCCTGACCAGCGAATTTCTGTGGGCAGGAAAGAAAGCATAAATTAGTAGGCGGCTCATGATGACACCTAGGCGGGAGGGGGGTCTCGCACTCCCGAATTTTCAACAGTATTATGAAGCTGCGCAGCTGCAACTAATCCGAGAGTGGCTTCGGGAAGGGGAGGCTACACAGGACAAGCCGTGGGTGGGAATGGATAGGGCGGTGGCACATCATAACCTTACCTTGCGGAGGTATTGTGGCTCCCTAAGCAGTCAAGGCCCAGACACCTTTACAAGAGCTCTATTACGAAATTAATGGCAGAGAACTGGGACAAGCTAGTGAGGACGAAAGGAATCACAACCTTTCCGTCTCCTTTCACTCCCTTGTTTGGCAATGGGGACTTTACACCAGGGTTGGAGGAGGGTGCGTTAACACAGTGGCAGGAGGGGGGGTGTAAGTGGTTAGGCAAGCTATTCCGTGGGGGAAGAATTCTTTCATTTGAGGAGTGTAAAAGGGAATACGGGATAACAGAAGGGGACAGGCTTCAATACGCGCAATTGTGGCACTGGGCGTTGCACCCAGCAAATAGGCAGGCCGCAACAAGAGACATGACGAGCTTTGAGAAATTCCTCTTATCTAACGACGGGTCCAGGGGATTGATATCCAACTTATACAAAATCTTGGACGATGCCACCGCCAGAGGACAATGGCGATACATGGGCAGATGGGAGCAGATCATAGGAAGGGAAATTGAGCGTGAGGAGTGGGAAAGGTTCTGGAGGAAAATCCCCAAGCTGGAGAGGGCATCACAAATTCAGGAAACATGGTACAAGATTCTGTTTGGGAGGCATTATACTCCATCGCACCTTCGGGAACTCTATCCTAACACCACAGGGAGGTGTTGGAGGGGTTGTGGACAGGAGGGCACGGCGCAACATATCTGGTGGGATTGCCCTGTCATTAAGCCCTTTTGGCGGGAAGTTGGGGAGGCTCAGGAGCAGATGTTTGGGGCAGGGAGCAGCAGCCCACCAGAACTGTCTCTCTTGGGACTTGGAGGGGGAACTGTCCCCGTGGAACCGAAATCTAGGGAGAAGGCGAGGGTGATCCTCATAATTGCAGCCATGACAGTAGTAGCGCAACGTTGGAGGAGTGCTGAGGTCCCCCTCCTGAGGGACTTGCTGCGGAAACTCTGGGAAATTGTGGCCCTTGAGTGGGCAACGTATGCAATGGACGATAAACTTCATTCCTTTGCAACGGACTGGGAGAAAATTATGGAATTTCTCAGGGACGACTTTCGGATTGGGTGGAACCCCCAGCGTCTGCGGCTCCTGGACCTGCAGTAGACTCTTGCGTGTTACTCCCGGGGGTATTGGGTCTAGGGTAAACGAGGGGGGGGGAACGGGGGGATTTGGGGGGCCAAGTTTGGGGTTTGTTTGTTTGTTTGTTTGTTTATTTATTTATATTGCGCACCAGACCCTTGGGTTACCGGGCGCAGCAACAAGTATATGCGAAGCTTACAATGTTACAATGTTATATAAATGAATTTACAATATTACGCCATATTACACAAATTACTAGAATGTACAGATAAAGAGTTGCCGTATTTACATGAATGTACAGTTAACAATATACATGATTAGCAGTAATAAACATAAAGGTTGATGTCGCGTCGGGGTGCATTAGGTAGGACTACGCTTGTGAGTGTTCGGGTGTTAAGTCATTGTTGGCGATAATGTGTTTGATAAGGTTCCTTCTGAAATGGGGGAAGGGTTGGTCAGCTCTAAGGTTAGGTGGCAGGGCGTTCCACAGGTTAGCAGCTTTCACAGGGAAGCAAACGCCACCAATTTTGGCAAGTCTGAATCTAGGTACTGCCAAACAATTGGAGTTGGCGAGTCTCATGGGTCTATTGGAAGTTTTTCTTTTTATTTTGTCCATCAAGTAGCTAGGAGCAGCATTATTTAAGGCCTTATGGGTTAATGAGATCATTTTTAGCTGGATTTTATTCTCAGTAGAAAGCCATTTATGTTGCCGCCTAGTCGAGGAGATATGCTCCCTCTTTCTTATTCCTAATGCAGCTCTGAGAGCATTATTTTGTAGAGTTTGAAGTCTTAGGGTAGTGGCTTTATTGGCGCTACTGTATAGGGCATTACAGTAATCAAGTCGGGAAAGAATTAAGGCTCTAGCCAGGATTAGGCAGCTGGTATTGGACAGGAAGGGCTTGCCTGCTCTGATCAATTTACAGGTGTAAGCAGTGGTGGAGGCTAAGGAGTTTACCTGTTTAGTGAAGGACAGGGTAGAGTCGAGATAAAAACCAAGTGTTTTTACTTCCCTCGAGACTTTAATGACATTTCCGTCTATGCTGAAGGCTGAGTAATCTGGGCCCAATTTGTTAATATTGGCTTGTGTGCCCAGAATGATCAACTCTGTCTTATCATCATTCAGGCAAAGACCGTGAGTGGCCATCCATGCCTGAATGATGAGATACACTCTATTCACCAACTCCCCATCCTCACTGTGATCCCCAGAAAGTGGGAAGAGAATCTGTGTATCATCTGCATAGTTAGTGTAGGTGATACCGAGATTGTCCAAATCATCGAACAGAGGTTTGGTGAATATGTTGTAAAGGGTCGGAGAGACGCAGGATCCCTGAGGGACACCACAAGTAATGGGTATAGGGTCAGCTGCTGCCGAAGGGGAAAAGACTCTCATAGTTCTCTCACTCAGAAAGGATTCTATCCAACTGATGGCTTGGGTGGAGAAGTGAGCGGCAACGTCCAGGTGTTTGCAGAGGACTTTGTGGTCCACAAGATCAAACGCAGCTGAGAGATCTAGTAGGAGGAGGAGGGCTGTCTTACCCTGATCTCTCAGTTCGTCTATTTGGGCCTTTAAGTCAATCAGGGCTGTTTCCGTTCCGTGTAGTGGGCGGAAGCCAGATTGTCTAGATCCTAGTAGTTTGTGCAGTTCAAGGTAGTTTTGAATCTGTATATAGGCCACTTTGTCCAGGATCTTTAGCAGAAACGGAACTGTGGTGATTGGACGGTAATTGGTGGGGATGAGAGGATCTAAAGTTTGCTTTTTAAGCAACGGGAGCACCCAGGATTGTTTTAGGTTAGCTGGGATGATACCTGTGGAGAAAGATGCATTGACAAGTTTGGAGATAAATGGTGATAGGTCTCTGGCAGCGTCTTTTATTAGCTGTGCTGGGCAGATGTCACCTTTGCAGTTGGATGGTTTGAGGGTGAGGATGATTTTTTCAATCTCGAGTGTGGAGGTTTTGGTGAAGGAGAATTTGGTATGTTGAGGCATGTGGATCGCCTTAGGTGGTGACAGTGTAGGGAGTTTAAGCGAGTCTTTTTTAAGTTGAATTTTGTTTTGGAGGGTAGTAATTTTATTAGTTAGAGCATATTGGATGTCAGAACACCAGGTCTGATCTTTAGTGCAGGTGTCTGGTATGGCAATAGGTGACTCAAGTTCCTTTAGGATGGAGAAGAGTTCCTTCATGCTTGATTTGGAGTTGGCGATACGATCGTTGTATGAGTTTTTCTTAGCCAGACAGACTGCGTTTTTGTATTGACGGGAGATAGATATTAGGTTAGCCTTGTTCTCAGCAGTTGCACATATTTTCCAGTTGGATTCATATTTTCTCTTGGTGAGACGTAAAGCCTTGAGTTCGGGCGTGAACCATTTATTTAGATGGGCTTTGGGTTTACTTGTACGCATTTTAAGTGGGGCAATTTTGTCCAGAGTATCAGTCATAATTTTGTTATACTCGTGAACTAAAGTGCCGGGGTCTAAATTGTCAGGCAAGGCGTTTAAGGTTGGAAGAATAGCGGGTATGACATTATCTATTGTCATATTCTTTTTGTTTCTTGTGGGGCATGAGGGTGCCATGGGGACGACTGTAGAGGATGGTTGGGAGGTTAGGAGGTCAAAGGACACTAATGAGTGGTCAGACCATGATAAAGCTGAGATAGAGGAGATGACTGTAGTACAGTTAGAGTCAGCGACCCAGTCTAATATTCTACCTTTCGTATGGGTAGGGTTGTTGACTTTTTGGGAGAACCCTAGAGAGTTAATAGCTTGGGAAATAGTCGCGGCATGCACATCTGTTTTGTCATTGAATCCTAAGTTAAAATCCCCTAATAACAACAATTGAGAGGTGGTTTTAGCATTGAGGGTTAGTAACTTGTGTAGATCCTCTTCGAAGGTCCCAAGTGGGCCTGGAGGTCTATAGATTAGGTGAATAGTTAGGGATTGATTATTGTTTATAAGGAGTTTAGCAGTGAGGGCTTCACAGGATTGTAGCGTTAGTGCAGGGGCTAGTCTTAGTGAGAGGCTTAATTTAGAGATAATGGCAATTCCGCCTCCGCGGGTGCCCTCTCGGTCTTGTCTACATATAGTGTAGCCGTCAGGTATGGCTAGCATGAGTGAAGGGCCTGCTGCCTGGTGTAGCCAAGTTTCAGTTATAGCAATGAAGTCCAGGTTATTCTCAGTGATTAGATCAGCTATCTCAAGGGCATGTGCAACTAGTGACCTGGCATTGAGAAGTGCTCCTTTATAGAAATGTTCCTTAGTTTCCTCTTTGGTATGTGTAGGATTAGGAGTGTTTTTCGCGCTGGATTTTGTCTTGGGCACAGATATTTGGGTAAGCGTTGAAGCTCGGGTGTAGTTAGAAGCGTAGCCTGTAATGCCAATTTGAAGTTTCATTTCATTGTGGGTTGCTTCAATGTTATGATCTTATTCGTTTGACTCAGGGTGCAGGGCCCAAGGACTGGCTTACGCTGCTTGAGGGGGGGAGGGGGGAGTTGGGACTTGTTTTTACTTACGTTGTAGTTGCTGAAAATAAATAAAAAGAGTTAAAAAAAAATAAGATATAAAGAACCTATGGAACCTGAGCCAACCCTTAGAGACCAATTCATAGGTTACTTTAGAGAGACCAATAAAACCACTTCACCTCTACCTAAACCGGCAAAAGAAAAATCAATAGATTATGGGATAATTCTTGAACATCTCATATCCCTGTTCTCTCCCAGGTCTTAGCAGCAAAGAACAGGCATATCCACCTTGCATGGGGGAAGGGTATGTGAGAAACCTGAAGGTGTCTCACACGCCAGTCCCCGGGGATCTGTCATCCAGGTGGCCAAGACACAGCCATCGCTTTTAGACCCAGTTCCTGGGTGTGGACCAGTGCAGGAGGATCACCTGGATGGTGGGTACTCGAGGAGTGGAAGTCAGACACTGAAGGGTGAGACGCGGTATCCCCTTTCCTGTGACACCTTTTCCCCATCCTACCAGATAGGATACATAGAAGCTCAACCCCTCGCCCCTCCCGACACAAATACTTTCTCACGGACAGTTCATCGTGGGCGACAATGGACTAACACCAGAGCCGTATACCTGACATGTCCCTCCCAACACCCTGGTCAGGCAAGGTCAGGAAATTACTAATCATTACCCACACCTGACTCCCATCACACTTCCCCACACAGATAAAAGGCGCAGTACAAAGGCACACGAGGAAGCAGCCGTTCCAAGATGGTGATTTAAAGAAGAAAGGCGGTAAGGCTGGAGAGGGTTGTAAAGAGGGAAGTACCCTTGACCTCTATAAACCCCTACTTTCACAAGCCTTGGAGAGTGAGAGGCCTAAAACCGGGAACTGACACTGATCTATCCGACACTGTGCAACAAAGGTATATGGAGCGCTCCTGTGTTGATAACCCAGGCTGGGAGGGGCGACGGCCATCGTGGTACTGTCCTTGGCTCATGCAAGAAAGCCGCGCCAGTAAAAGCAGCACAGCCAGTGGTGTCTGAGAAGCCGATACAAAATCAGCTTATGTTTGAACCAAGGTTGCAAGCAGCAACATTGTATGAAGAAATTCACAAAGGACAGTGTTTGAAGCGCACGTGATCAGAGGCGCGAACAAGTGGAAAATTAATGTACTTTGAAATGCAAAGAAATATATCTTGTATAGAGTGGTCTGGCGCCACAATGGCGCTTATTAGAAGGGCTCTATTAGGTATCCAACTGAATGGTAACTATATCGTAAATGGGAACTTTATATCGAAGTGGTCCTGCAACGGGTCAAGCTAAACCCTGTGCACATTCGAAAGACTTTGATAAATGTAGAGTGATCTAAAATTGGTACAAGCCCAGCTGAGGGAGACTAACTGGATACAAAGGAGGGATCTGAGCTGAGGGTGATCCGGGGTGAACCGTGGGTCACCCGAGAAATAATAAAGGGATCTGAACACAGCTGAGGGGGGATCTGGGGTGAACCGTGGGTCACCCGAGAAGGAATAAAGGGAGCTGAGCCCGGCTGAGGGGGATCCAGGGAGAGACACCCAAGTCATATAATTATAAAAAAAGAAAAGAACTTTCTATTTTTGTTTTGTACATCAGGCCCTCTGAATCAAGAGACTTTGATGGAAAAGAGACTTGAGCACAGAAGGCCGTCATACTGGAATTCGAACTGTATCCTTGTGTCAAGAAAGCCAGAGTGTGTGCTTGGCTCGAGTGAACCGCCTTTCCCCCTGCTGAAAACGTGGGGGAAGGGAGGCCAACGGCCCGAACATCCTAACTGATCATTTTGTGTACATTCCCCCACATTATTTGTAAATTAGCAGTAAGGATTGGAAAGAGTTTTTTTTTAGTATAGGCCCTTTTATTTTGACAAGACTCCACAAGGACTGCATTCTTTATTATTTATGGTCGTAGCTTGCTCCCATCTTAGATTTAGGTTTAGACAGGCGTTTATCACAACACTTTGAAAGTTCAAAAAGCAACCTTGAACTGTGGTCACTTGTGTCTGTCTTACTTCGACTTCCTTACACTATTAAAACATGTGATGCCAATTGCTTGGGGGCATTAGAATAGGAATACTCCTCTATGCTGAGGACTTTTAATTTTCCAAATTTGGACAACACAGTTGTGATGCCTTGCCACCTAACTAAACCAGTGAAAGTATACCTTAAATTCAATGGGTCGATAATTCAAACAGGTTTTCCAATATGATTACTTGGGAGTAACACTCTCTGCTAACGGTTCCTGGAAGGAACATCTTGCACGCAATCATGCATAAACAGCAAGTGTGGGAGACTGCAGAATTTGCACATAGATCTGGGGGCAAGGCTTTCTTGCCCACCACAGAAGTTTATAGGGCCCAGGCACATATGGCAATATTTTATGGAGCAGAGCTTTGGGGCCATGCCCCTTCTGTGCATCTCGTCGAAGAGGAGAGGAGCTTCCTGAAGAAGCAGTTACGTTTTCCTAAACGTGCTCCCACAATTCCACTCTTCACTTTGAATTTGCATAAAATGTTGCTGTGGGAACTCACTGAGCCGTCTGTCGTTCCACGATGGAAATGGCATGAACACGTTAAAGCCTGTTTCACATCACTGGACTTGAAACATTTATGGGAATCCTCTACACCGGTTACAGAATTTCAACAGAGCACTGTGAAAGGAAAATATTAGAAAATGACGATGTCTGATATTTTTTACAAGGAAAGCAGGATGCACTTAATGTAACAATTGTTTGTTGCTGAAAAATAAGTTGCGATGTGAGCAACACTTTGACTGGTTGGAGGACACCAGGAAGAGCATGTTCTTTCTGAAGTCTAGATTGACCATCCTTGCCATGGCGCCATATACATTAAGAGTGTCAACTGATACATCACACAAGTGAATACATTCCCCAGTTATAGAAGAAAACAAAACGTATTTCCTCGTTGAATGTCCTTTATATGCCAACTACAGGAAAACATTTATCTTTCCTGTTGTTGAGCTGTATTTCTAAACTCTGACTGGTGGCCAGAAGTTTAGGAGGCCACTGCAGTTTAATGGCACAGGGGAACCTTCTGGGCAAACCAGACCAATCTACGGTAGCTTGGCAGGCGGTCAAGACTAAGTCTCAGGAGGGGTGAGAGTGTTCGGAAGCCCACAATGAGCACACACAGTAAAACTCTACAGAATACCCTTAGAGAGTATATCAAAAATACATTTATTATAGGCCTTTGTAACTAAACACAAATAAACCACAGTAATAAGAAACAGTTACTACACACACACCTTACCCTATACACCAAATATACAAATGCGTTTTGCCTAATGGATATAAGGAGGAGAACACAACCACAGCCTGGAACAGAAGAAGTTAACACAGATATCGCATTAGGCAGTTCTTCGAAGTCAATCCCTAACTTATGCAGTCCAGCTCTACGAAGTGGAGAGCCTTGTGCTCAAAAGTACAGCAGTGTGTTGACAATGCGCAGTCGTGGTTTTCTTGGCTAGCATGCGAGCTGTGAGGACGTGAGTCCACCGGAGCTCCTGCAGCCGCCGCAGATATTCTGCAGAATATCCTGTTTCCATGTAAGAGCGTCGAAAATAAAGATACCCAGCTGAAACTGGACACTTGTACACCCACGGCAGGGACAGAGAGATGTGAGAGGTGCTTCCAACCGACTGAAATTGGAAGCGGATGGTGCGCTCTCTCGGCACAAAACTCCCTCCCAAGATGGCTGACGCCAACCGTCTACGTGCCTACCCGACAACAAACACGGTTTGAACTATAGTGAAGATGGTGCATGAGACTGCCCGAACACGACCGGGACATTGAAGCTTCAGCCCGCTGTGCCTTGGGGAACGGACTGATCCTGCTAGACAGCGGTTGCCGGGTGAGGAGTGAAAGCCCTTGCCTGGGCACACGAAGGGAACGAGAGCAAGGACTGGGCGAGGCTCCGGCACCGAGGAGACAGCGGGGGAACACCGAGACCTGCAGTCGTGAGGCTGGACTTGGCGGCTCCCCTTTCTCAGCGGTGGCACGGGACACGGGTGTCCCGGGAGATGCGCGCTGATCGGGCGCCTGTGCAGGTGAGCCATAAACAGGATCGAACCTGGGGATCCTGCAACCCCCCCTCGCCCCATGCCTCCATGTAGTGACCGGCGACAGCTTACCAAGCGCGCCACGCGGGCATGGGAGGCTGTTAGTAGGTGAGTGTGTGTTAGGCAGAATCCTGTGCCGTTCCCTTAGGGAGCACTACAGACGATTAGGACTACAGGTGAGAGCAATAAATCCCCTTTGGTATCAGTCTGTACCACAAAGATTTAGTTGAAAGCTGTGGCTGAGCAGTAAGACTTATCTGAAGAGGGAGATGAGCAGTATTCAGGGTTTACACAATAGGCCTACAGTACTATGGCACAAGAAAACACTGATATTAACGCAAGGTACTGGTACGTATATAGATTGGCCTATAGGGAGGTGTAAATGAATTAAAGTCTGCCTCTGGTCCAATCCTATGTACCCTCTTGGGTACTTACATCTACATATAATTTGTATACATCTCTGTAAGAAAAAAAAAAAGATTGTGGGGTAAAAGAAAGCAGGTACGGAGAAACTACACTTCCCAGTAGGCATTGTAGTTTCAGTGGGCCGTTAGGTCACAGCTGCTAGTGATCTGCAATTAGTGCGGGTCTTCTTAACGGCCGCTCGCCCATGCCTCAGTGCTGTTGATTAATGACTGGAGAGCACGGGCGGCGGCGGCGACGGCAGCAGGCAGGATCAAAGCAGAACATTTAGAGAAGGCGTGAAGGAGTCACGCTAACTATGCCGTGTGAAACCTTGATTCCTGGGCTGCGGCGGTGAAAACTTTCTTACTGCTTAATTCATTGCAGGTCCGGGTCTGTCACGGATGACTCCCCGGGCCATAAAGTTAAGTGGTGCCTATGTTTATTTACTTGCCGGGCTGCGGCGGTGAAAACTTTTCTTATTGCCTCATTCCATGCATGTCCGGGTCAGTCACGGATGACTCCCCGGGCCATAAAGTTAAGTTGTGCTTAGGTTAATTGACCTGCCGGGCTGCGGCGGTGAATTTAGGAAAACACTGACTTTCTATGCATTTATGTTTTCGCTGGTCTGTGACGGTGATTTGGTGAAATGCCATGTAACTTTCGTTTCGTACACACTAATGGTGCCTCCATCTTTTGAAGCTAATTAGTTCTGGAGGTTATGCCAGAGATATTATGTTCTGGATACAAGAGCTGGATACAAGAGAGATATTATAACATGGATACGAGGTGCCTTCCCAGTGCATTGTTTCATGAGTTATGCAGTATCTGAGTGGGCCAATGTTTTGTTTTTTTATTATGTACGCAATATTGGCAAGTCATGATTGCTAATGCAGATGGTTTTTTTGTATATGCACAAGGTTTTGTAATGTTACGTGAATACAGGAGTCAGGTCAGGTTGCAGGAGTAATAATTGAAGATTTCCTTCAATTAACTAGGTGTTCTTTACTTGTATATGTCTTGTTTTCCCTTCCTTTCCTTTATTTATCCATCCCCTTTCCCTAACTCCGTCTTCCCCCCATTGGCTGCCACCTGGCTACCTGTAATTCTAAAGTCAGGCGCCCGTGCCAACCACGGTGGGAGGGGTCGATCCATTCAGCTTCTGTGGTTCGGGAGAGAGGATTGAAAACCACTCTCCCTTAAGTTCAGAGATTTTGACAGAATCAACAGCCCCCGAATTCGGGAGTACTGAACCACCCAGGCCAAATGGATAACCCTCCTTCTTTAGCAGAAGTGTTAAAGGTACTACAAGATATTCAGGTGGAATTGATACATGTAAGGCAGGAATCTAGCACTTTGAAGAATCAAGTGCAAGGATTAGTAGCACAAGGGACCCCACTGGAGGAAGCAGGGTCGTCTACAGGTAGAACAGGAACCAGAACGCCCACTGTTGTGGTTCAAGCACCCAGCAGTGTGCCTTTAGCATCGCCTGAAAGGTTTTCTGGGGACCCAAAGAAATACATGACGTTTTTGACCCAGTGTAGATTACATTTTCTGTGTAAACCATCGGCCTTTGAGACTACTCAAGCAAGAACGGCTTTTGTGATTTCATACCTAACAGGAGATGCAGCTGCTTGGGCGATGCCTTTGGTACAGAAAGATGATCAATTATTGTATAATTGGGATAATTTTCAGGCTGAATTCGGTAGATTATTTGATCGGAGGGAAGTATCATTGGCGCAAGACAAGGAGTTATTGGCACTAAAACAGGGTACTAGAGATCTAGTTTCGTATGTGACCCACTTTAATAGACTGGTAATTGAAACAGATTGGCCAGAGAATAAACGAACAGTTCTATTCTATCAGGGATTGAAGGAAGAATTAAAAGACGCCATGGCACAGGTAGAGCCTCAACCCAACACATGTACAGCAATGATTGATTTAGCATTAAGGTTGGATCATAGAATGAATGAGCGAAAGGGAGATAGGAAAAAATCCGAGGTGGTACCTTTTGTACGATTAGATAGAGGTAGGGTGAACAGGAACAGTGAAGGGGAACCTATGCAGATTGGAGGGGTTAGGGGACCATTATCGACCACAGAAAAGGAACAGAGAAAGGCTAATAATTTATGTTTGTATTGTGTCAACCAGGACACTATATCCGTACTTGTCCAAATACTCCTAAGAAGGTAGGGAGTGGAGATAAGAGCAAGTTCGAGTCGGGAAAAGGATTGGGCCGGCCTTAGGGGGAACAAAGGCGTCGGGCTCAGTGGTAGAAAAGTTCCCCACGTGGGTAGCAAATACTTCTCGAAAAGGTAATTCTCACTTGTATATACTGGTAACTTTGATTTTTGCCTGTAATAAACAGATGGTGTCAGCCATGATAGATTCAGGGGCTACTGGAAATTTTATTGACATTGATTTGGCCAAAAGACTAGGGTTGCCTTTGAGAGAAAAGACTCAAGTGGAAGGGGTACAGTCGGTGGATGGGTCACCTTTAATTTCGGGACCCATCTGTCAGCAAACTCAATCCCTAGAAATGAGGTGTCAGTCGGGCCATGTGGAGGATATTGTACTAGATCTCATCGCAGCTCCCCAGTTCGGTCTTATTTGAGGAATTCCTTGGTTAACTCAGCATAATCCAAGAATTGATTGGGTAGCTAGAGAGATATTTTTTGAGAATACGGAATGTATGGGTCACATTGAAGAAGAAGTGAGCCCTGCATTGTTTTTGGCAGATCAACCACCAGCAGTACAAGTAGTGGGGGCGGTGGGAGTACAGGTTCCAGTGCAATATCAAGAGTATGTGAATGTGTTCGATAAAGGAGGAGCGGAACAACTACCCCCCCATAGACCATACGATTGTGTCATAGAGCTGGAACCACCTGGGGCTAAGTTACCATGTAGTAGAATATATGCATTAACGGAAACTGAAAATCAACATTTGAGAGAGTATTTGGATGATATGTTAAAGAAAGGATTTATTAGACATTCTACATCACCCGTTTCATCCCCATTGTTTTTTGTGCCTAAAAAAGAGGGTACGCTGAGAACATGCATTGATTATCGTGCATTAAATAAGGTGACAGTTAAAAACAGATACCCACTCCCTTTAATTTCTGGACTGTTGGACCAAGTAAAGACAGCAGTGGTTTACACCAAGCTTGATTTACGTGGAGCTTATCATTTGATTCGGGTCAAAAAAGGGGATGAGTGGAAAACTGCATTTCGAACTAAGTTTGGATTGTTTGAATATTTGGTTATGCCTTTTGGTTTGTGTAACGCTCCTGCAGCATTTCAATTTTTTATGCAGGAAGTTTTGAGTGAGTTTTTGGACATTTTTGTTATTGTATATATTGATGACATTCTAATTTACTCAAATTCACAAGAGCAACATGTGAGTCATGTACGGGCAGTGTTAAAGAAATTACAAGAACATCAGTTATATGTGAAATTGGAAAAATGTGCCTTTCATGTGAACAGAGTGGAGTTTTTGGGCTTCATATTGACCCCGGAGGGAATAATTATGGACAAAAACAAAGTACAGGCAGTTTTGGATTGGCCCAAACCCCAGTGTGTTAAAGACATTCAGTCTTTTTTGGGTTTCGCCAATTTCTACAGACGATTCATTACTAATTTTTCTCAGGTTGTAGCCCCTATAACACGACTATTAAGAAAAGCAACCAGTTTTTGTTGGAATGAGGATGCAGAAAAGGCTTTTCAGGAGTTAAAGATGGCATTTACATCAGCTCCAGTGTTGCGACACCCAGACACGGATAAGATGTTTCAAGTAGAAACCGATGCGTCCAATGTGGCAATAGGGGCGGTGTTATCGCAGAAAGATTCAGAAGGAAGTTGGCACCCTGTAGCGTATTATTCACGAAAACTCACTCCATGTGAACAAAATTATTCCATTACAGATAAAGAACTATTAGCTATCAGAGCTGCTTTCCTGGAATGGAGACATTATTTACTGGGAGCTAAACATCAGGTGTTGGTTGTGACAGACCATAAAAATCTACAGTACTTCAAAACTGCCCACACATTGAGTCCAAGACAATTACGGTGGTCTCAATTTTTCAATGAGTTTGATTTTGTGGTGACCTTCCGGCCAGGAAAAAGAAATGGTAAGGCAGATGCTTTATCACGTCAACAAAACCTGGACAACCTGGTATCGGAAACAAAGTCCATAATCCCTGCAGATAAAGTGGTAGGGGCAGTAATTTCTAAATTGATGACGCAAGTGAAACAGGCAACGAGGAATCAAAGGAATCTGAGTTGGGGAATGAGTAACACTTTGGAAACATTTAAAGGGAATCTTCCTTACTATGATGGAAGATTGTATTTGCCCACTTTGGAACTCCAAAAGAAGGCTTTGCATTGGTGCCATAACTCCCCTTTGGCTGGTCATTCAGGAAGTAAAAAGACACAGACTCTAGTGGAAAAATACTTTTGGTGGCCGAATTTGAGACGACAGGTGATCAAGTATGTGCAGGAATGTGAAACATGTGTACGAAGTAAATCTGATCATACAAAAAAGGCAGGGTTACTTAAACCACTGCCCACTCCAACTAAAATCTGGACACACATATCAATGGACTTTATTACAGACTTACCACCAGATGATCAGTACGACACAATATGGGTGATAGTGGATTACTTGTCTAAACAAGCTCACTTTGTGCCCTGTAAAGGAATTCCAGGAGCAGGGAAATTGGCGGAATTGTTTTTGCAGCATGTGGTTCGCCTGCATGGGCTACCACGTACTATTGTTTCTGATAGAGGACCACAATTCACATCCAAGTTTTGGCGCGCTTTCTGTCAGATGTTAGGAATTGATTGTGCTTTGTCCACTAGTTATCATCCTCAGACGGATGGACAAACTGAAAGAGTTAATCAGACGCTTGAGCAGTACCTGCGCTGTTATTTACATGATGGTATGGAGTCGTGGGTTCGAGCATTATGGTTGGCTGAATTCACATATAACAATGCTGAACATGCCTCCTTGGGAATGTCTCCCAATGAGTGCTTGTATGGGCAGGTACAGGAAATGTTGCCTGAACAGTTACCAGAGGTTGAAAACCTTCCAGTACTGCAAGACAGAAGGCAGTTAATTCTAAACATCAGACAAAAGGCGCAGGATAATCTTGAATATGCAAAACATCAATATAAAATGTATGCAGATAAAACGAGAAGGGAGGCTCCTCAGTACAAGGTGGGAAATAAGGTGTGGCTATCCACACGCAATTTGTCGCTGGTAGGATCTCGAAAATTTGCTCCTAAATACATTGGACCTTATGAAATAGTAAAGATTGTGTCTGAGGTTGCAGTAAAATTAGATTTACCTAAGTCGCTGAAAATTCACCCAGTATTCCATGTGTGTCTCCTTAAACCTGCAGAACCTGGAACACGCATGAAGAGACCTCCTGCCATTCACAAAGAGGATCATGTTGAATATGAAGTAAAGAAGATTTTGGATTCAAAAAGAAGGAGACAAGTGTTATGGTACCTCATCCAGTGGACTGGATATGGATTGGAAGACTGTTCCTGGGAACCTGCTAGTGCAGTACATGCACCTCGTCTGGTAAGAATGTTTCATGCAAAGTATCCGGAGAAGGCAGGTCCTGGGAAGAGCCCTGGAAAGGGAGGTAATGTAAGAAAAAAAAAAAGATTGTGGGGTAAAAGAAAGCAGGTACGGAGAAACTACACTTCCCAGTAGGCATTGTAGTTTCAGTGGGCCGTTAGGTCACAGCTGCTAGTGATCTGCAATTAGTGCGGGTCTTCTTAACGGCCGCTCGCCCATGCCTCAGTGCTGTTGATTAATGACTGGAGAGCACGGGCGGCGGCGGCGACGGCAGCAGGCAGGATCAAAGCAGAACATTTAGAGAAGGCGTGAAGGAGTCACGCTAACTATGCCGTGTGAAACCTTGATTCCTGGGCTGCGGCGGTGAAAACTTTCTTACTGCTTAATTCATTGCAGGTCCGGGTCTGTCACGGATGACTCCCCGGGCCATAAAGTTAAGTGGTGCCTATGTTTATTTACTTGCCGGGCTGCGGCGGTGAAAACTTTTCTTATTGCCTCATTCCATGCAGGTCCGGGTCAGTCACGGATGACTCCCCGGGCCATAAAGTTAAGTTGTGCTTAGGTTAATTGACCTGCCGGGCTGCGGCGGTGAATTTAGGAAAACACTGACTTTCTATGCATTTATGTTTTCGCTAGTCTGTGACGGTGATTTGGTGAAATGCCATGTAACTTTCGTTTCGTACACACTAATGGTGCCTCCATCTTTTGAAGCTAATTAGTTCTGGAGGTTATGCCAGAGATATTATGTTCTGGATACAAGAGCTGGATACAAGAGAGATATTATAACATGGATACGAGGTGCCTTCCCAGTGCATTGTTTCATGAGTTATGCAGTATCTGAGTGGGCCAATGTTTTGTTTTTTTATTATGTACGCAATATTGGCAAGTCATGATTGCTAATGCAGGTGGTTTTTTTGTATATGCACAAGGTTTTGTAATGTTACGTGAATACAGGAGTCAGGTCAGGTTGCAGGAGTAATAATTGAAGATTTCCTTCAATTAACTAGGTGTTCTTTACTTGTATATGTCTTGTTTTCCCTTCCTTTCCTTTATTTATCCATCCCCTTTCCCTAACTCTGTCTTCCCCCCATTGGCTGCCACGTGGCTACCTGTAATTCTAAAGTCAGGCGCCCGTGCCAACCACGGTGGGAGGGGTCGATCCATTCGGCTTCTGTGGTTCGGGAGAGAGGATTGAAAACCACTCTCCCTTAAGTTCAGAGATTTTGACAATCTCAAACCAAACACCAAAGAGAATTATTCAAGCTTGTGTAATATTTGAAACAAGGCTTTATATTAAAGAGTTGTGCATATAGTGAACGCCCAAAAAGTTGGGGCATATACAATCAATGACACAGTTTATACATACTTAAAAAAATCCTTCTAAACATATATTGAAATAACAAAGTTCAATGAAACAAAACAAAAATTAAAAATTAAAAAAGGAAAGACAAAAAAAGTCATTAAAACATGATGAGAAATCAATGTAATATTTCCCACACTGTGATAACATCAAAATAGACAAAGCTTGAAAAAGGTAACAAATACTTTTTTTCAATAATGTGTGGTCAAATTGAGTACCTATGAACATTCAATGTAAACATTATTATACATTGGGGTGGGGTCTGCCAAGGAAACACTGACCAAAGCTTTGTATTAAAAAGTACATATATATTTATTTTATACACTTCTAGTAAAACACATTTATCACGGTCATCAAGCAAGTTAAAATAAGTCGAAGAGAAATATACACACTCCCTAGTTAAATTGCAGACCAAGTGAACCAGAGTGAAAACTCAGCAAAATGGCACAGTGAAAACCACACACAAGGGATACTCTAGCAATTTCTCACAAGGGAAGGAAAGCACAAGTTACACAGAAATATCTTCTTACACACCGTTGCAACACTTCCCATAAGCTTGTGGACCAGTTTAAGCAAGACAGTGCATCAGTATAGGAAATAGGGGAGGGGGGAGTTGGGACTTGTTTTTACTTACGTTGTAGTTGCTGAAAATAAATAAAAAGAGTTAAAAAAAAATAAGATATAAAGAACCTATGGAACCTGAGCCAACCCTTAGAGACCAATTCATAGGTTACTTTAGAGAGACCAATAAAACCACTTCACCTCTACCTAAACCGGCAAAAGAAAAATCAATAGATTATGGGATAATTCTTGAACATCTCATATCCCTGTTCTCTCCCAGGTCTTAGCAGCAAAGAACAGGCATATCCACCTTGCATGGGGGAAGGGTATGTGAGAAACCTGAAGGTGTCTCACACGCCAGTCCCCGGGGATCTGTCATCCAGGTGGCCAAGACACAGCCATCGCTTTTAGACCCAGTTCCTGGGTGTGGACCAGTGCAGGAGGATCACCTGGATGGTGGGTACTCGAGGAGTGGAAGTCAGACACTGAAGGGTGAGACGCGGTATCCCCTTTCCTGTGACACCTTTTCCCCATCCTACCAGATAGGATACATAGAAGCTCAACCCCTCGCCCCTCCCGACACAAATACTTTCTCACGGACAGTTCATCGTGGGCGACAATGGACTAACACCAGAGCCGTATACCTGACATGTCCCTCCCAACACCCTGGTCAGGCAAGGTCAGGAAATTACTAATCATTACCCACACCTGACTCCCATCACACTTCCCCACACAGATAAAAGGCGCAGTACAAAGGCACACGAGGAAGCAGCCGTTCCAAGATGGTGATTTAAAGAAGAAAGGCGGTAAGGCTGGAGAGGGTTGTAAAGAGGGAAGTACCCTTGACCTCTATAAACCCCTACTTTCACAAGCCTTGGAGAGTGAGAGGCCTAAAACCGGGAACTGACACTGATCTATCCGACACTGTGCAACAAAGGTATATGGAGCGCTCCTGTGTTGATAACCCAGGCTGGGAGGGGCGACGGCCATCGTGGTACTGTCCTTGGCTCATGCAAGAAAGCCGCGCCAGTAAAAGCAGCACAGCC
Source organism: Ambystoma mexicanum (assembly GCF_040938575.1). Lineage (NCBI taxonomy): Eukaryota > Metazoa > Chordata > Amphibia > Caudata > Ambystomatidae > Ambystoma > Ambystoma mexicanum. The sequence goes on along the minus strand of NC_090922.1, from coordinate 487,284,739 downwards.
AGTGGTGTCTGAGAAGCCGATACAAAATCAGCTTATGTTTGAACCAAGGTTGCAAGCAGCAACATTGTATGAAGAAATTCACAAAGGACAGTGTTTGAAGCGCACGTGATCAGAGGCGCGAACAAGTGGAAAATTAATGTACTTTGAAATGCAAAGAAATATATCTTGTATAGAGTGGTCTGGCGCCACAATGGCGCTTATTAGAAGGGCTCTATTAGGTATCCAACTGAATGGTAACTATATCGTAAATGGGAACTTTATATCGAAGTGGTCCTGCAACGGGTCAAGCTAAACCCTGTGCACATTCGAAAGACTTTGATAAATGTAGAGTGATCTAAAATTGGTACAAGCCCAGCTGAGGGAGACTAACTGGATACAAAGGAGGGATCTGAGCTGAGGGTGATCCGGGGTGAACCGTGGGTCACCCGAGAAATAATAAAGGGATCTGAACACAGCTGAGGGGGGATCTGGGGTGAACCGTGGGTCACCCGAGAAGGAATAAAGGGAGCTGAGCCCGGCTGAGGGGGATCCAGGGAGAGACACCCAAGTCATATAATTATAAAAAAAGAAAAGAACTTTCTATTTTTGTTTTGTACATCAGGCCCTCTGAATCAAGAGACTTTGATGGAAAAGAGACTTGAGCACAGAAGGCCGTCATACTGGAATTCGAACTGTATCCTTGTGTCAAGAAAGCCAGAGTGTGTGCTTGGCTCGAGTGAACCGCCTTTCCCCCTGCTGAAAACGTGGGGGAAGGGAGGCCAACGGCCCGAACATCCTAACTGATCATTTTGTGTACATTCCCCCACATTATTTGTAAATTAGCAGTAAGGATTGGAAAGAGTTTTTTTTTAGTATAGGCCCTTTTATTTTGACAAGACTCCACAAGGACTGCATTCTTTATTATTTATGGTCGTAGCTTGCTCCCATCTTAGATTTAGGTTTAGACAGGCGTTTATCACAACACTTTGAAAGTTCAAAAAGCAACCTTGAACTGTGGTCACTTGTGTCTGTCTTACTTCGACTTCCTTACACTATTAAAACATGTGATGCCAATTGCTTGGGGGCATTAGAATAGGAATACTCCTCTATGCTGAGGACTTTTAATTTTCCAAATTTGGACAACACAGTTGTGATGCCTTGCCACCTAACTAAACCAGTGAAAGTATACCTTAAATTCAATGGGTCGATAATTCAAACAGGTTTTCCAATATGATTACTTGGGAGTAACACTCTCTGCTAACGGTTCCTGGAAGGAACATCTTGCACGCAATCATGCATAAACAGCAAGTGTGGGAGACTGCAGAATTTGCACATAGATCTGGGGGCAAGGCTTTCTTGCCCACCACAGAAGTTTATAGGGCCCAGGCACATATGGCAATATTTTATGGAGCAGAGCTTTGGGGCCATGCCCCTTCTGTGCATCTCGTCGAAGAGGAGAGGAGCTTCCTGAAGAAGCAGTTACGTTTTCCTAAACGTGCTCCCACAATTCCACTCTTCACTTTGAATTTGCATAAAATGTTGCTGTGGGAACTCACTGAGCCGTCTGTCGTTCCACGATGGAAATGGCATGAACACGTTAAAGCCTGTTTCACATCACTGGACTTGAAACATTTATGGGAATCCTCTACACCGGTTACAGAATTTCAACAGAGCACTGTGAAAGGAAAATATTAGAAAATGACGATGTCTGATATTTTTTACAAGGAAAGCAGGATGCACTTAATGTAACAATTGTTTGTTGCTGAAAAATAAGTTGCGATGTGAGCAACACTTTGACTGGTTGGAGGACACCAGGAAGAGCATGTTCTTTCTGAAGTCTAGATTGACCATCCTTGCCATGGCGCCATATACATTAAGAGTGTCAACTGATACATCACACAAGTGAATACATTCCCCAGTTATAGAAGAAAACAAAACGTATTTCCTCGTTGAATGTCCTTTATATGCCAACTACAGGAAAACATTTATCTTTCCTGTTGTTGAGCTGTATTTCTAAACTCTGACTGGTGGCCAGAAGTTTAGGAGGCCACTGCAGTTTAATGGCACAGGGGAACCTTCTGGGCAAACCAGACCAATCTACGGTAGCTTGGCAGGCGGTCAAGACTAAGTCTCAGGAGGGGTGAGAGTGTTCGGAAGCCCACAATGAGCACACACAGTAAAACTCTACAGAATACCCTTAGAGAGTATATCAAAAATACATTTATTATAGGCCTTTGTAACTAAACACAAATAAACCACAGTAATAAGAAACAGTTACTACACACACACCTTACCCTATACACCAAATATACAAATGCGTTTTGCCTAATGGATATAAGGAGGAGAACACAACCACAGCCTGGAACAGAAGAAGTTAACACAGATATCGCATTAGGCAGTTCTTCGAAGTCAATCCCTAACTTATGCAGTCCAGCTCTACGAAGTGGAGAGCCTTGTGCTCAAAAGTACAGCAGTGTGTTGACAATGCGCAGTCGTGGTTTTCTTGGCTAGCATGCGAGCTGTGAGGACGTGAGTCCACCGGAGCTCCTGCAGCCGCCGCAGATATTCTGCAGAATATCCTGTTTCCATGTAAGAGCGTCGAAAATAAAGATACCCAGCTGAAACTGGACACTTGTACACCCACGGCAGGGACAGAGAGATGTGAGAGGTGCTTCCAACCGACTGAAATTGGAAGCGGATGGTGCGCTCTCTCGGCACAAAACTCCCTCCCAAGATGGCTGACGCCAACCGTCTACGTGCCTACCCGACAACAAACACGGTTTGAACTATAGTGAAGATGGTGCATGAGACTGCCCGAACACGACCGGGACATTGAAGCTTCAGCCCGCTGTGCCTTGGGGAACGGACTGATCCTGCTAGACAGCGGTTGCCGGGTGAGGAGTGAAAGCCCTTGCCTGGGCACACGAAGGGAACGAGAGCAAGGACTGGGCGAGGCTCCGGCACCGAGGAGACAGCGGGGGAACACCGAGACCTGCAGTCGTGAGGCTGGACTTGGCGGCTCCCCTTTCTCAGCGGTGGCACGGGACACGGGTGTCCCGGGAGATGCGCGCTGATCGGGCGCCTGTGCAGGTGAGCCATAAACAGGATCGAACCTGGGGATCCTGCAACCCCCCCTCGCCCCATGCCTCCATGTAGTGACCGGCGACAGCTTACCAAGCGCGCCACGCGGGCATGGGAGGCTGTTAGTAGGTGAGTGTGTGTTAGGCAGAATCCTGTGCCGTTCCCTTAGGGAGCACTACAGACGATTAGGACTACAGGTGAGAGCAATAAATCCCCTTTGGTATCAGTCTGTACCACAAAGATTTAGTTGAAAGCTGTGGCTGAGCAGTAAGACTTATCTGAAGAGGGAGATGAGCAGTATTCAGGGTTTACACAATAGGCCTACAGTACTATGGCACAAGAAAACACTGATATTAACGCAAGGTACTGGTACGTATATAGATTGGCCTATAGGGAGGTGTAAATGAATTAAAGTCTGCCTCTGGTCCAATCCTATGTACCCTCTTGGGTACTTACATCTACATATAATTTGTATACATCTCTGTAAGAAAAAAAAAAAGATTGTGGGGTAAAAGAAAGCAGGTACGGAGAAACTACACTTCCCAGTAGGCATTGTAGTTTCAGTGGGCCGTTAGGTCACAGCTGCTAGTGATCTGCAATTAGTGCGGGTCTTCTTAACGGCCGCTCGCCCATGCCTCAGTGCTGTTGATTAATGACTGGAGAGCACGGGCGGCGGCGGCGACGGCAGCAGGCAGGATCAAAGCAGAACATTTAGAGAAGGCGTGAAGGAGTCACGCTAACTATGCCGTGTGAAACCTTGATTCCTGGGCTGCGGCGGTGAAAACTTTCTTACTGCTTAATTCATTGCAGGTCCGGGTCTGTCACGGATGACTCCCCGGGCCATAAAGTTAAGTGGTGCCTATGTTTATTTACTTGCCGGGCTGCGGCGGTGAAAACTTTTCTTATTGCCTCATTCCATGCATGTCCGGGTCAGTCACGGATGACTCCCCGGGCCATAAAGTTAAGTTGTGCTTAGGTTAATTGACCTGCCGGGCTGCGGCGGTGAATTTAGGAAAACACTGACTTTCTATGCATTTATGTTTTCGCTGGTCTGTGACGGTGATTTGGTGAAATGCCATGTAACTTTCGTTTCGTACACACTAATGGTGCCTCCATCTTTTGAAGCTAATTAGTTCTGGAGGTTATGCCAGAGATATTATGTTCTGGATACAAGAGCTGGATACAAGAGAGATATTATAACATGGATACGAGGTGCCTTCCCAGTGCATTGTTTCATGAGTTATGCAGTATCTGAGTGGGCCAATGTTTTGTTTTTTTATTATGTACGCAATATTGGCAAGTCATGATTGCTAATGCAGATGGTTTTTTTGTATATGCACAAGGTTTTGTAATGTTACGTGAATACAGGAGTCAGGTCAGGTTGCAGGAGTAATAATTGAAGATTTCCTTCAATTAACTAGGTGTTCTTTACTTGTATATGTCTTGTTTTCCCTTCCTTTCCTTTATTTATCCATCCCCTTTCCCTAACTCCGTCTTCCCCCCATTGGCTGCCACCTGGCTACCTGTAATTCTAAAGTCAGGCGCCCGTGCCAACCACGGTGGGAGGGGTCGATCCATTCAGCTTCTGTGGTTCGGGAGAGAGGATTGAAAACCACTCTCCCTTAAGTTCAGAGATTTTGACAGAATCAACAGCCCCCGAATTCGGGAGTACTGAACCACCCAGGCCAAATGGATAACCCTCCTTCTTTAGCAGAAGTGTTAAAGGTACTACAAGATATTCAGGTGGAATTGATACATGTAAGGCAGGAATCTAGCACTTTGAAGAATCAAGTGCAAGGATTAGTAGCACAAGGGACCCCACTGGAGGAAGCAGGGTCGTCTACAGGTAGAACAGGAACCAGAACGCCCACTGTTGTGGTTCAAGCACCCAGCAGTGTGCCTTTAGCATCGCCTGAAAGGTTTTCTGGGGACCCAAAGAAATACATGACGTTTTTGACCCAGTGTAGATTACATTTTCTGTGTAAACCATCGGCCTTTGAGACTACTCAAGCAAGAACGGCTTTTGTGATTTCATACCTAACAGGAGATGCAGCTGCTTGGGCGATGCCTTTGGTACAGAAAGATGATCAATTATTGTATAATTGGGATAATTTTCAGGCTGAATTCGGTAGATTATTTGATCGGAGGGAAGTATCATTGGCGCAAGACAAGGAGTTATTGGCACTAAAACAGGGTACTAGAGATCTAGTTTCGTATGTGACCCACTTTAATAGACTGGTAATTGAAACAGATTGGCCAGAGAATAAACGAACAGTTCTATTCTATCAGGGATTGAAGGAAGAATTAAAAGACGCCATGGCACAGGTAGAGCCTCAACCCAACACATGTACAGCAATGATTGATTTAGCATTAAGGTTGGATCATAGAATGAATGAGCGAAAGGGAGATAGGAAAAAATCCGAGGTGGTACCTTTTGTACGATTAGATAGAGGTAGGGTGAACAGGAACAGTGAAGGGGAACCTATGCAGATTGGAGGGGTTAGGGGACCATTATCGACCACAGAAAAGGAACAGAGAAAGGCTAATAATTTATGTTTGTATTGTGTCAACCAGGACACTATATCCGTACTTGTCCAAATACTCCTAAGAAGGTAGGGAGTGGAGATAAGAGCAAGTTCGAGTCGGGAAAAGGATTGGGCCGGCCTTAGGGGGAACAAAGGCGTCGGGCTCAGTGGTAGAAAAGTTCCCCACGTGGGTAGCAAATACTTCTCGAAAAGGTAATTCTCACTTGTATATACTGGTAACTTTGATTTTTGCCTGTAATAAACAGATGGTGTCAGCCATGATAGATTCAGGGGCTACTGGAAATTTTATTGACATTGATTTGGCCAAAAGACTAGGGTTGCCTTTGAGAGAAAAGACTCAAGTGGAAGGGGTACAGTCGGTGGATGGGTCACCTTTAATTTCGGGACCCATCTGTCAGCAAACTCAATCCCTAGAAATGAGGTGTCAGTCGGGCCATGTGGAGGATATTGTACTAGATCTCATCGCAGCTCCCCAGTTCGGTCTTATTTGAGGAATTCCTTGGTTAACTCAGCATAATCCAAGAATTGATTGGGTAGCTAGAGAGATATTTTTTGAGAATACGGAATGTATGGGTCACATTGAAGAAGAAGTGAGCCCTGCATTGTTTTTGGCAGATCAACCACCAGCAGTACAAGTAGTGGGGGCGGTGGGAGTACAGGTTCCAGTGCAATATCAAGAGTATGTGAATGTGTTCGATAAAGGAGGAGCGGAACAACTACCCCCCCATAGACCATACGATTGTGTCATAGAGCTGGAACCACCTGGGGCTAAGTTACCATGTAGTAGAATATATGCATTAACGGAAACTGAAAATCAACATTTGAGAGAGTATTTGGATGATATGTTAAAGAAAGGATTTATTAGACATTCTACATCACCCGTTTCATCCCCATTGTTTTTTGTGCCTAAAAAAGAGGGTACGCTGAGAACATGCATTGATTATCGTGCATTAAATAAGGTGACAGTTAAAAACAGATACCCACTCCCTTTAATTTCTGGACTGTTGGACCAAGTAAAGACAGCAGTGGTTTACACCAAGCTTGATTTACGTGGAGCTTATCATTTGATTCGGGTCAAAAAAGGGGATGAGTGGAAAACTGCATTTCGAACTAAGTTTGGATTGTTTGAATATTTGGTTATGCCTTTTGGTTTGTGTAACGCTCCTGCAGCATTTCAATTTTTTATGCAGGAAGTTTTGAGTGAGTTTTTGGACATTTTTGTTATTGTATATATTGATGACATTCTAATTTACTCAAATTCACAAGAGCAACATGTGAGTCATGTACGGGCAGTGTTAAAGAAATTACAAGAACATCAGTTATATGTGAAATTGGAAAAATGTGCCTTTCATGTGAACAGAGTGGAGTTTTTGGGCTTCATATTGACCCCGGAGGGAATAATTATGGACAAAAACAAAGTACAGGCAGTTTTGGATTGGCCCAAACCCCAGTGTGTTAAAGACATTCAGTCTTTTTTGGGTTTCGCCAATTTCTACAGACGATTCATTACTAATTTTTCTCAGGTTGTAGCCCCTATAACACGACTATTAAGAAAAGCAACCAGTTTTTGTTGGAATGAGGATGCAGAAAAGGCTTTTCAGGAGTTAAAGATGGCATTTACATCAGCTCCAGTGTTGCGACACCCAGACACGGATAAGATGTTTCAAGTAGAAACCGATGCGTCCAATGTGGCAATAGGGGCGGTGTTATCGCAGAAAGATTCAGAAGGAAGTTGGCACCCTGTAGCGTATTATTCACGAAAACTCACTCCATGTGAACAAAATTATTCCATTACAGATAAAGAACTATTAGCTATCAGAGCTGCTTTCCTGGAATGGAGACATTATTTACTGGGAGCTAAACATCAGGTGTTGGTTGTGACAGACCATAAAAATCTACAGTACTTCAAAACTGCCCACACATTGAGTCCAAGACAATTACGGTGGTCTCAATTTTTCAATGAGTTTGATTTTGTGGTGACCTTCCGGCCAGGAAAAAGAAATGGTAAGGCAGATGCTTTATCACGTCAACAAAACCTGGACAACCTGGTATCGGAAACAAAGTCCATAATCCCTGCAGATAAAGTGGTAGGGGCAGTAATTTCTAAATTGATGACGCAAGTGAAACAGGCAACGAGGAATCAAAGGAATCTGAGTTGGGGAATGAGTAACACTTTGGAAACATTTAAAGGGAATCTTCCTTACTATGATGGAAGATTGTATTTGCCCACTTTGGAACTCCAAAAGAAGGCTTTGCATTGGTGCCATAACTCCCCTTTGGCTGGTCATTCAGGAAGTAAAAAGACACAGACTCTAGTGGAAAAATACTTTTGGTGGCCGAATTTGAGACGACAGGTGATCAAGTATGTGCAGGAATGTGAAACATGTGTACGAAGTAAATCTGATCATACAAAAAAGGCAGGGTTACTTAAACCACTGCCCACTCCAACTAAAATCTGGACACACATATCAATGGACTTTATTACAGACTTACCACCAGATGATCAGTACGACACAATATGGGTGATAGTGGATTACTTGTCTAAACAAGCTCACTTTGTGCCCTGTAAAGGAATTCCAGGAGCAGGGAAATTGGCGGAATTGTTTTTGCAGCATGTGGTTCGCCTGCATGGGCTACCACGTACTATTGTTTCTGATAGAGGACCACAATTCACATCCAAGTTTTGGCGCGCTTTCTGTCAGATGTTAGGAATTGATTGTGCTTTGTCCACTAGTTATCATCCTCAGACGGATGGACAAACTGAAAGAGTTAATCAGACGCTTGAGCAGTACCTGCGCTGTTATTTACATGATGGTATGGAGTCGTGGGTTCGAGCATTATGGTTGGCTGAATTCACATATAACAATGCTGAACATGCCTCCTTGGGAATGTCTCCCAATGAGTGCTTGTATGGGCAGGTACAGGAAATGTTGCCTGAACAGTTACCAGAGGTTGAAAACCTTCCAGTACTGCAAGACAGAAGGCAGTTAATTCTAAACATCAGACAAAAGGCGCAGGATAATCTTGAATATGCAAAACATCAATATAAAATGTATGCAGATAAAACGAGAAGGGAGGCTCCTCAGTACAAGGTGGGAAATAAGGTGTGGCTATCCACACGCAATTTGTCGCTGGTAGGATCTCGAAAATTTGCTCCTAAATACATTGGACCTTATGAAATAGTAAAGATTGTGTCTGAGGTTGCAGTAAAATTAGATTTACCTAAGTCGCTGAAAATTCACCCAGTATTCCATGTGTGTCTCCTTAAACCTGCAGAACCTGGAACACGCATGAAGAGACCTCCTGCCATTCACAAAGAGGATCATGTTGAATATGAAGTAAAGAAGATTTTGGATTCAAAAAGAAGGAGACAAGTGTTATGGTACCTCATCCAGTGGACTGGATATGGATTGGAAGACTGTTCCTGGGAACCTGCTAGTGCAGTACATGCACCTCGTCTGGTAAGAATGTTTCATGCAAAGTATCCGGAGAAGGCAGGTCCTGGGAAGAGCCCTGGAAAGGGAGGTAATGTAAGAAAAAAAAAAAGATTGCGGGGTAAAAGAAAGCAGGTACGGAGAAACTACACTTCCCAGTAGGCATTGTAGTTTCAGTGGGCCGTTAGGTCACAGCTGCTAGTGATCTGCAATTAGTGCGGGTCTTCTTAACGGCCGCTCGCCCATGCCTCAGTGCTGTTGATTAATGACTGGAGAGCACGGGCGGCGGCGGCGACGGCAGCAGGCAGGATCAAAGCAGAACATTTAGAGAAGGCGTGAAGGAGTCACGCTAACTATGCCGTGTGAAACCTTGATTCCTGGGCTGCGGCGGTGAAAACTTTCTTACTGCTTAATTCATTGCAGGTCCGGGTCTGTCACGGATGACTCCCCGGGCCATAAAGTTAAGTGGTGCCTATGTTTATTTACTTGCCGGGCTGCGGCGGTGAAAACTTTTCTTATTGCCTCATTCCATGCAGGTCCGGGTCAGTCACGGATGACTCCCCGGGCCATAAAGTTAAGTTGTGCTTAGGTTAATTGACCTGCCGGGCTGCGGCGGTGAATTTAGGAAAACACTGACTTTCTATGCATTTATGTTTTCGCTAGTCTGTGACAGTGATTTGGTGAAATGCCATGTAACTTTCGTTTCGTACACACTAATGGTGCCTCCATCTTTTGAAGCTAATTAGTTCTGGAGGTTATGCCAGAGATATTATGTTCTGGATACAAGAGCTGGATACAAGAGAGATATTATAACATGGATACGAGGTGCCTTCCCAGTGCATTGTTTCATGAGTTATGCAGTATCTGAGTGGGCCAATGTTTTGTTTTTTTATTATGTACGCAATATTGGCAAGTCATGATTGCTAATGCAGGTGGTTTTTTTGTATATGCACAAGGTTTTGTAATGTTACGTGAATACAGGAGTCAGGTCAGGTTGCAGGAGTAATAATTGAAGATTTCCTTCAATTAACTAGGTGTTCTTTACTTGTATATGTCTTGTTTTCCCTTCCTTTCCTTTATTTATCCATCCCCTTTCCCTAACTCCGTCTTCCCCCCATTGGCTGCCACGTGGCTACCTGTAATTCTAAAGTCAGGCGCCCGTGCCAACCACGGTGGGAGGGGTCGATCCATTCGGCTTCTGTGGTTCGGGAGAGAGGATTGAAAACCACTCTCCCTTAAGTTCAGAGATTTTGACAATCTCAAACCAAACACCAAAGAGAATTATTCAAGCTTGTGTAATATTTGAAACAAGGCTTTATATTAAAGAGTTGTGCATATAGTGAACGCCCAAAAAGTTGGGGCATATACAATCAATGACACAGTTTATACATACTTAAAAAAATCCTTCTAAACATATATTGAAATAACAAAGTTCAATGAAACAAAACAAAAATTAAAAATTAAAAAAGGAAAGACAAAAAAAGTCATTAAAACATGATGAGAAATCAATGTAATATTTCCCACACTGTGATAACATCAAAATAGACAAAGCTTGAAAAAGGTAACAAATACTTTTTTTCAATAATGTGTGGTCAAATTGAGTACCTATGAACATTCAATGTAAACATTATTATACATTGGGGTGGGGTCTGCCAAGGAAACACTGACCAAAGCTTTGTATTAAAAAGTACATATATATTTATTTTATACACTTCTAGTAAAACACATTTATCACGGTCATCAAGCAAGTTAAAATAAGTCGAAGAGAAATATACACACTCCCTAGTTAAATTGCAGACCAAGTGAACCAGAGTGAAAACTCAGCAAAATGGCACAGTGAAAACCACACACAAGGGATACTCTAGCAATTTCTCACAAGGGAAGGAAAGCACAAGTTACACAGAAATATCTTCTTACACACCGTTGCAACACTTCCCATAAGCTTGTGGACCAGTTTAAGCAAGACAGTGCATCAGTATAGGAAATACTTAAATGAAAACTGAGCAAAATGGCATTTCACAAGTTTGAGAAAGGGGAAGAAAAGGGTAGTTACAAGAAGTAGGTGCACCAACACAGTTCTGACTGAGAAGCAATCTAAAGAAGGCCGTTCTAACAAATGTAGCCAGAGTCAGTAGGCCTGTGCCAGAGTCAGTGGTACAGGGCAAGGGCCCAGGAGCAAAATATTCTTGTAGCTGCAGTCAGGTCTTTGGTTAACGATTTCAAAAAGGTGGACGCAGAAGGTGAAAGACAATGTTAAGAGAGAGGAGCGACCAACTCAACAGGTAGGTAAAGGATTTAAAACACCTTTAGAGCTACCGCGAAGAAAGGGCGGCCTGGTGGAACAACGTACCTTTAAAATTAAGAAGTGGCTACTGCGGTGGCGGTTGTTCCTGGTAGTTCCTGCAGTTTGGGGGATTCAGCAGAGGAAGAGGGGCTCTCGTCGTGGAGAAAGGTTCGAGTTACTGCACTACCCACGGATGAAACCAGCTGCGGTGCTGCCGACGAATAAAAGGTATGCTCCTTTAAATCGCGGTCCGGGTGGACGGGTGCCTGGCTATCCGATCTCCAAGTACAGGGTACTGGCGATTCGACCAAGGCAGGTCCGGGAAGGCGATTGGAAAACTGGTTGGCCCCACCAGCTCAAGGAAAGAAGGCTCTTGCAGATGAAGATCTTCTCTCATCGTGTGGAGAAAAGTGGTGAGACGCTGCAGCAGGGCTTCACCGGTGGTTCAGTTGCTGCAGCGGTCTTTGGCTTCTCTCCTCTTCGGCTTCTTAGTTATAGTGGCAACGTCTTGCTCTTCCAATCCTCAGGACCCTGTTTTTATGCAAAAAGATCCCCATTCATACAGCCTAGCTGTCAATCACACAGTGGAGTGGTCATCCTTGGCGGGAGACCCTCCAGTCTATCAGGATAGAGTGCGACATGGGTTGCTGAGGCAATCCTGTCCAGGGGTCCTACTCCCCCTCCCACACAATGGACCCACCCCAGACTTAGTGGCGGCGAAAGGAGGGCTTCTCGGCAGAAGCCGCCGAAAGGACGAACAAAGGATCCCCGACCTGGGTTAGGAGTTTAGAGAAAACACAAGAAAGAAGTTATATTAAAGTTCTGGCAAATAAAACCTACCGGAGTAAAGTTAATATTAAAATACACTGGCGGTATGTTAGAGGCTGTCAGAAAATGTGGTAGCCTCGAACAATGGGAAAATCACATAGGGAAATATTTGCGGTCGAATATTTACGGTAGTAACCACTGCCACAAGCCAGAAGCTTTTGAGAGAGGGACTGTACGGTACCCTCTCGAAAATGGACATAAGGGAAAAACTATTAACCCTTCCCAGTACTTCCATAGTAAGATGGGTTGTACTGTTTTAGTTCACAAAAATTGACTAGTAAAGTCAATGGGGACTTTACATGCCCTGGGAGACAGTAGTCAGTCCCAGGGTATGGAGTCTATGCTTGGGGGTTGCTATGACACCCCTGTGACACTGCACGGAGGGTGCTGTGTAACACATGTGAATAAAGATGGTTCCTAAGGAGGTGAGAGAAACCCCATAGACAAACACAAAAATAGCCTAGAACACACATAGCAAACATGCCTAAGAGTGGGAAAAAGAGTCTCACTCTTAGCAGGAGAAAAGAAACAAACCCTTCAAATCCAGCAAAGCTACTGGGGGACTCTATAGGTAAGGGAAATTAGCTATAGTATGAGAATTCTCCCTAACATTGTGGAGGACCGGAGGACACGCACTCTGGTGCTGTACTGTTTGAACTGTGCGTAGCTACAACAGCTGCATAATCCGGCGGGCGAAAGCGCAGGTTTCCCGCGATTGGGTCGGGCGACTGAAACAAACTGCATCGTTCTTACACTGTATACCCTAACAGTGCCCAATAAGCAGCGACACCCACGACACCCGTGTGATTATTCTTAGCCAAAGTGCCCATCAATGATACCAACGGAATGACCTGGCACCCACTAAATTGGTTGACGAGTGGAGTTTACACTATAAGACTACTACGTCTTCCCTAACAACACTGATTGATGGGTTGCAAGGCTGTGTCACCGGGACACTGGAGAATATGAACTTGTTGCACCCCTACTATACTCGATGAGGAAACAGCTCTGCAACTCATGAACGTCTGATCAAAAACAACTCTGGAGCAGACGACATAACTGTCGGGACCTAGACGCTGCAGGGAAGAGTGCGCAAACCTGCATGCTCCGGCTAACACTGCACAAATTTGGTAAAAGCAACAGTAAAGGGCAGAGCATTGATCTCCCGCTCACAAATCCTCCAATTCCATAGGACTCACTGATATCAGTGCCATACACTGGCCTAACGCCGGCAAGACGACCAAATTATCTCCCATGCCTTGCAAAATGGGCAAAGACAAACTGAAAAAGGCGACAACACAAAGCAAGATGGACCAATACGCGATAGCCAATGTTCCTGCACCGACAGACCACACGCCGCAACCGACCTCCCCCAACGCTGAGGACACCCTCTCACTGAAAGATGTGATGGCTGCCATAGCCAATTCCTACTCCTCAATGGAAATAAAAATGGACAGCATGGCAGCGTATGTTTCCTTCCTCTGCCACGATCTACTAAAACTCACCTCCTGAACGGGGGAAGCAGAACAACGTATATCGGGAGCAGAAGACAGTATCAGAGGCATCAATCAACAACTATCACAAGCATTGAACCGACTGAAGTCACTGGAAGACGGGGTGACGAGGGAGAGGGTAGATCGCACCGCAACAATGTGCGTATCCTCGGCCTCCCGGAGGAGCTATTCCTAGAGCAGTGGCTAGTGGACATCTTTGTGCCCCATCCCTTTCCCAAATTCTTTTCAGTGGAGAGAGCCCACAGAATGCCTTCGGGCAGGCCTACGCCGGGCGCATCACCCAGAACAGTAATAGCCAAGCTACTCAACTATCGAGACAGGGATGCGCTCCTCCAGCTGACTCGCACTAAAGGGTCAATAACTCACAATGGCTCCCGGATAGCCTTCTTTCCCGACTATACCCATGAGGTGCAGCATGCGAGACAGTCCTTTGAACCATTGAAAAGGCAACTATCCTATATGAGTGTGAAATACGGACTGCTGTTCCCAGCCCAGCTCAAAATCTACCACAAAGGAACCACGGTTCACTTCAATGATCGAAAGGAAGCCTGGAAATGGGCAGAAATGCATATTGAGGGTGATTGGACTACAAGACCAACGGATCAGGGAAGGAGATTCCGAATGAGGCTGGCCTGCACCCCTGCGGAGAAACGCCCAGGAGCCCCGGAACCAGCAGTCCTGGAACAAGCGGGGGACCCCGACGAGTGATAGACTGCAACTCAGCCAGCAGACAATATCGAAAGAGACCGAATTGCAAGAGACAGCTGATATCCCAGTTGTTCCTCTGGAATGATAATCGACATAACCACAGAATCACCAGAAAGGCGGCATGAGCAGCGGAACTGGGGAACTCTCTAGCCCCCCCCCGTTCTTTCTCCTTTGTCTTGACCTCTCTTTCTTTTGCTTGTCCGGCACCATTTGCCGATAGAGGGCCAAGAATTAACTGTTAAGGTTTCAAATCCATGATGTAGCCACAGTTGGTGGCTGTCAGCAATTTTTGTGCGACAGGTACTTCATGTTGGGATGGCGTATGGGGTGGGCGGGTGGGGAAGTTATATATTAGGGTTTTCCACGGGTCCAGGATACACAACACACATACTCCTACACAAATGCATTGTATTCCGGGACAGCAGTACGAGCACTTCCCCAGAACTTCACACATGATATTCATAGCAGCCACTTTACCGCTGATGGCGACGTCTAACAGGGATACGCGAACCTTACGATTCCGGACATGGAACGTTAATGGGCAAGGTAGTGGTATTAAGCAGAGGCTTGTCACCCAAGTTCTAAACAGGCACTCACCGGATGTGGTGTTACTTGCTGAGACCCATCTGGCAGGTACAACCTGCAATCTATTTAAGGGTACCAACTACCGTATGGCAATACATGCCGGTTTCACCATGGTCAGAAGAGGGGTGCTCATATTGGTTCACAAAAGGCTTTCTTTCACACTCTCCAATGTAACACACAACACAGGGGGTAGATATATGTCTATATAATCGGAACACTATGGAACCAAACCATAGCAATACTAGCTGTGTACTCACCACCTGCACTGATGTCTACATTCATAGAGGATGTTGCCCCTTTGATTGTCAAAGATACCTCAGACACACTGATCCTGAGGGGTGGTTTCAATGACGTCATGAACATAGGAATGGACCGCATGCACCTGAGGGGTAGAAACCCTGATACTCACACAAAACTAGCCATCTTCACCGAGGCATTAGGAATGAGAGATGTGTGGCGTGATCTCCTTCCTGCGGCCCGAGAATACTCTTTCCACTCAGGGGTTCATGCTTCCCTCTCAGGTTGGACTACTTCTTCTGGCCAACAACAGATTTACATAGGGAGACCAGTGCAACCCTACTCCCACGCGGAATCTCGCACCACTCTCCCCTGCTAATGGAATTCACAACGACAAGGCCACTCCCCCCACCCCCTTCCTGGCACCTTAACAATTACTATCTGGGCTTTCCGGAATTAGTAGAACATATCCAAAAAGCCACAAAAACCTACTTCGAACTTAACACAGGGTCAGTGGATGACCCAGGGGTACTATGGGAGGCGTACAAACCGGTGCTGCGAGGAGAGATTCTCTCCTGGATAGAAGCATATAAGAAAGCACACTTAGAAAAGGTGAGGGAAGCAGAGGTGCAAGTGGAACAGACAGAACAATCGCATCTGTCACTGGACCTGCCCAAGACCAACCGCTCACTAGTGCTTGTCCAAAATAAATTGCAGAATATAGCCCTAGATAATGGCAAGCAAGCTCACGGAGCGATGCGTGCCAGAATCTATGAGACCGGCGACAAGGCAGGTAAAATGTTGGCGTGGCTAGAACGCAGAGATGAGGGACATAGACAATTTATAATGATTAAACCTCATAATGCAGCGCCTCTGTTAACCGACGAAGACATTGCGGAAGGTTTTGCAGCTTACTATGCTGATCTTTACAAATCACCTGAGACCCCTGCTGACAACTCCGTGCTATAAGAGATTAGCCTCCCAAACCTGACCGTTGAACAAAAACACCTACTCGAAACGAATATCACAGAAGAGCTGGTGCTGGCCATATCGCAGCTACAGTCCGGGAAAACACTGGGACCAAATGGCTTCCCGGTGGATATATGGAAGAGAATAGAATCAAGTGAGATAGTGCCGCACATTCTGCACGTGTATACACATTTGAAGACACAAGGTCAACTACCCACAGACCTGAGGAAAGCCACTATAATTGTGATACCCAAACCCGACAAACCCCCTGATAAATGTAGTTTGTACATGCCAATCTCACTAATAAACAGCGAAACAAACATTTTAGCAAAAGTACTGACGAATCGACTATAGAAAGTCATCACGTCACTGATACACACGGATCAATGTGGTTTCATGCCCAAAAGATCCATGTGCATGAACATACATAGTTTGCACTCGGCACTAGAAAGAATCCCTGCATGCCAAGGTCCCCTGACACTGTTGGCGATAAACTTCGAAAAAGCTTTCAATTCGGTGTACTGGGAAGCACTGTGGGAAATAATGCGTCGAATGGGCTTTGGGGAACAATTTATGGGATGGGTACAACTACTATATAACTCCCCCGAGGCCGAGACCAGGGTGAACAGGTGGCCATCTAAACCCTTTAAACTAGGCAAAGGGACGAGACAGGGCTGCCCGCTATCTGCAATGCTCTTTGCGCTGGCAATAGAGCTGCTAGCTATATTATTAAGGGACATGCAAACGTGGAACGGATTTCGATGGACAGATGATTGGGAGGATAAGATCTCGTTATATGCAGACGACCTACTCCTATACCTGTCTGACACTCCTATCTCCTGTCCAGTAGTAACACACCTGCTGGAAAGATATGAATCTTTCAGTGGTCTGAGGGTAAACTGGTCGAAATCTATATTATTCCCAATTAAAGGAGTGGAGGGTGCTGTTCCACATAACTGCCTGTTTTGTATTGAAGGGAGCCACTTTCGATACCTGACGGTACAGATCACAACAGACCTGAATGAAAATTTGGCTAGAAATCTCCATCCAATCATAGACCGATTTACAGAAGATGTTAAACATTGGATCGCCCTACCGTTGACCCTACTAGGGAGAGCAGTGCTATTCAAGATGACCCTGCCACGATTCTTGTACATCCTTCAAAATGCCCCACTACACGTGAATTTCACAGGATTGACAGGATCCTTAGGCAGCTCCTGTGGAGCAATAGATGCCCGAGGTTATCACTTCATACCCTGCAGCGGTCCATTTGGGAGGGAGGCATTGGGCTACCACGCCTGCAGACATTATTGGGCAAGCCAAATGGCAATAATAAACAACATGCTACATGGAGATACAGCACTACCCCACATTAGACCTGATACCACAAGGGGGCCAAAACAGCCCCTATATCAGAAAACTAACACTAATACCCCCAGAACTATGTTGTCCCACCTGGCGATAATCTGGGCAGAGGTACACAATTTCATTAATTGGGAGGAGAAAATCACCCCAGCGCAACCACTATGGGCAAACAAGAACCTATCAGAATTGGATAAGCTCCCGAAATGGCAGAGCTGGATAGCAGCAGGAATAACAAATGTGGGTGATGTGATCACGGAGGGGAGGTTGGTACCCTTCGATGACCTGGTTGCCAAATTCAACCTCCCCGATACAGAGCGGTACCGACATACTCAAGTCGGCTCCATGTGTTAATATCCTTGCAAAAATATCGCCATATTTTTGCGGCAATAATAACCCATTGAATCTGCGGGGGACACCCCGCAAACCCCGGCTCCATTTACCACAAATTATCCCCACTAATAATATTGCCTATGGCCTTACCCCACGACCATATATATAGTGATATTATTGGTGGGGATAATATTACCTGATACCATTAAGTCATGCACTACAGCGTCACCTCCCTGATCTGAGTAACATGGCAGACTGTACTCCCATAGAAAGAAACCTAGTCTTAGACCAAATAGATGTCAAGATTACCTCTGTAATGTACAACGTCATTACGTCCTTCGCTACACCTTAATTAGTGAGTGTTAGAGAGAATTCTCAAAATGTGCTAATGTCCCTTATCTTTTGAGACCCCCAGCAACTCTGCTGGATTTCTAGGATTTTATTTTTTTACCTGGAAAGAGTGTGAGCCTTTTTGCCCACTCGTCCATGTATTTTGATGTGTGTTTTACTTTTGTGTTCTTTGGTTATGGAGTTTTTAAAGAACTCCATAGGCATCATCTTTTTCTGTGTGTCACACAGCACCTTCAGTGTAGTGACACAGGGATGTCTTTTAGACTTCCCAAGGTTTAAATACCTTCTCTGGGACTGACTACTGTCTCCCAGAGCATGTGAAATTAAATTGACGTTACTAGTCTCTTTAAATTTACAGACCAAGCACACACACCATCTTCCAACAGAGTGCTGGAGGGGTTGCCTAGCTTCCCCCCACCCCCCCCCCCGAGTCAAAACAGTCAAATGTTACCTTTTCCTACTTTACATGGCTGGTGGCAGTGGTTTAGATCAAACTACCATGATTTTTCCCGACCGCTAACAACAGTAGCTAAAAATCAGATCAGCCATATTTTTCAATATGGCGCCCCAGACCTATCTGTAAAAACAGACTCCAGTCATCTTTTTTCACCATTTCCTTTAGGAAAAGTTTGTCTTGTGTTTTTCTCTGCGCGCCAAACCAGGTTTGGTCCCTTTGTTCGTTGGACTTTGGCGGGCTTCAGTGCTAAATCCCTCCTCTGGCGCCTCAGTGTCTGGGGTGGCAGGATGTGAGGGAGGTGCCCGACACTCCCTGTGCTTAGTCTCCAAGGAGACCTGAATGCACTCTTGCGTGATTGGGCGGCTGGCTGCCCGGCAAGGACAGCCACCCTGCTGTGTGAGTGACAGCCAGGCTGGAATGAATGGGGGAAAACTGTTTAAAATCAGGTCTCTGGGACTTTGAAAGCAGAGTCGACCACTGGAATGAAAGAATCGAAAACGAGCTGAAGGAAGAGGACTGCTGCAACTCCTGGACAACCGGTGAAGCCCTGCTGTAGGTGCGAATTGCCTGAAACTCCATCGACAGTGAAGACCTTCAAGGTTAACTTCTTCCCTTGAGTTTGGTGGGAACAACCAACTCGCAAGCCACCTGGACACTGTCCCCATCTAGTCGAATTTTCATCAGAGTGCTGTTGAAAAGCGGATAGCCAGAGGGAAGGAAACCAGCTTGTGGACTTTAAGGCACTCGCACCTTAAACCAACATCTTGCTAAGCTTTTGGCCTCATCCCTGGGCAGTGCAGCAACCTACCAACGTCGTCCTTCTTGTCCCCACGACTGAAGCTCAGGAACAGCGAGATCTGCAGGAACTGCCAGGAACAACTGTCTCAGCTACAGCTTTTCTTCATTAACAAGGTACTGTGCAAACGTGGTCCGGAAATCTTTTCGGCCATCACAAAAGTTTGTGAACTTTCCTCAACTTCGAAGGCTTGTCCTTCCCTAAACATTCGTAACACTTTTCGCCTAGCCAAATTCTTCTAAACTCTGTGGCAAAGACTTAACCATTTAATACGAGAACTGTGCCATCCTATACAAAGACTCTGAACCATTCACTTTGGCCCAGGCCTACGAATTGAATTGCTGGTTGTAGTTAACTGAAACCCTTTGCCCTGCCTATGAATGTATTTGGGCTGTCTTATAACCTTGTCTTTTTACCCCTTTATTAAGTATCTGAAGTGCCAGTTTGCTTCCACTTCAGGGGAGCTAAACTTGTTCATTTACTTACCGGTTGTGTTTTTGTGGTTTATTAGTGTGTGATATTGAGCTGCTTGTGCTAGTGTAATGTTTTCAAACTGACTGGGTAAATAAATGTATATTCTTTTACCAAGAAACTTGAGTAAATCTTTGTTTGAATCACTGTATTGGTTGGTCCTTTGTGTAACTTATTCTACTGCTCACTTAAACTCTTGAGATAAGTTTGGCTGCTCAGCCATCACTACCACTTTACTGTATAGTACAGGCTTGTACCAAAGGTGAAATTGTGCTTACACTTGTAGTCTTAATTCCATGTAGTGTTCCCAAAGGGTACTGTATGTGATTCTGCCTAACAGTGAGTTTGAAGTCCAAGTGGGAAAGGGATGTGGGAGCAAAGCTGCCAGAAGACTGGATAACAATACTGATGTACCCAAGGGAGAAGGTCATATCATCCAGACTTTCGCCTCATACAGCTCAAAATATGACATATAATATACTATTCCAGGGTAGCACTCTATCGTTGGGGCAAAACTACAGACCCTAATTGCCTACAATGTCACCAGGAGGAGGGTACCTTCCTCCACATACTGTGGGACTGTTCCCACATATCACAATATTGGCAACAATGCTGCGACACACTATTGCGGGTCCTGGGTTGTACTGTGCATAGAGACCCTAAACTAATGCTGTTGGGTGTGGAGGATGAGGGGGTCAATGTCTTGCTATGATAAATTGCTGTTTTCAACCTCCACAGCACTGATTAAACATAACATTGATAAACTGTGGGGATCTAACATAACCCCGGAACATGCACAATGGCTTAATGATGTGGACTCGTGATTAGCAATGGAACAGCAAGTGTATACGGTCAGAGGTTGCCCGGAGAAAGACAATAAGGTCTGGGGTAAGCGGGAGAATGCTCGATAAGCTGTTGAAAACTGTATACTATATAATTTATACAAACTGCTTCAAAGTCGTGGACATATAATACAGATTTTACTGTGTGTTACCGAACCCTGGACCCAAGGGTTATTTGAATGTTAAGGTTGGTGGACTCCTTCGGAGTCCATGTTTTATTTGTATTGCGTAATAAGGAAAACAGTAAAAATTAGAGATTAAAAAAAGACAATGCGCAGTTGTGCGTAAAAGCGAAAGCAGGTCCTCTTCAGGGAGCTGTAGCAGTTCGGGAAGTAGCTTGAGTCGATGAAGAATAGAGCCCTGCTATTTGAGGAGGGTCTACTGTAGGAGTTCGGGAAGGTGCTTGAGACAATGAAGAATAAAGCCCTATTATTTTCGGAGGGTCTACCCGTACAGGTAGAGCAACTTTCGAGTTACGGGAATAGCTTGGGAGCGCAGGCTAGCCCACCTAAGGTAAGTATCTTTTCACGGATTCTCGTGTTTAAGGGGGCCACCATTAAGTCATATAAGTACTCACTTACCCTCAACACAGTCCGTGCCAAACTTTGCCAGTCTAGTCCAGGTCACTTGTAGGTTTAACCCCTTCAGTTACATGTTGCTCCGGCTCTCAGCAGCTGCGGGACAGGACGATCGTCCGTGGCAGTACAGTAGCCTTTTCTCAGCACAGGAAGAAGTGGACAGCAAATGCTCGTGGGCATGGCGCACTCTCATAAATTGCGACCCAGAGGAGCTAAGACAACGTGTTTTGGTGGGAGAAGACCAAGGACCACAAGTAAGCGGTTCCCAAAGTCTTGAGTCTCAACTCGGGACAGCTTTGCTCCTATACGATACCCCAGGTTCGAGCTGGTCAGTTTGCTGGATGGCCCACGAACACTTTATAAAAGGCTCTTTTTCAGGGTAAGCAGGAGGTGCCGAGAGTAGTTGGTCGCACTACTCCAAAGGATTGAAGCGCCCTTGCAGGCCTTCTGGGTTTGATACAAAACAGGTGTTTGACGGGACAACAGCGGGGTCAGAGTGCCAAACCTTCCAGCATGTCTTCCGGTGGTTCCACGGGTCTGCTATTTCATTAGAGGATACTTGGCTCCCTCTGTAGCTTGGTATGAACTTCAGTTGATCGACCTGGAATGGATGCAGAGCCCCTTCTCTTATCCAAGATTCGTTTTGAGCTCAAATCTGGGATAGCCAAAGGAAGATCTGTTCTCTTGCATTCACGCCAGGTGTGGCCCAATCACAGCCCACAGGGGCTCCAGTCATTCAGGCATACCGGACATACTGGCACCAGTAGTGTGGATTGGGACCAGACAGTCCCAACCCTCTTCCTGGGCACTAGCACATGTGACATGCAGGAGCACGAGAAAGATGGCTGCATGCCCAAATAAAGAATACCAGAGTCTCTTGATCTGGAGGAAGGCAAAGGGACAAAATGGCCAAAGGACAGAACAAAATACTTTGTGGCACGGCCATTTTTAGCACTGGCTACGGTCTTGGGCCAAAAGTGGTAAATGCAATATGGTACATCAAAAAAAAGTAAAAATACTTTAAAAGTAAACTGCTGCAACCAGTTCGTCCGAGGCACACTTGTACAATCACCAACTAATCCTTAGAGGGTGACTAGGGCCATGAAGCAAAAAGGACCCTTATGCGCGGTACTGTAAGGTACTTAGGCACATGGATAAAAAGTTACAAAGAAATGGCAACATAGTCAAAGACTAGGAGAAAGATAATTTCCCAGTACTGACAGCCTGAAGGACGTGTCAGTTTCCCCATAACAGATGAGCAGAAGTCCAGAGGAGAGCAGCTGAAGGCTGTGCTCCACTGGAAAAAGTCAGGTTAGGTAAGCCAAACAAAAGCAAAGAGTTTGGAGGGTCCATAAATGGAGGGAAAATTGCACCTAAGGGAAATCTTTCCTAACACCTGTTAATAGCCATATCAAGATCTTGAACCCGATTGATGCTCTGCTATATTTTAAACTAGGTCTCTCACCCACAGTAATTAAGTTGGTATTCGAATTCCTGAAATGTGCACAGTATATTAGAATGAAATACTTCAACCCTGCAATTTGCTCAGTTAGATTATCTATTTAATTTACTAAGAATTTTTGTATCCGCACGCCCCATACCCATAGGCCTCAGGGCACGCACACGTATGACCACGAACAGACAGCCAGAACACATAGTATTGGAAAATAGCAGGAGAAAGAAATACCAGGGACAGACTAGGAGTAGACAGTACCGGCTCCAGAGGAAGAACAATTCAAGCAAACAGACGCTAGTCCGGAGGCAGATTGAAAAGAAGCGTCTTTAACTCTTTTTTTAACTTAACAGTTAACTCAACAGCTCTCAGATTTGGGGGCAGCTGATTCCACAAATGCGGGCCTTGCACACTAAAGCTACGGCCACCAGCCTTTACCAACCTGAATCTGGGTTTGACCAGTCTCATGCGGTGTTGGGGCATAAGAGAGCGAGAAGAAACCTGGAGATAGTTTTATTCATGCCTGGTCTTAGATATAAAGCTTTTATAATATATTTTATTAGATGTTTTAAGTAATTTGTTGAACACTGATGAAATCTGGACATGTTCAGATTGAAAAATTATATGATGATGATTGTGTAGATGATTGTGTATGTTTTCTTTTACATATGTTTTTTAGAAGTGTAATATTTTGGAGTAAACACAGACGACAAGAAGCTGAAGCGACAAGGTCTTACCCCAGTAAGAGTGCATCATAAGGCCACATGAATCTGTGAGCAATGCATATCATTGGGATAAGTTGGCAAAGCCAAGTCAAGAAGTGTAAGGGACATTTAAAACTTCCAGATACTGAGTGCATTATGGGATATTGTCCTGTGTGCGGAGGTCGCTATTGTGTGGATTCGAACAAGGATTCAACATTGTATTAAGGGCACTATATTGTTATAGTTTCTGAACTCCATTCACCAACTGAGTTGTTCCGACATCCTGACACTGCTGCCTGAGAATCTTCCTGTTCCTCTTTCAATAAGGATTTTTGCAATCCCTCACTGGAGAGAAGATAAAAAAGTGTTGACCCACCTCTGCGTATTGCGTGCTCGGCCCTATGTTCATTTATCCACAGTTTTATTTTCTGTGACATTTTTGTACTGAACATTTTTGCCCGAAGAAAACTCAAATGTTTTATTTTATTTGCGGGGGTCCCCCAAAGCCTACCCTCGCCTATTATGTATTCCCTATTCCCCACCCTACCCCTCATATGCTCTTACCTCCCACCCCGTATTTTTCGATGATTTATTTCGGCACATTTTTTTGGCAAAAAATTTCACAAAAGAGGACACTGTACCACATGCTCTGTTGTATACACCCAGTGACCGTGTATTGTTTTATTCCCAGAATGGGGGCGGAGTGTGTTAAGGAAAGATTGCTTGGTCGAGATGATATTTAAAAAAACACAATCATTATTGATAGTCAGCTCCTTATGAAGGATACTACCAAAACAAAACATGAAGTCACTCAGCATGTCTCCCTTATATGTAAAGCAAATAAAGAAGAAAAATACAATGGGCCTCATTACGACCCAGGCGGATTTCGCGGTGCTAAATGCACCGCGAAGCATGGCGGAAAGCCGCCGATAGCGCCATGGGGGTTGGCGGATTTACCGCCCCATTCCGACCTCGGCGGAGCGGTAAATCCCCAATCCCCATTCTGCCCTTCCCCATTCCCATTCTTGCCCCATAGGGTATAATGGGAGTGGGGAAGGAGTTAATTACGCCACCGTAAAATACGGTGGCGTAATTAACAACGAGGTCCCGTAGCGCCATGGTTTTCTCCGGCTGGTAAAACCAGGCGGAGAAAACCTCCATGGCGCTACGGGAACTCGTAGTATGGCGGAGAGGTACGCCATGCACTACGCTGGCGTAATACCCTCTCCGCCAGGGTCCTAATGAGGCCCAATGACTTATCTCAGACTCTCCCTCGTGTGTCACACTGAAATATGGCATGGCATGCTAGAATTATATAAGAGAAGTGTACATTTATCAAGCAGACCTATTTTCTGTCAGTAACAAATTAGCAATATTCCACTTTTCAAAGGTCTTCTCATGATTGGACTTCTGTCAATACCAGATTAAACAGGCAGGCCATATTAAGTGATTATTCCAATAAAAAATCTCTTAATGTGCATACCATTGTGGGAAACTCTGAGGAAATGTTGAATCGACACTGTTTTGCTAAACTTTACTTACCATATATTGTTTCAGAAATTTTGGCAACACAAGCATCAGACCTAGATGGGCAGTTCTTCAAATGGCCAGTGCAGGTGCCTTCATCAAAAGATGTGCATATCATACAGGAAAGTGTACTGCCTGGAAAATATTTAAAATGTTAGTTCTGCCATTTGTTCATCCATGATTTGAGTAAAAATCACAGAAAGCAAAACACAATTTGACAAAATCTTACAATGATCAACACATGGGTTACGTTTCTGAAATTAAGTTTTTCTAGCACTTTAATTAAACCTTATTCAAACATTATTTGCTAATGCAGCTAATTAACAGGTATCTTGACTGCTTGCAAACAGATGTCTTGAATTTCTTTCCATGATATTTGTGAGAGCGCTCTGAATGTATCACTTTTGTGCTTTTCTTTTTTGAAATCGGCCACTGATCTTGGTGCTGGCTTGTCTCAAATCTATGATTTTATGTACATTTTTACACCAAAGCGATGATGATTCAATCATAGAAAATTGCAAGATTGTACCCATGATTAGTTCCTTTATTATATTTAATTCCAAAAAAAGATGAAAAAATATGGTTAAAAACTATCAGTTTTAACCATAATAAATTATGTCTCTTGTAAATACACTTTTCAAATTATACCAAAAAAATGTAAGTACAATTGATTTATGAACTTAAACTATTGGGGCCAGTAAAGAAACCAACTTTAGATTTGTAAATTAAATTGTTACATATTCTATTGGGATTCCAAATGTATTGGTTAATATATTAAATGCTTTTCGTCGGCATGTTGCTTCACACTATGTGAACTACGAATTTCCATAGCGCTTGCTTCCTCGGTTTACAAATAAAAAGTGAACCATGATCCTGTATGTAAAATGTGAAAAGAATTTGTTGTGAAACATAGGTTTCAATCAAGTTTAAATATAATGCTCGAGGGAGAAAAAGCACATACCTTGTGATAATGTAGACATCTTTCGTTTACTTCTTACCTTCAGTGTTCTAATGACTGATTGTATGAAACTGTGCCTTTTACAATGTCTGAAAGAACAATGAGCACCATTTTCATGTTTAAATTGGTCTGTAAGTTTCTAAGTGAGTAAAAATGTATTTGACCCACATATTGCGTAATGCTCAGGATTAATATATGTAATTAACTTCATATAGGATTTGCCTCACAAGAAATCCTGGATGGAATCTGTTCTGAATTGGTTTCCTGTTTAGTATGATATGGCGTGGGCGTCTTACCCGAACAAAAGTGTCAAAAAAGTACATAAACTCCTAAACTTATTGTCCTAATGGTGGTGAATAAAACCATTATTGGGGTTATATAACGTACAATCCTTGTGCACTATACATAAAAGCTCATTGATTACAAAATTTAACAAAGGATTGTGGATTGTTTTTTCTTCTTTTGATTTCAATGATATATATGGCATTTATAACGCACCTGTACACAAATGTTTCTAGCTCCAAATTGCTACATGTTTTTGGCATCCCCATAGCTTACAGGTACCATCTGTACAAGTATGGTGGGATTTTCAGCCGATTTAGGGCTCTGCTGATTTTGCCGATTTTTGGCAATAAAGCGGCAGATTTACTGCAAAATGTTTGCTGGAGGTAAATCATCTACTTTTCTGCCGACATTGTAGTACGGCAGTGTGGTAATGTAGCAGTAACTGAATTAGCGCTCCGTTACTGTCATTTTTGTACCACACCTCTGTACGTTTAATGAGGCCCTAAGAGCTTGTCTGCTCTATCAGCTATCTGGAAATGTAATTATTCTTGAATCTGTGCTTATCAAACAATAAATTATGCCTGTCTCAAATCAATCTTTGATATTGATACAGTCTTTCAAGATGCTGTTCATCATTTCACCAGTAGGCGGCACCTTGCTGTTCTTCGGAGATCGGAGCACACGCTTGTTTGCGTGCAAGTGAGAGGAAAGTGTGAACTAGGCAGTCTTTTAAACACATTGGTGTTGGAAACACATGTCACTCTCTGTGGCAGTGGTGACCGCAGAGCTGAACGTCTACCTGGTCCCGTGATGAACTGGCAACCAGAGTTCAAACATGATGTGAGTGTCAACAAATGACATACGACTCATTACTTGAGTGAACCCTTAGTCAACTGGGTCCTAGGATTCAATCTGCCCACCGTTGCTACATTTTAATGCATTCATTACTGTGTACATTTGCAGCATTTATTCAGTATGTATTGTAATATGCTTTCCTGTTTAAGTCGCCCTGCTTATTTTTGTATTTACTATAGTGATTCATATTTTGTATTGTTTTTTGTATAGTAAATTCTTTAAGACATCAAAACTGTAGCGAAACGCACTGATGGGGGGGCATCTGTACTCCTGCTCTCTATACGGCAGAGGAGAGGCACAGGGGACCCCAGCCACGATTCTCTATAAGGTACCTCTGGTCGAGCAATCAAGGCCTAGCTTCTCAGGAGGTGATGCAGGCTGGTTCTTAAGTACAGTGTAGTCCCCAAGCACCCACAAAGGAATGTCCACACACAGTATTAGTTAAAACACAGTCTTTATATAAATAAGGTTCAACGTTATATACACTATCACGATAATACACTTTGTGCACCAAAATTCTAAAATGGTAAATATATACAGTCCCAGGTGGTACCACTATTACTCCGATTGCATTAAAATTCATCAACTGTACTCAGTTCAAATAGCATACGAATCAACACAGTAAAACGATATCAACCATAGATTTAGGAGGAAGACAAGTTGGTTGGACAATTGGCAGAATACTGGCCCCGTTGCCTAGACACAGTTCCGTGTGAGGATCCCCCCACTTGGGCAACCTGTAAATGAAGAGTCCATATATTGTCTATTAGAGTCTTATCTTCTTCTATAGTTCTGCAACCCAAATCTACCTTGTGTTGTAGAGTTCTTCGTCTGGGAATCGAAGGGCCCATCTTGAGTGTGCTCCCTTTCAAGCAGGAGCCACGGGTCGTCGAACTTCCGAGATGAAGAAAGGGTGAACGTTGTCGTTGAGGCAGCAGCTTCAGTCCTTGCGGTGCTCGTAGAGGAGTGATCGAAAACATCCTGCAACAGGGAAGGCGTGCGGTGCACCTCGACGAGGATAGTTTGTTGCTGCAAATAGTTAGTGAAGAACTTTGGCCCAGCAAGGGCGCCGTGTCGTCAGCGTCGGCAAACAGGACGTGCCCACGGCTGGCTTCAGTAGCTTCATCGGTGTCTCTGAGGTCTTCGGGTGGTGGGAAACCCACCAGCGGATTCTCCTCGGTTGTTGGCGGCCTTGACTTCCTCTGGCAGGATGAAAGCGGTCGACGATGATGAACAAGGGAGTCCTTGGATCAAATGTTCTTAGGCAAACAGGAGCACGGCAGCTCTGGGTGGCAACAGCGGTGTTCGACGGTGAACGGCTGTTTGGTGCTTCTCTTTGTTTCCCTCTCGGCGGTGCCCTTCTCTGGTCGGCAGCCTTACATAGGACTTTCTAGCAGGGAGCTTTGGCAAAGATCAGCTGGTGCACAATGGCCCCTCGTAGCTCGGGGAGAGGTCTCCTTACCAGGTCCTCTCTTGGATCAGTTCTTGAAGACACAGCAGCTTTCAGATTACACGGAAGGGACCAGCAGTTCACCTTCTTCCAGCTCAGCTTTGAGAGTAAGCATCAAGTATCAACTTCAGTTTCTGAATGATTTCTAGCAGTGAGAGGCCCCAGCTATACTGTTGATCTCCCATTCACTCTGCTGGGTCATACTCATCCAACCAATCACTCAGAAGGGCATTCAGGCAGTCAGTCAGCCAATCAGGCGCATGCTGCATTCAGGTCACTCTTCTCCATCCAGACACTCACAATACAGAATGTGGATTCGGACAAGTACTCACTCCATTTACCCAG
This sequence comes from Ambystoma mexicanum, assembly GCF_040938575.1. Lineage (NCBI taxonomy): Eukaryota > Metazoa > Chordata > Amphibia > Caudata > Ambystomatidae > Ambystoma > Ambystoma mexicanum. Next base: position 487,255,807 of record NC_090922.1, on the reverse strand, counting down.
GTCCCACCCCATGGGCGTACCCACAACATACAGTCATTGGGAAGGCTCCAGCCAGTCTGGTCGGCAGTTCCCCACACTACCATATATGGAACTTCCACCCAACAGCCAGTCAGGGGGAAGGGACAGAGGCAGGTCTTCCCGGGACTTTGGGAAAATCAAGGTAACAGGCGATGGACGGCAAGAGGCCACAGGGGCCATCTTGTCTCCATCAGGAATCCACTGATTCCAATAAAAGGGCCTGGGCATCCCAAAATGGAGGATGCACAGGGAACATGTAAATTCAGCACGGAGCTGCCACCAGCCCGTACCCTGCTCTGTGGGCCACACACAGGTGCCCAAAAACATACACTAGGAGTACAGGGTCGTACTCCCACCCATGGGTGCCATAAGGGTATCCCAAGGGTCTGTTCACCAAACCAAATACAGGAAGAGCCGCACCGCCAGGAGTGCCACATGAACTCCTGCGGGGAAAACAAGTCAGAACATACATGATAAAGCAATAAAGGACATGTCCCTCTGATACATTTCCAGCATCACAAAAACAAAAGGACCAAAATACATTTTCAAAAGCCATGCTCCAGAATTCTGATAATGCACTAAACCGCAAAGTGCAATGACTTTCCAACCCTCCATGAAAATGTACAGTATTGTGTACACTCCCCACGTCCCCACATCCCGCCGGCCACATTCAGCACTGTTCTTTGATCTTATTCTTCAATACAGCACAGTTGAGGAGTAGGCCCACTTGGTTTGCTGCTTAGTCTCTAGCTTTCCCACCCCCTCTGCACAACACTTTAATAATCTCGACCCTCTGCCTGCTCTAACAGCAGAGGGACACATTGTTATTTGACTTTAAGGCTGGTCCACAGTCATAGACTTTGGTAATGGCTCCCAAAACAGACCCTTACTAGTGGGCGATTGTGTACGAAGCATTCAAGACTTTGCCTGCCCATAGGGCCACCCGTGAATTCTTTATCATCCCTGACTCTGGTTTCTGTTACAGCAGAGCAGCGCATTCACACCTCATCTTAAGCTGCTCCCCTGCCGTCTAATTGGTAATGACCCTTCAACAGGACCCTACAGCGATTAGTGAGCAATCTTTGGCCAGGAACAACAGACTTTGCCCCTGCCATCTCGTGCCTTCACCTGGTGTCCCATGAAAGCCATTGTTAACATTGCTACCATTGCTGCCCTCACTTCCACCCATCACTTTCCCAAAGATGTTGAAGTTTCTCTGATTGACAATTAACTTCCTGTGCGCCTTTGCTGGCAACTCACAGGAAGTGCTTGTAGTGGGGTGGGAGGCAGCCAAAACATGTACACGTACAGGTGATTAACATTAGAAACAGAACAATTATATACTAGTGATGGAGCAGCCTAATCTGAGGGTAGGTGCCTGTCTCAGTGTGCCATTACAAGTCCCTATTGGGAGGATCAGAGAAGTCATGAGATACAAGGCAGGCAGCCCAAGCAACTTTTCTTAGTCTTGGGAAAAGCTTTACGGAGGAAGGCAGATCCTGGGAGACCCCAAGCAGGAAGGTATGACAAGAAGAAGAAGAAAGACATTGGGAGAGGTGGCCAGAAGGGAGCAGCAGACATTGGGAAACCCGAAACAGAGATGGTCCCACAGAAGAAAAGAGCAAAGCAGCGAAAAGCTGCAGGGAGGAAGTCCTGGTTGTGGCAAGTTGGAAGAAGCATGGAGTATTATAGATAGAGTGGGTCCATTAGAAGGAAGGGTGAAGAGTAAAGGGTGTACCAGCTTGGTGAGGGAAATGATTAAAGTTACATACCTGTAACTCCTGTTCTCCAGCATGGGTCTTGCATGGATTCACATTCTCATATATACTCCCTGAATAGTGCTGGTCTTCTCTATGACCAATAATTGTCCTTTGGGTCATACTGCCCCCAGCAAATGACACTTGTCCTCCTGAGCTCCACCCCAGGTTGCCATCCTCAGATTTGGTAGAGCATATGAAGCAGCGGTATAAACCAAGAAGAGCCACAGAGGGGAAGGAGGGAGGGTTTGCACGTGAATCCAAGCAAGACCCATGCATGATGTCTTGCATGGATTTACATTCTAATGAATACAATTACACAGCAGTACATATACACAAACACGGAAGGTGGCAAGGCTCAACAGAAGCAATACACTTAACCCTGGAACAGACTTACCTCAAACAAATAGGTTGCAATACACCATTTGGCCTACACAGTACTCCGCACTGGAATCCCTGTCGACGCAGTAGAATCTCGTGAAGGTGTGGGTAGACAGCCACTTCGCAGCCCTGCAAATGTAGAGCAGGGGAACACCAGAGAGAAACGCTGTTGTTGCTGCAATGGCTCATAGTGGGCTCTCAGCCGGATGGAGAGGTCTGCTGGCCAGATGATGACAGTGCATGATACAGCCGGAGAGCCACCTGGAATATGGCATTCCAATGTCCCATAGGTCCAAAATTAACTAACAGCTGAGATCTCTTCCAAAAATCGTAGAACCTCAAGGCACGAGCAACATCCAGCGAATGCAATGCCCTTTCAGCAGGCGTAGAAGAGTTCAGAAAGAAAACTGGCAGAACCAAAGGCTTGGTGATTTTGATTTTCAGCATTTATACCATGCTCCCAACAGGCTTAACTGTATGCAGGCGCAGATAGACACACGCCTCAGGGTCAGGTGCTAAACAAAACATATGCGAATGCTGTCTATGAACTAAAAAAATCTATTTAAACAAGTGGGTTTTTAGATCTTTCCTAAACCAGGGAACCTTTGGCATGAAGGTGGGATGTGTCTGTGGCACCACCTCCGTAGCGTGGAAGATCAAGTATGTCCATTTGCAGGAGAGGGCCTGTATCTCCCAGACCTGCCTGGCCAATGTGATAGCCACCAGGAAAGTAGCCTTCCATGAGAGAATCTTCAGAGTTGCCTGATGCTTCAGTTTAAATGGAGGTCCCATATGTTTAGTGAAAACTACGTTGAGCTTCCATCTGCTTCTGGGGCAGGAGCCTTCACTGGCGGAAAAGTCCTGAAGAGAAACTCCTTGGCAAGCTTATATGACGACAGGGAGGGCTTGCCCCATGCTCAGGTGTACCAGGATATGTCAGCCAGATTAACTTTGATGGCAATGTGAACTAGCTCAGCTTTGGCCAGCAAAAGAAGAAATGGGAGGAGTTGTGCAGCTGCCACCGGCGTAATCTTCACAGTCCTTCACCACACTGTGAAGCGCTTCCATTCATGACCATAAGAAGTTAACGTGGAGGAAGCTCTGGCTTTGGCCAGAATCTTCTTGCAACTCCAACAGCAGGGAATAGTGCCCGAACTCTAGGCCCGAACAAAAAGGAGCCAGGCCGGGAGGCTCAGCAAATCTGGGTCATGATGCAGTATTGTTCTACCTTCTCTGTAGAGAAGGTCTGGAAGTGGAGCAGCTGGATGGATATAGCCACCAACAGATGAAGCAGATCCAGCTGGCAAACCTCTGGCACTTGGCGTTGGCCGCTGTCGCGAAAAGGTTGATCCGGAGATGCCCCCACTTGCAGAAGAGATGGGACACTTGTACCTGCTGGAGTCCCTTCTCGTGGCAGGAATGCAGCTCCCTGCTGAGCGAGTCTGTGATGGTGTTTTTGGTGCCTGCCAGGTGAAAGGGGACAAGGAACATGTCCTCAAGAATGGCCCAGCGCCACAGGGAGTGGGCTTCCAGGGAGAGAGCGGGAGAGCGCTTCCCACCCTTTTTCCGTATGTAGAAGAGCTGCACCACCTTTCCCTGCAGCTGAGGATGAAATGGCTTGAGGGCCCAGAAGAGTTCCAGGAGCTCCAGGACGTTTATGTGCGGGTCTTTGTCCTCCGGGAGCCAGAATTCCTGGAAAGGACACTCCAGAAGCCTGCAAAAGGGGACGAGGTGAATGCAGGAGGACATCATGCCCAACAGCCATTTGATGGAGCAGACCGTTGCGATGGACACGGCTGACAGCTGCTGAAATTTCCCCAGGATGGCCATCACCCTCTCCTCAGGAACAGAGCGTTCTGCGATGGCACCACGCAGGATTTCAGATAATTGATGGAAAAGCTGAGCTCCGTCAGAAGGCGTATGGTATCCACCATGTGCTGGGTCACCAGTGCATGTGAGTGAGAGCTAATGAGCCAGTCGTCCAGATAAGGGTAGATGTGTATGCCCTTGCAGTGTAGATGCGCCGCCACTTGGGCCAAGCACTTTGTAAACACTCTGGGCGCTGATTTTAGGCCAAAGAGCAGGGTTTTGAATTGGTAGTGCCGACCCTGGACCACAAAACGTAGGAACTTCTGATGCTTTCGAAGAATGGAGAAGGTATGTGTCCTCCAAGTACAGAGTTGCCAGAAAATCCCCTGCCTCCATCTGGCCGAGCACGTTCTGCAACGTGACCATCCTGAACTTCTGGGACTTAAGTACTTGTTGAGGCATCTTAACCCTAGGATCGGCCACCACCCGCCTGACTTCTTTCGCACCAGAAAGTATCTAGAGTACACTCTGGAGTAATAAAGGGACCGGCTCGATGGCCCCTTTTTTTTACCATAGCTTGAACCTCCTGCAGCAGTTAAGTCATTTGACGCGCTACATGAGGAATGCAAGGCCACCTGTGTTTGAATTCAAAGCGTGCCCTTACCGAAGAAGGTCCAGCACCCATTTGTCCGTGGTGATGAGTTTCCACTGTTCGACAAAGTTCAAAAGCTGGCCTCCCACTAGGGTGTGAAAGTGGGGCCTCAGATCCATGGCCAATTCAGGCCTGTTTGGGCGTCTGCATCCTGGCCTGTGGGCGACGACCATGCTAGCCTCCACTGCCGTAGGCCTGAGAGCGGCCCAAGTAGGCTTCCTGGGTGGAGTAGAAGGGTTAACTATAGGGGGTAGTGTGCTCCTTGGAGACCCTGGTGACTGTTCCCTGTGGGGAACAAAAGGACGACCTCCTCTGTTGCAGGTTACCCAGAGAGCAAGGCGTCTATGTGTCAGTTTTGATAGCCTGGAGAGTCTCATCCACTGGCTTCTCAAACAGGTTGTCTCCAGCAAAAGACATGTCCACAACCTTGGACTGGACGTCCGTCCGGAAGTTCATGGCCTTCAGCCATCCCTGCTGTTGAAGCGCCACACCATTACCCATCTGGCGGAAACCGGAGTCCGCTATTTCGAACATCACCATGATGGCGTGATCCAAAACCACCTCACCTGGCTGTAAATTTATTTTTAAATGTTTTTATTGGCATTTGTAAATGTACATACATAAGAAAAGAATATCTGTTAAGCAACTTCTCTGGGTCATATCGTCTGATGCATACGTTGTGTGCCAATTAGTCTTATAAAAATGCAACAACAAATAAACAAACCAACAAAACAACAACGTTGACTGTCCCACCGTGTATTAAGGCCTTGTATTCCTCGTTTCCAGGTTAGGGGCATGGGTCTGGAGCTAGTTCTCTGTATTTGTCCACTCAGGACGGGGACAAAGTTGGGTGGTTAGGTTTGATGGGCCGTTCTTTGCTGGCTGTTGTCTTCTGGAGTTCGGGGGGGGACAGGCTCAGGGAGGTTTATAGGTTGTTGAAAAGATCATGTTTCTCAGGAGGGCCCTCCAAGCCTCTAGCGTGTTGCTCACGTCATCGCCTCCCCGTCTGTTCCCCTCCTCCCAGGCTCTGGTCTCAGCCGTGGTCCACCTCTCCATCTCTTTGATCCAGGGCTCATACCTGGGGCCTGCTGGGGATTTCCAGGCCATGGCAATTGTCCTCTTGATTAGCACGCAGGCCATATCCATAATCTTTGCTAGGTGCTTGATTTTAGTTAGTCTTGGGTAAGTGCCCAGTAGGCACTCCTTGGGTGTCCATTCGTATGTCTCTAGGCCAGCGTTCCTGCAGGTTTGTTCGGCAGCCTGCCATAGTTTCTGAGATTTGGGGCAGGTCCAGAACATGTGGATCATGTCTGCCAGGTCTGAGGAGCACCAGGGACATTTTGGGTCGGCTGTGTTGTTGAACGTGGATATCCTGTGCGGGGTCATATATGTTCTGTAGAGTATGTTCAGCTGGATCAGTCTAAACCTGGCATTCCTAGATACCTCCTTTGGGTATATCAGGGCTCTTGACCACTCGGTCTCCGTGATTTCGGTTCCCAGGTCTGTCTCCCATTTTTCTTTCAGCCTTGTGCTCTTTGGGTTGGATCTGTTGTTTATTTGGGTATACAACCTGGATGTCGGTCTCCATCCGTCGCTGAGTTCGTATATTTCCCTCAGGAGGGGATGTGTCTCTGGCTCCTCGGGCCATTCGGCCCAGTTCTCTTTGGCTGCATGTTTCACTCTTTGGTACCAGAGGAATTGGCCTGGTGGAAGTCCATCCCTTTCTTGGAGTGAATCGAAGTCCCTGAAAAGTCCCTCGTAGAACATGTCCCCCCATGTGTAAAGGCCGTAACTCTCCCATCTCCTCATCGTTGCTAGGTCACTGGAGGTTTTACAGGTGTCCGCCAGCATGGGAATGTCGGGTGTGTATGAGTGTTGTAGTCCGACTATGGATCTCACCCTGCTCCATACCTGTCTCCCCACCTCCAGTATCATGGGTGGGTTGGATGGCCCTGCTCGAGTGTTCCAAATTAGCTCTTTGGGGTGTAGCGGTGAGGAGGATTGGGATATCAGATTTAGCTCTGCTGTGGGTTCATCCGATAGCCATTTTGCTAGGTGTGTCGATTGAGCCACCACCTTTGGAAATCGATTTCCACCTTTGGAAATCGGGGAGTTGGATACCGCCTTCGGCGTAGGCGAGTGTGAGGACGTTTAGAGTGAGTCTGTGCCTGGCTCGTCCCCAAAGAAAGTCTCTCATCATGGATTCTAGCTTCTTGAAGAAAGGTGGGGGGATGTAGTATATCACGTTGATGAAGTAGTAGAGGAACCTGGGGAGAATTATCATTTTGGATATTGCAGCTCTGCCCATCATGGAGAGCGGGAGCTTCGACCAGAATTGCATGGATCTACGCACTCCACTCATTGCCGCCTCGGTGTTGTACTTGTGGGTGGATATTGGTGTGTGTGTGATGTCCAGGCCTAGGTATCGAAAGGTGTCCACCTGCCAACGGATCCCGATCTCTGGAAGCTCTTCCACAGGTTTATCCTTTAGCCTTGCAAGTGGGAACGAGCATGACTTCTGTCTACTGAATCTGATCCCCGAATATTTCGCGAAGTTGTCCAAAACATTCAGTACAATCGGGGCGTTTTCGAGGGGGTCGCGCAGGTATAGAAGGACGCCATCCGCGTATAGGGAGATAATGTTGTCCGACCCACCAATGCTGATGCCAGCGTCGAAGAACTGTTTCCTAAAGTATATTGCCACTGGTTCCAGTCCTAGGATATACAGCATTGGTGAGAGCGGGCATCCCTGCCTGGTGCCCCTCTGGATGGGCCAGGCCCTTGATACCATAGCGCCTGTTTTTACTCTTGCTACTGGGTCGGTTTAGAGGACCTTGATCCAGCGGATGAAGTGCTCTCCGAGTCCAAATTCCCTCAGGGTCTCTATCAGCCATTCCCAATAAATAGAATCGAAGGCTTTTATGGCATCCAGTGAAAGTACTGCTAGGTCCTCCTCGCTTTCGGTCGTGTGTGCTATTATGTGTTGGAGCCTCCTGAGGTTGGCAGTGGTGTTTCGTCCTGGAACAAAGCCATTCTGGTCCTCGTGCACCAGAGATCCGATCACCCTCGAAAGCCTCTTAGCCAATATGGTTGTTAGTATTTTGGCGTCGTAGTTTAGGAGCGCCAGTGGGCGATACGAATCACACCTGTCGGCTGGTTTGCCTGGCTTGAGCATTGGGGCGATAAGAGTTTCTCTCATGGTATTGGGGAGAGTGCCCGACTCATATGCCTCCATGTATACTGCATGCAGTACAGGGAACAAGGTCTCCTCGTAGGCTTTGTAGAATTCTGGGATGAGGCCATCTGTTCCGGGGGACTTGCCTGTGGATAGGGATCTGATCGCATCCGTGATGTCCTCAATCGTGATGGCTTCTCCCAGTTTGTCCCGTTGTTCTTGGTTCAGTCTGGGTAGTCCTACTTCGGCCAGGGTGTCTCTTATGTCTGCCGCAGGGATCTCGTTCTTGTGAGCGTACATGTCATTATAGAAATCCGTGAAGGTGTCGTTGATCTCTTGTTGTGTCCTGCGGGTCACATCCTTGCTGTCTTTGATCTCCTTGAGGGCTTGTCTCGGGTGTTCCTTTCTACATAACCATGCGAGTATTCTGCCCGGCTTATCTGCTTCCCTGTGGGCCTTTAGGGTGCGGACAGAAAAGTCGAACTTTGAGAGTCTCTCCCATGCCGCCCTGCAGTCTTCCCTGATCGGTTTCAATTCCGATTCCTTTTCGGTAGTCAGTTGACCATCCCTTTCGAGTTGTTTGATTTTCTCCTCCACTGCCTCTAGTTCCCTGCGTAGTTGTCTCCTGATCCCGCCAGCTTCGGCGATTATCTCTCCCCTTGTCATCACTTTCATCGCCTCCCAGAGTGTGCTCCACTTCTCGACTGAGCCCTTGTTTATCAGTAAGTATTCTTCTAGCTTTTCTCCTAAGGTGTCCTTGAACGCTGGGTCGGTCAGGGCATCTACTGGCATGCGCCACATCGGGATGGGTGGGCGAGGGCCCTTGAAGCAGAGCTGTAGCAGTAGAGGGGAGTGGTCCGATATTGATCTGCCCATGTATTCTACCAATTCTACTTGTGGGGTTAGCTCATTGGCGATGAAGAAATAGTCTAGCCTGGTGTGGAGGTTATGGGGAGCCGAATAGAATGAATATGATCTGTCGTAGGGGTGGAGGTCCCTCCAAATATCTGTTAAGTGTAGGTCTTCCACCATCTTGGAGAGGGGCCCTGGGGAAGTGCTGTTGGGTATGCGTGGGGTCACTGATCTGTCTAGTTCAGCATTCATAACGGAGTTGAAGTCCCCCCCCCATATGAACGTGTATTCTCTGTAGTGCAGCAATCTGGCGCATAGTTCCTTGATGTGAGAGGGTATGCTGTGATGAGGAAAGTACGAGTTTACTATGCATAGAGGGGAGTTCTCGAGCATGCCCCACACTATTACATACCTTCCTTCTTTGTCCAGTTCAACCCCCATTTGTTGAAACGGTATTTCCGGACTCACCCACGTGTAGACTCCTCTTGCATATTTTGAGAAGGATGAGCCGTTGCCCTGGCCCCCCCAGTAGTTCACCATCTTGTCTGTGGCCTCCTTGGTTAGGTGCGTTTCTTGAAGAAGGGCCAGTGATATTCTTTTCCTCTTCAGGTATGAATATATTCGGTTTCTCCGTATGTATGTTCCCATCCCTCTAACGTTCCATGTGATTAACTTGAATTTTGCTGCCATTGCGTGAGTGGATTCTTCATTGTGGAGAGCGCCTCCCCTTCCTCCTTTGTCGAATGTGTTGCATCGTGAGATGCATGTTGCTTCGCTTGTGTGGGTTGGGTAGGACTAGCCCCTGGTTCGGGGTCCAGACCAGGCCAGTCATTGTTCATCTGAGGTAGGACAGTCGAGACGATAAGAACTTGAAAAAAGTAACTGTAACTGACGCGCCCAGCTTCTGTCACCGGAGTGCAGTGCTCGGGGGCTCTCGCGCTGTCTGACCTAATCCGGGTCTCTGGCGCGAGTGGGTGCGTGCAGGCAACTGGCCTGCACTGGTCATCAGTGGGTGCGCGGTTTGTGTCCATGGGTGAGAGGTCAGGCAAGCCCCGCAGTCGTTCAGCATTCTCACTTGGTAGTTTTGCTTCAGTGGTAGTGTAGCTTCGTTCTGGTTTAGGGTGCGATGCAAGGGGCTTGGGTGCCCCGGCCGTGGTAGTAAGCGATCAACCCTGGTTGCTTTCTTTGTGTTTTTCAGGTGTGGATTCTGTGGGAACCTCAGCCAGGTTGTTGTGTTCCATCCACATGGTGGCTGCCTCTGGTGATTCTAAGAATATCGCACGCCCTTTATGGATTACTTTTAGTCGTGAGGGGTATAGGAGCATGTATTTCAGGTTTAGTTTCCTCAGCCTGGCCTTGATCGGAATAAAGGAATTCCTTGCTCTCTGTACCGATTGGGTATAGTCAGGATATATGGTGATCTTTGAATTGCCCCGCTCTATTTCTCCTCCGTCTCTTGAAAATTTCAAAATCACCTCACGATCGCGGAAGTTGAGAACCTTAGCGATGATGGGGCGGGGATAGGATCCGGGAGGAGGCCTCTTCTGAAGTGATCTGTGGGCTCTCTCTATGGCAAAACCCTGTGAGAGGTTCGATGCCCCTATTTCCTGCTGTAGTAGGGATTCTACATAGGCTGTCGGGTCAATGTTCTCTGTCCCCTCCGGTATGCCCAGGATCCTGATATTATTTCGTCTGGCCCGCCCTTCCGCTTCCTCGGACCTCGCCTCCAGGAAGCTCACTTTGCATTTTAAGTCTGCAACCTCTTTCTGTACCGACGATGTCCCGTCTGAAATGTTTTTCTGGGAAGATTCAATGATGGTTACGCGCTCCGTTAAGTTGCGGGCGTCTTGCCTTATGAGTTGGATATCAGCCTTAACCTCCCCTATTTTCGTGTCGATGAATGTTCTCAGGGCTGCGATCGCCTCGAGCAGTTGGTTATGCCTGGCCTCCTCTTCTGGGCCATCGTGATTTGTTGGGTTCTTCGGGGTGGATTGGGCAGTGGGGTGAGGCTTGGGTGTCATGAAGGGGTCTAGGGTAGCGTTCTTGGCTTTGTTCCTGGCAGCGGCCATCTCTCTTTAGCTTGGTCTCAGCAAGTGATGCAGCGTATCTGTAGTTCCCCTTGAGGGAAATATCCTGTGTGGGCTCTCAGAGGCTGTCTCAGCCCAGTGTACAACTGTGTGGTTCCGCCGCTCACCTTGATGTTCTGGACCTCAGGGAGTGGCAGTGTCTCTAGGGACCATGGGGTGGTCTATGGTGTGAAAGGGCCTCTGAGGGGGCTCTTGAGATGGCACCGTTTATGTGGTATGGTATGCGGCTGGAGCGGTGGGGGAGGCTTCCCCAGCGCAAATCAACAGAGTTCGGTTGATTAATTCGTCCACTATGACGTGGCCATAGTCTCACTTGGTAGGTGACGGAGGTTGGGTCGCCGGCCCCAGGGGGGGATTTTCCGTGAGCGCCGCGGATGGGCTACAATGTTCTGGTGCTGTAGGGTCGTGGGGCCGGGTGGTTGGGTGATGACCTGGCCCCCATCGGTGAGGCATGATCCGCTTCGGGGAGCTGGTGCCCGGCCCCCCTATGTCGAGGTGGCCGTCCGGGAATACGGAATTATGTTGCTGTGGGTTGGGGAGCCGGGCAGCAGCCCCCCGATGTTGGGGTGTCTGTCGGGTGGTGGGGCGAGCGGCCCCGGCGGGGTCCGTCGGCGCACCTCCCCGGAACGGAGTGCCGCCCCCCTCCTGCGGGCACACCGGGCTCGATGATCGGTGGGAACACTCACCAGACGGGCTGGCGGGGCGCGGCTCCTCCAGCGCGGGTCGGCGCTGCTCCCCATCGTGCAGCTCCTCTGAAATGGGCCTCAGGCGCCACCGGCTCCGGCGCCTCCGCGCGCCCCCGTCGCACAGTGATCCTGCGTGGTGTTGGCCCTCGGCACTCAGGCCGTGGGGGGAGGGGGCACCACCGGTCCTTGGTGGGGTTTTAGCGGGCTCTGGTTGTCGGGCCGTGGGTTCGCCCCGTGCCCCCAGGGAGGGACATCAGCAGGGGGGCACTCGTGAGCAGCCCGGGTCTGCCTGGGTCTGTGTTCGCTGGTCCCCGGCCCTGAGGTGCGCGGCGGGTCCGTCCGCGCGAGGCGGCCGCCATCTTGTGCGCCTCGCAAGGGGAGGAGGGGGAGCCGGGCCGAGTCGCGGCAGAGGCTTCTCGGGCTCCGATTTTCGTCGGAGTAAGGCGGAAAGCAGAGTTCTTCGCCTCGATCGTTGGTGGGTCCCTGTGTCTGTGGGCCGAGGCACCCAGCAAAGGATCTGACTGCCGTGGGTTAGCCGGAGCTCAGGGAGCCTGCGTCCTCACTCCTCGGACATCAGGCCACGCCCCTCACCTGGCTGTAAAAGGGCCATGGCCTCAGTCTTCTTGTCCTCATGCAGAAAATCCAGCAACGGTCTGAGCTTGTACTAAAGTTCCCTGTCATAACGTGACAGGATGGCGAGAGCATTGGCGGCCTTGACGGTGGACGCTGCGGTGTAGGTGATGCGTTTGCCAACCCCATCTAGCTTCTTGCCCTCCTAGTCTGGGGGCACTATGGAAGAGGATGAGGGGTTGGACGAGCGCTTCCTGGCAGTGGCCAACAACACAGAGTAAGGAGAGGGCTGTGACCGGAGACACCTGGAAGCCGAGTACGGGGCCCTGTATTTCTTGCCAGCCTGTCTCTCTTGAATGATGTGGTACTTGGTGTCTTCATCCTGGTTAATCCTTCCTCCCAGATGTCGTCCAGAATGGAGCCGACATGATGGTCTTCTTCGATGACTCACGTAGCTGAAAGAGAAACCCCTCTTTCTTTTTCTCCTCCAGCACCAGACTGATGAGTTTGGATGCCCTTGAGATCATGGTGTGGAAGAAGCCAATCTCGCCCAGTGGCAAAGCCCTACCAGACTTGTCATTACCCAGACGGTCTCCGTCAGCAGGGACATATACTTTATACACGTCCGTATGAATGGCTGTAGTATCTGTGTCAGTGCTGGTGTCAGAATGCAGTGGTTCTTCCTCCACTGGGGTAAAGGCCCTATGGGGTGGCGTCAGCTGACTCTTTGACCTGTTAGGGCTTGGCCTGGGGGGCTCCTGGTCAGAGGCCTGGGAGGACTGTGGGTCGGCCCAGGTGCCGGAGCAGCAGGCAGCCTTTGATGAATCCTGCAGTCATCACTGAACCCCAGCTGAACATCTCCTCCCATGTGGCATGGGGAAGGCAGCTGCTACCTTACCCTGACCCTGGGGGTAGTATTATGAGGGTGAATCACATGGTAGGAGATGGCTGTCAAGGATACATGGTGCCCCCATCAGGAGAGAAGCGGTATTCTTCCCTTTTATGTGAAGAAGACCCTATCATTCCAGAGTTCCTGATGGCACGTTTTATTTACTTAGTGTGAATCTTACGGGGGTCACTTCTTTTAGTAGCCTGTGCCTTTACTATCTTCGTGTACCCCTCCTTCCCCCTTGGGCTCCTCTGTATCCTTGAACATCTTCCAGAGGTTCAATATTTCCCTTCTGTTCTGTACTTGTTTCCCTTTGTACTTCGCTGTCAAAAAGATGGACATTTGTTCTAGCATACTTCTCTCAAAGGAGCCCTGCTCTGGCCAGGAGCGGGGTATACCCCCTCCCCTAGTCTCGGTAACCCACTGGTTGTGAAACTTTTTGATCCTGTTGCAGTACAACAACAGAACCTTGCACATGTATTCTATGGGCGTTCCTCCCCCATGGTCGTGTCTCCCATGTGCCTGCTTGTAGTGCTACCCCTGTGCTGATGCGCCACACAATTATGCAAATATTGTTAAAAACACAGTTCAATTTCTCCCCCCAAAAACACAGTTCAATTCCCCCACCCCTCTTTGATGACACAAAAAATCAAAAATACTCTTCCTCCACCCCACCGCTTCTCCTTTCGGTCTCCTTACTTGCACAAACCACACTCTTCACACGCACGTAAACCACACAACGCCCCTCCTGGTCCTCCTCCCTACACAAAATAACAAGCTAAAATAACAATCATTGCTGTGCCCGAGCTCTCTAATTATATGCTATTGATTTATTTTATTTGTAATGCACGTCGATAAGCCCGTAGGCATAAGAGCGCAAGGACAAACGGGTAGGACAAAACAAATCAGGATGAAACGCAGGGCAAGTGAGGACAAAAAAAATCTACCAGAAAAGGAGTGTCTTAAGTAAGTGCCTGCTTGAATTTCAGAAAGCTACTACAAGCCCTCAGGTCAGACGGAAGATCATTCCATAGCCTGGGGGCTGTGTGGGCAAAGGAGTTTTGTGCAACCATGGCCAGTATTGCCTTGGGGGATGAGCAGAAGATTAAAGTTGTTTGATCTCAGGACCCTTGTCTCTGGCAACCGGACCACTTTCTGAGCGAGATATCTAGGGACATTTCTGTGGAGGCATTGGTGTGTAATACAGAGTGTCCAAAAGATCACTGTCTTTTCCACTGGAAGCCAGTGGAGTCCTTTTCTGGCAGCAGAGACATGGTCCGATCATTTGAGACCCTCCACCACTCTCATTGTGTTATTTTGACATGGAGTCTTGCCAGTTCCCTTTTTCCAATGCCCTGAAGAAGGCAGGCGCAGTAGTCAATGTGGGCCCCAATAATTGCTCTTGCAATTGCTGCACAGTTGGATCTGCTGAGGAAAGGCCTAACACGGGCCATCAATTTCAGGTAGTAGCCTGTACTAGATACCAGTCCACTGATATGCACTTTTATGGAAAGCTCCTGATCCAATACCACCCCCAGGGTCTTCACTTTATTGACTGTCTTAATTTCCAAACCTGCGATGTCAAAGGCTTGATATTCATCCCCAAGTTTCCTTGTCTGGACAGCAGTGCGAGCAATCATCAGCTCAGTCTTCTTGGCGTTTAACGCTAGCCCATTATCCTTCATCCAGGATTCGATGAGACCAAACACATGGTTAACAGAGATGGTATCTTTGGTTTAGTCCCCAGTAAGGCAGATCAGACACGGAGTATCATCAGCATAGTTGGCATACCAAGTGTCCTCCCTATCCAGCATGTTAAAGAGGGGAGTGGTAAAGATGTTAAACAAAGTGGGGGAGCTACACGCCCAGTGTGGAACCCGGCATGTCACCAAATAACTCTTGCCCATGGCCACGTTACATAAAACTTTGGCCATACGGCCAGAGAGGAATGATTTAGCAGCATTAGGGGAAAAGAATGCAGTATCACAGAGTCTCTGAATCAGTATGTCATGGTCTACTATATCAAAAGCAGATGACAGATTTGGTAGCATGAGCATTACTTTACTGCCTTCCTCAAAGTGCTGCAAGATATTAGATTTAAGATCCAATAGGTAGGACTCAGTGCCATATGATTAACGGAAATCTGACTGTTTATGACCAAGACAATTGTGCGTTTCCAGAAAGCCCTGAATCTGAATATATCATACCCTATCCAGAATTCTGAGAAGAAAAGGGATTTTTCTCTGGCAGAGCTGGGTCAAGGGATGGCTTCTTCAGAAGGGAGGAGATTAATGCCTGTTTAATAGACCCTGGTACATTGTCTTCTTGAAAGGAGCAGTTGACAAACTTGGTTATTAAAGGCAATAACTGAGCTGCAAATGCTTTAACCGGTACTGCTGGGCAGATATCTCCCTTGCATGTAGTAGGCTTGAAAATAGCCAGAATGGCCGCCATTTCCATTTCTGTTACCTCCTTAAAAAAGAAAGGTGCAGCAATATGTGGGGGGAGATCATAGGGTATAGA
This sequence comes from Ambystoma mexicanum, assembly GCF_040938575.1. Taxonomy (NCBI): domain Eukaryota; kingdom Metazoa; phylum Chordata; class Amphibia; order Caudata; family Ambystomatidae; genus Ambystoma; species Ambystoma mexicanum. The sequence goes on along the minus strand of NC_090922.1, from coordinate 487,240,408 downwards.
GTCTTGCAAAGAGTCTAAGATAGAATAGTTAATAGAGGTGTTTGATCTGTGTATGTATTTCCTCTTTTCTGTTTCGTTAAATAACATTTGTGGTGCCACCTTCCCCTAATAAAACCAAAAAAACAGAGCAAACCACATGCATGCCACACTCCCGATTTCAATCTACACGTGTTCACACTTCCCCATATAGCTGCCCCCTATTTGCTATCCCTTGCAAGGCTATAATCACGTGCACGCTTTCACTCGAACTCCTTCGTTCATGGGGTTCCAACACCGGCCTGCACCTCTCCTTGGGGCCGCACCCCACTTCAAAAGGCAGGCAGGATTCTGCAAAGATGGCTTCTGCACAGCCACTGGGAAGTACGTGTTTAGGGGCTGGTCGCTGTAGGTGGATGCAGCCCTTCTGGAGAGGTTGCCTGGATACCGCTGCAGGTAAGGGGGGCACTGGGATCACTTAGGGGTCACTAATTCAAGGCACGTCCCTTTACATTCATGCCAGAAAAAAATACAACCCACTAGCGTAAAAAAGCCAAGAGATTTCTTGCAAGGATAACAAGTTTTAATTGTACAAAAAGTAAGGGTGTAAGCAAAGAACTCTGCTGCTTGAGAATGTTCTGCCAGCAACACATTATAAGGGTTACATATCGTAGAAACCCGTGAGGCTGATTGGTGAGACCCTATACACGGGCCTGCTCCATAGGGGATGCTAGGATACGATTGGTTCCAGTCTCGTCCGTCTGTCTTCCCTCACATGGTGTTAGGTGGGATCATCTGTCCAGGGACTGAAGGTCAGGCTCTTTGCATGTTGCTAATACAGAGTTACTATTGTACGATAATGCTACAACATCATTATGGCATGCACATGGAAAACCTGGGGACTGGCACAGGGGGAGGAACACGATCACGCTGACCCACACATTCTTTGCTCAGTTCATATCACAGTCTATGCAACCACGGTCTCACCCTCGTTTTGAACTATAATCTATTCCTCCCTGCACCTCATACTCCAAGGGGTATATTTACAGGATATGGTGAAATGTTGTGTTTGTTTAGATCTTTTATGACTATTATTTAAATGGGTGGTGGTCTGAGGTCACCCACTATCATGGAATGCAGGGGTTTTTGGACTAGGGTCAGTAGTGGGTGCCATTACTCCTAGTGGGCTGGGTGGGAGGTCTGCTGCTAGCCTGGCTGTGATGAATGTGCGCCGCGAGGAGCCTGGTGCTGTCTCATGACCTTGCAGGGAGCATTCCTCTCTGGGATAACAAAGAATTGCAACAGTTAAGGAACAAAGGGACGCGTCTATGGGAATTAGCAGCACCGGGTTCACCTGCCCTCAGAGTTTTGGCCTGTTCATGTTTCTTTGCCGGGCCTACTTGTACCGCTTTGGCATGCAGGATTGAATGTGTCTACTAGAACTATAAAATGGCGTTTCATAATTTTATGCACACTAAGTCTATGAATGTATAATTCCTGTAATATAGTGTTTGTGCCGGGTTTCTTAGCACAGCCCTTTACCCCCTGGTATATCATACTTCGAGGGGATTGGGTCCTCCGACGTATTCCATATCTATGACAGTAATCACCACAGCTGTGCTGCTTCAGAAAGTCTTTCAGCGTCTGCGTCCTGCGTCGATGACGTCGATACGCCGCCCTCGAGGACCTCCTCCTACGGGCAACGTCACTGGATGTTATAAGTAGGACGCACAACGCCCGTAGCCTCAGTTCCGTTTTTTCCGCGAACGTGTTCGCTTCAGAGATCTCGGCGCGCCTCGACTCTTTGGAGTTTCTGTTCTTTATCGGTTCTTCGAACCTGTTCGTTTGTGAAGTATATTCTTTGTGAGATGTCTACCTCGTCTTCCACCCCGCGTCAGGGCTTTAAGAAGTGTGGGGACTGTGGGTCCAAGATGTCGGTGATGGACTCGCACGACGCCTGCCTCTGGTGCCTCGGGGAAGCCCATGACACGGATGACTGTGTCGACTGCCAGTCGCTTACGTCCAAAGCCTTGCGGGAGCGCAAGAAGAAGTTGTCGGTAGGTAAGGTGTCCAAGCCACGGAAGTCAAGGTCTGCGGGGCTTTCGACGGACGATTCGAGGGGCGACTCTCTGCATCGTCGTCGGAAGTCCAGTGGGTCTCGGTCCCGGAGTAGGTCCCGCCACTCCTCTGCCTCTTCGAGGCACTCCCGGTAGCGCCGTCATCAGTCGCCTTCCCAGTCCTCATCCGAGGACTCCTCCCGTCGGCAGGTTGCCTATCCCACCAAGCATGTGACGCCGGAGGAATGGGCTTCCTTCGGGAAGAACATGTTAGCGATTCTCGAATCGCAGGGCACTGGTCCGTCCGCGCCTCCGAGTGGGGTCGGTCGTGATCGGTCGAGAGACACCGCTCGCACGCCTTCGGGCTTGGGTGGTCGGCACGATTTGCGGGAAAGGTCCCGCTCGGACAAGGGGAATCATTCTTGTCATGCCCGTTCCAGGTCCCGGTCCTTGATGCGCTCGAGACCGTGTGCACCTGTGGTGTCTTCGAGGAAGACGTCGACGCCGGTGGCGCCAAGGTCGTCGACGGACTGTTTCGAGGCCCCGCCTCCGTAGAAGTCGTCGACGCCATCGGCGCCCAGGCTGTCGGGGGACACGCTCGGGGCTCCGCCCTCGAGGCCTGTGTCGACGCCGCGTTTGGCGTCGACGCCGATTCATTCGACACCCTCGACGCCTTTCGAGGCTGTTTCGACGGGTTACCCCGGGGCTCGGTGGAACCCCCTAGAAAGGCTCTGGCCAAGGTCAAGCATGGCTTTGTTCCACATTCTATGCCTTCATACCGCCATCTTGAGTTTATTTCAGAGGTGGATGAGGGCTCTGATACGGTGCCAGATGAGATTCTCTCGGCCATAGCCAAATTGAGGACCTGCGTCAGTCCCTGCACGACGCCAGTGGGCTGGACACCTCTCCGGAGGTGGAGTTTTGTAGGCCTGAGCCTGGCACTCATGCCGACTCCTCGTACTGGTGCCTTATGTCTAGGGTCACCGAGTACTTGGGGTGGTCTGCTCCACCAGGGGATTTTCTTCAGGATGACCTTACGGATATCCTCGACCAAGGTCCACCAACTGACCCGGTACTGCCGTTTCAAATGGCTCTACAGAGGAGGGTGGCAGCGGCTTGGACTGCTCTGGAAAGTCTCCCGGCAGTGGGCAAGCGACCCCTGCTACTTGACCAAGCACCCCACTCCGGAGAGTTTGGTGGTGCAGGCGGCTATGGCCCCGGCAAAGCAGGCGTCGTATCCTACCATCCCTCCTGATAGGGACGACAAGCATTTTGACGGCTGGGCGAAGAAAGTGTTTTCTTCAGGGGGTATGGCGCTTCAGGCGGCCAACTCCGTATGTGCCTTGTCACGTTTCACGCACACTCTGTGGAACTGTGTTTCCTTAGCGGCTGAACATATTCCCGAAGGGGACGAACGGGATGGTTTCCTTGCCATGGTTCAGGATGGCAAGGATGCCATGTGTGAGGCCGTTCAGTCGGGTTTGGACATGGCAGATTGCGTCAGCCGGTCCATGGCGGCGAGCACCACAATACGCAGGTTTGCATAGTTGTAGAAGTCGGGGTTTGCTCCTGATGTGCAGGTCCGGCTCCTCAACATGCCCTTTGACGGGGAACATCTTTTTGGCAGCAAGGCTGACAAGAGCCTTGAGAGGTTTCAGAGCTGGAGGGGAGGTTCCTTTCGTTATTACTCATCCTTTGGTAAAGCGAGAGGAGCTGCCGGTCAAAGGGGCCACCGTAGGAGTGCCAGAGGTGGAAAACAAGGAACTCGAGGTGCCAAGGCCGCTCGGGCTGTTGCCTCTTGGCCCTCAGGCAACGCCGCAGCGGCTTCAGCTCAGTCATGAGGCCATGTCCCATGGTTCGCCGGTTGGGGGAAGGCTGGCGCAGCATCTTGTAGAGTGGTATGCCATTACTTCAGATGTGTGGGTTCTGGAGATCATAGCCCACGGCTACTGTCTTCCTTTCCGGCAGAGGCCTCACAACAATCCACCAGGGAATCTCTCGTTGAAGAGTCCGGATGCGCTCCTTGCGCAGGAAATTCAATCCCTGCTGGAGAAAGGCGCCATAGAACTGGTGCCTGTAGCGGAGAGGAACAAGGGATGGTATCCCCCTTATTTTTTGATTTCCAAGAAAGACAGGGGATTGAGACCCATCATGGACTTGCGCAGTTTGAACAAACTCCTCAGGAAGGACAAGTTCAAGATGGTTACTCTCTCTCAAGTCCTCCAGGCCCTTCAACTTCAGGACTGGTTGGTGTCTCTCGACTTCAAGGATGCTTATTTTCATGTGCCGATCCATCCAAAGCCCAAGAAGTACCTGAGGTTTGCGGTTGGCGACTCGCACTTTCAGATTCGGGTCCTGCCGTTCGGATTGACCTCCGCCTGAGGGTCTTCACCAAGCTCATGGTAATGGTGGCAGCACACCTCAGGAAAGGGGGGAATTCATGTCTACCCCTACCTAGACGATTAGTTGATCAGGGCGCGCTCTCCCGAGCAAGTCCTAGATCATCTGTCAGTCACCTGCCACTCCCTCCACAAGCTGGGCTTCTCCCTCAACATAAAGAAGTCCCATTTGATGCCAACTCAGAGGCTCCAGTACATCGGAGCAGTGCTCGACACGTCCCTGGGGCAGTGTTTTCCTCCCCAGGTGAGGGCTCATCACATTCAGCAGATGGTGCACAAGTTTCAGCTTGCCCAGAGTCTCCCAGCGTTCGAGTTCTTGAGATTGCTCGGCCTCATAGCATCCTGGATTCTTCTGGTGCCAGAGGCCAGGTTGCGGATGAGATCTTTGCAATGGGCACTCAAGCTCCAGTGGTCTCAGTCCTCCGACAGGATGTCGGACCCTGTTCAGGTGCCGTCCTTGGTCGGCCAGGACCTTCTGTGGTGGGCCGTCAAAGACAATCTGATGAAGGGGGCTCCATTTTGGCTACCCTGGCCGGAGGTGACGATCGTAACGGACGCATCCCTCATGGGATGGGGAGCTCATGCCAACGAGTTGACAGTCAGCGGTTGTTGGTCTCCGTCGGAGTCTAGACTCCATATCAATCTGTTGAAGCTGAGGGCCGTCAGGCTAGCCCTGAAGGCTTTTCTGCCGACTCTGCGAGGGAAGAATGTCCTGATCCTGACAGACAATACAGTGGCCATGCACTACCTCAACAAAAAGGGGGTGGCAGGGTCACTTCCTCTGTGCAGTGAGGCTATGCAGCTCTGGTTCTGGGCAATCCAGCAGGAAGTTTCGATCTCGGCAGTTCATCTGGCCGGAGACGAAAACGGGGCGGCAGATGCTCTGAGCAGGCAGAGCGCGATCTCTCACGAGTGGGAGTTGACTCAGGAGATTCTCCTGGAGGTCTTCGCCCTTTGGGGGACCCCTTCAGTGGATCGCTTCGCCTCCAGTGTCAACCGGAAGTGCGAAAGGTTCTGCTTGCGGGAATTTCCTCCAAGAGGAGCCTTGGGAGACGCGTTTGTGGTGGAGTGGTCTTTCCCACTGCTGTACGCGTTCCCTCCAGTCCCCGTCATCCCGCTAGTGCTGCAGAGGTTACGGAGGTTCGGTTCCCGGATGATCCTCATTGCTCCGGCATGGGCCCGGAGGACGTGGTACCCGGACCTTCTCGACTTGTCCATCTGCCCTCCACGTCATCTTCCCTACCAAGTCGATCTGCTCTCACGGGAGGGGGGTCAGGTTCTCCATGCAGAGGTCAGATCCCTCAACCTTCACGCTTGGTTTCTGAAAGGTTGAGGTATAAGGATTGGGACCTCCCTGAAGACGTGATGGAGGTGTTGCTTTCGGCCAGAAAGCACGCAACAAAGTCCCTGTACCGTTGCCGTTGGCGAAAGTTCTGCGACTGGTGCAGGGTTAAGAATGTTGATCCTTTTGCATGTTACATTCCCATGGTTCTGTCTTTTTTGCTTTCTTTGGCCCACAGGGGCTTGCAAGTGTGTACCGTTAAAGGTTACCTGGTGGCGCTGTCCATATTTAAGCACTCGTCTGAAGAGTGTTCCTATTTTAAAATTCCTTTAATTTCTCAGTTTCTGAAAGGGCTCACTAATGTGTTCCCTCTGTCACCTTTCCCGGTGCCCGGTTGGGATTTGAACCTGGTTCTCAAGTTTCTGATGGGTGCTCCGTTTGAGCCTTTGCATTCATGCCCTTTGAGACTGTTAACTCTTAAAACTGTATTTTTGGTTGCGGTCACTTCCGCTCGCAGAGTGAGTGAGTGAGTTACAGGCACTTTCAGTTAAGCCACCCTTCACTGAATTTCATAAGGACAGGGTTGTCCTTAGAGTTTGTCCTGCTTTTCTTCCGAAGGTGGTGTCGGAATTTCATTTAGGCCAGAAGGTTGTTCTTCTGGCGTTTTATCCTCCACCACATCCTGGTAAGGAAGAGGAGAGGCTCGATCCTAGGAGAGCTTTAAGCTTTTATTTTTCACGCATGTCCCGGGTCAGAGTGGACGATCAACTCTTCATTGGTTACGCTGGAAAGCGTTTGGGACAAGCTGCGACGAAACAGACTTTGTCTCGCTGGATAATTCTGGCTATTTCTGAGTGTTACCGCTTGGCAGGTAAGGACCCACCGGTCGGCTTGCGGGCCCATTCTACCAGGGGTATGGCTGCCTCTACTGCCCTACAGAGGGGTGTTCCTATTCGTAACATCTGTGATGCAGCCACCTGGGCTTCGGTCCATACTTTTGTACGTCACTACTCCCTCGATTCCATCCGTGGGCAGGATACGTCGGAGGACCCAATCCGCTCGAAGAACAAGTTACTCTCTTACCTGGTAACGTTCTTTCGATGGGAAGGTCCGACGACGTATTCCATTTCGCTCCCCCCTTCCTTCCCCACTACAGAATTTCTTATGAGATTGCAGCTTACATTTCCGCAAGGCTTTGTGTGGTCTGACTGGCAGAAGACTGGTGCCACACGTTCTGGGAAAAAACTACAACTGAGGCTACGGGCGTCGTGCGTCCTACTTATAAAATCCAGTGACATCGGCCGTCGGAGGAGGTCCTCGAGGGCGGCGTATCGACGTCATCGACGCAGGAGCCGAAAGATTTTCCGAAGCAGCACAGCTGTGGTGATTACTGTCATAGATATGGAATACGTCGTCGGACCATCCCATCGAAAGAAAGTTACCAGGTAAGAGAGTGACTTGTTCGTCTCTCTATGGACGCGCCTAACTCCAAAGCTCATACGGGATGGGAAAGGCTCAATTTCTTCCCAACAGGAACAAGCATTACCTGCTTTGAAAATGAGTTTGTGCTTTAAGCATGTAGCGGAGAAGGCTTCACCAGTGGATTGTGTGGGATACATAAATTGAAGAAAAAATGAATTCTGTGAATCGATCAGAAAATATGTGCTTGCCGTGCTCTTTGCGTCAGATGGCCCTAGTTTCTGTCCACAGGGATTCGTCCTAGCTATCCACGGCCAATGAGCAGAGTTCCCAAAAGAGAAAATAAACGTCTACCACCCAACGAGACCGCTCAGATCAAGCAACGACATCTGGCTAGAACGAAAAACATACAACAAAAGAAAATTCAGAGGATCGTCTTTCTCTCACCTGGCACCAATAACCTGGAATGAGCTACCAAAAAACATACGTAACACAAGAGAACATCTTCCAATTCAGAAAACTACTCAAAACTTGGCTATTTGGCCCAGAACCAGAAGGAAACGACTAGAAAGCATGTACGCAATGGGAAACAAGAACCCCAGAGAGGGAACCCATCCTCTCTAACTTCCTAACTTATCTTCCCTAACTGGAGGGCGGGGCGAGGATGTGACTACTGCATACCGTTATGCCACAGCGGAAACATAGGTAGGCTAGGATCTCGCTTGAGAATGGGCAAGGAGGGCAGAGGGAGTATGCCATATCTACATACCGCTAGTCCACAGAGGAAGCAAAGGCAGGTAAAGACCATCGACACAGAAATTAGCAGGAAGGGAGCCGAATCCTGTAAACTATACATCCCCGACACCAGGGTGGGGGGACCCTCCTGCTTCAGCCAGGTACACAAACCACAAAAGTAGCACAGAGGAAAACTGCCACCCCATCATACCTTACAACGAAACGGACAAACTACAATACCAAACTCACATGATAACCATAGATGTAGAACAAAAAAACAGAAACGCAAAGACTAAGAGGTAAAAATAAAAAAAATTAAACACTAACTGCATCTAGAAATCCGTTTCAACAGCACATGGGAACTCTTAACTGAACTGAAGCTGCCAACAGGACATCACAGCTCTCACTATCCTACTCTCGCTACACCCTACTAACGCCCTCCTCTTCCAGATCCACCAGAGCGCCTGGGGACCACTTCCAGTGGTGACGGTGCGCGGTACAAATACCTTTAACATTAACATGTTGTCATTTCAGCACAGCGAGTCACCAGCTGCCAGAGTACATAAAAAGAAGAGCTACTACAAGAGCAACAAGTTGTCCGGTACACAACACGAATGGAACATGTGCCACACGCCAACCAATATCCCCCAGCCAAAGAAGTAATAGTCATTAGCTGGCACGAGGGGACGGAGGTGCTTGCCTTATCTGCCAATACAGATCTATGCTAGAACTAGAGCCATCATTGTAAATCAATTGGTCCTGAAGAAGATGGCACAAATTGCATTAGCCATTGAAACCGGTCATGAGTGGTCTCATGACCATTATGATATCCTATGAAATAATTGAGGATACGGTATAAGAATAATTGTACTCACGCCCTGCAAGCACATTTTTAAGGTGTCCAGAGGGCATGAGATGTTTTACATACTTAACCAATCCGGGTACAACCACTCTTGTTTGGAACTTTTGATCCCTGTGGGTGAATTACACACTTAGAGCAAATCCCCGGGCAGCACGTTTCACACAATTAGGATATTGAAAAGATCTAATAAACAGTCCTGTCTCTAGATTAATTGATTGGTTGGTTGTCCTTTTGGGTTTTTTATCAACCAGATATACCACCTTTTATTTTGATACAACAAATGAGAATAGTAGTGATGAGGGACAGTGTTTTCTCCCGCTATCCCTAATAGATAGGCGGTGCACCATCTCCCACCTAAGGCAAGGCACTCCTGACAAGGAAAGGGTGTTCTTCCTTTAGGGTCAGCCAGTACGTTTTATCAACCATGCTATTTTTGACAAATGTGACAGTGTCAATGTTAATTATTTCTCCCAAGAACCGTTTTTGTTGTGTTACAAGTATGTTTAAATAACGGTTAGGGAAGGTAAATACTTTCCTTAATGTTTGAAACCTTGCTCTGTTGTTGCAATACATTATTCAAAAGTCTCCAGCTGTAAAACTCTGAAACCCCTTCATGTCAAACATCCTAGACAGAATACCATTCACCATTCATATATACAGAACACTCATAAAACGCATTTATCATCTCCTGTTTATGATGGTTGTTATGTAAAAAAAGATGTAAAGCAATATAACTTAAAAAGGTTTCAAACTCCTTTGGCCTCCAACTCCCATAAAGCCTCAAGTACTGAGACGAGGAAGAGGAGTAAGGAGACAATGTGGAATTAAAGTAACATCAAGTTAAACGTGCAGACTAGTTGTCATCCGAACAATCAGCTCTGTTGGACATTTAAACTAGAGGAAAAACTGCAATTAAAAAGAGGAGAGGGGGGCTGTAGAGCAAGAAAGGCGGGAAGCGGACCCAACAGCAGAAGCAGACAGCACATTGAAACTATAATAAGGGTATAATCGGCACTATACAAATACAATTTAGCGTGGGACTTCTTTATCAAGTTTGGGAAATGCCAACGCTTGCAGATAAAAAGGAACTATGGGGGCATGGCCAAGTACTGTGGTTTTCTTAGATTAGTCAATGTGGTGCAGAGAGATACAACAGTAACCTGTCAGACCAGCAGAAGAGTACAAAGCTGATCCGCAAAATGGAGCCAGCTACCACGTTCCATGGTGCAGGCTACCTCTTCTGAGGAGCAGTTGGGCAGGGTGGCCGGAGATAGACCAGTTGTGCCCTGGTGCCCACCATCAGCAGCCCAACTAAACAAGCTGAACCCTATGTTCAGCTCCTTTAACATCGATGGAAATATAATAAAAGTCTCCAAAGACACAAAAAACGCTTGGAATTTACCTCGACTCCACCCTCTCCCTTCACAGACAAACTAATGCAGTTGCGGCGGCCGCCGCCTATACCTGCAAGCTGATCACAGCATGTCACCCGTTCCTCTCCTCGCACAACTGTACTACCCTTGCTAGGACCCTGGTCATGTCCAAACTAGAATATTGCAATGCATGGTACCAGGGCACTAATCAGGGTAACCTAGACAAGCTCCAAATCATACAAAATAACGCCATCAGGACAGCCCTCAATATCCCCAGATCCGCACACATTTCGGATACCAGGAAGAACCTTCATTGGTTATCAGTCACCCAAAGGATCTCACTAAAATCGTTTGCCCTTACCTACAAATGCATGAACAACCTGGCCCCCACTTATCTCTCCTCACGATTCACGTTGTACACTCCAGTTCGCTCACTTAGATCTACCCTCAACCAGAGCCTACGGATACCTAGATACAAGCTCCAAACAGCTGGTGGTTCTAGCTTCCCAGTCCTGGCAGCCAAACTGTGGAATGCTGTCCCCTTGACTATCAGAAACCTCGCCTCCCTCAACCTTTTCAAACATAGAGCCAAACGTTGGCTTGCCTCTTCCAATGCCTAAGCTACATTCTGAAAACGTGTTGCAATAACCTATGTAGGGATGTACTACTTGACAAATCGTTGTACTACCTACCTGTGACTATTTCTATGCCATTGTTTGATATATTATCACTATGCAACTTATGTAACCATTGCCTTAAGAAATGCGCCCGGTAGCCTCCGGGCCTGGTCTGCGCTATACAAATAAAATAAATACAAATACAAATGGTATCCCGGGACATCTGACATTGTAACGTTTCATGTGCCCCTAATCCTCATGCAGGTAGCATCCATCATGGCTCCAGACCAGCAGTTGATGCCGGATCCCCACAAATGGTAAGCGAGAAGTGCTAGAATTAGCAATCTGTGCACAGTGTGGGGAGGTGTCATTTGGACCACAGGAGCGGATAATCTTAGTTGGGACTAGAAATAGCTGGTGATTTTCAAAGAAGCGCTTGTCTCCATTTCCCATGGTGTGTTTGCTCAGTTGCTAATGTCCTGCCATATCATTGAATTAAGGTTCAGCTGCTCTTTCGTGCTGCTTCAGAAGCGAGCAAACTGACTTTAGTGCATATGAGGGACATACATATTATGAGGAAGAAAGGAAAATAAAAACAATGGAATTCGATTATAGATCAGCAATCAGAATCCGGCTACAAAATCAGGTTGTGTAACAGGTATTTTTAAATACGGTGTTTCTGCCTAGGCTCACTAAGGCAGACAAAAAGGAGCTGAAACTTCCTATCTCACCTGAACAAGTTGAGCAGGCCATTTAGTCCCTTCCTGGAAACAAAGCCTCAGACCCAGTTGGATTTACAAATCTTCTTTATAAATCTTTTCAAAACATTTTAGTCTGTTTTCTGACCAAATTATTTAATTTCTTCACAGTCTTGGGCTCAGTTTCCCAATCAATTGCATAATCCATGACTACCTTGATCTTGGAACTTGGCAAGGAGTGTGCCGATTGTGCCTGAAATCAACCAATAGCCAAGAGATTTGCTAAAATGTTATCTTTGAAACTGATTAAAATTTGCCCAAATCTAGTTAAACCCGATTAAACAGACTATTACTAATCGCAGTACCCATGATACTATTAAATGGGTGGTAGTCTTGGTTGACTGTAATTGGAAAATACCTGCATAACTATGGGCGCCACACTTTAGGAGCATCCCAAACGGGCTGTATATGTCACTCACAACAACGTGCTGAAGTCACAGAGCACACATATACACATGTGAAAATCAAAATGGCGTCTTTGTCAAGATTGTTGCGCGTTGCACCAGCATTACTGTGGTAGGTAGTGTGCCTACACTCACTGACATGGAATGGATCCACTTTATTTAACCTAAATCTGTAGACATGGTAACCAGGCCACCATCATATAATCTGACCGGAAACAGAGCCAACCGTATTCGAGTGGAAATTGATTGCTTTATATTTAAGGCATTCCCAAAATGAGTTGGACCAACCACACATATTGTTTATGAACCCTCTTATAATATGAATTCATCCCCTTTTATTTTTGCTATGCCAAAAGCATATTGGATTTAATTAATTGCCTTGCGAAACTGGTGGCCATACAGTTGGCACATTCACGTGGCACACTTATGTAACCTTGTGAATGTATCCCTCTGTCAATGAGGATAGTTATGTAATAGTTGAAATTCACTTACTAACACTATCACGAATAACCTTTGTATATATGTGTGAATTAGTACTACCACATGCACTTATTCTTAATCATTCATTTTAAAAGCTTTATTCGGTTAGACTATTAGCAAACATACAAAACAAAGCCAAATTAGTACTAAAAAGATTAATACATAAAAATACACATTGATGAAACTAGATCGAAGTCGAATTTGGCCTGCTGTAAGAATAGTCACATTTGATGCATGTGCGTGACATTCTGTTGCTACGACAACATCTTCGTGTATGCTTCCAGAATGTTGATGGAAGCATACACGAAGATGTTGATGGAAGAGGCTGGTCTCTCCGGGGCTCCTACGAATAAATCTTGAAACACACAAGATCGGAGTTGTGTATTAATGTGTTAATGTACACAACAATTGGCGACGAGGATGTCCTAATGGAAGGAGCCCCGGGCGCAGCGCTCGTAGTGAAAGGAAGCTGTTGATCGCGGCCGTTACAGTGACGAGGTACGGTACGGCGATCGTAATCATATTAAAGAGAGAAATGCGCTCATGAGAAGGAGGTGAGGAGCGGGAGACCGAGTGGAAAAAAAAAAAAAAGAGACTTTAAATTGTACTTACGAGCAGCGGCGGAGGAGAGACGTGCGCGAGCGGCCAACCGCCTATCGCATTAGAGGAAAGGACCCTAGTACGTGCTGAACGTGCCGCCATCTTAAAAAAAAAAAAAAAAAAAAACGGAGAAGCATACGGAAAGAGGTACAGATACAATGTGGATGTTATATAAGTGGTGTATTTAAAAAAAAAAAAAAAAAAGTGGACAATACTTATTGAAATAAAGAGTGCAGCACATTAAGTGAAGTGCCCCAGGAAGTTTTAGCAACATCTGTTGGAAATAGGGAACATCATGCAGACCATATCTGCTCCAGTGAAGTTTTTGCCATTGCCTGGGAATCCAACATGTCCTTGGGAACAATGGCAGGATAATTTTCAAGTATATCTGAGAGCAATTGGAGGGTCAAGATACAGTGATGATCAGAAGGAGGCCACTCTTCTAAGTTGTGTAGGTGCGGAGGCACTAAGGATTTTTAGGACTTTACCTGAATTGGTACAGGATGAAGTGAGTTGGGAAGAATCGTCGAGTGGAGCCAGAAAATATGACACAGCAATGGCCAAACTCAATAAACATTTTGGAAATAAAACTAATATAGTATTGGAAAGATATAGATTCTTTACGCGAAAACAAAGTAAGGAAGAAAATATAGACTCGTATTTAGCTGCATTGAGGGGGTTGATGGCCACTTGTGCGTTCACAGGAGTTGCAGATGAATATTTAAGAGATCAGGTGGTGTTACATGTGGCAGATTCCCGGATTCAACAACGGTTATGGCAAGCGAAAAACCCCACATTGGATAAAACAATTGAGATAGCCAGATCTATGGAATTGGGGGAAAAATGTATGAAGGAAGTTCAAAAGAAAATGGAGAATGTGGAAGTTAAATCAGTACAAGAGATGGAGGTTGGGAAATATACCAGTCAAGAAGATGATTTGGTTGCTATTGTCAAGAGGTTGGTCAAATCAGATGTTAATAGTGGAAGTAGACAAGGAAGGAGTGGAGTGTTCAAACAGAATAACAGATGCTGGAATTGTGGATGGCATAGACATGCCGATACAGAAAGAGATTGTCCAGCTGTGTCAGCGGAATGTTACAGATGTGGCCAATTGGGACATTTTGGAAAAATGTGTCACAACAATAGATCAAGAGGAAGATTCAACAGCCGGTTTGGGAGAAATACTGGACGCTACAATAGAGGTAGAAGTGCAGCGATGACAAGTATAAAAGCGATGGAAGACATGGGTGGTCCGAGCAATTTTTTGGCAATCAAGGATCGGCTTGAAGATGAAGTTCAAATACTAACTCTTGCATCAAGTGAAATAGAGATGGGACCATGGGTAGCCATGGAGATAAATGATATAACGCTACAAGTAATGGTGGATACTGGTTCTCCTTATACAATGGTTGATGTAGAGACGTATGTCAAGGTATTAAAAAAAAATTTGGGGGAATTACAAACGACAAAAATCAAGGCAACTGGATATGGAAAAACACCCATCAACATTATAGGATTTGTGTGGGTACATCTGAAATTTGAAGGGAGAGAAACATATTGTAGATTATTGGTGGCTGAGAATGGATTTTCAATAGTAGGTTGGTGGGAGCAAGCAACATTGAAAATCAGAATTCATCCTGGTGAAAAGGTACCCATCTTATGCATTACGGAGAGCAGTTGTGATACAGCAGAAAATTTGGCAAAAGCCTTTCCGAAAGTTTTTAAGGAGGAAATTGGTTTACTCAAAGGATTTGAGCATCGAATCATACTAAAAAGGGGTGCAAAGCCAGTGGTACATAGAGTGAGAAATATACCCATTGGTACCAGAGAAGCATTGAAGGCTGAATTAGAAAGGTTATGCAAGCAAGATGTCATTGAACCTATTGAAAGCTCGGAGTGGTTATCCCCCATCGTGATCGTCAAAAAACAGGATGGGTCCATTAGAATGTGCGTGGACCTAAGAGACTTAAATTCTAACATTTGGGTGGATCGCCATCCGTTGCCGAACATTGGGGAAATGTTGACTACCATGAAACCGGCAAAGTATTTTACAACGTTAGATTTATCGTCAGCGTATCACCAGGTGCTGCTGGAAGAAGAGAGTAGACATCTAACGTCTTTTGTGACACCCTTAGGAGCCTTCCGGTACAAGAGAATGCCGTTTGGGTTGGCTTCAGCAGCTGCAGTGTTCCAGAGACTGATGCATCATTTATTTGAAGGTCTACAAGGAGTACATTATTTTCAGGATGACATATTGGTGTCAGGAATGTCTCAAGAAGAACATGATGCAAAGTTATTGGGAGTATTACAAGTATTACAACAAAAAGGAATGACCTTAAAAATTGAGAAATGCAAAATCAAGAGAAGTGAAGTAACATATTTGGGTCATCGCATAACTGCTGATGGAATAAAGCCAAAAGACTCATTAGTAGATACCATTTTGAAAATTGCTGATCCCAAGAATAAGGACCAACTGAGGAGTTTCATGGGATTAACTGAATACTACTCGAAGTTTGTTGACCATTATTCAGACAGAACAGAGAGAATGAGAAGTTTAATGGGCAAAGGTGTAAAATTTGAGTGGACTGAAGGTATAAAAAAGGAATTTGAACAAATCAAAATTCTGATCAATAAAGCACCGGTACTAAAATTATTTGATTCAAGCGCAAAAACAAGAATATCTGTGGATGCAAGCAACATAGGACTGGGAGGAGTTCTGGAACAGGTTCAGACTGGAGAAGTTGTTCCAATTGCTTTCGCTTCACGGACGTTAAGAGGTGCTGAGAGACATTATTCAACAATTGAAAAAGAAGCTTTGGGGGTTAAATGGATATTGGAACATTTCAAAAGTCTCATTTGGGGCATTCCGGTGGACATTATTACAGATCACAAACCACTTGTACATGTGTTGAATTCAAAAAATCCTCATATGACCTCTCCAAGAATAAGAAGATGGTTATTGATCATAATGCAGTTCAATGTGAGGATAAAATATACTCCAGGAAAAAACAATGTGGTAGCGGATTGTTTTTCTCGCCTGCCGTGTGAGAACGTAGCAGAGGTTGGTGATGAAAGTGAAACAGTGATGGAAGAACAAAATATGGACTGTATTATTGCTCAAGTGCATCCCAGTTTTTCAAAGGAGGAATGGATAAGAGCTAGTGAATCTGACCCTGAACAAGAAATGTTGAGAAGAGCCATTGAGAGTGGATGGCAAAACATGGATGACAATACAAAATACTGGGAGAAATTTAAGGATGAGTTATCTAATGACAAAGTTTGTGTTTATCGAGGAGAACGCATCATACCTCCAACGAATTTGAGGAGGAAAATTATGGACATTGCCCATGAAGGTCATGTGGGAAGGATGTTGACAAAGAGAAGAGTAAGAACTGCTTATTGGTGGCCTAACATGTGGAGTGAAATGGAAACTTTGGTCAGAGATTGTACTGCATGTGCAGTGAGTGACAAGAGTAAGTTGAAAATTACAACCCCATTACAACCAGTGAATATTCCTAGTACAGTATGGACAAAACTAGCCATTGATATAACTGGGCCCTATGAGACATTAGAGTCGAATAAAGTGTTCCTCATAGTATTGGTAGATTATACGTCTAAGTGGGTGGAATGTGGCATTGTTGAGGACTCAGTGTCAGCTATCAAAGTAGTGAAATTTCTGGAAGAAATCTTTAACCGAGAAGGTGAACCGCAAGAACTGGTGTCGGACAATGGAACTCAATTTATGTCTGTAGAAATGCAAAAGTTTCTGAAGGACAGAGTTATTAAACATAGCACCACAGCTTTATACCATCCAATGGGAAATGGGTTGGTAGAGAGGATGAATCGTTTTATAAAAGGTATTATTCAGCTAGCCATGATAAATCAGTTACCCTGGAAAGAGACACTCAAAGAGGCTCTCAATACATACAAAGTCACGCCACACTCTGTCACTGAGGAAATGCCATTCACGTTGATGAGAGGAAGGACACCTACTAATAGACTGAGACCGGCTTGGATGGAGAGAAAAGGAAATAAGGAGATAAATTTGGAAGACATTGTCAGCAAAGTAAAAAGAAAACAAGAAGAGTATAAAAGATACTATGACAAACAAAAACATGTTCAAGAAAGCCAAATTGAATCAGGTGATTGGGTTAGAGTCAAAGAGCCAAACAGGGTGATGAAAGGAGAATCAAGATATCGTCCTCCTCAAAGAGTGAAGGAGTGCTCAAAGAAATCTGTGATATTAGAGGATGGGAAAAAATGGTCATGCGATGATGTAGTTTTGGCAAAGGAAAATGAGATGAGGAGAAATGAAGGAGAACAAGGCTGGTGTGAGGAAACATTCCGGAATAAGATATCCAAGGATGATATTGAAGAAACAAGAGTAAGATGTAAAAATAATATACAAGAGGAGAAAACCCAAGGTAGACCACAAGAAGTAGGGAGTGACAAATCTTGGACTATACCAAGACACAGGAGAAGATGTGGGAACCGTAAATCTGACTATGTGTACTATTGAAGATTTGATATTTAATGATTGGATCCAGATAACGAATTACAACCCTGATATAACGAAGATACTGTATCCTTTATTAATATACATAGTTCAAGTTATTATGCACAGTAATGTATATATATACAACAGCAGTTAGATATAATAAGGGTGTTCTAGTTTAATGAGTTTTTTTTTATTTTGTTATTTTGTTAGAAGGGGAGATGTAAGAATAGTCACATTTGATGCATGTGCGTGACATTCTGTTGCTACGACAACATCTTCGTGTATGCTTCCAGAATGTTGATGGAAGCATACACGAAGATGTTGATGGAAGAGGCTGGTCTCTCCGGGGCTCCTACGAATAAATCTTGAAACACACAAGATCGGAGTTGTGTATTAATGTGTTAATGTACACAACACCTGCATAATTAAAATACAAGAACCTCCTAAAATTGATGCTTCCGCCTAGGGGAAGATCTGAAAGGTGATTAAGTTCAGGGCCTCTCAAGAAACCCCACCAGTAACTCACATGCTACCCAGCATCTACTTCTTAGAAGCCAAGCACAACGGACATATCTAGCAATAGCAATAGAAAAAATAACCTTCCATTCCAAGGAACAAGAAAAAAGTAACAGGGCATTGTGTGTATTTCTTATGCGCAGCCCCAATAGGATGGCTCTCAGGTACCTCCGCCTCAAGGAAAGTAAAGCAGGGCATATTAACATACTTATTCTTTATGCTAGTAAACCCATCACCAAGCTTACCTGTAAGCATTACTATTGGATGTTGGAGCGCATGTGTGAAGTGAAACTTTTTTAAATGGGTGGTGTCTTGGTTGACTGTGGAGGTCGCTCGAGCCAAAAGAGTGCTTTGATGGACTAAGATGCCCAACCAATGCCCAATCAATATGGTCTAAAGAGGCATTTGACAGTATTGATTGGGCATTGATTGGGCATTTGCTCAGGAGCTGTTGGAAGCGTATGAATTCAGATAGATTCTTGAAACTTCTATCGACCGACATGCCAAAATAACAGTGAATGCCTCCCTTACAAAGAGTATAGAGCTTTCTAGTGGACAAACCATGAATGTCATAGCTCACTTCTCATTTTTTCATTGTCATTGGAACCTTATCTTCAAGCAGTACAGGAGAATTCAAAGATTAGGAGACTCAGCCCACAAACAGGCATTATATGCAAATGACATTATACTATTTCTAAGAGACCTTGAGTCTTCCTTGCCAAAGCCTGTGAAGGTCTTGTAACAATTCCATGAAGACGCTGGCTTGCCATCAATCATTTCAAATCTAAACACAGGAATATCTCAGAGTCCTAGGTGATGCTCAGGTGACTAGTAGCCATCTATCCATTTATGTGTTTGCAATTATTTTTGATTTTCTTTTTTTAGAAAAGCATGTTAAACAAGTAATAAACAGATAACCAACACATAACATACATAACGGATGAAGTAAAAAGAATGGTGCAGATCAGCAAATCACTTATAGTACATTATACATATATTATTTACGGAGTGGAGCAGTTGGACCATACGGCACAAATTTTACAACATAATTTAAATTAATTTGCATATATCACAGTAGTGCGAAGGCATTGTATTACTGAGCGACTCACCGCTGAATTGATATATGTTATACGTGGATGCCAAATTGATTTGTATTTAGATAATGTGCCAGAGAGGCGACCTTAATCTACTCCATAGTGCATACATGCCAGAGCCTGGACCACCACATATGCATCAAGGAAGCTCTTTCGACTTCCAATTGTGTGCAATTACCAAACGTGCAGCTTTAAGCATCTGATGGGCTCATTTTGAATGCATTGCTCCCAAAGTGAATATCTCCTGCTTGTTCACATCGCCAAAGAGAGCTACCAAAGAGTCTAATGATAGAAGAATGCACACTACTTTGTGAATCAAATTGATAATATAAGCCAAAAATATGTGTTCCCAAGATGACGTGGAGATTGTACAGCCCAGTTCTTCCTCTCATCATTTCAAGTAGGCAAACCATTTTTCAGTATTAACATTGTTCAAAATCCTATATATTTTAGAGATTTTGTGTTTTCAAAGGTTGAAAGATACCAGATTCTCAAAATCTATTAATTCCCTTCCTCATCTGTCCTAATCCGTGGCTGGGACACCCCATAATGTAGCTGTATAAAAAATCTCCCTATTTAGTGCAGAGAAAATGTCTTACACTGTTCGAATGTAGGTGTAACACCCTCTTTATACGGATGACCCAATGTGTTGAGGCCCCCATCGCTCAACCTAAGAAAAATAGGACCATCCATTTCAGGTATAAAACTGGGGTTCCTGAAAAATTAGGACAATGGAGACTGATAGGAAGAAAGTTTACATTTCCTGACCGCTATATCCTAAAAAAAGCAATTAGCCTGAGACGAGGCCCACATCGATTGTTTCGCCGGGTGATCTTTAGGAGGAAGCTATTAGGAAAGATTTCTCTTTTGTCAACTTCCTCTCCATATTCTATGGACCCCCAAAGTTTTGCTTTTGTTTTTTAACCTGTCCTGACTTTTTACACGGAAGTGAAGACTTCATCTTCACTCTCCTGGCCTTTTGCTCATTTTGTTATCCGGAAACTGATCAGTCCTTCAGACTATCAGTACTGGGAAACTATGTTTCCTTCTGTCTTTTTACCTTTTTGGTAACTTTTTAACAGTGCACACTGCATCTTACAATGCAGTGGAGTGGGGATACTTTTGTATCACCCTAGCCTTTTACACTGGGGATTTTTGGTTACTTTTATATGCGCCTCAAGACAAGCTGGTGGCAGCAAACGCATTTTTACAATTTCGGCATGATTTTTAGTGTGCACATTCGCGTTTACCGCGCCTGGCTACTAAACGTGGCTAATATCCTAAAATGGCAGTGCCACGAAAATTATCGCTTGTTCTTTGGCCATATTGTTGTTTGGCCTTCTTCCTGCCTTCTCAGGTCAGGAAATCCCTTACATGGTCATGCATTTGCCTGGGAAAGCTGCTGCTTTCTCAGGCTACTGCAGTGTCATGATCTCTGCTTCCAAAAGGTCAGGGTTTTCCCAACTCCCTTGGAAGCAGATCCATAACCCAGGTTCCGAGTGCCAACCAGTCCCAATTGGGACCTTTTGGACCCAGTCCTGGCGCCAGTGGCACCAGGCTCATAAATATGCCCAGTCCCAGCGCTGGAAGCGCCGGGCTCATAATGCTTGGGTGGACTTACCTGCAGCAGACCATGCTGCTTACTTGCCTGCCAGTTGAGCCTCTGATCCTCTTCTGTTTGGAACTACTTTTCCTGTTGGGTGGGGCAGGAGCCACTCCCTAGATTCAGAACACTGGAACTCTTCTGGAAAGCAGGAACTCTTTTCTTACCTAGGCGTGGCTGTGAAAGGAGACACCTAAGCACTACAGGAGGCTATTTAAACCACACCCGATGGATGAATCTTGCTTTGCGTTATTCTGCATCCTCTGCAGCAGAACGCTCATCGTGTCTTCTGCATCTGATCCTGGGCCTAAGGAAAAAGGCTTACCATCCTGAATCCAGTCTTCAGCAACACCTATAAAGACAAGAAAGAACAGGTTAGCATTACGGTCTTCAGTGACAGCTCTTCACTTACCTGGTCCATCGGCTGTCACCAACGCCTCGCGCTGCATTCCGGCATCTGAAAGACAAAGGCTTACCTACTCTTTGTGCGCTCCGGAGGTCTTCACACTGCATTCCGGCATCTGAAAGACAAAAGCATACCAAAACTTTGCACGCTCCGGAGGCCTTCGGCGCTGCATCCCGCATCTGAAAGACAAAACAAGGTGCGTTTAAAGACATTGGGGAACTTTAATACTCACGTGCCATTACTCCTTTCCACATCTAACCCAGTGGGTATTCCGGCACCCTGCAGCCGATCCGAACTTGTACCTGCAAAATAAAAAGACAGTTAGAGCGCATCGTGAAGCAGGCAACAAGCGCTTACTTACGTGCTTCCAGGCGCTTCTATTCATCACACGGGCTCCATCTTCAACTCACTTCAGCCCGTCATCCGCCATCGCCGGAACCGTGCAAAACAAGAGACATCATTACTAAAGACTTTAAAGACATTAGAATTACTCGAAGCTTACCGTTCGTGCAGTAAACGACGGACAGCAGTCCTCTGAAGTCAAGAGGCCTGCTCCCCTTATCCAGTGAAGAAACTGGTTACAGCACCCTGCCCCGAGGCAGATGGAGAGCACAGCGTTCACTTACCTAAGGTGAGAGCGTTAACCTTTGGGGTTCTACAGGAGAAGAGAAAGGGAAGAAGAGAGAGACCTTCAATAACCCAGTTCCTTAATCCCATATTTTCTATCTGCAGACATCTTACCCTTCGAGTCAGACATACAGTGCACAGAGGTCCAGCCCAAAGAGCCAGCCGTGTGTTACACATCACCTTTGAAGATACGGTATACCCCCAGTCAAGACCGGCGCCTCTACGGGAATCAGGTGAGCGTTACAGAACGCAAAGCCTACCACAAAACTCCCGTCCAGGCGCTATGGAAACCTCGGATACCGACCAGCTAGCCCAGTTACTTGGGGAACTAAGGGCAGAAGTGCATGCAGCCCGTCAGGAAACGAACGCTCTAAGAAGGGAACTGATTATTTCCAAGGAGCGAACAGATGATCTCGCTAGACAATTGCTACAGTCACAAGCCGGACAGACCCCGTTACCCGCATCTGGGGGAAATCTTCCTTCTACATCCTCTATGAATCCAGTGCAGATCAACCTACCTGGGAATGTACCTCTGGCTCCGCCCGAACGATTTTCTGGTGACCCAAAGAGGTTTGCAGTATTTATCAATCAGTGCCGGTTGCATTTCTTATGCCGGCCAGCAGCCTTTCCAACTGATCAAGCTAAAGTAGCTTTCGTGCTTTCGTACCTTAGTGGCAATGCGGCAGACTGGTCGATCCCTCTAGTAAATCAAGATGATCCGGTCCTCCATGATTTTCAAGCTTTTCAGCTCAGTATGGAAAAACTGTTCGCAAGACATTCACAGGGGCAGGCCTTGGACAATGAGCTTCTTTCGTTGCGACAAGGTAATCAAGACCTTTTGGCTTATATTGCGTCTTTCAACAGACTGATAGTGGAAACTCAATGGCCTGAGGACAAACGGATTACGCTGTTTTATAGAGGTCTACGTGGAGAGCTCAAAGATGTGTTAGCCCAAGTAGTGAATCCCCCACAAGATTGTTCGGACTATATAGACTTAGTCGTTCAAATAGATCACAGACTGCAGAACAGGAAGGCTGATCGTTCCAAGTTTGATGCTCGAGTATTTTCCAAACCGCCAACTCCTTCCAAAGGAGTAGACTCCGGGGAATCCATGCAAATAGGGGGTCTGAAAGGTCCTCTAACACAAAAGGAGCGGGAAAGGAGAAAACAGTTGCAATTATGCCTCTATTGCGGAAACTCAGGGCACTTTCTTCGAGACTGTCCAGTGAAACCTGCCAAGAAGGCAGTAGGAGCTGCAGTTACTAAAGTTACAAACTCTGAGCAGGGAAACAACCTCGCCCGACAAGAATAGAGGTCCTCTTGCCGAGCGTGAAAACCAGTTCCGTGACCTCGCATTTCGTGATACCTATGGTCCTCATTAGCCCTGATAATCCGGATCGATTACATGCAATTGAAGCTTACGTCGACAGCGGTGGCATCGGCAATTATGTGGATCATGAAATGGTTTTGAGGATGAATCTAACTCTTTGTCCCAAGGCTGTAAAGGACGTCATTACTACGGTGGATGGTACGGAGATAGCCTCCGGGCCAGTAACGCATACCACTCAAGAGGTGACGCTAGTAAGTCAAGATGGACATCATGAGAAGATCGTGTTCGATGTGATCAAGGCCCCTCAGTTTCAGATTATTCTAGGAATACCTTGGGTAGAGAAACACAATCCTCTGATCGATTGGCGAGCAAGAACGGTCCAGTTTCCAGAATGTGTCTCTACTTGTCACCCTCCACCTGGTGTTGCACTGGCAGCAATTTCTTCAGAGACTCCCCAGTTACCTCCCGAATACCTAGAATACCAAGATGTTTTCCGGAAGGATCAGGCTAACTCTCTACCTCCTCATAGGTCTTATGACTGCCAGATAGACCTGATACCTGGATCTACTCCTCCTTGTAGTAGAATTTATGCCCTCACCGAGCCTGAGAACCTTCACCTTCGACAATACCTGGATCAATACCTGGCAAATGGGTTTATTCGTCCTTCCAAGTCCCCTGCTTCTTCAGCTTTGTTCTTCGTTCCAAAAAAGGAAGGAGACCTTAGAACTTGTATAGATTATCGCTCCCTGAACCAGATCACCTTTAAGAATAGATATCCGTTACCTTTGATCCCTGAACTCCTGGACCAAGTCAGAAAAGCATGCATATATACAAAGCTGGATCTTAGAGGAGCTTACCACTTGGTACGAGTAAAAGAGGGCGATGAATGGAAGACGGCCTTCCGCACCAAGTATGGGCTATTTGAATATCAGGTCATGCCCTTCGGACTTTGCAATGCCCCGGCCGCCTTTCAATATTTTATGAACAATGTCCTCAGAGAGCTCATAGATGTGTGTGTTGTTGTTTACATTGACGACATCCTCGTTTATTCTTCATCGGAATCTGAACATCGGAAACACGTGAAAATGGTCCTCGAAAGATTGCGTCAACACAAACTTTTCGCTAAGTTGGAAAAATGTGTTTTCAACGTGACTGAAGTTGAATTCTTGGGATTCATATTATCACCTGGCGGAGTGCGTATGGATTCAAAGAAGGTCGATGCAGTTCTCAAATGGCCATCACCATCCTCCGTAAAAGGTGTGCAAAGCATGTTAGGCTTCGCTAACTTTCACCGCAGGTTTATCCCAGAATTCTCTCGAATAGTCCAGCCCATCACTGCCTTGTTAAAGAAAAACAAACGTTTTGAATGGTCTACCGAGGCGGAACAAGCTTTCCAGGATTTGAAGACTAAATTTATCTCTGCACCAATCTTAAAACACCCTCGCCCCGAACTCCCCTACATCGTGGAAACTGATGCTTCAAGCCTTGCCCTGGGGGCAGTTCTATCACAAAAGGACCCGGTAACCAATCAGTTGCATCCCGTGGCATTTTGGTCCCGCAAATTCTCACCTCCTGAAATCAATTACACGATTACTGACAAGGAACTTCTGGCTATCAAGTCTGCCTTTAAGGCTTGGCGGCATTATCTGCTGGGGGCCCGACACACCGTTACTGTGATTACGGATCACCGAAACCTGCAATATTTGAAAACCGCAAAAGCCCAATCCTCTAGACAACTCCGTTGGGCATTATTCTTTGCCGAGTTTGACTTCATAATTACCTATCGACCTGGTACAAAGAACGGTAAAGCTGATGCCCTTTCTCGGATGGGAGTGGAAGAACACTTGATCAACCCTAAACCTGTACCAATCATTCCCGAACAAAGAATTCTGGGTGTAATCGCCACAGAATCCATAGAGGAAGTTAAGGATAAAGCCAGGCAACTTGTAACTCCAGCAGACATACAGAATTGGCATCTGCAGGGAAAGGATTTTGCAGTAAAGGACAACTTATTGTATTTCCAAGAACGATTATACCTACCCAGCACAGATTTACAGAAAAAAGTAATCTCTTGTTATCACGATTCTTTAATGGAAGGACATCCCGGTATGGCCAAGACCTCAGAAAAGATCAAGCGCTACTTCTGGTGGCCGTCTTGGAAAAAAGATATCAGAGACTTTATAATGTCCTGTGGAGTATGCGCCCAAAACAAGAGTCAAAAGGAAAGACCAGCAGGCCTCTTACGCCCTATTGACATCCCACCTCGCCCTTGGCATACGCTTTCTATGGACTTCATCACCGATCTACCTCCATGCTCCGGATACAATACGATTCTAGTAATCGTGGACTTATTCTCCAAGATGGCGCATTTCATTCCGCTCAAAGGCTTGCCAACAGCAGCAACTCTGGCCCGAGAATTTCTCGAAAACATCGTCCGACTGCACGGTTTTCCTTCGGTTCTAATTTCGGATCGAGGTAGTCAATTTATTTCTCATTTTTGGCGAAGTTGCTGTCGGTCGGCTCGAATTGATGTGAGACTATCGACCAGTCACCACCCTCAGACCGACGGACAAACCGAGAGGACCAATCAAACTCTGGAACAGTATTCACGCTGCATGCTGCAACAAACTGAAAAAACTTGGAAAGACATCCTTTGGATAGCCGAATATGCCTACAATAACTCTGTCCATTCGGGAACTGGGAAAACCCAGTTTTTTCTTTTGTACGGCAGTCACCCTCGAACCTCGGAGTTGGATCCCCTCCAAGATCTTGAAACACCAGCAGTAGACTACCTGCATTCTACAATCACCCAAGCCTTTAAGGAAGCTGTTTCTCACCTTCAAAGGGCTAAAGAACAATACAAGAAAGGAGCAGATCAACATCGGAAGGAAGCCCCTCAATATCAAGTAGGGGATCAAGTCTGGTTATCCACCAAATATCTACCTCTAAAAGGGCCACGCACATTCAACCCAAGATACCTTGGTCCCTATTCCATCACTACCATAGTAAACCCAGTAGCGGTCAAGTTGTACTTGCCCCCGCACATGAAGATACATCCGGTCTTCCACGTCTCTCTATTAAAACCCGTGCAACCTCAAACCCGACTAACTAAATCTCCAAAACCTATCCTAGTTGATGGAGAACTCGAGTTTGAAGTCAAAAGCATTCTGGACTCCAAGATCTCCAAATCTAAACTATTTTACCTAATTGACTGGAAAGGCTACGGCCCCCAAGAGAGATCCTGGGAACCTGCTGAATATGTCCACGCTCCTCGCCTAATCAAAAGATTTCACCGAACATTTCCTGAAAAGCCAAAACCCCCGGAGAAGCCCGGTTTGGGAGGGGCCTTGAGGGGGGGTACTGTCATGATCTCTGCTTCCAAAAGGTCAGGGTTTTCCCAACTCCCTTGGAAGCAGATCCATAACCCAGGTTCCGAGTGCCAACCAGTCCCAATTGGGACCTTTTGGACCCAGTCCTGGCGCCAGTGGCACCAGGCTCATAAATATGCCCAGTCCCAGCGCTGGAAGCGCCGGGCTCATAATGCTTGGGTGGACTTACCTGCAGCAGACCATGCTGCTTACTTGCCTGCCAGTTGAGTCTCTGATCCTCTTCTGTTTGGAACTACTTTTCCTGTTGGGTGGGGCAGGAGCCACTCCCTAGGTTCAGAACACTGGTACTCTTCTGGAAAGCAGGAACTCTTTTCTTACCTAGGCGTGGCTGTGGAAGGAGACACCTACGCACTACAGGAGGCTATTTAAACCACACCCGATGGATGAATCTTGCTTTGCGTTATTCTGCATCCTCTGCAGCAGAACGCTCATCGTGTCTTCTGCATCTGATCCTGGGCCTAAGGAAAAAGGCTTACCATCCTGAATCCAGTCTTCAGCAACACCTATAAAGACAAGAAAGAACAGGTTAGCATTACGGTCTTCAGTGACAGCTCTTCACTTACCTGGTCCATCGGCTGTCACCAACGCCTCGCGCTGCATTCCGGCATCTGAAAGACAAAGGCTTACCTACTCTTCGTGCGCTCCGGAGGTCTTCACACTGTATTCCGGCATCTGAAAGACAAAAGCTTACCAACTCTTCGCACGCTCCAGAGGCCTTCGGCGCTGCATCCCGCATCTGAAAGACAAAACAAGGTACGTTTAAAGACATTGGGGAACTTTAATACTCACGTGCCATTACTCCTTTCCACATCTAACCCAGTGGGTATTCCGGCACCCTGCAGCCGCTCCGAACTTGTACCTGCAAAATAAAAAGACAGTTGGAGCGCATCGTGAAGCAGGCAACAAGCGCTTACTTACGTGCTTCCAGGCGCTTCTATTCATCACACGGGCTCCATCTTCAACTCACTTCAGCCCGTCATCCGCCATCGCCGGAACCCTGCAAAACAAGAGACATCATTACTAAAGACTTTAAAGACATTAGAATTACTCGAAGCTTACCGTTCGTGCAGTAAACGACGGACAGCAGTCCTCTGAAGTCAAGAGGCCTGCTCCCCTTATCCAGTGAAGAAACTGGTTACAGCACCCTGCCCCGAGGCAGATGGAGAGCACAGCGTTCACTTACCTAAGGTGAGAGCGTTAACCTTTGGGGTTCTACAGGAGAAGAGAAAGGGAAGAAGAGAGAGACCTTCAATAACCCAGTTCCTTAATCCCATATTTTCTATCTGCAGACATCTTACCCTTCGAGTCAGACATACAGTGCACAGAGGTCCAGCCCAAAGAGCCAGCCGTGTGTTACACATCACCTTTGAAGATACGGTATACGCCCAGTCAAGACCGGCGCCTCTACGGGAATCAGGTGAGCGTTACATGCAGGCCTGATGTGTGTGGAGTCAAGATGTGGGTGGGCATGTCTGGTCCCACCCCACATCTGGGGTGCCAGAGAAAGTAGGTGTGGGGCATGAGTGAAAGCCACAGTGGTCCCTGACTGGACCATTGTTGGCTGTTTGAATGGTGCAAATCCTTACCATTGGTGGGCGTGGACTTGCTTAAAGCCAGGATTTAGGATAAGAAGAGGACTCCTGCAGCCATTTCTTCACATCAGCATTGGCGCCAAGTATCCTATGTAGATGAGCAGTTGACTGAAGATCCGTGGACGAATCCCAAAAAGGCCTGGCATTCTCTTCCTGTGTTTGGCCCGATCAAGCCCTGTTGAACAACCTGATCTGCAAAGGGCCTGAGCAGTGCTTCAACCCTTGGACTGGTGGGACCAACCAGTCTCAACACATTCTCGAGGATCCAGTAGTCCTGACCCTTCTGAAGTGTCCCTGGACCCCCCCAGTGGACTGACCAGCTCTCCAGTGGGCTACCTCGGTTGAATCATTGTTTGTAGTTGTGAATTTGTCGGTGGAACTTTGGTGGTCCCTAGCTTCTGCTTAAAGGCGCCTTTCTGCAGAGGTTCAGCTTCCCCGCTTCAAGGGATCCTGCTCAGGAATATGTCTTTTTCAACAACTAATGGAGAGACACCTGTCATTATCGCTGTGCAGTGACCATCAGTGGAAGTTGCTTCCCTGTGTCCTGTGAGAGGTCCAGAATGGTCCTGCATCAGTGAATCCTGTGTGCCTTCTTAGTCAGGAGTTGTATTCTGCACCAGCAGCTGACCGAAGAAATCCTTGGACCCACAACACGTGGACATTCTGCACTGGAAAAAACATCAGGAAAACACACCTCCAGTGACCCCTAGTCAACCCACCTACTCATCTGAGAAAATCAGATTCAGGGGGTAAGTAACTGCAACACATTCCCCTCCACCTGTTCTCCTTAGAAAAAAAACCTTACAATAAACTTTTGAGTATTCCACTCTATCACTTTTTGATCATTGGATCTAAAAGCCTGTATCTGAAAGATAGCAATATAATTTTACCTGCACGTAATATTGTTGACTATCTTTTGGAACATTTCACCACCACAACGACTCTTCTTACTCCAGCCCTTTCTCCCGAGAAGAAGCTTTGTGACATCTGGGCATAGAGCCCCATACATCATAGGGATTGGACTTATAAAGGTAGGGCATAATTCTTGTGCTAAAATGCTTGTTTTAAA
The DNA here is from genome assembly GCF_040938575.1 of Ambystoma mexicanum. Taxonomy (NCBI): domain Eukaryota; kingdom Metazoa; phylum Chordata; class Amphibia; order Caudata; family Ambystomatidae; genus Ambystoma; species Ambystoma mexicanum. Next base: position 487,211,322 of record NC_090922.1, on the reverse strand, counting down.
AACGCATTTTCAAAAACAGGTTCACCTCGGAAAAAGTGTGAGAATACAAGTACCAGAATCCTTAGAGACATCAATGTGAATTTACCTGAAACACCTCAAAAGGAAATACAACTAGACACGCCTGAAAAGGAAAAGAAACACAGCCTCCCTGATGATTGATGGAGTCAAGAAAACGTTTGGAGGAGAAGACAATTTGTTGCTACAGCAGGAAAACTTGATTGGGAACCAGAGTGCGTGCCTTGTCATCATTTCTTACATCACCTCGGATAAGACTATAACAAGGCATTTCAACACGAATGGAAAAATACCACAAAGCAAATGGGCAAAATCGCAACAGAGGACAGGGGTGTATTGTAAGCATGTAAGCAGTATGATATTAGGCAGCCGCTGCAGGAGAAGAACTTGTATCCCGCAACCACTAGAGCATACTGGGCAAGGGGTAATAAACAGTGCCCTGACTAAACTTAAAGATCTTCCACGTATGAACGCCAGGCACTGCTTACCAGTATGACAAGAGTACCACGGGTGAGATGATAGAATGTCCCGCCCTCACAAGGCACCACACTTGGGTACCTGTTCCAAGCAAACCCTGTGCCTCCGACCCCATGAGCTCGACTCCAAAAATGGAGGCTTCAATTCTCGGACCGGGCCGTCTCTCATCGTTTCTTTCGTCTCTCTGTTGCTAATTCCACACGCCTGGGTCTGCTCAGATTGTATTGCTGCGTAACAGCAGGAGAGGAAGCAACACTCAAGTAAAGCACTGTAGAATGCCAAGCCGCTCTGCACTCTGCATGAGGAAGTTGTGGCGTCGGAAGCGGCTGCATAACTAGGCAGACCCTATGGAGGGTTGGCCATGGCTACTGATTTAAGATTGTAGGTACATGCTTACTTTTTTGATTCCTCAACAAGTGAAATCTTAGCCACTGGAATGGAGTGTAATGACAGTGGTATGGAATTATTAGTAATATATTTATATTGGAACCCTGTTAAATGTTGTACTGAGGGGTTGGTCCAGAGGAAGAGCATGGAGGAATTTTCCTGAAACCTTCCTTAAAATCTTCCTTAATCTGCCTCTTTCGTCCCTCCGCCCTCTAATCCAGAATAGGACTGCGAGAATTATCCTTAGCTTCAAGCCCAGGGACCACATCCCCCAGCCCTAAAATCTCTCTACTGGCTCCATGTGGTTGCAAGGATCAAATTCAAAACCCTTTGCATCATCCACAAGGCTTTCTGGGGCCTGGGCCCTCACTACATCCAACTCTCTCTCCCTAAATACCTACCTGTTGGAGTCCTTTGTTCCTCTAGCTTCAACTCTCTGCAGATAAGACGTTTCTCCAAGCAGAGAGTGGGGATAGATCTCTCTCTTTGGCAGGAGCCTCCCTCTGGAATAGCCTCCCAGCCCCTCTGCGACTTGAGCGGATCTCCTTAAGTTCTGGAATCTTCCCAAGACCTTCCTTTTCTCCTCCTCCTTCCCTCTCCCCCTCGCCTGCTGGCCTCTGTTTGGCTCTACATCTGGTTGCCTGTATCCCTTATGAGCCTTACTGGTGGCAGGCCCTCCTTCGACCAGTTTTCCCCCTCACCCCGTATACCAGCACTTGCCCTCGGGAAACCCCTCCTGACTAAAATGCTGAGTCTGGTCCACCCCCTTCCTTTGTACTAGTTGACCCCCATGCCTGGTTCCCGAGCAATTGCCCTCCTGGGCTCCCCTTATCACTTGCCCAGCCCCTGGGCCCCCCTCCCTCCTGCACTTCTCCCTCGTCCCCTCTGCCTATCCCATCCGTTCCCCCTGATCTGCCCCCCTTGCACTTCCTGTTACTGCACTTGCACATTCCAAATGTCACAAGGCCTAGTAGGACCGTCACTGTTATTTTCTCCTCTGTCCTCCACCCCCTTTTTTGTCTTGTGGAGCCTGGAAACACTTTTTGCTGTTTAGGCGCCATACACATGTTCAATAAATAAAAATAAATAAAAACCATGAACTTTTATTTGCTTTTCCCAAGAGGGACATAATCCACATCCACTACACATACTTGGAATAGAGCAACATCACATTCCTGGCTTTGACCATGCGTTTATTTCCGCTTCACTTGTACTAAAATGCTCTGATTTGACAATAAAGCTGATGGACATGAGCAATAATTTTCTGCTTGAGTTTACCATTTTTGTGAACATTTGTTGGGATGGAAATGACCCTATCCCACTCCCCTAGGTGCTTGAAAATACCGTGAACACCATATGAAGTGATATAACATACAAGGGGGGAGCAATCCGCAACATCAGGCAACGTATAATGGCCCTGCAGCGCTTAGAAGTAGATGTATGGCACAAGGAAAACCCATAGCCCTCAACTACTTTTTGTATTAGGCCCAGAGGGGATAAGCTGCAGGCTTGCGCTGGTCATGTTCCTGGCTCACAAGGCCCGATTTCTGTGTAACATCGGCTCCGCAAGAGCTCCATTCCCACGGAAGTCCACGTCCCCCTAGTCCCTTCAGTGTTGCGAATATTTAGTATCTTTCGACCCTGCAAGAACCAGCCTCATTCCACTGACTTGACCCCCACACCTTTGCATTCCTTGACATGCACGTGACCCCCAGTTCCTAACCCTCATCAAGTGCCTGCAGGAAATCTAAGCATGCACAGCTGTATTTCATACAAGCAACAACACATACCCCTTGTAACACGAAGTACCAGGGGGGATACATTAAAGATCAAAACCCAGGGTGGAGACCTTGAGTGCAGGAGCTGCGGTATCAATGAAACCCTGAAATGTTTGGCTCAGTATGACTGTATTTGATCCGCCCTTTTCCTTGGCACCACTTCCCGTGCGCCCAGGTGCCTGCCACAATGAGTTAATATTCAGGCTTAGCATGTTTAGCTTAGATAGAAACAATGTCTTAATATGTGACCCGACCTTCACTGTGAGGAAGAGTCTAGCTGACCCACTTGGATGCTGATCGACGGGAGAGAACCAACCAATTACTGCCTGGCATCCCCTATGGAGCAGGCCCATGTGTAGGGTGCCTCCAATCAGTGACGCCCATTGTGTACCCTATGTATGCCATATTCTGGCTTCTTAAGCCCATGTTTGAAACTGCTAGGGTTACAGCGCTCTCGATAAGCAGACTCCTTTGCTGATATTTGTATTCTCTGCAGTTAAACGTTATCCTTGCAACGCTATCTACTGGCCTATTTCCCTAGCGGGTTGTCTTTATTCTGGCGTGTGCTTAAAGGGGTACTTGCCTTTATTTGGTGACCCCGATGATGTGACTCCTTAGCTCCCGTACTTGCGGCGGTGTCCAGGCGGCCTCTCCGGAAAGGCTGTGCCCACCTACAGTGACCAGTCCCCTAAACGAGTACGCAGCAGTGGCCCTTGCGGGTTCCGTCTTTGCAGAATTCCCTCCTCCTCAATGAAGCAGGGTACGGCCCCAGGGAGAGGCCCAGGCCTGTTGTGGATTCCCTGTGAACAGAGGCTTTCAGAAGAACGTGAACACATGAGTATAGCCTGCAAGGAATAACAATGTTCGGGTGGGGATGTAGAGCAGTGTGAAACGGGTGAACATGCAGTGAATGAAAGTGAAAACATAGTTTGAAGTGGTGATTGTTAAAGTGTTTTTTCTTGGCCAGTTTTTATTCATTTTATTTTTTAAGATATATTGTGTATGGGAGCGAGGGGCCCCCAGGCCCCCTTGCGCCGTACACTCCTCAGTACAAGGCTTGGACCATGTGCCTCCGGTAGTGGGATTGCCCCTTGCCCTTATGTAAAGTTAACCACAGTTGACTGCTACATAGATGGGACTACTGAGCAGGACACGGGGCATCCATCTTTTGTGCCCCCTTTCGACTCCATCTTGGGTAAACAGGCCTCACTGCGATAGTACAGCAATGCTCAGCTCCCCTTCCACCGCAGCAGCCAAGGACAGAGACACACACACAAGGCGCGCAGGCGGCTGGCTGGCCCCCACCCTTTCACTCCCCCTACGAATGAAAGCTCTGCGCTCCCATTCTCACGCAGAAGCCGGAGAAAGTTGCAACAACCAATATGATACAGTTTTCTTCCTCTGAGATCACTGTTAGCATGAGAACCAGCATGTGAACCAGGATGAGCTAAGCACGTTCTGCTCGTTCGCCCCCATAAACGTGCAAGCCACCCACCCCCATTTAGAACAATTTATTGCCATCTTGACCCTGTGCTCCCTGTAAGGTATTTCTTTCAAGTGCCAGACCCTCGCCTGTGCTGTGAAATCCACCCAACATACCCACTACTAACCTTAAGCATTTTACTACAATATATGTTTTTTCTCATACTAATAGGTTTGAAGTTTAGGAGATATGTGAAACACAGCTTGATTCTTTTTACATGCACAATAAAGGTCAAGGCCGCCAATTAAAGCCACGAATGACACAATTGTACTGACAATAATTATTATGTGTAACTTGTGTAGAAATATGAAAAGTAGCATAAAATGTTTTAGATAATTTGTTATTTAGTGTTTTTCGAATGCAACATATTAGCTTAGGTAGTGACCACAGTGACCGGACCCTGACCTGCGTGGAGCACAAGATATTTGACGTCCGTCATCTCGTCAGCCACTCAGCCAACCAGGAGGAAGAGATGCCACCCACACCTACAGCACCACACCGCTTGGCCAATCGGGTCCATTTAGCACTTTTTGTTAGAGTTACTTTAATTGATATATATACGAGTATGATGTAAATGTTTGGTAGGGGTTTTTTGGGTTATTTCCTAGCTGCAGAAATAAACCATCCTTTGAACTCTTGCAGCCGGGTCTCAGTGCCTCCTTCCCCGACAGGGGTGGTTATTTTATTTTCTCTCACAGGTAGTAAGCCGGGGAAAGGCACCTACTATTGTGCAAAAGGAAAATGGATACAGAGCCTCCCTGAGTACGGGAGATAAATGCAAGAGGGGATTTAGGAACTCCATATAATTAGATTGCTCGGAAGAAGTAGTGGTTGTTGTTTCAGTGTATTATTTTAGTTTATTTTGTTAGAGTATTTTTCACTTGTACGGAAGAGGCCCGGGAAGGGCTTGTATAGAGTGTGTGTGTGTGTGTGGGGGCAAATAAGAGCCGTGTGAAGAAAGTGAAAGAGGATGCTCTCGGTTGGGGGGAAAAGTGAAATTAATGTATTTTTGCTACAAACATTTTGACAGTACTGACTGACCACAAAGGTACGACAAAGGTGTATGCATTTTAAGGTGACATTGGGCAAATTGCATTTTTGGCCTCAATTGGGGAGTAATTGTGTAAGAACATTTCTGACACGACACTGACTGAGCATCACCATGGGGACGGATACACCCCTAGACCACATATGTAAAGCTCTCCCCCCTGTATTGTGACAACATTAAGTACCATAATCAATGGGTGACAGAGACTAAAGGAGAAGGAAGACCCCACTCCTGGCGGCCAGAGGGGGGGGGGGGGGTCCTTCGATAGGTGTGTCTTAGACCATATGTCCACATATTGCAAAGTATAAAGGGAGACCATTACAAAATAGAAGAGCTATTGGACCTCTGGAGAATGTTCGAGGAAACAAAGGTCCCCGGAAGGGATAGGACGACGCCAGACAATGGGAAAAACACCAGTACCGAGGAGAGTGGGAAGACCGGGGAGAAAATGAAGGGGATTTACCTGCTAGCTACAGGACCAGCAGAAGGGTACACTAATCCGACCTATGTGTCCTGGGGAACCCTGTTCACCGGTCCAAGCACGGCCCGCCCCCACCCCCACCATATATTGCACCCCCTAAAATGTCCACTCATACAGGGGTGAGCTCGAGAGACCTTGAAGTGGCACTGCCCACTACCCAAACAGAATTTGCTAGATTAAGTGCAGCTTTTGAAACAGCACAGATGACAGAGGTTCCGATGTTGCCCCCAGGAGCCCCTGCCCAGCAGCCTGGGGATGAGTGGAAATCCGGGGATTTCCTGTTCAAGATTGACACTGCCCCCATAAGAGCAGTTCACGTAGAGTGGGAGCGGGAGACGGATAGCCTGGGATATGAGAATGTGGGGTCCCGGAAAGGGGATGAGGAATATTGGAGCAATTTTGAAGACACCGAAGAAGGACCAGATTTGGGAGAATAGCATTAGCAAAGAAACAGGGAGGCGTTGTAAAAATTGGGAAAGGGAAAAAGGAAATTGCAAATGCCCTTAATTCATAAAGGTGCAGGACGACCTAATTATGTCCTTTGGACGCAAATGGACAAAACCTATCTCATCAAGGCCCAGCTCAACACGGGTGCGGGGAAATGGATTTATACTTTTGAGAAACACACTGCAGGGGTGCCCCTCGCCTTAGGGGACATTGTTGGTAGCTGCAGTGGAAGACCAGGCGAACCCAGTGTGGGTCAAAGCAGTGTATCCGGGAGTAACACTAAGGTACAATGCCCATGATGGGATATCGTTTAATAAGATCAGAGCGCAGGTCTGGGATGCGCTGTGGGGGACGTTCCCAGACACCCCCGATTTACAATCGATAATGCAAAACACAATGGGGGACGAGGAAGATGCTGTGCCGTACATTCTTCGGGTTCAAGAGATGTGGAGAGCAGAACCGGGCAGCGCCTGGGACCAATCAACGTCTTTGTTTTATTTTATTGTCAAACGGGTACTGCCTAAGGAGGTGCAGAAGGCACTCGATAAGAGAGCTGGGGTGGAAACAAAGGGTTGGCCTGAGATTCAAAGCATCATAGTGCACCATTGTAGAAGGATCAAGGAGCGCGAAAAGGAAAATATTCAGAGAAGGCATGCGGAGGAAGCAAAACTAGTTCAACATAAACTAGTGAAAGTAGCAGCAGTATCGGCAGTCCCGCCCCCAGAACAGATGGGTGAGGAAGGGTGTGCCTCCATTGCCACACAAGCAAGGATGGCAGCGGTATGGGAAGACCATGGACAAGGACAGTGGGGAGGAAACCAACACTTTTCAGGGCCTCAGTGGCAAAGAGGGCCGAAACAAGGACGAGGTGAGTTCTGAGGGCAGAGAGGAGGGGGCTTTGGTGGACAGGGGCCAAGAGGTGGTGGGCAACGGCAGTGCTGGCAATGCGGGAGGTGGGGGCACCTCAAGAGAGTGTTGCAGCAGACCGGGAGAGAACTACAGCTACAATCAGAAACCCTATGGATGCCCCCACCCGGGGATCCCCCAAGGACCCATTCAGGGCACATCATTGATCCCATACAAAATCCATCAGGCATACACTCAGTTGCCTCCCCAAATCCCTAGCCCATACCACCCACCACCGCAACAGCAGACAATGCAGCCACACCAACCCCGCCCCAACTAGCAGGCCACAGGAAACAGACACCCTTTCACAACTGCACCCAACAGATCAGCAGCACCCTATCAGGGGGCCACAGTGGTAGGAGGAAACCCCTTCTTGTTTCCATGTACAAACACCTATCCCGACTAGGACAGCCCACAGAGAACACTTGTGTGTCCAGTACCGTCAATAAACTTCCATCCAGAAGAGGAACCACTGGTGGGGGCAGAGATAGGAAATAAGCAATTCATCTTTATGGTGGACTCGGGAACAGAGAAGTCATGCATAAGTGAAGGTAACTTCCTGCTATCAGGAACAACTCTTGACACGCAGGGATTCTCTGGGGTTGTAGTAACGGTTCCATACACAAAAGATTTAGACATCAAGATAGGAGATACGGTTGAACGAGCAGCCCTCCTCTTCTCTGAGAGCTCCTCTGTCAACTTACTGGGAAGGGACCTGCTTAGCAAGCTGAATATGACAATATCATTCACAGACAGAGGGATTGTTTGCGCTACCCCTGGCATGTGCTCCCTGCAATGCTAGTGATACATGCTGTGGCCAGTGAGATGGTAGTGAGGGGAATACCTGTGAACCCAGACATGTATGTTTATGGCATCAGAGTACTTGCCCGAGCCATCCCCCAGATTACCAGGAAAGAATGGAGAGTACCTGGAGATTTCATTTTTCGACCTGTAGCACTCCCTGAAGTGGTAGCTGGTACAATCTTGTCATTGGACCTAGATGGTTTGCTGGTGTCCGCCAGAAGGATTGTAGTACTGGGAACTGACCCCCATGGGTGCCAATGGTGCACAGTACTGTGCATTGTCCCCAATGTACCTCTGCGAGAACTGACAGATGAGGACCTGTTTGAGATGACAATAATGATGGGGAAATAATCCTTGAAATGTATATATCTTGTGACATAATGGTGCAATACAGAAAAGTGCAGAGTCCCTGTCATGATGCCTACCCCCGGGCATCCGGATCATCCAGGTATTAATAAAACCCCAGTAGCCCCGGCTGGGGGCTGTCTGGGTTCAGTCCTGGCGCCTTAGGCGCCAGGCTCATAATAGAAATCAGTCCTTTCGCCATAGGCGCCAGGCTCATAGACTTTACTTACCTCATGCAGAACATGCTGCAAATGAATCCAAGCCAACGTGAGGCCTGGATGGGACTGTTTTTCTACAAGGACTATTTTTTACTCGGGTGTGGTTCTAGGGACTTCCTACCTGGAACTACTTTGGAGGCTATTTAAACCACACCCGAACAGCAGCACATGCTTCGTGTTATTCTGCATCCAGCAGCGTAACGCTCACCGTGCCTGCAGTCAGCATCCAGTCTTCAGCCACGCCCGTCTCGAATCCAGAGCTCCTAGCAATAGAAGAAAGAAGAAGGAAAGGTTAGAAAACAGATATTATTTCAATCCTTACCTGAATTCCGGATCCATCACGTCTTCGAACTTGAAAAGGACATTATTCTACATGTGTCGCATCGCCAGCTGCAGCGCCGCGCCATACTCACCAGTCCTCACGGCATTTTTCGATCCGGCGCAGCCTCCATCATTTTCTCCGCCGAATTCCACCATCTAGGGGACAAAAGAAACATGAGGTGAGCCGAGAGAGCCAACAAATACAACCTCTCCACCATAGACTTACCTGATTAACAACCGGAGGCATTATTCTGTAACAAACCGCAACTTCTTACGCCGCACCTGTAAGGAGAGAGAAACCAGCAATTTAAACACACGCATCTTTTGCCGAACAGTGTTGGGTAATACAGACTCTTACCTCAACATTATCAGCTGCCACAAGACAATCTTCCCTTGGATCCAGCTGCAACACAAGAAAGGAATGTACAAGAGTGAACATCGCACATATTGAACTCTTTGAACTTTATACTTACGGGTTCTCGCCTGGAACCTCGGAGTCAATATTCATCCGGAACTCTTCCAACGCCGTCAAACCAGTGAAGTAACTGGTATCTACGCGCCCCTGCATTCCACGCAGGATGGAGAGCTCATCATTTACAAACATAAGGTGAGCTTACAGAAAGCGAATATCGGTGGTGATTAGTGGGAAGAACAGTGGGGTGCCATTACTAAAATCCACGGGTGGCTGAATCCCTTTCTCCACTTGCAGGAGAATATTTCTACGGGTCAAGCAGACGAGATTAGGCGGTCCAGTCCAGTCTGTCATCTCTGCACTACGCTTCACGTTGGAGGAGGTCGCAGCTGTCCGGGTCCGATCGACGCCCCCTGTGGGAGCCAGGTGAGCGTAACAGTCCCCTCTTGGCTGTTGTTAGAAGACCCCCCTCTTTCTGTGAAAGTGATTCGCAGAGCATCCACCCACACGTGTGGACTACAAACCTCCATGATGCAGATATTTTGAAGGAAGTAACACCAGTAAAGATAACACTTAAACCAGGAGCAATACTCCAGAGTGTCAAACAATACCCTCTGTCCAGAGAAGTAGACGAGGGAATTCAGGAAACGTTGCAGGCCCTGCTACAGCAATGGATTATAGTGCCTTCTACCTCACTATCGAACACAGATATCTATCCCATCAAAAAGCAACAGGGGCAGTTGGAGGATGTATCCAGGACTTGAGACCCCTTAATGACATTGCACAGAAAGAGTTTCCACTTGTCACTATCCCGGCCTCCATTTTGTGCAGCATTCCCAAACAGGCCACCCATTTCATCAAAGTAGATTTGAAGAATGTATTCTTCTCAGTGCCCCTTGACCCAGAGTCACAGTATCCTATGGCATTCACCCTGGGAGGGAAGCGCTACAAACACTGTTGCTTACCCAAGGGTGTGATGCTGGAAATGCATTGGCGGGACAGGGCCTCCATGTTCTTGTCCTGTACTCCTTTTATCATGCGTGTTCTGTGTTATTTTCGGCACAGGAGTCCATGTGAACAGACCCTTGGAATAACCTTATGGCACCCATGGGTGGGGGTACAACCCTGTAACCATAGTGTATATTTCTGGGCACCTGTGTGTGGCCACAGAACAGGATATGAGCTGGAGGCAGCTCCATGCTGAATTTGACAGGTGCTCTGTGTGTCCTCCATTTTGGGATACCCAGGACCTACCCTTGGAATCAGTTGATTACCGAAAGGAGACAAGATGGACCCTGAGGCCTCTTGCTTTCTATCGCCTGTTACCTTGTTTTCCCAAAGACATGGGAAGCCATGACTCTGTCCCTTCCCCTGACTGGCTGTTGGGTGGAAGTTCCATATATGGTATTGTGGTGAAGTCCAGGCCTGACTGGCTGAAGCCTTCCCAATGATAGCATTTTGGGGGTACGCCCTTGGAGTGGGAGCTGGGTGAATGAGTGTGTGACGAATACGCATTACATGTTATGGGTATCTTGTTTCTGGTGTGTGGCACAAAGAATGAGACAGCCCTGTCCGAAACTGGTATGAATAGAGTGTGGAGTTATGAATGGCTGGGTACTTGTCCCAATCCACATTCCTTGTTGTGAGTGTCTGGAGGGAGAAGAAAGGCCTGAATGCACTGTGATCCTGATTGGCTGCCTGCCTGCCTGAATACCCTTATGAATGATTGGCTGCCTGAGCGGGACCCAGCAGAGTGAATGAGAGACCAAACAGTATATCGGGGTACCTCTCACTGATGGAAATTGTTCAGAAGCTGAAGCCAAAACTTGATGCTTACTCTCGAAGCCAAGCCGGAAGAAGAAGAATTGCTTCTGCTTTCCTTCCCCGCAATCTGAAAGCTGTTGTGGACTGATACAAGAGAGACCTGGCTAGGAGACCTCTTCCCAGGCTACGAGGGACCATTGTGCACCAGCTAACCTTCACGAAGGCTCCCTGGAAGTCAGTCATCGAAAGGCTGCCGACTGGAGACCGGGACGGCCGAGGAATCTGAAGCAAAGCGCTCGGCCACTGAAGTTAATCGCCGTCGACGACCATCATTGCCGATCGGAGCCACAACGCTCCATTGCCTAAGACATTGACTCCAGGACTCACTTGCTCATCACCGTCGACTGCTTTGTCCCGCCAGAGAAAGTCAAGGTCGCCAACGACGAACCGAGGAGCATCCACCAGTGGGCTTTCCGCCACCTGAAGTCCTCAAAAACAACGAAAAAGATCTGAAAGCCAGTCATGGTCGGGTCCCGATAGCTGACGCCAGACGCCGATGACCAGACACCCTTGCTGGGCCTACAGTCTTCATTGACTCTTTGCGGCAACAAACTATCGTCGTCAAGGTGCACCGCATGCCCCATATTCGCAGGACGTCCACCACTGTCGATGAGCGCCACAAGGACCGAAGCTGCTGCCTCTACAACATTGTTCACCCCTTTCTTCAAGGAATCTCGACAATCCGTGGCTTCTGTCTTAAAGGGAGTTCACTCAAGAAGGATCCGTTGACGATCCGTCGTCGAACTCTGCTAAACCAGGTACATTGGGGGAGTAGAACATTTTTAGGAGATAAGACTCTGCTAAACTATATATGGACTGGGCTTGTCAATATCTTATTTGCAGGTTGCTCAGGTGAGGGAATCCTTACACAAAACTGTATCTAGGTAAAGGGACAAAGTATTCTGCCAATGGTTTAACCACTTGTTTACCTCTCAAGTCTATGGTTGATACCTTTTGCTATTGATTTGTATGCCATTTGAAACTGTCTGCAGTTGGTGCATTTTAATGGAGTCAAAGAGTAATTGTGTTATCACATCGAGATTGTACATTTATGATTATAGTATTGCCTGAGCACAAAGTGTGTTATTGTATGTGTATATAACTTGAACCTTATTTATATAAAGAACTGTGTTACCACTCACATAGTGTGTGGACATTCCATTGTGGGGGTTTGGGGACTACACTCTATTTAAGAACCAGCTCCTGAGAGCTTGAGTCTTGATTGCTCGTCTATAGCTACCGAATAGAGAATCTTGGCTGTTTTCTGTACTCCTGCCATATAGAGGGCAGGAGTACAGAAAACCTCCCTCCAGTCTTTACACTGGTGGCAGCGGTGGGATGCGAATGGTTTTAAGAATCAGTGTGTAACCTTGCCACTTACAAAATATCCACACTTTGTGAATTTGAGGTTTAGTTGTGCACTAGATAACTAAATTACAAGCAATGGCATCGATTGCAAATGATAAATTCACTAGGATGAGCTTAGAGGCTCTCCAGAGTGCTTGTGAATCCAGGGAGTTAGACATTTAGGATAAGTCTAGGGCTGAGCTGATAGCTGCCCTGGTGGACTACCAGACTGATTGTGAAGCTCTTGAAGGGGGGGGGGTGCAACCACTGAGGACCCTGCCCCTGGGGTTGTTACTGAATCTGTGTCTGGGAGTGCTACCACTCCTGCTGCCTCTATTCCGAACCCCAGCAATGTAGCTTCAGGGAATCACTTGGAACTTGAATTATTTAGGATGAAATTGGCCTATGACTATAGAAAATTGGAACCAGAAGCTGAACTTAAGAACGAGGAGTTGGCACAGCAAGTGATACTGAAGAACAGGGATCTTGAACTCAAAGACAGAGACCTTGTACTTAAAAACAAGGGCACTGAATGTCAGAGAATCCAGCTAGAGAAAGCTAGAGTGGAGACTTCAGCAAAACCAGTTGAGAGTGGCAGGTCCTTCTCCCCCTGCACTTCTCCTTCTCCCCCTGCACTTCTCCTTTTCCCATTACCTCTGCACTTGCGCGATCTGAATGACACCTGGCCTAGTAGGATCGTTTGTCTGTCTTCCCCTTGTTTCCCCCCCTCCCTGCCTCGTCGCGCCTTGAAACACTCGTGTATAGGCGCGTTACAAATACCATATCATATCATATCATATGAAAAGTTTGGTTGGTGTGTATGTGGAGGGTCTCTCCAGATCTAACACTAGAGCAGCAGAGGGCCTGCAGGGCTTTGCTTCGGCAGTATGCCTCTCTGTTCTCACTGACACCAGGCCTCACCCCGTGGTGCATGCACAAAATTGGCACTGGTGACAGTGTACCTGTCAAAAGCAGGTGCTACCGAATGTCGGACACGGTTAAGAACCACATCCAGGCTGAAGTCGCCAAGATGTTGGATCGGGGTGTTATTGAACCCTCAACCAGTCCCTGGTCCAGACCAGTGGTCCTTGTCCCCAAGGCAAGTTCCCAGGCAGTTACCAAGGATTGGCGGTTCTGTGTGGACTACAGAGGAGTCAATGCTGTCACCAAAATTGACGCGCACCCATTGCCCAGTGCTGATGAGCTCATGGACACCATAGGTGCTGCCAAATTTGTGAGCACCTTTGATCTTACCTCAGACTATGTGGCCTACTTAGACGACATTGCTGTCTACAGTTCCACCTGGGAAGAGCATTTGACTCATTTGGATAAGGTGTTGCAGGCCTTGAAAAGGGCTAATCTCACTATGAAGGTCACCAAGTGCCAGATAACTCATATGGTCATGAGGTAGGAGGGGGTTGAATCCAACCTCTTCGCAGTGAAGTACAGGATGTACATGACTGAGAGACTCCCACTACTTGAACCCAGGTGAGAGATTTCTTTGGGCCACACTGGTTATTACCGTAACTTCATGGCGGACTATGGAAGCATAGCTGTCCCTCTGACAGTTCTGACTTCGCCCAAACAACCGAGGAAGGTTAATTGGACTGAAGACTATCAGAGGGCCTTTATTGGCTTGAAGAAAAGTCTGTGTAGGGCACCTATGTTGTGTGCGCCTGACGACAGCAAAAGCTTTATCGTTCAGACTGATGCCTGCAACACCGGAATTGGAGCTGTCTTGTCCCAGTTAGATGACAAAAGGAGGGAACATCCTATCATATTCATCAGTAGGCAACTCAGGGGTAGAGAACATAGGTGGGCTACTGTTGAAAAGGAATGTTTTAGCATAGATTGGAGCCTTAGGGTCCAAACAGACTATAAGCCCTTAAAATGGCTTATGCAGATGAAGGGTGAAAACCCGGAACTGCTCAGGTGGTCCATTAGCCTGCAAGGGCTAGACTTCACCATTGAGCATTGGCCAGGGAAGAGTCGTGACAATGCGGATGGCCTTTCCAGAAGGTAGGCTGACTGTCTGGATGAAGGTATCAATCTCGTGGGTGATAAGACCACCGTAACCTCAGTTTCTGGGGCGACTGTGATGCTGGAAATGCATTTGAGGGACAAGGCCTCTGTATCCTTGTACTGTAGTCCTTTTATCATGTGTGTTTTGTGTTATTTTCTGCACAGGAGTTCATGGGGAACTCCTGGCAGTGCAGCTCTTCCTCTTTTTGGTTTGGTGAACAGACCCTCGGGATACCCTTATGGCACCCATGGGTGGGGATACAACCCTGTACCCCTAGTGTGTGTTTTTGGGCACGTGGTGGCAGCTCCATGCTTAATTTGACAGGTGCTCCGAGTGTCCTGCATTTTGGGATACCCAAGCCCTGCCCTTGGAATCAGTTGATTCCTGATAGGAGAAAAGATGGCCCCTGTGGCCTCTTGCTTTCTATTGTCTGTTACCTTGTTTTCCCAAAGAAGTGGGAAGCCATGACTCTGTCCCTTCCCCTGACTGGCTGTTGGGTGGAAGTTCCATATATAGTATTGTGTGGGAAGTCCAGGGCAGACTGGCTGGAGCCTTCCCAATGACTATGTTGTGGGTATGCCCTTGGGGTGGGACCTGGGTGAATGGAGTGTGTGACGAATACGCATTTCATGCTATGGGTATCTAGTTTCTGGTGTGTGACACATTGAATGAAACAGCCCTGCCCGAAACTGATATGAATGCAGTGTGGAGTGCTGAATGGCTGCGCACTTGTCCCAATCGACATTCCTTGTTGTGAGTGTCTGGAGGGAGAAGAATGGCCTGAATGCACTGTGAGCCTGATTGGATGCATGCCTGACTGAATGCCCTTCTGAATGATTGGTTGCCCTAGTGTGACCCAGCAGAGTGAATGAGAGACCAGACAGTATATCTGGGGACCTCTCACTGATGAAAACTGTTCAGAAGCTGAAGTCGAAACTTGATGCTTACTCTCAAAGCCGTGCCGGATGAAGAAGAATTGCTGCTGCTTTCCTTCCCCACAATCTGAAAGCTGTCGTCCCATCGAGGGCTGATCCAAGAGAAGACCTGGCTAGGAGACCTCTTCACGAGCCACGAGGGACCATCGTGCACCAGCCAACTTTCACCAAGTCTCCCTGGAAGTCAGTCATCAAAAGGCTGCTGACCACAGGCAAGGACCGCAGAGGAATCTGAAGCGAAGGGCCCGGACATTGAAATCCATTGCCGTGACAACCATCATCGCTGACCGGAGCTGCAACGCTCCATTGCATAAGACATTGACTTAAGTACTCCCTTGCTCATCACCGTCGACCGCTTTGTCCAGCCGGAGAAAGTCAAGGTTGCTGATGAACTGAGGAGAATCCGCCAATGGGTTTCCCGCAACCCGAAGTCCTCAAAGATACCAACGAAGATCCGAAAGCCAGCTGTGGTCGGGTCTTAATCGCTGACGCCATATACGCTGATGACCCGAAGCACTTGCTGGGCCTACGTTCCTCATTGACTCTTTGCGGCTAAGAACCATTGTCGTCGAGGTGCACCGCATGCCTCATCTTCGCAGGACGTCCACAACCAATCGTCGACGAGCACCACAAGGACCAAAGCTGCTGCCACTACAACACTGTTCACCCCTTTCTTTGAGGAATCTCAACGATCCGTGGCTCCTGTCTTAAAGGCAATTCACTCAAGAAGCATCCGTCGACAACCCGTCATCGAACTCTGCTAAACTAGGTACATTGGGGTAGTAGAACATTTTTAGAAGGAGATCGACTCTGCTAAACAATATATGGACTGTGCTTGTCAGTATCCTATTTGCAGGTTGCCCAGGTGGGAGGATCACCACACAGATAACTGTGTCTAGGTAACGGGACAAAGTATTCTGCCAATTGTTTAACCACTTGTTTACCTCTCAAGTCTATGGTTCATAACTTTTGCTACCGATTTGTATGCCATTTGGAACTGTCATAGAAATTGTAAATTTATCATTATAGTATTGCATGAGCACAAAGTGTGCTATTGTATGTGTATATAACTTGAACCTTATTTATATAAAGAACTGTGTTATCACTAACAGTGAATGGACATTCCTTTGTGGGGGCTTGGGGACTACACTGTACTTAAGAACTAGCTTGCATCACCTTCTGAGAGTTTAAGCCTTGATTGCTCGTCCATAGCTACCGAATAGAGACTCTTGGGTGGGGTGCCCTGTGCTTCTTCTCGGCCATAGAGAGGGCAGGAGTACAGAAAACCCCTCTTCAGTCTTTACACAGGTGTACTGTGAAAGCCCCAGTATTTACAACAGAATACTGCATGAAGACCTAGGTAACATCCAGGTGCCCAGCACGATCATTCAATACGTAGACGACCTTCTGGTTTGCAGCAACAGCAAGCAGAGCTGTCGAAGGGATTCATCGCACTGCTACAGTTGCTAGCAAACAAGTGTACAAGGTGGACAAGAAAAAGCTCCAGTACTGTTTGTTAGAGGTGCTCTACTTATGGCAACTCATCTCCAAAGATGGCAAGAGAATAATTTCAGACAGAGCATTTGCAGTGCATGCCACTCCAAAACCAAACACAATGGAAGACATGCAAAAGTTCTTGGGGCTCTCTAACTATTGTAGGGCATGGATTTTAGTTTATGTGGCGTACACATGGCTGCTCCTACATATCCTCCTTTTGGCACGAATAGGTGGCCTGGCTCCAAAATGGCCATGCCACGAGGTTCTTTCTCCTGTCCTTTGGCAATCTTGACCCCTTCAGCTTCCCAAGGTCGAGTAGACCTGGGTCAGTCCTTATTTGGTCATGCATTTTCCCGCGTATCCCAATGCTTTTGCAGGCTTCTCCATGCCTTGTGTTTGTGCCTCCAGAATGTGGGCTGGCATGTCTGGTCCCAATACACATCCTGGGTGCCAGAAAATCTGGAGTGTCCTGAATGCCTGAGACCACCATGGTCTGTGATTGGTCCTCGTATGGAGTGTGCGTCTGTGAGCAGATCTCCCATCGAGTTCTCTCCGTTTTGGCGCAAAGGGAACTTTGGATAAGAGGAGGCTGGAAACACCACTACCAGGTCGATCTCCTGAGTTCTCATTGAACAAAGGATAGGATCCAAGTATCCTGCAACTACGAAGCTGAGTCGAGGAACCTCTGGTGACCCGCTGGAAGGTTTGGCACCCTGAGGCTGCTGTCGTCCCGTGGGACCCCTCTGCATCTGGTCGTCCTAGAAGGTCTGCGAAGACGCTTCGACCCATTGGAATAGTGGGACCAACTATTCTCAGCACCTTCACCAAAACCTGCAAATAAGCTTTCTCAGAAGTGTCCCTGGGCCAACCAGTGGGCTGACCAGCTTACGCAGGACCTTTGCTCTTTCTCCGCCATCATTTCGAGGAGGCCCTCGAAACTTGGTATACTGCTAGCTCTGTGTCCACGGCACCGTCACACCGAATTTCGTACAGGTCAGAAGTGAGACGAGTGCACCCGGACCAGAGTAAACGCGGTTACCGTGTTGCCCTGCTGCGGCAACGTCCTTTGCAAGTCCACTGCATTTGTGACCCTCTTTCCCCTGAAGCCTGCTGCAGTGAAACTGGGCCAATTCATCCACCCGGAGCGGAGAAATATTCGCTGGATCTCAGGAACTAAAAGGTGCCGAGACGTGCTTTTTGCTGCATTCGAACCTGCAACCAAATTGGACTAACCTGCCGAAGTTTGGGTCTCCTTGCCTCAGGGACCGGTGAGTAATCAATATCCCAACCGGTGGCCCCTAGCACCAGAGCCCATCTTTACGCACAAGTGGCCCCTGGAGGCTCCTCTCCTGTCCACTGCTATTGCAAAATAGCGACTCCATCCAGAACTCTCGAACTGCCTCTGCCTTCAAGTGGAGGTCCTTCTTGAATAGTGGGAACTTATTCTTCATCGCCTTATCCACCTTCCCGAGTTGCTAGAGACCCCTGAAGAGATCCTGTTTTGCCCATTGGAACAACCGTGTGCATTTGCACTGCATGTACTACTGAGCTCAAGGCTACCCTCTTCTTAGGGGTTGCACTGCCTCTTAGTTAGGTGAATAACTGATGTTGAACCGGGCCTAAAGATTAACTGCACTGCCTGTCTCCTTCTCATCTAGGTTGTCAATATATTTCGTGCAGTCACCCCTTTAGACCCCCCTGGTCTTCTATATATATTGTATTATGTGTGATGTATTGGTTTACTTAGGGTTACTGTGATTCTTTGCTATGGTCTATGTTACAAAGGCCATGTAATAAATGTATCTATATTTTTAATATAGCACCTGTCTGGAGTAATTTGTAAGTGTCCTTGCTCTATGTGCTCATTGAGGTCCTTCAGTCGCCCTCAACCCCCCTGAGACTTAGTCTTGACCGCCTGCCATAGCTACCCTGATTGGTCTGGCTTGTCCAGAGGTTACCCTGTTCCAAGAAACTAGGATGGCCTTCTGAACCTCTGCCCCTCCTGGACAGAGTTCAGAGATCTTTCTTAACAGTGCTCAGTAACATTGTACGTTGAACACTCGCTGTTTGCAATATTAGATCGATCAAAATCCACCCTCACCACACCTAGAGCATCGGCAAACAAAATAATATTGTCCAGCCCCATATCCATGTGGTGCGGTGTAGAACAGTAAGTCCTGCCACATTGCTCACAGAGCCATGCACTGCTGAGGATATGCAACAACACAACTGTGCAACATATGAAAGAGGAAGGTAACAATATCCTCAAAGCCAAAGCCAGCCCCTTAGCAGAAGGAGAAATACTTTTGTTGATGGGTCAGTATCAATTGACCAAGACACAGTTGAAAAACATGTTGGGGCAGCAGTGGTGCGACTAGAAGAAGGGGAACATGAAGCCCTCAAAGAAAAGATTAGCTAGGAACTATTCCTCACAGGCGGCAGAACTTATCACACTCATAGAAGTCATGCAGGCTTCAAAAGGGTGTTATGTGATGCTGTATTCAGACTCTGCCTACGTCACCAAAACGGTGCATGCAGGTCTGCCCCGATGGAGAAGGAGGGGGTTCAGAAGAATGGATGGCTCCCCAGTGCAACACTTTGATTTTCTGAACGCATTGATTTCGGCCTTCGCAGAGACTTCTGTAGTGGCGGTTGTTAAATGCATAGCACACACCCAAAAAACACAGACAAAATATCATTGGGAAACGCAGCCACGGAGGAGGCAGCACTGAAAGCACCATGCTGTCACGATCCATGCCCCTGACGCCCTCAGGTATAACAGCCCCCTGGCAGCAGTGGGGCTAAAGCCCTTCACACTGGCCCCAAGGGTCTTAAAACTCCATCAGAAATATACATGGAGTCTGTCCTGGCGCCTTTGTCGCCAATCTCATTATCAAGAATAAAGCAATACCAGTTTTGGACCTTTATCCAACATGGAGGCCTATTACACAGCTCAGTTCTTTAGAACCAAGCCATGCGGTCTAGTGTTTTGGGTGTGGTTGGGCCTGGAACTACTTGGCCTGGAACTATTTTACCTGGGCTATTTAAACCACACCCAAACAGCAGAACACGCTTCGCGTTATTCTGCACTCCTGCAGCGTAACGCTCACTGTGTCCAGCTCCTGCTCATCTGCTTCTCCGGTGGCCCAATCCTGAAGCCCCAGATCCGGATTCCATTAATAACCTGGAAGAACAAGAACAGCATTAGCGAGCAAGAACACTTACCTGTCAAGTAACCGGTCTTGAATCCATCCTGCGCTTCGCTTACCTAGCCCATCTCCGGAGTTCGCCGCAACCTGCAAAGGTTAATGAAACCAGGACAGCATTAATAACATTTCTTACCTGGGCAAGCAGCGAGTCCTGGCAGCACCCTGCGCTTCTCTTACCTCACCCATCTCCCGGTTTCACCGCAACCTGCAAGGGAGAAGGAACAAGGTCAGCATTAACAAATCACTTACCTGGACAAGCAGAGCTTACATCGCTCATCTCAACCTGTACAAGAAGAGAAGAGAACACAGGTTAGCAATTAACATCAATAAACAGCGCAGCGCTCCACGCATCAATAACTCACTGTGGTCTTCGCCCTCCACGCGGCAACACTGAGATCGCAACCATCCCTGTGAAAACAAAAAGAGACATTGTTAGGGAACAGCGTAGTGAATCAAGATGTTATATACATTATAACTCACCAGGAAAACAGTAAGGTGAGTCGGAGTCACAGCCGGTCTGGACTCGACATAAGGGCACACGGACCAGTGAAGCAACTAGGTCCACGGAACGCCCGCACCAACCATGCGCCCCTGCACAGAGACACAGGACGGAGAGTTCAATGCACAAAAACCTAAGGTGAGCAATAAACCCAAGGGAGGGGGTTTGGACCAGAGGG
Source organism: Ambystoma mexicanum (assembly GCF_040938575.1). Classification (NCBI taxonomy): domain Eukaryota; kingdom Metazoa; phylum Chordata; class Amphibia; order Caudata; family Ambystomatidae; genus Ambystoma; species Ambystoma mexicanum. The sequence goes on along the minus strand of NC_090922.1, from coordinate 487,190,688 downwards.
AGGTGGGAGTCCACCCATCACAGAACCAGTATCTTAACCCTCCATTCTCTTGTTATAGGTGCTACCCAACGTCTGGCACATAACCAAGCAGAGAGGGGTCGGGATAGCGCTTAGACCTCAATCCAGTATCGTGTGGCACCCCGTGGATACCATGTGAGCGTAACAGAATGCGAAGCCTCAAATAAAACATCCACCTGGGCGTCATGGAAACATCAGAGACTGACCAACTAGCCCAGTTACTGGGAGAATTACGGGCCGAGGCGCACTCCACCCAGCAAGAAACCAACGCCCTTAGGAGTGAGTTGATTGTCACCAAGGACCGCAAAGATGAATTAGCCAGACAATTGCTCCAAACACAGGCTGGGCAGGCTCTGTTGCCAGGAAGTACTCCGTCGGTTCCAGCCACATCCATCAATCCAGTGCAGGAGGTCCTTCCTGGGGCATTTCCTTTGGCCCCACCGGAACGTTTTATGGGGGACCCAAGAAAATATGCAGTATTTTTTTTGTTTTGTTTATAGCTGATAATCAACTTTACAATAATGTTATACAGTACAAAACTTTAAAAGTGTTAAATACAAAGAATAATTGTTAACAAAAAATGTTCTTTTATTTCCGTCCTATTACAGTAATATACCAAGTTACAAACTGATTTTTCGTCTCCCTGTTATACAGATATCAGACATTTGCTTTTTCACTGGGGCAACAATTCAAACACTTTTTCCAAGAATTTTTTTATGGCAATGTGAATTGACATACGATTAGTTGAGAAAAATACGTTCCATTTTTCTTCCTCATTAAAGGTAGTAAACTGCATGTAATGCTTAGTTAAGTATATTTCTCTTTTAGCTGCTAATTCGACACACTCTAGCATAATATGTCTTAGAGATTCCCTGCCGTTTGGATTTTTACAGAATCTACAAGTCCCAGTTAAATCATGAGTAAAGTTGCGTTTAGCCATCATCTCTCCTGTAGGCCAGAGATTGTACGGGAAACGTAGGGTGGCTGAACGCAAGGCCACTGATGGATAACGAATTAGGAATGGTTCACATTGCCCAAATTTTTCATTGCAAAAGGGTTAGCTCTAAATTCCTTGTATTTGCAGCATAGTTCTCATGTTTTTATCCAGTCATAGAGGTATTATTTCCTCTTGGCTCTAGTTGGATCCTCTAATAGCATATGTAGCGAGAGATCTGCTGCAGCCATTATGTCAAAAACTGCTGTTTTACTTTCATTAGAAAACAAATAGTTTGATTGTAACATAAACACGAAAGGGATGCAAGTAGAGTCTCTTGTGTGCCTGCCAATAAACATTTCCTTAGTAATGTGCATTGTCGCCATTGGCATTTGATCATTAAAGATAACAGACCCAACTCATGTTGCACAAACACCACTGGAACACATTGCAGCAGATTTAGGACCGATCTCCAATATTTCCCCTCGAGTTTTTGCAAGATGTTATTCTCTAGATTAAGCCATGTTTCCAGTCCATATAAAAGTATCGGAGTTGTTTTTTGTTTATAATAGGTTATGACTGGGGTAATGGAGAATTTGCAGTATTTCTGTAGAATCACTTTAGTTTGGGAGATGGCAGTCATAACTTTGGAATGTAAAATTTGTACATGAGCTTCATTACAGTGTTTGTTATCAATTCTCATGCCCAAATAAGTATATTGTACTACAACTTCGAGTTCTGCTCCCTGCAACTACCAGTGGTGTTTGTTTGATCTATGTCTAGGAGCATTACAGATCATGATCTTAGATTTAGCAATATTGATTGTGAGCTGGTTGGATATCATATAATCAGCCAATGCTTCCAGTGAGTTTTGTAGACCAATTGGGGTCTTAAAGATTAGAAATAGGTCATTGGCATACAGTTCAGCTATCATTCTTTCACAAACCAATCTAGGAGCATCGGTGTTGACATCAAGAAATATCTCAGGCATGTCAAACAAAAAAAAGTTAAATAGGGCTGAGGCAAGGATACAACCTTGCCTCAAACCTCTATCAACTTTTATAGGTGCCGAAAGGGTGCCCTCGATGTTCAGGCGCACCTGCATTATATTATTGGAATGAAATTCGTGGATAATGTCCAGGATAGTCTCTGGACATTTAGCTTTTTGTAATTTCTTGATTAATAAAACTCGTGAGATTGAATCGAAAGCAGCATGTACGTCAATGTATGCCAAATACAAGGGTTGTTTTGATTTTTTGAATTCATGTTGATTGCGTAGAGAGACATGAGATTGATGGCTGTGCCCATGCCTGCCACGAAGCCAGTCTGATGAGGATCGCGTTTCATTTCTTGCTTGGTCCACAGGTTGAAGTCCCGTAGCACAAAGTGAGAGAAGATTTTGCCCATTACATTTGTTAAAGAGATGGGTCTATAGTTTTGAGGCCTGGATCGATAGCCACTTTTGTAAATTGGTATGACTACCAAGGAATGCCAAGAGGCTGGAATTGATTTATTTTGAATAACATTAGTGAAGATATTGTGTAGCACTATGGACCAGCTAGTAGGATTGGCTTTGAGTATTGCATTACTTAAGCCATCCGGTCCAGGTGCACGAGATCCACTTGATTTCCCAATGAAGTATTCAATATCTTCAGCAGGCATCTGAATTTGCCAAATAGGGCAGGCTGTGGATGGACATAAGTTGTTCTTTTGTTCATCTATTTTATATAGGTTTCTAAAATGCTGTAGCCATTGTTCTTCCATAACACTGTTTGTTTGGGCTACTATTTGGGTGTTGCCTGTAGTGTTGCTTAGCATACCCCATATAGCAGCTGTGTTTTTCGAGCTCATGGCTCAGCATATTTTCTCCATCGCATTGGAATCTCATCGCTTTACGGCTTCGAGTCCAATTCCTATATTGGCATTTAATTGCTTTTAAGGCCTTCGCTCTTTCTTCTTCAGGTAATTTAAGAATGATTTTGTTATTCTTTCGTAATTCATTTTGTTTTATTTTTCGCTCTAGATCAAAAGGCTGTTTTCGCTGTGATCCTGTGTTTAAAATTGGTTTACTAGGTATCCTGAAGGTCTCAAGTGCTGACATATACTGACTATTTCCGCAGCTTGCAAGATTTTTTAACAAGATGGAATTTAGCATAGATAGACGATGGCCATTCCATTGAAAATGGGTTTGTTATTCACCGATAAGTTTCGCATAAAAATTCAGCTTAGTTTGTGTTTCATTGCAATCCCACTCACAGTTCAATATTAGTATTTTATGATCACTGTAAAGTTGATCAATTATTTCAAATTTGTTTGCTTGGTTGGCCGGCTTCCCCATGACCTCCGACATGCAGCCATAGTGGTGATCCCGAAACCCGGGAAGTCGCCAGAGCTTTGTGCCTCGTACAGACCAATCTCCCTTATTAATGGGGAGGCTATGGTCCTAGCCTGTGTCCTCACTATGGACTTCTGGGGGCCATCCACTCCCTGGTCTACCCAGACCAATGCGGCTTTATGCCATAAAGGTCCACTCGGATGAACCTCCGGAGGGTGCAGCTCGCCATAGACCAAGCCGCTAAAATAGATGACCCACTCGCACTATTGGCGGTAGATTTTGAAAAAGCTTTCGACTCGGTGGGATGGTCTGCCCTCTGGTCTATTATGGAAAGGATGTGATTTGGCACCAACTATATGGCATGGGTCAAACTGTGAGGGTCAACAGAACTTCCTCCAGGACCTTCCGGCTCGGACGGGGCACCAGGCAGGGCTGTCCCTTTTCCCCCTTGCTGTTCATACTGGCCATAGAACTGCTGGCGATTCGGCTAGGGTCATCAACGGAGTGGTCCGGATTCGCGTGGCCGTGGGGTGGGGAAGACCGGGTCTCACTCTATGCAGACGATCTGCTGGTCTACTTGAGCAATCCCAAGTCCTCATGTTCGGCGGTAACGAACATCCTTAACCAGTATCAGTCCTTCTGCGGCCTAAAACTAAATACCCTCTTCAGGGCGGCGACAACGCAATTCCCCAGCAATGCCCCTATTCGGTCTCCATCCAGAACTTCACGTACCTAGGTATCACTATCAGTCATACATTCGCAGAGTTTACCCGCCTAAACCTGCAACCGGTGATCGACAGATTTATTACAGACGTTACCCACTGGCAAGCTCTCCCACTGACATTGTTGGGACGGGCGGCTCTGTTTAAAATGCTGTCTCTCCCACGCTTACTCTACGTTCTCCAGAATGCCCCCCTACACATCCCTCACACAACCTTCAGGGTCATAGAGATAGCCCTTTGAGGACTCATCTGGAGCTGGAAACAACCCTGCATAGCACTGACAACCCTACAGCGATCAGTTTGGGAAGGAGGTATCAGGCTCCCATGCCTCCGAGCATACCATTGGGCCGCCCAACTAGGGGTGGCGAATGATAGGCTCCACGGGGACCCAGGGCTCCCACACATAGGAGGGGAGATTAAAAGTTGGGGGACGATCACACCCCTGTGGGTGCTTTATGGGCCCGAAGGGGACATGGCCAGCCTGTCTGAGACGTCGAGGCAGATTTGCAAGGTCCTGGCAGAAGCCACCCGACACATGGGCTGGGAAGGGAAACCTACACTGAACCAACCTCTCTGGAATAATCACACATCCCGGAAATCCTCAGAATGGGTCATTTTGTAAGGTGGAAGGAAATGGGGATACGAACCCTGGCAGACGTGGTACAAGAGGGGCACATAGCAACATTCACTGATACACAAGATAAGTTCATGCGACCCCCGACGGAAAGATTCAGACACATGCAACTCACGCACGCCAACCAGACCCAATTCCCAACACCAGCAGATGTTCCCAAATGCTCCCCCCTGGAGCCAAACATGCTGCACACTGGGATACCGGCAAAAGTCACATCAACACTCTACCAGGTAATCACTGCCTTCGGGACACAAGAACTCAATGGACTCTGGGAAAAATGGGAACGGATAGTGGGCACGCTAGCAGCAGAAGAATGGGTGGAGGCCCTGATGTCCCCTCGGGAGATTGGGATAGACTCCAGGCTCTGCTTAATACAACTCAAGATACTTTATCAAGCATATTCCTCCAGGACCTCCCCCCCACAGGTGTTCCCCCCAAACCACCCCAGCGTGCGCAGGGTAGTAGCAATAATGTGGTGACCGCTCTCCCCCCTTTTTTTCCTTTTGCCTTTGAATACTGCTTACCATTGACCAGCTAATGTGACCTGTTTATGTTATGTGTTATATGTTTAATAAAAAGAACTGTTAAAAAAAAAATGTTTGCTTGGTTATGTCCGGTTTTGTCAACGTAGATGAAGTCAATTGTACTATTTGTATTTCCTCTGGACAAGGTTGCTCTGGCAGGTATGTCTCCGGGTATAGCACCGTTGACAATAGCAAGGCCTCTTTCTAACCTTAATGAAGACCACTCGAACAAGTTAATCTGATGGTATGAGGTCTTATCAAGGCAAAGTAAATTAAGGTCTCCTGCCAACACTATATTGGTGACAAGCGAGTCCAACGCTACCACATCTAATTGGTGTTTGAGATCTCGAAAGAATTTGGAGTCTGTTATTCCACTAGGCTTTCTATAAATGTTCATTAAGGCTATTATGCGTTTGAAATGGCGAATGTTGACAAGTTGCAGAAAGTCATTCGGTTCAGCCCAGGATTGAATAGTGAATCCTGCACTTATTTTTATGGCCACCATTAGGCCTGACATCGGCCGACCTTTTGTAGCAGCAATGGCTGGCAGTAAGAGGACATCATAATCATTCCACGCTGGTTCCTGCAACAGCCAAGTTTCTTGCAGCACCAATATGTTGCAGTCCGCAAGACAGTTCTCAATGATCTCTCAAAATGGGCATGACCATGAGTGTTCCAACTCACCAATTTAATATGACGAGTGCCTTTGTCATTTCTACAAAATGTGATGGTTATGCTTGGTTGGCTAAATCTGACGTCTGTGGCGCTGAATTCTGGCAGATCGATGTGTACTTCTCAATTGTTGGTTTGATCATCTTGTTTGATGACATATTTTCTGGATCTTGTTGGATAATAAACCCAAGATTGAATAGCTCCACTCTCGCCATCCAAATCACATTCGAGACCAAGCCTGAAGGAATCCATAATCTCACCATTTCTGGCTCGTATAGATTGGGAAATTCTACCTTTGCTATATCGACTGTGGTGACGTCTCCCAGGATGGTAGAGTCTTTGAAAATGCTCAAGATATTAGCCCGACACAATGTAAACTGCTTGAAAGGAGCTGGCCGGCACTTCACGATTACTGTGTGTTGAGCTTTTTTGATTTTATTTGTCTCTGGATTCATCTATCCATCACGAACCACGGGCGGCATTTTGATTTCTTGATTTGTTTTGGTATGTTTTAAAGCCGCCGATCATAGATTTCCTTCAGTGATGTGTTGCATAGACATATTGGATCCCGTTTGTTGCGAGCATCTGCAATCCTTGTTCATTGTTTTGGAATCTCCAGATCGATTTCGTTGTAGGTGATGTATTCTCTCCGATCTGGGATGCCAAATAGGCATCAACCGCATCTCGGATTTCTTTGGATCGAATTTCGTTGTCCAAGCCTACTTCTTGATTAACCCGATTCGAGATTCTGTTAGTATCTTTCTGATTCTTCTTCTTCGGGAACAACTGGGGTATCTGTTTTTGGCTATCCTTAATAGTCACCTGTTTTTTCTAGTTTTCTAGTTCAGAGACTAAATTTTCCAATGGCGGATGAACGGTTGGTCTTGACTCATCTTCACGGGGTACTACTGCATTGGGTAAGTTCCGCATGTTTTTGTATTTGTTGATTACAGCTGGACTTGGATTCAGTTTTTGCGCCAGTTCGTTTTTTAATGAATTGACTAACTGAAGATTTGGTACAGCTACTCACTTGTTTGAGGTTCTTTGATTTTTTGGTTTGACTTATTTTTATTTTTGTTATTGATTTTTTTCTCGTGGTTAATTTTTGAAGCGGAATTGTTTCCCCAATCTGTTTGGAAGATGTCATAGGTTTATGGATTTGTCGATTGATTGGCTGAAAGAGGGTTGCCTCCTTTGGAGGCTTACCTTTCTCTGTGACAAGACGTATCACTTCATCAAATGTTGGCACTCTTTGGGGGTTTGTTGCTTCAAGTCTTCTTGTATTGGTTCACTGTATTGCTCGCCCAGAGTGCACGGACAGTCATTAATCACCAGCGCAATTGCAGAGCCAATACGTTGAACGCAGGTAGACAACGCAATGACTTACAACCACACGCACGCTTAGAAAATAATGAGCACTTATACGGCTATTTATTCAAAGCTTGGAAGCAACAAGTGATAACACAGAAATAAATCACAGAAGAGACAGAGAATTCAAAAGAAAATACATCACTGTGGGCGTAACTGAATCCCTAATCTCGCCAGACGCGGCTGGAAGACCGGGGTAATAGCCAGGCCGAGAGCACAACAGCCCACAGGTGTGCCGGACAAAGGCGTCCCCCTTCCGACTGAGGTCTTTGTACTTGTACCGTCTGACCGTTGAGGGGTTCCGCATATATGCACTCCTCAAAAAGGGGTGGTAATTTCTCGAACCTTCTGGCAATGCACTTGCGCATTCATGGGTAACCGTTGGTTGCCAGCTGGGTCAACCGACAGTAACCTCAAGGAGCAAAGCGCTTCCCTCTCCTAAGAACAAACGCCACGGAAAACAGTCCCATGACTCATAGCAAGACAAAACCAGCTTTCCCAGCAGAATGTCCTTGACTGCATACCAGGTTTGGAAAGCATGTTTTCTTCAGCAAAGTAAATTCAGCTCTCAGCAAAGTAAGTACAGTTTTCATTGAGGCATGGAGTAAATATCCATTATGGCTCTGAGTGCCCCCAGAATACACTGCGCACCAGCGCCATGTTTTAGCTCAAGCATAACAATTCCACCCTTGGATATTTATCTTCCATAGCCCAGTGGCAGAGGAGCCGGTCTCTGAAACCGACGAAATATTAAAACTAAGTTGGGAATGCATTGAATTCAACAACAACAAGCTATTATGATAGCTAATATAATGCAAATACAAGCAAATGCGTAACGCAGTGTACCCCCAATATCAGGAATCCATGAAAATAACCAATCCCACCAATTCCCAGTATGATCTTGGGACACTTGAGAAATGAGATCCCTCAAACCTCGAATATGACTATCAATGGATCATGAATGGTCACTTAGATTGAAACAACACATACCTTCAACTGCGTTACAACCTAAATTATGCTTTAGCAATAGATAATCAACAGCAGCCCTGTTTTACAAAGTTGCTTTTCTAATAACTTTGCTATGAAGGAGTAACTCTTCTTATGCTTGAGAAGTATGATTGAGTCCTTTGACTGCTAAACATGCTAATTTGATCAAAGATGTGTAACCCCCAGTAGCTAAACCCTAAACTCCCAGTAATGAAAGGGTTAATGCTAGAACCTCAGCTTCTGATAGCAAATGCACATGTGAATCACAATCGGGGGATAGACCCACAGACTCAAAAGTTGACCTTTTGCCTCGAGATATCGCTGGGTGTTAAGGGAACATCATTAGTCCTAATCGAGTTAAGGCACATGGACCTCCGGTGTTAGGCAGAAACCTGTGCAGTTCCCTCTGGGACCACTGCAAAAGATTTAAGACTACAGGTGGTTGGCAGTAAACCCAATTGGTAGCAGTCTCTACCACCCACATTTACCTGGTAGCTGTGGCTGAGCAGTCAGACTTCTCTCAAGAAGAGTTAGGCAGTATACAGAGTATTCACAATAGGTCAAAAGAACACAGTAGAACAAGCAAACACTGACCAGAGCTAAAACCACATCTAGTAAAACACACTGGCACTAATATCAAGCAGTTCAAAAACACGGTCACTAAAAGATATACACTCCCTTCAACGATTAGTTAGACAAGTCTTAAGTAAAGCAACACTTATTTTCAGACAGCGGTGAGCGCTTAACGAAGATGGCACTCTAATCAATCGGTTTACAAGGGAGAGAAAGGCAGAGCAAAGATAGAAACAGATCCCAACACTTTCAGAAGAACACAGTAGGAGGAGAAGGCAGGTTAAAACCGTAAAGTCAAAGTTAACAAGGCCGGACCCACTTTAAGTGGCTCCGGTCAAAATGTGTCCAAGGACACACGGTTCAAAGTGCCCAAAAGTCTCGCAATAAGTTCAGAAAGAGTTGGACCAAAAAGAAAGGGACCAGTTAGATGGTCAAGGCGGCCAGCCCAGTCCAGAAGGTTAAGGGGTTATTGTTACCTTGTAGCAATCTTTAGAAAGGGAGGCCTGGCGGACACGGTACCTTAAAATGGTGAGAACGCTCCAGTGGGGGCAGTTGTTCCTGGCAGCGGGTGCAAGTCGGTGCTTCGTCCGGAGGAAGAGAGGATCTCGTCAGGGAGGAAAGCAGGAGTCCGTTGCACTGCCAGGGAAGAAACCAGCCGCGGAGTTCAAAATTAAAAGGAGCGGTCCTTTTATTCGCGGTCCAGTGGTAAGTGGCTATCCGGTTGCCGGGGTGCTTGGCACGGGCAATTTGACCACAAGACGTCCTGGGATGCGAGAAAAGAAGGTAAACTGGTTGTGCCAACCAGTCAGGGGAAGAAGACTCTCCAGCAGGGAGATCTCCTCTGTCATTGGGAAGTGGTGAGTCGGTTCAGCAGGGCTCCACCGGTGGTGTCGTCATAGCAGGTCGGCTCAGCTTCTCCCTCGTCAGATTTTCAGGTCCTGTGGCGACTTCTGAAGTTCCAGTCCAAAAAGCTGTGCTTTTATGCAGCACACCCCCATTCACTCAGCCTAGCTGTCAATCAAACATGCTAAGTGGTGAGCCGGCCGGCTCACCACTTGGGCCAATCACACCAGAGTGCGACTTGAGTTACCAAGGTAACTCAGCCCAGGGTGCCTAAACCCCCTCCCACAACCCCTGTGGTACCCAGACAGAGTGGCACCACTTTTGGAGGCTTCTGTGGAGAATCCCGCCAAAAAGTGGAACAAAGGGCTCGACCTTTGGTTTGGAGTTACAGAGGCGAACACAAACGCCATTTTAAAACCGAGTTCTGGCAGAAAATACCAACCGGTGAATTAATATTAAATAAATAACCGGGGGTATGTTAGAGGCTATGTTAAAAAGTATTAGCCTCGAACAATGGGAAAATCCCATAGAGATATATTTGCGGTTGAATATAAAAAGTAGTATCCACTGCCACCAGCCAAAACTCGATGAGGGGGGACGGGACAGTGCCCCCTCGAATAACAGACCCCGGGGCAATCAAATTGCCCCTACCAGTACGTCCACAATATGATGGTTTGTACTGGTTCTGTTAGTAATTTGGGACTAGTAAAGCCAATGGTGACTTTACATGCCCTGGGAGACAGTAGTCAGTCCCAGGGTATGGAGTCTATGGTGGGGGGTCACTATAACACCCCGGTGTAACTGCACGGATGGTGCTGTGTAACACATATAGGAAAAACACATGAGACCCTATGGAGTAAAGGACCCCATTGCCCATAAAACACATTAAAATTCAAAGGAACACCACAAATCATGTCCAAGAGTGGGAGAAAAAGAGTCTCACTCTTGGCAGGAGAAAAAAACAAACTCCAGAAATCCAGCAAAGCTGCTGGGGGACTCACTAGGTTAGGAAATTCAGCCTAAACAGAGAATTCTCCCTAACACTCGGAAATGTTAGCTGGAATATAAGTGTATGTGATGTTACCACATGAAAAGAGCCATTTTGTTGGAAGTTTCACATGATTCAGATGACTGGCAGCTAACACTGTATGATTACAAGACATAGGGCCTCATTCCGAGGTTCGCGTTAAATTACTGACTTTACCGGCATGGCGGAAATACTGTATCCGCGTTGGTAGCAGGGCATAATTAGCACCATATTCCGACCTCGCGGGCACGAGCTTTCCGCCATGCCGGTAAACCCCCTGCGCCATACCGGTAAAGGGCGCGTCAAACCCCTTACCGACAACAACCGAGACGTAACTAACACCATCGCCCTCCACCTAGTGCGTAAATAGCGGTGCCCGTAATTAACGATGACCGTAAATTACGGGCACCGGTAAAAACCGCAAACGGAAATTACGTCATCGAACAGGAACGGGAAGCATCATGGCGGCCATCTTTAAAATCACAATCCATTGCAATCCTCCCCATACAGGACTCGTGGGCATATTGTGATAGGCAAAATAGACTCCAGAGACCAGCATCATGCCAAAAGCATTGAAAAAGGGTGCTGCGCGCATCAGGAAGGAGAAATTCTCCCAGGATGAGCTCCAGGTACTCATTGATACTCTGCATGAACATGCTGAGATTGTTTTCAGCAGCGACATGCGCAGGCCCACCATCCTCAGGAAGAAGGAGATATGGGAGCTGGTCTCGCAGAGGGTGAGCGCTGTCGGAAACACCCCCCGCCGCACGACGCATTGCCGCAAACGCTGGGATGACCTCCGTCTGAGGGTGCGGGCCATCCTCTCAGCAAACCGCAATCTGGCCCTAGAGAGAGGAGGAGGCCCAGCCTCACCCATAAAAATGATGCCCTGGGAGGAAACATGTGCAGAGATGATGGGCACAGAAGCCATCGAAGGCGTTGGCGATATGGATTGCGGTGATCCTTCATCAGCTGACGCAGGTGAGTGCCATGAGTGTAAACAGTACATGCATCCCTAATGCAAGTCATCGCCAAAGGCTGGTCAAGCAGTCACATCATGTTTGGGTAAACCCCCCCCCCCTCCAATGATGCCGTATCAACTGGGACCCAGGATGATGTCAGGTGCAAGGCTGACACCCATATTGGGCATGCCACACAAAAAGCTGGTCAATGTCAGTCACTACAGTACTCCGCCAACATGAGTGACCCTGCCGACAGTATGCTTTTCCCATCCAAGCAAAGATCACAGTCCCACTCAGCACCCAAATGTCACCAAAACGCTGCTATCCCATCGTAATACCATTGTCTGGAAGTAATTCTGACCCCCAGATCATTGCTCATGCTGTCTCTCTCTTGCCCCCCACAGGCACCAGTCATGAAAGTGAGGACCAGGAAGGCCCCCGGACAAGTACCTCCCGGGGCACAGGCAGGGGACAGCACACACCTGCAAGCAGGAAGAAGGCACATGCCACACCACCTGCCCCAGCAACCCCCATGGAGGGTACACAACCCCCATCCGCGGCACTGGACATGCCTGCAGTTCTGCGGGACACATGCCCCACGCAGCACCATGAGGAATCGAGTGCGTCAGGGGAGAATGCTGCCATGTGCATCCTCGATGTGCCAGGCAGCACATCACCAAACACCATCGACAACGTGGAGGAGCCCAATGACTATGTACAGAGCCCAGACACTCCCTCGTACAGCCAGGTTGCCCATAGCGACCCTGGGTCGAGTGACGGCCCAGGGCTCACAGGCGAAGGGGATACACCTGTCTGTCATGAGCCCACTTCCCCTGCAGGAAGTCCTGAAAGTCCTGCAGGCACAACAACACGGAGCCTGCCAACCACATCGCCCACATCGGCTGCAGAAACAGTGCGCTGCCAGCACCTCACGGCCATGATAGAGGAGTTTCTCCGGGACAACCGGGAATCAGGGTCGGTGCTACATAATGACCTTCAGGCCCTGGGCGAGATCATCAGTACCAGCACAAACCGCATCTGTGAGATGCTTGGCAGGATTGCTGATGCCCTGGAGGCAGCACCCCCCAGACCACAGCCCCAGCAGGAGGAGCCACCCTCCCAGAGCTCCTCCACGCAGACCAGCCCGGTCCGTAGGTCACTGCGCACGATGCGCCGGAATGGAAGGGATGCCCCAGGCTCTCGCAGTGCCCATTGACCGTGCAGCCACACACATGTGGCCAATGCTGCACTGATGGGAACTTTGTGGGGTTGTTGTGGGGGGAGGGTGAGGGGGTTGAGGGTGTGTGTGGGAGTTGGGGGGGAGGGTGAGGGGGTTGAGGGTGTGTGTGGGAGTTGGGGGGGAGGGTGAGGGGGTTGAGGGTGTGTGTGGGAGTTGAGGGGGAGGGGGGTGAGGGTGTGTGTGGGAGTTGGGGGGGAGGGGGGTGTGTGTGGAAGTTGGGGGGGAGGGGGTTGAGGGTGAAGGATCTGTTGTACACGTTTGGACATCATCATACAATACACAGTTTGGTCGATCCTACAATACAGAGTGGACATTCATTATTGTGCATGTGCCTTTTAATGTCTCACAACGCATGTAGTACATGTATCCCCACACCCAGTGTCCAATGCCCTGTCATCCTCACCCCCTCAGCTGACTTGTGATTCAGAAATATTGCTCGATCAATGCTTGTCGCACGGAACGTCCCTCCCGTGCATCGGCACCATGTTGCTGTTCTGCCATTCCTTCCTCCACCTCCTCCTCCTCCTCATCTGGTGGCAGCAGTCCCACGTCAGGGGGCAGTGGCACGTTCCGACGGATGCACATGTTGTGCAGCATTACACATGCCATGGTGATCTTGGACACCTTCTCATGGCTGTAGATGAGGGCCCCACCTGACCGGCTGAGGCAACGGAATCGTGCCTTCAGAAGGCCGAAGGCCTGCTCTATGACCACCCATGTATGGGTATGAGATCTATTATAGTCCTCCTCGTGCCTGTTTTGGGGGTTGCGGACCGGGGTCATGAGCCACGGTTTCAAAGGGTAGCCAGCATCACCTGCATGAGAGTGGAATGAAGGTAAGTGTTAGTACATTCATGGTGGAGAACTGTGCTAGTCTTACATTGCAGCGGGTGATGACTGGCCATGCACACATGTCCCTGGATACAGTCAACCCATTACTGGTCCGGCCATGTGTGCTGGCCAATGGAATGATGGAGGGGGTAGCTTCTCCCTGATGGGTCATGGTGCGCACTCATGTCTTGTTGCATGTGCATCGTTAATGCATGCAGCAGTGTTGGACTGCATTAATTGATGACTTGCATGAGACCTGCTGTAAGGGTGTGTTGGTAGTAGTTGGTAGCATACCCTTCATTCAGCACTGATCCCTATCATGGTGATTGGCAGCTATCCTATGGAGGTGCCGAACCAGTCACACGCAGTAGGATCCCTGTCAGACTAACCTCTATGCACTCCCATGGATGACTGTCCTTTGTGTTGAGATGCAGGAGTCAGCGACATGGTGCTATTGCACTGCATGGTGCACGATGGCCTTACGGTGTGTAAGGTCCACCGATGTGTGGTGCATGTGTTGTGGTCTTTGGCCAGGGTAACTGTTTGTCAGGTACCATTAGGTGTTGGCTCGTATTCACTACTGTGTGGTTAGGTGGTAATGTGGCGTGCCACTTGTCATGGGGCACAGTGTTCTGTGAGGTGCTGTAACGCTCACCTGATTCCCACGGAAGCGCGGGTCTTGGCAGGAAGGTGTCTGTAACACGAAACGTGATGTGCAGGATTCGGTTGGCTTCTGGGGTCGACCCTCTCCGCCCTGTGTGTCGAACTCGAAGGGTGAGGTTTCTGCAGGTGAAATAATATGGGGATTAAAGGTCTGGGTTGCTGAATGTCCCTATCTCTCTCTCCTCCCAGCTTGTCTGTTGAACCCCCCTCCCAGGTCAACGTGCTCACCTTAGATAGGTGAATGCTCGGCTCTCCATCTGCGTCTAGTGCAGGGTGCCGTTGCCAGTTCCTTCACTGGTGAAACGTGGGCCTCTTGACTTCAGAGGATGGGTACCGTCGTTGACTGCACGACCGGTAAGTTTCTGGACACCTTGTCTTTATAGTCTTTTATGCGTGGCACTGAAGCGCCTGGAGTTGCGTAAGTATGGCAGCGCTCTTACTGTCTCTTTCTTTGTCTTTGCAGGAGACGATGCAGAATGAAGAAATCCGGAATTCGCCGCGTGCCGGTAAGTGTTACACTGCTGTTGTCTTGGCAGGTGAAGATGCGGCGTGAAGAATCCGGAATGCACTGCGTGCCAGTAAGTAGAATAATGCTGTTTATCTTTGCAGGTGCAGATGCAGCGTGAAGAATCTGGAGTGCACAGCGTGCCGGTAAGTATAATAATGCTGTTTATCTTTGCAGGTGCAGATGCAGCGTGAAGAATCTGGAGTGCACAGCGTGCCGGTAAGTATAATAATGCTGTTTATCTTTGCCGGCAAAGGTGCAGCGTTAGACATGGCCGCTGCCGATGGATCAGGTAAGCAAGCACTGCGAGTGAAAGTTCGTTCTGCTAACCTGTTGTTTCTGGTCTTTTGCAGGTGCTGATGTTGCTCGGGTACAGGAATGGTAAGTATAATTCTTGCAGGTTCAGGATCCCAAGAAGAAATGCTGGAACAGACTCGGTGAGCGTTCTGCTGCAGATGCAGAATAACGCGAAGCACGTTTCATCAATCGGGTGTGGTTTAAATAGCCTTGGAGTGATGAGGCATCTCCTTCCACGGCCCCGCCTAGGTAAGAAAAGAGTTCCTGCTTCCAGAAGAGTTCCAGTGCTGTATCCAGGGAGTGGAGCTGCCCCACCCAGGTAAGAAAGTAGTCCCAGTTCACCGAGGACTTCTAAGAGTCTGGCAAGTAAGCAGCATGGTCTGCCGCAGGTAAGTCCACCCAAGCACCTTCACACCAATGATGAGCCCGGCGCTTCCAGTGCCGGGACCGATGCTTCTGATGAGCCTGGTGCCACCGGCGCCAGGACAAGGTCCAAAAGGTCCCTGTGGGGACCGGCTGGTGCCTAGGATCAGGGTTAGGGGCCTGCTTCCAAGGACGTTGGGCTGATCCTGGCTCCTTGGAAGCAGTGATCATGACAGTATCCCCCCTCAAGGCCCCTCCTAAGTGTGTCTTCTCCGGGGGCTTTGGCTTGTCGGGGTGATTCAGATGGAATCTCTTGACCAGACGAGGTGCGTGGACGTGTTCTGAGGGTTCCCACGACCTTTCCTGGGGACCGTATCCTTTCCAATCAACCAGATAGTATAATTTAGACCTGGAAATTTTGGAGTCTAGGATGTTCTTCACTTCGAATTCGAGTTCTCCGTCTAGCAAAACGGGTTCTGGGAGTTCAGTCAATCGGGTTTCTGGTTGTACTGGTTTTAATAAGGAGACATGGAATACTGGATGTATTTTCATATGCGTAGGTAATTCCAATTTGGCAGCCACCGGATTGATTATGGCAGATATGAGGTAGGGCCCAAGGTATCTCGGGATGAAAGTGCGGGGTCCTTTTAAAGGCAGGTGCTTAGTGGATAACCAGACTTGATCTCCTACAGCGTAGTGAGGGGCCTCTTTACGGTGCCGATCGGCTGCCTTTTTGAATTGAGCTTTAGCTCTTTGCAGATGGGCAGTGGCTTCCTTAAAAGCACAGGTAATCTCCGAATGCAAGTGATCCACAGCAGGTGCTTCAATTTCTTGGGGAGGATCCAGGTTGGAGGTTCTAGGATGGTGTCCATATAATAGGAAAAAAGGAGTCTTCCCGGTTCCAGAATGAGTCGAATTGTTGTACGCGTATTCAGCGATCCAAAGAATGTCCTTCCAGGGGTTTTCTGTTTGTTGGAGCATGCAGCGTAGATATTGTTCTAGTGTCTGGTTTGTCCTTTCGGTTTGTCCGTCCGTTTGGGGATGGTGACTGGTCGAAAGTCTTACATCAACTTGGGCTAGACGACAGCAACTGCGCCAGAAGTGGGAGATGAATTGACTTCCCCTATCGGAGACTAAAACCGAAGGAAAACCGTGTAAGCGAACGATGTTCGCCAAGAATTCCCGGGCCAATACTGAGGCTGAAGGCAGACCCTTCAAGGGTATGAAGTGAGCCATTTTCGAGAATAGATCCACGACTACTAAGATGGTAGTATATCCCAAGCATGGAGGTAAGTCCGTGATAAAATCCATGGACAGGGTATGCCATGGACAGGGAGGGATGTCAAGTGGCTGTAATAGGCCGGCTGGTTTTTGCTTTTGACTTTTATTCTGGGCAAACACACCACAGGAGATTACAAAGTCTCTAATATCCCTTTACCACGATGGCCACCAGAAATTTCTTTTAATCTTTTCCATGGTTTTGGTAATGCCAGGGTGCCCCTCCATTAGAGAATCATGATAACCGGAGATTACTTGTTTTTGTAGTCTCTCACAGGGCAAGTGCAATCGTCCTCGGAAATATGGTAGGTCTTGATCTACTGAGAAATCTTTTCCCTTTAATTGCCAGTCCTGCAATTCGGTCGGAGTTAGGAGCGATTTCACCGTGTTCTTGATGTCTTCAAAAGATTGAGTGCTGACCAAACCCAAAATCCTTTGTTCTGGGATTATGGGTATTGGATCTGGATTGATCAAATGTTCATCTACTCCCATCCGGGAGAGGGCATCCGCCTTTCCGTTCTTACTACCTGGTCGATAAGTAATTATAAAGTCAAATTCTGCTAGGAACAGAGCCCAGCGAAGTTGTCTGGAAGACTGAGCTTTGGCTGTCTTTAGGTATTGTAGATTGCGGTGGTCAGTCATTACGGTGACTGTGTGTCTGGCTCCTAGAAGATAATGCCGCCAGGCTTTAAAGGCCGATCTGATGGCCAAAAGTTCCTTGTCCGTAATTGAATAGTTGATCTCAGGAGGCGAAAACTTGCGGGACCAAAAGGCAACCGGATGTAGTTGGTTTGTGACCGAATCTCTTTGTGATAACACTGCTCCCATAGCAAGACTAGACGCATCCGTTTCCATGATGTAAGGAAGTTCTGGGCGAGGATGTTTTAAAACAGGTGCAGAAATGAATTTAGCTTTTAAGTCTTGAAAAGCTTGTTCCGCTTCAGAAGACCACTCAAAACGTTTGTTCTTTTTCAACAGAGCGGTGATGGGCTGGACTATCCGGGAAAATTCAGGAATTAATCTGCGGTAAAAGTTAGCGAATCCTAACATGCTTTGAACTCCTTTTACAGAGGTTGGTGATGGCCACTTAATAATTGCATCAACCTTCTTTGAATCCATATGGACTCCGTTAGGTGACAATATGAATCCCAGGAACTCGACTTCTGTTGCGTTGAAGACGCATTTCTCAAGCTTAGCAAAAAGACTATGTTGACGCAATCTCTCGAGAACCTTTTTAACATGTCTCTGATGTTCTTCTTCCGATGATGAATAGACGAGGATGTCGTCAATGTAGACAACTACACACACTTCAATGAGTTCTCTAAGGACATCGTTCATAAAATATTGGAAAGCAGCAGGAGCATTACACAGTCCAAAGGGCATCACTTGATATTCGAATAGCCCGTACTTGGTGCGAAAGGCCGTTTTCCATTCATCGCCCTCTTTGATCCTTACCAAGTGGTAGGCTCCTCTGAGATCCAGCTTTGTGTATATACGGGCATCTTTGACTTGGTCCAGGAGTTCAGGGATCAAAGGTAACGGGTATCTGTTTTTAACAGTGATCTGATTCAGGGCGCGGTAATCTATGCAAGTCCTAAGGTCTCCTTCCTTTTTCGGAACGAAGAACAAAGCCGATGAAGCTGGAGATTTGGAAGGACGGATAAACCCGTTAGCTAGGTATTGGTCCAGGTACTGTCTGAGGTGAAGGTTCTCTGGCTCGGTGAGGGCATAGATCCTGCTGCAAGGAGGAGTTGTTCCAGGTATCAGATCTATTTGACAGTCGTAAGACCTATGAGGGGGTAGGGTGTTAGCTTGATCCTTCTGGAAGACGTCTTGGAACTCCTGGTATTCGGGAGGTAATTTGAGAATCTCCTCAGAAGAGATCGCCGCCAGTGAAACATCAGGTCGAGGATAACAAGTGGTAGAACACTCTGGAAACTGAACCGTCTTTGCTCGCCAATCAATCTGAGGATTGTGCTTCTCCAACCAAGGGATTCCCAGAATGATCTGGAACTGAGGGGCCTTGATTACATCGAACACTATTCTCTCCCGGTGTCCATTATGACTCAACAGCGTCACTTCTTGGGTGGCATGCGTTACTGGTCCGGAGGCTATCTCCGTGCCATCCACAGTAGTGATGACGTCTTTTACTGCCTTAGGGACAAGGGGTAGATTCATCCTTAACACCATTTCACGGTCCACATAGTTCCGATTGCTCCGCTGTCAATGTAAGCTTCAATTGCGTGCAAACGATCCGGACGTTCAGGACTAATGAGGACCATCGGTATCACGAAATGCGAGGTCACGGGACAGATCTTAACGCTCGGCAAGAGGACCTCTACTCTTGTCGGGCGAGGTCGTTTCCCTGCTCAGAATTTGTGGTACAGGTATCCGCGGCTCCTACAGTCTTCTTAGCTGGTTTCACGGGACAGTCCCGAAGAAAGTGTCCTGAATTACCGCAATAGAGGCATAATTGCAGCTGCCTTCTTCTTTCCCGCTCTTTCTGGGTTAAAGGTCCTCTCATGCCCCCTATTTGCATGGGTTCCACAGTGTCAGCTCCCTTATTCGAGGTCTGTGGTTTGGAAAACACTCGGGTATCAAATCTGGAGCGATCTGCCTTCCTGTTCTGTAGTCTATGGTCTAGTTGGACAACTAAGTCAATATAGTCTGAACATTCTTGTGGAAGATTCACAACCTGCGCTAGCACATCCTTGAGCTCTCCACGCAGACCTCTGTAGAAAAGCGTTATTCTCTTGTCCTCGGGCCATTGTGTTTCCACTATGAGTCTATTGAAAGAGGCTATATAAGTCAAGAGGTCTTGGTTACCCTGTCGTAATGAGAGAAGTTCATTGTCCAAGGCCTGCCCTTGTGCATGTCTTGCGAACAGTTTCTCCATGCTGGCCTGGAAGGCTTGAAAATCGTGTAAAACCGGATCATCCTGGGTGACTAAAGGGATCGACCAATCTGCAGCGCTGCCACTGAGATAAGAAAGCACGAAAGCCACCTTGGCCTGGTCAGTTGGGAATGCAGCTGGTCGACATAAGAAGTGCAGGCGGCACTGGTTGATGAACACTGCGAATTTCTTTGGATCACCAGCAAAGCGTTCGGGCGGAGCCAAGGGCACATTACCGGGCAGATTGATTTGCACTGGATTTGAAGCTGAGGCAGAAGGGTAACTTCCTCCTGGAACGGGCAAAGGTGTCTGTCCTGCCTGCATTTGTAACAACTGCCTAGCAAGGTCCTCTGTTCGCTCCTTAGAAATTATCAGTTCTCTTCTTAGAGAGCTTGTTTCCTGGCGAGCTGCATGTACTTCTGCTCTTAATTCCCCAAGCAACTGGGCTAGTTGATCAGTATCTGAAGTTTCCATTGCGCCTGGGTAGGAGTTTAGTGGTCGGCTTCGCGTTCTGTAACGCTCACCTGATTCCCACGGAGGCGCGGGTCTTGGCAGGAAGGTGTCTGTAACACGAAACGTGATGTGCAGGATTCGGTTGGCTTCTGGGGTCGACCCTCTCCGCCCTGTGTGTCGAACTCGAAGGGTGAGGTTTCTGCAGGTGAAATAATATGGGGATTAAAGGTCTGGGTTGCTGAATGTCCCTATCTCTCTCTCCTCCCAGCTTGTCTGTTGAACCCCCCTCCCAGGTCAACGTGCTCACCTTAGATAGGTGAATGCTGGGCTCTCCATCTGCGTCTAGTGCAGGGTGCCGTTGCCAGTTCCTTCACTGGTGAAACGTGGGCCTCTTGACTTCAGAGGATGGGTACCGTTGTTGACTGCACGACCGGTAAGTTTCTGGACACCTTGTCTTTATAGTCTTTTATGCGTGGCACTGAAGCGCCTGGAGTTGCGTAAGTATGGCAGCGCTCTTACTGTCTCTTTCTTTGTCTTTGCAGGAGACGATGCAGAATGAAGAAATCCGGAATTCGCCGCGTGCCGGTAAGTGTGACACTGCTGTTGTCTTGGCAGGTGAAGATGCGGCGTGAAGAATCCGGAATGCACTGCGTGCCAGTAAGTAGAATAATGCTGTTTATCTTTGCAGGTGCAGATGCAGCGTGAAGAATCTGGAGTGCACAGCGTGCCGGTAAGTATAATAATGCTGTTTATCTTTGCAGGTGCAGATGCAGCGTGAAGAATCTGGAGTGCACAGCGTGCCGGTAAGTATAATAATGCTGTTTATCTTTGCCGGCGAAGGTGCAGCGTTAGACACGGCCGCTGCCGATGGATCAGGTAAGCAAGCACTGCGAGTGAAAGTTCGTTCTGCTAACCTGTTGTTTCTGGTCTTTTGCAGGTGCTGATGTTGCTCGGGTACAGGAATGGTAAGTATAATTCTTGCAGGTTCAGGATCCCAAGAAGAAATGCTGGAACAGACTCGGTGAGCGTTCTGCTGCAGATGCAGAATAACGCGAAGCACGTTTCATCTATCGGGTGTGGTTTAAATAGCCTTGGAGTGATGAGGCATCTCCTTCCACGGCCCCGCCTAGGTAAGAAAAGAGTTCCTGCTTCCAGAAGAGTTCCAGTGCTGTATCCAGGGAGTGGAGCTGCCCCACCCAGGTAAGAAAGTAGTCCCAGTTCACCGAGGACTTCTAAGAGTCTGGCAAGTAAGCAGCATGGTCTGCCGCAGGTAAGTCCACCCAAGCACCTTCACACCAATGATGAGCCCGGCGCTTCCAGTGCCGGGACCGATGCTTCTGATGAGCCTGGTGCCACCGGCGCCAGGACAAGGTCCAAAAGGTCCCTGTGGGGACCGGCTGGTGCCTAGGATCAGGGTTAGGGGCCTGCTTCCAAGGACTTTGGGCTGATCCTGGCTCCTTGGAAGCAGTGATCATGACAGGTGCACAACGTACAATAGCGTTGTCATTCCCTCCCGGGTGGAGTATGCATCCCCCCACCCCCCTTTCCCTCCCGGGTGGAGTATGCACCCACCCCCTTTCCCTCCCGGGTGGAGTATGCATCCCCCCCACCCCCCTTTCCCTCCCGGGTGGAGTATGCATCCCCCCACCCCCCTTTCCCTCCCGGGTGGAGTATGCATCCCCCCCCTTTCCCTCCCGGGTGGAGTATGCATCCCCCCCCCCACTTTCCCTCCCGGGTGGAGTATGCATCCCCCCCACTTTCCCTCCCGGGTGGAGTATGCATCCCCCCCACTTTCCCTCCCGGGTGGAGTATGCATCCCCCCCACTTTCCCTCCCGGGTGGAGTATGCACCCCCCCCCCACTTTCCCTCCCGGGTGGAGTATGCATCCCCCCCCACTTTCCCTCCCGGGTGGAGTATGCATCCCCCCACCCCCCTTTCCCTCCCGGGTGGAGTATGCATCTCCCCCACCCCCTTTCACAGTGGGGTATGCTGACAACCTACTCAGAGCCCCAATGCACTGCCATGGCCCATTACGGTTACTCACCAAGCAGCCAGGTACGTTGTCCGGCATGTCGGTCCATGTAGCGTGGTAGTGTTCAGTTCCGCAGGACCAAGGAGTCATGAGTTGATCCGGGGTACCGAGCATTGTATGATGGCTGTACTGGCATTGCACACCATCTGGACGTTGATGGAGTGGTATTGCTTGCGGTTGCGATACGGCACCTCTATTGCATGAGGAACCACCAATTCTACGTGGGTGCAGTCGAGGGCACCTATGCAATTTGGCATGCCTGCAAGTGCATGGAAGGCAGCTTTGGTATCATATATCTCCTGTGGAGTCCGGGGGAGGCATATGTAGTCCCTTCTGTGCTTGAGGAGGGCATCCAGCACTTGGTTGAGTATCCCGGAAAATATTGGCTGTGAAATGCCATGCATGTGCCCCACTGTATGCTGGTAGGTGCCTGTGGCAAGGAAGTGGAGCACGGACACTACCTTTAGTAGAGGGGGGATGGCAGTGCTGATTTCTATGATGCTCACTATGTCGGTATGTATCAGGGCCACTATGGTGGTTATGGTGTCCCAGTCAAGCCGGTACAGGGTGTGGATCTGCTCTGGTGTGAGGTTGAAGGGGGTGGCTCTGATGCGGGGTATTGGGGGCTGCTGGCGTGGTAATGGTGGCTGCACCGGTAGGGCATGCTGGCCCTGTCTCACCCTCCTTCTCCTCCTGTGTATCCTCTGTGGTGGTTGCTGTGGTTGCTGTTGTTGCTGTTGTCGTAGTTGCTGCCTTGCAAGCAGGGCCTCCAGCTCCAGGAATGCTGCTACAATTGGTATCATCTTGGTGTGGGTGGGGGTGTGGTGTGTGGGTGTGCTCCTTTTGTGCTGTGCCAGACTCTATTGCCTCCACCTGTGCTGATTGGGTGCACCTGTTCCTCTTCCAAACACTGATCAGGGTTGTTAACACCTTCCCCGCGATGCCGGTATTAACGCCATGGCGGTAAGGTACTTTGCGCCCTTGTGGAGGTCGTTATTTCCGTGTTCGCTTTGCTTGGAATCAGAGATGGTTTACGCCTTCCCGTTATTTCCGCGATGGTGTGTCGGGCGCGCGACACTGGTCCGCTATTTACGCAATCGTAGTTTACAGTGGCGTAAATAACGGTGTGGCGGGTCAGAATGGTCCGTAGCGGTAAAGGAAGTCGTTATTCCTTTACCGGCCTCGATTTTCCCTTAACGCCGGACTCGGAATGACCCCCATAGTGTTATTCACACTGGTAAATGTGCGTGGAATTCGTGAACACAATCGTTTCTCAAACACAGTTTGATTTTGCTGTTTGGTTAAATTGAGCTGTTGGCATTTGCCAATTTCTTTTGCATTGCATGTCATAAGTTAACACATATCGCCTTGAGTTATATTATAGGTTATAATACGTGTCGAGTTTCTCCATTTGCGATCTGTTTCCTGGCAAAACCTGCAGTACTCATAGACGGAAAAGGATTGCCTGATATCGGAATCTTGAACCAAAGAATCATTGTGCGTGACGCCGAAAATATGCTTTAGAACCGGAACTGGCATTGGCACTGCTACTAAGCACGTAGTCAGTAAGGCTTCAGCATTGGGCACGTCAGTAAGGCAAAAGTGCGTAATGTTGAGCACCTGTTGTGCCAGGTATGTCCACATATTCTCCGTTTGGGTGATCATTGGATCACCGTCCTGAAGATGCCTCTCGCATAACTGGCATCAATGTTGTTTTCACTTGCGCCTAACGTGTTTGCCGCATTTCACGAATCCATGTTTTCGGTCTGGCTGGCTTTTCGGCATCGGGCTGCTTTTGGACATCATTACTCATCATTATCAGTTTCTCCTTGATCGTTGGCACAGATGTGACATTTTTCATTGGTAGCAGCATGCCGTTTGACTCTCCCGAACGGAGTCCATTTAGTCCCACAATTACACCAGCCAGACACAGGATCTACAAGGCAAACCCAGAAAAGAGATATCAGTGTTGTAAATCACTCTCTTAGGTAACATTTGTCTGCGGGCACATATTGCCATTTCTTTCTACCGGGCTCCATCACTAAAACTACTTGGTCTTTTCCTGATGCAATGACATCTGCGGGTACTGGTGGGCCACTTGGCCTTTCCACCCACACCTTCGCACCCGGTACCATACTGTCTGAAGAGCCAAAACCACAATCCCCACGGGTAGTTAACACTGTAGGAGGCTCCCCCTTCTTAATCATGGACAACTTAATGGGGATAATAATTAGTTGGGCCACCCGATCACCCTTGTGGATCGGTAACAATTGGTCCCCACTATTCATCAGGATGACTTTGATCTTGCCTTGGCATTCAGCATCAATGACCCCTTCCAACACTTGAACTCCCTTCAATGCTAGGCCAGATCTAGGGGCAATCCATCCCATATGCTCTGGGGGAATTTGTACTCCAGTCCCTGTTTCAATTACGACAATCCCTCTTGGGTCTAATCTGATTTCCTCATGGGAAGCAAGTCTACCCCTGCTGACTCTGGAGTCGCCCGATAGGGAGCTAAAGAACCCAGGGTAATTTCCCAGTGCAATAGGGTTTCTCTTACTGAGTTGGGTTGAATCTGTAAAGCAGGAGTCATTAGCATCATCAAAGGAGTTTCATGCTCATTTACAGGCCTATTGTTTAGCACTTGCACCGCATCAAACACACGATCACGCCAGCCTGCCAAATTGCCAACTCCAGATTTGCGCAGCTGTTCTTTTAACAAACCATTCATTTGTTCAATCTGTCCTGAAGCAGCAGGGTAATAAGGCACATGGTGGAGCCATACAATGCTCTTTTCCTGACAATATTCCTGAATCAATTTGCCTTTGAAGTGTGACCCATTGTCACTTTGAACCTGCAAAGGCACTCCGTAATGCAATATGATCTGATCTAACAACCTAATGGTGTTCAGTTGTGTAGCACGCTTGCACGGCAAAACCATCATGTATCCCGAGTATGTATCCACAATAGTGCATGCATACTGACAACCTTTACTGATTAGCAGGGGACCGATATAATCAATCTGCCAAATTTGACCTGGTAATTTTCCTCTTCGCAATGTACCCTGAACAATCTGAGGGATAGGTCTATGCTGTTGGCACACTGGACATTACAAAATGATCGTTTTCACTACCTCTAAAGGAATACTGATTCCTCGAGCTTGTGCCCACCTGATAGTAGCCTTTTCTCCAAGGTGCCCACATTTCTGGTGAGCCCACTTGGCCAAACGCTCCAAATTGTCTTCCTGAGCCTCCGCAACCACAGATGAAATCTTGGTGTGTTCATCTGCAACAGAATTAAACCAACGTTCTAATGAGTCTGTAGCACAATGCGCATCCACATGATACACAGTGACTTCACTTTGTGATAACATTTCTGCAATATCTTGCCACAGTTCTTTTCCCCACAACTCTTTTGAATGAATTTTCCACCCATTCTTTTGCCAGGTTGGCAACCACACCGCCAACCCATTCGCCACTGACCATGAATCTGTGTACAAATGACATCGACCAGGGGTCGCTTGTTTCAATGCCTGGTAAACTGCGTAAAGCTCTGCAAACTGACTGCTCTTCCCTTTCCCTGACGTTGTCAAAATCTTTTTTGTCTTGGGATTGTACGGCACGGCTTTCCAGCATCGCTCAGTTCCCACATATCGGGCTGAGCCATCCGTGAACCAGGCATGCTCTGTCTGCTCCACGGTCAAATCGTCATAAGGTACTCCCCATTTCACGGGAGACTCACGTTTTTCAGGCACTTCCGGTGGTATGTAATCTGAGGGCGGTATGTTGGCTACTTGCTCATGTAATTTTGAAACACCACCCTTCCCTGATTTGGCTCTGTCTTCAATGTACCATTTCCATTTAATTATGCTGGCTTCTTGAGCATGCCCTATTCTATGTGTTTTAGGGGAACTCAGTACCCATTGCATAATCGGTATTTCTGGCCTCATCAATACATCATGGCCCACCGTCATTTGCTCGGTATCAACAAGGCCCAATAACATGCCAGCAACTGCTTCTCAAACGGAGTGTATGAGTTACCAGCATCGGGTAACTTACGACTCCAGAACCCCAATGGCACACGTTTCCTGTCCTGTTTCTGCCACACAATCCAGTTAGCATAATTGTCTTGTACAGGTACATTCAATTCCACTTCGCCTTCCTTTAATGGCCATAGATCAAGCACCTGCTGCACGGTGTCTTTCGCCAAATCAAATGCTTTCTGCTGCTCTTCCCCCCCACTGAAACTCATATTTCTTTCGTGTCACTTTGTAGAGGGGGGGCAGTATCTGCCCTAGATGGGGGATGTGCTGTCTCCAAAACCCAAACAGCCCTATAAACTGCTGAGCTTGCTTTTTGTTCATTAGCGTGGTGAACTCAAGTATTTTCTGTCGGGCCTTCGGCACCATTTCTCGATGCCCATTATGCCACTGAATCCCTAGGAATATCACTGTTTCAGGTGGGCCTTGATTTTTATTCGGGTTAATCTCCCACCCTTCCTTCTTCAATCCTTCCATAATGACTTCTAATTGGTTTTTTACACTGTGCTCATCATTGCCCTGAATCAAAATATCATCAATGTAGTGAGAGATTTGTATGTCAGGTTTACACGGTATCTTGTCTAAGTGCTCTGCCACCAGCCGGTGACAGATAGTCGGGCTATGTATGTACCCCATAAGTAACCGCTCCAAGAAAATGCAAACTGCTCTTGGCACTCTTCAGCAATTGGCACAGAGAAAAATGCATTGGCTAAATCTACCACTGCATACCAAGTCCCTTCAAACTTTTGGACATTCTCAATCAAGGTAATGGCATCTGGGACCACGGGCACTAAGGGAGGAGTGTGTTTATTCAACTCACAGTAATCCACCGTCATCCTCCAAGAACCATCCCCTTTTTTAATAGGCCAGAGGATTGTTCCATGCGGTAGTGATAGGGTGTAACACACCCGCCTCCACATACCCTTTGATGGTGTCTGAAATTTCCTTGTGCCCCCCAGGAATGCGGTATTGCTTCATTGCTACCCACTTGGTTGCCACAGGCACTTGCACTGGGGGCATCTTCAATTTGCCTACGGTAATGGGTGTGCAGGTCAATGCACTCACCCCAAACTGGTACGTTTTCCCTCCAAGTCCCAAAGTCAACCCCTCCAGAATGTCAAAGCCAATTATATACTCAGGTATCGGGATAATCAACACTTGGTATTTCTGCCTAGTCAAATTGCCTATTTTCATCTCCACTTCAGTTTGTACTGCGGGGGTATCCTTTCCCCCCCCCCCGAGACCGGTAATAGTAAACTGTCTGCCTTTGAATCGTGCTGGATTGCCATGAATCAGAGAGGCCTCTGCCCCGGTGTCTATCAATGCTCGCACCCCTTGCGTATTTCCTGGCCCTCAAAAAATCTTAACATTAACATGGGGCCGCCTATCAACTTTTATGCGAGCAGACACTGCCGGAGCTTGGCCGTAACCCTAGTCAAATTTTGAATGAGTGTGACCTGACTCTGCCTCTAGCATTGCACTCACCACCTTCCTCAAATCAGTGTATGTTGGCTGGTACGGGGAAGGTGTCCCCATAGAACCTTCTTCTTGTTCTTCCTCAGGAGGAGCTGAAGGTGAGATGTCCCCCTGTGGCTTGGTTACTACCTGTTTTTTAACCTGTTTATAGCGCTCTTTGGCTGCAAGCCCTCTCATTTTGTATAATTCATACATTACCCTAGTTTCAATGCCATCAATTTCTTCTTGTGGCACACCATAACAAAGCCAAAAACATGTCTTTCCTAGACACTCGGGAGTCTCTACTATCTTGCCTCCTGCCTTCAGTTCTTCTCTCACTAAGCCCCTCTCTCTCCCGTGGCTTGTCATCACTCTTGTCCCACTCCCCTAAATCTGCCAGTTGCCGAATGGCATCCACTACCTCATCTGTGGGTTTGCCCGTCATACCTACGAGCAAAGTCATAATGACACTTTTGTATGCGGACGGTGCAGTTCTGATCACCATATTTCTAGTTGAAACTGAGAGCGGCACGGCCCCCATGTGTCCTGGAGCATCTACGTGAATTGCCTCTTTCATAGCATGCTCTCTGACCTTTTGAATTGCATCTTTCAAAGTATACCACTTTGTTTCCTCGCTAAGCCAATCTGTGGTAATGGGGTATTTACGGTTACATGCTTGGGATGCCAGGTGCAACAAAGACACCTGTGAATCTTGGCCATTCTCATCAGGGGGCGGCCCTGCCCTTAAGACCTCCTGTACATTGGTATCAGTTGACAAGGGTAGAAAACGCGGTGAGTCCGTGGAATCTACCAACAACCCCGCAGCGCCCCCATCTAGCAACCTCACCATCCATGTCAATAAAGGTTCCCCTGATGTTTGCCTCAAACGAGTAATAATTTCCCCAACCTCCTGCTGGGTGTAATCCTCCAGCGTGGTTAAATCCACAACCCCGCTCGCAGGATTCTGCGGGTGGGGCCCGGCTCGCCGTCTTCTAACTTGCTTAGCCACCACTGACTTCTGATTAAATTCCGTTTTGGGATCTGACTCATTTGCCGAGCGGCTTTCTGGACTGGTTGAGTCAAAAATGTCACCATCCCAAATATCCAGATCCCGGGCCACACCGGCGGTAGCGATTACAGCTGCCACCTTTCTTTGGTTGACCCCTCCCCGTCTTTTCCTATACTTATACCGGGCTACTCTGACTTCTGCCCTCTCGGTCACGGCCTGATATGTGTCCGCTTTATCTTTGAAAAGTTTCATTTGAATCTGCTGCATTAACGCAATCTGCTTTTCTGCAGCTAACTCTTTTTCCAGTCGCAAAATATCATTTTTCATGTCCAAATTCCTTTGATGCATTTTCCTATAGGCATGCAGGAGGACCCAACCCAGCCTACCCAGCGCGGTACATTCCCTTCCCCTTTCCATTGAAACTTGTTGTAAGCACAACATTACATCAGACGGATCAGCATCTCCCAATCCCTGATCCTATGTTTCACACCTGGGCCAATTTATCATATGCGCTCTTAGCCCAGCCTGGAATGATAACATCAGCACATTCACCGCCAGCGGGAACGCTCTTTTCCCTGAACAAACTATTCATCATTGCAATAATGTACAAAACCTCTTTATATATATATATTTTTTCCTTTCCACACTAGTCACGCACACACAAAAAAAAAAAAAAAAACACACACAGATTAACACAGTCCAACACTCGCTGCCAAATTACTTTCGCTTGCAATGTAAAGAAGCCTGTCTGCGTTCAAACAGATTCTTTAATATTTGGAGCAATTCATCACAAATATCCCATCCTCATCGCCAAAAATGTATTGCTCGCCCAGAGTGCACGGACAGTCATTAATCACCAGCGCAATTGCAGAGCCAATACTTTGAACGCAGGTAGACGACGCAATGACTTACAACCACACGCATGCTTAGAAAATAATGAGCACTTATACGGCTATTTATTCAAAGCTTGGAAGCAACAAGTGATCAGACAGAGAATTCAAAAGAAAATACATCACTGTAGGCGTAACTGAATCCCTCATCTCGGCAGAAGCGGCTGGAAGACCCCGGTAACAGCCAGGCCGAGAGCACAACAGGCCACAGGTATGCCGGACAAAGGCGTCCTCCTTCCGACTGAGGTCTTTGTACTTGTCCCATCTGACCATTGAGGGGTTCCGCATATATGCACTCCTCAAAAAGGTGTGGTAATTTCTCGAACCTTCTGGCAATGCACTTGCACATTGATGGGTAACCGTTGGTTGCCAGCTGGGTCAACCGACAGTAACCTCAAGGAGCAAAGTGCTTCCCTCTCTTAAGAAGAAACACCACGGAAAACAGTCCCATAACTCATAGCAAGACATAACAAAACCAGCTTTCCCAGCAGAATGTCCTTGACTGCATACTAGGTTTGGAAAGCATGTTTTCTTCAGCAAAGTAAATTCAGCTCTCAGCAAAGTAAGTACAGCGTTTCACTGAGGCATGGAGTAAATATCCATTATGGCTCTGAGTGCCCCCAGAATACACTGCGCACCAGCGCCATGTTTTAGCTCAAGCATAACAATTACGAGGACTGTGAGACATTTTTAATGACATCAGAATTTCTGTTTTGGACTGATCGTGTTTGGCAATCCAGTCAGTAATTCATTTAATTTGGTTTGCTTGTGACGTTAATTTCTAATCAAAAGTGGCAAATAGTCTTCCCAAACTGACTAAGGCCACATTGATTGAAGAAAGTGTAATTTCCAGTAATGCCAGGTGTTTGTCTTGTTCTCTTTGACTCGCTGGAGCAGTTGTACGTCTTGGTGTTGGAGCAGCAAAAGAGTTGGGCACTATGGCAGAAACCCTGACGTCTTGTTCAAATGAGAATGAGAGTTGTGGCGGAATTAGGTTGTCAATAGGCTCTGTGAAACTCGCAAGGATGGAAATATCCAATGAAGGTGAATGTACTAAATCGATCATAGGTAGCTTTTCTTTTTCTCTGGAGGTTTCAGTCATCTAGCTCATTTATTGAACTGGAGTCTTCTATTGAGTATGCAGAAATGTCCTTCTGCATGCGTTTGAAATTTGTACTTGTAATTCTTACATTGGGAATTGAAGCATTAGCCTCTAATTGGGCTAGTCGTTCCCGTACCCGTTCAAAGTTAGCTTTCATTTCATTGTAATTAACAGAGGTGGCCCCAGGCAGGTGAAGTGATTGTACGATTTGCTAGGTTCAGCATTAGTCGTAACCGCTGTTTCAATACACAAAGCCTGGGCATTTCTTTTCAAGGGACTCCGGCTAGTACAAAAGTCTCATATGTCTAATGAGGTTGTCGGCTTGCTAGAAACCGGAGTTAATGGCTTTTTTGGACACTCGCTTCAGAGGCAAAGATGTTGGTTGTTTCAATGTTTTTGGAGTGTTTCTTGGAATTGGCATGTCGGAAGTTAAAGTATATATCCTTGCTCCTTTGTTATACTCGAGAGTATTGCCTTTCAAGTTTTATTTTATAAAAGAACACACAATATTATCCGATTGACTGAAAATTAATTATTTGGTCACAAAATAAATAACAAAAGATAATTGAACGCTTTGTGTGCTGTATGTGTATGTATACAGTATAGCTTTTTACAGTCAGCAATGAAAAACAGTAATTAGAAATAGAATTACAATAAAAGCACAAAGCACAAACTTAAAAGTGAGCGTGGTACTTAATGATATATCTAAGTAAAACAAAAATAAGGAGCAAAGCGTACCAAGGGAAGGCCAAATATTCGGGCCCCCGACCCCCCATCCAGCCCAAGACAGCCTTAGACAGCCCTTAAACAAAAGCCCTTTCACAGGAAGCATGTACGCGCATGAAGCACCAATTTCCTGTTCTTTGAGGATTCTAGGCCAAATGGGCGTGGACCAAAATACTTAGAAATTTGTCTTCAAAAAAGTTCAACACGTTGTTTCTGCTTCATGCAGGAAAACGTTGCCAAGGGCAGGAGCAGAGTCGAGCAGCAAGCACCACAGCCTTAGACAGCCCTTACACAAAAGTCCTTGCACAGGATGCAGTATTCAGGAACCAGTGCCGCCTCCATTTTCTTTGTAGACCCGGAGCCTTTCCTAACGATCAGTCGCGGGTTGGCTTCATTCTGTCATATCTGAGTGGCAGTGGCGCGGATTGGTCCATACCGTTAGTAAGCCAGGATGAACCACTCCTGCAGGATTTCAGGGGGTTTCAACAGGAGATGGAGAAGCTGTTCGCCCGACATACCCAGGGCCATGTCTGGATAACAAACTTGTGTCCCTCCGGTAAGGCAGCCAAGACTTGTTAACATATATCACCACTTTTAACAGACTTTTCGTTGAAACTGGGTGGCCCGAGGAGAAACAAACGTTATTCCATCGAGGATTACGGGGGAAATTGAAAGACGTCCTAGCTCAGGTGGTAAACCCGCCAAAAGACTATGCAGAGTTCATCAACCTAGTGGTGCAGCTAGACCACAGGCTGCAAGATCGACGGACAGATCGAGCCAGAACAGAGAATCGGACTGTGTATGTACGCTCAAAGGAGAACAGTCCGCGTTCATCGGAAAACACTTCAGAACCCATGCAAATTGGGGGGTACGGAGCCCATTGACCAAGGCCGAAAGAGACAAAAGACAATAGCAATGATGCCTGTACTGCGGTAAATCAGGTCACTTCCTCAGAGAATGTCCCGTAAAACCCCCTAGAACAGTTGGAGCTAAAGAGAAAGAAGGAGGAGAAGAGTCGGAAAACTTCCAGGCCCGGCAAGCGTAGTGGTCTGTTTGTCGAGCAAAGGAAAAGATCCACAGACCTCACACCTTGCCCTGCCTGTGATTTTGATCAGTCACCAACAACGTCTCCGATGCATGCTGTGGTGGCATACATAGACAGCGGAGCCGTTGGTAACTACATAGACCAGAGCCTGGCAACAAGGATGGGGCTTCCCCTCTGTCAGAAAACGACAACTGAGAAGGTCACCACTGTCGATGGCACGGAGATAGCTTCTGGTCCTGTAACTCAACACACACCAGAATTGACCCTTCTGTGTCAAGACGGACATCAGGAAGCCATTGCATTCGACCATATCAAGGCCCCTCAGTTCCGGGTGATTCTAGGGATGCCGTGGCTTGTGGCTCACAATCCTAACATCGACTGGCGAGCCAAAAAATTAGCCTTCTCCAATGAGTGTGCTCATGCGGGCTACCAAGTGGAAATGCCATTGTCTGACCCAGAGACACCTGTCCAAGATAAAGAGGCGTTGGTACTAGATATAACAAGTACACTTCCGTGCAAATACCACGATTTCCAAGACGTTTTCCAAAAAGAACAGGCTAATATCTTACCCCCTCACAGGCCATATGACTGTCAGATCGACCTCGTATCTGGTGCACAAATCCTGTGCATTCGAATTTATGCACTCGCCGAACCTGAAAATCTCCACTTGAAATCATATCTGGACCAATACCTGGGAAACTGTTTTATCCGCCCGTCGAAATCCCTGGCAGCCTCGCCCCTATTCTTCGTACCCAAGAAGGAGGGGGACTTGAGAATGTGCATCGACTACCGCGCACTAAACAGGTAACAGTTAAAAACCGTTATCCTCTACCCGTTATCCTCTACCCCTTACCCCAGAACTGCTGGACCAAGTCAAGGATGCCCAAATTTACACCAAATTGGACCTCAGGGGGGCATACCATCTTGTGCGTGTAAAGAAAGGAGACGAATGGAAGACCGCCTTTCGTACTAAGTATGGGCTGTACAAATATCAGGTGATGCACTTCGGGCTTTGCAACGCTCCCGCCATGTTCCAGTACTTCATGAACGATGTACTACAGAAATTGATCGACGTATTTGCCCGAGTTTACATTGACGACATCTTGGTGTACTCCTCGTCTAAACAGGACCATGTCAGGCACGTTCGCTCCGTCCTTGCAAAACTCTGACAGCACCAGCTATACGCCAAACTTGAAAAATGCTCCTTCCATGTCACTGTAGTCGAGTTCCTTGGTTTTGTCCTCACTCCCAGAGGCGTCCGGATGGAACGGATGGAATCACAAAGTAGACGCCATCCTTAGCTGGCCATCACCGTCTTCAGTCAAAGCTGTCCAAAGTATGCTCGGCTTTGCGAACTTTTATTGCGGATTCATCCCGGGTTTCTCCCAGATTGTGCACCTGATCACTTCTTTAATACAAAAAAACAACAAACTGTTCCAATGAACAGATGAGGCGGAGAAGGCCATCCAGGAACTCAAGAAAATATTTACCTCAGCCCCAGTGCTACAACACCCCCACCCAGATCTCCCATATGTAGTGGAAACAGATGCCTCCAACATGGCAATGAGGGCTGTTCTTTCCCAAAGGGATCCCGAAACAGGCCAGTTACATCCCGTGGCCTTTTGGTCGCAAAAATGTACTACACCTGAACTTAACTATGCAATAACAGACAAGGAACTCCTAGCGATCAATGCAGCCTTTAAAGCTTGGCGGCATTACCTCCTAGGTGCCAGACATACCATCACAGTAATCACAGACCATCGCAACCTACAATACCTCAAGACAGGAAGGGCTCAATCATCCAGTCAACTCTGATGGGCTTTATTCTTCGCAGAATATAATTACATAATCACGTACCGACCTGGAGTTCAGAATGGAAAAGCCGACACCTTATCCACATGGATATTGATGAGAACGCATATTCAACCCCAGACCCGGTGGCCGTTATTCCAGGTGACAAACTACTAGGACTTACGTTATCTCTAGACGAACTCCAAAAGGAAATTCGGCTCCTAATAAACACTGAGGCCCTACAAGACTGGACCACTCAAGGTGAACATTACAGAACAAAAAACCAACTCCCGTATTTCAGAGGGCGTTTATATCTACCAAATAAGGCAGTACAAGAACAAGTCATTTCTGGTCATCCCGACCCCCTGATAGAAGGACATCCAGTAATTGCCAAGACCCCAGCCAGGGTGAAAAGAAATTACTGATGGCCAACCTGGCGAAAGAACATTATGCAGTTTATTCTGTCATGTGGCATTCGTGCACAGAATAAATCCCAGAAACAAGGACCTGCGAGCCTTCTTCAACCCCTGGAAATACCACCTGCACCTTGGCACATACTCTGCCTCGATTTCATCACAGATCTGCCTCCCTGTCAAGGGTTAAACACTATCCTAGTGGTTGTTGATCTATTCTCTAAAATGGCCCATTTCATTCCGCTTAAGGGTCTACCAAACGCATCCTGTCTGGTAAAGGTGTTTTTAGAGCAAATCATATGATTACATGGTTTCCCCTCCGTCCCGATTTCTAACCGAGGGAGTCAGTTTGTCTCTAACTTCTGGAGGAAGAGTTGTGCAATTGCCCAAATCGATATTTGTCTGTCCACTAGTCACCATCACCAAACTGATGGCCAAACGGAGCGGACAAATCAGACACTAGAGTAATACCAACGGTGCATGTTACATCAAGTTGAAGCAAGCTAGAAGGATATGCTGTGGCTAGCCGAATATGCCGACAACAACTTTCTACACACCAGTACCGGACAGAGTCCATTCTATACCGTATATGGAAGGCACCCACGTACTTCTGAATTAGATACCCCCATGACCTAGGAAATGCTTGTGGTGAGGAAGTTACATACGACCATCACTCAAGCCTTCAAAATGGCAGCAGAACACTTGATCCAAGCCAAAGAAAGACAGAAAAGATTATCTGATCAACACCGAAGAAAAGCCCCAGAGTACCAAGTCGGAGATGAAGTCTGGTTGGCGTCTTGGCACGTGCCCATAAGAGGAACTCGAACATTTCGTCCCAAATATCTAGGGCCCTATACGATCAAGGCTATTATAAATCCCGTGGCAGTAAAACTAGGTTTACCACCAAATATGCAGATCCATCCCGTATTCCACGTGTCACTCTTAAAACTTGTTCAGCCTGGAATTTGGGCCAAAACACCACCAAATCCGGTAATGGTTAACAGAGAAGCCGGATTTTAAATCAAGGACATCCTAGATTCTAAACTCACCAGGTCCAAGTTATATTACTTAGTGGAGTGGAAGGGATAAGGTCCCCAGGACAGGACATGGGAGCCTAGCGAGAATGTCCATGCACCACGCCTGGTAAGACGATTTCATCGGAACCATCCGACCAAAGCAGGGCCAGATGGAGGAAATACCTTGAGAGGGGCCATGGGGGGGAGTGCTGTCACAATCCGTGCCCCTGAACCCTTCAAGTATAACAGCCCCCTGGCAACAGTGGGGCTAAAGCCCGTCACACTGGCCCCAAAGGCCTTAAAACTCCATCAGAAACATACATGGAGTCAGACCTGGCGCCTTGGGTGCCAGGCTCATCATCAGGAATAAAGCAATACCAGTTTTGGACCTTAATCCAACATGGAGGCCTATTACACAGCTCAGTTCTTTAGAACCAAGCCATGCGGGATAGTGTTTTGAGTATTCTGCACTCCTGCAGCGTAACGCTCACCGTGTCCACCTCCTGCTCATCTGCTTCTCCGGCGGCCCGATACTGAAGCCCTAGATCCAGATTCCATTAATAACCTGGAAGAACAAGAACAGAATTAGCGAGCAAGAACACTTACCTGTGAAGTAACCAGCCTTAAATCCATCCTGCGCTTCGCTTACCTCGCCCATCTCCGGAGTTTGCCGCAACCTGCAAAGGTAAAGAAACAAGGACAGCATTAATAACAATTGTTACCTGGGCAAGCAGCGAGTCTTGGCAGCACCCTGCGCTTCTCTTACCTCGCCCATCTCTGGGTTTCACCGCAACCTGCAAGGGAGAAGGAACAAGGTCAGTATTAACAAAGCACTTACCTGGACAAGCAGCGCCTCGATCGCTCATCTCAACCTGTACAAGAAGAGAAGAGAACACAGGTTAGCAATTAACACCAATAAACAGCGCTGCGCATCAATAACTCACCGTGGTATTCGCCATCGGCGCGGCAACTCCGGGATCGCAACCCACCTTGTGAAAACAAAAATAGACATTGTTAGGGAACCGCCTAGTGGAGCAAGACGCTGCGAAGACAGAGAAAATGGAGGGAAAGAAAGACACAGAATAAGACAGAAAAGACATAACTCACCTGGAAGACAGCAAGCAGAGTGAGTCACAGCTGGTCTGGACCCGACAAAAGGGCACACGGACCAGTGAAGCAACTAGGTCCACTGAACTCCTGCACCAACCACGCGCCCCTGCACAGAGACGCAGGACGGAGAGTTCAACGCACAAATACCTAAGGTGAGCAATAACCCCAAGGGAGGGGATTTTGAACAGATGGAGGTGAGAGTCCACCCATCACAGAACCAGTATGTTAACCCCCCATTCTCCCGTTACATGTGCTACCCAAAGTCTGGCACATAACCAAGCAGAGAGGGGTCCGGGATAGCGCTTAGACCTCCATCCAGTATCATGTGGCACGCCCGTGGATACCAGGTGAGCATAACACATACCTCCCAGCGCTTATGTTAGCAGAATATGGCTTCGCAATCATCCAGAACGGCCCAAACCACAGATGCATACACAGCCCTCCCTACAGCACACATTATCGAACTGCAGCGCAGGGCACCCACGGAAGAACAGGACCTATGGCTTGATAGGGGGTGCACCCAATCACCTACAGATCTCTTGTGGAGACAGCAGGCAACAGGGAAGGTAGTGATGCCCGTTAAATTACTCTACACCGCATTTGAACAGTTACATTTCCCATCTCACAGCTCTAAGCAACACATTTCCGCAGACCTTTAGGAAGATTAGTTCATTCCGAATTTACAGGAACAGCTAACATAAATGGTGACCCAATGTACAGCGTGTCAAGTGTTCAGTACAGGAATGACATTAAGAACCCTAAGGGGGACATTACCACGACCTGTCGGTCCCCTACCGTGAGCTGCACATTGACTATGCATACATGGGAGAAAGAAGCAATGGAGCAAGATATCTAATTTTTGTGTTGTGTCCATTTTCCCGGTGGGTTGAGGTTGGCCCATGTGCCCACCCTGATGCCAAGTGTGCTGCAAATTCCTTTTCAGAGAGGTTTCCAACCAATGGGGAGTGTGCAATGTCGTACAATCAGACACATTTTATCAATGAGCTATTCAATGAGGTAACTACCCTATTGGGGATCAAACACAAAATGTGCTCCATTTACAACCTACAAGCGAACAGAATGGTCGAGAAAAGAAACGGGCTGCTGAAAAGTAGACTTTCTAAACTATGCAACACCCTAAAAAAGAATTGGGTGTACCGTTTACCCTTGACACTATTCCATTGTACACACAACCAAGCAAGGACCACCACCTGTGCCCCCATGAAATAGTGACTGGACGACGCATGCAAACGCCTCTATTGCCAGTGAGAAGAGGATATGATGCTCATACAGCAGCCACGATTCTGGAGGAAGAATTCAAACAATACCTAACACAACTCACACATGCAATAAGATGTATCAAATCGCACCGCCCCACACAGAGGACAGAAACTGCGACTACCCCAATGGCTGATGCCCTTGCTGCCCGGAGAATGGATATATGTCAGAGGTTTTGTCCGAAAATGGAAAACACCCAGGTTCCACGGACCCTACGAAGTGGTGTTCTCCACCCCTCTTGCTGTAAAAGTAAAGGGGCTAAGATATTAGATACACCTATCTAATGTTCGAAGGGCACCACAGAGCACCAGACACACAAATAGAAAACAACATCACTACCTCAAATCAGTAGCTCTATGCCAACCATATCTGTGCATGAGGAAATTAATAAAGTACATACATTGCTGCTAAGAGCATGAGTTACAGAAACTAAAAATCTTTCTCTTTCTCCCGCCCTGTCTCTCCTCTGAGGTTTCTCTCTCATCCCCTGTTCCACATCCCTTATCCCTTCCCCATCCCTTTGTTTTCCTATTTCCGCAGGTTCAACAATGATGGAAATGGCACCCTTGAGATATTCTTCTTTTTTTTTTAACAACTTTATTTATATATTTGCACACAGGTTATGAACATACCATTATACCATACATTCTGCTTTTTACACAACCGAGGCTGGTGGGATTTCTTCAGAGATTGGGGTTTCAAGGTCATTTAACTCTGTTAGGTATTGTTTATATCTCGACCATATGTTTCTAGGTTTGGAGGGGGGTAACACAGAGTCAATGTACAATTCCTCATTATCATTAGCCCACATCATGTCCTTATTCCAGTCTTCTCTGGTCGGGGGGCTTATATTCTTCCACCTCATCAGTATGACCCTTTTGGCGATTAGTAGGCTCACATTTAGCAGTTTACGCCATGTCGGGTTCATCTTGAGATATTCTTCAAATGTAGATAGCAGTAGGAGTAGAATTAGTTTTACGAGAGCCTACAGCTATGACTGTCGGCTCCACTTTACAGCCATTTTATTTACAATTTGCATATTCTGGCCTGGCCATCTAAAAGAAGGCAGAGTGGGGGGTAACTGGACTTGGGATGAACACAAATGGATGTGGAATGGGAGCACACCCTTTAACCTCACAAGAGTACATCGAAATAAAACAAACTTGTTCCTAAATATTACTGTCTCAACCATAAACGTAACAGTAGTATCACCAATTGTCTCAAGTTCAATGCTTATGCATTCCAAAATGACCACAATGACCCAGACGCCTACCTACTCCCCTAATACAATAATAAATTCCATCCTAAATCTAAACTTGAATGAATGGATGAATGAAAGTACACCAGTAATGGCATCTGAACTACCTACCATGTTAATTATTGGAACATTGTATAACAGCGCTAATGCAACATGCTCCCAATCCACAATATGCAGTAGTATAATGTTTGAATTACTAATGGCAAGTTTAAAACAATCTCTATGCAACAGCAATATCACTAGAGATGCAATGTCAGTGGGTAGAAAGCCCACGTTGTGCAGTGAAAGAAGGAAAAGGCAAACACGGCAACATAAATATGATGTATATCATGGCTTAGGATTGGATGCAGTGGAAGAGCTTCGCCATCTCGAACAGTCAAACAGTTGGTACTCTGACAAGAGTGCAATGAGAAGGCGACTGATGGGAGTTGCTATGTCTGTTCCTTAATACTGCATGCATCTGCAGCACCCAAGGTCTTAGTTCTACAAGAAGTACCCATTGCTGAAACACAATGGGCCTCATTCCGAGTATGGAGGTAATCATGGCTCTATTTGCGCCATGACTATCTCCCATACTGGTAGCGAGTCCGCCCTGGTTCAATGGGGACTTACCGGTCTATTCTGACCTTTGCGGGACCGGTAAGACCCCATTGAAAAAGCCATTCCCCATTCCCATTTGAGCCCCCATAGGGCTAAATGGCAACAGGGAAGGCGCTAATAACAGTACAGCAATTTGTGGTACCCTTATTAGCTCTAAAGTCCCTTAACGTGTCCCGCCCATGACGCCTGGTAAAACCAGGTGCCGGTTATCCCTTTGCGCATAACTTGTAATGAGGCCCAATGTCTAATTCATCTTGCACTATGTAGGATCAAGGGCACTTTTCAGGCATGCAATGTCCACCAAGAACTTATTGATTCAGATCTGCGAAAATGTAAGACAAGTTCGAGTAACTC
The DNA here is from genome assembly GCF_040938575.1 of Ambystoma mexicanum. Taxonomy (NCBI): domain Eukaryota; kingdom Metazoa; phylum Chordata; class Amphibia; order Caudata; family Ambystomatidae; genus Ambystoma; species Ambystoma mexicanum. The sequence continues at coordinate 487,150,448 of NC_090922.1, read as the reverse complement.
CAAGTGCGTCAAATAACACCTCCACACTGAAGGAAAAAAATATGCTAACAACAAATGGCAAGAAGTAACCTATTTGTGCATGGCAGAAGGACTTCTGGGGGGGACTGAAGAAATCGCAGCACTCATACCACAGGCCTGTAAACAAACATGGGCAGAACATATCACAAAGCTAACGTGGGTCACAGCCCTCGAGAGGCCCACAAAGATACGCCCACCAAAATCATACAAACTGTGTTTTTTTCAGCGAAGGGACAGGTGCAGCTGGGTCAAAAGCACAAAGCAATAGAACGGTCATGATCACCGACATCAAGAAAGGCACAGCTGCAGTAATGGAATATTACTGTATCTACAGACAGCAAGCGTACCACCTCTTTGGAGGGGCTATTGTTTGCTAGCTATGTTGCACTCTGCCTTCCTGGTTGTGCCAGAGGACCACCGAAGAGGGGGTTGTCCCGCTCGAAGCTGCCACTGTACCCCCAACCGAAGAACCCTGATGCACCGGACAACTGCCAACTTTCCACATGCCCCCTGAAATGAAACACCATGGCCAGTTGCACAGACGAAGAAGAGCATCAAATTATATATCCAAAGACTTGTCTGACCTGCTTGCACAAATACCAGAAGAATATAAACTCTACAATTTAGCAGACATATTTTTTGCATCCATACTGCCCAGCATCCAAACAAGGGCCAATGCTAAATGGCTTCAGATAGTTCGATGGGAACTAATCCAGCTGGAAAACAATACTGAAGAGGGGTTCAATGTCATAAACGTGGAACCAAGGGCCCTAAGATTAATGACAATACAAAATAGGTATGTGTTGGACCTCTTAACTGCTATGGAGGGTGATGTTTGCAAAAAGATCAGAAGTTCATGTTGCACATTCGTACCTTCTGAAGATGCTGAAAATAGGACATTATCACATGTCATTGCAGCAGTACATGAACTCGTGGTGAAGATGAAAAAGGAAGCTGGGGGCCAGGAAGAAGAAGATTGGTTCACAATGGCCTTCAGCTGGGTGCAATCATGGCTTGGAACATTTGTCCCTATCATTGTGGTTATCCTGGTGATCTTCTGCACGTGCAAATTGGGTCTTTAGTGTTGTGCCAAAGCTGTACCTAATAGTGCAATGATGATGGTGACAATTGGGAAAAATAATAAAATACCTCGTGATAGACAAGAAATAGAAACCCAAACTGAAGAAAATGATGGCCATAAATACTGCATGGTCCCCCCCTAATCCCCTTGGTGACGAGTTGGATACTTTGTACCACACAACAATTGTACCTGCCTGGACCCTGAGAATTACAAAGCAGTATGGGTGGATTTAGAAGGGGATCGGGGATGTATATATATGACCTGCACAATTGAATAGAATGCACAGCATGGGGAAAGTTTAAGAAGCGCATGCAGGGTATGGATGCCTATAAAGGAAAAACCTGCAAGGGACGAAGCAGAGAGGCGTGTGAATGAGCTTACGTTTGGAGCGGAGAATTTGTTATTGTATAAGTTAACCAAAGGGGGGAATGTTGCAATGGAAATGGGCCTATCCCACCCCCTAGACACTTCCAAATATAGCGAGCACCATATGAAGTGATATAACATACAAGGGGGGAGCAATCCACATCATCAAGGCAACGTATAATGGCCCTGCAGCGCTTAGAAAAACCAATAGCCCTCAACTCCATTTTGTATTAGGCCTAGATGGGATAAGATGCAGGCTTGCGCTTTTCATGTTCTTGGCTCACAAGGCCCGATTCTTGTGTAACACATCGGCTGCACAAGAGCTCTATTCCCATGGAAGTCCACGTCTCCCTCGCCCCTTCGGTGTTGCAAATATTTAGTATCTTTCGCAAGAATGCGCCCTGCATGAGTGTGTGACAACACCGGGCTCCGCGCTGCGTCCAATCATCTCCACTAAACTGACAGTAGGCCTCTCACCCCCACCCAGCCAGGCCGTAGCCAGAATCAGACCACTGACTAAACCCCCACACCTTTGCATTCCTTGACATGCACGCAACCCTCCAGGTCCCAAACCCTACATTAAAGATCAAACCCCGATATGTATCCCCCTGGTACCTCGTGTTACAAGGGGTATGTGTTGTTGCTTCTATGAAATACAGCTGTGCATGCTTCGATCTCCTGTGGACACTTGATGAGGGTTGGGACCTGGGGGTCGCGTGCATGTCAAGGAATGCAAAGGTGTGGGGGTTGAGTCAGTGGTGTGATTCTGGCTACGGCCTGGCTGGGTGGTGGGAACGATGTGGAGCATATGGAAAAAAGGGAAAGCAATGTCAGGAATTACGACGTGGCCTTCACCTCTGAGCCATCTCTGGTCCCCCGGAATCAGAGAAGAAATCCCAGAACATGCTAGATACCAAACCTGGTTTGATGCCGGCCTTGAGAGCGTCAGCCAGCTGTGGAGAAATGGGAAATTCATTTTGATTACCGAACTAGAGGAAGCCCTCCAAATTAACCCGATTCCGGTCTTCCTGTACTTGCGGTTGAAAGGCATACTATCCAGAAGAGAATGGAAGGCCACCACACAAAGGGAACTCACGCCCTTTGAAACGATCCTGGACACGTCCAACACCTCCAAAGGCCTAATAGCACGAATGTACAGGGCCCTAATCACCAAAGATGACACCCCCCGAGTCTCCGTCTCAAGGGAAGATGGGAGAGACACTTTGGCAGAGAATTCGACCAGAAGGCATGGGACAAAATTTGCGAAACCCCATCCAAAATATCAATTGCAGCCCAATATAAACTACACGCTATAAAATTATTCCTCAGGTGGCAGTACGACCCACACAGGTTATCCAAAATGTTCCAAACCTCCAGCCCGAGATGCTGGCGACAATGCGGTATGGATGCTGACTACTGGCACATGTGGTGGGACTGCCCTAAAGTTCACGTCTACTGGCAAGAGGTCCTGGGATGGATTAAGCAGGTTGACGGCATAGAAAGGGAATTATCTCCCCTTCTGATTCTTTTTGGCCTTGAAGAGGAAGATGACGAACTGATTAGGATAAAAGGACTTGTGTCTCCCCTGCTACTCGCGGCAAGGGCAGGCCTATTTATGAAATGGAAATCTCCATGCCTTCCTGATAAAAAGGACTGGATACAGATCGCTAAGAACATTTATACAATGGAGAAAATAACGGCAATACTCCACGACAAGGCTGCACGACATGAAGAAGCCTGGTGCGACTTTGTCGAGCAATACATCACGCACCCGGATACAAATGACGCGACACAACAAAGAACCTAGGACTCATTCTGCGCCATGAGTACCTGAACACTTTACATCTCACTGCCAATTACCCATGCCAGTCACTAATGTCAATAGAGCTCCACGATCCAGAGATCATTAAAGATGAACGCCATGCAGCCCAACACGGTCTACCACAGCATTGTCACGACCAAAGGAGACTCTTGAGCTGGGAGGGGGGTAGGCTTTCCAATTCATTTTCGTTGGAATGAAACGCGTCAATGTTGTTATGTACTGTTAAGGTGGCACAAAGTAGTCCTCTGACATAAATGTTAATGCATAGTAAACAACCACCTGTATGTTCATTACCAATGTCAAAATCAATAAAACTTAAGTTGAAAAAAAAAGATCAAACCCCAAGATGGAGACCTTGAGTGCGGGAACTGCGGTATCAATGAAACCCTGAATTGTGTGGGTCAGCATGACTGTATTTCATCCTCCCTTTTCCTTGGCACCCCTTACCGTGCCGCCCATGTGCCTGCCAAAATGAGTTAATATTCAGGCTTCAACCTAGGAATCCTCCCGTCCCCTGCACACTTTCAAATGTTTGGACTAAGTCCACTACTAAATTTAGGCATTAATATGAAAAGAATATATATCAGAAAACCAAGTTCTGTTAGGCAAAGTAAGAATTTATATCAAATGTATAGTACATATTCAATCACGGAGAAAATTTATAAAGTAAAGAAGCAAACATTGCATCAATAGATCACAGCAAATTCGAAGGAATAGTGGAGTCCAATTCAATTGGCGACGCGTTTCAAGGATGCTTTCCTCTTCTTTATATGGGCAGAATTGAATTCTTAATACAAAAAGAAAAAAGGAAGATTTGTACAAATTTTCATGGTTACTTTAACATAGATTATAATACATGTACTATAAACTCTAATGTCATCTGTTAGCATATCTGTCTTTCTCATTAAGTTTAACCAATTCATCCTACCCTATACTGAGAGGGCATGTTTTCTCATGATTCACAGGTAAGTAGTGCTAATTAAGGTTATAGCATTGGTATATTTGTATCCAAAGTGGGGAGAGGCTCTTGCCGACGGTTTGGCAACAAAATGGTCACACAGTAACTCAAAAATACAAAATGAGTATATCAGTCCTAAAAAGTCCATAAAAGTCACAGTGAGTACAGTATGGAATAGATATAAGCAAATAAAGTTACCAAAAGAGCAATGTGTTCCACAACTCGAGGTACAAAAGGGATGGAGAATAGTGGTTCAGGTATTGTAAATAGTAACTGGGGGTGAAATCCTCCAACCGGAGTGCGTATAATTACTGCAGTAACAAGAGACATAAACGGAGATAAGAGGCATATAACTAAGTGAAAACAGAGAAATAGTGGGAATGGAACAGTTAGGGCAGGTCCAAATAATATACCTGAAGCGTGCTAAGGAAGTTTGTAGAAAGCAGATTGACCCAATATACGAAAATGGTAAGAGACGAATGGTCTCGGATTCTGGCACTCACAAGATAGTGATGTTCGGAAGACCAGCTTATATGAGTGGACTGATCTGAAAATACAAGTAATATCAGGGGCATACATTAAAGACATATATGGAATGCAATAATGCTCTGGGATAGTTACTGCAAAAAGTCGATGTGTAGAATACCTTGTTAGCGTAGCCTCAAAAGTATGGTGATACACGGACTGTTACGCTCAACGAGCTGAATATCAAGATGCTCGGTCAGGCGGCTGTAGGTATGCCGATCTGAGTGTGTAGAAGCTCGGGCATAAAGAAAATGGCTCACGGGACGCCAATCTGCATGTATTAAACCCTGCAAGAGTTAAAACAATAAGTTAACCCGGCTTACGGGTATGATATGTAATGTTCGTACTGTCCCGGAAAGGGGATAGTGTAGTACTGCGAGCGCTCACCTGAAGTGTGGGGGACCGATCTGAACAGCTACTGCTGTGAGGCTTCGCATCCTTCCATTGCAACTATGGAAACGGCGCAAGTTCTGTGAAGTCTGATTACAGACACAATAATAGAAAAAGGACTGTAGAAGTCCCATCAGGGTTCGGCCATCTTAGAATGGTCTACTTTGGCATAAAGTGGATAAATGAGGATAAATATCAATCTGATATAATCACACTCGGAGTGAGAGCTTGAGATATGATAGATGTAATGAAAACCTAAGATAAATATATAGGTGATAGGAAGTAATAAGTCAAATTGAGGTAAGTGCAGTCAAACAAAATACAAAATAATGAATACAAATGTAGAATAAGCAGAAGAAAATAAAAGTAAGAACAGGTCAGTATGTGTCTGTGTTGTCAAATCGTTGGGGCGAGGGGTTCTCCAACCTTTGATAAGCCATAAAATGGCAACGTTAAGGCACATATACTTGATTCAAACAATGCAGAAATTAACAAGCATAGACATAGATCTAGTACACATAATGCCAGACAAAGTGTTAAAATAATTTTACACAATCAAGATCTAGTAGAACATCTACTGAGAGAATGTCAGGAAAATCATCAAAAACTTTAGTTCATAACTACTTGTTGATACACAAAGTTCACAGTGAAATGGTATGAACATAATTTAGTCATTATAAAAACCACAGGTCTAGCTCTGTTGATCAGATGCTTTCTGGTTACAGGAAACAATTTAAAGTTAAGTCTTCATTAAGGCCCCACGGCTGTAGAGAGCCCATTTTGTCGATCCAATATGCCTCTCTTTGTAGTAGGCGGGACTGGTTACAGGAAACAATTTAAAGTTAAGTCTTCATTAAGGCCCCACGGCTGTAGAGAGCCCATTTTGTCGATCCAATATGCCTCTCTTTGTAGTAGGCGGGACTGGTAATAACCTCCACTTGTTGGTCGTTTAACAACTTCAAGTATCTGAAATTTGATTTGTGCAATTGAATGTTTCTCAGAATTGAAGTGGCAGGCCACTGGCGAGTATTGGTTATTGCATCGTATGTTTGACTAATGTTCAGTCAATCTTAGTTTTATAGGTCTTTTCGTCTGGCCAATATAGACTTTCCCGCATGGGCATTTCAGCAGATATATCACTCCTGATAACAAGCAGGTGGAGTAATCCCTAAGTTTAATCTTCTGACCTAACTTCTCGGGTGAGTTACCACATCACCTTTAATAACGTTGTTGCAGTGTGTACATCCCAAGCAGGGGAAGGTGCCCAGCTTTTTGGTAGTTAGAAAAAGTTGCCTCTCTTTAGGTATTTTTTCTGCCTTCACTAGCTTGTCTCTGATGTTTCTACCCCTTTTGTAACACATCGGTGGAGTCGGAAAAAGCTTTTGTAAGGTTTGGTCATTGTGGAGAATGTTCCAGTGTTTCTTTATACTCCTTGCTATCTGAAAACTCTGTCTTGAGACCTTCGATATGAACAAAAATGGGGTATCCTTTGCACTAGATTTGGTTCTTAACAAGTCTGTGCGTGTGATTTCTGATGCTCTGTTCTTGGCAACTTCTAGAATCTCTGGAGGGTAACCTCTGTTCTGGAATTTTCCCACAAGGTTAGTGCATTCCTTGACTAGATCTTCTGGATCGGAAATGATTATTTTAAGTCGTAAGATCTAACTGTATGGTAGACTTTGAAGCATTGCCCTTGGGTGAAAGCTTGAGTAGTGCAACAAACTGTTTGCGTCAGTAGGTTTGTGATATATAGATGTTGCAATTATATTGTTAATGATTCTCAAATTAACACCCAAAAAGTGGAGATAAGGGTTACCGATCTCCATGGTAAACTTAATTCTAGGGTGCACAATGTTGATATATTCAAAGAATAAATTCAGTTCTTCATGTGTGCCGCACCAAATTTCGAAGATGTCGTCTATAAATCTCTTCCATGTGAGGATGTACGGTGACCATGTAAGGTGTTCCAATACGTGTTGACTTTCAAACTGAAACATGAATGTGTTCGCATAGACAGGTGCCATTGATGATCCCATCGATGTACCGGAAGTCTGCAGAAAGTATTTGCCCTGATATCTAAAATAGCTATTATATAGAATCAGGTTAAGTAACTCCAAGACAAATTGTGAGTTACCTTGAATATCTGAACTGTTAAGTAGTAGCCATTTAACAAATTATAAACCTTCACCATGGGGGATTGAGGTATATAGGCTGCAGACGTGAAGGCTATAAAGAATACAGTCATCACTGATGACTGAGATATCTTTAAGGACATTCAAAAAATCTGTTGTGTCCTTTAGGTAAGTTAGTGTTGCCTGTATGATAGGTTGCAATAGTTTGTCAATGTAGATAGCCAAGGGGTCGAATAAACTCTTCGTTCCAGCTACAATGCGTCTGAGGGGTGGATTATGTTTATCCTTATGACTCTTAGGGAGCCCATAAAAAAACGGAGTAACCGGATGAGAGTTAGTTAGGAATTGGTATGTTTTATCACTAATCCACTCGTTCTCCCTTGCTTTCAGTAATGTTTTGTTAATCAATGTTCTGATTTCCGGTAGCGGATCTCTATCCAGTACTGCATAAGTGTCCGTATCACTGAGAAGTTCAGTGCATTTCTTAGTGTAGAAGGATGTATCCATAATCATTATCGCGCCGCCCTTGTCAGCCGGTTTGATGGTGATGTCTTCACTTTTGGCTAAATCATCTATTAAATCCAGTTGACGGTTCTTAATGTTAATAGGTGTTTTCCTCTTATAATTAATTTTACTTAGATCTTGTAGGACACTTTTCTCAAACAGATTCAAAATTGAATTTTGGACATGGGGGTCAAATGTACTCTTGGGACGAATGTCCAACATATCTTTGTTGGTTAACTTAGGTACCATTTCTGGTTGTGTATCAAAAAAGATTTTCAACCTTAGTTTCCTCAACAGTCTATGTAGACAGATCTACTCCTGAAATAGCGAGGTATTGCACGTGGGCACAAAAGAAGTATATTAAGTTGTTTTGTTGAGAGAGTCTTACTGGAGATGTTCACCACCAAGTTGTTGGCCTCCATTTGTTTTTCTTTTTTGTTTGTGGTTTTCTTCCCTCTCCTGGTTTTTCTCTAAAACCTAAAAAAGCCCCAGTAGATGAATTGGGGTCAGTTTCGTTGTTTCTCAGAGATCTTGGTGCTCTTGGTACTCTAGGTCTATTGGTATCTTCAGGTAAATCACGTTCACTAGTTTGTTCCGATATGGGTCTCTGTATGGGTTCATCAACGCTGCTGTCACTACTGTTGCCAGAATTTGTTGAGTCCGTATTGTGTTGTCTATTACAGTTGAAATGCCTTTGTCGGTAACATTCCTGCCAATTGTATACTATGTCATTCAAGCAGTAGCTGTTTAGATCGGACCTCCACACTTCAGGTGAGCACTCGCAGTACTACACTATCCCCTTTCCGAGACAGTACGAACATTACATATCATACCCGTAAGCCGGGTTAACTTATTGTTTTAACTCTTGCAGGGTTTAATACATGCAGATTGCCGTCCCGTGAGCCATTTTCTTTACGCCCAAGCTTCTACACACTCAGATCGGCGTATCTACAGCCCCCTGACCGAGCATCTTGATATTCGGCTCGTTGAGCGTAACAGTCTGTGTATCACCATACTTTTGACGCTACACTAACAAGGTATTCTACACATCGACTTTTTGCAGTAACTATCCCAGAGCATTATTGCATTCCATATAGGTCTTTAATGTATGCCCCTGATATTACTTGTATTTTCAGATCAGTCCACTCGTATAAGATGGTCTTCCGAACATCACTATCTTGTGAGTGCCAGAATCCGAGACCATTCGTCTCTTACCATTTTCGTATATTGGGTCAATCCGCTTTCTACAAACTTCCTTAGCACGCTTCAGGTATATTATTTGGACTTGCCCTAACTGTTCCATTCCCACTATTTCTCTGTTTTCACTTAGTTATATGCCTCTTATCTCCGTTTATGTCTCTTGTTATTGCAGTAATTATACGCACTCCGGTTGGAGGCTTCACCCCCGGTTACTATTTACAATACCTGAACCACTATTCTCGATCCCTTTTGCACCTCGAGTTTTGGAACACATTGCTCTTTTGGTAACTTTATTTGCTTATATCTATTCCATACTGTACTCAGTGACTTTTATGGACTTTTTAGGACTGATATACTCATTTTGTATTTTTGAGTTACTGTGTGACCATTTTGTTGCCTAACAGTCGACAAGAGCCTCTCCCCACTTTGGATACAAATATACCAATGCTATAACCTTAATTAGCACTACTTACATGTGAATCATGAGAAAACATGCCCTCTCAGAATAGGGTAGATGACATTAGAGTTTATAGTACATGTATTATAATCTATGTTAAAATAACCATGAAAATTTGTACAAATGTTCCTTTTTTCTTTTTGTATTAAGAATTCAATTCTGGCCATATGAAGAAGAGGAAAGCATCCTCAAAACGCGTTGCCAATTGAATTGGACTCCACTATTCCTTCGAATTTGCTGTGATCTATTGATGCAATGTTTGCTTCTTTACTTTATAAATTTTCTCCGTGATTGAATATGTACTTTACATTTATGATATAAATTCTTACTTTGCCTAACAGAACTTGGTTTTCTGATATATATTCTTTTCATATTAATGCCTAAATTTAGTAGTGGACTTAGTCTAAACATTTGAAAGTGTGCAGGGGACGGGAGTATTCCTAGGCTGAATCCTCTTCTTGTTTGTTTTCTAATGTTGGGGTTTTGTGCCATGGCCCCAGTTCCTCCCCCGCACCTAAAATCAACCTTAAATATTATTTGAATTAGATTACAATTCTCATTAAATTTGAGGTGTGCACCTATAATCAACCTTTTTGCTTTTTTTTAATATTCAGGCTTAGCATGTTTAGCTTAGACAGAAAAAATGTCTTAATATGTGACCCAACCTTGTTTGTTTGTTTTATTATATTGCGCGCCTGACCCGAAGGTATCTGGGCGCATTTCTAAGCAGATACAACATTTATGTTACATATATAGTCATCATGATACAATCAACATTGTTGGTACAATGAATACTTAGTAGGGAGCAGGCATACATGGAGTTAAGGCAACATTAGCAATATTCAAGTAGTTAATCACAGTACCAAGGCAGTCAATGGTCATTTGATACTATCCAACTTTTGAGGTTCGTCCTGAAGTTCATGAAAGAATGGTTCATTTGCAGGCGAGTTGGAAGAGCATTCCAACATTGGGCAGCTTGCACTGGAAAACTCGAGCCCACCGCCCTTTTTTAGGTTAAATCTGGGGACTATGATACAGTTTGAGTTGGCTGATCTGGTAGGTCGTGTTGAGCATTTTCTGGTGGTTTTGTCTTTTAGGTAAGGTGGGGTAGCGTTGTTGAGGCATTTATGTGTGATAGATGCATTTTAAGCTGGAGTCTATCCTTGATAGCTAGCCATTTGGGGTTTCTTCTCACTCCGGAGATATGATGGTTTGTAGGGATACTTAATGCTGATCTAAGTGCATTATTTTTCAGGTTCTGCAATTTCTTCGGTACCCATTTATTTGCACCAGCGTATAGAGCATTGCAATAATCAAGTTTGGATAAGATTAAAGCCTTGGCTAGAGTGATACAGCTATTGTTGGAGAGGACTGGTTTGCAGGCTCGGGTCGATTTACATGTATATGCTGTAGCAGATGCAGTAGCCTTAACTTGTTTCCCTAGATTCATAGTTGAGTCCAGGTAGAAGCCTAATGTTTTAGTCTCCTTAGAAGTTTTAATTACAGTACCATCTATATTATTAAAGGAGTTGTATTGGGCCCCAAGTTTATCCATGTTAGCTAGGGCCCCCAAGATCACGATCTCTGTATTGTTGTCATTCAGGCAGAGGCCATGTGTGGCCATCCATGCCTGAATGATTGAGAAGATGTTATTAACTTGAGCCAGATCTTAATTGTATTTACCCGTAAGGGGTAGGAGTATCTGGGTATCATCTGCATAATTAGTGTAGGTAATACCTGGATAGTCCAAAATGTCAAACAGAGGCTGTCTTAGTGAAAACATTGTACCTTGTGGGACTCCACAAGTAATAGAAGGGTCAGCCGCAGCCAGTGGAGAGAAGACTCTCATCAGCCTGTTATTAAGGAACGATTGGATCCAATTTGTGGCTTTTTTGGAAAAGTTAGCTTCAGTGGCTAGGTGCTTGCAGAGCACATCATGGTCCACTAAATCAAACGCCGCTGATAGGTCCAACAGGAGTAGTAGGGCACATTGTCTGTTGTCTTTTAAGAGGTCAATTTGTGTTTTTAGATCAATTAAGGCGGTTTCTGTGCCATAGACGGTCTAAAGCCCGATTGGCGTAGTCCTAATAGGTTGTTCGCTTCTAGGTATGACTGTATTTGGATATATGCAGCTTTGTCAATTATTTTAAGCAAAAATGGGACGGTAGTTATAGGCCTATAATTTGTAGGGATTGTTGGGTCTAAAGAGGCCATCTTTAAAAGCGACATCACCGAGGCATCCTTGAGGTTGTTTGGGACATTGGAATTGAGGAAGAGGCATTTATACGTTTAGTGATAAATGGTGCCAAGTCGTTGGCAGCAGCTTTAATAATTTGTGCTGGACATGTGTCTCCCTGGCATCTAGAATGTTTAAGTGAGGAGATCATCTTTTCCACTTCTTGTATGGTAATTTAGGAGAATTCAAATTGTGGCAGAGAGGTCTGGGCCTTTTTTGGAGGTTATTGGTCATTGTATTGGTGATAATACATCTTTTTGCCTCAATTTTATTTTGCTGGGAGGTAATTTTGTTGGATAAAGCATTTTGGATAATAATGCACCATGTTTTGTCCTTTATACACAGGTCCTCTGGTTGAATAGGAGATTTTAGTTCCTTTAGGATCACAAAGAGTTCTTTGGTATTAGAACTAGCTTTGTGGATCCTTTCATTGTATATTTCCCATTTGGTTTGTAAAATTTCTGATTTGTATTTCATGGATATTTTATGCAGCTTTTGTTTGTTTTCTATAGATGGAAGGTTTTTCCAAAGGGCCTCAATTAATCTTTTCTCTGCTCGGATGATTTTAAGTTGGGGAGTAAACCAAGAGGTGAGATGTGCTCTGGGCTTGGCATTGCACAATTTGATTGGGGCAATAGTATCTAAGGCTTGAGTGATGGATGAATTATAGAGGTCTACTAGTGTAAAGGGGTCAAGGGACTCCGGTGCAGCGTTCAGAATAGGGATAAGGAGAGGCATGAGGTTATCTGCTGTGATATTTCTCTTAATCCTAGTAGCTAGAGGTGGGGCCATAGGCATATTTTTGACAGGTGGGCGAGTGGCTGAGATGGGAAAGGAAACTGATGGTGGTTAGTTCAAGATTGAGGTTTAACTGATGTGATTTCAGTCTTGCAGTTTAAATCTCCAACCCAATGTAAGATTCTGCCTTTTTCATGCGTAGGTTGGTTGACTTTTTGGGACAGACCTAGTTCAGTTAAGGTCTCAGAAAGAGTTTTGTGGTAGGTCATTAGGGTCACTAAAGCCTAAGTTGAAGTCGCCTAGTAGAAGTAGTTGCGAGTTAGGTTTGGTATCTGAAAGTATGGTCATATCGTCCTCAAAACAATCAATAGTTCCTGGTGGCCTGTATATTAGGTGAATAGTTCGTTTGCTCGTATTAGAAGTGGCAAGTTTGGCGGTGAGTATTTTGCATGCTTTTACTGAAGGTGGATTGGCAATTCTAAGGGCTAGGTTAGATTTGGCAATCAGGGCAATACTGCCTCCTTTAGAGATTACTCTATCAGATCTAATGATGGTATAGTTGTCAGGTATGGCCAAAGTAGAGCTGGTCCAGCCGCGGCGTGCAGCTAGGTCTCTGTAATGGCCAAAAAGTCTAAGTCTCTTGAACTAATTCGGTCTGCTATGTGAATAGCATGGGCAACTAACGATCTAGCGTTGATTAAAGTGCTTTTGATCTGATGGCTGGTGGTGAGGGTAGGGGTCACAGATTTTCTTTTAGAGTTAGGTCTTGTGCTCTTTTGTTTGTTTTGGTTATCGTTATGGTTATTTTTGTCTGTTATCCCTTGTAGGCATCTCTGGTTTCCCTGTGTGTTAGATTGAGATTGGGTACACGGTTCGTGGAGCCTAGATAGTCTAGAGCGGAGTCTAGAATTCCTTGTTACGATAGTGCACAGTGCATTCGTTGTGAGTAGCTCTACCACTATTTTAAGGTTAGGTGTGGCTGTACCATTAGAAGAACAAGTTACTTCTTACTTTCTAACATTCTTTCGATGGGATGTTCCTCCGACGTATTCCTTATCTTTGATAATTTGTCTCCAGCTTGCTGGCCTCGGAATTTTTTTCAGTAGAGGGCTGTGCGCGTCAACGTCCGCCGAGTCGATGTCCTTCGACGGCCACCGTATCGGCGCCAACGTCACCATGCCCATAAATGGTCCGTTGCTCAGTTCCGTTTTGTAGTATAAGAAAAATCATGCCTGAATTGGTTATTGACCTTGAAGGAGCATAATCTGCAACCGCAAGGGAAGTATTAGTGCGGGGATGGATGGGAGGGGCGATAAGGAATACGTCGGAGGAACATCTCATCGAAAGAACGTTACAAGGTAAGAAGTAACTTGTTTTTCGAAGGGATTGTGTCCTTTGACATAAGAATGTCATGCATCCCTTAGGGATGAACCGAATGTAATACGGCTTTGCCAAATCTGGTCTCTTGACAAGTGGAGGAATCCAGGTTGTAAAATGTTGTGAATGTATGTGCGGACGACAATGTGGCAGCCGCACATATGTCTCTGACCGGTACCCCTCTTTGGAGGGCCGAAGAGGCTGCGATACCCCTGGTTGAATGAGCCCTAAGATTTTGGGGTGGTTCTTTCCCTGCCAGTTTGTAACATTCCAGAATGGCCAAGATAATCCACCTGGAAATGGTTTGTTTTGTTATGGGTAATCCCAATTTGTGACCAGAGTATCCTACAAACAGTTGGTCTGCTTGCCTGATCCTAGCCATTCTGCTAATGTAAAAGCTTAAAGCTTGCCTTGGGTCTAGCCTATGTAGTCTTTCTTCCTCTTTCCCCGGATGGGGAGGAGGGTAGAACGAAGGTGGGGTACTTTTCTGAGTAATATGAAATTCAGAAACCACCTTTGGGAGGAAATTAGGCTTCACCTGTAGGACAACTTTGTCCTTGTGGAAAATTGTATGTGGGGGTTTACAGGAGAGAGCTTGTAGCTCGCTCACCCTCATAGCAGATGTTAGTGCTACCAATAGGACAGTTTTAAGCGTGAGAAATCTCAGCGAACAAGAGTGAAGTGGTTCGAATGGAGTGCCCATTAGGAAGTTTAAGACTAAATTTAAGTCCCATAAGGGAACTTGGAATGGTTTTGGAGGATAAACATTAGACAATCCCTTGAGAAATTGTATCACTAGAGGTAGTTTGAAATACGATGGTTCCTCCGCAGTGCGCTTGAAGATTGAAAGCGCTGCGAGATAGCCTTTTACAGTGCCAACTTGAAGGCCTGAGTTTGCCAAGTAGAGTAGAAACGATAACACCGTTGGTGTACCACATGAAAAAGGGTCGCTATTCCCTTCTCTACACCAGCTGCAAAATTTGTTCCAACGGCAGCAGTATAAAGACTTTGTTGCTGGCCTTCTGGCCGAAAGCAACACCTCCATGACGTCATCAGGGAGGTCCCAATCCTTGTACCTCACCCTTTCAGAAGCCAAGCGTGAAGGTTGAGGGTTCTGATGTCTGGATGGAGAACCTGACCTCCCTTCTGCGAGAGAAGATTCTCTTTGAGTGGAAGACGGATTGGAGGGCAGATGGACATATCTAGAAGGTCTGGGTACCACGTTCTCCTGGCCCAGTCTGGGGCAATTAGGATCATGGTTTTCCGGAATCTTCTCAACCTCCTGATCATTTGAGGAATAACAGGGACTGGTGGAAACACGTAGAGGAGTGGAAACTACCAGTCCACTACGATGCGTCTCCTAGAGCTCCTCTCAGGGGAAATTCCCTTGAACAGAACAGATCGCACTTCCTGTTGGTGCTTGTGGCGAGCAGATCCACCTGAGGGGTTCCCCAAAGGGTGAAGATCTCTTGAAGGACTTCCTGAGATAGCTCCCACTCGTGGGAGACTGTGCTCTGCCTGCTCAGAGCGTCTGCTGTCAAGTTCTTCTCTCCGGCTAGGTGGACTGCCGATAGAGAGATTCCTTCCTGAATTGCCCAGAACCAGAGCTGCACTGCCTCTCTGCACAGTGGCAGTGATCCTAGGCCTCCTCTTTTGTTAAGGTAGTGCATGGCCACCATGTTGTCCGTCATCATCAGGACATTTTTCCCCTGTACTGATGGCAGGAAAGCTTTCAGCACTAGTCTGATCGCTCTCAGCTCCAATAGGTTGATGTGTAGTCTGGACTCCGATGGAGACCAACGACCGCTGACGGTCAAGTCGTTGGCATGGGCTCCCCACCCCGTGAGTGAGGCGTCTGTGACTACTGTTATCTCCGGCCATGGTTGCCAAAACAGTTCTCCTTTCAAGATGCTCTCTGGATAGGCCCACCATTGAAGGTCGCGGGCTACCTTGTCCGGAATCCGGAGGAGATCTGTCATTCTCCCTGAGAATTGCGACCACTGAGTTCTCAGTGCCCACTGAAGAGATCTCATTCTCAGGAGAGCCTCTGGCACAAGGAAGATGCAGGATGCCATGAGGCCTAGCAACCTCAAAAAGTCAAAGGCTGGGAGACGTTGGGCATTTTGAAACTTGTTGACCATCTGCAGAATATCTTGAGCCCTCACCTCTGGTGGCGAGGCTTTTCCCAGGGAAGTGTCCAGGACTGCTCCAATGAACTGGAGTCTCTGTGATGGTATCATCTGTGACTTCTTTAAATTGAGGGAGAAGCCCAGTTTGTGAAGGAAGTGGCAGACATAATCTAGCTGGATCTGAGCTTGTTCCGAAGATACAGCCCTGATCAGCCAATCGTCCAGGTAGGGGTAGACGTGGATCCCTTCCCTCCTTAAGACTCGCAGCCACTACCGACATTAGCTTGGTGAAAACCCTCGGGCGGAGGTCAGCCCAAATGGCAGAACTCGAAATTGATAATGAGAGTCGCCAATTGCGAACCTCAGGTATTTCCTGTGTTTGAGATGGATTGGCACATGGAAATAAGCATCCTGAAGGTCCAGGGATACCAGCCAGTCCTGGAGCTGGAGGGGCTGAAGGATCTGAGAGAGAGTTACCATATTGAACTTGTCCTTCCTGAGGAACTTGTTCAATTCTTGTAAGTCCAGGATGGGTCTCAGTCCTCCGTCCTTCTTTGGTATGAGAAAGTAGGGGGGGTACCAGCCCTTGTTCCTGTCCGCTACAGGTACCGGTTCTATGGCACCTTTCTCTAGCAGGTCTATAATTTCCTGCAAGAGGAGCAGATCTCGAACTTTTAGAGAGCTGTGCACCGGTGGATGACTCTGAGGGATGTGTAGAAAGGATAGGCAGTAACCCTGGGCAATTGTCTCCAATGCCCAAGCATCTGACGTTATAGCCTGCCATTCCGTCAGATGGTTAGTTAACCTGCCCCCTACAGGTGTTTTGTGTGGAAAGACCTCAGAGTGGTTTGGGGGCGGCTGATGCAGATGCCGAGGGTAAAGAGGCACCTGCTGCTGCTGCGGCTTTAGTACTTTTGACCCGTCCACCTCGGGTGGATCTCCTTTGGCCTCTTTGAGCCGGCTGTCCTCTGCCTTTCCCGAATGCGGAATAATAGCGAAAGGACTTTCCTCTTGCAGAGGTTCCTGAGGGGCGAAAAGGAGTTTGGCAGATTGCAGCTCCTAACGATTTTGCCGCTGCTTTAGATGTCTGCAGCTTTTCCAGACTGTCATCAGCCTTTTTTCCGAATAATGAAGAGCTGTCAAAGGGCATATTGAAAAGTCTGGCCTGTACATCTGGAGCAAAGCCAGACTTTCGCAACCACGCATGCCTGCGGATTGTTGTACTTGCCGCCATGGCCCTGCTAATACTGTCAGCGGAATCGATGCCAGTTTGAAGTGATTCGCACATGGCATACTTGCCATCTTTAATAATGTTAAGGAAGGCTTCCTTTTCCTCTCCTTCGGGTATGCAGTCAGCCGCTGATGAAGCACACTCCCACATTGTGTGACTGAACCTGGCGAGCATACAGGTGGCGTTGATGGACTTCAACGCCATACTACAAGCAGAGAAGACTTTCTTTGCCATAGAATCGTACCTCTTGTCATCTCTATCCTGTGGGACAGTAGAGTAAGCGGTCCTGCTGCTTGATGAAGTTGCCGCTTGGACCACCAGGCTCTCTGGAGTTGGGTGTTTTGATAAGTATTCAGGGTCAGCTGCAGCTACCCTATACTTAGCTGACAATCTTTTATTGACAGCAGGGATAACTTCAGGAGTTTCCCAATTAGATGAAATCTTTCTTTGGAAGGCTGCATGGAAGGGAACCACAGGATCCTCCTGTGGACCTTTGTCTAATATGTCTGTCAGGTCATCCTGTTGAAAAACAGGCAAAGGTGCAGACCAACCCATAAATTCAATAATCCTTGCCATCAGGGTTCTATAGGGTGTTTTGGCATGTTGCCCTGGTTCTGGCTTAACAAGTACCACTTCTGGGGAAGTGTCCAGCCCACTTGCCTCATGTAATGACTCCTGTAGTCTTTCAACCTTCTTTCCTCAGAGGTGAAATCCTCTGAAACAGGTAGTGTGGTCCTCTGCAACCCGAAGGTTTCCTGGTCAGAATCTTCCCCCTCTTCATAAATTGAAGATAATCCTGGGTACTCTGACCTCTGAAATGGTGTGAAACCCATCTCTAAGGCAGAAGGAGCCAAACTCGTCATTATTGGGCGAGAAAACATCGATGTCGTCGACGCCGATGTGACAGGCTTCGAAGGCGTCGAGAAAACGTTGATGTCGTCGACGCCGATGTGACAGGCTTCGAAGGCATCGAGAAAACTGGAAGAGGCCTCGAAGAACTTGAGAGGATCGGGATCCTACTCGAGGGTGTCGACGACGGTCTCGGCGTCGTGCCGGAGGCTCTTGGAATCACCGTTGGCTGTGGAGTAGCCGTGGTCTTCTCTTTCATCAGCATCGATGTCGGCGTCGACAATGGCGTCGAGTCGATCGACCGATGCGTCGAAGAACCCTTCGACAACGGCACCGATCCATGCGAAGGAATCTTCGACGACGGCGTCGAAGATGGTGCCTTCTTACCCGATGGCTCGTGGCGCTCTCTGGTGGATTGATTCGCCGGGTGCAGCGACTCGCGGCGTTTTGATTTTTTGGGTTTTTCACCCGGGGTATCACCCTCAGCTGTCTTCGAGGGGGTCGAGGCTGCTTTCTCGAAGACGCTTAACATTTTCTTTCTGAATTCCTCCCACTCAGCCTGAGAGCTGTGTTTTGTGGGACAGGAGACTCTTTCTGGGGAAACAGAAGACGACGAGGAAGGGGATCTTCAACGTCTCTTCTTTGAGTGTCTTGATCTCGACGAATGGTGGGAGCTACTTCGAGATCTAGAATGGGAATGTTTTTGACGGCGAGGAGATGAATGCCTAGACTCAGCCGAAGAAACTTTCGAGGAGGTTTTGACTAACTTACCTCTCTCAAGCTTCCCCTTGCGCTCCTTCAAGGCTTTCGCCGACATGGACATGCAGTCCTCACACTCCGAACAATGGTGCTCGGCTCCCAAGCACCACAAGCAGATCCTGTGTGGATCCGTTATCGACATTTTTTTACCGCAGTCTCGACATTTTTTTAAGCCGGATCGCGGCGTCGTCGGTTCCGATGAAGATGCCATCGAGAACGATTTGGTATATTCGAGTAGATATAGAAGGTTTATTCTGACTGAACTGAGCAACGATGTTCCGAGGCCCCACAAAGCGCAGAAAAACAGAACTGAGCAACGGACGCCGCGCATGGCTAGTTATGGGCATGGTGACGTCGGCGCCGATACAGTGGCCGTCGAGGGACATCGACTTGGCGGACGTCGATGCGCAGCGCCCTCTACTGAAAACATTTCAAAGGCCAGCACGCTGGAGACGAATTATCAAAGATAAGGAATACATTGGAGGACACAATCCCTTCGAAATGTAATTAGTAGCTAGTTCTACTTGTGGCAGGCTAACAGGTGTGTTGAGCGTAGGTAACAAAAGGTGTAGGTATAATACGCTGCGTTAAAAGATTCCATAAGGTCTGAGAGAGGAATCTGGTTGGTTTGATTTCCCTGGGTGACTTGAGTCACATTAATCATATGGCAGTGTGAGATAGTAAGCTTAGTGTTGTTAATTTCTCTAGGTATAGGCCCTAAACTAAGCAATGAGTAAATCAGCATGTAGCTAGATACATACATAGTGAAAGTAGGAATCCTGGAATTTGAAGCTTCGAAAAGGGTCACTATGCTGGGATAGAATATAATTTTAGTATCTACCTGTTTCTAGAGGCGTGGCAATCTATAATAGGTGGTCATGAATAGGACAAAGGGCTAGTGGCTAGTAGTTGAAAAGCTAAAGTAAGTATGCCATCAGTAGACAATATCTGATGATACAGAGGTAGGCTGGGCTACTGCAATTAAACACAAGATGGTGCAGAACATGCAACATGAGTAATATTGGCATCTAGCTTGAGCATGTTTGGTAGACCAGGCAATATGCAATGGCAATAAAATGTGCTCAATGTAGGACAAGACAGTATATATAAGCTATGTACGAGACAAAGATACAATGTGGTGCAGTAATGGTAAGGACATGAATCAAACCATACTTAATTGTAATTTGCGAGCAGGGGGGTGGGAGTCCAGGTGTATTTTCTGTGGCATAGCGTGGGCAATATGAAGGTGGTTCAGCAATTTACGAGTACGTTCATGTGTTTGTGGACTATGTTGAGAAAAATGTGAGGAAAATGCGATGATCAGCTGTTCAGCCAAAGATTGAAGGCAATGTTTCGTCGTCACTTGTTAAAGTACAATCATGAAGTAGGTTATACGCTCGAAAGGAGCATCTGTTCATTCAGCGTAGTGTTAAGTAGTGGTTCAAGCGGGGTGAGTAGTACATTGGATCGAATGTACCTAATGTGGATTTGTTTGCGAAGGAGAGGGGATGCTCCCAGTAAGCAAACAGGGCCTTTACCTGGCCTTAGTTGTGGCCTGCGAGGATGGATCCTGATCGACAGGGGAGAACCAACAAATTACTGCCTGGCATCCCCTATGGAGCAGGCACATATGTAGGGTGCCTCCAATCACCAACACCCATTGTGTACCCTATGTACGACTTATTCTAGCTTCTTAAGCCCATGTTTGAGTTCGAGTAGCAGAGTCCATTGCTGATATTTGTATTCTGTGCAATTAAACCTTGTTATCCTTGCAACGCTATCTCCTGGCCTATTTCTCTAGCGGATTGTCCTTATGCTGCAGTGTGCGTAAAGGGGTAGTTGCCTTCACATCCAAAGCCATGATTAATCACATTTTCTGTCGTTTTTAGAACCACACAAGAGGGGTAATACGCTGAAGTGGAACTATACTTTATTAACTAAGTACACTCGAGAAGCAGACAGGTTGTTCCTTACCAGCCAGGTATTTGGTTTGTTTTTGGTTTAGTGGATAAATGATACCATTGGGAAATGTATCCATCAATTGACAGGAAAAGGAACTCGCTTTGTATCCAAAGATGCAACACACAATTATTATATTAGGATAGCCAATGCTAAGAGGACGAAAAAGTCCTTAATTAGAAATATACAAGGTCAATTCCTGGACATGAATGACCATGTTGTTTCCAAAAAACAAAATTTGTCAGTATTATAGAAATTATACTAAAAGGCTAAAATGTGAGCTTATCATAAATGATAGCCAGCAAGTTGTTAACCACTTAAGTAACGTGCATACATCTCAATTCTGGAAACTGACAGATTCTGTCAATAACAATGATGTCTCAGAAGATCTGAGTATAATTGAGGAGGGGTATGGGTCAAATACCATGCAAAAATCTATGGAAACCTGTATGATAAAACGATTGTCAATCTTCCTGATTTTTATGGGGCTTTAACATCTAACCCTTTGGAGGTTGCAGACATACAAGAACGTATCTGCAAGAACAAACCATCCAGGGCACTAGGCTCTGATAATTTAGCTCCTATCACATTAAAACAAGCAAGGCTAGGACTAGGAACGCTATATAAATAAAATACAAGATCCTTGCATCAGCGGTACTTTAGGAATTGGAAATGTGGGTGAACGCGCTAAACATCTTTTTCTTGTTTTAAACATTCATTTTACTTGCACAGTAACACCATAAAGCATTAAAACTACAATTGCATGTTTTCGCAGGTAATAGTATTCAAACATTATACAGGCACGTTATAATGAGCATTACACTTTCCCGTTGTCACCATTGTCCCCTTCCATTCTGTTGTTCAAGTAGTTACAGAAACCTTCCCATATGTCTCTAGGTCTGTTGGTGCATGTGAGTGGGCTTGTGTATACCTCCTCCTAGTCATTCGCCGACACCATGTCATTCACTCATTCTTCTGTTGTAATATGGTGCGCTTAGCTAGGAAAAGCCCGATGTTTATAAGCTTGCATTTCACTGCGTTCATTTTAAGTACAAACCCTAATATACACATAGATTGTTCCCATTCCACCTGCTGACCCACCATAGCATCAAGCGCTGTACAAACCCCACTCCAAAATTCAGAGAGCTGCCCACAGGACCACAACATGTATTAGGCCAGACTTCCTGCTTCCACGTGTCGAACATTCCCCAGTGGCCTGTGGTGTGATGCACCCTGTTCAGTGTTTTAAAATGGGTCAGTTTAAAACTGGTATTTATCGACACTTGTTTCATGAGAGCACACAGTTGTGTCCAGTGAGAGTCCGTTAACGCAACCCCAAGATCTTTTTCCCATGTCCCTCTAACATCAGGTATCTGCGTTATCCTTGTGTCTAGCGCCATTTTATACAGCGCTGAGGCAGTTTTCTTGCTTGCCCCTGAAGAGGCTATATAATTGAGACAGGGATGTGACTTCGGTTCTTATGAGAAACCGCCCCATGTTGTTGCCATTGCCGATCAGAGACTAAAATATTACAGCCTCTGGAGTAGGGTGTCACCTATCTGGGGTTTAATATCCTCCCAGGATCTGAACAGACCATCGTGGTACATGACTCCCAACTTTGTGATACCCGCCTCCCGCCAGTGTGTGGACAGAGTTGTATCCTTCGATGGGGGCAGGTAGGGGGCATCCCAGATTGGCATGTGGGGGCTATACAACACAGTATTATAGGGCTGCTGTGCCAGTCTCGTCCATGCTTGCTGCGTGGCTAATGTAGGGTCCAAATGGTTACACGTCCCCCTCTTCCCAGTGGCTATGCCATGGAGTAATGTGGCCCTCGTTTTCCCTTGTGTTTCCAGATCTATGTATGAGGTGTGCGGTGTGTCCACTACCCAGTTCATGGCATAGTGTGCTTGGGCTGACAGGTAGTATACCTCATAGTCTAGTGCCGCCAGTCCCCCCCCGGATATATGGCCGTGTGAGGCGCTGCCAGCTGGCCCGCACATCACCTTTCCACATGAAGGCGGAACAAGCACCAGTAATTTTCTCAAAGAAGGATCTGCCAGGCCAAAGTGGTACTGCAGCAAAAATGTAAAACAGTTTGGGAATATGATCATCTTGACCAGTGCGAGTCTTCCAATAAGGGAAATAGGCAGGTGGTTCCAGCGGTTGAGTTTGGCGCACAACACCACGGCTAGTGCGTCATAGTTTAGTGCGCAGACCAAGCTAGCTGAGCACGCCATTTCCACCCCCAGGTACCGGACCCGCTGGGGAGCCCAGCGCAATCTGCATAGATTGCTTGGGGGCACCATGCCATCCGTCAGTGGAAACATTTAAGATGTATTTATATTTAGACGAAGGCCGTAAAGCCTTCCAAACTCTTGGACTGCATTCAATACTGTGGAGATATTTCTCCGGGTTTCTCACGAACAACAAGCTATCGTCCGCATAGAGCGTAACCAATTCAATATGCCCAGCCACAGAGCTACCCTCCCTCGCATGCCGCATCCACATGAAGTCAGCCAAGGGTTCGATAACGAGTGCAAACAGTAACGGGGAAAGTGGACATCCCTGCCTAATCCCCCACCAGTTCTAGCACTGCGTATAGGGTCCCGTTCACCAACACTCTGGCGTACGGTTGTGTGTAGAGCAGTCGCACCCACTTGATAAAATTGGGGTCAAACCCATAATTGTATAGTACTCTGAACAGGAACAGCCAGTACACAGTGTCAAAGGCCTTCCGCATGTCCAAAGATATGACAACCCCCTTATGATATTTTGGTATTCCCGCTAGGACATTATAGAATCTACGGATGTTGGATGCAGTCGACCTCCCCATCACAAATACTACTTGATCTTCGTGGAAGATGTAGGGCATCACCGGGGTTGAGCGAGGTAGCTAGTATCTTGGCGAAAATGTTAATGAGTGATAGTGGTTGGTATGACCCGCAGTCTTCTGGGGACTTCCCAGGCTTCAACATTAGTGTTATGACTGTCTCCCTCATCGACTCCGGCAGGATGCCGGTGTCTAGGGCCTCGGTCCATTCCACCATGAGGCGGGGTGCAAGTGTGTCAGTGAATTGTTTATAGAATTCGGTTCCCAAACCGTCTGATCCCAGAGCTTTCCTCCCAGGAAGATCTTTTATTGCTACTTTTATTTCGTCAAGTGCGATTGTGGCTTCCAGGGCGGCACTCGTATCTTTAGATAATAGTGGTGTTGGTATTGCAGCTAGGTAGTCATCAATATCCTTGTCAGTTGCCACACTTTGGGGTGAGTATAGCTTGCGGTAGAAGTCATAGAACACATCACTGACCTTGCCCGCTTTCGTGACCACTCTCCCATCTTGCCTGGTGATACATGGTATGGTTGTGCTGCCCCTCTCCGTTCGCACCAGGTGTGCCAAAGGCTTGCCTGGCCTCTACTGTTCACTGTCTCTGTGAGCGGCCATTGGTCTATCAAAATAGCAGAGCTCACTGTCCGCTGTGTCCCAGAAGTTGTCTAGTTGTGCTTTAATATCTGCAATAATCTGTGGGGCTGGGTTGATCAAGTATTCTCCCTGTAACTGGGCTAGGGATTCCTACCACCTCTTGAATTCCCGCCTGAAGTCCCGCAATGCTCCAAATTCAGTGGACATTGCTATTCCCCACATATAGACTTTGAATGCTTGCCATAGGGTGGCTTGCTCGGGTACTGAGCCTTTGTTGGTTTAGAAATAGTCTGAGATATGTTGCATTACATTGTTTATGAAAACTGGGTCCAGTAGTGCTGCACGCTTAAAGCACCATTGCGCCCTGTTGGGGTCATCTTCAAGGATATTCATGGTTATTGTGATAAGGGAGTGATCTGACAGCGTCCTGGGAAGAATCTGGGCTTCGGATACACAGCTTAGAGCAGTGTTTTAGACTAGCCATATGTCTATGCGGGAGTGCATGTCATGCACTGTGGAGTAAAAGGTAAATGACCTCTGCTCTCCGTGCAGCGAGCGCCAAGCATCCCTCAGATCTAAGTCATTAATATGCGTGTGAATTGTATGGGCCGCTGTCAGGGATATGGAGATGGTGGATGTGCGGTCCAGATCAGTGTTGAGTATAGTATTGAAGCCCCCCCCACAGAGTAGTTGTGCAGTGGGGTATTTGGCGCATTTCTGGAACACTAGTTCATAGAAATCCGGGTCATCAATATAGGGGCCACAAATATTCATCAGTAACACTTCTGCTGTTCCCAATTTCCCATGTAACAGCATATACCTGCCCTGGTCGTCAGTGTCTGTTGTGTCATGTGTAAAGGGAAGCAATCTGTGTAACAGAATCATAACGCCTCTAGTTTTTGTGGAGTAGGTGGTATAGTACTAGCGTTCTCCCCACCCAGGGGCGAATTTGAGGGCCTGGTGGTCTTGGAAATGTGTTTCCGGTAAATATAGTATCTGTGCTCCTTGTCAGTTTGCATACGCTATTACCTTACATGCCTTTATAGGGAGACAAGGCCCCTGATATTCCAGGTCAATAATTGTATTCCTGGGTTCTTGGTGTCAGCAACTATCTTCTTTGCAATGGCTATCAGATGCTGTCAGTGTGTGCCCATGTGGACCATGATCGTTACCTGCCCTGTCATGTCTGTGCAATATTTTAGCATTTTCACCCCAACTCCCCACCCCCTTTTCCCTCCCCCACCCTCATAGTACCCCGAATTTTGACTATGCAATCCCCTGTTTGTTCCACTCTCCAACCCCCCCCCCCCCAACAAAGTTAGCAAAGCTATGCACTTGCATGGGGACTCCTGTTCTGCGGTGTATGGGAGTGTCGGCTACTTATCTCACAAACATAACAGTCCGTGTCTGCCACCTTGCAGCATTATCCTGCATTTCAAAAACACATTTTGAATATCCTGTATGCTACGAGTTACAGAATCCTTCATACATTGATAAACAGTCACAGTATATTCTCTTCCGTAACCCCTCCATACTTAATGGTCTGGTCGCAGGTTGCTATTCAGTCACTAATATAGCGTTCACTAGGCTTACTCACTGCTACAGTATTTTCTGTCCAGTGCTGTGGACGGCTCTGGAACCGCTGTGTGTCAGTGCCTTGCCTTCATTCTGTCTCTCTAGAAAGGAAAAGAAATATATCTTGTTCTTGAATTGCATCCGCAATCTCGCTGGATATAGCACGGCATAAGGGATCTGGAGTTCCTTCAGCAACTTTTTTACCCCAATAAATGTTCGCCTCTCTTGTTGGACTGCCAAGGTGTAGTCTGGGAATATTCGTATTATGTCAGATCCCTGTCGGAGCTCCCGTTTCTCCCTGGCTGCCTTCATTACCAGGTGTCTGAGTAGTTCATTAAGCGAGCTATGATAGGTCGGGGGTATGCGCCTGGCTTAAGTCTCGCAGCAAGTGCTCTGTGCGCCCGCTCGACCACAAACCTCAGTGACCATCCTGGATCACCAAGTGTATTCCTCAAGAACTCTTCCACTGCTTGCTCCATAGGGCCTTTCAGTGCATCCTCAGGAATTCCCACAATGCGTATGTTATTCCTCTTAGATCTCGCTTCTAAATCTTCACATTTCAGTTTGATGGTGCCAAGGTCCTTAGCCATGGTAGTCATAGGGTTCTGAGTTTCAACAGTGTCTTTTACTGTACTGATCCACATCTCGGCTTCAGTGATACGGTGTGTTGCTCTTTCTATTTGTGCCCGCATTGTTGTGATATTGATATTAATGCCATTAAGCTTGTCGTTCATTGCTGCAAATCCCTGCTGCATAACAGTGATGAATCCTTGCAAGTCGGTGGGAGGTGTTGCAGCCGCCATCTCTTGTCTACCGGTATCTACGCTGTTAATGTTAGTTTGTCTAGAGGTGGGTTTTGTAAATTTGTCTATTGTTCCTCTCTTTTTTGAGAGTGCACCCTTGGGCATTATATTGTAGTGCTGAGAAGGTTCACCGTACACTGGCCAGTTCCGTCAATGGTGGGCACACCAGCGGTGTTACACTCAGGTGTTGCTGGAGGCTTTGCCTATGTCCTGATAATGTGTGAGCTGCTGACCTTCTATGTTCCCCTTTTAAGAGCAGTTATGCCAGTTATTGAGTTCATGGGATAGTGGGCCCTTTCCCCTGTCAGTTTGTTAGTAGGCAATGGATAAGGGGCTCCGGAGGATTGCAGAGGGTTATGGGATAGCAAGTGCCGCTGCTTATTCCAGTGGGAGCGTAACTCACACAGGAGGTTTCTTCCTACGTGATCTGTTCTACTTTATCAGCAACACTGATAGTTCTTAATTGTAGGTCATTCCGCACCGTGGGGGTTCGCTGTGTGGAGCCAGTAGCCCACAATGCAGACGTGCTGCTGAGGGCGTCTATCCAGTGCTGCAGTCTTCTTTATTCGTGTCGCTATTGCGTAGCACACCGGTTGTGCTTGCGTTGTAACTTTGCGCTCAACACCGGGTTTGCCTGTTATTATGATCACTGGGCCTTTATTGTCATCACGCCGGACCCTCGCGTATGCAGAGTACTATGAAGTGGATATCGATTTGCCCCTCCTGCCCGCTATGTCTATATGCTCCGTGGGGGGGGGCCTTCCACTCCACATCAATGGTCCAAGAGTAATGTTCGTCCGGGTCGGATGGCCCTGCGGCCTTTCGGCCGTCCCTGAGGAGTGGGGGCCAGTTTCTGGCCATGCCTGGGCCTGCTTGGAAGGCAAATAAAAGTGGGAAAAAAAAAATTCACATTTTTTTTTAAAAAAAAGCTGTTCATCCTTCTTTTGTCGATAAATTAGTACCAATACAGGTTGGGTGATATTGTTTGCATATTTGTTATATATAAAATAGCTTAAGTGTAAGTGCTATACAATAACATATCATTTGGCCTTGGACGTCTGCTTGGATTCACAGTAATTTAGTGTACTTAGGCCCAATGCTTTTGATGCCACTTCCTGTTTTGTCAAGGGGTGAAAGGTCATGTTTCATCGCTTCCTGGGATGTCATTTTGGGGTGGGGTCAAGTGACATCACTTCTGGTGATGTCAGAGGTCAAGGGTCGTGACGCAAGGGGTATGCCACTTTAAGGCAAGGGGTGGGCCACTTTTTTTTTTGGGTGACCGGGCCTATTTCTTGTCCTAGTCCGACCCTGATGTTAGTGGGTGCCATCCAAGCCGGTCCAGCCTCTAGAGCGGGTGGGGGACGGGACGTTACAATGGCCGGAACCCTGGGCGCCCTGCAGTATTACTTTCCCATCGAGTGATTCCTTACCACAGCGTCCATTTGCTGGGCGCCGTGTGGTTTACACCGCTAGGGTCCCTGTGCGAGCAGGCCAAGTGGTTTGCCCCTGATCTGTGTCTCGATGTGCCTGCACGGGGAGATGTTTCTCCAGTCCACGTATGTTGTGCGGAGAAGGATATAAGGGCTCCGGGAAGGCTGCACGTTTCGAGCAACTCGCTCGGTCCTCGCCGATCCTCTCACATCCTGGGAGCAGGGAATCTGCCTTTCTCCTCTAGGTGCAGGTTATTGGGGGATCGGGCTCACTCAGGTCTGCTGAAGTGGTATGTCAGCGGGATGGGGTTGCCACCTCTTTGCTTCCAGGCCCCTGTAGGTTATGGAACACTACCGCAGTTTCTTCCTCGCGGCTTAGCCCGCCCACTTTAGTATCAGCGTGGTGCGCAGCCTGGCGGCCACGTGAAGTTCCTCATGTTTCTCTGGTTCTGGGGTAGCAGCACGTTAGATTTTTAGGCAGATTGTGCTCCACTGGTTCATAACGCTTTCCTCCTAGTCTGGTGGCAAACCGGATAGGATTTACGGCAATATTGCGCCGGACTTCCCAGATCACCAACAGAACTTATAGAAAGGCTGGCATGCCGCTCTGTGAGCAACAGTGCCCCCCACAAGCTAAACATCTTGAGCAATTACCAAGTGGGCTTCCGAAAATGGGTGGGCACCTCCGTTAATGGCACTATATTGGCACATGTCCGAGCTTCAGTTGTAAATGGTACCATCAGGACTGTCTACATGGCATCTATGACATGTCCTGCGCATTTGACCAAGTTATTAGAAAAAGGTTATGGTCCGGAATATTATCATGGGAAGTTCCAGGTTCGCTAGTTAAGCTGATTCTCTATTTTTCATCAAAATACATAGGTAACCCCGAAGCAGTGGTATGGGTGAATTGCACCAGGCAAGGCGGCCCCTTCTCCCCCTGCTATTCATGCTGGCCATAGAACCGCTCGCAGTTAGGCTCAGGATGTCAACAGAGTGGTCTGGATTTGTATGGCCGTGGGGAGGGGAAGACCGGGTTTCACTCTACGCAGATGATCTGCTCATCTACACGAGTAACCCTAGGACCTCATGTCCGGTAGTAACAAATATCCTCACTGACTATCTTTCTTTGGTCTCAAAGTGAACAAACAGAAAACAGTGCTCTTTCCGCTCGAGGGCGGGGTAGATGCAATCCTGCAACGCTGCTCCTACTCGGTATCCAGTCGGAGCTTTGTCTACCTGGGTATCCACGTGGGTCCCAACTCTGATGACTTCCTTCATCTTAATTTGCAACCGGTGGCAGATAGATTTGAAACTGACCCCACTGGCAATCCCTCCCCCTAACTTTAATGGGCAAAGCGGCCCTCTTTAAAATGCTCTCTCTCCCGAGATTCCTGTACATCCTCCAGAACGCCCCGCTCCATATCCCCCACACAGCCTTCACACCCACTGAAGTTATCCTCGGAGGCTCCTCGGGGGGTGGGGGAGGACAGCCCAGTATAGCCCTAAAACCCCTACTGCACTCAGTCTGGGAAGGGGAACAGGTTTACCATGCCTCCGAGTGTATTACTGTGCCGCACAGTTGGGAGTTGTGAATGACTGGCTTCACAGGGATCCAGGGCTCCCACACATAGGAGACGAGATCAGAAATATGGGCACAAATACACCCCTCCAAGTGTTGTATAGGACGGAGAGATGTCCGATAGGCCCCAGATGAAACACAGATCGGCAAAGTCTGGGCAGAAGGTCTTCACTATATCGGTTGGGGTGGGAGACTGACCTTGGACCAACCCCTATGGAACAACATTCACATTCCCAAAGTCCTGAAAATAGGGCACTTTACCAGGTGGGAGGAGCAGGGGATACAGACCCTCACTGATGCGACACAGGACGGGCACCTATTACCATTTAGTGACATGCAGGACAGGATTGCATTACCTACTGGGGAGCGCTACAGACACCTGCAATTAACACATGCTATCAGCACCCAATTTCCTGTGTTGGGCGATATTCCAAAGTGTTTTCCCCTAGAGAAAAACATTCTCCAGGTCAGGATCCCGGCAAAGGTCACATCAACACTACCAGGTAATAACTGCTTTTGGGGCTCAGAAACTGTCCCGGCTCTGTGAGAAATGAGGATAGTGGGCCCGCTGGAATCGGAAGTATGGGTCGAGGCACTAATGTTCCCACAAGAGATTGGCATAGACACTAAACTCTGCTTAATACAGTTTAAAATACTGCAGCAGGCGTACCATTCTCAGGCTTCGATGATGAAGTGGGGGAAGGGGGTGGTGGATGGAGACTGTCTGCAGTGTCGAAGGAACATTCTTTCACATCAATTCGGACTGTGACATTATACAAGACTTCTGGCGCAAATGCATCCGCAAGATTATGGGTTTTGGGATCTCCAGTTCCACAGGACCCGAAGATGGTAATACTCAGGATCTGGGGTGAGGTCGAGTATACCAAGTACAAAATAGTTTTCATCTCGGTGGCAATGTGACTAGGAAAGAGACTCATAGCCTCCACATGGGGATCCTCGGATGGTCTGAGCCTTAGCTGATGGATCAATTAAATGGACCGATGTACGTCCCTAGAGAACCACATATATGAAAATGGTAATGTTCATTTATATAGCGCCTCTACACAGGCAAGTGTTTCAAAGCGCTCAAGGAGGGAAGTAACACGGGAAAAAACAACAGTCGCTCAGAGCCCTTGAATTTCTGAGACGATAACGGTCTGCACAGGCAGATTAAGTGAATATTATACATTTAAGAGTTCAGATACAGCAAATAGGCCTGTCAGTGATTCTGCGTTTTCTCAAGTGCACAGACAGAACAATCATCAGGCAGGGCTGTATACAGATCGTGCAAATGCGGGAAGGCAAGGGAGGGACAGGGGACCAAGTGCGCCAGTCAGAGACTGGTGAAGTGCGGAGGAGAAGCGCTCCAGGTTTTATTACAAGTGCAGTAGGGTGTGCGTCCTTGCGGCAAGTGCAGGAGGACTGGCAGGGGTGCCTGGGACCTGTGAGACTCTGAGGTACACCAGGCGGCCAGCCAATAAGCTGTATGGAAGGAGGGAGAGAAAGGAAGAACAGAGAGCTAGGTTAGCAGGCTAGGGTGAGAGAAGGAAGAGGAGAAGAGGTAGGTCTTTAGGAGTTTCCAGAACTTGAGAATTTCAGGCTCAAGATGGAGGGTGGCAGGGAGGCTGTTACAGAAGGAGGCACCTACTGAGGAAAGGGATCTCCCTCCAAATCTCTGCTTGGAGAACCGGCTCACTCGCAGAAGGTTGGAGGTAGAAGAGCGCAGGGCTTGAGAGGGACAGTATTTAGGAAGGCAACGTTGAAGGTAAGTAGGTCTCAGGGGTTAATGCCATATAATGCCAGGGATTGTTGCCCTGGGAAGTTCCTGAAGGTCTGGGGGAAATGGAATGGAGCTGTGTGAACATCTGGCATGGGAATGTCCCATGTTGTCAGACTCATGGGGCCTGGGTGCGCGGTGACCCGAGACCCCAATATCCCTCCCTCTTCGAGGACCCTTTCTCACCTGGTTCCTCACCTCTCCTCACTGTTTGAAAAACGTGATATGCTGTACCTTTGCAATTGTCCCGAGAGGATAGCTCAGCGGCAACGTGCGCGCATTGGAAGCAAGACGACATGAAGCAACACAGGTTCGATCCCGGGTCCGTGCTTAGAAACCTCTGGATATTTAAGCGCGTTATAAATATGCAACTAAGACAAAAAAAACTATTACGTAAACTAAAAAAAAGAAAATCCTGTAACAGCGCCTCGATGGCCGTGGGCTGTCTGTGTGAGCGCTTTAAAAATGCCAAATAAATAAAAAAATAAATGCGACCTTGCTTTGTTTATGTTTGACTTGTCTATCTTGATTCGTCCTATAAACCAATAAACAGATTTATAAAAAAAAGAAAATATGTATGCAAAATGAGGCTAACTAGAGACAGAGTGATGTCAAGAGCATTGGCAAAAGCAATTAAAACCTTAGTCGGGCTTAGACAAGGATGTTTTCTAGCCCCACTACTCTTCAAGATATACATCCCTGGCATCGATTCTTTATGGGATTACTTGAATTCTTTTTCCATAAGGTAGGGGACCCTGGAATTACACTGGCTGGCTTTTGTTGACTATTTGATGATCTTTGATTCGACTCCCGTTGGTCTGCAAAGAGAGTTAACAAGATGTTCTACTTATGCGGATGATAGCAATCTTTTAGTAAGCAGGAACAATTCAAAGATCATCATATTTTCTTACAAACGTAAACCTAGAATTATGTCTTGGTCGGTCGGAAATGCCCGTTTTGAACTTGCACAATTTATTAAGTACTTATGTTTTAATATTGCCATTAATGATTCTCATTGGGGTAGCGGTCGAGAGCAGCGCCACGATGGCCGCTCTAATGTGAGTTCCAAACCAGCCGTTACAAATCCGGTAAAAATCTTTCACCATCGACTTAATAGCACTCCACAATGCATTTGGTACTGTGCTGGAGTGACCGATGGGCAGCTTGCTGGAGTCCTGTTGGCCTGGGAGCAACAGAGAGGTGCTAAATGCCTGACAGCCATAGGCTGAGTAGTGTGGGTTCACTTTGCTTCTCTTACCAGATCCCTACCTAAGTAATACATTACAGACAACTTATTTGTATGGAAAAATTGCAGGCCGTAGGCATTTTATTTTCTTACAGAAAATCCAACATAACAAAAATAATTACATAGCCATATGCTTTTGGGCACATTGTGTCCAGTTCCGAAGCAGCTCAAGGCTCCTTCTGAGTCCTTGTTATCCCTGAGCCTTCGTTCCTGGGCACATGCCGCCTACGACGTTTCTTGGACCGTGTACCGAAAGAGTACTCGCCGTTCTTTTCTTCTGCCTGCTCCTTCTTTTCTTGGACCGTGTACCGAAAGAGTACTCGGCGTTCTTACTTACGTTTTGCTCCTTCTTTTTGTACCGTGTACCGAGAGAGTATTTGGCGTCCTGGCTCCTGCCTGCACCCCCACTTCTTCCCTTTCTCTTGTAGGGTGGGTTGGGTGGCAACGTTTTTCCTTTCCCTTCTCCAGGTACCAAGAGCCTACCCGAGAGAGGTGAGCTCGTACCTGGTTTGTGCCGCCTCTCCTTTTCCCAGGCTTACTTATACCCCCCCGGCCTTTTGTTCCTTCCTGGGGCGGCCGGGTTACCCCCTGACCTCTTGCTGTTATATTTCGCACCTTCCCAGGTGCCGTTTCCTGCCCTTCCTGGGCTTTTGTTTCTTGTGGCACCATTTGGACGCCCCTCCCTACGCTTTCGCGCCGTTTTCCCCCCACCCCGCGCCTAAACTCCCAGGCCCTCTATCGTCCAGCATTTCATGCGGCCCGGGGCCTGGGTCAGTTGCGACGCCTGGGGAGGCGCAAGCCCGCGGTGCTGTGCCGGGCCACTGCATGACCGGAGTTGGTGACTGCCTGCCCTGACAAGGGACCAAAGATTTGGCTGTGGTGTGGACCATCAGTGCAGCATTTGGAGGCAGGGTGCAGATGCAATATCAGCTGGTGCCTTGCCAGGAATTGAATCAGCCCCCACTGGGGAGGAGGGAGTCCGGTCCCGGAGTTGCAGCTTGATACGGAGTGTGGGCATCCCTGTGATGGTGCCCTGGGAGGCGGGTCGGCTGGCCTGCCCTGTTGCGGAAGAAATTTCAGAGGGAGCGCATAAGGGGACGCGAATGGGGCGCCAACTACTACTGAACCGTATGAAGGCTGAGGTCAGTTAATCTGCCTCCTGTGATGACGATGGGCCATGATGCCTGACAATGATATAAAAGGTGTGGGCCGATATCTGGAGGCGCCGACGATGGGAGACAGAGGTCATGAGCTGCAGACAGTGTTGAAATGCTCGACTGCCCCTCACGGCCGAGTCTGAAGGCAGTGAGGGGACCTCTCAGTGACCGGAAGCCGGTACGTGTGACCGCCTGGCTAACACCCCCACATTAACAAACCTGAGGCACCTGTAGACAAAGAGCGGTGCATGAATACGTGCAGAGGAGGAGTAGGGGAAAGTACTTGGTGCCACAAGGAAAAGGCGGGTCACCATTTGTTGCAATACTTGGCTCTACTGGGCTCTGAAATCTCAGCTGGAGGCTGTGACCCGTCTACTGCCTCGTTGTTTGAACCCTGCCGTGAATAAGAGACTATATATCTGGCACCAGAGGTGGGCTTGTTCCCACTCACATGATGGTTTGAGGAAGGGGATAAGCTGTTAGGCAGACACGATGGCGCAGAACATGCAACATGAGTAATATTGGCATCTAGCTTGAGCATGTTTGGATAGACCAGGCAATATGCAATGGCAATAAAATGTGCTCAGTGTAGGACAAGACAGTATATATAAGCTATATACGAGACAAAGATACAATGTGGTGCAGTAATGGTAAAGGTAAAGACATGAATCAAACCATACTTAATTGTAATTTGCGAGCAGGGGGGTGGGAGTCCAGGTGTATTTTCTGTGGCATAGCGTGGGCAATATGAAGGTGGTTCAGCAATTTACGAGTACGTTCATGTGTTTGTGGACTATGTTGAGAAAAATGTGAGGAAAATGCGATAATCAGCTGTTCAGCCAAAGATTGAAGGCAATGTTTCGTCGTCACTTGTTAAAGTACAATCATGAAGTAGGTTATACGCTCGAAAGGAGCATCTGTTCATTCAGCGTAGTGTTAAGTAGTGGTTCAAGCAGGGTGAGTAGTACATTGGATCGAATGTACCTAATGTGGATTTGTTTGCGAAGGAGAGGGGATGCTCCCAGGAAGCAAACAGGGCCTTTACCTGGCCTTAGTTGTGGCCTGCGAGGATGGATCCTGATCGACAGGGGAGAACCAACCAATTACTGCCTGGCATCCCCTATGGAGCAGGCACATATGTAGGGTGCCTCCAATCACCAACACCCATTGTGTACCCTATGTACGACTTATTCTAGCTTCTTAAGCCCATGTTTGAGTTCGAGTAGCAGAGTTCATTGCTGATATTTGTATTCTGTGCAATTAAACCTTGTTATCCTTGCAACGCTATCTCCTGGCCTATTTCTCTAGCGGATTGTCCTTATGCTGCAGTGTGCGTAAAGGGGTAGTTGCCTTCACATCCAAAGCCATGATTAATCACATTTTCTGTCGTTTTTAGAACCACACAAGAGGGGTAATACGCTGAAGTGGAACTATACTTTATTAACTAAGTACACTCGAGAAGCAGACAGGTTGTTCCTTACCAGCCAGGTATTTGGTTTGTTTTTGGTTTAGTGGATAAATGATACCATTGGGAAATGTATCCATCAATTGACAGGAAAAGGAACTCGCTTTGTATCCAAAGATGCAACACACAATTATTATATTAGGATAGCCAATGCTAAGAGGACGAAAAAGTCCTTAATTAGAAATATACAAGGTCAATTCCTGGACATGAATGACCATGTTGTTTCCAAAAAACAAATTTGTCAGTATTATAGAAATTATACTAAAAGGCTAAAATGTGAGCTTATCATAAATGATAGCCAGCAAGTTGTTAACCACTTAAGTAACGTGCATACATCTCAATTCTGGGAAACTGAGAGATTCTGTCAATAACAATGAAGTCTCAGAAGATCTGAGTATAATTGAGGAGGGGTATGGGTCAAATACCATGCAAAAATCTATGGAAACCTGTATGATAAAACGATTGTCAATCTTCCTGATTTTTATGGGGCTTTAACATCTAACCCTTTGGAGGTTGCAGACATACAAGAACGTATCTGCAAGAACAAACCATCCAGGGCACTAGGCTCTGATAATTTAGCTCCTATCACATTAAAACAAGCAAGGCTAGGACTAGGAACGCTATATAAATAAAATACAAGATCCTTGCATCAGCGGTACTTTAGGAATTGGAAATGTGGGTGAACGCGCTAAACATCTTTTTCTTGTTTTAAACATTCATTTTACTTGCACAGTAACATCATAAAGCATTAAAACCACAATTGCATGTTTTCGCAGGTAATAGTATTCAAACATTATACAGGCACGTTATAATGAGCATTACACTTTCCCGTTGTCACCATTGTCCGCTTCCATTCTGTTGTTCAAGTAGTTACAGAAACCTTCCCATATGTCTCTAGGTCTGTTGGTGCATGTGAGTGGGCTTGTGTATACCTCCTCCTAGTCATTCGCCGACACCATGTCATTCACTCATTCTTCTGTTGTAATATGGTGCGCTTAGCTAGGAAAAGCCCGATGTTTATAAGCTTGCATTTCACTGCGTTCATTTCAAGTACAAACCCTAATATACACATAGATTGTTTCCATTCCACCTGCTGACCCACCATAGCATCAAGCGCTGTACAAACCCCACTCCAAAATTCAGAGAGCTGCCCACAGGACCACAACATGTATTAGGCCAGACTTCCTGCTTCCACGTGTCGAACATTCCCCAGTGGCCTGTGGTGTGATGCACCCTGTTCAGTGTTTTAAAATGGGTCAGTTTAAATCTGGTATTTATCGACACTTGTTTCATGAGAGCACACAGTTGTGTCCAGTGAGAGTCCGTTAACGCAACCCCAAGATCTTTTTCCCATGTCCCTCTAACATCAGGTATCTGCGTTATCCTTGTGTCTAGCGCCATTTTATACAGCGCTGAGGCAGTTTTCTTGCTTGCCCCTGAAGAGGCTATATAATTGAGACAGGGATGTGACTTCGGTTCTTATGAGAAACCGCCCCATGTTGTTGCCATTGCCGATCAGAGACTAAAATATTACAGCCTCTGGAGTAGGGTGTCACCTATCTGGGGTTTAATATCCTCCCAGGATCTGAACAGACCATCGTGGTACATGACTCCCAACTTTGTGATACCCGCCTCCCGCCAGTGTGTGGACAGAGTTGTATCCTTCGATGGGGGCAGGTAGGGGGCATCCCAGATTGGCATGTGGGGGCTATACAACACAGTATTATAGGGCTGCTGTGCCAGTCTCGTCCATGCTTGCTGCGTGGCTAATGTAGGGTCCAAATGGTTACACGTCCCCCTCTTCCCAGTGGCTATGCCATGGAGTAATGTGGCCCTCGTTTTCCCTTGTGTTTCCAGATCTATGTATGAGGTGTGCGGTGTGTCCACTACCCAGTTCATGGCATAGTGTGCTTGGGCTGACAGGTAGTATACCTCATAGTCTGGTGCCGCCAGTCCCCCCCCGGATATATGGCCGTGTGAGGCGCTGCCAGCTGGCCCGCACATCACCTTTCCACATGAAGGCGGAACAAGCACCAGTAATTTTCTCAAAGAAGGATCTGCCAGGCCAAAGTGGTACTGCAGCAAAAATGTAAAACAGTTTGGGAATATGATCATCTTGACCAGTGCGAGTCTTCCAATAAGGGAAATAGGCAGGTGGTTCCAGCGGTTGAGTTTGGCGCACAACACCACGGCTAGTGCGTCATAGTTTAGTGCGCAGACCAAGCTAGCTGAGCACGCCATTTCCACCCCCAGGTACCGGACCCGCTGGGGAGCCCAGCGCAATCTGCATAGATTGCTTGGCGGCACCATGCCATCCGTCAGTGGAAACATTTAAGATGTATTTATATTTAGACGAAGGCCGTAAAGCCTTCCAAACTCTTGGACTGCATTCAATACTGTGGAGATATTTCTCCGGGTTTCTCACGAACAACAAGCTATCGTCCGCATAGAGCGTAACCAATTCAATATGCCCAGCCACAGAGCTACCCTCCCTCGCATGCCGCATCCACATGAAGTCAGCCAAGGGTTCGATAACGAGTGCAAACAATAACGGGGAAAGTGGACATCCCTGCCTAATCCCCCACCAGTTCTAGCACTGTGTATAGGGTCCCGTTCACCAACACTCTGGCGTACGGTTGTGTGTAGAGCAGTCGCACCCACTTGATAAAATTGGGGTCAAACCCATAATTGTATAGTACTCTGAACAGGAACAGCCAGTACACAGTGTCAAAGGCCTTCCGCATGTCCAAAGATATGACAACCCCCTTATGATATTTTGGTATTCCCGCTAGGACATTATAGAATCTACGGATGTTGGATGCAGTCGACCTCCCCATCACAAATACTACTTGATCTTCGTGGACCATGTAGGGCATCACCAGGGTAGAGCGAGGTAGCTAGTATCTTGGCGAAAATGTTAATGAGTGATAGTGGTTGGTATGACCCGCAGTCTTCTGGGGACTTCCCAGGCTTCAACATTAGTGTTATGACTGTCTCCCTCATCGACTCCGGCAGGATGCCGGTGTCTAGGGCCTCGGTCCATTCCACCATGAGGCGGGGTGCAAGTGTGTCAGTGAATTGTTTATAGAATTCGGTTCCCAAACCGTCTGATCCCAGAGCTTTCCTCCCAGGAAGATCTTTTATTGCTACTTTTATTTCGTCAAGTGCGATTGTGGCTTCCAGGGCGGCACTCGTATCTTTAGATAATAGTGGTGTTGGTATTGCAGCTAGGTAGTCATCAATATCCTTGTCAGTTGCCACACTTTGGGGTGAGTATAGCTTGCGGTAGAAGTCATAGAACACATCACTGACCTTGCCCGCTTTCGTGACCACTCTCCCATCTTGCCTGGTGATACATGGTATGGTTGTGCTGCCCCTCTCCGTTCGCACCAGGTGTGCCAAAGGCTTGCCTGGCCTCTACTGTTCACTGTATCTGTGAGCGGCCATTGGTCTATCAAAATAGCAGAGCTCACTGTCCGCTGTGTCCCAGAAGTTGTCTAGTTGTGCTTTAATATCTGCAATAATCTGTGGGGCTGGGTTGATCAAGTATTCTCCCTGTAACTGGGCTAGGGATTCCTACCACCTCTTGAATTCCCGCCTGAAGTCCCGCAATGCTCCAAATTCAGTGGACATTGCTATTCCCCACATATAGACTTTGAATGCTTGCCATAGGGTGGCTTGCTCGGGTACTGAGCCTTTGTTGGTTTAGAAATAGTCTGAGATATGTTGCATTACATTGTTTATGAAAACTGGGTCCAGTAGTGCTGCACGCTTAAAGCACCATTGCGCCCTGTTGGGGTCACCTTCAAGGATATTCATGGTTATTGTGATAAGGGAGTGATCTGACAGCGTCCTGGGAAGAATCTGGGCTTCGGATACACAGCTTAGAGCAGTGTTCTAGACTAGCCATATGTCTATGCGGGAGTGCATGTCATGCACTGTGGAGTAAAAGGTAAATGACCTCTGCTCTCCATGGAGCGAGCGCCAAGCATCCCTCAGATCTAAGTCATTAATATGCGTGTGAATTGTATGGGCCGCTGTCAGGGATATGGAGATGGTGGATGTGCGGTCCAGATCAGTGTTGAGTATAGTAGTGAAGCCCCCCCCCACAGAGTAGTTGTGCAGTGGGGTATTTGGCGCATTTCTGGAACACTAGTTCATAGAAATCTGGGTCATCAATATAGGGGCCACAAATATTCATCAGTAACACTTCTGCTGTTCCCAATTTCCCATGTAACAGCATATACCTGCCCTGGTCGTCAGTGTCTGTTGTGTCATGTGTAAAGGGAAGCAATCTGTGTAACAGAATCATAACGCCTCTAGTTTTTGTGGAGTAGGTGGTATAGTACTAGCGTTCTCCCCACCCAGGGGCGAATTTGAGGGCCTGGTGGTCTTGGAAATGTGTTTCCGGTAAATATAGTATCTGTGCTCCTTGTCAGTTTGCATACGCTATTACCTTACATGCCTTTATAGGGAGACAAGGCCCCTGATATTCCAGGTCAATAATTGTATTCCTGGGTTCTTGGTGTCAGCCACTATCTTCTTTGCAATGGCTATCAGATGCTGTCAGTGTGTGCCCATGTGGACCATGATCGTTACCTGCCCTGTCATGTCTGTGCAATATTTTAGCATTTTCACCCCAACTCCCCACCCCCTTTTCCCTCCCCCACCCTCATAGTACCCCGAATTTTGACTATGCAATCCCCTGTTTGTTCCACTCTCCAACCCCCCCCAACAAAGTTAGCAAAGCTATGCACTTGCATGGGGACTCCTGTTCTGCGGTGTATGGGAGTGTCGGCTACTTATCTCACAAACATAACAGTCCGTGTCTGCCACCTTGCATGCATTATCCTGCATTTCAAAAACACATTTTGAATATCCTGTATGCTACGAGTTACAGAATCCTTCATACATTGATAAACAGTCGCAGTATATTCTCTTCCGTAACCCCTACATACTTAATGGTCTGGTCGCAGGTTGCTATTCAGTCACTAATATAGCGTTCACGAGGCTTACTCACTGCTACAGTATTTTCTGTCCAGTGCTGTGGACGGCTCTGGAACCGCTGTGTGTCAGTGCCTTGCCTTCATTCTGTCTCTCTAGAAAGGAAAATAAATATATCTTGTTCTTGAATTGCATCCGCAATCTCGCTGGATATAGCACGGCATAAGGGATCTGGAGTTCCTTCAGCAACTTTTTTACCCCAATAAATGTTCGCCTCTCTTGTTGGACTGCCAAGGTGTAGTCTGGGAATATTCGTATTATGTCAGATCCCTGTCGGAGCTCCGGTTTCTCCCTGGCTGCCTTCATTACCAGGTGTCTGAGTAGTTCATTAAGCGAGCTATGATAGGTCGGGGGTATGCGCCTGGCCTAAGTCTCGCAGCAAGTGCTCTGTGCGCCCGCTCGACCACAAACCTCAGTGACCATCCTGGATCACCAAGTGTATTCCTCAAGAACTCTTCCACTGCTTGCTCCATAGGGCCTTTCAGTGCATCCTCAGGAATTCCCACAATGCGTATGTTATTCCTCTTAGATCTCGCTTCTAAATCTTCACATTTCAGTTTGATGGTGCCAAGGTCCTTAGCCATGGTAGTCATAGGGTTCTGAGTTTCAACAGTGTCTTTTACTGTACTGATCCACATCTCGGCTTCAGTGATACGGTGTGTTGCTCTTTCTATTTGTGCCCGCATTGTTGTGATATTGATATTAATGCCATTAAGCTTGTCGTTCATTGCTGCAAATCCCTGCTGCATAACAATGATGAATCCTTGCAAGTCGGTGGGAGGTGTTGCCGCCGCCATCTCTTGTCTACCGGTATCTACGCTGTTAATGTTAGTTTGTCTAGAGGTGGGTTTTGTAAATTTGTCTATTGTTCCTCTCTTTTTTGAGAGTGCACCCTTGGGCATTATATTGTAGTGCTGAGAAGGTTCACCGTACGCTGGCCAGTTCCGTCAATGGTGGGCACACCAGCGGTGTTACACTCAGGTGTTGCTGGAGGCTTTGCCTATGTCCTGATAATGTGTGAGCTGCTGACCTTCTATGTTCCCCTTTTAAGAGCAGTTATGCCAGTTATTGAGTTCATGGGATAGTGGGCCCTTTCCCCTGTCAGTTTGTTAGTAGGCAATGGATAAGGGGCTCCGGAGGATTGCAGAGGGTTATGGGATAGTAAGTGCCGCTGCTTATTCCAGTGGGAGCGTAACTCACACAGGAGGTTTCTTCCTACGTGATCTGTTCTACTTTATCAGCAACACTGATAGTTCTTAATTGTAGGTCATTCCGCACCGTGGGGGTTCGCTGTGTGGAGCCAGTAGCCCACAATGCAGACGTGCTGCTGAGGGCGTCTATCCAGTGCTGCAGTCTTCTTTATTCGTGTCGCTATTGCGTAGCACACCGGTTGTGCTTGCGTTGTAACTTTGCGCTCAACACCGGGTTTGCCTGTTATTATGATCACTGGGCCTTTATTGTCATCACGCCGGACCCTCGCGTATGCAGAGTACTATGAAGTGGATATCGATTTGCCCCTCCTGCCCGCTATGTCTATATGCTCCGTGGGGGGGGGGCCTTCCACTCCACACCAATGGTCCAAGAGTAATGTTCGTCCGGGTCGGATGGCCCTGCGGCCTTTCGGCCGTCCCTGAGGAGTGGGGGCCAGTTTCTGGCCATGCCTGGGCCTGTTTGGAAGGGAAATAAAAGTGGGAAAAAAAAATTCACATTTTTTTTTAAAAAAAGCCGTTCATCCTTCTTTTGTCGATAAATTAGTACCAATACAGGTTGGGTGATATTGTTTGCATATTTGTTATACATAAAATAGCTTAAGTGTAAGTGCTATACAATAACATATCATTTGGCCTTGGACGTCTGCTTGGATTCACAGTAATTTAGTGTACTTAGGCCCAATGCTTTTGATGCCACTTCCTGTTTTGTCAAGGGGTGAAAGGTCATGTTTCATCGCTTCCTGGGTTGTCATTTTGGGGTGGGGTCAAGTGACATCACTTCTGGTGATGTCAGAGGTCAAGGGTCGTGACGCAAGGGGTATGCCACTTTAAGGCAAGGGGTGGGCCACTTTTTTTTTGGGTGACCGGGCCTATTTCTTGTCCCAGTCCGACCCTGATGTTAGTGGGTGCCATCCAAGCCGGTCCAGCCTCTAGAGCGGGTGGGGGACGGGACGTTACAATGGCCGGAGCCCTGGGCGCCCTGCAGTATTACTTTCCCATCGAGTGATTCCTTACCACAGCGTCCATTTGCTGGGCGCCGTGTGGTTTACACCGCTAGGGTCCCTGTGCGAGCAGGCCAAGTGGTTTGCCCCTGATCTGTGTCTCGATGTGCCTGCACGGGGAGATGTTTCTCCAGTCCACGTATGTTGTGCGGAGAAGGATATAAGGGCTCCGGGAAGGCTGCACGTTTCGAGCAACTCGCTCTGTCCTCGCCGATCCTCTCACATCCTGGGAGCAGGGAATCTGCCTTTCTCCTCTAGGTGCAGGTTATCGGGGGATCGGGCTCACTCAGGTCTGCTGAAGTGGTATGTCAGCGGGATGGGGTTGCCACCTCTTTGCTTCCAGGCCCCTGTAGGTTATGGAACACTACCGCAGTTTCTTCCTCGCGGCTTAGCCCGCCCACTTTAGTATCAGCGTGGTGCGCAGCCTGGCGGCCACGTGAAGTTCATCATGTTTCTCTGGTTCTGGGGTAGCAGCACGTTAGATTTTTAGGCAGATTGTGCTCCACTGGTTCATAACGCTTTCCTCCTAGTCTGGTGGCAAACCGGATAGGATTTATGGCAATATTGCGCTGGACTTTCCAGATCACCACCAGAACTTACAGAAAGGCTGGCATGCCGCTCTGTGAGCAACAGTGCCCCCCACAAGCTAAACATCTTGAGCAATTACCAAGTGGGCTTCCGAAAATGGGTGGGCACCTCCGTTAATGGCACTATATTGGCACATGTCCGAGCTTCAGTTGTAAATGGTACCATCAGGACTGTCTACATGGCATCTATGACATGTCCTGCGCATTTGACCAAGTTATTAGAAAAAGGTTATGGTCCGGAATATTATCATGGGAAGTTCCAGGTTCACTAGTTAAGCTGATTCTCTATTTTTCATCAAAATACATATGTACCCCCGAAGCAGTGGTATGGGTGAATTGCACCAGGCAAGGCGGCCCCTTCTCCCCCTGCTATTCATGCTGGCCATAGAACCGCTCGCAGTTAGGCTCAGGATGTCAACAGAGTGGTCTGGATTTGTATGGCCGTGGGGAGGGGAAGACCGGGTTTCACTCTACGCAGATGATCTGCTCATCTACACGAGTAACCCTAGGACCTCATGTCCGGTAGTAACAAATATCCTCACTGACTATCTTTCTTTGGTCTCAAAGTGAACAAACAGAAAACAGTGCTCTTTCCGCTCGAGGGCGGGGTAGATGCAATCCTGCAACGCTGCTCCTACTCGGTATCCAGTCGGAGCTTTGTCTACCTGGGTATCCACGTGGGTCCCAACTCTGATGACTTCCTTCATCTTAATTTGCAACCGGTGGCAGATAGATTTGAAACTGACCCCACTGGCAATCCCTCCCCCTAACTTTAATGGGCAAAGCGGCCCTCTTTAAAATGCTCTCTCTCCCGAGATTCCTGTACATCCTCCAGAACGC
Source organism: Ambystoma mexicanum (assembly GCF_040938575.1). Taxonomy (NCBI): domain Eukaryota; kingdom Metazoa; phylum Chordata; class Amphibia; order Caudata; family Ambystomatidae; genus Ambystoma; species Ambystoma mexicanum. The sequence goes on along the minus strand of NC_090922.1, from coordinate 487,106,614 downwards.
CCCGCTCCATATCCCCCACACAGCCTTCACACCCACTGAAGTTATCCTCGGAGGCTCCTCGGGGGGTGGGGGAGGACAGCCCAGTATAGCCCTAAAACCCCTACTGCACTCAGTCTGGGAAGGGGAACAGGTTTACCATGCCTCCGAGTGTATTACTGTGCCGCACAGTTGGGAGTTGTGAATGACTGGCTTCACAGGGATCCAGGGCTCCCACACATAGGAGACGAGATCAGAAATATGGGCACAAATACACCCCTCCAAGTGTTGTATAGGACGGAGAGATGTCCGATAGGCCCCAGATGAAACACAGATCGGCAAAGTCTGGGCAGAAGGTCTTCACTATATCGGTTGGGGTGGGAGACTGACCTTGGACCAACCCCTATGGAACAACATTCACATTCCCAAAGTCCTGAAAATAGGGCACTTTACCAGGTGGGAGGAGCAGGGGATACAGACCCTCACTGATGCGACACAGGACGGGCACCTATTACCATTTAGTGACATGCAGGACAGGATTGCATTACCTACTGGGGAGCGCTACAGACACCTGCAATTAACACATGCTATCAGCACCCAATTTCCTGTGTTGGGCGATATTCCAAAGTGTTTTCCCCTAGAGAAAAACATTCTCCAGGTCAGGATCCCGGCAAAGGTCACATCAACACTACCAGGTAATAACTGCTTTTGGGGCTCAGAAACTGTCCCGGCTCTGTGAGAAATGGGACAGGATAGTGGGCCCGCTGGAATCGGAAGTATGGGTCGAGGCACTAATGTTCCCACAAGAGATTGGCATAGACACTAAACTCTGCTTAATACAGTTTAAAATACTGCAGCAGGCGTACCATTCTCAGGCTTCGATGATGAAGTGGGGGAAGGGGGTGGTGGATGGAGACTGTCTGCAGTGTCGAAGGAACATTCTTTCACATCAATTCGGACTGTGACATTATACAAGACTTCTGGCGCAAATGCATCCGCAAGATTATGGGTTTTGGGATCTCCAGTTCCACAGGACCCGAAGATGGTAATACTCAGGATCTGGGGTGAGGTCGAGTATACCAAGTACAAAATAGTTTTCATCTCGGTGGCAATGTGACTAGGAAAGAGACTCATAGCCTCCACATGGGGATCCTCGGATGGTCTGAGCCTTAGCTGATGGATCAATTAAATGGACCGATGTACGTCCCTAGAGAACCACATATATGAAAATGGTAATGTTCATTTATATAGCGCCTCTACACAGGCAAGTGTTTCAAAGCGCTCAAGGAGGGAAGTAACACGGGAAAAAACAACAGTCGCTCAGAGCCCTTGAATTTCTGAGACGATAACGGTCTGCACAGGCAGATTAAGTGAATATTATACATTTAAGAGTTCAGATACAGCAAATAGGCCTGTCGGTGATTCTGCGTTTTCTCAAGTGCACAGACAGAACAATCATCAGGCAGGGCTGTATACAGATCGTGCAAATGCGGGAAGGCAAGGGAGGGACAGGGGACCAAGTGCGCCAGTCAGAGACTGGTGAAGTGCGGAGGAGAAGCGCTCCAGGTTTTATTACAAGTGCAGTAGGGTGTGCGTCCTTGCGGCAAGTGCAGAAGGACTGGCAGGGGTGCCTGGGACCTGTGAGACTCTGAGGTACACCAGGCGGCCAGCCAATAAGCTGTATGGAAGGAGGGAGAGAAAGGAAGAACAGAGAGCTAGGTTAGCAGGCTAGGGTGAGAGAAGGAAGAGGAGAAGAGGTAGGTCTTTAGGAGTTTCCAGAACTTGAGAATTTCAGGCTCAAGATGGAGGGTGGCAGGGAGGCTGTTACAGAAGGAGGCACCTGCTGAGGAAAGGGATCTCCCTCCAAATCTCTGCTTGGAGAACCGGCTCACTCGCAGAAGGTTGGAGGTAGAAGAGCGCAGGGCTTGAGAGGGACAGTATTTAGGAAGGCAACGTTGAAGGTAAGTAGGTCTCAGGGGTTAATGCCATATAATGCCAGGGATTGTTGCCCTGGGAAGTTCCTGAAGGTCTGGGGGAAATGGAATGGAGCTGTGTGAACATCTGGCATGGGAATGTCCCATGTTGTCAGACTCATGGGGCCTGGGTGCGCGGTGACCCGAGACCCCAATATCCCTCCCTCTTCGAGGTCCCTTTCTCACCTGGTTCCTCACCTCTCCTCACTGTTTGAAAAACGTGATATGCTGTACCTTTGCAATTGTCCCGAGAGGATAGCTCAGCGGCAACGTGCGCGCATTGGAAGCAAGACGACATGAAGCAACACAGGTTCGATCCCGGGTCCGTGCTTAGAAACCTCTGGATATTTAAGCGCGTTATAAATATGCAACTAAGACAAAAAAAACTATTACGTAAACTAAAAAAAAGAAAATCCTGTAACAGCGCCTCGATGGCCGTGGGCTGTCTGTGTGAGCGCTTTAAAAATGCCAAATAAATAAAAAAATAATAAATGCGACCTTGCTTTGTTTATGTTTGACTTGTCTATCTTGATTCGTCCTATAAACCAATAAACAGATTTATAAAAAAAAGAAAATATGTATGCAAAATGAGGCTAACTAGAGACAGAGTGATGTCAAGAGCATTGGCAAAAGCAATTAAAACCTTAGTCGGGCTTAGACAAGGATGTTTTCTAGCCCCACTACTCTTCAAGATATACATCCCTGGCATCGATTCTTTATGGGATTACTTGAATTCTTTTTCCATAAGGTAGGGGACCCTGGAATTACACTGGCTGGCTTTTGTTGACTATTTGATGATCTTTGATTCGACTCCCGTTGGTCTGCAAAGAGAGTTAACAAGATGTTCTACTTATGCGGATGATAGCAATCTTTTAGTAAGCAGGAACAATTCAAAGATCATCATATTTTCTTACAAACGTAAACCTAGAATTATGTCTTGGTCGGTCGGAAATGCCCGTTTTGAACTTGCACAATTTCATTTTAATATTGCCATTAATGATTCTCATTGGGGTAGCGGTCGAGAGCAGCGCCACGATGGCCGCTCTAATGTGAGCTCCCAAACCAGCCGTTACAAATCCGGTAAAAATCTTTCACCATCGACTTAATAGCACTCCACAATGCATTTGGTACTGTGCTGGAGTGACCGATGGGCAGCTTGCTGGAGTCCTGTTGGCCTGGGAGCAACAGAGAGGTGCTAAATGCCTGACAGCCATAGGCTGAGTAGTGTGGGTTCACTTTGCTTCTCTTACCAGATCCCTACCTAAGTAATAAATTACAGACAACTTATTTGTATGGAAAAATTGTAGGCCGTAGGCATTTTATTTTCTTACAGAAAATCCAACATAACAAAAATAATTACATAGCCATATGCTTTTGGGCACATTGTGTCCAGTTCCGAAGCAGCTCAAGGCTCCTTCTGAGTCCTTGTTATCCCTGAGCCTTCGTTCCTGGGCACATGCCGCCTACGACGTTTCTTGGACCGTGTACCGAAAGAGTACTCGCCGTTCTTTTCTTCTGCCTGCTCCTTCTTTTCTTGGACCGTGTACCGAAAGAGTACTCGGCGTTCTTACTTCCTTTTTGCTCCTTCTTTTTGTACCGTGTACCGAGAGAGTATTTGGCGTCCTGGCTCCTGCCTGCACCCCCACTTCTTCCCTTTCTCTTGTAGGGTGGGTTGGGTGGCAACGTTTTTCCTTTCCCTTCTCCAGGTACCAAGAGCCTACCCGAGAGAGGTGAGCTCTTACCTGGTTTGTGCCGCCTCTCCTTTTCCCAGGCTTACTTATACCCCCCCGGCCTTTTGTTCCTTCCTGGGGGCGGCCGGGTTACCCCCTGACCTCTTGCTGTTATATTTCGCACCTTCCCAGGTGCCGTTTCCTGCCCTTCCTGGGCTTTTGTTTCTTGTGGCGCCATTCGGACGCCCCTCCCTACGCTTTCGCGCCGTTTTCCCCCCACCCCGCGCCTAAACTCCCAGACCCTCTATCGTCCCGCATTTCATGCGGCCCGGGGCCTGGGTCAGTTGCGACGCCTGGGGAGGCGCAAGCCCGCGGTGCTGTGCCGGGCCACTGCATGACCGGAGTTGGTGACTGCCTGCCCTGACAAGGGACCAAAGATTTGGCTGTGGTGTGGACCATCAGTGCAGCATTTGGAGGCAGGGTGCAGATGCAATATCAGCTGGTGCCTTGCCAGGAATTGAATCAGCCCCCACTGGGGAGGAGGGAGTCCGGTCCCGGAGTTGCAGCTTGATACGGAGTGTGGGCATCCCTGTGATGGTGCCCTGGGAGGCGGGTCGGCTGGCCTGCCCCGTTGCGGAAGAAATTTCAGAGGGAGCGCATAAGGGGACGCGAATGGGGCGCCAACTACTACTGAACCGTATGAAGGCTGAGGTCAGTTAATCTGCCTCCTGTGATGACGATGGGCCATGATGCCTGACAATGATATAAAAGGTGTGGGCCGATATCTGGAGGCGCCGACGATGGGAGACAGAGGTCATGAGCTGCAGACAGTGTTGAAATGCTCGACTGCCCCTCACGGCCGAGTCTGAAGGCAGTGAGGGGACCTCTCAGTGACCGGAAGCCGGTACGTGTGACCGCCTGGCTAACACCCCCACATTAACAAACCTGAGGCACCTGTAGACAAAGAGCGGTGCATGAATACGTGCAGAGGAGTAGGGGAAAGTACTTGGTGCCACAAGGAAAAGGCGGGTCACCATTTGTTGCAATACTTGGCTCTACTGGGCTCTGAAATCTCAGCTGGAGGCTGTGACCCGTCTACTGCCTCGTTGTTTGAACCCTGCCGTGAATAAGAGACTATATATCTAGCACCAGAGGTGGGCTTGTTCCCACTCACATGATGGTTTGAGGAAGGGGATAAGCTGTTAGGCAGACACGATGGCGCAGAACATGCAACATGAGTAATATTGGCATCTAGCTTGAGCATGTTTGGATAGACCAGGCAATATGCAATGGCAATAAAATGTGCTCAATGTAGGACAAGACAGTATATATAAGCTATATACGAGACAAAGATACAATGTGGTGCAGTAATGGTAAAGGTAAAGACATGAATCAAACCATACTTAATTGTAATTTGCGAGCAGGGGGGTGGGAGTCCAGGTGTATTTTCTGTGGCATAGCGTGGGCACTATGAAGGTGGTTCAGAAATTTACGAGTACGTTCATGTGTTTGTGGACTATGTTGAGAAAAATGTGAGGAAAATGCGATGATCAGCTGTTCAGCCAAAGATTGAAGGCAATGTTTCGTCGTCACTTGTTAAAGTACAATCATGAAGTAGGTTATACGCTCGAAAGGAGCATCTGTTCATTCAGCTTAGTGTTAAGTAGTGGTTCAAGCAGGGTGAGTAGTACATTGGATCGAATGTACCTAATGTGGATTTGTTTGCGAAGGAGAGGGGATGCTCCCAGGAAGCAAACAGGGCCTTTACCTGGCCTTAGTTGTGGCCTGCGAGGATGGATCCTGATCGACAGGGGAGAACCAACCAATTACTGCCTGGCATCCCCTATGGAGCAGGCACATATGTAGGGTGCCTCCAATCACCAACACCCATTGTGTACCCTATGTACGACTTATTCTAGCTTCTTAAGCCCATGTTTGAGTTCGAGTAGCAGAGTCCATTGCTGATATTTGTATTCTGTGCAATTAAACCTTGTTATCCTTGCAACGCTATCTCCTGGCCTATTTCTCTAGCGGATTGTCCTTATGCTGCAGTGTGCGTAAAGGGGTAGTTGCCTTCACATCCAAAGCCATGATTAATCACATTTTCTGTCGTTTTTAGAACCACACAAGAGGGGTAATACGCTGAAGTGGAACTATACTTTATCAACTAAGTACACTCGAGAAGCAGACAGGTTGTTCCTTACCAGCCAGGTATTTGGTTTGTTTTTGGTTTAGTGGATAAATGATACCATTGGGAAATGTATCCATCAATTGACAGGAAAAGGAACTCGCTTTGTATCCAAAGATGCAACACACAATTATTATATTAGGATAGCCAATGCTAAGAGGACGAAAAAGTCCTTAATTAGAAATATACAAGGTCAATTCCTGGACATGAATGACTATGTTGTTTCAAAAAAACAAATTTGTCAGTATTATAGAAATTATACTAAAAGGCTAAAATGTGAGCTTATCATAAATGATAGCCAGCAAGTTGTTAACCACTTAAGTAACGTGCATACATCTCAATTCTGGAAACTGACAGATTCTGTCAATAACAATGATGTCTCAGAAGATCTGAGTATAATTGAGGAGGGGTATGGGTCAAATACCATGCAAAAATCTATGGAAACCTGTATGATAAAACGATTGTCAATCTTCCTGATTTTTATGGGGCTTTAACATCTAACCCTTTGGAGGTTGCAGACATACAAGAACGTATCTGCAAGAACAAACCATCCAGGGCACTAGGCTCTGATAATTTAGCTCCTATCACATTAAAACAAGCAAGGCTAGGACTAGGAACGCTATATAAATAAAATACAAGATCCTTGCATCAGCGGTACTTTAGGAATTGGAAATGTGGGTGAACGCGCTAAACATCTTTTTCTTGTTTTAAACATTCATTTTACTTGCACAGTAACACCATAAAGCATTAAAACCACAATTGCATGTTTTCGCAGGTAATAGTATTCAAACATTATACAGGCACGTTATAATGAGCATTACACTTTCCCGTTGTCACCATTGTCCGCTTCCATTCTGTTGTTCAAGTAGTTACAGAAACCTTCCCATATGTCTCTAGGTCTGTTGGTGCATGTGAGTGGGCTTGTGTATACCTCCTCCTAGTCATTCGCCGACACCATGGCATTCACTCATTCTTCTGTTGTAATATGGTGCGCTTAGCTAGGAAAAGCCCGATGTTTTTAAGCTTGCATTTCGCTGCGTTCATTTTAAGTACAAACCCTGATATACACATAGATTGTTCCCATTCCACCTGCTGACCCACCATAGCATCAAGCGCTGTACAAACCCCACTCCAAAATTCAGAGAGCTGCCCACAGGACCACAACATGTATTAGGCCAGACTTCCTGCTTCCACGTGTCGAACATTCCCCAGTGGCCTGTGGTGTGATGCACCCTGTTCAGTGTTTTAAAATGGGTCAGTTTAAATCTGGTATTTATCGACACTTGTTTCATGAGAGCACACAGTTGTGTCCAGTGAGAGTCCGTTAACGCAACCCCAAGATCTTTTTCCCATGTCCCTCTAACATCAGGTATCTGCGTTATCCTTGTGTCTAGCGCCATTTTATACAGCGCTGAGGCAGTTTTCTTGCTTGCCCCTGAAGAGGCTATATAATTGAGACAGGGATGTGACTTCGGTTCTTATGAGAAACCGCCCCATGTTGTTGCCATTGCCGATCAGAGACTAAAATATTACAGCCTCTGGAGTAGGGTGTCACCTATCTGGGGTTTAATATCCTCCCAGGATCTGAACAGACCATCGTGGTCCATGACTCCCAACTTTGTGATACCCGCCTCCCGCCAGTGTGTGGACAGAGTTGTATCCTTCGATGGGGGCAGGTAGGGGGCATCCCAGATTGGCATGTGGGGGCTATACAACACAGTATTATAGGGCTGCTGTGCCAGTCTCGTCCATGCTTGCTGCGTGGCTAATGTAGGGTCCAAATGGTTACACGTCCCCCTCTTCCCAGTGGCTATGCCATGGAGTAATGTGGCCCTCGTTTTCCCTTGTGTTTCCAGATCTATGTATGAGGTGTGCGGTGTGTCCACTACCCAGTTCATGGCATAGTGTGCTTGGGCTGACAGTAGTATACCTCATAGTCTGGTGCCGCCAGTCCCCCCGGATATATGGCCGTGTGAGGCGCTGCCAGCTGGCCCGCACATCACCTTTCCACATGAAGGCGGAACAAGCACCAGTAATTTTCTCAAAGAAGGATCTGCCGGGCCAAAGTGGTACTGTAGCAAAAATGTAAAACAGTTTGGGAATATGATCATCTTGACCAGTGCGAGTCTTCCAATAAGGGAAATAGGCAGGTGGTTCCAGCGGTTGAGTTTGGCGCACAACACCACGGCTAGTGCGTCATAGTTTAGTGCGCAGACCAAGCTAGCTGAGCACGCCATTTCCACCCCCAGGTACCGGACCCGCTGGGGAGCCCAGCGCAATCTGCATAGATTGCTTGGCGGCACCATGCCATCCGTCAGTGGAAACATTTAAGATGTATTTATATCTAGACGAAGGCCGTAAAGCCTTCCAAACTCTTGGACTGCATTCAATACTGTGGAGATATTTCTCCGGGTTTCTCACGAACAACAAGCTATCGTCCGCATAGAGTGTAACCAATTCAATATGCCCAGCCACAGAGCTACCCTCCCTCGCATGCCGCATCCACATGAAGTCAGCCAAGGGTTCGATAACGAGTGCAAACAATAACGGGGAAAGTGGGCATCCCTGCCTAATCCCCCACCAGTTCTAGCACTGCGTATAGGGTCCCGTTCACCAACACTCTGGCGTACGGTTGTGTGTAGAGCAGTCGCACCCACTTGATAAAATTGGGGTCAAACCCATAATTGTATAGTACTCTGAACAGGAACAGCCAGTACACAGTGTCAAAGGCCTTCCGCATGTCCAAAGATATGACAACCCCCTTATGATATTTTGGTATTCCCGCTAGGACATTATAGAATCTACGGATGTTGGATGCAGTCGACCTCCCCATCACAAATACTACTTGATCTTCGTGGACCATGTAGGGCATCACCGGGGTTGAGCGAGGTAGCTAGTATCTTGGCGAAAATGTTAATGAGTGATAGTGGTTGGTATGACCCGCAGTCTTCTGGGGACTTCCCAGGCTTCAACATTAGTGTTATGACTGTCTCCCTCATCGACTCCGGCAGGATGCCGGTGTCTAGGGCCTCGGTCCATTCCACCATGAGGCGGGGTGCAAGTGTGTCAGTGAATTGTTTATAGAATTCGGTTCCCAAACCGTCTGATCCCAGAGCTTTCCTCCCAGGAAGATCTTTTATTGCTACTTTTATTTCGTCAAGTGCGATTGTGGCTTCCAGGGCGGCACTCGTATCTTTAGATAATAGTGGTGTTGGTATTGCAGCTAGGTAGTCATCAATATCCTTGTCAGTTGCCACATTTTGGGGTGAGTATAGCTTGCGGTAGAAGTCATAGAACACATCACTGACCTTGACCGCTTTCGTGACCACTCTCCCATCTTGCCTGGTGATACATGGTATGGTTGTGCTGCCCCTCTCCATTCGCACCAGATGTGCCAAAGGCTTGCCTGGCCTCTACTGTTCACTGTATCTGTGAGCGGCCATTGGTCTATCAAAATAGCAGAGCTCACTGTCCGCTGTGTCCCAGAAGTTGTCTAGTTGTGCTTTAATATCTGCAATAATCTGTGGGGCTGGGTTGATCAAGTATTCTCCCTGTAACTGGGCTAGGGATTCCTACCACCTCTTGAATTCCCGCCTGAAGTCCCGCAATGCTCCAAATTCAGTGGACATTGCTATTCCCCACATATAGACTTTGAATGCTTGCCATAGGGTGGCTTGCTCGGGTACTGAGCCTTTGTTGGTTTAGAAATAGTCTGAGATATGTTGCATTACATTGTTTATGAAAACTGGGTCCAGTAGTGCTGCACGCTTAAAGCACCATTGCGCCCTGTTGGGGTCACCTTCAAGGATATTCATGGTTATTGTGATAAGGGAGTGATCTGACAGCGTCCTGGGAAGAATCTGGGCTTCGGATACACAGCTTAGAGCAGTGTTCTAGACTAGCCATATGTCTATGCGGGAGTGCATGTCATGCACTGTGGAGTAAAAGGTAAATGACCTCTGCTCTCCATGGAGCGAGCGCCAAGCATCCCTCAGATCTAAGTCATTAATATGCGTGTGAATTGTATGGGCCGCTGTCAGGGATATGAAGATGGTGGATGTGCGGTCCAGATCAGTGTTGAGTATAGTAGTGAAGCCCCCCCCACAGAGTAGTTGTGCAGTGGGGTATTTGGCGCATTTCTGGAACACTAGTTCATAGAAATCCGGGTCATCAATATAGGGGCCACAAATATTCATCAGTAACACTTCTGCTGTTCCCAATTTCCCATGTAACAGCATATACCTGCCCTGGTCGTCAGTGTCTGTTGTGTCATGTGTAAAGGGAAGCAATCTGTGTAACAGAATCATAACGCCTCTAGTTTTTGTGGAGTAGGTGGTATAGTACTAGCGTTCTCCCCACCCAGGGGCGAATTTGAGGGCCTGGTGGTCTTGGAAATGTGTTTACGGTAAATATAGTATCTGTGCTCCTTGTCAGTTTGCATACGCTATTACCTTACATGCCTTTATAGGGAGACAAGGCCCCTGATATTCCAGGTCAATAATTGTATTCCTGGGTTCTTGGTGTCAGCCACTATCTTCTTTGCAATGGCTATCAGATGCTGTCAGTGTGTGCCCATGTGGACCATGATCGTTACCTGCCCTGTCATGTCTGTGCAATATTTTAGCATTTTCACCCCAACTCCCCACCCCCTTTTCCCTCCCCCACCCTCATAGTACCCCGAATTTTGACTATGCAATCCCCTGTTTGTTCCACTCTCCAACCCCCCCCCCCAACAAAGTTAGCAAAGCTATGCACTTGCATGGGGACTCCTGTTCTGCGGTGTATGGGAGTGTCGGCTACTTATCTCACAAACATAACAGTCCGTGTCTGCCACCTTGCATGCATTATCCTGCATTTCAAAAAACACATTTTGAATATCCTGTATGCTACGAGTTACAGAATCCTTCATACATTGATAAACAGTCGCAGTATATTCTCTTCCGTAACCCCTACATACTTAATGGTCTGGTCGCAGGTTGCTATTCAGTCACTAATATAGCGTTCACTAGGCTTACTCACTGCTACAGTATTTTCTGTCCAGTGCTGTGGACGGCTCTGGAACCGCTGTGTGTCAGTGCCTTGCCTTCATTCTGTCTCTCTAGAAAGGAAAATAAATATATCTTGTTCTTGAATTGCATCCGCAATCTCGCTGGATATAGCACGGCATAAGGGATCTGGAGTTCCTTCAGCAACTTTTTTACCCCAATAAATGTTCGCCTCTCTTGTTGGACTGCCAAGGTGTAGTCTGGGAATATTCGTATTATGTCAGATCCCTGTCGGAGCTCCGGTTTCTCCCTGGCTGCCTTCATTACCAGGTGTCTGAGTAGTTCATTAAGCGAGCTTAAGGTCATTAAGGTCGGGGGTATGCGCCTGGCTTAAGTCTCGCAGCAAGTGCTCTGTGCGCCCGCTCGACCACAAACCTCAGTGACCATCCTGGATCACCAAGTGTATTCCTCAAGAACTCTTCCACTGCTTGCTCCATAGGGCCTTTCAGTGCATCCTCAGGAATTCCCACAATGCGTATGTTATTCCTCTTAGATCTCGCTTCTAAATCTTCACATTTCAGTTTGATGGTGCCAAGGTCCTTAGCCATGGTAGTCATAGGGTTCTGAGTTTCAACAGTGTCTTTTACTGTACTGATCCACATCTCGGCTTCAGTGATACGGTGTGTTGCTCTTTCTATTTGTGCCCGCATTGTTGTGATATTGATATTAATGCCATTAAGCTTGTCGTTCATTGCTGCAAATCCCTGCTGCATAACAATGATGAATCCTTGCAAGTCGGTGGGAGGTGTTGCCGCCGCCATCTCTTGTCTACCGGTATCTACGCTGTTAATGTTAGTTTGTCGAGGTGGGTTTTGTAAATTTGTCTATTGTTCCTCTCTTTTTTGAGAGTGCACCCTTGGGCATTATATTGTAGTGCTGAGAAGGTTCACCGTACGCTGGCCAGTTCCGTCAATGGTGGGCACACCAGCGGTGTTACACTCAGGTGTTGCTGGAGGATTTGCCTATGTCCTGATAATGTGTGAGCTGCTGACCTTCTATGTTCCCCTTTTAAGAGCAGCTATGCCAGTTATTGAGTTCATGGGATAGTGGGCCCTTTCCCCTGTCAGTTTGTTAGTAGGCAAGGGATAAGGGGCTCCGGAGGATTGCAGAGGGTTATGGGATAGCAAGTGCCGCTGCTTATTCCAGTGGGAGCGTAACTCACACAGGAGGTTTCTTCCTACGTGATCTGTTCTACTTTATCAGCAACACTGATAGTTCTTAATTGTAGGTCATTCCGCACCGTGGGGGTTCGCTGTGTGGAGCCAGTAGCCCACAATGCAGACGTGCTGCTGAGGGCGTCTATCCAGTGCTGCAGTCTTCTTTATTCGTGTCGCTATTGCGTAGCACACCGGTTGTGCTTGCGTTGTAACTTTGCGCTCAACACCGGGTTTGCCTGTTATTATGATCACTGGGCCTTTATTGTCATCACGCCGGACCCTCGCGTATGCAGAGTACTATGAAGTGGATATCGATTTGCCCCTCCTGCCCGCTATGTCTATATGCTCCGTGGGGGGGGGGGGGGCCTTCCACTCCACACCAATGGTCCAAGAGTAATGTTCGTCCGGTTCGGATGGCCCTGCGGCCTTTCGGCCGTCCCTGAGGAGCGGGGGCCAGTTTCTGGCCATGCCTGGGCCTGTTTGGAAGGGAAATAAAAGTGGGGAAAAAAAATTCACATTTTTTTTAAAAAAAGCCGTTCATCCTTCTTTTGTCGATAAATTAGTACCAATACAGGTTGGGTGATATTGTTTGCATATTTGTTATATATAAAATAGCTTAAGTGTAAGTGCTATACAATAACATATCATTTGGCCTTGGACGTCTGCTTGGATTCACAGTAATTTAGTGTACTTAGGCCCAATGCTTTTGATGCCACTTCCTGTTTTGTCAAGGGGTGAAAGGTCATGTTTCATCGCTTCCTGGGTTGTCATTTTGGGGTGGGGTCAAGTGACATCACTTCTGGTGATGTCAGAGGTCAAGGGTCGTGACGCAAGGGGTATGCCACTTTAAGGCAAGGGGTGGGCCACTTTTTTTTTGGGTGACCGGGCCTATTTCTTGTCCCAGTCCGACCCTGATGTTAGTGGGGGCCATCCATACCGGTCCAGCCTCTAGAGCGGGTGGGGGACGGGACGTTACAATGGCCGGAGCCCTGGGCGCCCTGCAGTATTACTTTCCCATCGAGTGATTCCTTACCACAGCGTCCATTTGCTGGGCGCCGTGTGGTTTACACCGCTAGGGTCCCTGTGCGAGCAGGCCAAGTGGTTTGCCCCTGATCTGTGTCTCGATGTGCCTGCACGGGGAGATGTTTCTCCAGTCCACGTATGTTGTGCGGAGAAGGATATAAGGGCTCCGGGAAGGCTGCACGTTTCGAGCAACTCGCTCGGTCCTCGCCGATCCTCTCACATCCTGGGAGCAGGGAATCTGCCTTTCTCCTCTAGGTGCAGGTTATCGGGGGATCGGGCTCACTCAGGTCTGCTGAAGTGGTATGTCAGCGGGATGGGGTTGCCACCTCTTTGCTTCCAGGCCCCTGTAGGTTATGGAACACTACCGCAGTTTCTTCCTCGCGGCTTAGCCCGCCCACTTTAGTATCAGCGTGGTGCGCAGCCTGGCGGCCACGTGAAGTTCATCATGTTTCTCTGGTTCTGGGGTAGCAGCACGTTAGATTTTTAGGCAGATTGTGCTCTACTGGTTCATAACGCTTTCCTCCTAGTCTGGTGGCAAACTGGATAGGATTTACGGCAATATTGCGCTGGACTTCCCAGATCACCAACAGAACTTACAGAAAGGCTGGCATGCCGCTCTGTGAGCAACAGTGCCCCCCACAAGCTAAACATCTTGAGCAATTACCAAGTGGGCTTCCGAAAATGGGTGGGCACCTCCGTTAATGGCACTATATTGGCACATGTCCGAGCTTCAGTTGTAAATGGTACCATCAGGACTGTCTACATGGCATCGATGACATGTCCTGCGCATTTGACCAAGTTATTAGAAAAAGGTTATGGTCCGGAATATTATCATGGGAAGTTCCAGGTTCACTAGTTAAGCTGATTCTCTATTTTTCATCAAAATACATATGTACCCCCGAAGCAGTGGTATGGGTGAATTGCACCAGGCAAGGCGGCCCCTTCTCCCCCTGCTATTCATGCTGGCCATAGAACCGCTCGCAGTTAGGCTCAGGATGTCAACAGAGTGGTCTGGATTTGTATGGCCGTGGGGAGGGGAAGACCGGGTTTCACTCTACGCAGATGATCTGCTCATCTACACGAGTAACCCTAGGACCTCATGTCCGGTAGTAACAAATATCCTCACTGACTATCTTTCTTTGGTCTCAAAGTGAACAAACAGAAAACAGTGCTCTTTCCGCTCGAGGGCGGGGTAGATGCAATCCTGCAACGCTGCTCCTACTCGGTATCCAGTCGGAGCTTTGTCTACCTGGGTATCCACGTGGGTCCCAACTCTGATGACTTCCTTCATCTTAATTTGCAACCGGTGGCAGATAGATTTGAAACTGACCCCACTGGCAATCCCTCCCCCTAACTTTAATGGGCAAAGCGGCCCTCTTTAAAATGCTCTCTCTCCCGAGATTCCTGTACATCCTCCAGAACGCCCCGCTCCATATCCCCCACACAGCCTTCACACCCACTGAAGTTATCCTCGGAGGCTCCTCGGGGGGTGGGGGAGGACAGCCCAGTATAGCCCTAAAACCCCTACTGCACTCAGTCTGGGAAGGGGAACAGGTTTACCATGCCTCCGAGTGTATTACTGTGCCGCACAGTTGGGAGTTGTGAATGACTGGCTTCACAGGGATCCAGGGCTCCCACACATAGGAGACGAGATCAGAAATATGGGCACAAATACACCCCTCCAAGTGTTGTATAGGACGGAGAGATGTCCGATAGGCCCCAGATGAAACACAGATCGGCAAAGTCTGGGCAGAAGGTCTTCACTATATCGGTTGGGGTGGGAGAATGACCTTGGACCAACCCCTATGGAACAACATTCACATTCCCAAAGTCCTGAAAATAGGGCACTTTACCAGGTGGGAGGAGCAGGGGATACAGACCCTCACTGATGCGACACAGGACGGGCACCTATTACCATTTAGTGACATGCAGGACAGGATTGCATTACCTACTGGGGAGCGCTACAGACACCTGCAATTAACACATGCTATCAGCACCCAATTTCCTGTGTTGGGCGATATTCCAAAGTGTTTTCCCCTAGAGAAAAACATTCTCCAGGTCAGGATCCCGGCAAAGGTCACATCAACACTACCAGGTAATAACTGCTTTTGGGGCTCAGAAACTGTCCTGGCTCTGTGAGAAATGGGACAGGATAGTGGGCCCGCTGGAATCGGAAGTATGGGTCGAGGCACTAATGTTCCCACAAGAGATTGGCATAGACACTAAACTCTGCTTAATACAGTTTAAAATACTGCAGCAGGCGTACCATTCTCAGGCTTCGATGATGAAGTGGGGGAAGGGGGTGGTGGATGGAGACTGTCTGCAGTGTCGAAGGAACATTCTTTCACATCAATTCGGACTGTGACATTATACAAGACTTCTGGCGCAAATGCATCCGCAAGATTATGGGTTTTGGGATCTCCAGTTCCACAGGACCCGAAGATGGTAATACTCAGGATCTGGGGTGAGGTCGAGTATACCAAGTACAAAATAGTTTTCATCTCGGTGGCAATGTGACTAGGAAAGAGACTCATAGCCTCCACATGGGGATCCTCGGATGGTCTGAGCCTTAGCTGATGGATCAATTAAATGGACCGATGTACGTCCCTAGAGAACCACATATATGAAAATGGTAATGTTCATTTATATAGCGCCTCTACACAGGCAAGTGTTTCAAAGCGCTCAAGGAGGGAAGTAACACGGGAAAAAACAACAGTCGCTCAGAGCCCTTGAATTTCTGAGACGATAACGGTCTGCACAGGCAGATTAAGTGAATATTATACATTTAAGAGTTCAGATACAGCAAATAGGCCTGTCGGTGATTCTGCGTTTTCTCAAGTGCACAGACAGAACAATCATCAGGCAGGGCTGTATACAGATCGTGCAAATGCGGGAAGGCAAGGGAGGGACAGGGGACCAAGTGCGCCAGTCAGAGACTGGTGAAGTGCGGAGGAGAAGCGCTCCAGGTTTTATTACAAGTGCAGTAGGGTGTGCGTCCTTGCGGCAAGTGCAGAAGGACTGGCAGGGGTGCCTGGGACCTGTGAGACTCTGAGGTACACCAGGCGGCCAGCCAATAAGCTGTATGGAAGGAGGGAGAGAAAGGAAGAACAGAGAGCTAGGTTAGCAGGCTAGGGTGAGAGAAGGAAGAGGAGAAGAGGTAGGTCTTTAGGAGTTTCCAGAACTTGAGAATTTCAGGCTCAAGATGGAGGGTGGCAGGGAGGCTGTTACAGAAGGAGGCACCTGCTGAGGAAAGGGATCTCCCTCCAAATCTCTGCTTGGAGAACCGGCTCACTCGCAGAAGGTTGGAGGTAGAAGAGCGCAGGGCTTGAGAGGGACAGTATTTAGGAAGGCAACGTTGAAGGTAAGTAGGTCTCAGGGGTTAATGCCATATAATGCCAGGGATTGTTGCCCTGGGAAGTTCCTGAAGGTCTGGGGGAAATGGAATGGAGCTGTGTGAACATCTGGCATGGGAATGTCCCATGTTGTCAGACTCATGGGGCCTGGGTGCGCGGTGACCCGAGACCCCAATATCCCTCCCTCTTCGAGGACCCTTTCTCACCTGGTTCCTCACCTCTCCTCACTGTTTGAAAAACGTGATATGCTGTACCTTTGCAATTGTCCCGACAGGATAGCTCAGCGGCAACGTGCGCGCATTGGAAGCAAGACGACATGAAGCAACACAGGTTCGATCCCGGGTCCGTGCTTAGAAACCTCTGGATATTTAAGCGCGTTATAAATATGCAACTAAGACAAAAAAAACTATTACGTAAACTAAAAAAAAGAAAATCCTGTAACAGCGCCTCGATGGCCGTGGGCTGTCTGTGTGAGCGCTTTAAAAATGCCAAATAAATAAAAAAATAATAAATGCGACCTTGCTTTGTTTATGTTTGACTTGTCTATCTTGATTCGTCCTACAAACCAATAAACAGATTTATAAAAAAAAGAAAATATGTATGCAAAATGAGGCTAACTAGAGACAGAGTGATGTCAAGAGCATTGGCAAAAGCAATTAAAACCTTAGTCGGGCTTAGACAAGGATGTTTTCTAGCCCCACTACTCTTCAAGATATACATCCCTGGCATCGATTCTTTATGGGATTACTTGAATTCTTTTTCCATAAGGTAGGGGACCCTGGAATTACACTGGCTGGCTTTTGTTGACTATTTGATGATCTTTAATTCGACTCCCGTTGGTCTGCAAAGAGAGTTAACAAGATGTTCTACTTATGCGGATGATAGCAATCTTTTAGTAAGCAGGAACAATTCAAAGATCATCATATTTTCTTACAAACGTAAACCTAGAATTATGTCTTGGTCGGTCGGAAATGCCCGTTTTGAACTTGCACAATTTATTAAGTACTTATATTTTAATATTGCCATTAATGATTCTCATTGGGGTAGCGGTCGAGAGCAGCGCCACGATGGCCGCTCTAATGTGAGCTCCCAAACCAGCCGTTACAAATCCGGTAAAAATCTTTCACCATCGACTTAATAGCACTCCACAATGCATTTGGTACTGTGCTGGAGTGACCGATGGGCAGCTTGCTGGAGTCCTGTTGGCCTGGGAGCAACAGAGAGGTGCTAAATGCCTGACAGCCATAGGCTGAGTAGTGTGGGTTCACTTTGCTTCTCTTACCAGATCCCTACCTAAGTAATAAATTACAGACAACTTATTTGTATGGAAAAATTGTAGGCCGTAGGCATTTTATTTTCTTACAGAAAATCCAACATAACAAAAATAATTACATAGCCATATGCTTTTGGGCACATTGTGTCCAGTTCCGAAGCAGCTCAAGGCTCCTTCTGAGTCCTTGTTATCCCTGAGCCTTCGTTCCTGGGCACATGCCGCCTACGACGTTTCTTGGACCGTGTACCGAAAGAGTACTCGCCGTTCTTTTCTTCTGCCTGCTCCTTCTTTTCTTGGACCGTGTACCGAAAGAGTACTCGGCGTTCTTACTTCCGTTTTGCTCCTTCTTTTTGTACCGTGTACCGAGAGAGTATTTGGCGTCCTGGCTCCTGCCTGCACCCCCACTTCTTCCCTTTCTCTTGTAGGGTGGGTTGGGTGGCAACGTTTTTCCTTTCCCTTCTCCAGGTACCAAGAGCCTACCCGAGAGAGGTGAGCTCTTACCTGGTTTGTGCCGCCTCTCCTTTTCCCAGGCTTACTTATACCCCCCCGGCCTTTTGTTCCTTCCTGGGGGCGGCCGGGTTACCTCCTGACCTCTTGCTGTTATATTTCGCACCTTCCCAGGTGCCGTTTCCTGCCCTTCCTGGGCTTTTGTTTCTTGTGGCACCATTCGGACGCCCCTCCCTACGCTTTCGCGCCGTTTTCCCCCCACCCCGCGCCTAAACTCCCAGACCCTCTATCGTCCCGCATTTCATGCGGCCCGGGGCCTGGGTCAGTTGCGAGGCCTGGGGAGGCGCAAGCCCGCGGTGCTGTGCCGGGCCACTGCATGACCGGAGTTGGTGACTGCCTGCCCTGACAAGGGACCAAAGATTTGGCTGTGGAGTGGACCATCAGTGCAGCATTTGGAGGCAGGGTGCAGATGCAATATCAGCAGGTGCCTTGCCAGGAATTGAATCATCCCCCACTGGGGAGGAGGGAGTCCGGTCCCGGAGTTGCAGCTTAATACGGAGTGTGGGCATCCCTGTGATGGTGCCCTGGGAGGCGGGTCGGCTGGCCTGCCCCGTTGCGGAAGAAATTTCAGAGGGAGCGCATAAGGGGACGCGAATGGGGCGGCAACTACTACTGAACCGTATGAAGGCTGAGGTCAGTTAATCTGCCTCCTGTGATGACGATGGGCCATGATGCCTGACAATGATATAAAAGGTGTGGGCCGATATCTGGAGGCGCCGACGATGGGAGACAGAGGTCATGAGCTGCAGACAGTGTTGAAATGCTCGACTGCCCCTCACGGCCGAGTCTGAAGGCAGTGAGGGGACCTCTCAGTGACCGGAAGCCGGTACGTGTGACCGCCTGGCTAACACCCCCACATTAACAAACCTGAGGCACCTGTAGACAAAGAGCGGTGCATGAATACGTGCAGAGGAGGAGTAGGGGAAAGTGCTTGGTGCCACAAGGAAAAGGCGGGTCACCATTTGTTGCAATACTTGGCTCTACTGGGCTCTGAAATCTCAGCTGGAGGCTGTGACCCGTTTACTGCCTCGTTGTTTGAACCCTGCCGTGAATAAGAGACTATATATCTGGCACCAGAGGTGGGCTTGTTCCCACTCACATGATGGTTTGAGGAAGGGGATAAGCTGTTAGGCAGACACAGACCCCTGGAGATGAGACCTTGGCCTGATGTTGTGAAGAATCACCCCAGGTCTGCCAAGTCTGGTGGAAGGAAGTCGGGTTGCTGGTTGACAACAGCTTTGTTTGGTGGAACGTGGATAGGTCGCTCAGCACGGCAAGTGGCTGTGGCATGGCCAGGTGGCGAGGAGTCAATACAGAAGTATCTGCTGTCCCCTGTGAGTGTACCAGCCCATAACAGAATGGGTAAAACCAACAAGACGCAGTTCAAGCACCCTTATGCCACCCCTTCCCAGCAAAGGCTCGTGCCTCGGGGGTCTCAGGATACAGAGGCAGAGGTAGAGTCAAGAGTGGACCCTCCCTCGGATGCCCTGAAGGACATCAAGGGCATCCTAACACAGTTGCAGACCAGCATTAAATTTACTCTTTAGATAACAAGTTGGATACCCTTACCTGCAAAGTCGACCACATGCACATCAGGCTGAACAAATATGGCGACAGGCTAGAGGAGGCAGAACAGCGCCTGTCCACGGTGGAAGATGAACCCACAAAGGCTTCTCGTGATATGGACGAGTTAAAAAAAGTAGTCAAGGTGCTATTAGAGCAGTTGGACAACTTAAGATCAAGATCAGTCATAATAAACTCAAGATTGTTGGGGTCCCTGAAACAGCAGACAAAAGGGCCCATGAAACTACTGGTGGACACATGGCTATGGGAGGTGCTGAGCGAGTCTGGCTTCTCCACTACGTTTGTGGCCGAAAGGGCTCATTGTATTGCTGGGTGCACAGCCCAGGCCCATCACTGGCAGGCTCCTGAATTACCAAGACAAACAAGTTACTTACCAACTGGTAACGTTCTTTCGATTGGATGTTCCTCCAACGTATTCCTCATCTTAGATGTATTCCATCCAGCTTTAGCTGCTTCGGAAACATTTTTCATCAGAGGGCGCCGTGCGTCGATGGTCCCTCGAAGGCCTCCGTCAAGGGTGACGTCACTGGGTATACAAATAGCACGCGCGGCGCCCGTTGGCCTCAGTTCTGTTCTTCACCCTCATTCTTGTTCTACTGTGTAGATTGTGCCGGTAGTCATTAGCCTGGCGAGAGTTGAAGTGGCAATAACCCGGAAAAATCTACAGAGGGGTAGGCTGGGAGGGCGATGAGGAATACGTTGGAGGAACATCCAATCGAAAGAACGTTACCAGTTGGTAAGTAACTTGTTCTTCGAGTGGATTGTGTCCTCCAACGTATTCCTCATCTTAGATAGACTCCCAAAGCAGCATGGACAATTCTCTGGAGGAGGGAGGAGATTTTTAGATACCCTTAAATGGCTGAATATAGTACTGCTTTACCAAAATTCAGCTCCTTAGACTGGAAAGCATCCAGACTATAGAATTTTGAAAAAGTATGCAGCAAAGACCAAGATGCTGCTTCACAAATGGATTTTATGGGAACACCTCTCTGAAGGGCTGTTGAAGAGGCGCTGCCTCTGTTGGAATGGGCCCTTAAGCCTTCTGGTGGGTCTTTCTCTGCCAATCTATAACATTCTGAAATGCAAAGCACAATCCAGCGTGATATGGTTTGTTTTGACACCGAATGACCCAATTTCCTTCCGGTGTAGCCAATGAAAAGTTGATTATCCACTCTAAGCTTGGAAAGCCTAGAAATGTAAAAGCTTGGAGCTCTTTTCGGATACAACTTGTGCAATCTTTCCTCTTCCTTACTAGGATGAGGTGGAGGATAGAATGCGGGTAGAACAATTTTCTGACTTAAATGAAAATCGGATACAACTTTAGGTAAAAATTAGGGTTTAACCCTTAATACCACTCTGTCCCTGTGGAACACAGTATAGGGTGGCCA
Source organism: Ambystoma mexicanum (assembly GCF_040938575.1). Taxonomy (NCBI): domain Eukaryota; kingdom Metazoa; phylum Chordata; class Amphibia; order Caudata; family Ambystomatidae; genus Ambystoma; species Ambystoma mexicanum. The sequence goes on along the minus strand of NC_090922.1, from coordinate 487,085,477 downwards.
AGAAGACAGTGCCTGCAATTCGCTGACCCTTCTTGCAGATGTTAAAGCAACTAGGAAAGCAGTTTTCCATGTTAGTAATCTTAATGGACAAGTGTGCAAGGGTTCAAAAGGGGTGCACATTAAGAATTTTAGAACCAGATTAAGATCCCAAATTGGTACTTGGAAAGGGTAAGGAGGAAACACATTGGCGAGTCCTTTTAAGAATTGTAATACTAAAGGAATTTTGAAATAGGAGTATTCTTCCGACGAGTGCTTGAAGATGGAAAGCGCTGCAAGACGACCTTTAGTGGTCCCAACATTTAGACCTCTATGTGCTAGGGACAAGAGGAAGGACAGTATTTTCGGGATAGAACATAGAAAAGGATCAACATTCTTTTCTCTGCACCAGTTGCAAAACTTTTTCCAACGGCAACGGTATAGAGATTTTGTTGCTTGTCTTCTTGCCGAAAGCAACACCTCCATGACGTCATCTGGAAGGTCCCAATCCTTGTACTTTAACCTTTCAGATACCAAGCGTGGAGGTTGAGAATCGTGACTTCTCGATGGAGAGCCTGACCCTCCATTTGTGAGAGAAGGTCCTCTCTCTGAGGAAGACGTACCGGGGGACAGATGGACATGTCTAGGAGGTCCAGGTACCATGTTCTCCTGGCCCAATCCGGGGCAATTAGGATCATGCAGTTTCCTAACCGTCTGAGTCTCCTGATGACCTGAGGAATGACAGAAATCGGAGGGAACGTGTATAATAGTGGGAAGTTCCACTCCACCACGAACGCGTACCCTAGGGCTCCTCTCGGGAGAAACCCCTTGAGCAATACCTTCCGCACTTCCGGTTGATTCCAGTCGCAAATAGGTCTACTTGAGGGGCTCCCCAAAGGATGAAGATCTCTTGAATGACTTCCTGAGCCAGTTACCACTCGTGGAACACCCTGCTCTGCCTGCTCAGAGCATCTGCCGTCATTCTCCTCCCCGGCTAGATGAACTGCCGTTAAGGAGATTCCTTCTTGAATTGCCCAATACCAGAGCTGCATTGCCTCTCTGCACAGAGGTAGTGACCCTACAACTCCTCTTTTGTTTAGATAATGCATGGCCACTGTGTTGTCCATCATTAACAAGACATTTTTTCCTCTGACAGATGGTAGAAAAGCCTTCAGCGCTAGTCTGATTGCTCTCAGCTCTAAAAGGTTGATGTGTAGTTTGGACACCGATGGAGACCAGCGACCGCTGATTGTCAGATCGTTGGCATGAGTTCCCCACCCCATGAGTGAGGCGTCCGTCACCACTGTAATCTCCGGCCATGGCTGCCAAAACTGTTCTCCTTTTATGATATTCTCTGTGCAAGTCCACCACAGAAGATCTTGCCAAACCTTGTTCGGAATCTGAAGAAAATCTGTCATTTGACCTGAGAACTTGACATTGAGACTTTAGAGCCCATTGAAGGGATCTCATCCTCAGGCGTGCCTCTGGCACTAGGAAGATGCAGGATGACATGAGGCCGAGCAACCTTTAAAAGTCGTAGGCCTGGAGAGTTTGGGCATTTTGGAATTTGGAAACCATCTGAAGAATGTCTTGAGCCCTCGACTTGGGAGGCAAGCTCTTTCCCAATGATGTGTCTAATACAGCCCCTATGTACTGGAGCTGTTGGGAAGGAGTCATTTGTGACTTCTTGAAATTGAGGGAGAAGCCCAGTTTGTGGCAGGTGATTTTAGATGATACAGTGCTTGTTCAGCAGAACGTGCCCTGATCAACCAATCGTCCAGGTAGGGGTAGATGTGAATCCCCCCTCTCCTGAGGTGCGCTGCCACCACTACCATTAACTTGGTGAAGACCCTTGGGGTCGGAGGTCAATCCGAATGGCAGAACTCGAAACATAGTGTGAGTCGCCAACTACGAACCTCAGGTATTTTCTGTGCTTGAGATGAATTGGCACATGAAAATAAGCATCCTGGAGGTCCAATGACACCAACCAATCCTGATGTTGCAGGGCCTGAAGGATCTGAGAAAGAGTAACCATCTTGAACATGTCCTTCCTGAGGAGCTTGTTCAAGCCTCTTAAGTCCAAGATGGGTCTCAGTCCTCTGTCCTTTTTGGGGATCAAAAAATATGGGGGGTACCATCCCTTGTTTCTCTCCACTAAAGGTACTGGTTCTATTGCACCTTTCTCCAGCAGGGTTAGAACTTCCTGCTGTAGAGGCGGGTCTGAAAAGTTCAAAAGGTGTCTCCCTGGTGGATTGCTTTGAGGTTGCGTTATAAAAGGAAGGCAGTAACCATAGGCTATTATTTCTAGAGCCAAAACATCTGAAGTAGTGGCTTGCCATTCTTGCAGATGCTGTGACAGCCTGCCTCCCACTGGTGTCTTGTGATGCAAGTCCTCAAAGCGGTTTTGTGGCGGTTGCTGCTCCCGCTGATGGCAAAGAGGCTGCAGCTGGAGTTGGCTTTGCACGTTTTCCCCGTCCACCACGAGTGGCCTCTCTCTGGGCCCTTTGACTGGCCATTCCTCTCGCCTTTCCATATGAGGAGTAGTAACGATAGGATCGTCCCCTCCAAGATTGTCCTGGCATACGAAAAGGCTGAGGTTGCCTAATAGCAGCTCCTAAAGACTTGGCAGCTGCCTTTGAGGTCTGCAACCTCTCAAGGCTCTCGTCAGCCTTGCTGCCAAAAAGGTGAGACCCGTCAAAGGGCATGTTCAAAAGGCAGTTCTGCACTTTTGGTGCGAAACCCGACTTCCGTAACCACGCAAATCTGCATATTACTGTGCTAGTACCCATGGACCTGCTCACACTATCTGCAGTGTCCAATCCAGATTGAAGTGATTCCTGCATGGCCTCCTATCCATCTCTAACAATGGCTAGGAAACCTTTCCTTTCGTCCCCTTCTGGTATGTGCTCCGCCGCCATTGCAATGCACTCCCACAGAGTGTACGAAAACTTTGCCAAGGCACATGTGGAGCTGGATGATTTTAACGCCATACTCCCAGCTGAAAATACCTTGCGTGCCCAACCATCCAAACGCTTGTCGTCCCTATCCGGAGGGATAGAAGGGTACGCCATTTTATTTGAAGCTGTGGCTGCCTGGACCACCAGACTCTCGGGAGTGGGATGTGTAGACAGATAGCCGGGGTTGCTACTGGCAGGGCGGTATTTTGAAGTAAGGGATTTATTCACTGGAGGAATAGTATCCGGAGTCTCCCAATTTTTGGCCACCCTATTTTGCAAGGCTACATGGAAGGGTAGGATTGGATCTTCGGTGGGACCATGATCTAATATATCGGTCAAATCATCCTGGATTAATTGGATTGGTGGTCTATAATAATCTACCACTTTTGTCATTATATAACGGTATGAGGGACTGGCATGCTCCCCTGGTTCTGGCCTGCCAAGATCTGTTTCAGGCGATGTATCAATGCCACTTGCATTATGTAAGGAATCCACCAGGTACCTCATCCTGCTTTCTTCAGAAGTCAGGCATTCTGGAACATTTGGGGTACCATATTCCAGTCCAAAGGGTACATTCTCCTCATCTGATCTCTCCTGTTCCTCAAAAATTGAGGTCAGGGACTTGGAAAATTCCTTTCTAGGAAGAGGTTTAAAAACCTTTTCTGGGAGAGGTGGGAGGGGTGTGTTAGTGGAACCTGAAGGCATTACATGCTTTGCAGCCTTCTCTTTTCCCTTTTCAGGCTGAACTGGAGCCTTTGGAACCTTTGGCGTTGAGGGCTTCAGGGTCGACTTCGACAAAGGCGTCGATGGCGCTGACGAAATAGTGGTCGTCGACAGAGCGGGCTTCAAGGGCATCGAGGCGCTCTTTGAAGATTTGCCCTTCGAGGTGTGTTGGGTTCCGGACGGCGTCGGTGACCTCGAGCGGTCAACTCGACTCGAGAGGTCTTTTCCACTCAGCGTCACGGAAGGCTCTTGATCCTTCCTTCTTCGATCACCCGGGCTCGAGGGCGCATGAGTGTCGGAGCGATGGCGCTCCCGGCCGGCTTCCGAAGAAGGTGCGGACCGAGGCTTCGCTTTTTCGAACACCTCCATCATTTTAATTCTGAATGCTTCCCACTCTTTGGAGGAAGAATGTTTTGTCGGGCATTTCATTGTTTTGGGGGATTCGGCCGAGGATGAGGTGGAGAGGGACCTGTGGCGTCTTTTCTTCGATTTTTTTCATCGAAGACGACGAGCGATGGGAATCTCTTCGGGACCTGCACCGATGCCTTCCGCGTCGAGGAGACTTCTCCTCACGGGACCTTGACTCGATGCTAGAGGCTTTTCGGTCGGATTTACGACCTACCTGTAGTTTGCCCTTCCTCTCTCGTACATGCCTCCATGTCGTGGCCTTCCCCGAGACACCACAGATATTCTCGATGCGTGTCCGTAACAGATATCTTCGAACCGCAAGATTTACACCTTTTGAAACCCGATTGCAGGGTCACAGTCAGCGTCGATGAAGAAGACATATCGATATATATCAGTATTATTCACTGCGTCACAGAACTCGAGGCACGCCGAATCTCTGAAGCAACATACACCGCGGATAAACGGAACTGAGAGCAACGGGTGCCACGTGTGCTATTTGTGTACCCGATGACATCACCCTCGCCGGAGGCCTTCGAGGGACCATCGACTCGATGACATCGACGCACGGTGCCCTCTGCCGAATTTTTTTTCCAAAGCAGCTAAAGCTGGATGGAATACATCTAAGATGAGGAATATGTTGGAGGACACAATCCACTCGAAAGAGTGTTTTCATTTCGGTGCTCTCAGGAGTTGGGCTCGCTCAGGTATAATGGAAATCAGATTTGTCTCTTCCTAGATTCCTCCAATAGAGTGCAGGCGTCTAGGAAGAACTTTATCGGTGTTAAAAAAGAAGGTGTGAGACAGTGTATCAATTGGGTTCTTACACACTTTATATGGAATATAGCCAGTTTCCCAAGAAGAGGATAGCTCTGCCTAGATACATCAATTTATTTCCATGCAGTAGGGCCTGCTACATTTATGTGAGGTTCGAACTCAACCAGCTTCCCACTCTGGAATGTCTAGAACCTAGAATTGATCTACCAAGGACGGAAAGAATGTGCACATTGTGCAAAAACTCAGGCTGTATATAAACACTAAAACATCTTGTTCTCTCCTGTGAAGCTACAGTACATAGCAATCATAAGCAATTTAGATACCTAGGTGAATTTCATTCTGGAGAGGTAGATGACATTCTGTGGTCCAACTTGATGGCAGTCTCCATGACCATCAATCTGGCTTCAGAGCGGCCAGAAGCACGGAAACTGCTCTCCTGAACATCTGTGAGGACCTGCTCTTAAACCTCGACTCCAACACTCCGTGTGTTCTCATTCTGCTCGATCTCTCTTCTGCCTTTGACACTGTCAACCATGCCATCCTGCTCAACCGTCTCCGTGATAACCTGGGTATCACTGGTCAGGCTCTGGCGTGGCTGACCTCTTTCCTTTCCAATCGACCCTCCCAGGTCCAACTTGGGTCCTTCCTCTCTGACATCTTTTTCTCCACCTGTGGCGTTCCCCAGGGATCTAATCTCTCTCCCTGGCTGTTCAACCAGTATCTGGCACTCCTTGCCCACCGCATCGCCGCCCTCTGCCCCAACTTTCAGTGCTATGCGGACGATACCCAGCTCATTTTCAGGCTACCCTCGGCCTCCTCCTCTCCCTCCCTCATCTCTGACTGTCTGTCTGCTATCCAGGATTGGTGTGCTGTCAATGACCTCTGCCTTAATGCTAGTAAGACTGAGATCCTACTCATCGGCACACCCACTCCCTCCTTCCCTGCAGCTCTCTGGCCGGCCTCTCTTGGCCCTCTTCCTGCTCCTACCTGAAAGGCAAAAAACCTCGGGGTCATCTTCGACTCCACACTCTCCTTCTCTCCTCATATATCTCTAAGAAGTCACATTACCAGCTGCACCTCCTCAGAGGTATTCTTCCCTTCCTCTCCTTCCCCCAGAAGCTCACTGTCTCCCGAGCCCTGGTTCTCTCGAAGCTGGACTACTGTAACAGCCTCTATCTTAATCTGCCTGTCTCCACTCTCCGCCCTCTGCAACTCATCCAGAACAGAACTGCGAGACGTGTCCTTGGCCTCAAGCCCAGGGACCGTATCTCTCCAGGACTGAAATCTCTACACTGGCTCCCAGTGGCTGCGAGGATTAAGTTCAAAACCCTCTGCATTGTCCACAAGGCCTTCTGGGGCCTGGGGCCTAAATACCTTCAACTCTCTCTTCCTAAATATCTTCCTTCCCGAGCCCTACGCTCATCCGTCTCCAACTCCCTCAGGGTCAGCCGCTTCTCGAAGCAACGAGCTGGGGGTAGACCTCTCTCCGCGGCAGGTGCCTCCCTCTGGAACAGTCTTCCTGCTTCCCTGAAACTCGAGGAGAACCATGTCCGGTTCCGGAAGCACCTCAAAACCTTCCTCTTCACTTCTGCTTTCTCTCTCCCTCTCCCCTGCTAAATTCTTCACCAAAACTGCACTGATTCTGCAACTGGGCCACTCTCACCGACCTCGGTCCTGGACCCAGTCACTCTTCACTTGCACTGCCTCCCTGGCAACCCCTGCACTGCGGGACTGTCTCTGTATCACTACAGCCCCCCACCCCCCCCCAGCACTTGTCTGCACTTACCTTGCACTTGCCACCAGCTGGCCCTATTTATTTATTATTTTATTTCTATTCTACTATTTGTACTGCACTCCCCCCTCCCCCTTCCCCTTGCACTTTTCCCTTCCCCCTACCCCTGCACTTGCGCGGTCTGAATGACACCTGGCCTAGTAGGATCGTTGTCTGTCTTCCCTTTGTTCCCCCCTCCCTGCCTCGTCGCGCCTTGAAACACTTGTGTATAGGCGCGTTACAAATGCCATATCATATCATATCATATCATGGTAGAGAACATCGTAATTCAGCTGCTAGACCGATACAGGTTTTTAATTAGTGTGTTCAGCATACTAAAAATACAAATGTAATTATGAATTTAATATGTAATGATCCTTTTATAATGAATTAAACTAGTGTTTTGATCTTTTATGTATATTTATGGATTATGTTTATTTCAAATACTTTCATGTGGGAATAGAATTGTGGATACATTTATATTATTGTTTACAATCTGATATGTATTATTTTTATGTTAACAATTTCCATTGTATGTCTCGATTTTACGTTTTTCATTTTCTGTCATGTCTTTTATGTTGTGAAAAAGGTTTAAATATGTCAACCCAATTCACTAATAAAAAAATTATAATTTTTTTGGCTTTGGTTTCATTCTACTGCATCACTACTTACCTTCAGTTGGTTGTCAAATTTGTTGATTGCATTTCTAAGAAATTAAAGGTGACTGTATATATTTTTCATAGCTGACTGTTGTGTGATATTAATACTTGCTTATTTCATTTTTTAGTGTGGTTCGGGCCTATAATAAACATGGAATGTTAGTACTTACCTGTCTAAATTCAATTATTGTGTGCTGCACTGTGTGGTCTCATTGTGGACCGCTGGCCCCACTCACCCTCATGAGAATACGCCTTGAACACTCTCCATGTCTACCTTGATTGGGTGTGGCAAACTCTCAGAGATCCCCTGTTCGCTATAACTAGGGTGGCCTCCTAAATTCTGTCGACCAGGCCAGACTCTAGAAATCCATCTCAACAGAAGCCACAGCAAATGGTTTAAGCGGACGGCAAGATCAAGCTGCTCCATTGCCTTCAGCCTCTTATTAAACTAGATGTGAGCCCAGTCTAGTATTTATCAAATCTGTCCTGCAATCAAATATTTGTAAATATCTGGCATGGCTATCCCACCTGTTTAGAGGGTATTAAGATAGTTCTCAATATTCTGAGAGGTCTACCCAGCCACATAAAATCTCCAATTTTTTCCTGCAATTTCTTAATTGTTTCAAGCAGTAATATGATCGGCAATGCCGGAAAGATATGTAGCAAACGTGGAAGTAGGTTAGTTTCCATAGCTATCCACCTGTCGAGCCAGAAGCCCAACTTAGGGTGAAACATTAGCACGTACCACCATGTGGTTAATGGTGGGTTTATAAATTGGTATACTCATGTTTGAACGGATTATAATTTACACTGGCGCAGTACTATGCCTAACTAGTTTACAGTCTAGTTAAGAACATTGGCAGAATGCTTCCTTTAGAGTAGATCGACAATACTGTGTTAGGGTCCCCCTACCTGGGCAACCTGTAAGGGAAAGGTTAGGGTGTACATTATCTTGTCTATTACAGTCCAGTTTAATTAAGTTCAATAATGTTCTGCTTCTTTCCACTGTACCAGAGAGGCCATAGGAGAACAGGATCCAAGACGAACCTGGGACCTCTTGATGATTCCTGAGGATGGAAGTTGCTCTTTCTTTGAGGTTGGATCCCCTTTGGAAGAAGGAGTCACTGGGATGTCAGTGGCAAGAAAAAAGAAGGAACCAGGCAGTGTCGGAAAGAAAGCACTTTCGATCTTCGTGGTGGTCTCCATTGGCGGGTTGTTACTCCGGCTGTGGATGTCCCATGAAGATGAAACTTGCTGTGAACGCCAAAAAGGCTGGGCTGAAGAGGATAAGGCACCTGGGGTTAGTAGATGACTCACAGTGGCGGCGGGTACAGTGGCAGAAGTAGGTGCCGGGTTTCAGGATTTCACAGCCTGCCAATTTGGTTTGGAAGCGGCCTCCCTACGTCTCTCTACGCTGTGAGTGGAGCAGAGGTGCGGCTTGACGCATCACGTTACGGTTTCACGCGCACGCTGTAGAGGCAGAGCTAGGAGTGAGGGTCCTTTTCTCTTACGGTGGCGAGCCCGTGAGCCCACGAGCTGAAGGAGCCGTACGGAGCAGGGAGGTCTGTTGCAGGAACGGAGAGCAAGGAGTAACTGCGCGGGAGAAGTGCTCGACCGCGACAGTCCGCGAGGTGATTGCCTGCAATGTCCTGATACAAGCCGGCCATACGAAGACGGCTCAAGCTCCTAGGAGATAAGGGGTGTGCACAGGAACCAGTGAGCATTGAGTCTCCTGGAATGCTGAAGGGTATTATAACTTCAGCATTCTGTAAACTGAGTCCTGTATGTAATAGGACTACACGGCTCTCCAGCTACACTTATTCATACGCACGGGTGCATTGCGCAGTTTTGGAATAATTACCACTGTGGTTTATGTTCGATTGTGCTGGAGGCTGACCTCAGCTATAATATACGCTCCACCCTCCCTAACAAGCTCTCGGAAGAAAGCGGCCAGGAGACTGCTGGGATTTACTCCCTTTGATCCTGAGCCCAGTTAATGATACTGAGCCTTGACACTGATTGAGGTTGTGGAGGGAAGCTCACAAAAGATATAGATAGAGCTTGCTGAGCCAAACGCTTTAAGACACTTAGTTTGGCTAATTTTGACAGTATCTGGCCGAGAGCTGTATGCTTATTAAAATTGGGAGAGTGTATTATGGCACCAACAAATAAATATAACTTGAGAAGAAAGAAAAAGGAGAAAGCGATGGTGACCACCGCAGAGGATGCGAAGGGTAAAAAGAATAAACCTAATAGGGGCACTCCCATAGATCAAAGCAGGATTACCAGTTTCTTCCCTCTGAATCCATCAGTGGAAATTAATTCTACGGTTTTGGAGGCACCCATAGGGACAGAGCTAAATGTCACTAACTTGGGTAGTTCGCTGAACTTTGGAGACATTGACAACAATTCACTCTTAGAACTATGTCTAAATATACAGAGAGGCATGACTCCACAGTTATCAGCGCCTGCAGGTAGTCCGGCTATCCCTCAGATGGAGAGTCGGGTAAAAGAGCACCCTGATCCCTCTATTGGGGTGGCGTCCATAGGAAGACTATCTGCCTCACCAAACCTAATGGTAGATACTACCTCCGGCTCTGAGGCCGAGAGGGCTATAAGCAACTATCCTGGAGCCATGGAAATAGCTGAAATACAAGAACCAGTGGCGTCTCTGCATTTTGCATTCAAAATTCTATTACAAATGGCTGGGCGTATCTTAGCTAACACCGACACATTGACTAAGGATAATCTACAAAAACAGATTCCTACTGAGGAGGTAGAATGTAATCTGTCTGACATCATACAGATTGGGCTTGAGCTTCAGCATCAGCAAGGGTCGGACGTAGACCCAGCACCATGGAGCTCAATGATGCTATAACTACTTGCAAACAGCACAGAACGTACAGGCAAGCATCGGTTGAGAGAAGGGTAGATGGCCATGAGCAATCATTGATCGTGCCAGAGATGATCCATCTTCGCTCCAAGAAAGCCAAAAAGAGAGCAGCTCGAGCTAAAAAGAGAAATGCACAGGGGGAAGGACGCCTGACCAGTTGGCTGATAACGGAGCAGGTGGCAGCCCCTGACGAGGCCAAGGAAGTGGAAACCTTGATGATTGAATATCTACCTGAGGAAGACCTTATTCCCGCAAATACATTCAAGGTGGCGAAGGCCCAAGGCGGGCCTCTCGATTTAACATCTTGTGTAACTGAATCCAAGAAAGAGGGTAATGAAGTGGGGGGAAATTGTATTTGTTTTATAAAAAGTTTGTATCAGAGTGGCGATTGTAAATGGCTTTCACGATTGGAATTTCTGAAGAGAATGTTTTCAGTACCCCAATTAAGAGTACTTCACTCTGATGATTTTCAATTTTTAGAACCTTTGTCAGGAACTAATCCTAAGGTGTCAGCATTGCATTGTACATTTTTGGCCACTGCCCAGTTATTAAGGACATATAAAGATGAGCTGAGAACTGTGGATATCGAGGTAGATGCTGACAAAGTATGAAGATCCCATTCACTTAGAGACGGAAACAGCTGCCTCCAATGTTAAGACATTAGGTCCTCAACTACCCACTGGGAAGAAGGTGGAGATGACAGACGTCCAATTGGTGTTGAAGTGGTTAGTCGAGGTTGTACCTACGGTTGTTGAATGTAAATGAAAATTAACATTAGTGACATGGAACTGCCGGGGCTTTGCTCACTTATTAAATGATAAAGGACCGATAACCCAGTTAGCTGGACACAGTTGCATCTGTTTACAAGAAACATTGGCAATTAACCTTTTGTTCTTAGAGGGGTTTGTTGGATATCAGACTTTTGCCAAAAAAGGCAAAAGGGGGAGGCGCTATGGAGGACTTTGGATTGGGGTATCAAACATTTTTAGCTCGCGAAGGATTGAGGGGACCCAAGAGGACAACATGATTGCTGTTGAAATAGCACATAAAGGCAAGAAAAGTTTAGATAGGATGCTAGTGGTTTGCTTATATAATCCGCCAGGGGCATTGATGAGTGAATTAATACAAGCATTACACAAACTACTTGCAAACTGGTTAATAGTCCAAGATAACTCTGAGGTTTGTGTGATGGGAGACTTTAATGCGCATATGCTGGGGACAGAAGTGAGTATGAATAACCCGAAACTGCATTCAAAATGTGTAATGATACATGATAAGGAGGATGGCGAAGGGCAAGACCGGGTGCAATTTTTTCAAAATTGGGAATTTGAGATGATTAATGAACGTACTCAGGGGAGTTGCTAGGTCTGGAAAAGACCCGGGGCTAAGCTGATGTCGGAACTGTTAGGACTGGGGGCTAGCTAGTCTTTTGGCTGTAGCTCCTGAGATTCTATCCGGGGCTACAACCAAAAGATCAGGGGCTATAGCCCCCTTACCCCCCCCCTAGCAACGCCCCTGAACGTACTGATAGTGATCATCCAGGTAAGCATACATGGAGTAATGGTTCATCGATCAGTACATTAGATTACATCTTTGTCTCTCCAAGTTTATTACATGTTGTGGATGATATGGCTGTGGTACAAAACAAATGGAGCGATCATGCCATGTTGGCGTGCTCTTTTGATACTCCTGTTGCCGAGATCCCACGGCATGATAAGGGCAACGTTAAGGTGAACCATGCGGACACTAGAATACGATGGTCTGATATTAATATACAACGAGCAATGGAAGCCCTAAATGAAGAGCGTCTACCTGACTTTGATGCATTCAATATGATGTCCATGAATGAGGTTGAGGAATGGATTCACCTGTTCTCTGGCAAACACGCAACAATGCCGAGTAGAGCAATGGACAGCGACCAGGGGAAACCTCCTATATATGATAGTTACATCAGGGATGCAAAAAGATCCTTGAGGGCGGATATGCGTCGAGCGAAGAAATATAGCTAGACGTGGGAAATATTTAGCCTGATTATCAAGAGACTAAAGAATAGATATAGGGCTAATATTAAGGCCAAGAGAAACACTGATCGTAACAAAAATTGCTCGAGGAAAATGTCTAACATCTGGGCATTATTGAATGAAGCCAGGGGGAACAAGATAAAACACACAGTTAACCCCATTGGTAGTGCCGAGTGGATTAGGTTTTTGGAAAATCGTAATGTAGTTATTGATTCTGAGGAAACGATGCAGTTAAGCGAAGTACCACCCGACTCTACAATTGACATCTCATATAACTCTATTTTGGCAGAGATCAAATTATTGAAATCGTCTAGAGCCCCAGGTCCAAACGGCCTGGCGAACATTGTAATTACGAGTCATCCTGATTTTTGGGCCAGTCTACTCAACATCCTATTTAAGAAGATTTTGAGTGAAGGTAAAGTTCTGAGCTCTTGGCAAACAGCAATTTTAATCCCGATTTTTAAAAGGGGAACTCGTATGGATCCTAATAATTCTAGGTTGCTATCTATGCTTGACACTACAGGCAAACTATTTGCCTGGTTAATATTGAAAAAATTGCAAGACAAAGCGAATATACTATGTAAGTTTCAATGTGGATTTAGACAAGGCTATTCCACTTCTCATAACCTTTTGGTTATGGATATAATGCGAAGTAGGGCGCGGCAGAGTGGCAACCCCCCTACGTCGACTTTAAGGCAGCATTTGATTCTATTCCAAGAGAGAGATTGTGGAAGAAGTTGGAACTGTTGGGCTGCCCAGTTGACCTTTTATACTATTTTAGGTTATTACATCAGAACACCAAGGTGAGATTAAAATTAGATCTGCAAGGTCACATGACAGAAGAGGTCTTGCAAAATAGAGGAGTTAAACAGGGGTGCGTTACTGCCCCTGTTGTGTACAATTTATACGTACACGATATACCACAGGTAATAGCCTTGGCTAGTAACTGTCCTCCGAAGATTGGTAAAGATCCTTGTCTGGTTCTTGCATATGCAGACAACCTAGTAGTATTTGATCACACTATAAGTGGGTTACGCCGATCGGCTCAGGCCCTCTGGGACTACTCTGAAAGAAATGGCCTTATTGTCAATATAGAAAAAACTCACGTGATAAGATATACAAATAAAATAACTACACGTGTTAAGCTCTATATTGACAACATCGAAATCACATATGTTCCCGTTTATAGATATCTCGGGATTGAGTTCGAACCTTCAGGTAATTACCTCATATGTAAGCGTAACCGTATTAGAAGAGCAGCCCAAATCACAGCCCTCTTTAAAAGTTTTACAATAAGTCAGGGGGGCTATACGCTATGGGGATCACATTTATACATCCAAGTTTTGTCACCTATGATGGTGTATGGATTGGAAGTACTTGTACAGATGGAGCTAAACTGGTTGCAGCTAATTGAGGGAAAATATTGGCACAGGGTATTGGGTCTCCCGACATGTATCCCAATGGCTCTCTTAAGACTTGAGCTTGGGTTGATATCGTTGAAAGCATTGAAAGCATTGGTTTTGAAAAAGAGAGCAGGATTGTATCTAAAAATGGTGAATGGAGCAGGTAATGCCTTATTGAGGGCAGTTGCTCAAGAATTTAATAAAGAAAGCTCCACATGCCAATGGGTAAATCAAATGGAACAACTCCTGAGGGATGTTTAAAGGACGCATCAGGTAGGTCCCTTCACGGAGAAAAAGCAGGTCGCATTAGGAAGACGAGTAGAATTATGGGATTGGTTGGAGAATTATGAGCACCTCCGCAAACTTAAATCATATAATTTTGTGCAATCCAGATTATATACGTTTAAGAAGCCACAACAATACTTGATGCTATGTCCCTAAAATAGATGAAGACGTTTTATTCTTTTATTAAGACTAGAACACCTCCCCACTAAGGTGATCACATGGGTGTTAGATAAGACTCCTAAAGAATTGCAATTTTGTCACCTTTGTAAGAATAGGGATATTCCGGAGACTGCCAAACATGTCCTGACCGAATGCTATGAAATGAGAGATGTAATAGAATATCATTTGGGAATGTATGTACATAAGAATGATACTATCAAGGAGAGGTCCTTTTGGAACCATTGTGTCAACACTGAAAGCATGTGTCTGTTAACTGCAATTTACAATATTTGGTTGAAAGTGGAAACCAAACTGGGCATTTTCTTGTGAGGTCAGACATGATGTATTAGCCGAGGCCAGCGTAAGTTGTATTATATAGGTATGAATGGCTGGCATGAGTATGAAGAATGAGGTCTAATACGCAACTTGATATACTAGGATCATTTGGTTAAGATATTGGCATACAATGATTAAGGCCAGGAATCAATAGAACTGTATTTTAGTAATGTAGGATGATTAATGGTTGTATCTTTTGTAATAAGTGTGTTTTACCAATGTATGAATATTGTCTGATTTTATGTCTTTTTTATATGCTGATGTATATGTGTACATTTTTTTTTACTAAAGTAAATCACATTAAAGATATTATTATAATAATTTGGTTCTTCAGTGTTGCAGCGGCAGCAGCACTAACCTCTGGATGGTTTCTGGTGACCTAATCCCGACCACTGGGCTGGACTGCGGTCCCTCACTAAGTCTGGACACATGCAACCTCTTTTGATTTTGGTGGTGGGTAAGCCACTGCAGATAGACCATTGCCCACAACAACCCTGGATCTTCTACGGCGTGGAAAAGTGGTCATCTGTGGTGCCAATCCCATGAAGGATTGTTCAATCAAGTGGAACGTATGCAGCTCCGGGTGTGAAGCAGCACTATGCCGGGGCACTCCTGGGCGATATGCAGCAACTTGGCTTCCATCAGTCACAAACACTTCTCCGGACCCTGGGCAACACCAATGGACTTCTTTGGATCAAGCTGTCCAGGCACTCCTCCTCTGGACTCACAAAGACCCCTTCTCCGGATGTCAGGCACACAGTTCTGGCTGCCAGGTTACTTCTGATGAAGAGCAGCAGGTGCACGACGGTCCCTCATAGTTCGGGGAGAGGTTGCCTCCTGGATCTGTCCTTGGGTCAGCTCAGCAGTCTTTGGATTCCTTGAAGAAATGCAGTAGCAGTCTATTTCCTCCAACAGGACCCAGGAGACAAGTTTCAGGTTTCAGTACTTCAGTCCCAGAACAGCTTCAGAACAAATTGTTAAGTTAGGGGTCTCTAGTTGTACACATTTGTTCCCCATTCACTCAGGCTGAGCTAGGTTCAGTCAACCAATCACACACAAGTGCATTTATGCATGCAGGAAATCAATCAGGCTCACAGGCATTCAGGCCATTCACCCAAAACCAGACACCTATGGCACAGAATGTGGATTGGAGGGAACACCAAACCATTCAGAGCACTGCCAGGCATAATTCTGGTGAATTTTCCTCGCCCCTGTCCAAAGCCAACACTTCCTGGCTCAACCAGGGGCCCCTCCTCCGAGAGAGATGTGTTAAGTAATCTTGGCAGGTCTCATTTCAATCCCAGACTTCCTTGTGCAGATCCGATATTGTCTTTTTTCTGCTTCTGTTGGGTTATGCCTTGACTTTCAGGCTGATGGTGAGGGGGTACGACCTTCATCCACAGGAAAGTCCACCTCCTTCAGCGATGACATCTGGCACATCTCCCCCACATACTTAAACAGTATTAAATGGATACTCTTAAAGTGAACCCCTCATTTATGTTATGCTATGTTATGTAAAGGTTCTTATACTGCGCATGTTGCCACCTGCTTGTTTTTTTGGTGCTCTGGCGGATCTATAAAACAGTGGTTGGGGTTCGTAGGACTGAGCGGGAGAAAAGAGCAAAAGAGCTGTAATGTGCTGTTGGCAGCTTCAGTTTGGTTGACACTGTTCGCTGAGCATAGGTGTGTTTTTTGGTTGGCAGCCACCATGTGCTGTTGGGCGAGGCTATGTGTGGCTTGTTTAGTTGTTGTGGTGTAGTGAAGCATGCGGTTTTGTTGTGCTGTACAGGTATATAGAATATTTATATAGAATAGTATGTTCTTGAAGCCAGGGTGCCACAGGCTTCAAAGATCTTTTCTTCTGGATAGTAATCCGTGCAGCCTGGCCCCACAAAAGGTGTCTGATTCAGAGTCTCAAGACTTTTTCATGATGCTCTCCTTTGCAATGAAAAAATATACTATTCGGCAGGAAATTTGGAGGGAAGCCCATCCTCTTCTGGTAAGCTGTGTGATCCAGCATCATCTCTGTCTCTGCAGAAAAGCCAAGAATTTCCCTGAAATTATCTTGACCAAATCCCTCCAGTTCTGTGTTGCAGACAGTCACAGGGAACACTCTGAGCCTAACAATGTTCCATCTAGAACTGTTTGCAGCCTCCACAATTTTTGTGAGTATTGGAGCTTGTAGTTCCTCAACCTCCAGCAGACGATGTTCCATACTAGTTTCACCATTGATGAGTTATCCTCTTCAATGCGTTTTTCAACTTGCTAAGATCACCTACAACTAGTTGAAATTCCACTGTACGTTAAAAAACACATCCTGCTTCAGCTCATGCAACATTTATCTCTTCAGGTCCTGTAGAAGCGAGGCAAAATGTGCCATTGTAGCAAGGGATGTTTCTTTGGGGACAGAGATGACCCATTGAGGTGGCTCTCATATTTTGGTCCACTGCAATGAGTAATTCCATGATATCCTAAGTTTTGTGTTACAGTAATTTATTTTCTATAACACGCCAGCACACCGGAAGGCCTCACCTCTGACTGAGCAGATTACAAGTAACTAGCCTTTAGCAGCACTTGCGCTCTCCAAGTGTTAGAGTACAATCAAAAGATACAAAAAAGGTGCGCTGCTAACTGTGACTGTACCCTGAGGCTGACCAGGGCATTGAAATAGCTTTTCTTAGAAAAAGTCAAAAGTTGCGCTCTCACCTTTATGATTCAATGAACACTTCATAATAAAGAATACAATGATTTTGAAAAGTTGCTTGAGTCTTGTGTATTTATTAATAATATCACAATGATAAATGAAAAGCCTTTTGAATTACCTTCATTCCAACAGAAAAAATAAAAGTTCTCGGTTCAAATTCACTGCATTCAAAATAGAATATGGCTAAAGTTTGCCTTTTCCCATTCAACCTTGATTTAGGTTCCCATAGACATTTGTTGCATATTTAACATTGTTGCCTGCTCCCCAGTTGCCTGCTCCCCGACACGCGTTTCCCCGCTGTTTGTGTCTAGCGGTTCTTTAGGAGGTGCAATTCTGAACATATTAAGATATTTTTTGATCAATTTGATCAAGTAATCTCTTCTCTTTGTTGTGTTGTTAGAGAGTTTGTTTGAATCAATTAGGTGCCTGTATGGATAATAATTAGATGTGTGTAGCTCCAATTGTATAATGTGATAGATGATGCTATTGGATCAAATGGTTGCCCTGAAAGAATGGATTACTTTGTTTGTTTGTTTATTAATTTGATAATGCACACCAAGCCCTTGGGCAGCTGGGCGCAGCAATACAAGAATTCTCGAAGCTTAGTTACAGTGCTGGTCAAGATATAGTACATACATGTGAATACAGAAGTGGATTACAATACAGGATACAGTACAGTTATGGTTGCAGCAATGAATGGGAGGATGGGTACGTCACAAGATCTTAGACAGTAGTTATTAAGGAGCGAAGAGATTATGGATCGTTTGAGCGGAGCCATTTGAGAGCATTGATTCTGAATCTAGCGTATGGTAAAGGGCGTCTGAGGTCAATAGGGCGTGTGTTCCATGCTTGAGCAGCTTTAACTGGATAGCTGGTTCCTTCAACCGTGGGGAGTTTGAATCTAGGGATGACAAGCAGGAAGGTGTTGACAGATCTCAGGGTCGGGAGGTGAGTTTCCTAGTGATTTTGTCCGATAGGTAGGGAGGTGCTAGAGTGTTAAGACATTTGGAGGTGAGGGATATAGTTTTAAGGAGGATTCTGTCCTTTATTTTTAGCCAGTGGGCTTCCTTCCTAAATTTAGAGATGTGCTCTCTGTGAGGGATGTTCAGAGCTGCTCTTAGAGCGTTGTTTTGCAACTTTTGAAGTTTGTCCGTAACATACTTGTTGGCTCCCGAGTACAGGGCGTTGCAGTAGTCTAATCTAGAAATGATGAGCGCATTGGCCAGGGGAATGCAGCTAGCATTAGACAAGAATGGTCTGGCAGCTCGGATTAATTTGCAGGTATAGGCAGTGGAGGTGGAGAGAGAGTTAACTTGTTTGAGGTTGAGCGAGGAGTCCAGGTAAAATCCTAGGGTTTTTACCTCTGGCATAACTTTTATAATGTTATTATCGATGTTAAAAGATGTGTAGTTAGGGGTTAGTTTTTTTAAGTGAGAGTCAGATCCGAGTAGTAAGATCTCGGTTTTGTCGTCGTTCAGGCAGAGGCCATGGGATGCCATGCATGCCTGAATAAAGATGTATATTTTGTTCACCAAAGCCAAGTCCTCTTCGTAGTTGCCCGAAAGGGGTATGAGGATCTGGGTGTCGTCAACATAATTAGTGTAGGTGACTCCACATGTTATTTGGATGGGATCGGCACAAGAGGAGGTAGAGAAAACGCTCATAGTCCGGTTGGCTAAGAATGATTGAACCCAAGCGATGGCTTCTTCTGTAAAGTTGGCAGCGAGTCTTAGGTGGCTACATTGTACTACGTGGTCCACCAAGTTAAATGCTGCTGACAAGTCTAACAGTAGTAGCAGGGCAGTTTTGCCATTGTCCTTTAGCTCCTCAATTTTAGTTTTTAAGGTCTAGCAAGGCTGTTTCAGTGCCATGGAGAGGGCGGAATACTGATTGTCGTGAGCCTAGTAGATAATTTGTTTCTAGGTAGTCTTGAATTTGTAGATGAGCTACTCTATCAATAATTTTAAGTAAAGGGGTACAGTGATGATGGGTCTGTAGTTGGTGGGTATTGAAGGGTCGAGGGTTTGTTTTTTCAGCAGGGGGAGGTGTTAGGCTCACCTGGCTCCCACAGGGGTGTCGAGCGGAACTGGACAGACATGGTCTCCACCAACGTGATGCGTAGTGCAGAGATGACTGACTGGACTGGACCTAGCTTTGTCTGCTTGACCCGTAGAAGTAGTATCCTAAAGACGGGGAAAGGGAATTAGCCACCCGTGGATTTGAGTATTAACACCTCACTGCGTCCCCATTATCACTTCTGACATTCCCTTTCACAAAGCTCACCTTATAGTTTTGTATGATGAGTTCTCCATCCTGCGAAGAATGCAGGGGCGCGTTGATGGCCAGTTACTTCACTGGCTTGAGGATATTGGAAGAGTTCTGGACAAATCTTGGCTCCAAACCTCCGGGCGAAAGGCTGTAAGTATATAGTTCTAATGAGTTCAAAATGTCCGATTAATCACTCTTGTCCAATTCCTTGTTTCTTTTGCAGCTTAGACCCAAAAGATGATCGTCTTGTGGCAGCTGAAAGCGTTCAGGTAAGAGTCTGTGTTTTGTAACACTGTCCGGTAAATGATGCCAAGGTTTAACTCGCTGCTTTCTCTTTTCTTGCAGGTGCAGCGTAGGAAGATTTGGCGTGCTGGTGGATAATACCTCCTGCGGTAAAATCAGGTAAGCATATGGTGGCAAGAAGTTGTCCTTGTTTGTTCCCTTGGCTCACCTTGTTGTTTTCTTGTCCCCCTTAGGCGCTGGAATGCAGGTGATGGAGACAGCACCGGATCGTAGAGATGCTGCGAGGAACGGTGAGTATGGCGCAGCGCTGCTGCTGGCGATGCGACGCGTTTAAAATGAAGTCTGTTTCTGGTTCGAAGATGCGCTGAATCCGAAATCAGGTAAGAAATCCAGTAAAGTTCTTGTTCTAACCTTTCTTCTTCTTTCCCTTCTTTCTAGGCGCTCTGGACTCGAGGCAGGTGTGGCAGGATGCTGGGTGCTGACTGCAGACACGGTGAGCGTTACGCTGCTGGATGCAGAATAACGCAAAGCATGTGCTGCTCTTTGGGCGTGGTTTAAATAGCCTTCAAAGTAGTCCCAGGTAAGCATATTCCTCCACAGCCACACCCCAGTAACAAAATAGTCCCTAAGATAAAATAGTCCCTTCAAGCCTCACATGGGCTTGGATGCTTGGATCCCTTGCAGCATGGTCTGCATCAGGTAAGTTTAAACATATGAGCCTGGCGCCTATGGCGCCAGGACTGATGTCCCATAAGAGCCTGGCGCCTATGGCGCCAGGAATGTACCCAGATAGCCCCTAACAGGGGTTGCTGGGTTTGCTCCAGGTAACATGATGCCTGCTTCTGGGGTTGATGGACTTGGTCTGGATGCCCGGGGGTAGGAATCATGACAGGAGGACCCAAGATTCTTTCAGATTAGTGGGTACTGTGTTCGATTTAAAGGAGGAGTTGATTAACTTTGAGATGAAAGGGGCCAAGGCTCTGGCCTTATCTTTTATTATTTGCGCTGGGCAACTGTCGCCCTTGCAGTTGGAAGGTTTCAAGGAAAGTATAACTTTTTCAGTATCAATGATTGAGATTGTTTTGAAGCTAAATGGTGGAATAGTATTGTGCTCAGCAGGCGGTGGTGCTAATTGGTCAGCAATGGGCAGAGAGTCTTTTTTCTTTGTTATTTTAAGTTGGAGGGAGGAGATTTTGTTTGATAGGGCGTTCTGTATATTAGTACACCATCTGCCTCATCACGACTTGGGCGGTAACGTTAACGCTATTAGCGCGGGCGTTATTAGCCCTACCGCCGAACTCCCCGGCGCTAATAGCGCCGGATCACGAGTTCGGCGGTAATGTAAGTCCCCATTCCCCACTGAGCCCATTCGGGAATGCCCCATTCCCCATTCCCCATTGGGCTCAATGGGGGATTTCCCGCCGGCGGTAATAGTGCGAATTTTCGGCGGATTTCCCCCCAGCTCTGAGCTGGGGCGAAATCCGCCGAAGCCCTGATTCGGCGGACCCTTAAATCCGGCGGTAATAGCGCTACTGCCGGATTTAAGGGTTACCGCCGAAGTCGTGATGAGGCCCCATGTCTTAACCTTCGGGACAGTGTCGACTGGTTGTATTGGGGATTCCATTTCACGGAGGATGGAGAATAGTTCCTTTGTATTTGATTGGGCCTTTGTGATTCTGTCATCAAATAAGTTTTTTTTTGTGTTGATAATTTCTTTCTTATAATGTTTGGAAAGTTAGGCTACATTGGCTTTATTGTTATCAGTAGGCGAGTTGCGCCAGATAGCTTGTAATTTTCTTTTCCGTTTTCTTAGTTCATTAAGTTGGGGGGGGGGTGAACCAGGCATTCAAATGCACTTCCTGTTTACTTTTGCGCAGTTTAGTGGGGGCAATGGTGTCTAATGCCTTGGTCATGGCGTGGTTGAATGTGTCCACTAGGATTTCTGGGTTAGTATTATTTTCCAGGTTGTTGATGGTGGGGAGGAGGAGGGAGATGAGTTTCTCAGCAGAGAGGTCTTTTTTGCTTCTGGTAGGTAAGGAGGGTATCATGCTAATAGTTTTGGGGGTGAGGAGATCAAGTGAGGCCACAAAATTAATTAGGTAGTGGTCAGTCCAGGGTTGGGGGATAATGTTGGTAATGTTACAGTTAAGTTCAGATACCCAGTCGAGGGTTCTGCCCTGGATGTGAGTAGGTGAAAGGACTTTTTGGGTAAGCCCGTGGTTGTTCAGTAGGGCTGTTATTGGGTGGGCATGCTTGTTGTCTGGGTCGTTTTAGCCGATGTTAAAGTCGCCCATCAGTAGGGTTTGGGAGTGATTTTTCGTATTGTTCGCTATAAGGCTGGTGAGGTCCTCTTCGAAGGTTCCTAGTGGTCCTGGGGACCGATAAATCAGGTGGTAGTCAGTGTGCGGTTATTGGATAGCTGCAGTTTGGCTGTGAGTATTTCACAGGATAAGCAGGGAGGCGAGTTAGTCAGTCTAATAGGTAGG
The DNA here is from genome assembly GCF_040938575.1 of Ambystoma mexicanum. Classification (NCBI taxonomy): domain Eukaryota; kingdom Metazoa; phylum Chordata; class Amphibia; order Caudata; family Ambystomatidae; genus Ambystoma; species Ambystoma mexicanum. The sequence goes on along the minus strand of NC_090922.1, from coordinate 487,063,411 downwards.
GTATATTTAAAGATGATGGCTAGGCCACCGCCTTTAGTTTTTGGTCTATCTACTCTGAGTATCTGGTAACTGTCAGGTATAGCTAGCATCGGAGTCGGACCTGCCGCCTCGTGGAGCCAAGTCTCTGTGATGGCAGGTAGGTCCAAACTGCCATTACTTAGAATGTCAGAAATATCAGGGGCATGGGCTACCATGGATCTGGCGTTGATAAGAGGCCCAGTTAGTGTCAAGGTACTTTAAGTGGTCGGATTTTGTGGTGGTTTGATTAGGAGTTTGCCTTGATTTAGTTGCTTCTTTGTATAGGATAGGGTGGGCACTGGGTTTGGGATTACTTTATTGGTTGCTTGTGGACACTTGGCTGAGTAGTGTTGGGTGGGGGGGAATCCAGTAGTATTGTTATTTCATTTAGGTTTGTAGATGCAAGGTAGTCTTGCTCGAAGTCTAGAGTTTCTGTCCAAGGGAGGGCTTGTATTTAAGGAGGCGGAGGCCATGGTAATAAGGAGCGCAGCTGTAAATGTGAGGGTCGGTGTTTAAGTTTTTACTCATGGTGTTAGGTACACCTGGGTTTAAGGTCCTCAGTAGTGACAGAGCGTGACCTGTATGGATAGAAGCAGTGGAACTAAGGGTTCACCTAGATTCAGAAATAACACTAGAGAGCTAAAGGTTCATGTGCAGGTGCAGACACACTTGAGCAGCAATGTTACCTGAAGTCAAAATTCACACTGGGCTAAGAATGGCATGTGCGGTCTGAACAGCAAGGGGTCACCTAAATTCAAGATTCGCAGATTAGGCTAAAGTGGCCTGTGCAAGCAGATACAGTTGACTAGCAGGGCTCACCTGAATTTAAAAATCACGAATGAGGCTAAAATGGCATGTGCAAGCAAATACAGTTGACCAGCATGGTTCACATAAATTCAAGATACACAGATAAGGCTAAAGTGGCCTGTGCAAGCAGATACAGTTGTCTGGCAGGGCTCACCTGAATTAAAAAATCTGTAACACTCACCTGGTATCCACGGGGACGTCACTCAGCCTGTTCTGACCTCTTACGATCTCGAACCCTTCCCTGGAGTCTACTCGACTGGAGACTGGGCCTCGTTTTCTTGGAAAGTGTGCTCTCTGTCCTACTTTCAGCGCAGGGTCGCGTTGATTGATGCGGGCTCGTTGCTGCCTAGTTACTTCACTGGCAAGAGTCCGACAGGTAAGTATAATGAGTCTTTTGAACAGTTTTCCAACTTCGTTCCTTTCCTTCCTTAGATGATGGCCGGCGTCCGGGGATGGCGACATTCTGCTGAGATGAGTAGCACTGAAGGTGAGTGAGCGCGATGCGCAATGCGACCCTTTCGTATTTGTATTGAACTGAGTTCTTTTTCTGTGTCTTTTAGGTGCTGCGCCGTTTTCAGCATGGATGCCGGTTATGAAGAAGAAATGCGGCGAGTAAGCGCGGTATGCGGCGCCTCTAGATGTTTCTACGCTAACCTGGAGTGTCTTTTCCCTCTTGCAGATGGATGAGAAGTTCCAGAGACAAGAGTTCCCCCAGAGCGGCTGGGATTCAGGTAAGCGTTAGAGCTCGTACAGTATTTAAAAATAAGCGAAGGTTTGCAGAATGCTTACTAATGCCTTTTTTTTTGTTCTTTTCCCTTTTCCTTAGGAAGCGGCGTGCTGGGATGGGAATGATACCGCCGAAGATGCCCGCAGAACAGAAGGAGCGATGACTGATGGGCAGAAGCGCCGCAAGGTAAGGCTGTTCCTAACGGTGTTCTTGCAGGAGCTGAGTGCAGAAGAAAGATGCAGGCCTACTGGAGACCGATCCGAACACGGTGAGTGTCACGCTGCAGGTGCAGAAAACGCAAAGCATGTTTCTCAGCCTGGGCGTGGCTTAAATAGTCTCTGGGTATCCCAGGTGTCTCTGGGCTGAACCACACCCAAAAGATTAGACTGCACATGCAGTTCTGGGAACCGAAATATTTTGGGGCATACATCTTGTCCCCATCAATGCACTACAAGTCCAATCCCCAATGTTATCCTAAGGGAGTGAGTGAGTCTGGTGACACAAGCGCCAAGTCTGACTCCAAGTGGGTCTTTGGAGGGATGGAGAGGCCCTTGAGGGCCATGTAGGTGATCGTGGCCTGGCTCCAGCAAGACATCTTGGAGGGCTGGGGACATGAGGGGCAGGAATCATGACAAAACCACGAATGAGTCTAAAATGGCATGTGCAAGCAAATACAGTTGACCAGCAGGGTTCACCTAAATTCAAGATTCGCAGATGGGCTAAAATGGCATGTGCAAGCAGATACAGTTGACCAGCAGGGTTCACCTAAATTCAAGATTCGCAGATAGGCTAAAATGGCATGTGCAAGCAGGTACAGTTGACCAGCAGGGTTCACCTAAATTTGAGATACACAGATCAGGCTAAAGTGGTATGTGCAAGCCGATACAGTTGACTACCAGAAGCAAATACAGTTGACCAACAGGGTTCACCTAAATTCAGGATTCGCAGATAGGCTAAAGTGGCATGTGCAAACAGATACAGTTGACTAGCAGGGCTCACCTGAATTTAGAAAAATCACGAATACGGCTAAAATGGCATGTGCAAGCAGATACAGTTGACTAGCGAGGTTTACCTGAATTCAATGTTTGCGCTAGGCTGAGAGCAGTAGAGGGTTCATCTAAGTGCCAGAATCACAGGTAGGGCTGAAATGTACTGGCAGCTGCAGTTGATCAGCGGGGTTCACCTAGCTTCGCAGTGTGGCTAGGGATAAGGATACAATGCTTGGACAGTTTGTGCGTGCAGCACGGAGGAATCGCCTAAGTTCAGAGTCTAAGTAAGGGCAGCTTTGGCAGTGTAAGTTGTCGATGCTGTGAGCATAGTGTTTCATGGCAGGTACAATTTTCTTTCCTTTCTGGGCTCTCAGAGGAGGGTGATGCTGGTGGCATGTGATAGGTGTACCAAATACTTTGTCCCTTAGCTGCCGTATAGTTACTGGTAGCTCTGAATTTTGCAACAATAAGTGTTACAATGCGGCTGCACATCGAACTTTAAGTTAGACAGGTTAGTTTCTGGAATAAGGAATAAATAGGTAGCTCTGCCATTAGGGAGCATGTTTATAATGCTTACCCATGTCGATAGCAAGGTCATAGCTCACTGGTCGGGTGAGGAGGGGTTCGAGGAGCAGGGGTTCAGGCCTAGCCTCTAGCCATTCTCTGGACAGGCTCGGGACAGGACCTGCTCCTTTGTGTGTGGTCCTTCGTGGGCTGGTCCGGCGTTGGCCTTCCGGCGACCGATTGGCTGGGAAAACAGGGGTGTGAGCCAATGGGTTACAAGGCAAGCATCACGAGACAATGGCAAGCCAGGCAGTAGCTTGGCAGAGCCAGGCGGCCATCTTAGAATGGGGGCAGCCTCGTGTGAGACAATGGTAGCACGAAATCTGTGCTTGTTAGGGAGAATTCTCTGCATAGGCTAATTTCCCAAACCTAGTGAGTCCCCCAGCAGCTTTGCTGGATTTTTGGGGTTTATTTTTTTCTCCTGCTAAGAGTGAGACTCTTTTTTTCTCCCACTGTTAGGCATGATTAAGAGTGGGAGAAAAAAGTCCTTTGACTTTGTAATGTGTTTTATGGGCTATGGGGTCTTTTACTCCATAGGGTTTCATGTGTTTTTGGTAAGTGTGTTACACAGCACCCTCAGTGCAGTAACACAGGGGTGTCATAGTGACCCCCAAACATAGACTCCATACCCTGGGACTGACTATTGTCTCCCAGAGCATGTAAAGTCACCATTGACTTTACTTGTCTTAAATTGTGAACAGAAGCAGTCCAAACCATCATATTGTGGAAGCACTGGTAGGGGTAATTAGATTGCCCCTGGGTCTGTTTTTCGAGGGGGCACTGTGCAGTCCCCCCTCGTCGTGTTTCTGGCTGGTGGCAGTGGTTACCACGCGAAATATTCCACCGGAATATTTCCTATGGGATTTTCCCATTCATTTTAAACGCACCACATTTTTTGGTGCAATGTTAAAGATACCAGCGGGTTATTTATTTAATATGTATTCCCCGGTTGGGTCTTTTTGCCAGGACTCGGTTTTAAAATGGCGTTTGTGTTCGCCTCTGTAACTCCAACCCAAGTCGGGCCCTTCGTTCCACTTTTGGCAGGCTTCTGCACAGATGCCTCCAAAGATGGTGCCAATCTGTCTGGGTCTACAGGATGTGTGGGAGGGGGGAATAGGCACCCTGGACTGAGTTGTCTCGGCAACTCAAGTCACTCTCTTGTGTGATTGGCCCAGTGGTGAGCCGCCCGGCTCACCACTTAGCATGTTTGAGTGACAGCTTGGACTGGTGAATGGGGGTTTTCTGCATAAAAGCAGTGCTTTAGGGACTGGAACTTCAGAAGTCGCCACAGGACCTAAAGAATCCGAAGAGGGAGAAGCTGAGCTGACCTGCAACGACGACACCACCGGTGGAGCCCTGCTGAACCGACTCACCACTTCCCAACGACAGAGAAGATCTTCATCCTGGAGAGTCTTCTTCCTTTGAACTGGTGGGGTTAACCAGTTTGCCCTCTTTTCGCCTTCCTGGATCGTCTCGTGGTCGAATCGCCCGTGCAAAGCACCCCAGCGGCCGGATAGCCACGCTTCATCACTACCGCGAATAAAAGGGTAGTACCTTTTAACCGGGAAACTCCGTGGCTGGTTTCTTCCCTGGCAGTGCAACGACCTCCAGCTTTCCTCCACCTCGAGATCTTCTCTTCCCCTGGACGAAGTACCGACTTGCACCCGCTGCCAGGAACAACTGCTCCCGCTGGAGCTTTCTCACCATTTCAGGTACTGTGTCCCGCCTGATCTCCCTTGCAACAGACTGTTCAAGGTGTCCCGTAAATCCTTGACTCTCTATCCTGGGGTGACCTGGGACCTGTTAACTAACTTTTCTGAACTGATCCAAATCCTTTTGAACTATCTGCAAAGACTTTTAAAGTGTACTTCAACTGTGTGATCTTGGGCACATTCCGCCTTGCTCTCTCCAAGAGTGGGACTGGCCTATGAACTTTTTGCTCTACAGTAGACTCTGCATTTCTTGACTTGCTGTGGTTCTTTTAAAAGTGTTGGTATTGTGTGCTTTACTATTTCTGCCTTTTCTCTCCCTTTTTAAATAATTATTGGAGTGCCATCTTGGTTAAGCGCTCACCTCTGTTAATAATAAGTGGTGTTCTTTTCCTAAGACTTGTCGAATAATTAATCAGGGAGGTGTATATATTTCTAGTGACTGTGTTTGAACTTGCTTGACATATTATTGCCAGTGTATTCTTACAAGTGTGTTTTTAAATAAATAATTATATACTTGTATACCAAAGCTCTGGTCAGTGTTTGCTTGTGCTACTGTATTTTTGTACCTAATGTGTATACTCTGTATACGGCCTAACTCTTCTTGAGAGAGGTCTGACTGCTCAGCCACAGCTACCATGTAAATCTGGGTGGTACAGACTGCTACCAATTGGGTTTACTGCCAACACCTGTAGTCTTAACCTTTTTGCAGTGGTCCCTAAGGGAACTGCACAGGTTTCTGCCTAACAGTGCTCAATTCAACGCTTGGGGCAGTTTCTTGCCGCGAAAAAGATTTTTCGTACATTGGTGTCGCATGAGCAATATTGTGAAGCGGCTTTCCCAGTTTTTTCAGATTAGCGCTGGATCGAGCGCAGGTGTGGCATGGATGCCATAAAGCCTACCTTGCGCTAACGCTGATGTCCCCAGCTTAATTCCTTGGTCTTCAGACGCTCTGTAACAGTGGTACGATTGCCATAGTGGCAACCATATGAGCCAATAGCATCATCCATCACATTATACAATTGGAGCTACAAGCATCAAACTATTATCTATACAGGCACCTAATTGATTCAAACAAACTCTCTAACAACAATGTAAATACACAACAAAGAAGACATTACTTGATCAAATTGGGCAAAAAATATCTTAATATATTCAAAATTGCATCTCCTGAAGAACCGCTAGACAGAAACAGTGGCGAAGCACTGTCTAGGACCAGGCAACAGGGGAGCAGGCAATGTTAAATATGCAAAAAATATCTATGGAAGCTTAAATCAAGGTTGAATGAAAAAAGGCAAAATTTTGCCATATTCTATTTTGAATGCAGTGAATTTGAACCGAGAACATTTCTTTTTCTGTTTGAATGAAGATAATTCAAAAGCCTATTCATTTATCATTGTGATATTAACACAAGACTCAAACAACCTTTCAAAATCATTATATTCTTCTTTATTATGAAGTGGTCATTGAATCAAAGGTGAAAGCGCATCTTTTTACTCTTTCTAATAATAGGCTCACCTCTGGCTGACACCATAGCATCAAGATTACTATCAGCATGTAAATCTAGATCAGCTAGCGCTTAATGGAACAGAGCTTGCACGTGAATCAGTCAATTAATTCTAATGGCCCCAGGAGGGTTGGTATTGTACAGGGTTTTAATTGTTCGGTGTGCACGTTATTAGCTTCCCGCTCCCATGTAATTCATCAACCAGGTCCTGCTGAATAACCTTTTTTTTCATGTAGGTATGAGACTTCATTTCATCTCTTAATAATGCCGACAGAGAGCAGGGGGAGGAGGAGCTGGTGGATGATTCAAATCAGTGCGACCAGTGTTTTATGGTATCCTGCATCCCCATGGCAGCATGAGGGAGGCGGTGTTCGGCAATCTTCGGTGCCACGCTCACTTGTAAAAATGGGAATATGGAAATACAGCAGGATTGCCCACCCTCCAACAGCTCTGTTGCTGGGATTGGCCAGTGATCATCTTTGTAGCTCCGCCCCAGCGATTCCAGTCATCTGTGGGGGACGCAGAATATCATGGAAACCAGGGGCGCAACGCAGGCTTGGGGCTTCCGTGCCTGTGAACTCCTAAACAGTTCAAACGAACATGCTTCTGGGCGCATTTTGTTTTTCGAGCCAAATCTACTATCTGCTCGGCTCATAAAGCACTACACGTTCCCCTCCCCGAGTCACAGCACCCGTGCGACACACAGGCTGAAATGAACTCGACAACACGTTTCCTTTGTCTTCAGCAGCATGGCCTCTCCAGTCACCCTGCAAATCTGTGACAGTTAAAGCGAGCAACAAAATAAAGCACGCATTGACATTGTGTTTTGATGTTCTTAGTTGAATGTTCTAAAACCATACATAACACGTTGGAGATTTGTGACAAACCTAACCTAAATTAGTGTTTTTACACCTCTTTTGTTGTGCGTCTTAAAGTGCTGAAAATAAAGTTGGTAACATTGATATTTTGCCTTTTGCGCCTTATATTTTTCCATTCAGAATGTGGAAAAAAAAAAAAAAAAAAGGTTCACCGATATTATTTTGGCCCAACATGCTGCTGCTATAAGTATTTATTTACATGTTGTCATGATGCTTTACTATGCAATTTGTGGATTTTGCAAATAAACTCTATTGGATAGTATTATTGTAGGTCTTGACACCCAAAACTTGAAAGGAATGGTTCGGTCAACATTTTTTATTGCCCCTATGGGTCGGCCATGTGTTTTTAAGCCTAAGTCGCTCGATTTTAGAAAAATGTCCTATGGACCTTACCCGAGTTTTCGTCCATTAAACGCATGCGAAAACAGGCATCAGGGAGCTGCCATTTTGTGATAATCCTATCATTTCCCCCATCGCCCTGGCTGACCTGCTTTTGCGGCACTAAATCATATCCCCCGCCCCTGAGCCTGACATTATCAAAACATTCATATTCCCCGCCTCTCTCCGTGACGTTTCTGTGCTGCGTAGGCAAACGCGCCCACTCGTCTTCTACGCGACTTCACACAGAACCCGGAAACCAACACAGATCAACTCACAACACAGCGCGCCACAATTCGGAATATGAAACCGTACTTTAAAATCAAACAGCAACACGGTACATTTGGTAAAGTACATTTATTTGACATTAAATGTTTATAGAATATTCAGCAATTGCCATATGAACTCGGAATGCCATTTATTTTCTTTTATCTCTATCCGCAAATCCGTAAAAGTTTATCGTGAGTCACGCGCTGTTCCTTTATGGTACTCAGGGTGTTGGTTTTCGTTAAAAGAAGCACTTTGGTCGCACGTTGAACTGCAAGGCTGTTCCATCAAGTAGGCACTAGGCCAGCGTAAAGGTTGATATGTTGCTTCTAGCCGCTAGTACCGCGTAAGGGCATATGGGCCCTTGGCGATCGTCCCATAAAATCATCAAAGTGGTGCAGTTGTTTACAAGAAGCTGCAGCTGGTGGTTGAAAAAACCATCTGCCGGGTTCTGAAACTGGTGGCAGTAGCAGTAGGAAAGTATATACCTGTTTTGAAAACATAAAATTTATAATTAGTCTCGCCAGCCGATCTTTATTAATATTATTCATTTTATTTGTTACGGCCGAGCTGAAACTATTTGCTTTCAAGGATAGTGCAATGGAGTATGTTCGGCTCTAAAATCAATGCGAAAAGTAACGAAATAAATCGAGGTTAGCACACAATGAGAAACGACTGTTTGTCTACATGCGTGTGGAATGTGGACCTGCATGCCCATGTGCCGGCTACAAGGACAATCCCACAAACATTTTCCTAGCTCTTCATTCATTCATTTATTCATGCATCCATTCATTAATTCTTCATTCCGGTATAAAAGCGTCTAAAGAGTTACGTACATTATATTTGCAATTTCCATTGTGTCTCTGCTTAATGCAGTCCGTAAATCCCACTGTGCTCTTGACAACGATTTTTTGTATACTGAACTAACATGAAACTCGGTCTAGTTTCAGAATTTTCTGCCTCATCGTCTCTTACGTTATTGCACCGCCCCCCCTTCAAATGAAGTTCTTTCGGCATGGTCCCTGTCTCTCTCTTAAGGTCAAAAAACAATAGAACCTTATGCTGCCAGTGCGAGTTGTGGGCCTCTTCAGGGCGCAAGCTGAAAATCAAAGCCGCTGATCTTCACTAGAAATGAGCATACATTCTTTCTTTGCAACATCCCGTAGTAAAGCCATCTGTGAGAACTTGAAGTTTCGAATCCATCTATGTACTGCGCCTCAATGTGCAAATGCGAACTGGCTTCTCTCCCATCTGCAACGGCTCGCTTGGCGCGTTCTAAGGCCCCCAATTTTGTCCTCATTGTCTGCGAGCTTTGAAGCCCCAAAGAACCATAACTATTGAGACTTTTAATGTTTTGGGGAAGGTCAGGGAAAGTATAAAGTACCCGAGGAGTTGAGTTGAAAGTGAGATTTATTGTTTGTTTTTTTTTTTTATTATTTGCAATACGCAAGCCTCCCCTCGGTTAACAGTGCGCAGCATTTACATGAGATTGCAAAAATTAGTTACATCAACAAAAATATATACATACACATATAGACAAGGTCAGCAATATGAGGTGAATAGAGAGAATTCAAAGATGGCACCCAGGTTGTTCGCCACCCAGGATGGTGAAGGTAGGGGTTAGGGTTAGCGTACTTTGTATGTACACTCTACAATAACATTTATTTACAAAAAGACAATCGTATTACAATTATTTAAACCGGGATTTGTACTTCACAACCAGCTCTGCTTTGGGTGGACATGGCACAGTGGCAGTGTTGGGTAGCAATGGATCAGTGCTCTGCACAGAAACGTTCAAAATTGCATATCTGTGCTTCTCTAATACAGCAACAATATGGCTTTTGACAAAGTCGAACTCCATTTCCTCATAGACTGGTTTGATCACCCATTGCTTACTTCTTTTTGAAAAGGCCTTAGTGTAGCGAGGCATCCTTACATTACCCGTAGTCCTAGATTGTTCACAGCCGAGATTCTCGTTATGGGCCAAGGCGGTCAAATTGATGTTTAATATGTGGGAACTGCTCTCTCATTGTCTTGGCAATTGAAACGTGTCTGTCCGTGGCTATGAGGACGATGTGCATTCCCCTCGATTGTAGATATTCCACTGATTTCATAAATCCTAGTTTCTCCATGGCCACTGAGGATGTACATTGTGTTATCTGCACGACCACCGAACTCACAATTTTCTTACTATCCATGTCCTTAAAGTGGTAGGTGCAGTACTTGGCAGAAAATCCAGGGCTGTCGCACTGTCCATCGCCGGCTAGCCTGAATCGTTTGCCTTCGAATGTACTTGCTAGAGACAGTTCAATTTTCCAAGCATCACTAATGGCCGGAAACAAATAATCATGTTGGTATTTGTAGTACTGCGTTTTTTAAATAAAATGGAGTCCCACAAACTGAAAGAAAGACTCTAACTTTCTAAAACTGGAGCCACTAAAAAGTGATGCAGCTGCACACAGTAGATTGCCTGCTGGCAGTTTCCCCAGCATCGGTTGTGCAGACCATGAGAACGTATGATTTAATCTACAGGCGGCATGTATTGTGACATTACTGCCTTGTTTTTGACGAGTCACATGAATCAATGGCTTCCCACATACTTTCCCTCTGATTGAATGCCCACATTTCAGCATACTTATAATATCCATCAAACAACTGTCGAATACTATGTATTTGCCCTCTTTCATTAGACTGTCATCCTGCGTCAAAGTTGTTTCGGCCTGTGACGTTGAGGACATATCACCACATTTGAAAGAAATATCGCTGCTATCAAGTTCTGATGCGTCGGTGAATGCTGCTGCTGGTTCATTCTCTGTCATTTCAACATCTGCTACTTCAACATTGATGGGAGAACACAACAATGTCGACAGCTTTTTTGGTGGCAATTTTTTGGCGGGTGTAGATTGTGTGAATTGATCTGCGACTACTTCAGGGCTATCTTCAATGCATCCAGTATCATGTTGTTGTGGTGGTGCGGTCGCAATGTAGCAACGCTCCTTTACAACTTTACTGGATTCTCCGGACACATTCATTTCACGTTCTGGCCATTGGACATCAGCATTTCTAGTCTCAACACGCAGCGTCTGAATTAACAGTTCCTCCATAGTGTAAATGGTCTGGCAAGCAACATCTCTCATTCGCTTCACTGTCTGTGTATGTATAGTTCGGACACCCACGGGTAACAAGGACAGATTGAAAAAGGGATGTTCAGTTTAAACACAAGATAAAGTATAGTACAATTGACTGGAAAAAAACATAAAATAGTCCCCAGCACAAAAACATTTCTAAAGTTATGAACTGTTTGTAACTAACCTTATTTTTGTTTCTTTTCTTTGCAACTTTTTTGACTCGACCTTCAACATCTGCACGCTGTTGCTGATTCGTATCCGCATGTCTCCCCTTCCTCTTGCGCTGCAACGACTATATTTTCTGTATCCGCATAGACAGCACGGAATGAGGCTCCATCGACTCCCTGAAACATAGTATTTTCATTACTGTGTATCAAAATATTGTTAGCATAAAACACACGTGAGGACAAACACACAGGTACATCTCAATAGCCAAACACTATTTAAAGATTGTGCGGAACAATCAAACGACAAGTATTCGAGCTCCGATGACCTAGTTCGATGGAGCTGTCAGTATCCATACCTCTGGCTCTGCATGGACTGCCATGAATGATTGTATTGAAGAGGAGGCATCAGCAACTCCCTGAAACACAGTACTTGCGTTAGTATGGTTTTCAATATTGTAAACATAACACACTTGGGTCGACGGCACAGGTACATATAAAGAGATAACCACAAATGTTGCATTGTCTAAAAGAATCAAGGAATATTTAAATATGATCAGATGTAATCGACTTATTTCTCTGATTTCTTTACATCTGCATCATCTAAATGGGATCTTGTGATTGTAGTGGATGCTCCATCGTCTCCCTGAAACACAGTACTTGCGTTAATAGGGAAGAAAGTATAGCAAATGGAATCACGTTATATGATCACGCTCGATGGAGCTGTCAGTATCCATTCCTCGTGCTGCTGAAGAATATCTATGGATGTTGTAAATGTGGTGCGCACTTCCAAAAGCTGTTGCGCCGATTCGTATCCGCATGGTCCCACTTCCCCTGGAATTACTTGAATGTCAGGCTCTGCATCAAGTGCGTGGGTTGACGCATCAACAACTGCCTGAAACATAGTATTTGCATTAGTAAGGATTACAATATTGAAAACGCAACACACACTTGGGGTCGACCGCACAGGTACATATCAATGGCTAACCACGAATGAAACATGGTGTAGAACAATCAAACGACAAGTGTTCCAGTCCCGATGATCACGGTCGATGGAGCTGTCAATATCCATACCTCGTGCTGCTGATCATCATCTAGGGCGGTTGTCAATGTGGTGGACGCTTCAGCATCTCCCTGAAAGACAGTACTTGCATTAGTATGGATAACACTAATTATAACTGAAAACAAACACCAGGGGACGACAACTAAGGTGTATATCAATTGGCAAGCACTAACCAAACAATTTGTAAAATAATCACACGATACATAAAAACTATTACTTGACATGCATAAAACAAGTCTGTAGCGGAATAGCCAAGTATGATTACCTGATACGTGCTAGAAGTGGTTGATAACTGCGGGCACATCACGGATGTAGAATGTTCTTGCTTCAGATTCAGTGGATAGTCAAGCATTGTAAAGGTAAATTATTGTTTGATGATGAAATGCAAATATTAAAAAATTGCCATGTAAACCGACAGAATACTTGAGAATAATGCTATTGAAAATGCGCAATATATTACAGTTCCCTGTGCCCATAAATAGATTTCCTTTGGGGGTTATAAAATCGAAAAATAATGTATTGATAAATGTCATTATTCAAAAAGCCATACACTCATATCAATATCGAAAGTATTACAAGGGAGTATTACATGGGACACAACACCTAAAATATCAATGAATCCATTCGGCTACCTACACACTACCACAAGGCCTAAAGCTAAATCCGGACACTTGACTCACCAGTGGCAGAATGTGGACGAATAGAGTTGGAATAGCGTTTGCAAGCAATTTTCGTGTCGTTCGCCTTTTATTCTTCTTTGTTACCCAAGACGTGGCGTACATGTTCGAGGAAAAGTGCCGGCTGCAGATGCGGTATCGATCACCCTTCTTGTCCTCAAAGACTTGTTGGACTCTCCTTTCCAGCTCATCCAGTGGATATCCGCAATGTCTGACCCATTCTCTTATTCGATCAACAGTTTTCGGGAATACATGCATTGTAGTGCCTTTGGATTTAACATGGGTCTTCGAAGGGCAACCGCTAATCGAACAGGCAGGCATTGTTGAAAATTCTGAAAAGTAAATATCAAGATTATTATAAAACCTTGATGAATAAAAATGTCATAAAAAAGTAAATGAACCATACCATGCTCAATGCAAGGTTTGTTTTGGTCGCCGGAACTATACCAGTTCATCATGTGCGGCTTAGTATTTGCATAAATTACAGACATTTTTTAAATTATGTGACTAAACTCTGAACATGTGACTCGTCCCTTGGATGTTCTGTCTTGCACGAAAAGGAAACATGCTTACATTATAGACTGGACCCCCGAAGGATGCAATTCGATGACAATTGACACAGATGAAAAGGAACAAGTTACTTACCTGTAACTGTTGTTCTCCAGCATGGGTCTGGCATGGATTCACATGCTCATGAATATTCCCCGTCGTCAGGCTGGGAATCCTCGGTAAAGAAAAAACCAGTATCAGTTTCGTTTCTGATCTGTCTTTCGTAGTAATAACCAATCACTGGTCTCTGCGTCATACTGACCACAGCCAATGACTGCCCTCTACCTAAGCACCGCCTCTGGCAGCCATCTTCAGATTTGGAAGCACGTGAAGTGGCAGTATGACCAAGTGAAGAGCCGCAGAGGGGTAGGCGGGAGGGTTCGCATGTGAATCCATGCCAGACCCATGCTGGAGAACAACAGTTACAGGTAAGTAACTTGTTCCTTCTCCAGCATGGGGTCTGGCATGGATTCACATGCTCATGAATAAAGAATACATAGCAGTACACACATGCACAACCACGGGAGGTGGCAAAGGCTCAACATTAAGCATCACATCAACTCAACATTAAGCATCTTACCTCCTCACCAGGCTCACCTCAGGCGAACAGGTTGCGCAGCACTGCTTGGCCGACCCTGGACTCCTCCCTGGAATCCCGGTCGACGCAGTAGAATTTCGTGAAGGTGTGCGTCGACCTCCACGTAGCAGCCCTGCATATGTCCAGCAGGGGCACACCAGATAGGAACGCCGTGGTAGCTGCGATCGCTCTGGTGGAATGGGCTCTCGGACGGCCAGGCAGCGGTCGGTTTGCCAACCGGTGACAGCACATGATACAGCCGGAGAGCCATCCGGAGATGGAAGCCTTCGAGAGAGCCTTCCCCTGATTGACAGGTCCAAAGTTCACAAAGAGTTGTGACGTCTTCCGAAAACCCTTCGTGCGGTCCACGTAGAACTTCAGCGCTCTAGCTACATCCAGCGAGTGCAAAGTCCTCTCAGCCGGCGACGAAGGCGACGGGAAGAACACAGGTAACACCAAGGGTTCGTTGAGATGGAAGTCCGACGGTACCTTGGGCATGAAGGAGGGGTGCGTCCTGAGCACTACCCTCGTGTCGTGGAAAGTCAAGTACGGGGCCTTGCAGGAAAGGGCCTGGATCTCTCCCACTCGTCGTGCGGAGGTGATGGCCACAAGAAAAGCTGTTTTCCACGATAGAAACTTCAACGGGGCCGAGTGCAGAGGCTCGAACGGAGGTCCCATGAGCTTGGTCAGCACCACGTTGAGCTCCCACGCCGGGGCCGGAGCCTTCACCGGCGGGAACGATCTGAACAGTCCCTTCATGAACTCTTTCACCAGACGATGAGACCACAAGGACGTCCGCCCCGTGGTTCTGGTGTATCGGGAGATCGCAGCAAGATGAATCTTGATGGACGCGTGTGCCAGACCAGCTTTGGCCAGCGTCAGCAGGTACGGCAGTGCTTGGGGAGCCGTAATCCGTAGAGGGTTAATCTTCTGTGCGTGGCACCAGACAGAGAACCTCTTCCATTTGTGTCCGTAGCATTTAAGAGTCGAGGACGCCCTGGCCTTTGCAAGAACCTCTCTGCAATCGGCCGGTATGTCGTATCCTCCAAACTCTAGCGCTGCAGGAGCCAGGCCTGCAAGTTCAGCGACTTCGGGTCGTGGTGGAGGATGGCGCCTCCTTCCCTGGAGAGTAGATCCGCGTCCGCCGGCAGCTTGATCGGCGGGGACGCTGACAAGTCCAGAAGGTCCGGGAACCATATCTGCCTCGGCCACGCAGGTGCGACGAGGATCATCCTGCACCGTGACCTCTTGAGTTGGTTGACGAGCCGGATTAGTAGAGGCAAGGGAGGGAACGCGTAGAGGAACAGGCCCTCCCAGGGGAACGAGAAAGCATCGCCCATGCTCCTCGTCTGGGGAAACCTGCTGGCGAACCTCCGGCACTTGGTGTTCGTCGCCGTCGCGAACAGGTCGATCTGGGGTGTGCCCCACCGTCGGAAGAGGCGATCCACCAGGTCCTGCCGTAGTTCCCACTCGTGGCACGAGCGCAGCTCCCTGCTGAGTGAGTCGGCGATGGTGTTTTTTATCCCTGCCAGATGAAACTGCACCAGAAGAATCCCTTGGGCGACGGCCCAATGCCACAGGTCCTGCGCCTCCTTGGACAGCGCTGGGGACCTGGTTCCGCCCGGTTTCCTGATGTAAAACATGGTGGTGGTGTTGTCGGTGAAGATCCTCACCACCTTGCCCTTGAGGGACGGAAGGAAGGACCTGAGGGCCCAAAACACTGCACGGAGCTCCAGGACGTTGATATGCAGGGACTTCTCCGTCGGGAGCCAGAGTCCCCTTGCGTGCAGATTTTCGGTGTGCGCTCCCCACCCTTCCAGGGAGGCATCCGTGGTCACAGTCTCCTGGTGGGCTGGGGTCTGGAAGTCCATGCCCGCCGTCAGATGCGCGCGGGTGCCCCACCACCGTATCGCTCGTCGGAAACTCTCGTCGAGCTTGATCCTTTCCTCGAAGCTGCCCGTCGTCTGGATCCAGCGCGCATCCAGGAATTCTTGCAACGGGCGCATCCGGAGCCTGCACATGGGAATGAGGTAGCTGCAGGAAGACATCATCCCGAGGAGGGACTTGATGGACCTCACTTTGGCCGCGTCGGCCACCAACATCCGTTGCACCTTGCCCAAGATGGTCCTGGTCCTCTCCTCCGACGGGGAGGCCAGAAGGGACACTGTGTCGAGCCTCGCTCCCAGAAACAGTGCGACTTGCGCGGGCACCAGGTGGGATTTGGCGTAGTTCACGGAGAATCCCAGGTCCGTGAGGAGTTGGACGGCCCTTGCCGTGTGGACCACGGCGAGCTCCCTTGTCTTGGCGCGGATGAGCCAGTCGTCCAGGTAGGGGTAGACGTGAATCCCCTCGCGGCGCAGCTGCGCCGCCACCGGTGCGAGGCACTTGGTGAATACCCTGGGTGCCGACCGTAGTCCGAAGGGAAGGGCTTTGAACTGGTAATGACGCCCTTGGACCACGAATCTGAGGAATTTTCGGTGCCCCTTTAGGATGGGAATGTGGAAGTAGGCATCCTCCAAATCCAACGACGATAGGAAGTCTCCTTCCTCCAGCTGACCCAGGACGTGCTGGAGGGTGACCATCCGGAACTTCTGCGCCTTGATGAACTTGTTCAGACGTCGCAGGTCTAGGATGGGGCGCCATCCTCCCGTCTTCTTCTTCACGAGAAAGTATCGCGAGTAGACTCCGGAGCCCCGAAGCCTCTTTGGGACGAGTTCGATGGCGCCCTTTCTGAGCATCGCCTTTACCTCCAGGAGAAGTTGAGGGACGTGAAGTTCTTTCCTGGCCACGGGGGGGACGCGCGGGCACCTTCTTTGAAACTCGAGCGCGTGGCCCCGGGCCAGGGCGTCCAGCACCCAACGGTCGGTGGAGATGGACTCCCACACGCTGACGAAGCCCGCCAGCCGGCCTCCCACCGGGGTGCTTCGGTGGGGGCCCGACCCCACGGCCGGTTCAATCCTGCTTGGACGCGGCCTTGCCGCCTTGACCTCCTTGGCGACGACGGCGGGGTCCGCTAGACTTGCCTCGTCCTCTGTAGGCCTCTTGCGACGACGAGCGGGCCGCTTGACGGTAGGAAGCGAAACCGCCGCCGGAACCTTTGGAGGCGCCCTTGCCTCCGCCGCTCCGAAAGGGCGTTCGTCGTTGCTGCAGGACTCCAAGGGCCCGGGCCGTCTCAGTATCCGCCTTGATGGCCTGAAGGGAATCGTCCACAGTCTTCCCAAACAGGTTGTTCCCGTCGAAGGGCATGTCCAGGACTCTGGTCTGGACGTCCTGCCGAAAGTCCGTAGCTTTGAGCCATCCACGACATCGAAGGCAAACGCCGTTGCCCAGCTGGCGGAACCCAGTGTCGGCGATGTCCGTCGCCACGGTGATGGCGTGGTCCGAAGCCACCTCACCTTCCTGCAGGATCTCAAGGGCCTCCGCCCTCTTGTCGTCCGGCAGAAAATCCAGCAGGGGAGCTATCTTGTACCAGAGCTCCCTGTCGTAGCGGGCCACGATAGCCAAGGCGTTGGCCGCTTTAATCGTCGTCGCTGCCGACGAGATGACTCTACGTCCCATAGCATCCAATTTCTTTCCCTCGCCGTCCGGCGGGGAAGTCGATGTGGAGGCCGCACCCCCCCCCCGCTTTCTTCCTGGCTGCCGCGGAGACGACGGAGTCCGGGGTAGGCTGCGCCCGGAGGCATAGGGGGGCCGTGTCCGGGACCCGGTACTTTTTCTCGTACCGGTCTCTTCTAGCTGGCGTCGTGGAAGGGTTCTTGAGGAGGGAAAGGCCCTCATCCCAAATGTCGTCCAACAGAGGCACTGCGAGGACCGTCTTCCTCTTGGCCTCGCGCCGCTGATAAAGGAAGCCTTCCTTTTTCTTCTCCTCAGGGCAGAGTTGGAAAAGCTCGGAAGCCCTGGAGATCATGGAGTGGAAAGATCCGATCTCGTCGGGCGGAGAAGCCCTGGTGGGAGGCGACGACGGAAAATCCTCGTCGTATGCCTCGTCGTCCGTACCCGTCGCTGCCTTGTCAGTCCCCGTATCATCCCCTCGGGTGGACGGGGAGGAGGGCTGGACGGGGCGCGACGGTTGAAAAGGAGGTGGTGGATGGATCCTTCTTTTCTTGGTAGGGGGAACACCAGAAGGTCCCGGTTCTGGATCCCCCGACGGGAGAGGTTCCTCCGTCGGTAACGGTAGCCTCGTCCTTATCTCGGAGCATAAGGACTGTATGGCCAACAAAATGGCCGCCGAGTTGTCTTGCGGCGCTGGCAGAGGGGAATCCGACGGGCGAGCAGGGGCCCCGTCGGTATCCTCGACGATGTCGTCGTCGTCACCTGCGTCGGGGTCCATTCCGACGGGCTGGCCTTCTTCCACGCCTAGGCCGTAGCTTAAGACCTCGATCAGCTCCTCTTCTGAGGTTGAGGCCGAATCTACGACGACGCCCTGCCCCCCCTTCTTCTTCCCCACGGAGGGTTTCACGGGGGTCCTATCGATGGGCACAAATGAAGACTCCCTCCGAGGAGGCAGGGAGATTCTGGGCCCTGAGGTCGCCACCACTGGTTCAGCCACCACAGGCTGAGCCAGGGCCGCCGCGACCGTTTCGATAGAGGGCTTGGTCGGATGGATCAAGGCCTTCACCACCTTAGGTGTGCTCACCGCCTTATCCTTGAGGGAGGGGGCACTGCCACGCTCCTCCTCTGCCTTAGAGCTCGACCGGGGCCTCTCCAGGAGCTTCGCCGGGTGCTCGGCCTTCCTCTTACCCGACCCAGAGCGTTGGCTCGTGGTTGATGGTGCCGGGGAGGGTGCGCCCTGCCTGGCGCCCGTAGAGCCCGACCGTTCGGCGCTCCCGGTGCCAGCGGACTCGCGGTGCTTGGCCTTATGTTGGGCCCCCGTCGCCGGGGCGCCCTCAAAGGTCTTAGAAGACCGCTCGGATTTCTTCTTCTTCTCGCCAGACGGGCTCTTACCCTCCAGCCAGTTGGCGAGACGTTGATGGCGGTCCTTCATGGTCCGTTCCGACATGTTGCCGCAAAACGCACAGTCCTTCTCCACGTGCGTCTTGTCCTCATGAAGGGAGTAAAGGCAGAAAGAGTGTTCGTCCTCCTTGAAGACGTTCTGCAGCTGGCATCCAGGGCAGACCCTGAACAGCTTTCCGGGCGTCGAGCTTCCCTTCTCCTGGGCCATCTCCGAGACCGGGCCTGAGAAGCTTCTGGAGTCCTCCGAAGTGTAGCTCGACGAATCTTCACCCTTGAGGGGCACAGATGAATCCGACACGGGTCCCCGTTGATCGGATGTAGGATCGGTGGAGCTTGAGGCTCTTTTGACCGAAAGAATCGAAGTTTTTTGTGAAAAAGCGCGAAAAATAGCACTAACGCTCGAGAGCAATAGCACGAGGATCCCAACACATGAACGTGCGGTAAAAATCTGAAGATGGCTGCCAGAGGCGGTGCTTAGGTAGAGGGCAGTCATTGGCTGTGGTCAGTATGACGCAGAGACCAGTGATTGGTTATTACTACGAAAGACAGATCAGAAACGAAACTGATACTGGTTTTTTCTTTACCGAGGATTCCCAGCCTGACGACGGGGAATATTCATGAGCATGTGAATCCATGCCAGACCCCATGCTGGAGAATAAATAGATCTATTGATAGCATAACAATTGAAACTCAAGTCAATAGCAATGAGACCAATGACCATAGCTCTATTGGGTACTGTAATCGCAAATAGATAGAAATGTAAAAATGACCGAAATATGACTAGGATACATGGCCTTACCTTGACCAACAAACAGTTGGATTCAGCAGGCCGAGCAGTATGTTGCAGGAGAACAGGTAGATGGCCACAGGTAGAACACTGACGAGTTTGCTCGAAGAGGTCACAGATAGCACGACGACGAGCAGATTAGCATAGATCTCAGTGCTTCTCAGGTAGAAGGTTCAGGAGTTGACTTGCAAAGCACAAAGATGTTCTCATGAGACATATTAAGTGGTTTATAAAGTATTAGAAACAGGGGTGTGTTTGTGAATGAATGACGTGTGTATGTCGTGGTATTATGTGGATTGCAGGGGGGCGGCCGGCCTCAGGGGAGGCCTGCCTGGAGACACGGGGTCTGAGGAGGCCACGTGAGCGATGGACCCTGGGCGTGGGATACCTTTTGAAGTGTACATGCTGTTTGGCACCTTGGCCGTTTGCGCCCGTGACAGCCCCCCATGCCAGCGCTCATCCCCGGGTGCGAACCGCCTTTGATAGAGAGGGGTGGGATGGATGGGCCTGGGGCGTGCAGATAAGGCACAGGAAGACTGCTGAATGGAGACAGACTTATGTGGATTGCAGGGGGGGCGGCCTGCCTCAGGGGAGGCCTGCCTGGAGACACGGGGTCTGAGGAGGCCATGTGAGCGATGGGCGCTGGGCGTGGGAAACCTTTTGAAGTGTACATGCTGTTTGGCACCTTGGCCGTTTGCGCCCGTGACAGCCCCCCATGCCAACGCTCATCCCCGGGTGCGAACCGCCTTTGATAGAGGGTGGTGGGATGGATGGGCCGGTGGGCATGCAGGCAAGTGTGTGGGAGCGAGGGGCCATCAGGCCCCTCTCATCCTTTACTTCTCAGTAGAAACTCAGACCAAGTGCCTCCAGTAGTGGGTTCGCCCCTTGCCCTTATGTGATGTTAACTTTGGTTGACATTCGCGTAGATGGGACCACTGAGCAGGACACGGGGCATCCATTTTTGTACCCCCTTTCCAATCCATCTTGGTGACCAGGCCTCACTGCGCACAGCACATGGCCCCCACCCTCGTTCCCACTCTGACTGGAAAACTCCAGAGGTATTTGCAACAGCTAATAAATGTAACACATCACTCTTCCTCTTCTATCATTGTCCTGCATGTGAACCAACCTGAACTAAGCACATAGCTCGTTCATCTCCACAAACGTGTCCTCAATACCTGCATGCATTATTGAGAATATATTATGTTAGCTTACATAGTGACCACCCTGCTTCAAAGCGACCTGACCCTCACCCATTCGGAGCACAGATGGCTGACGTCCATCCTTGAATGGAGACACACTTGATTCATTTAAAAAATCGAAACAACCGTTGTTAAAATATATGTGATGTTTTATTTTGTATCTTATTTTGATGACACAAAAATACAAGACTTTACACATTGTACAGGTCAGGTTGCAGCACAGTGAGAGAAAATCCCCTGTACTGACCGCTGTCACTCTGGAACGTTTCTCTTATGGCACGAACGGCACAGGCGGGTATTACTCTTCGAACGCGGTGTCCAAGCCTCCCGTGAAGCCACCATGTAAAGGAACGATAGGCCACCAGCCTGTACCACCTGTGAAAAGCAATGAAACAAACTGTTTTTAAATGAACAAGATAAGTTTAATAAACGTTTGTTGTCAATGACAATTCTTGTAACTAATGGCATTCTGCTCGGACAAATGCTATCTAGACACTGCACACTATTGAACGACTTTCATGCGTTACAATGATATGTATATCTAATTTTGGATATAGTAGAAGACCATGAAATAGGAGTGGCATGACAAGCAGAGTATACTTACTCGTTACTCGGATTACGAGGACGAACAGTTGCCCGAAGTTCGTGCATAAGCACCATCATTATCCTCAACACGGACCGTGTGAGGCAGGCTGCCCTGAAGTCTGGCAGCTCGGTGATGCATTGCGGTCGTGGCTCGCCTTCCGAAATGTAGGCCACGCATCTCGAGTTTTCACAGCAGCAGCAGTTCTCGTCCTCGGTTGGCATTAGCTCGCACCGATTGCATGTGCACCAGGTGGAAACACCGTCCATGCGACTAGGTCCAGGCTCTTCAGCTGTTGAATCGTCCTCCCAACTGCCGTCCGAAGACCCATCGTTTTCACGTGTTTCCCATTCCAGTAGTTCCTCCTCGGTATACTGGGGCTCGTACATGTAGGGCATTATTGTAGCCATTGTGTGTTAAACTAAAATAATTTATAGCGGTGGTACTGGTATCTGTTCACGCGGGCTACAAGCAACGAAGGTAGCTGACCAGAGCACAGAAACGAGTCACAGAATACTCAAAGTAATACAGAGAGAGGAATGGAATCGAAAATCTGCTGCTGTGTGTTGTGAAACGGTCTGTTTATACTTATTGAGGAAAGAGGCGTCCTGCCATTTCCATGGCGACACGTCATTAGCTGAAGTGCAGCGAATGTTGAGACGAGACGTGCTTTGGCGTCGTGAAATGGGCGGTACGCGTCTGCTGATGACAGGCTAAGGGGCGGGGGATATGATTTAGTGCCGCAAAAGCAGGTCAGCCAGGGCGATGTGGAAAATGATAGGATTATCACAAAATGGCAGCTCCCTGATGCCTGTTTTCGCGTGCGTTTAATGGACGAAAACTCGGGTAAGGTCCATAGGTAATTTTTCTAAAATCGAGCGACTTAGGCTTAAAAACACATGGCCGACCCGTAGGGGCAATAAAAAATGTTGACCGAACCATTCCTTTAATATTTGTTCCAAGTAAAACATGGAAGTAGGTGGCTGTGCCCAAATTGCAGAGTGGGTTAAAATCCCTGCTTCACTGTTTAGCGCAAGTGTGTGATCCTGGGCAAATAATGTAATCTCGTGCTGACTTCAACTGCAAAAATTGGAGTGCTTATAAGTGATTATGTTTACACCCTTACAATAGGACAGTTTTTATAAGTGTAGGGCCAAATTAGTGTACCATGGTGCTCCTATGCTAGTGGCTCCAACACGCTCACATAGAATTGCATTATTGCTGCACTGGCCCTCCGCCAGTCTCGTAACACGATTTGACAGGCAGACATAGGGCCTCATTATAAGGTGCTACCGTACCACCATATTACGAGTTCTGCTCGAGGGTGCCTATCTACTCGCCAGGTCGGACCTGGCGGGCAGACCGGCACCCGTGAGCAGAACTTGACGGTAGCACCGGCACCATTTCTAATGGTGCCGGTGCTACCTTGCTCCCCATTTCCATTGAGCACTTGGGGCTCAAATGGGAAAGGGGATCACTTTTTACCGGCACCCGGCTTCGGGGATTTACCAGATCCGCCGGTGCCGGAATGCCACGGTAAGTCCTCGAAGACGGGTGCCGGTAAAAAAATGACTCCTGACGGTTTCACCGGCACGGTTACTGCCAGAGTCGTAATGAAGCCCATTGTCTCACCATCCAGTCAGTGCACCAGAGATTATAGTATAGCGCACTAACTGTGGTAGACACAACATTACATTTTCTCCCCTGTTGCTCCCAGCCACTGAAGTTGCTTGGGCCGTCCAGTGTACTGCCCCGCACCCTGCTATGTCCTGTTATGCTATGATATTAGTCTTTCATTCACAGCATCTGCCATTTTCACACTTTCTAGGACCATCAGGATCTGTAAAAGGTGGGTGTTGTCATACTTCAAGGAGAGAGTTAACTGATTGTAACATTAAAGCTGCACTAGAACAGTCTCATAACAATGAGTAATGAAGTTAGATGCCCCTACACAAGTATGTTTGTCACTCCTCCGCCATCTCTGAAGTTAGCGCCTCTCCCGACATTTGAAGGGTTAGCCCCAGCCTAAATTTTAGCCTAGGTGCACCCCTGGATGTGCGCAATTGCATTTTGTTAGGCAGCAAGGGGAGGGAAGCCTTTCCCGAAACTGGCGGTGTTAAAGTTTTACTGTGTTTGTTCAGAAAAATGTACTTGAACAAATGCAGTAAAACTTTAAAGCTGATACTTTCAAGAAAGACCTCCATCACCTCTCTGCTTATTGCGCTTTAAAATATACTATTTTATAGTTGGTCCCCACACCAGACCATAGGGAGTGGGGGGGTTAGCACAGTGGGGACCGAGCCTCCAAGTTTGCCCTGCCTAGTTTCTGAAGTGGCCCCTCCCATCACACTTAGCCCATCCCGAAATGTAGGTTTCGTAGCACCCCTGTATAACATTGCTGTTCGAAGGACTCAAATATGGGGACTGCTTAGCTTACTTGTGGTCCTCACACCCACGGGAATCAGATATCCATCATTTTAAAATGCATTCCACACGTGTAACGGAGCACACACATATCCTGTGCTCTTTACTAGCCACATGCAGCAAGCTTAAGCACAGTGCTACCTATATATCATGTCAGTCCCGTGTGCCTTTTTAACAGGATTTCATTTACAGGCTTCTCACTTAAGGGTTAAACCTTGCCCTCGGCTAACTTCTTTCCCAAAAAGTGGTTGGGATCCAAAGAAAACTCCCTTTAATGCGCAGCCCTAGATGATAGTGTGACAAAGAAAGTAGCTTGCAAGCAGCCAGGTGGAAGTCCACATGGGACAAAGAATCCTGCTGTGTGAAAAAGTGTGCCTGGCAGCACATGGCATCCAAAGCCCTGGGTCCGCCTGCTCTATCGCACCTTCCCTCCCAAACTACAGCTGGCCGAGGAGCACATTCCACCATGACTGGAATCCAGTGGTTCTACAATGCACCTTCCGGACAATGTTAAATGGTAAACCACTTTCTGCTTCAGGCAGAGACCAGGCTCCGACTGGCCTACAGGGCAACAGGGTAGCCCCGCCCCGCCCACCCACAGATTCTTAGAACCATAAATACAGCATGAAAATACAGCGTGGCCACGTGGACAGACCCCGACCTCCAACATCTCTGTCACTGGGAATGGATGATTATCTTCTTTCCCTACAGGTCCGCTTATTATAAGCGACTTTGGGCATCGCTTATCACTTTTGCAGGTTGCTTGTTGTGGTTTTTGTCACCTTATTGCCCATATTAAGCGCGCATGGTTGCACTTGTTCAGTTCAAGCGGGCAAAAACCGCAACAAGCAGATTCTACAGGAGCACGACTCAGAGCTTTGCACCTTTCCACATTCCACAGACAGGAGGACCCTGCTTAGCCTTGAAGTATCCTCGGAGACTACATGCAACCCATCTCTTCCTGCCCAAGGCCATCAGCAATTTAATGCATGGAAGTCTGCTGGGCTGCTTTAGGGCTCTCAGACCCCACCTCAGAGACAGGCCTTCAGTTTTACCAACTTTTGTAGGTCCTTTACCACAGGGAAGGAAATGGCGGCGCGCGCCATCCGAGGCAAGCCCTGAGCGGGAGACCCGCGGAGTCTCTCCTGCTGGAATGCTTGGGCGGTCCCCTCCCTCACCCAGGGCTCCCCGCTGCCTCCGCCGAGTGCAGCAGCCCGGGGGGTCCGGGAGAGCCCTCCGGCGGTAGAGTCGGCAATGGGGGAGGGGCAGTGCCGCGGCTGGCCCGTAGGTGGAGCGGCCCTCCTGCCGAAGTGGAGGAGATCGGAGAGCCGGAGCTATGCAGCCCCGGATGGGTTAGGGTGGACTGAGGGTCCGGCACTCCCTGGAGCCGTAACGCAGCACCGCCCCTGGAGTCGCTCGTGGCGGCACACAAAGGCAGCCTTGAGCCCGGGGAGGGGGAGAGCTGAGCGGCTGGCCCGTAGGCGGAGCGGCCCTCCTCACCGAAGTGGTGGAGATTGGAGGGCCGGAGCTGTAGAGCCCCGAATGGGCTAGAGTGGGCTGAGGGTCAGGCCCTCCCTGGAGCCGCAACGCAGCGCCACCCCTGGAGAATCGCTTGGGTCGGCGCACAAAGGAAGCCTGAGCCTGGGGAGCGGGAGGGGGAGAGCTGAGCGGCGGAGCGGAGGAACACCCGTGGCCAGGAGCCCGGTCCCGCTGGGCTTCGCTGCTCGGCTTCACTCCTGGGGGCCCGCCCGGAGCTGCAAATATATCAATCATTGGGCCCTGTGAGGAATTGGCGGCACATAAGGACGTGGGATGGCCTGGTCCCTGACACCGGGGAGAGGGGCCGGTGGAGAGCTGAGGGTCTCCCTCTCTGAGGCTGTTATGAGGAGGAGCTGCCCACTGTAACAGACATATGCCATTGTCCACTTGAGGGCTTATAAATGGTATTAGAAACTGAAGGGACAGATTGCCACCGGATGCGGATGGGAATGCCAAGAGGTGGTAGACTGAACGTAATGCGACTTTGCGGCGTGGCCCTCTTCTCTTCCTACTCCTGTTGAAGAGGTGCGGGGACCCCATGGAACCACACCTAATACCCCTGTCCTGCAAAGTTATCAGGAGCTGCATTACTGTTGGTTGGTGAGCGTGGATCGATCTATCTTGGTGCCTTAACTCCCCGAGGGACATCTCAAACCTCCCAAGATCCCCAAAACACAGCCCTGCAAACAGGGAATAAAGCCCTTTACCCTACCATTTGACACTATGTCAAAACGCCAAAGTCTGTTCATGCACACCTGGTGGCCCACGCTTTCACGCCTAAATCAGGTTTGAAAGGGCTCTGGAACTCAAACATCACTCTGGCGGATGCCCAAAACAGGCATAAAAAAGAAGGGACAAGGCATACAAGCCTACCTGGCGCGACAAACTGGGAGCTCACCTTCCACAGGCTTGGTAACGGCCGAGATCCACCCGGTCCCGCCTTCAATCCTGCCTGAAAACATGGCGATGTCCAAGGAAGATCTAGAGCGCATGTTCAGATCTTTCAAACAAGACATTACCCAAGAGATTAAGGAAGAGATCCAAAGAATCGCTGGCACAGTCCCTTGCAGATCTGAGTTCCCACCTAGGAGGGATTGAATCCAGGGTCAGTGACCTGGAAAACTCAGCATGCAAACAAGCCCATAACAACGAGGCCCTAGCAGAAAGGGTGAAGATTATCGAAGAACAACTAGAGGACATATGGGCTAAGCAAGCCAACCTAGAAAACAGGTTGAGACGGAATAACGTGCGCCTCCGTGGAGTTCCTCGTCAGATTCCTGGTCAGGGCCTAACCGAATATGTAAAGACTCTATTCAGATCCCTTCTATACCTCCCGCCAAATGAAGAACTACAATTAGATAGAACCTCCCCCCCCTCCATCCCCCCCCGAGTATACTCATCTGCCCAGCTCAAGAAGAACCTGGTACCAGACGTGCTTACCAGAGTTCATTTCTTCCGCCAGAAAGAAGCAATTATGGCGGCAGCCAGGAACTCGGACTCGATACAATTCCAAGGCACGAAGATTCAGCTCTTCCAGGACCTGGCTCCCAACACACTAGCATGCCGGCGGCGCCTACAGAAAGTAACCTCTTGGCTGAGAACCCAAAAAGTCAGTTATCGGTGGGGCTTCCCCTGTAAATTGATCTTTGATTTTCAAAATTAGCACTATATAATTACTTCTGAAGAGGAGGCGAGATCCCTGATGGCGGAGGATCCTGATAATGGCGCGCTGAATCCACAGGTTCAGAAGACGGAGGGCTCTACCCCACACCCTTTGCCGAAAGCCGGACAAGGGAAGACTCGGCGGCGACACCAATCCGCAATAAATCCTTGCCAGGGATTAGACTTAGAAAAAGCCCCCTTCACCCCAGAGGGGGCGCCCACCCTGGAATCGAGAGAGCAGAAAGACTGGGCCGATGCCGGACTCTACCGCAAGGAACACAAAACCCCGCTCCGTGAGGACGTGACTGTACTAGGGCCCTCCAATGCGGCCAGATCTCTTCTTGGTCAAAATACATGTACCCAATTGAGGCTCTTGGACCTCTGTAAAAGTCTTCCTCTCTCTCAGGGGACTCATCCAGGAGCCTCCCACTTCCAACCTCGGGCGAGAGACCGAGGAAGAACTGGACAGCCTGAACGCAATCTTGTAAGTTACCCAGCTCCCTATCGCCATTAGAGTCCTTGGACGAATATACTTAGGAGCACTGGAAATTTCCACATGTTAATCAGCTTGGGCGCCTGCATGGATGGCTCCTTGACTTACATTACATTTGGTTAAAGTTAATTCTGGGGATGAGATTAGTACATTCCGAGATGGAAACAAATTGGTTACCTTGTTTTGTATGTTTTTATTTTGACTACTTGTTTGAGCTCAACCTGAAATTTTTTATTTGGTATTATCTCCCCTCTCACCACAGACTTCATAATAATTACACTGCAGTGATCTCTCTGACCAGATGCCTAGCGCTTAGTCCTTTTAGAGGAGGAAATGTGAGGCGAAAACTCATTCGACTACAATATGGCAACCCCGAGTTATAGATGTATTTCCCTTAACGTGCAGGGTTTGAACTCCCCCCTGAAACGAAAAGCACTCCTTCACAGATTAGGATCCTTAGATGCAGCATTTTTATTCCTTCAGGAGACCCACCTACGGCCCGCAGATGAATTCTGCCTTAACGACAAGCTCTATCCCACTAAGTCCTTTGCCTCAAGTGGCCTAAAGAAACGAGGGGTTGCCATTCCAGTGCGCAGGGGGATTTCCTTTAAAACTGTGGGGGTGGTGCGAGATGAAGAGGGGAGGTTCTTGCTGATTAAAGCCATGCTGGATGGTCGTAAAATCACACTGGTTTCCATATATGGCCCCAACACTAATCAAGATCTGTTTTTTATGAAATTGTTGAAAGCTCGACTTGACCATGCTGAGGGAGAAGTGATCATGGGCGGTGACTTCAATGCGGGGGTTAACCCCCTAGTTGATAAGACCCTCCCACCTACACTGAACGACAGGAACAACTTCAGAGCCCTGACCTCCCTGCTTAAAGAACATTCCCTGATTGAAGCTTGGAGGTACTATCATCAAGATGAGAAGGACTACACTTATTTTTCAGCCATTCATGGGGAATTCTTCAGATTGGATATGTTCTTTATAGCGGACTCAGTCATCCATGAGGTTGAGGAAACAGAGATTCTCCCTGGGGCGCTTGCAGACCATGCCCCAGTTCTATTAACCATAGCTCCCCCACGAGCTAATCCCCACTCAACTCCCATCTGTAAGCTAAACGACTTCCTCCTGGAGGACCCACTGACCTGTGCCCACATTCGAGACTCCTTAGACCTCTACTTTAATGAGAACGACACTGATGATATGTGCTGGGGGACGGATTGGGATGCAAGTAAAGCGGTAATCAGGGGGCATTTCATTGACCAAGCAGCTCAACGAAGAAAAGCTAGGAGAGTGCTCCAAGAACAACTAGAGGGGGAAGTTTATAGGTTAGAGCACATACATAATAGGAAGCCCTCGCGGCGCGCACTAAGAGACTTACGTATGGCAAAAAAAGCTCTTGAAGCACATCATATGGGGAGGGCAGCCTATTGCATGATGCGCACCAAATAATTATTTTATACCAGGGGTAACAAGGCTAACAAACTATTAGCGGCTAAGCTAGGGAAACTGACACGACAGAACAGGATTGACCAACTACGAGATAAACAGGGCAAGAGCACCACCTCCGAAGAGGGGAAATGCCTCATTGTTGAGGAATTTTTTTTAGGGAACATGCAGCCCCTCAGAGGAGATTTACAATCCACCAAGAGGTTTATAAATACAGCAACCTTACCACAACTCCCACACTCCCTTCAGGAACCCTTAGAAGACCCAATATCCTCTGAGGTAGAATCAGCCATAAAATCACTCCCTATTGGCAAGGCTCTGGGCCCAGATGGCTTCACAAACAAGTTTTACAAAATCTTCTGTAAGGATCTCACGCCACATCTCACAAGGTTATTTAACGAATGCTGGGAAACCGGAACTGTCACACAATCTATGGCGGAATCTAACCACGTTAATTCTGAAGCCAGGGAAGGACCCTGCAGAATGCTCATCCTATCAGCCCATAGCCTTGCTCAATACGCATGCCAAGCTACACAGTAAGATTATAGCGCAGCGACTGGGAGAGATTTTGCCCACACTAATAGACCGGGACCAAACCGGTTTTATCCAAGGTTGTTCTGCCCACGACAACATCCGTAGAGCGATTGATCCGATAGCCCTGTCCCCATCAATCCCGGGCCCTTTATCCCTGCTTTCTCTAGATGCCCATAGAGCATTAGATAGCATGTCATGGGAATACTTGCAGTTGGTCCTGGAAGGATTTGGATTCGGCCCTCATTTTATTAAATTGATTTTAGCAAACTTCCGGATCCCCTCTACTCGAGTACGAATAAACTCCCGGTGGACACCCCAGATACCCCTCAATAGGGGAACCAGACAAGGGTGTCCCCCATCGCCTCTAGTATTTGCACTAGCCATGGAACCCCTGGCACAACAGATCCGTATCCGCCCCGACATTCAGGAATTCGAGGTGGAAGACCAATGTCAGAAAGTCGCACTCTAAGCAGATGATGTGCTCTGTTTCCTAAGAGATGCCCAAACCTCAGTCCCCCCGCTTATGGATCTGGTTGACCAATTTGCGGTAATATCAGGATTCAGGATAAATATGACTAAATCGATAGGCCTGAACTTATCTGAACCGCAACAAGTGCTAAATGCCCTTCACAGCACCTATTCCCTCAGATGGGAAAGCTCTCAAATCACCTACCTGGGAGTGCACCTGACACCAACCTACTCAGGCCTATGTAAAGCTAACACTCCCTCTTTACTAAAAGAAGCCAAGGAATCCTTGCAGAAATGGGCCCTTCAAGAGACATTGGCCCTCATTACGACCCTTGCGGAATTCGGAAAACGATGGCGGAAATGCAATACCGCCATCGAATAGCGCTCGGTGCGACTATGACCCGTCACCGCAAAGTACGAAGCCATTAGCGACACCGTAATGAACGCCAACGCTAACTGCACCAAGCACGCGCGCGCGCGCCATGCCAAACCGCAAACACCACCATGGCGCAAGGGTACGCCAATTCCGACCCTAGCGGACATGTACCTAACGCCATCAAGCATGGCGGAATGTACCATTCCGCCATGGTGAGAAGTATGGCATCGCGAATCAACCGTAAACGGCCCCACTGAGTGCCTGTACACCGCTCCCTGGCCACAAAGTACAACTCCCCGTAGGTGCAATGAAGTCACAATGCAACCATTGAAATGTACAAGTCACCCATGCATGCCAACGAACAAAAGAAACACAACAGGGGCCAATGGGAGCTGCAGGGCACAGATGGCACGAATACAGAAGCCATCCCAATGGACATGACCACAGTCCCCCACCAAGAAACGCACGCAAACACAGGCACCTGTGACCAGCAATATTCCGAGAATCACATCATTCCACCAGTCCACCTGGCTGACCGGCATCTGTTACACAAAACCCAATCCCCCGCCCCTGAGCATGACAACATTCAAACTGTCATATTGGCAGCCCCCATCCCTGACCTCACGGGCTTCGTAGGCAAACGCGCCCAGTACAGTACCACGCAACTAAACTCCGAAGCTGGAACCCAATGCAGATCTCCTCACAATACATCGCCCCCCAAATAGGCATATGCCACATCACTTGCAAAGAAGAACGCTACACGGGCCAAATCAGATTAGAAATTTAATGCACATCAAAATCACCAAGCCCATACAGCCATCAGGCCATGAACTCCAAAACACTTTTCACCATTGTGGGCTGCATCCGCAAGAAATGACCAGCCACTACTTGTGTGACGCCCTGTTCCCTCATGGTACACAGAGCCACATTCACGTACGAAAAGGCAACATGGAAGCGCACAGAACCGCAGGGCCGTCCCAATGGGGAGGCACTAGTCCAGCTGAAAGGCCGAAATGTTGCTCCGAGCCACCAGTACTGCGTAAGGGCATGTGGGCCATTGGCGATCGTCCCATAAGATCGTAATGCTGCTCCACTGATTAACACGAAGCAGCAGGTGTCGGGAGTAAAACCCATCTGCAGGAGTGGCATACAGATGGCAGTGGCAAAAGGGGAGGAGATACCTGTCAACCAAAAGAAAAGAAAAAGAACAGAATGGCCATCAGAACTACATTCGAACAACTCACTTCAATGATCACACTAAATCCACAGCCATATGCATGCTAGCCCACTCCAAAGGATCATCACCACCCCAAAACCACTTGCGACTCATAACTATCTATATCGAGGTGTAAACACCATCACAAACGAGTGTACCTGTGCATGCGTCTGTCAAAACAGAATCCATCAGATGGGAATGTTAACGTGCATGGACACAAGTGTCTGAGGGCGCGTCGAGACAGGGAGGGCTCAACAAGGCCAGATAGACGATGGTCCCACTATGGCAGCCCTGCATCACATAGCGTAGGGGAGGCGGATAGATCCCAAGAAGCCCTGTACATGGCAAACTCTATCAAATCACCTGCCCATGCATCCATTCATCATTCCCTCATCCCGGGATTAAAACGCCTGAATATTTACTCACATAACATTAGAAATATCCATTGAGTCTGTGCGTTATGCAGCCTGCAAAATCCACAGTGCCCCAGCCCGTAATTCCAGTGTAGTGAAGTAACATGTATTTGGGAACGTCCGGCCTCATCGCCCACGTCGCTATTGCGCATCTCAAACTATTCATATCAATCATTGCATCCTCGCCATGGCCCCTGTCTCAAGGACATTGAACAATAGTACGTTATATTTGCAGTCAGACCTGTGGGCATTTCCTCGCCGCTAGCTGAAAACCGAAAGCGCCGCCCTTCGAATTCCTCATTTGCAACATCACGTCGAAGAGGCATCTGTGGCCGTTTGAAATCACTAATTATTCCATCGAGTGCGGCTGTGTGTGAAAATGGCAACTGCCTTCACCCACAAATGGGACGCCCCGCCCATCGTTGCAACTCGGTACAGTGATGCATGAGGGCCCACCGTTACTCGAGTACTACGTTCCACTGACCCTTCACAAGTCTGTTCGCGACTGCACAGATAGTATGTGAAACAATGGGACCACAGCAGAATGAACATATCAACCAATCTTACACGGCCATCGGGTACAAATACATGATTGCAATAGCAAGATGCCATTCCCCGAATTGCAGCGTTGTGCGCGGGACGTGCTCGGCCAAAGGGGAGAGCAGTTTGCACAGGTGGAATTAATCACCACAGGTGGAGGCCATACAGCCTGAAAACACATAAATTGCACAGCCAGTCTCCTCCCACTACCACACCGAAATGCTACCGGCAGGACTCGCGATGTTGGCCCTGGGGGACCTGATAGCACTGCAAGTACTCCAACTCCAAGAAGAAGACGAACACCAACTACAACCGGCCGCAATGAGGAGACGCAGGAGGAGGAGGAGGCCAAGGCAGGGCCAGCAAGGGCCGCCAGCACAGCCACTACCACCACGCAGGCAGCCCGCAATCCCACGCCTCCGAGCACATCCGTTCAACCTCACTGATGAGCAGATCCACACCCTCTACCGTCTGGACCGGGACACCATAGCCGCCATTGTGGACATGACACAGGCTGACCTTGTCAGCATGATAGATAGCCCAACCGCCATCCCACCCCTACTGAAGGTGGTGTCTGTACTCCACTTCCTGGCCACAGGCACCTACCAGCACACAGTCGGACAGTTGCATGGCATTTCTCAGCCACTGTTCTCACGGACACTATTGCAAGTGCTCGATGCCCTCCTGCAGCACGCAGACGACTACATCTCTCTACCACGCTCGGAGCAGGAAATTACCAACACAAAAGTGGGATTCCATGCACTTGCTGGCATACCGGGTTGCATTGGTGCCATCGACTGCACCCATGTGGAATTGGTCGTCCCACATGCCATGGAGGCCCAGTACCGCAACCGAAAACAATTTCATTCTCTGAATGTACAAATGGTGTGTGACTCCAACAGGATCATTACACATTGTTGTGCCCGATTCCCTGGATCAACCCATGATTCTATGGTCTTGAGGAACTCTACAATACCACGCTACATGGAGCGACACGCAGGGAACAGATCCTGGCTACTCGGTGAGTCTCATTACATGCATGATAATGTGGGGTATGTGATTCGGCAATGACCTGGCAGGAAGGGGGGGGGGGTGTGCGTACGTAGCAATGGCATTCCACATCATACGTTTCTCGTCCACATACAGGTGATGCTGGATATCCACTGAAGAGATGGCTCCTCACACCAGTCCGGAACCCACGGGACCAGCATGAGGAGGACTACAACCATGCCCACTCACGTACCCGTGTAGTCATTGAACAGGCATTCGGCCTACTGAAGGGTCGTTTCCGCTGCCTCAGCAGGTCTGGCGGGGCACTCCTGTACCGCCATGAGAAGGTTGCAAAGATGGTGATGGCATGTGTCATGCTCCACAACATGTGCGTACGTAGAAATGTGCCCATGCCCCCTGACGCAGAACTGCAAGCACCTGATGATGGTCATGATGAGGGTGGGGATGTGGCAGCACCTCAAGGAGTCTGCGAGGCACCGGAGGGCCGTGACATTCGTCAGCATCTCATTGATGTATGCTTCTAGCACTCACGCTTGGTGGCTGATACATGGACACGGGACTCGTGGCACTGTGTGTGTCTGGGACATGCACAATATGGACTGTACGCCTATGATGGCCTAGTACACAAAGATCAATGTCCACACATCTCATTGGTTGATCGTGCACTGTTTATGGCATATGTGATATCATGTTGTACACCCTATCGACCCGCCACCCAAGTGAGCCCAACACACCCCCTCCACCCTCCTACCTCCCCCCCGAACACCAGTGTCCAAAGATGCTCATTGTCAGTGGGCAGTCGCTATTGCAAGCCCCCTCTGCGGGTATCAGGGGCACCCCTGCCTGTGGAGCGCAGGTTCCTCCCAGATCTACGTTGGGGGCTGACCTGGACGGAACTTGCAACGGATGATGTCTCTGCCTGCTCACGTCCATGCATGTACCTAAGGGTTTGCGAGAGCTCAGTGAGCACACGGCGCACTGCGGCAAGTTCGGCACATACGTCCTTGGACGTCGCATGCAGTTCCCCCCTCAGGCTCTCGGTGCATCTCTCCATTTGGACTCCCAGGCTCTCGGTGCTACTCTCCATTTGTGCCCTTAGTGTCTCTGTACCTCTCTCCATTTCTGCCCTAAGTGTCTCAGTTGATGTTTCTATGTCTGCCTTAGTGCCCCCACATTCATCGGCATGGTCCTTGAGGAGCGTGGCCAGTTGCTGCTGTTGCACGATTAACTGGTCGAGGGACTGTTGCCTCTGCTGGGCCATGGCCATTTGCGGGGGTGTCACAGAGGGGCTGTTGTCCTCATGTTGCCTTGCCACAGGGCTTGTGGGGGATGGCCAGTCGTCGTCTTGTGGGTGCCCCTGCGTGGTATCCTCATGTTGTACGGGATGGGACAGACAGGGGGATTGGGACAGGTCATGGATGGATCTGACTTCGACATCCCCGTCTTCTGTGTCGGAGCATGCTGCCATCAATGGGGTGTCACCTATGGTGCTGCTGCCACCAGAGGCAGTGCCTTCTGTGGCATCCGTTGGGGGGACCTGTGGTGGTGGTGTTGTGGGCATGCTGGCTGCTGGGGTGCCTGTTGATGTTCCCTCCTCTGTGCTGCCACCTGATTTGTGCTGCTGCCGTGTCTTGATGCGTGCAGCTGAGGTGGAGGGTCTTTGGCCGTTGGTCTTGGCCCTCTTTGACGGTGTGCTGGTAGGGGTGTCCTGAAGCTCGTCGTTTGGATCGGACCCTGTGGTGGAGTAAAGGAGGGCGAGGGTTATTGATGGGTCTGTGGGAATTGGAATGGCATTGTATCACATGCATTGGGGTGGTACCTGAGGGTGATTTGGGTCGGGGCCTTGGAGGTGCTTTCATTTGTGTGTGGAGTGAGGGTGCAGTTGTTTGGCAGCCTGCAGTTAGGGTGTGCCTGCTGCACGTGTAGTGCGTGTTTTAGGGGTTTTTAATTATTTATGTATTTATTGTGGGTTTTAACGTGCGCTATCAGGCCGATGTGTGTGGACGTTCTCCTGGACATGTGTTTCTGTTGCACTATGTGGACGCATGGTACTTCACATGGATGGACTTTGTGGATTTGGCATTGTTTTATTTGGCCCACCTACCTGAATCTTCGGATGTCTGCACTCCTTTCTCCATCCCTCCGACTCCCTCTATGCTCTCCATTCCGATGGTGGAGGCACAGATTTCTTCCCAGGGGGTCAACTTGATGGGTGATTCAGGACCTCCCCCGGTGGCTGTGGCAATGTTGCGGTTGGCAGAGAGTATGCTGCGGACGCGTATCCGCAGGTCGTCCCATCGCTTGCGGCATTGCTGTAGGGTGCGGGGTGCGGTCCCCACCGCACTTACCCGCTGTGCCACCAGAGCCCATATGGCCTTCTTGTTTGCAAGTGCCGTCCTGGTCATTTGCGTGCAGAAGACGACGGCAGCATTCTCCTGGAGGGTCTCTGTTAGCACGGTGAGTTCCTCACGGGAGAAGTGGACCTGCCGCTTGCGGTCGCACGCTTTCTTCGCTACTTTTCCCATTTTTCTTGGTTTCGCTAGGGTGGATGACGGGTTGGGGTGTGTTTCAGGGTAGTGATTTTAGTGGTTGTGTGGTTTTAGTGGTTTTATAGGTGTACGGCGGGATGTTTCCCGTTCCGGGCCCATGTTTTAACTTCCGTTTCCGTATATTTCCGGTCACTGTACTTTCCGGTAGGCGCACACTGCGGTGTCCGCTGTGATGGGTGGCGGTATTGCACCTAGGGCGCCGTACGGCGGCGGTGTGGGACGTTTTGGGGTCATTTCCGCCATCGCGGACTTTGCACTTCCGCCATGCCGTGGTGCTCGTGCCCGATGGGTCGGAATGGGCCGCACTTTGCTCCTTCGTGCAATGGCGGAAACGCTATTTACGCTGTGGCGGTCCGGTCAGTCACTTTCCGCCAGGGTCGTAATGAGGGCCATTGTGGTTAGGGCGCATAACCGCAGTCAAAATTACTTTGCTCCTGAAACTTCTTTACACGCTACAGGCACTCCCACTGCTCATCACAGAACGAGATTTAAAAAGCCTGCAGACCGAGTTAGGCCGTTTCATTTGGCAGCGGAAAACGCCCAGAATTCAGCACAAGATCCTCACTCGAAGCAAACAGATGGGTGGTCTCAGACTCCCTTCTATACTAAGATATTATCGAGCAACCCAAATTGCCCCCATCGTGAGCTGGACCAACCCCTCTGATCCCCCTAAGTGGCAAGACATCAAGCAACTGTTCTCGGAGGCCCCTCTCACTCATCTTCCCTTCCTCCCATGTGAAATGCGAACCTCCCAGAAAGCTCTCCTCCCAACCACGAAAGCAACGCTCCAATGTTGGGACAGACAGTATAAATTAAGAGGAATCTCCCCAGGATTGGGACCCCTCTCCCCAATTACGCAAAATCCGGCCTTTACACTTGGGCTTCAGGATAACTCTTATCGACACTGGTCGAGAGAGGGACCCCTGAGACTGCATGAACTATATAATGACCTATCCCCACTGACATTTACCCAATGCAAAGAAAAGTTTAATCTCCCTGAGACCGAGAGGTTTCGATACATACAATTATGGCATTAGGTCACCAACCCGATTATTAAAAAAGCTGCCACTAGGCCACCGTCAAGCCTGCAACAGAGAGCTGCGGAAGGTCAACGTTCACAGAGAGTAACAAGTTGTTACTGCCTCCTAGAACAGGTCCCGGAAGAGGAGAAACTCCCGTATATGACGGCTTGGGAGAGAGAACTAGGAATTGAAATACCCCCAGAATCTTGGCAAAGAATTTGGGACAGGGCACAGAAGTCCTCCAGATGTACTTCAGTGAAGTAATGTGCACTTAAGATCTGTTATCGCTGGTATTTCTCACCCCAGAGACTGCACGCGATATACCCAGAATACCCGGATACATGCTGGCACGGCTGCGGGGCGAAGGGGGATCTGGGACACCTATGGTGGCACTGCCCGGTCATTCAAATTTCTTGGCTAGAGATTAGGTCCAAAATTAAGGACATATGTGGAATCCTTCTCCCCATGGACCCATTATTGATGCTATTAGGTGACTCTCCAGATGACGGGTCGTACCCCCGCTCTGACCCTACTGCCCGCTTGATCACCCAATTACTAATGGCGACCCACCTTACCCGAGCGTGCTTTTGGAAGGAAATAGATGGGCCGTACATAGCATTCTGGTGGGTTAAAGTATGGGAACTCTTGGGTATGGATAAATTAACGGTTGCAATAGAAGGTCAGACTTCTAAATTCACAAACATATGAGGCTCATTCCTAAACCACATAGCAGAAAAAGAGCTTATGTTCTTTCAGCCGAGAATGTTTAAGTATCTCTGTCAATCCTGGCACGCTTGTGGAACAAGGAAAGTGCCCACTAAATTAACATCTGGTAATGAAAGAGTCAGCCCCCTATGGGACCTTCTTAAGAACTGGTTGAAACTTTGGTTAGATTTTTTTTTTTTTTAAAGGTTTTGTTCCTCCCTGCGTTCTTCAATTTGGATAATAAATAGCGATTCAGCAATCCATCCTACCCCCAGAGGATACCTGCAAACTTTATAGACGTAATGAATGGCAAAGTTATTCAAATGAAATGTTGATGTTGAATTGAAATTTAATTGTTGTACCTGCGAAGAAGCTATGAAGTTGATCTCCTTATAAACAATGTATTGTAACAGACAGTGGACTGTCTTGATGTTTTATAATCTTGAGATTGACTGTGCTACCACTTGTATTGATGTCTGATGAATTTAATGTTCAAACAATATTTCAATAAAGACTACGATAAAAAAAAAAACACGGCAGGTTGGGGAGGAACCCCCCCATAAAAAAGAAAAGAAAAATTCAACCCTTTTTTCGGTCCTTTTGGTTTCGAATAAAAGGGCATTAGATCCTTTTTTTTTTCCATCCTTTCACCTATAACCCCCTGGCATGGCTGACTTCTTTCCTCTCCGATCGACCATCCCAGGTCCAACTTGGATCCTTCCTCTCCTCTGTCTCAATCTCTACCTGCGGTGTTCCCCAGGGGTCTAACCTCTCTCCCTGGCTGTTCAACCAATACCTGGCACTTCTTGTTCACTGCCTTGCCGCTCTTTGCCCTAACTTGCAGTGCTATGCGGATGACACTCAGCTCATTTTCAGGTTCCGTTCAGCCACCTCTTCTCCTTATCTCACCTCTGACTGTCTGTTATCCAGGAGTGGTGTGCCGCCAATGGTCGCTGCCTTAATGCCAGTAAGACTGAGATTCTCATCGACACACCTGGTCCCTCCTTTCCTGTCACTCTCTGGCCAGCGTTTCTATGCCCTCCGCCTGCTCCCACCTTTGAGGCTAAAACCCTCATATTCTACTCCTTACCCTACTTCTCTCCTCACATCTTTGATATCTCTAAGAAGTCACACTACCAGCTGCACCTCCTCAGAGGTATTCTTCTTTTGTTCTCCTTCCTCCCAGAAGCTCACTGTCTCCAGAGCTCTGGTTCTTTCTAGGCTGGGCTACTGCAATAGCCTCTTTCTAAATATGCCTGCCTCTACTCTCTGCGCTCTGCAACTCATCCAAAACAGGACTGCAAGACTTGTCCTTGGCCTCAAGCCCAGGGATCTTATCTCTCCAGGACTGAAATCTCTGCACTGGCTCCCAGTGCCATCGAGGATTAAGTTCAAGACCCTTTGCATTGTCCACAATGACTTCTGGGGCCTACGCCAACGGTTTATAGTCAAAAAGTCGAAAACTTAATTTCGAATAGCAAAAATGTCGAAAAAAAAATGTCGAATGTAAAAAAATCGAAAACACATACACAAAATAGGAAAAGTCATAATTTCGAAAAAAAATGTCGAAAAAAAAATCGAAACCCCAAAACACTTTTTTTTTTTTTTTACACAAATACTAACATTTTTTATGGGGGGTCCCCCCCCAACCCCCCCATCCCAAACCCCTACCCCAACCCCCCCACCCCCCATAGATATACCTTTAATTATTTTAAAAAAATCTTTAATATAATATTAAATAATTAATTAATTATTAAAAAAAACCATCCCAAACCCCTACCCCCAACCCCCCCCTCCTCCCCATCACCCCCACCCCCCATGGATATACCTTTAATTATTTTAAAAAAAAGTTTAATAAAATATTTATTATTAACACATAAAATCGAAAAAAATCGAAAAAAATTCGACTTTGTTGTTTTTCGACATTTTTATTTTCGAATAAATATTTTCGACATTTTGACTTTCGAAAATATTGTATTCGAAAATATGACTGGGCACCTACGCCAACAATACCTTCAACTCTCTCTTCCTAAATATCTTCCTTCTCGAGCTCTTCGTTCATCTGCCTCCAACTCCTTCAGGATCAGTCGATTCTCCAAGCAACGAGTTGGTGGTAGATCTTTCTTCGGCTGGGGCCTCCACCTGGAACAGACTTCCTGCCTTTATGAAAATTGAGGAGAACCATCTCTGGTTCCGGAAGAACCTCAAGACCTTACTCTTTGCTTCTGCCTTATCTCCTCCTCTCCCCTGCTGAACTCCTGGCTGAAACTGAAACTGTCCCTACCAGCACTTGACACCTGATACCTGCACTAACCCCTGCACCTGCCACCAGCTGGCCGCACTTCTTTATATTTCTTATTTATTGTTTTTATTTATTTTCTGTTTATCCTAAGAACTGCACTTCCCCTCGCCCTTTTCCCCTCGCACTCTTCCCTCGCCCTCCGCACTTGCGTGATCTAAATGTCACCTGGCCTAGTAAGATCGGTGTCTCTGTCCTCCCTCTGTTCCCCTCCCTTGCCTCGTCGCACCTTGAAACACTTGCATATAGGCTGGTTATAAAAGCAATATCATATCATATGATATGAAGTATGAAGACTAAATTAAAACCGCTGGCGAGGCCTTTTGGCGACCGGCGCTATACTAAGAATCCATAGATAGATAGCTATGTGTGTCCGTTTCCTCTTGAATATTCTAGGAGGATATAATGTACTAGTTACACTCCAGTTCTAGAAAATGTGTATTAGGGTTTGGATTTTGGAAACCTGTAGGTAGAACACATGAAGCCCAGTGGAGTGGGTGGATTTTTCAGAAAATACATAGGTCAACTTTGACTGCAGAGCTTTACTTGCTGTCATCACCTACCCTGGGTGGCTGACGGACAGCAGCAGTGACCTATCAGAGTACATTATTTTGCAGGTTTATTCCGTCAGGGCTTGTTTCAGTGCAGAAGTGAACAGAAGGCCCAGGTAAAAGTTGTTCTGGAAAGAGGTCCCACACCTATATTCTTGCACAAGGCATTGTTTTATTTCTAAATTTCATGGGAGGCACCTCATTTAGATATGGTAGAGAGAAGCCCCTTACATACAACTATTGGTGCCGATATGCAATGTTTGCATGGCTCATTGATTCATGAGGAAAGTCCTTGAAGAGGTGGAGTGTTTCTGCATCAGGGATAGCATAGCCCCTGGTGTGCTTTAGACAGAAATGGTCAGCGAGTGGACAGGCTTAACATTACAGAAATTACCAATGAGGGGTTGGGGTAGAAACAAACTGGTCTCTTGAACTGCCCTTTGAATAGTTTAACCAAACCCTGCTGTGCTAATGACAGGCTATTTATGGTGTCAATAGGGTGAACTGCCCCTCGAGTTGGGTACGTATACCATGGAGGGTTTAAGAATGCCAGTAGTAGCATTGCTTTATATGCCTTTGGGTTCCGTTTAGTTATGCCTCCCCATAGACACACACTACAGTCTACAGGACAAATAAATGCCAAAGCCCCGACCCATGGGACGATAATGGGAAATTAAAAGAAGGGTATGCTGAGGAATGAAATTGCTGAGGTCAAAGATTGAGGACATTAAACAAAGACAATTCACTTTTACCAACGACTGCTGGAGTGGACCAGCTGCTGTGGTGGGGGCGTGGGGGTGTTGGAGAAAAACTTGAGCCGCAGGAGCTGTGTGTACTTAGTCTGAATGCACAGGTACTCTTCTTAAGCTTTGTAAAATCACCCAAGAGTCTTCAAAAACGACAAGCTGTTACCTGATTTTCAAAGTGTACTGGAACTCTAAGCCGTTGCTTCAGATGTAATGGTGGACTCTTTGACGGACATTATTGATACTTTTACTATCAGATTTAGTAACTTATTCATGATTATTTGTGGGGACTTGAACATTTCTTGTATTGATAAAAATGGAACGTTCACTAATGATGCTGCTAGCTTGGTGAACAAGGGACACAAGAGATTGGAAACAAGAGATTACATGGTGTAATGCAATGAACACTAGGTATTTTACATGCGTAATGCCCAAACAGCTGGTGTCATTCCAAGTAAGCCAACTTGGTCCAATGGGAATCACTCAAGAGTTTTGGATTATTTTTTTGTTTCAAGGAATGGGGTAGATACCATAAAAACCTTTGAGGTGACATCCATGGCCAAAGTGAGCATGCATTACTGGAAATGACTTGGGCTACCAGTTTTAAACAAAAAAATATAACCTGGTGGCCAAATGTGG
The DNA here is from genome assembly GCF_040938575.1 of Ambystoma mexicanum. NCBI lineage: Eukaryota > Metazoa > Chordata > Amphibia > Caudata > Ambystomatidae > Ambystoma > Ambystoma mexicanum. The sequence continues at coordinate 487,021,242 of NC_090922.1, read as the reverse complement.
ACATCTCTCAGGGAAGGAATTGCCTATGTATGAAACCGCAGGAGGTCGCGAATCTCCTGACAAAATGTATTAGGGAATTACAAAGTAACCCAAGGGAGATAAATTATTCTCCACTCCTCTGGGATTTTAGGGTAAGTGACAAGAGAGGAACTAGATTGTATTTCTTGCCCAAACACTTTTATGACAAGCTGATAGTCCTAGAAAAAAGGCAGTTGTAGAAGGACCTTTGGATGATCCAACTTTCCAAGAGTAATGAGAGACCTGAACGGCTTAGAAAGAGGAAGCAAAAGTATAAGAACTGGCTGTCACTTCACAATGCTCAAATGTTACAGTCTGGCTCTTAGACGATGTTAAAAGCCATCAGGGACAAAGACTGGCGAAAAAACATGGCAGCTGATTAATAACCAGATCTCTACTCAGGTGGCCGTCTTAACAAATGTCACTGAGGAGGATTGGGTTTCATTTTATGTTAATGTTAAAGATCATTTGTACCATGTACTATCACCACCGAGGTGGTCCCCAGATCTGAAAGGTAAGGGGGGGGTTAGTAGGATAAATCTGGAAAAGGTGGGGCTAGGGTTGTGATGTCCTGTTGACAGCTTCAGTTTGGTTTGCACCGTTAGCTGAGCTTGGGTGCGATTAACGGTGCAGTAGATTCCTTTGTGCTGTTGTGCAGGAGTATGTGAGGTTTGTTTGTCGTTGCAGTGTGGTGAAGTGCATGCGGATTGCTATGCAGAGAGGTGGTTGTTTTTGTTTTGCATTTGAAGAGTGTATGTCGAGCTTCAGGTTTTTAGGGTTGGGTTAGTCTGGGTTATTCTTTGTTGCTTTGGACTTCTGTACTCATAAGGGTTCATTGCCTCTGTCCATGCTGTATGTCGGGTGATTTGTAAGGGTTTGTTCGCCATGTATTGCACGTGGTGGTGGGTTTCCTCTGCAATTGTCTAGTGGTTTATGGGCATGAGGTTGTGCAGGACGCCCACCGCTGCCGGATTGGAGATGGCTAAGGGGTTGGGGATTTGGTTGTATCCCTGGGTTTCTTCTGCGTGATCCCCACCCTCCGAGGACTGGGTGCACTAGGCCTCCTGGGTGGTACCCGCCATTAGTTAATGCTCCCCCGCCTGCAGCTGGTGTTCCTATTATGGGTTAGTGACTAGAATGGGGTATTGAAGGAGTGGTTCTTTTTGGGCTCTCTCCCCGGCTTGTCCCTTCCATGTATGCTCTTTACGTTGTGCTCTGTTTCCATTGGAGTCTTTGTTTTTTCTAGTTGTTCACTTCTGATTCTGAGGTGAAGAGCCACATTTTAAGTAGTTTTCTGAATTTTAGGTGATCCTTTGTAATGTGCATGTCTTTTGGGGGCAGTTCCATGTTTTTGCTGCTGGGTGGGTGAAATACGACAACCCAAGATCTCTTTTTTTGTATGACTTTGGTTCTAGGCAAGTGTTGTTGCTTGATCTGAGTGGTATTGCCGGTCGGTAGATGGTTATTTTCTTTTGTAGGAATTTTACTTGTTGGCCGTGTGTTTATCCATTCATAGAGTTCTTGTAGACAGTCATCCATCACTGTGTTTTCTTCTTGTTTCTCTTATTTTGGAGGATGATTTGTGTTTCGTCTGCATAGTTTTAACATGTAAATCTGTGTTCTTTAATGAGCTTGATTAGTGGAGTCAGGTAGATATTGAAGAGCAGTGGGGATAGGGATGATCATTGTGGTACTGCACAGTTGGTGTCTCTTGGAGTGGATTTGAATGGTTTCCTTTCTGTCTGTTAGGAACAATTTAATCCAGAGTAGGGCCAGGTCTGTGATTCCTATTTCTTCTAGTCTCTTGATGAGAATGTCTTGGCTGACTGTGTCAAACGTGCAGAGAGGTCCAGAAGTGTCAAAGATGAACTTGTGTTGGAGTCTGCATTTGCTTTAGATCATCCCATATTGAGAGGCGTGCCATCTCAGTTCCTCTCTTAGGTCTAAACTCGACTTGTGCCTGGTCCAGCAGTTAGTGTTTTTCTATATGTTCCTGTGTTAGTCCATAGAGGTAGGTTTCAAGTAGTTTTGCTGGGTACGGGATGTTAGAGATAGGTCTGCAGTTGAAGAGATCTTCCACGTTGCCTGCCGTGTTCTTGAGAAGTGGTTTGATGTGCACCGGTTTGAAAGATCGCCTCACTTTCTCTGGTGCGAGTGATTGGTTGAAGAGGTTTCTATAACATTCCAAGGGTGTTCCCTGTGTGAGGATTGATATGTCTGTACATGGGGGAGCCTGCTTTTTTTCTATTTCCTACCAGCTTGACGAAAGTCTCTACTGATTTTTGGGGGAAGCCTTGGAGTTTGTTCTGCGGATCCCAGGTTGCAGGGGTGGATTGTGCATTTTGGGTGCCTGGTTTGCTTTGTATGATTTGGTGGATGACACTGATTTTGTTTTTGAAGTGGTCTGCATGGTCGTTGCATAGTTTCACTGAGAGCACTGGGGTGGTGTTGCAGCCAATGGGGGTTCCTCATTTTGTTTATTATTTTGGGTGTTTGTGGCTTTGGTGATTCAGATGTCGTAGTATTTCTTTTTTGCCTTTTGGATTTCCTTTTTGTATGACCAGATTTGTCATTGAAATTGTGATTTTTCTGCCCAGTTGTTTTTTTTACACCATTCTAGTTCCAGCTTAATATTTTTTCTTTTCACGGCAATGAGGAGGGGAGTAAACCATTTTGCCACTGTTCTCCTGTGTGACGGGATGAAGGGTTTTTCCTTGGAGATATTGGCGATTGTTTTGGTGATCCATTTATGATGTTTTTCTGTCTGGCTATCAAGGTCGATTTAGTCCAGGTTCGTGGTTGATGGTTTTAGATGTTGGAGTTGTTCTACTAAGTTATTGGGCCTCATTACGAGTATGCCGGTAAAACCGTGTTCATTACCGGCATGGCGGAATGAGCGGGTCCGTGCACGTATGAACCCGCTAATAGCGGGTCATTACGAGTGCGCGAGCACGCGCGTTCCCCCATGCCGGTAGTGGCAACACCGCCATGCCGGTAAAGGGCCTCCAAGCCCCCTATACCGGCATCGCGGGGCCCGCCCATTGCGCTACCGCCTCATACTAACCCGTAAATACCGGCACGGTAATACCACCATGGTATTACTGTGTTCGCAAAAAACAGACCCGGAAATTACGTCATCGCGCAGGAACGGGAAATGGGCCGGCGGCCATCTTTAAAAACACAATCCATTGCCATCCTCCATTACTACCACTACACCCGTGTTGTTGAGTGCCAAAACAGAACCAGGATGTCAAAGGCCACCGGAAAAAGCAAACAAAGCAAACAAAGGAAGAGGAAGCAGCGCTTCTCAGATGCAGAATTGACAATGCTAGCGGACACCCTACAACAGCATGCTGACATTATCCGAAGCACGGACCTGAAGCATGCGGCCCAAACGCATAAAAAACAGGTGTGGCAGGAGGTTGCGCAGAGGGTAACAGCAGTGGGGGTTACCCCAAGGAGTGTCCGGGATTGCAGAAAGCGCTGGGACGACCTCCGCCTCCGTGTGCGGAAGATCCTGGCGGAGAACCGGAGGGCCGCAATGGCGACAGGCGGTGGCACACACTCCCCTGTTAAGCTCACCACATGGGAGGAGATTGCAAGTGGATTCATCGATCCAGAATCCATCGAGGGGATTGGAGAGCAGGAGTACGGGGCAGCTACTACAACAGAGGAAGGTGAGTGAACCATCACATCCACCTATAACAAAACATGATGTGACACAAGTGAGGTGGGAGTCAGAATAGGCAAGGCAATTCCCATACCCAAGGCAACATCAACTCACCAACAGAATATTGATTGCCACCCCCTGCACCACATGCATGCTGCGTGAAATCTGTAAACCCATCCATGCCCATGTCCCCCCCACACCTAGACAATCCATTGCCACCAGCCATGCAATCATTGCCAACATGTCCCCTCAGTACACCAAATGCCACACAACAGAAATGAAATCATGCCTGAATGTATCAAGATATAACACTGCCACAAATCACAGCTGCCATTTGGCAATCTCACTGATGACCTGCATCTCTTCTATCCCCCAGGCACCGATGAGTTAGGTGGAACCCAGGACAGGGGGCCAGGCACATCCAGTGTAAGCAAGGGGACCAGGGACACCGCAACCCCCTCCTCCAAAAAATGTCCTCTGACCACTCCCAGTGTGCCACGCAAGGCATCATCTTTGCAGGGGGCACCTGCTGCGACAGTGCGAGCTGTACCGCCGGCCACCACGGACGTCCTGTCCACAGAGGTGGTTGAAGAGGCCGAAGAATTTTCGGGATCGCCCAGCCCAACACCCATTGGCCCCCCCTCACCCCCTGCGGAGACAGAGAGCCTGGATGACCCATGTCTCCATGACTCCGACCTAGGGGACTCGGACATCGGCATATTTGAGGACGACAGTGCCCAGGACGAGGGCCCCACGCAGGTGCCTGCCACCACCCAGCCCTCCGCTACCCAGCCCTCCGCCACCCAGCCCTCCGCCACCCAGCCCTCCACCACCCAGCCCTCCACCGGTACACCTGCAACGGAAACCCCCTTTGAGGTCCGTCTGGGAAGGGTGGAGGCCCGTCAAGACGAGATGCTGCAGATAATGCGGCAACAGGTCCTTGCCGGTAATGAGGCCATGAAGGCCATAGCCACGGCTATTGCCGCAAATACAGCAGCCGTGGAGGCGTCCACGTCTGCATTCAGGCAATGCATGGGGTCACTGACCGAGGCCCTACTAGCCAACATCAGGCAAGTGCAGCAGCCACACCATGGGTCTGACAGAGGATTGACAATTGACACCTCGACCACGTCAACACCTTCCACCTCTGTCCAATCAAGCCCCGTGCGCTTAACGCGCAGGAGTGCACGGTGCATGGCCATGGCACCCCCAGACCCGAAAGTCGCCAAAAAGTGACTTTTTGAAAAATGGAAGAAATGTGAGGAGTAGGATTGTTGAAGGCAACACTGTTTGTTGCACACATGGGGACATCTGGGATCTGTGAGGTGGGTGAGGGAGTTTGTTGGGCTGTTCACTGGGGTCTGTGGGGTGGGTGAGGGAGTTTGTTGGGCTGTTCACTGGGGTCTGTGGGGTGGGTGAGGGAGTTTGTTGGGCTGTTCACTGGGGTCTGTGGGGTGGGTGAGGGAGTTTGTTGGGCTGTTCACTGGGGTCTGTGGGGTGGGTGAGGGAGTTTGTTGGGCTGTTCACTGGGGTCTGTGGGGTGGGTGAGGGAGTTTGTTGGGGGATCGTGGGAGGGGGGAGTGGGCACAGTTTTGCACTTTCATATAATACACAAGTTTTCTGGAGAACAATCCATGGCTGGACATTGTCATTTTTGGTGTGCATCCATTTAATGTGTTACGGTGTTCAGTCTCAAAATTACAACATTCCCTTTGTGCATTTTCACATTGGCCCAGTGTCTGACTGACAAATGTTATTCATGGTCCCTGTGTCTTAAAAGTATTCGTCAATTAGTGCTTGGCGTACAGCATGGCCGTCCCGTGCATCACGTACTGGCAGGGGGGCTCCTTCGCCTCCGTCTCCATCCCCTTCATCCTCACCCGGACCATGCATGTCAATGTCAGGTGGCAGTGGTACATTCCTTCGGACGCACATGTTGTGCAGTATGACACAGGCCATGGTGATCTTTGCCACCTTCTCAGGCCTATATAGGAGTGCCCCACCAGACCTGCTTAGGCAGCGGAACCGCGCCTTCAACAGGCCAAAGGTCTGCTCAATCACGACACGGGTGCGGGTGTGCACACGATTGTACTCCTCTTCATGGCTGTTCTGCGGGTTCCGCACAGGGGTAAGTAGCCACGGCCTCAAGGGATATCCTCCATCACCTGCAAGCAGATACATATAGGTGTGTGTCACTCTGAACTGACACCTTCAGGGAGCACGGTCATGGCAGCAGCTATTAGGTGTGAGCATGTACATGTCCCTGTACGTGTACCAAATAGTCACCTATATGGGATGTATACTGGAAAGAGGTGCGGTACACTGGATGGGGTTGAATAGATGATGCAGGGTGTAAGCATGCATGCTGAGGCAGATGTGCTGTGGCAGTGAGACAATGTTTAGCCTCCAATTCATGCTATTCATTCTTCACTGTGCATGGTCACACTGGCCGCGTTGGCACAGTTGCCATCCTATTCAGTCATGCATTGCTTGCCATCACCATGGTGCCCCGGTTGTGCCTCTTACTTGTTGTCATCCATTTGCATTATTTGTGATATGTGGCCCAGTGATGTGTCATTTTCCGTTTGGCTGTGTCAGGTGAGGAGTGTTTAGCTCTGCATTCATTCTCCACTCACTGGCTATTGCCACCCAGGTGTACTTTTAACCCCCCCTTTCCCACCCTGGTAAACTATCCCCCCCCTTTCCCACCCAGGTGTACTATCCCCCCCTTCTGCATCCGCACACATGAGTACCCCACAGCATGGCCATGGGCCTGTTGTGCAACTCACCGAGCAGCCAGGCACGTGGTCCAGCATGTCGCTCCATGTGACGGGGTAGCGTGGAGTTGCGCAGTACCATGGCATCATGTGTGGAACCAGGAAATCTGGCGCAGCAATGGGTGATGATTTTGCTGGAGTCACATACCATTTGCACATTGATGGAGTGGTATTGCTTGCGATTGCGGTACACCGCCTCTATGGCATGGGGGACTACCAATTCCACATGGGTGCAGTCGATGGCACCAAAATAATTGGGCATGCCGGCCAGTGCATGGAAGCCTACTTTGGTTTCGGCTATCTCCTGGCCAGTCCGTAGTAGGGATATGTGGGTGCTTGCGTGCGTCAGGAGGGCATCGAGCACTTGGTTCAGCATGCGTGAGAATAGTGGTTGTGAAATGCCATGCAGCTGGCCCACTGTGTGTTAGTAGGTGCCTGTGGCCAGGAAGTGTAGCACAGACACCACCTTCAGTAGTGGGGGGATGGCAGTGCGTATTTGTATGTGGCTGGCAATGTCGTTGTGTATCATGTCCACTATGGTGGTGACGGTGTCACGGTCCAACCGGTACAGGGTGTGGATCTGCTCAGGGGTTAGGTTGAATGGGCTGGGTCTGGTGCGAGGGATTGGTGGCTGCCTGCAAGGCGCTGGTGGCTGCGCTGGTGGTAATTGCTGGGCCTGTCTCACCCTCCTTCTCCTCCTGCGTCTCCTCTGTGCTGCCTGTTCTTGCTGCTGTAGTTGTTGTTGCTGTAGTTGTAGCAGTATAGGCATGTCCTCCTGCGCCATGATTGCAAATGCTAGTGGTAGCATTTTGGTGTAGGAAGGGGTGTGGTGTGTAGGTGTGCTCCTTTTGTACTGGGCCACTCTGCATTGCCTACACCTGTGGGGGGGTTGTGGTGTGTGGGTGTGCTCAGTTCATACTGGCACAGCCTCCTTTGACGCCACCTGTGGGGATTGTGTGCACCTGTGGCAGCTGCCTTGTATCTTGGTTGCTGTTTCGGGTGGTTCGCGATGCCTGTTTTTCCAGCATCATGCAGCACGTTATTACCGTGTTCGCGATGCCGGTATTTGCATGTTTGCGTGGGTTGTGATTGCCCCCTATTACCGGCATGCCGGTATTTACTACCTGAGGAGGCGCGTGTACGCGCCTATGCCGCTATTAGCGGCACCGGAAATAACGGTGCCGTTAATACCGGGTTTGTGGGTCAGAATGCTACGGAACGTTAAATGATGCCGGTATTTAGATACCGGCATCATTTTTCCCTTACCGGCATAACTCGTAATGAGGCCCATTATCTTTTATCGTTTCTTCTCATGAAATTCAGACATTTATTGAGTTGTTTGGCTGCTTTGTCAGGTAGCCTGATCACAAATAGAATGATGAGGTGGTCGCTCCAGAGTACCTGTATTGGTGGTGCCGTAGTGATAAGGTTTCTGTAACAGAAGATTGTGTATAGTGTGCGTACCTCTGCATGTGTTGCTCCTTTAACTAGCTGATGTAAGCTCATTGTCTTGAGTTGCATGACTAGAAAATTTGGCGAGTTTGCATTTTCTTCTTAAAACCAGATGTTAATCCCTGAGGATTATCTGGTGTTCGTGTTCGATGGCCAAGTTGGTGATCACTTCTGTGAAGCTGTCCACAAATGCTGCGTTGTATGTTGGTGATCTTTAAAACACAACAAATTTGAGATTTGTTACAAGGTCCATTGTCAGGTGAAGGATTAGGTATTCACAGTTTATTATGTGTAGTGGTCCATCTATTTTTATTTTCGGATGCTCTTTGTACGCCATTGCAAGTCCTCCACCTCTTTTGTCTTTCCTGTTTATCTGTGAGCACTTGCATTTGTCAGGGAGGCAGCTTTGTAGTGTGATTTTGTAGTTGTCGTCTAGCCAGGTTTCTGTAATGAATAGGATGTCGATACCTCAGTCTGTGCATAGGCCGTATATCTCTGTGGCATGTTTGGACATCGATTTTGCGTTGATTAGTTTGCAGCAGATCATTTCGATGCAGTTTATTTTAGTTTTTAATATTGGCTTTGAGTCGCGGTTGTTATGTCGGTATGCTTCATGTTGCTCTCCGGATGTGGTGGGTGTTCACTGTGAATTGTTTCTTCGTTGAATTGGTCTGTTAGATTAAATATTGGGTTGCTGATTACTTCCACTTCCACTTCTATATTTTGTTGTAATTTGTGGAGGTGTCCCTTTTTTTTGTAATATGTGTGGTGGGGGCGTTGTTTCGTTCATTTCTCTTCTTGGTGTGCCTCTTCTTTTTCTGTGTGGCTCCAGTGTGTTTTCAGTGTGTCTAGCGAGGTTCCGTGTATTGGGATGTTCTGGAACATGGTTAGTTGCGAGGTAAGGCGCTAGATATAGGGACTTTTCTCATGATGTCCTTTTTGTTGCCGTTCGTGGCAGTATCTATTGGAAGGTGGTGTGGTTGCATCTGGTTTGCTCTTTTTTTCCATTTTTCTTTGGCGACATCCTGTTCTGTGGCGTGGCATGTTGTGGTCCTAAGTGGTAGGTTGGTTTGACGGTTTGAGGGTTCCTAGGGATGGAACAGTGCGGGAGGATCACCTGCATAAGGAGTCTTCGGGGAGTGGGACAATGGAGGGTGAAAAATGGTATCTCCTTCCCTGTAACACGTTTACTCCATCCTACCAGGTACGATATTTAAGAACTCTACTCCCACCCACTGACACCAAAAACACTTTCTCAAAGACAGCCTGCTATGAGAGAAAACAGACTTAAACCTGAGCAGGATACTGGACGTGTCCCCATACTATGGTCTGCCAAGAGCAGGTAATTGCTGACTATCACACACACCTGACTTACATTAAGCTTCCCCACACTAATAAAAGGCGGAGCACGAGAGCACACTCAGAGCGAGGCAAAGCACACAAGGAAAATCAGTTTCGAGACGGCAGCTGAACGAGAGAGGAAAGATGTAAAAACAGAAGGGGATCTCAAGGAGGGAAGTTCCCTTGAGCTTTTCGATAAGGAACTATTAATTTCTAGGAACCTCTAGAATAGAAAGCCTAATACCAGGAAACAAAGGTGGAAGAATCATGCATTGTGTGTTGGAGATACCCGGGGCCCTCCTGCCTCAACAACCAAGGCGGGGAGAATCACCAACCGCTGTGGTACCGTCCTTGGCTCCAAGAACAAAGCAGCGTCAGTGAAATCAACACAGCCGTTGAGTTGGAGAGACGGATACAAGACTGGTCTGTGTGGAAGTGTTACGCTCACCTGATATTCACGGGGTCGCCACACGATACTGGATGGGAGGCTGTGCACTGTCCTGTACCCCTTTCTGCTTGTTTATATGTTGGCTGGTGGACAGGTCCTATGACAGGAAAATGGGGGTTTAGATACGGAGCCTATGATGAGGGTTCAGACCTCCCCACTGACCAAGTCCCTTCCCCTTTGGTTATGTCTCACCTTATTTTCTTATGCGTTAAGCTCTCCGTCCTGCGTCTCAGTGCAGGTACGCAAGTTAGTTGTGGGCGTTCTGAGGGCCTAGTTGCTTCACTGGTCCTGTGCCCTTGTGTCAGGCCCAGTCCGGCTGTGACACCGACTTGTTTAATGTGCTCAGGTGAGTCTTACAGACTTTGTTCCCTCTCCTGTCTTCTTTTGTTCCCTGTGCTTTTTGGTTTCCCTTTTGCTACTAATGTCTCTTAATGTCTCTTTCCGTCTTCCACAGGGAGTGTTGCTGTTGCGAAGCCGCAGCGCCGGATGGTTAAGGTAAGTAGTTTAGCGCTAAGCGTAGCGCTACACAACGTGAGCCAGATGATAACCTGTATTCGTTTCTCTCCTTCACAATGGAGGCAGCGCGCAGATGTTCCGGAATGCAGTCCGTTCAGTGACCGGGTATGCAGGTAAATGATTAATGGTGTTTTGCTTGTTTCTCCGTCACCCTTGCAGATTAGCGTAGCGCGAGGTTAGAACCTGCTCTTAATGCTGTCCTTTACTTTGCAGTTTGCGGAGCACTCCGGAGATGGCGAGGCCACTGAGCGCGGATGGGTGCAGGAGCTGTTACTCACAGGTAAGTGTCCCTTTGTAATGCTGTTCTTATTCTTGCAGGTTGCGGAGTGCTCGGGAGATGGTGAGGCCACTGAGCGCGGACGAGTGCAGGAGCTGTTACTCACAGGTAAGTGTCCCTTTGTAATGCTGTTCTTATTCTTGCAGGTTGCGGAGCACTCCGGAGATGGCGAGGCCACTGAGCGCGGATGGGTGCAGGAGCTGTTACTCACAGGTAAGTGTCCCTTTGTAATGCTGTTCTTATTCTTGCAGGTTGCGGAGTGCTCGGGAGATGGTGAGGCCACTGAGTGCGGACGAGTGCAGGAGCTGTTACTCACAGGTAAGTGTCCCTTTGTAATGCTGTTCTTATTCTTGCAGGTTGCGGAGTGCTCCGGAGATGGTGAGGCCACTGAGCGCAGATGGATGTTGGAGCTGCTACTCACAGGTAAGCATTTCTAGTAATGCTGTTCTTATTCTTGCAGGTTGCCGGTAGAATCCAGGTTGATGCTGCAGATTCAAGCCGACGGGAGAAGCAGAGGAGCTGGGGCTGGACACGGTGAGCGTTAGCTGCAGGAGTGCAGAATAACACGAACGTGAAGTCCAGTTCGGGCGTGGCTTATATAGCCAACCACACCTGAAGATTCAACCACACCCAAAACACTAGTCAGCATGCTTCTGTTCATGGAACTGAGCTGCAGGAAGGACCTCCATGTTGGATTAAGGCCCAAAGTGGGCTTGCCTTATTCTTGATAATGAGCTTGGCACCAAAGGCGCCAGGACTGTCTCCATGTTTGCTGATGCTGGGTTTTTAAGACCCTTGGAGTCGCTCTGTGGGGCTGTTGCCTCACTGCTGCCAGGGGGCTTTTGCAACTGAGGGGGTCAGGGATAGGGGTCATTACAGCACTCCCCCCCCCAAAGCCCCTCTCACGGTATCCCTTCCAACTGGCCCAGGTTCGGTTGGATGGCTCGCTAGGCTCGCATGTCCTGTCCTGAGGGCCTTACCCTTTCCAGTCCACTAAATAATATAACTTGGACTTGGTGATTTTTGAGTCTAGGATGTCTTTAACTTCAAATTCAGGCTCTCCATTAACCAATACCGGCTTTGGTGGTGTCTTAATCCAGGTTCCCGGTGGAATGGGCTTCCTTTCCACTCCCAACTTAAGTTTCACTTCCTTTGTCTCGTCTTTAAATCTCTTCATAATCTCGCCCCTCCTTACCTCTTCTCTCCCCTCATGCTACACCCCCTCTAGCTCCCTTCATTCTGCTAATCTCTTCTCACTTTCTGCCCCCCACCACCATGTGCCTCTTCGCGTTTCTGCTCCTTTCAGCTCCTTGCCCCCTTACACTGGAATTCCCTACCTCTCTATCCGCTCTTCCCCCACCTATTCTTCCTTCGGCTCTTCATTGAACGAACAACTTCTTCACTCCCCTCCCTGATACCTTCCCCTCTTTCCATTCCCTCCTTCCCTTTATTACCTCTCCCTGTCCTCATCTTCATCTTTCCCGTCTCTCTTATGATCGCCTCTCTTATCGCTCACTTCACTCATTTTTTCTCTCCTTCTCTTTTCTCCTTACCTCCCCTACCCCCTCTCCTTGCAAATTGTTCTAAATGCCGATTTTAAGATTCGATTCATGTATACTGTTTTGCTTCTACTGTTCCATGTTTGATGTGTTTCTTGTTAACTGTAAAGCGCCTTGGATGAAGACGCTATATAAAATAATAATAATAAATAAAAATAAATAAGAAGTGAGACGTGGAACACAGGATGGATCAGCATGTTTGGTGGTAAAGCTAGTTTTACTGCCACAGGGTTTATGATGGCCTTGATGGTATAAGGTCCGAGATCCTCTTATGGGCACGTGTTGAGACGATAACCAGACTTAATCTCCAACTTGGTAGGTTGGCGCTCTTCGTCGGTGTTGGTCAGCAAACTTTTCCTGTCTTTCTTTGGCTCGAGTTAAGTGCTCTGCCGCCTTCTGGAAAGTCTGAGTGATAGTTGTATGTAAAGTTTTTACTGCTGGCATTTCCAAAGTTGTAGGGACATGCAACTCCGAAGTACATGGATTTCTTCCATACATGGTATAGATCGGACTCTGTCCTGTAATGGAGTGTAACAAATTGTTGTAGGCATATTCGGCTATCCACAGCACATCCTTCCAACCTTTTTCAACCTGATGTAACATGCACCTTAGGTATAGCTCTAATGTCTGATTCGTGCCCTCTGTTTGACCATCAGTTTGTGGATGGTGACTGGTGGATAGACGGATATCAATTTGGGCCATTGCACAACTCTTCCTCCAGAAAGTAGACACAAACTGACTGCCTCGGTCTGAAATCAGGACAGAGGGAAATCCGTGCAGTCGCACGATTTGTTCCAAGAATACCTTCGCCAGGCTGGATGCATTTGGTAGACCCTTAAGTGGTATGAAATGGGCCATTTTTGAAAAGAGGTCCACTACCATTAAAATAGTGTTGAATCCTTGGCAGGGAGGTAGGTCGGTGATGAAATCGAGGGAGAGTGTGTACCAGGGTGCAGGTGGAACCTCCAAGGGCTGAAGAAGGCCCGAGGTCTTTGCTTCAGGGATTTATTCTGTGCACAAATATCACATGACACAACTGTATGATGTCCTTTCGTCAGGTTGGCCACCAATAACATCTCTTCACCTTGGCTAAGGTGTTGGCAATCAGAGAGTCGTGATAACCTGAGATGACTTGTAATGCATTATTTGGTAGGTATAAACGTCCCCTAAAATACGGGAGTTGATCCTTGATTGTGCGATGTTCACCTTGAGCGGACCAATCCTGTAATGCCTCAGTGTTCATTAGGAGCTGAATTTCCTTATGAAGTTCGTCCAGAGACAATGTGGCGGTCAGATCAAGCAGTCTGTCACCCAGAATGATGCCCACAGGATCTGGGGTTGAGTAAGCATTTTCATGAACTCCCATGCGAGATAAGGCATCTGCCTTACCATTCTGAACTCTGTGTTGATAGTTGATTATGTAATCGTAATCCGCAAAAAATAAAGCCCACCTGATTTGGCGAGATGATTAAGCTTTTGCTGACTTGAGGTATTGAAGGTTCCGAAGGTCGGTGATTACAGTAATGGTATGTCTGGCGCCCAAGAGGTAATGTCGCCAAGCCTTAAAGGCTGCCTTAATCGCTAGGAGTTCTTTGTCTGTTATTGTGTAATTAAGTTCAGGTGTGGAAAACGTATGCGATGAAAAGGCCACAGGATGCAATTGGCCGGTTCCGGGATCTCTTTGGGAAAGAACTACCCCCATTGCCATGCTAGAGGCGTCTGTTTCTACTATATACGGGAGGTCTGGGCGAGGGTGTCGTAAAACTGGGGCTGAGGTAAACCTCCTCTTAAGTTCTTGAAAGGCCTTTTCAGCCTCTTCAGTTCATTGGAAATGCTTGTTTTTCTTTCGTAACAAAGAAGTGATCGGGTGTACAATCTGTGAGAAACCCGGAATGAAACAGCGGTAAAAGTTTGCAAACCCGAGCATACTCTGGGCACCTTTCACTGAAGACGGGGACGGCCAATTAAGAATGGCATCTACCTTGTGCATATCCATCCGGAAGCCTCTGGGAGTCAGGATGAAACCCAAGAACTCGACTTCAGTGACATGGAAGGAGTATTTCTCAAGTTTGTTGTATAGCTGGTGCCGACAGAGTTTTGCAACGACGGAGCATACGTGCCCAACATGATCTTGTTTGGAAGAGGACTACACCAAGATGTCGTCAATATACACTAGGGCACATACGTCGATGTTAGGGAGAATTCTCATTTATGGCTAATTTCCCTCACCTAGTGAGTCCCCCAGCCACTTTGCTGAACTTCTGGAGTTTATTTTTTTTCCACTTGGTAAGAGTGTGAGCTTTTCCCCCACTCTTACCTATGTTTTGCCATGTGTATTTCTCTGTTCTTGTGATTGTGGACTCTGAAGTACACCACTTCAGTAGCCCCCATCTTTTTGTGTGTCACACGGGGCCTTCAGTGCTGTGGCACAGGGTTGTCTTTGAGACTTCCCCCGACTCCATTTCTGAGGCTGACTACAGTCCCCCCCATAAAAGGGTAAAGTTGCCATTAACTTTACTTAGTCAATCTACCACAGATCCAGTACACCCCATCTTCCATGGAGTACTGGAAAGGGTTAATCGTATCCCTTTTTATCTGTACCTCGTAGAGCATTGTTTAACTCTTTTAACATTTAGACTTGGCTGGTGGCAGTGGTATCTACCCTAACTTTTCTACTGCGATTATATTAGATAAACGTGGTATTGTTCTTGGCTATTATATTAGCCTCGAACAAAAACCTGCTTGACCAAATCGTCTTTCTTTTGGCTCCGGTTGGGTTTATTCGCCATTTCTTTTTGTTAAAGTCCTTCTTGCGTTTTACTTTGCGCGGCAAACTAGGTTCGCCTTCTTTGCTCACCGTCTTTTGGCGGGCTTCTGCTCAGAAGCCCTCCACCAGGCACCTGGGTGTCTAGGTGGGCTGAATGTGAGGGAGGGGTGTAGTCACCCCCTGCACAAGGTATCCTAGAAAACCCAAGTCGCACTTTGCCATGACTGGCTGAGGTGGTTGTCCAGGCTGGACAACACCCCTGCTGGGTGATTGACAGCCAGGCTGTGTGAAAGGGGGTTTTGCGCATAAAAGGCAGGTACCTTGGGCTAGAAGTCAGAGAGTCGCCACTGGAACTACAAGGAACCGAAGAGAAGCAGAGAACGACGGCTGCTGCAAATACCCCGTCCCGGTGAAGCCCTGCTACAGTCCTGAGCTATCTACCCTTCAACGACTAAGAGAAGATCCAGTCCGGAGTCTTCTTCCCTTGAGCCTGGTGGGGATAACCAGCTCATCTTCCACAGCCAGAGGATCCTCTTCCTTGGTCGAAATCGCTGCACACTGCTGTAGTAGTCCGAATAGCCATTTGAAGACCCTCTCCTGTTTTTAAGGAGCGCACCTTTTATTCTTTGTCGCTACTGCAGGCTTCATCCCTGTGTGGTGCAGACCCCCTTCAGACGTCGTCCTTCACAACGAAGCTCCGGGAACCGTGGGTCTGCGAGAAACCCAACAGGAACAACTGCCAGGGCACCAGCTGCACCATTGGAATAAGGTACTGTGTTCTGCCTGAGGAAACTGGGTGAACCCCTTTTCTTCATCTCCACGGCTTGCCCTCGTTTTCCCTCCTTCTTATAACTTTTGCTTCCAAACATTGACCATATCGAAGTACTTTTGGCTACGTTGAATCGTGAAGTGTCTGACTGCGTGATCTTCGGCAACAGGCCCCCGGTGTCACTTGACCCTGGCTCCGGCCCTTTGACTTTTGAACTCCTGTCTCTGAGTGTTTCTCGATTCTGTCTGCCTAACCAAAATATTGCCTGTGATTTTTGCCTCCAACTCCCTCTGGGTATCTCAGGTGCTAAGTGTGTTTTGCCCCGGTAGCATTTCATGTCACGGATACGCGTTTATTTAGTAGACCAAACTGTCAAAAAGTGATCACAATCGTATTTGCGGTAACGTGTTTTGTTCATAACACCGGTTCATTCAAACACAGGGTACTTACCTTGAGATATACTGTACAAAGTGAATTGGTTAGTTGTAGTATATTTAACGTGTGTTTTTTTTGTTTAAGTTTAATAGAAGTGTTGTGTTTATAACGAATGGTTTAAAAATAAATGTACTATATTTTTCTACCTGAAACCTTGAGTCAGTCTTTGCTTGAGGCACAGTAATTGTGGTCACTTCGTGTAATCTCTGCTACTGCTCATATACTCTTGAGATAAGCCTGGCTGCTCCGCCACTGCTACCACTCTGACATAGCGGTGCAGGCTTGTACCAAAGGTAAAACTTGTATTGCCACCTGTGGTCTTAATTGTGTGTAGTGGTCCCTAAGGGCACTGCACAGGATTCTGCCTAACAGTCGATCAACTCTTGCAGTACATCGTTCATAAAGTACTGGAATGCGGCGGGAGCGTTACAAAGCCCAAAGGGCATCACCTGATATTCGTAAAAACCATATTTGGTACAAAAGGCGGTCTTCCATTCGTCTCCTTTCTTTACTCGTACAAGATGGTATGCTCCCCTGAGGTCCAATTTGGTGTAAATTTAGGCATCTTTGACTTGGTCCAGCAGTTCTGGGATCAGGGGTAGAGGGTAGTGGTTTTTTACTGTTATTTGATTTAGTGCGCAGTAATCGATGCACGTTCTCAAGTCTCCCTCCTTCTTGGGTACGAAGAATAAGGGTGACACGGCCGGGGATTTAGACGGGCGGATAAACCAGTTTGCCAGATATTGGTCCAGGTATGATTTCAGATGGAGGTTTTCAGGTTCCCTGAGTGCGTAAATGCGACTACATGGAATTTGCGCTCCGGGTACAAGACCGATCTGACAGTCATATGGCCTTTGAGGGGGTAAGGTATTAGCCTGCTCCTTCTGGAAAACATCTCGGAAGACTTGGTATTCGCTTGGTAGAGTACTCGTTACACCTAGAACCACTGCCTCTTTACCTTGAGCTGGCGTTAACGGATCAGACATTGGCACTTCTACTTAGTAGCAGGCATGAGCACAGTCATTGGAGGAAGTCAATTTCTTTGCACGCCAGTCGATGATAGGATTGTGAGCCACCAACCACGGCATACCCAAAATCACCCGGAACTGAGGGGCCTTAATAAGGTCGAAGACTATGGCTTCCCGATGTCCATCCTGGGACAGAAGGATTAATTCTGCTGTGCATTGAGTTACTGGACCCAGTGCTATCTCTGTGCCGTCGACTGTGGTAACCTTCTCATTTGTCGTTTTCTGACAGAGGGGAAGCCCCATCCTAGTTTCCAGACCTTGGTCTATGTAGTTACCGACGGCTCCGCTGCCTATATAAGCCTCAACGGCATGCAGCCGAGACGGTTGTTGGTGACTGATCAAAATAACAAGCCGGGCAAGGTGCGAGGTCTGTGGCTCTTCATTTTTGCTCGACAAACGGACCTCTATGCTTGCCGGGCCTGGAAGGTTTCCGACTCATGTTCTCCTTTTTCAGTAGCACCGACCATTGTTTCCTCTAGGAGGCTTTACTGGGCATTCCCTAAGGAAATTACTGGGGTTCCCACAGTACAAGCATAGTTGTTGTTGCCTTCTTTTGTCTCTTTCGGCTTTGGTCAATGGACTGTGTACCCCTCCCCTGATTTGCATGGGTTCTGAAGTGTCTGAAGCACGTGGAATATACACCTGGGGACGCACATATACAGTACGATTATCTGTTCTGGCCCGATCTGTCTTTCGATCTTGCAGCCTGTGGTCGAGCTGCACAACAAGGTTGATGAATTCCGCACAGTCTCTTGGTGGGTCTGAGAGCGGCGGAGGAAGACCAGGGGTGAACAGTAAATCGCCCAAGAAGATATATACGTGAAATCCTAAGAAGTAAGGAACTTTAATGTTTGTTGTGCTGCATCAAGCCCCCTGAAATAAGAGACTTTCAATGGCAAAGAAACTTTGGCACAGAAGGCCCGGATGTTGAAGGTTTGAACTGCATCCTCAAGCTAGAGAAGCCAGAGAGTGTGCTAAGCTCGACACCTTGTCCCGTGCTGAAAACATGGGCATGGGAAGCTAACGGCTTGAATATCCTGCCATACCATTTCTTGAACACTTCTCTTTTGCACAACATTGTTTCCCACACTATTTGTATTTAGAGGTAAGGATTGGCAATAGGTTTATTAGTATAGACCATTTTATTTTGACAGACTTGACTAGGACTGTTTTTTTTATTATTTGATGGTCATAGCTTGCTCCAATGTTTAGATTTTGGTTTAGATAGGCGTTTTTCAAACCCAATTAAAGTTCAATAAACTACCTTGAACTGTGATCACTTGTGTCTGTTTTACTGTTTGATACCATGCCCCACAGACATATGTATAAACCTTGTTAGGTTCTGATCAGATTGACTCCAAGGCGCTCAAAGAGGACCCGTTGGATGGTATGGGGTATGGAATTGCCCTGTCTGTACACAGCAGACAGGCTCAATGCCATGTGGTGAATCTGTGCATAACATGCGAGGAGCACAGAAGAGAGAGTGGCTCATGGCTCTGTATGTGATAAGTACACCGCAGATTCACTGATATGGCTCTGTGTGTGACAAACGGCAGATTCACTAATGTAATGGCTCTGTGCATCATCCACTATAGGCACAGACTCACAGACTTGACAGCTCTGCATTTCACATGTGAAAGGGGCATAGCAGATGGACTCACTGACATATAAGGAGTCTATGCATCACATGTGATAAGCCCACTGGTGACAGTGTAGTTCAAATGTGAGGGCTTGGATTCCAAGATGGATGCCTGCCTGTGAGGACGTACCTCACAGCCCTCTGCCTGGGCCCGATATAGCAAACATGGGGGCTGTCACCAACACAGCGTTATTTCACATAAGGGTCACTTCAGGGAACCGAAGCCTGAGCATTTAAGTCCATCGGCCGCCTGCATGTTAGCTGCGCAGGCACCCGACATCCAGTACGGACAGTGTGGCTGGGGGCAGTGACTATCTCCTCCCAAGAAGCAGAGGGCCCGACTTGTAAGCACCAAAGCTGGGAAAAAGGTGTAAGGCCCCCAGAGAGGAGCGCACAGCAGAGGGAGAGCGGAGGAGTGGCGGAGCGACCCTGGTAAGGCCGACATCCACCCTGAATGAGGTGGCGCTGGAAGCAGTGATTGTCTCCCTCCTGAGGAACAGAAGGCCCTCTAGCACCTAGCAAGCGCCGGAGCCCGGTGAACAGTGAGAGATCCCCAGAAAGGAGTGCGCAGCGGAGAAAAACAGAGGACAAACGGAGCGCCCCCCCATAAGGCACCGTGAGTCACCTGCAGGGATGACAGCACGATCGTCTGTGGAAAGGACCCTACCCGGAAACGGTGGCCGGAACACAAAGGGCACGCCCGATGCCGGAACACTCACACGCTGGGTCCGCTGAACCCGCGCGACTGCTGAAAGAGTGGCAAGTGGTGAAGGGGTTGGGAGCCTCAGATAATAGAAAGCAAAGGCATACAGAGCAATGTTACCTGCAGAACCTTGCATTACACTGCATAGAAGAGAGAACGTGAGGAAGACCAACCGAGACTGCAGAAGCCACGTGAGCACACCCCCTGACACAGGAAGACGCAGGCAAAAGACCCACAGGAGATTGAGAATCTGCATGCAAATATAGCACAGTACCTTCAACAGAGGTCCGGAATGTAATATCCCACAGACCCATAGCACTTGACGGAGCACTACCCGTTAAGACCCAGAAAGGAAGGGAGGTACTGAGACTGGGAGGGGCAAACTGAAGTATCATCACAAAGTCCTCAGCTTCCATTTAGAAGAAATACACTGGTGGCGATACGAAGAGGGGCCTACTGATGCCAGGAGCTAGAGGGAAGGCCGCCTCAGTCAAAGGTAAAGGGTCTGTGGATCCACAGAGAGGACATTTGGAGAAGTGCTGGCGACAGCGAACTGACACCACCTCGACGGTGAGCCCAAAGACCCCACCACAGAATGAACTAGGAGAATATGAACCAACAACAATGGCACTAAATAAAGAAGACCTGAAGGAATGCCTCAAGGGTATGGATGACAGAATGATGACTTCCTTCCAAATGCAATTTGCCAAAATGAAAGAGGACCTACAGATCACCCTACAAGAAGCGAGAAAAGATATCAATGACCTGGGCTCGAGAGTGGATACTACAGAAAGAGGCCTCTCGGAAATGGCGGAAGAAGTGAGGCAGAATAGCGAATTCCTTGAACAAGTTGCGAGAGCCACATATAACCCTGAACTCCAGGCAGAAGATTTGGAAAATGGCTCGCGCAGTTCAAACATAAGCGTTAAAGGACTGAGTGATAGTACGTCGGATGCAGACCTGAAGGACACAATGCAGCACTGCTTTGGGAGTCTCCTTACGGGGATGTCGCCTGGAGAAATGGGAATAGAACACATCCATAGAGTAGGACCCAAAAGACAAGACCGTGGAGCAAGGCCGAGAGAAGTCCTAGTAGCCTTGATGTTGTACACTATGAAGGAAACAATACTCTGTGCAACTAGAACTCACCCAGGAGTGACCATAAACGAGCTCCAAATCCAGCTGTATCAGGACCTAGCACCCACCACCCTTCAGAAGCGAAGGGCAATGAACCCAGTAATTAGAGTGCTAGCAGATAAGAACATTCCTACAAATGAACATTCCCATTTGGCATCCTCTTCACCTGGGAAGGGAGACAGCACAGGGTGACAACATCTGAAGGGGGACTGTCACTAATGAACCTGGGGCGTGATGAAGGAAACCAAACGCAGACAAATAACCCTCAGAGGTAGATCGCCGTGGGAATCGTCCGGAACTAGACAAAGGAGGTGCAGCAGACACACCAAACTATGGGAGCGCTTAAGCAAAGCGGGCGGTGCACTGCTCAAAGAATGTTACAGCAACACATTGTTTCAGACTTTAACCTACATCCAGTGAACTGGGGTATTGGTATAAACTCAAGGGGTTGGGAGTTAAAGGGGACGTATCTCAGACTTGTGTCCTTATCCCCAAGAAGGGAGTCCCTCCTCATGAGATCCTCCTGCATGTTACCACACCCAGAGTGTGGCAATCCTCGCCCAGCCAACCCACATTAATTGACTTCAAAAAAGATCTCAACTGCTTATAAAAGAGCCATTGTTCAAGCTAAATCTGAATCCTTCCATCAAAGAATCACCAAAGCCAATTCTAAATCCAGAGAAATCTTCAAGATAATCAAAGATCTTACCTCCCCTGCTACCACCCCAGACGACGTCATCAAAGACAAAACCTGGTGCAGCAACATTCAGGACACCCTAATCAACAAGGTAAACATGCTGAAACAAAATTTATCCACTCAACGCTTAGCCCTTCCTAAATATCATGACCCACCTTATCCCACAGCTCCTAAACCTCTCCATCAAACACCCCTCTTCGTTTTTAAAGACGTCACATAGACTGAGGTTACCAACCTTATCAAACATATTAAACCCTCCACTTGCAAAATGGACATCTGTCCCCCTACCATCATCAAAGAAAGCACAGACTCACTCACCCCCATCATCACAACTTTCATTAACACATC
This sequence comes from Ambystoma mexicanum, assembly GCF_040938575.1. NCBI lineage: Eukaryota > Metazoa > Chordata > Amphibia > Caudata > Ambystomatidae > Ambystoma > Ambystoma mexicanum. The sequence goes on along the minus strand of NC_090922.1, from coordinate 486,999,661 downwards.
CTTCTCATCAGGAGTTGTACCACAAAATCTAAAAGAAGCATGGGTTCGCCCTCTCAAAAAAAAAAAAAAAAAAACATCTTTAGACCCCACTTGCCCCAACAGTTACCGCCCCATCACCACTGTTCCCTTCCTTCTTAAAATCTTGGATAAAACCGCCCACATACAAACCCAACAATACCTGGAAGACAATGCCATCCTAGGCAGAAGACAATCTGGCTTCCGCAAAGGACATGGTACAGAAACCGCCCTCTTAGATCTTAAGAACCAAAAAACCAAAATAATGGACATGGGCAAACCTGCACTCCTGCTCCTCCTCAATCTCTCTGCTGCGTTTGATCTTGTTGACCATGATATTCTCACCTCCCACCTCACCAACGCCGCCCAATTCTCTGACAAAGCCACCTCCTGGATAACCTCCTTCTTAGAAGGAAGGGCAATGAAAGTCTACTCTGATCAAGCCAATGCAGACCCCATCAGCTGTGGAGTCCCCCCCAAGTATCCTGTGCAGCACCCACCCTCTATAACTTCTTCACCAAAACCCTTTTTTGACCTACTGGACACGCTAGGCAAAGCCTATACAAACCATGAGGACGACACTCAAGTGCTCCTCCCACTTACTGGAGACTATGATCAAGATGCCACAGCCCTCTTCCGAATTTATACCACCATTCAAACTTGGATGGCAATCATTGGTCTCTGCCTAAGCGGGGACAAAACTGAGATCATCATGCTGGGTCCCAAGGACATCCTCATCAAACAAAACATAAAATACACACATTTCGCCATTGACAACTCAATCATTCCAGTCTCTACTTCAGTAAAGACCCGTGGTGTCTACTTAGATTCCTCTGCCTCTGCCCACACCACAAAACTTATAACTGCAATTAAACCTTTTTTAACCACTCAAAACTGGCTGTCCATAGCCAGAGCCACAGTTGGAGCCAGACTCGACGACTGCAACGCCCTTCTGGCAGGCACTTCCACCAAGAACATCAACAGGCTCCAAATAACGCGAAATAACGCACTCCGTGCAGCTCTACAAATCCCCAAATGTGACCACATATCCCACGCCAGACGCGAAGCTCACTGGCTCCCGGTCAAGGAAAGGATCAACTTAAAAATCCTCACCCTTACACATAAATGTATCAATATTTCCGCCCCATCATCTCTCTCTGAAACTCTATCCAAAAACACTTCCACACGACCCACAAGAGTCACCATGCTAACCAACTCTGCTTTCCATCCATAAAACGAGCCAACGTCGGAGGCATCACCTTCCCCCACCTAGCTCCGAAGCTCTGCAATGCCCTCCCTAACGCATTTAGAGCAGAGCCTTCCCTACTGGCATTCCGCAAATCCCTTAAAACCACACTTTTCACATAACCTTCCTCACACTGATGCCCTGTCTCCTGCACTGAAGAACCCAACCAACTGTGACATATCTGCCTTCATGCTATCCACAGTTACTCATGTAACCCCTAAGATAATCGTCTAGAATGCAAACTCTGCCAGCTCATACTATGTAACCTCAACATGCATCACAAACTGTAAGTATCAATGTAACCACTATGTAGCCACCATGACTTCCTTTGTATCCAGAAATGCTTATATGTAGCAGCGCCACGATGCCCCTGGCCTGCTGCACACTTTAAAAATGTGAATAAATAAATAAGAGTGACTACTGGTTAGAGGTTGCACCTTCATGGCCTTGTGGAAAGGGGCTCCCCTTTGGGAGAAGTGATGCCATCTGAAGGCTTGTCACACATCCTAAAAGATCAAGGGTAATGCCCTTATCCTCCCTCCTCAAAAAAGTAAACACCTTACTTGCACAAGGCTCCTTTCAAAGGACGCTAAAAAAGGACTTATCCTCCCTCCTAAAAAAATACCTTGTACCCTGACAATCTTGTAATCGACTGTCCGATTTTTAGCTTCCTATTCATTGGGAAAATCCTTCAGCAGCCAGTTGCCAACCAACTCCATGATTTGATTAACTAACACAGCCTATTGTGATTAACAATCTATTTTCAGCACAGAAAATGCCATCATTCATTTCATACATGATGCTCTTAAAATCAGTCACTTCTCTCTGCTGAGACAGACCAGACATTTCTTGATACTTTGCAAGTGATGTGATCACATTTATTTTGGGGTTTTCTAAGGCCATTAATTTTCCCTCGTTTTCCACAGCAGCGACTCGGATCCTGGCATTATTGCCCTGGCTGCACCATCTGTTTCATCTACACAGGCACCTTGTTATCCAAGACCCTTTTAGTGGCTCTACATTCTGAGATCCCCTTTTGGATGTTTATGTCATGCAAGATGCTGAAAAAAACCAGGCCTTGATCCGGAGGTTCCCCTTAACTATAGGCCCATATCTAATACGCCGTTATTATTGAAAATCCTTGACCGCATTGCATATAATCAAATTTCAAAACGCCTCAACGAATTACCCATTTTGAACCCCTATCAATCAGGTCTCAGAAGAGGTTTTGAAACTGAGACGTCATTTCTGGAATTGAAATCAAGACTTTTGGAGCGATTGGATAAAGGATCTCTGTCTCTCTCAATATCATTGGATTTGTCAGCTACATTTGACTTGTTTGACCACGCCTTTCTGGTTTCCAGAATGGCGGAGGTGGGCAATCTTTCACCTCTCGCAGCTCAATGTATAGGGTCTTTTTTAGCCAATAGAGAAAGTAGGGTTTATGTGGATGAGGTAGAGGCTGCTCCAGTGCCAGCGGACTTCGGGGTGCCATAGAGGGCCTGCATCCCCCCATGCTTTTATAACATCTTCATGGCTCCCTTCTTTGCCCTTTTGGAGCAGGAGGGAGTCATGTTTTCTAACCATGCGGATGACACTCAAAGTGTCATCCCGCTGACTGGCTTTCATGCCACAGATGAAGGTGAACTTAATAGAGTCTACTCTCTGATTGAGAATTGGATGGATGGCAATAATCTCTCCCTCAACAGACGTAAAACTGAGTTGATGACTGTAGGCACCGCATCGATGCTAGCGAAGTTGCACCCTGACTATTGCTGCTTTAGGTTTGGTTAAGTGAAACTTTATCCACAGCCAAAAGTAAAAATCCTAGGGTTTACTCTAGATCAACTATTGAATAGGAGGTCTCACGTGGCTTGCCTTGTCTCGGCAGCTGTTTATTATGTGAAGCTGCTGGCGCTACCTTAGAACTTTTATTTCACAGGATAACGCTGCTACCATAACGAGAGTTATTTGTTCTAAGATAGATTACTGTAGTAGTACTCTGGTGGGCCTACGTAAAGCAGACATCAGGCTCCAGGTCATCCAGAATGGAGCAGTCCAAATCGTAGTTGGTCTCTCCCGCTGTGACCATGTCTCTGCTTTGAGGCGGGCTCTGTATTGGCTCACGGTGGAAGCTCGAATCCGCCTCCGCCTTTTGGTCATTACATTTAAATTCAGATCCGGCCTTCTGCCTCTGTAGTTGCAAAACCTCATCTGTAAAAGTGTTAATAGCAGATCCCTTCGGTCCAATTATCAAGATCTGCCTAGATGTAAAACAAACAAGGTTGAAAATGGAGCCTTCTTCGCTGCAGTCCGGAAGGCATGGAACTTGATCCCTCCCGAGCTATGCTGTCTTACCTCCCTGAGTCTTTTCAGAAAAAACCTGAAAACGTGGCTGTTTCGTAACTTAATTGGACACGTCCCCTGCCTCCCTCCTATCTGACTAGTTCTGTATTCTGACCTCACCTACTTCTTATTTCCCGCTCTATGTTTCTTGTTGTCCGTCTTGTTACTCGCCCTAATGCCTAAGGGTCCATGGCTGCACTGTATGAATATAATAAAGTAATGTATGACTGAGGTATCAAAGGTGTTGTATGTGTTACCGGGTGAGATCTGAATACATTATTCCATTGATTTCTTTTGCCTTGCTTGACATGGTCCAATCACTGTAATGAGAGTCAGGCTTTCCAAAGAACTACAATATCTTGATCCAAAGAAGTGTGGGGGTAATTCATGGAAATGCTACATGATTCAGAACCATCTTGAGATTACAATCAATATAAAACAGGCTTCTCTGTTGTCTGTCTATGGGTCAATCCCTAAAAGGCAGAAAATGTGGATTCTCATGGTTGTGTATGGGGTTATGGTATCTTGCATCACCAAAATAAAAAAGGAAAGAGGAGTTAGGAAGGGGGCAGGAGTGATCAGGCCCTTCCCTAGGGCTTAAATAAATTCATAACAGGCTCACATGGTGTCTTTCTGTGGGTTAACGCCTTTTGTGTGAGAAGATGTTGATTATCATTTTCGTGCATGGGTTTGAGATCTTGGAATCCCAGAATTCAAAAAGATGTAGGAATATGTGGAGGAGGCAGGCGGCAGTCAGCTTTGTACTTACCATCCATTGGGTCTCAACGAAACAGGCTAGTCGAGGTGTAACTGTGGATAAACCCCTCGAGAGTAGGGGATGTGGATTATGATGATTGCGTATGGAGTCATCATATCTTGTATCCCAGGCCTATTGAAAAGAGAGCCCAGACCTATTGGAAAGAGGTTCTAGGCTGGATTCAAGAACTAGAAGGTATCTCCATTGAGAATAGTCCACTGTAAGTGCAGTCTTCAGAGAAGTGATGAGGAATTGAGACATCTTCCACATATGATGGGACACATTTCTAGCTGCTAGCACAAAGGGTGTGCTTAGAAACTTACTGGAAAAATGGTCTACCTACCAAAAGAGAATGGGCACTTAATGGTAAAGATATCTTTGAAATGAAAAGACTCACTGGTATGTTATATGATAACGAAAATGATCTTGAGTATGAATGGAAAGCCTTCAGGGGGAAATATTTAGAATGAAAAGAAGGTGTCAAAGGAGGTGCTGGAAAAGGATAAATTGAGAGGGGGTGGAGTTTTCTGGATAAGAATATAAGTAATCCCAGATTGGGGTGGTGTAGTACGATAGGGGCTACATTTGGCATATGAATTTGATAGTGCAAATTTGATGGAATTTATAGTTGTTGCATCATAGTTCAGACCATCTTTTAACAATCAGATAAATTGAAAAGAGGCAAACCTGCTGTATTAATTGGTTCCCTTTTGCATCAGGAGATGCAGATTATCATCGATGTGTATGGGGCAATGATTGCTTGCAGCCCAAGTGGTGCAGAAGAAGAAATTACTTTCCGGTAATGTTCTGTCTATGGAATCTTCTCCTGCAGATTCCTCATCAGATTCCAGTGTCAGTTGCTCCAAAACTTTTCAACATGGGGCGTAGTCAGAGGTGTAGACAGGGTAGGGCTTGAGCAGGCAAGGCCCACCCAAAATCTGTAAATGCCCACTAAGCAGTGCTGTGTGGGCATTCACAAATGTTAATGTCACTGCTGTGGGCCCCACTACATTAGCTTCAAGCCCCACTTGTTAGACAATCCTGGCTACGCCTCTGGGCGTAGTGTACCTTCACTTGGCCTTCGATCTCTCTTGACTCGATGCAGCGGTCGTCAACTCCGGACGTGATGTTGGTCGCCATACTCATACCACGTCACTACATCCCCGTACCTTAGTTCCTCACCCTTTTTCCACCAAGCTCAGCTGCTGTGGAGGAAGAACCTAAGGATTCAGCTGAAAACAGCCACAACTCATTTAAAAGATTCACCTAATGAGGTTGCTTCGTTCTTTTTTGTTTTTTTAAGTGAAGAACAGAACCATAAAATATTTCATAAAACACAAAGAAGTTATAAGACAGCCCTTGAAAAGGGAGCTTGCCGCATTCTTTCTGTAAAGAAGGTATTAATCAAACTGCAGGAGCTTTCACAGAGGGTTTGGATGGGAGGGTGATGTGAGGAATCTGCGGGAGACAAATCCATAGAAAGAATATTACCGGTAAGTAATCTTTCCTTCATTGGATTGCTTTTCTTTCACAGATTCCTCATCAGATAGACTCCCCAAGCAGTATGTTCTAAGGAGGCGGGATGAAAGTCCTCACACTAGGAAACTCTGCAAAACCACTCTCCCAAAGCGAGCGTCAGCTCTGTAGGCTACATCACGGCAGCAATGTTTGGTGAAGGTATGCAGTGAAGACCAAGTCACCTCTCGGAAGATGTCTATCACTGGCACGCCCCTTTGTAGATGTGAAGAGGCAGCCACACCACTAGCTGAGTGCCCGCTAATGCCCAAAGGTAATTCCTTTCCCGCATTGAAATAGCATTCTGAAATGCATAGCCTAATCCACCTAGAGACAGATTGTTTGGAATCAGCCAAACCCTTTCTTGCCAACGAGAAGGCTACAAATATAGTTGGCCCATTTTTCTAAACTGCGCCGTTCTCGCAACAGAAAAGCTAAGAACCCTTTTCGGGTCTACCCTATGGAATCGCTCATCATCCTTGGGTGGATGTGAGGGCTCATAGAAAACTGGGAGGTTAATAGCATGGGACAGATGAACCGCAGACACAACCTTGAGTAAAAATCCCGGTCGTACCTTAAGAGAAACTGTCTCCCTGAAAAAGCATAGATATGGTGATTTGCACGATAGGGCCTCCAACTCACTGACCCATCTGCTGACGTAATGGCCAGCAAAAAAAACAGTCTTCAGAGTAAGCAAGCAAATGGAGCAAGAATGCAAAGACTCAAAAGGAGCCGCCATGAGGAAAGTGAGAAGTTAAGGTCCCAGTCTGTGACAACAAAAGGAACAGGCAGAAACTTATTTACAAGGCCTTTCAGGAATTGGGCCGGGAGCGTAAAAGAAAAACCCTTGATCCGGAGACCTTTTGAAAACAGACAAAGCCACCAAGTATCCTTTGACTGTTGCAACCTGAAGGCCTGACGAGGCCAGTGACTGAAGGAGCTCCATCACTGCAGTGGTGGGGCAAGAGATAGGATCCATCCCGTGTTCTCTGCACCACACCTCGAATCTTCTCCATCTGCATGAATACAGCGATAATGTGGAGGGTCTGCTTGCAGCAAGCAGCACCTTAAGAACCTCCTCCGAGAGGTCCTAGCCATCATATCTAATCCTCTCAAGGGCCACACATGTAGATTGAGGGATTCTGAGTTTGGGTGCAGTAACTGCCCTTCTGACTGGGAGAGGAGGCCTGGCCGGCGAGACACCCAGAGAAGTGTGCAGATGGTCAAATCCAGAAGGTCCGCGTACCTAGTTCTCTTTGCCCATTCTGGGCCATCAAGATCATAGTTGCTTGAAACCTCCAGAGAACCCACAGAATGACAGGAATCAGAAGAAAGGCATAGTGGAGGTGGAAGTCCCACTCCAGTAGGAACGCATCCCCAGTGCGCCCCTCGCCATGAATTCCCTCAAGCAAAACTGTTTTCACTTATTGTTAGACTCTGTGGTAAACACGTCCAGCTTCGGGGTACCCTGCTGAGCAAAGATCTCCTCTAAGACCTCCTGGCACACTTCGCACTTGTGTGAGACTGTGTTCTGCCTTCTGAGAGCATCCGCCAATCAGTTCTCCATCCCAGCCAGATGCACTGCAGAGACCGAGATCAGATTCTCCAACAGCCAGATGCACAGCTGCATCACCTCCCTGCAAATGGGGACTGAGCGCTGTGAGACCGGCATGATGTCTAGAGTTGACACAGACAATAGATTGTGAAGTCAACAATAGAATCTTTATTAAGTATCAGGATGTGTGTAAATCCTAACTTTCCCTATAGCTATGGTAGGGATTTCCCTACATAAAGAAACTAAGGAAAGTCTATGTCCATAAGACCAAATAAAAGTCTGCCTGTGTCAAAACCTATGCTTGCCCTGACGTCTAATCCAAAAATGTAGTGTAGGGTTATTATAACTCAATAGTGTTCAACACAAGGTCTGGAGCAGTCTCTAGCTCCCTTCCCCAAGTTCAGCATACAGTTCCAATAATTATGGGTTTCAAATGTTCTGTCAGGATTGGGCTTCTCTTACCCAAGTTTCAAGAACACTTGGTTTCAGTATACAAAATTCAAAAAGGAGCTCAGGGTTCCCTTCCCCAAGCTTCAGGCACTGTTTCACAAAATGATGTTACAAAGGAGCTCAGGGTTCCCTTCCCCAAGCTTCAAGCACTGGTTCACAAAACAATCTCACAATGTTCAGCTTTATCTCGTTTAAGGGTTGTGTTCACAATTGCCCCAACTCACGGACTTGTTGGGGCTTCCTGGTCTAGGTGCAGTTAACAGGCCGCACAGCCCACCCATTAGAGGTCACGCAACCAGTTACCCATGCCTCAGCTTTCTGCCACCTTGGCTTACATTGATTTGGCGGTTCACGAACAACTCAGAAGCTCACAAATTCATAGATTAATGATTTCTCTTTCTTGGCACTTCCTTGGCTCTCTTTTCCAAATTCCACTTTATTGGCTTTCATTTGCAGCTTTCATTTCCACTTGTTCAGCTTACTTTTGCTCGTTCAGCATTTGGCTCACACTTCACTGGCTCCCCTCAGCTGTTCGTTCACAGCTTTCATTCTTGTTTTCATAGCATTAACAGTTCATATTACTTTCTTAGTATCCTTGATTGATCAGAGACTTTTGAACATGTATAATTTCTTCAGACATGGTTGCTCTGATATATTGTTTCTACAAAATCCACTTCTAACATTGCATTAATTTTGTTTCGTTCTTCTACTTTGATCAGAGGCTTCCGAGAATGTGCCTATCGCATGCAACCACTCTGAAACAATGTGAACCAGCAACTTTCAAAACACGTACCAGGTTTCTAGCATTCTCTGAAACTCTCCGGTCGCGGCACTCTTTTCTTTAGCTTCTTCGGTGATATGATTTCTTGTGTTTGAGGTCAGGGTCTCACCACCTGCCCCTCAGCCACCCCTTAACTGGTACTTCCATTCAGGGGACAAGCACTTTTTGGCCACAGTGAAGGGACCGACTCTCCACAGTTCCCTTCTCCTGCCTTCACGGCTCCTTCGCCACGCATTTCCACTTTGCTTCACCATGCAGTCCTTCAGTGTCTCAGCATTCCATTCTCCTTTGGCTTCTTGTGGGTTGGAATGGCCTTCCTGCTGCTCTCTAAGTTCTCTGGTGCTCCACCTTTTATACAACCGAGCCCTATTAAAGGGATTCAGGTTTGATTCACTCGCCTGGTTTGCCTGATTTCAACTAGGCCTATTACTGGGACATATTTGATCTTCAGCTATGTAGTCATCAGGATCCCTCTTCTTCGCCCCAGTACTATAGTGTTATTTCCTCTAAGTACTTTGTATTACTCTCTGAGGCATCTTCTTCTTCTCAGTACTTTGTGTATTTTCAGGGAACAATTTGGATATGAACAGCAATATCCTACAAACGCTGAGGAAGGGTAGGGTAAGTCAATGTCAGAAATTGGGGGATACCGTGTCTTGGCCCTCTGGCACCCTCTCCCCAATCCCCAAGGATCCTCCACTCAGGTGATCCTCCCCTGCTAGTCCACCCCCAGGGTCAGGATCTAAAAGCAATGGCCCTTCCCTGGTCACCTGAACAGAAGATCCCTAGAGAGTAATTGTGGGAGTGCCTTCATGTTTCTCAGAGCGCACAGCTCCCTGCTTGTACCCGTTAGTGCATGGCCACGGTATTGTGCATCATGATGAGGACGTGCTTCCATTTCAGAGAAGGCGCAAAAGCTTTCAGGGCTAATCGGACTGCTTGCAGCTCCTGCATGTTGATGTGGAAGTGGGCTTCCATTGTGGACCAAAGGTCACTCACCTGCAACTCCTCACAGTGAGCACCCCAACCATTCAGAGAGGCATCTGTGACCACCCTCGTATGGGGTCATTGAGGCCAGAACAGTTTCCCCACTAACATGTTCTCACTGCTGGACCACTAAGAGAGATTGTTGGGTGCAGAATTGGCATCTTTAGCATGTCCATTAAGGTGCTGATGTACTGGGACAATTGATCCTGTAAAAGCCAGTACAGAGACTGCATACGCAGTCTGGCCTCTGGGACTAGAAAAATGCAGGAGGCCATGAGGCCAAAGGGGCGGAGGAAGGAAACCGCTGGCAAGGTGGCGTGGCTCTGGAACGGGTCCATGGATCTAAGTGATTCTATCATGTTTTAAAAATTGCACCCTTATGGAAAATTGTTTAAGTCAATATTGTTGAATCACTTTATTTACATACCTTTTTGCTTATTCCCTTTGTAATTTGTCTCAGACAATATCTATTGCTGCATTATCCTTCTGCTACTTTGGTTTGTTTGAAAAATTAATGTTTGGGTTGGTTTGAATGAAGGATGTGGTATGTATGGAATGGGTCATCTGTTTGTGTGAGTTTGCACAGCGTTTATGTATTAGAGGCTTCCGGCTTCTGGCTTAAAGATTAGCTTGATGATTTTATGAAATTGAATTTGTTTTCTTTTTTATATATGCAAATAAATGTTCTACCTCAAATAAGCCCCCGGTTGGGCCTTCCCTTCTGTTCACCACTGGAACAATCAAACCATCCGTCTGACACTGGTGACCCTCTCCTCAGGATCATCGCCCTTCCCACCCCAGTGTCCAGAACCACTCCGATGAACTGGAGCTTTTGTGTTGGTGTTGTATGGGACTTCCGTAAATTCAGGGAGAAACCCAGCTTGTGGATTAGTGAGCAAGTGTCCTCGAGATGGGACAAAAGCTGCTCTGCCGACCTCCATCGGATAAACCAATCATCCAGGTATGGGAACACATGAACACCGGATCAATCCAAAAGGAAGCACCTTGAACATGTAGTGCTTGTCCCCTATGAGGAATCTCAGGAATGTCCTGTGCTTTTGGTGGATCGGCACGTGGAAATATGCATCCTGGTGATCTAACGACACCAGCCAATCCTGAAGTCTGAGAGCATGGAGAATTTCTCTCAACATCACCATCTTGAAGTTGTCCTTCCTCGGCTACTTTTTCAAAGCCCTGAGGTCCAAGATGGGATGAAGTCCTCCGCCTTTCTTGGTTACAAGCAAATATCGGGAATACCAGCCCAATCCTCTCTGCTCGGGAGGTACCTCTTCCAAGGCACCTTTTAAAAGCAAGGGTTGCAGTCCCCATTGGACGAGCCGAAGGACCCAGGCATCAGAGGTTATCTCCCTCCATTGGGGCCAATGCTTGCCGATCTGTCCCCCAACCAGAGAAGCATGGGGAAAGAACTCAAAGCCACATCAGGTCCATTAGCAAGGACTGCCGGGCCAGCTCTTTACCATTGCCCACCATCCTCAAAAAGCTTTCCTGCATCTCCCCTTTGGGAATGTACTGGGAAGCTTCCCTGATGGTTTGTCAAAGCTCACAGCTGTATTTCGCAAATATGCAGGATGCATTGATCACCTTTAGGGCCCACTGCCCGACGAAAATACTTTTTTTGCCAGGGCATCTATTTTCTTACCTTCCCTGTCCGTAGGGAGAATTACGTTTATGTGGATAGTCTAGTATTAACGGTGGCTGCTTGTGTGACCAGCCCCTTGGGTTTAGGATGAAATGGGAGGTATATTTGCTCCCCTCTTGCCAGCTTATACATCTTCATGAAGAAAGAATTCACAGGTGCTGTGGTACAAGACTCCTGCCACAAGGTGGTGATGGGGTCAGCAATGGCCATATTGAAGGCTTGGCTCTTTCTGTAGGGGCTCCCTCATCCAAAATGTCAGTCCGATCATATCATGACAAAGGTCTGGCTGGAGCACTGCAACCTAGGGCATCCACTCCCTGTCCACTGTGGAACGATACTTTGCACTTGCATAACCATAAGGGTGGACTTGCTGGGTACCCATCAGAGGATGTGTCCAGGCCACCTGCATCTCAAAACCTCTCTGCCACGGCCATAAAATCAGCCACATCTGGGAAAAGATCTGTGCCTCCATTGCCCGAATATGCGTGATCAACGTGAAATGGCGCGTGGACATCATTGTCACCGAAAACTGACGCTGTAGTGCCGAAAAATCAGATCGGCACTGAGGCATGCACGATCGGTCTGACATCGACGGATCCACATGAGATGGCATCAGATGGCACTGATAGCTGCGCCAACGCTTTGCCAGCAGTTGGCGCTGAGCCCAAGGGCTCAAATGCCAACACAGTTTCCTTGAGCCTGGACACCACTGGAGCCGATGGAGCGTGCCGCTTCGAGGATTCACCCATACCTGCAGCTGCTTTCTTAAACATGTCGAGCATTTGCTCTTTAAAAACCTCCCACTAGGTCCTATATGTAGGCCCTGAAGCCGACTTAATGCGTACGTCAGACGAACCAGAATCGTACATTTGTTGATTTCGCCATTTCTTTTTATGGGAAGAGGAGAATGAGGAATGACTGCACAAATGTGATGGCCTTTTGGTCTCTTTAGGGTGCCCAACATCCTTTGATTGAGTGGACCCCTGCGTCTTGAGCTCCGACGACCAGCCAGTCAAGCAGGCCAGAGATTTTGACAGGGGTCATTCTAAAGTAAATTTCACAGCTCTCTTCTGTGGTGATTTCGGGTTCAAGAACCACAGTCCTCCTTGACGTAACTGATGCACCACATCCAGACACTGTCGGCCGGTAATGGACATCTTGGAACGACAGTCCTTGCACCGCTTGAAGCCTGACACCGTGGGAGCTGACAATGTTAAAACCGCACTGCATATGATGAAAATTCATAGGTTGAAAAGAATATTTCTCAGAGAAAGTGAGATGTACCGATGAGCAGCATGCTAAGCGTGTGGAAAAAAGAAATGGAGGAACTGAGGGACAGGGGCATAGTGACACAGTATATGTAGGGCGACCAACGTCAAATCTGGAGTTGACGACTGCCGCATCGAGTCAAGAGGGATCGACGGCCGAGTCGAAGTGCACTAGTGCCCCATGTCCAAAGGTTTGCAAGCAGCTAACACTGGAATGGATATCTATCTGATGAGGAATCTGGGGGAGAAAAGCAATCCATTGAAATGTATTTTGCATAAAAATAGAACTGGGTTGCCGTACTCTCTCACTCTCACTCCCCATCTCTACCCATACTTTCCATTCTCTCCTCCTCCTCTCTCCTTTACCCCCATCTCCTTCCACCTCTTTCCCCCCTGTCCATTCCATTTTCTCGCACTCCTCCTCTTTTATCTCTCACACACCCTTCCTTCACCTATGACAGTCTCCACCCCTTTATAGTCACTGGTTACCACTCCCACACAGAGTGCACGCAAGTCATTAACAGATTATTCAGCACTTGGTTCTACCTTCTATGCACCTCACCGATCAAAAGGTTTTGAGGTATCTAGAGGATGCATATACATCGCTTAAGGGGAACCAGAGTAAATCTGAAACAGGATGGCGACTTGTGTGAGTTAACCTCAGGGAGGCAGGGGATGCAAATTACCATAGGTGCGTTCAGGCCATGATATATTGCATCCCCCACAATCAAAAGCTATGGGGGTGTCCAGGGAGGGGCTAGATGGTGCCTATACATTGATTGGGATTAGAGTAAACACAAAACAGGATCACTACTTGTGTTGCTACAAATTACACCCAGGGAGGCAGGGGATTGAAATTATCATGGGTGTGTTTAGGCCATGATTTCTTGCATCCCTGCTTTAATAAAGGTATGGGGGTGTTCCTGGAGGGGCTGGATGGTGCATATACATTGGTTGGGACCAGATTAACAAACTGGATGACCATTTGAGTCAGTGTGAGTTAAACCCTGGAAAGCAAGGGATGCAAATTACCAAAGATGCGTTCAGGCCATGAGATCTTGCACCCCCACAATCAAAAGGTATGAGGGTTTCCAGGGAGGGGCTAGATGGTGCCCTTACATCGGTTGGGACCAGAGTAAACATAAAACAGGACGACCACTTGTGTCACTGTGAGCTAACCCCAGAGAAACAGGGTATGTGAATTACCTTAGGTGCGTTCAGGACAATATATCATGCACCTCCACAATGAAAAGGTATGGGGGTGTCCAGGAAGGAGATGGTACCTCTACTTCAGTTGGGACCAGATTAAACATAAAACAGAATGACCACTTGTGTTAGTGTGAGTTAACCCCAGGGAGGCAGGAGATGAAAATTACCATAGGTGTGTTCAGGCCATGATATCTTGCACCCCCTTCGATCAAAAGGTACTGGGGTGTTCCAGGGGGGGCTAGATGGTGCCTCTACATTGGTTAGGACCAGAGCAAACACAAAACAGGATGGCCACTTGTGTCATTGTGAATTAACCCCAGGGAAACAGAGGATGAGAATTACCATAGGTGTGTTCAGGCCATGATATATTGCACCCCCACAATCAAAAGGTATGGAGGTGTCCTGGGTGGGGCTAGATGGTTCACATCATGTGTGACCAGAATAAACATAAAACAGAATGACCACTTGTGTCAGTGTGAGTTAACCTCAGAAAAACAGGGTATGTGAATTACCACAGGTACGTTCAGGCCATGCTATCATGCACCCCCACAATGAAAAGGTATGTGGGTGTGCATGGAGGAGATAGAAGGTGCAAATACATTGGTTGGGACGTGAGTAAATATAAAACAGTTTGACAACTTGTTTTAGTGGGAATTACCCCAAGAGAAATAGGGGATGCAAATTAACATAGGTGCAATAATATCTTACACGCCCCCCAATCAAAATGTATCGGGGTGTCCAGAAAGACAATAGATCGTGCCTATACATTGGTTGGCATCTCAGTAAATATAAACAGGATGACCACTTGTGTCATTGTGAGCTAACCCCAGAAAAACAGGGTATGTGAATTACCATAGGTGGGTTCAGGCCATGATATATTGCACCCCCCACAGTAAAAAGGTATGGGGGTGTCCCATGAGGGGCTAGATGGTGCCCCTACATTGGTTGGGACCAGATTAAACATAAAACAGGATGCCACTTGTGTCATTGTGAGTTAACCCCAGGGAGACAGGGGATTCAAATTACAGTAGGTGTGTCAGACCATGATATCTTGCACCCACCACAATCAAAAGGCATCGTGTGTCCAGGGAGGTGCTAGATGGTTCCTCTACTTCCGTTGGGAGCACAATAAACACAAAACACAACACTGACCACGTGTGTCAGTGTAAATTAACCACAGGAAGGCAGAGGATGCGAATGAACATAGGTGTGTTCAGACCATGATATATTGCACCCCCACAATCAGAAGGTAGGAAGGTGTCCAGGGATGGGCTAAATGGTACCTATTGTAAGGGAGAATTCTCATTTCCCTTACCTTGTGAGTCCCTCAGCAGCTTTGCTGGATCCCTGGAGGAGTTTCTTTCCACTTGGTAAGAGTGTGAGCTTTTCCCCCATTCTTACCTGTGTTTTGCTGTGTGTTTTGACCTGTTCTTGTGATTGTGGGCTCTGGAGTACACCACTTCAGTAGCCCCCATCTGTGTGTGTGTCACACAGCAACTTCTGTGCAGTGACACAGGGTTGTCGTTCAGAGTCCTCCGACTCCATTTCTGAGGCAACTACCGTCCCCCAGAAAAGGGTAAAATTACCATTAACTTTACTTAGTCAAATTTAACCACAGATCCAGTACACACCATCTTACATGGAGTGCTGGAAGGGTTAACTCTTAACTCTCTTTATCTGTACCTCACAGAGCATTGTTTCGCTCTTTTTAACATTTAGACATGGCTGGTGGCAGTGGTATCTACCCTAGCTTTCTACCGCGGTTATCTTATATAACCGTGGTAATATTACAGGCTATTGTGTTAGCCTCGAACTTAAACCCGCTTGACTAAATGCTTTTTCTTTTGGCTCCGGTGCGGTTTATTCGCCATTTCTTTTTGTTAAAAAACTTCTTGTGTTTTACTTTGCGCGCCAAACCAGGTTTGCCTTCTTTGTTCACTGTCTTTTGGCGGGCTTCTGCTAAGAAGCCCTCCTCCAGGCACCTGGGTGTCTAGATAGGCTGAATGTGAGGGAGGGGTGTATCCTAGGAAACCCAAGTTGAACGGTGACATGATTGGGCAAGGTGGTTGTCAGGGCTGGACAACCCCCCTGCTGGGTGATTGACAGCCTGGCTGTGTGAATGGGGGTTTTGCACATAAAAGGCAGGTCTCTTGGGCTGGAAGTCAGAGAGTCGCCACTGGAACTACAAGGAACCGACAAGAAGTGGAGGAGAGGTTGACTGCTGCAACTACCCCGTGAAGTCCTAAGCTATCTACCCTTCAACGACTAAGAGGAGATCCAGTCCGGAGTCTTCCTCCCTTGAGCCTGATGGGGATAACCAGCTCATCTACTTCAGCCAGAGGTCGCCTTCGTGGTCGAAATCGCTGCACACTGCTTTAGTGATCCGGATAGCTACCTGAAGAACTTCTCCTGTTTTTAAGGAGCGCACCTTTTATTAATTGTCGCTGCTGCCGGCCTCATCCCTGTGTGGTGCGGACCCCCTCATTGTCCTTCGTGCTGAAGCTGCAGGAAAGCGTGGGTCTGCGGAAAACCAACAGGAACAACTGCCGTGGCACCAGCTTTGTTCTTTGAGAAAGGCACTGTGTCCTGTTTGAGGAATTTTGGGTGAAATCCCTATTTCTCTATTTTAAGGCTTGTCCTTACTTTTCCCTCCTCCTTATAACTTTTGCTTCCGAACATTGACAATATCAAAGTATTCTTGGCAACGTTGAATCTCGAACTGTCCGACTGTGTGATCCTCGACAACAGGCACCCGGTGTGATTTGACTTTGGCTCCGGCCTCTTGACTCTTGAATTCCTGTCTATGTGTGTTCTTCGATTCTGTCTGCCTAACCAACATATTGCCTGTGATTTTTGCCCCCAACTCTCTCTGGGTATTTCGGGTGGCAAGTGTGTTTTTACCCCTGAAAGGGGCCCCTAGGGGTCCCTCGCGTTATGGAAACAAGGCAAGTCACCGCACACGATAGATACGCCAGACACAAGGTTGTATTCCCAAAGCTAGGGTTTATTGCAAAGCAAATAGTCTCAGTTGGCCAACTCGGTCTCACGCGCTACGACGTGTATCTCTAGACCTCGAGGGACGCAAGAGAGTGAATTACGTACATCAGTTACATATATACAAAATGCACATCATACAATCAGCTGTGACATGTTTAACACCCCCCCCTTTATAGGGTTTCTTTGATCTCGGTTTGATGATGGACACTTCCGACGGATATGACACCTTCAAATATCTATTCTAGTAACAATATGCAACCTTGCAAGTGTAGAGACATCTTTTCTTTGTTGAACAGAACAGTGCTTCTATTCTTGTAAGCGAGCTATATACAGGGGAAGAGTCACATTCCAAACCTTGCTATCTATGAGGTGCTATTCGTGTCCTGGGAGCCGACACGCTCTACAGGGCTCGAAAAAGGGGGGCCGTGAGAAGAGCATAATTCAAGCCTTTAGCTGCTTTATTCTAACATATTCTACCATATAACGAGACTGGCTGGCAGCTGTGAAATGATTAAATGCCCTGCGGCTCTGCTTCAAGGCTACGTTCGGGAGGGAGCTGGGCATTCCTCTCCAGAGCTGCCTACGTTGTGTTTCAACTAACTGTTATTAGCCTTGCGGCCTTGTCCTTTCACATTCAGACAACAATGTTAACAGTTGAGCAGAGTAAGCACAAATGTGCTGCGAAGCAATTTGAACAGAAAGCAATGAGCAATCGTTAGAAAAAAAATGGCGATCCTTGTTACATCAAAATGGCCGCTCATGGGGGCGCTGTTGCGCACAGAGGAAGATGGCCGCTTCTGTGTGAGCTCCGGAGTGAACCAGGGCCGAGCTCCAAAATATATCCGCACAACGGGTCCGGTTACACCCGGGCGACGCACGGGGGGTGCGGTGGTGACTGGGCTACCCGGAGGTGAAATTCTGGGCCGAACGCCTGCTGCTATCCTGACTTATCGCGGCTCTGGAGAGCGCCCGCGCCTGGGGCCTTTACGCGGCCGCCTTGAAGAGGGGAGGAGCCCGGGAGAAAGCGAGCGCAATCCGCGGCCTGCTCGCGGAGGAACCTTCATTACTGGCCTCTCCCCACCGCGCTGCTTAACCCGGCTGGATACTGTGGCCCTCATCTCGGCCCCTCGGCATCGCCCCACCATCCATCGACTGCTACGGCGGAACACGGGAACCTTGCCTGCCTGGCGGGAGCCGACGGCTACACTTCCTAACTGCTAATCGGGCCCCCGACGGCCCTCGCTCCAGAGGCTTGAGGTCTCCTCTACGGCACGGTCTCTTGACCCCCCCCCCCCTCCCGTGGCTTGACAACGCACGACCTGAACATTGGGGGCCCAGAGTTGGTCCGCTGGGGGTTGCCGAGGAGGGATGACACTCGATCACGCGACCCTGCGCACCGGAGGCATCGGGGACGCCTGTCGGCGGGTGTGCTGAGGGTCGTGGTGGCCTGGGGCGATCAGTCCATACAAATAACAGCGGATAATGCCCAAGAGCCTGGGATCCAAGAAGACTAGGGGGGCCATCGACAAGTACACCACAAATATCCAGAAGGAAACCACCTCGCAGATGGAGCCCCCGGCGCCCACCCCAGATCAACAAACGACACCGCAAGCTCAGATGGACCCCCAAGCGGTGTTCCTCGCTATGCAGCAGGGGTTCGGCGCCCTGAACGACAAACTCGACGGGATCACTGCAAATGTGGCATCCATTAAGGCTAAACTGGATAAAACTACGACGCGCATAGCCGAAGCGGAAACCAGAATATCAGGCGCGGAGGAGGCGCTCGAAAACCTGAAAAGCACGGTGTCCACAATGGCGATTGAACTGGGAACTGTTAAATCTAAATGCGAGGACTTGGAGGCGAGATCAAGACGCAACAACATCCGTATTGTAGGGGTGCCTGAAGATGCGACGAAGGGCTCTATGGAGAAAGGAGTTGAGGCCCTCCTCCGCGACCTGCTGGGCAACCCAGGGTGGTCCCCCATGTTCCTAATAGAGCGTGCACACAGATCTATGGCTCCAAAGCCGAAACCCGGTGCGTACCCGAGACCAATAATCGCACGTGTGCTTAACTACAGGGACAGGGACTTGATATTACGTACGGCAAGAGAGAAGCAGGAGCTGAGATGGAAGGCTAGCGTGATACGGATCTTCCCTGACTTTACACTGGCGGTACAACAAGAAAGGAAACAATTCACGGGTGTCAAGAAACTGCTAAGGGAACGACAGGTCCAATATGCAATGCTCTACCCGGCGAGACTGAAGATCCTGTACAAGAACAAAGTCCATTTCTTCACCTTCCCTGAGGAGGCCGCCAACTTTGTGGAGACGCACATCCCTACGGTCGTGGGGAGCGCCGAGGACACTAATCAAGAATGACTTCCCTGGGGAGGGCCCGGAGAGGTACGGCAATGCATGCCCGCTCCACTTACTTCAACAGTTCTCCCCGGAGGGGGACACTCATTAAGGTGGGAAATCAGTGTCTACGGTTTGTGCTACGTGGGGACTGTCCTTGCCGCCATTAATATGTGTGAGAGTAATGCCGGACCCGATTAAGTGTTTTGTTTTTTTTTCTAAGTCTGAAAGAGCATCGGCCCTGGGGATCTCCGCAGGCCCCCCAATTGCAGGTGCATATGCTAAAAGTTAGTGGGGGGGAGGGGGTTTCTTTAAGCACAGTAGAAGTTCGGGGTGCTGTGAGGGTGGGGGGAGGTGGGATCGGGACGGAAGTGGGGATGTGTTATTGTTATGGGGAGAAAGTTAAAAGCACGAGGTTACAACATACTTGCACGAATGGGAACTATATGAGACACTCTTCTACAGATTCACAATGCATTCACACTGAACGGGATGGCGGGTAGGAGCTCTGAGAATATCAGAATCATGAGTTGGAATGTTCGGGGCCTGGGTTCCAAGGTTAAGAAAAGGAAAATCATGGCCTACATTAACAGACATGCCCCACAAATCCTATTCTTACAGGAGACACACATTGGCCCGCAACACGGGGAACAACTGGCGCCGAAGTGGGGAACCCATCAATACTTCACAACCTACTCGAATAGGGCCAGGGGAGTAGCAATACTGTTACACAGAACCCTCCGATTTACGTGCAAGGAGGTGAGGTGTGATCCAGGGGGCAGGTATGTCTTGGTACATGGCAATTTGCAAGATAGAGAGGTGGTCCTCCTCAATATCTACGGTCCCAACCTGGATGACCCGGTGTTTTACACCGAACTCTTCGGGTTGCTGGCCCACTATCCAACTGCTCACCTGATTTGCGGGGGGGACTTCAATACCATTTTGAATGTGGACATGGATCGCACCTCAACACAGGTGAGAACTTTGACTAAGGCCGCCCAAGCGATAATGGCTCATATGGCAGACCTGGGGCTAAAAGATGCATGGAGGACATTACACCCATCCGAGAGGGGATACACCTATTACTCCACGGTGCACGACATGCATTCCAGGATAGACATGTGGCTACTAGACAACGTAGTGTTGGCCTGGGTACTCGCAGCACAGATACTGCCCAGGACGTTCTCTGACCACTCACCGATAGTGCTGGACCTCCGAATACCGGGCGAAGCAGTGAATAGACCCCCTTGGAGGTTTAAACCTGCAGCGCTGCGTGACCTGGTCTATAGGAACACGCTGGAACAGCACATACTGGAGTATTTTGCATTTAATGATAATTCTGTGTCTCGCCAGGCGACTTTGTGGCAAGCATTCAAGGTGTGTATTAGAGGCGCCTCTATATCGAGTGAGAGTGGCATCCTCAAAGATATAAGGAATAGGATGCAGCGCCTCGAAACACAAATAGCTGCTACACAGTCACAATATGAGCTTCAACCGACGCCTCAGTTAGCCTTAGACCTAAAAAACGCACTGGACGAATTCAATGAGGCGGCGGATCAAGAGATCCGCTACTTTGACAGACCGGCGGCCGCTCGCCGCTATGGTGAGAGCGAGCGACCGGGGAGGCTGTTGGCCAGAGCGGTAAGGGGGGAGAGGGGTCCGACCGACATTCCATGTATAACAACGGCGGAGGGCACGGTTACTACAGATCAGGGCAGTATACGCTCCACGTTTCATAAATTCTACGAGGAGCTATACTCACCCCAGTCAGACGCCACTGAAGGTGAGATCGAGCAGTATCTATCCCGTATCCCGACGACCCTGCTGGCTGCAAACACGAGAGAGGTGTTGGAAAGCCCGATAACTGAGGCGGAAGTGATAAGGGCCATCGAAGCTCTCCCGAACGGGAAGGCCCCGGGTACAGATGGCCTAAGCGCAGAATTTTATAAAGCATTTAAGCTCCTACTGGCACCCAGGTTACTGGCTATGTGGACCGAGGCCCTGGAGGGAGGGGAGCTCCCAGCGTCCACGAGGGAAGCGGTGATAACACTGTTGCTTAAGACTGGTAAACCCCCAGAGGACTGCGGGTCTTATAGACCTCTATCACTAATTAACACAGATGCCAAATTGTTAGCAAAGATACTGGCCACAAGACTGACACCGTGGATGCCATTCATGGTCCACGAAGATCAGGCCGGATTCATCCCCGGCAGGTCAGCAGCTACTAATATTAGGAAATGCCATGAGGTCCTAACCACGACCCCCCCGGATCAGCAGGCGATAGCAGTGTCGCTGGATATGCGCAAAGCATTCGACACGGTGTCCTGGCCATTCCTGTTTGGGGTATTGCGAAATTACGGATTTGGCCCGAACTTCCTGAGATGGGTAAAGTTACTGTACACGTCCCCACAGGCCAGGATTAGAATTAACGGCACCCTAACAGAGCAGATTGAGCTCCGGGGGGGCACGAGACAAGGTTGCCCGCTCTCGCCATTGCTGTTTGCTCTGATAATTGAACCATTAGCAGACGAACTGAGGGCTCTCGCCGGCATCTGTGGGCTAAAAATAGGGGCAACAATGCACATTATAAACCTGTACGCAGACGACATTCTGCTATATTTGAGAGATCCAGACAGAACACTGGGGAGGGTCCTGGCGGTGGTGGAGAGGTTTGGTGGACTCTCGGGACTCAGACTTAACATTAATAAATCAGAAGTGTTCCCTATCACAGGGGCCACAGAGAAGCCACGGGGCCTGCATGGGCTACAGTGGTGCCCGACGCATGTTCTATATCTGGGAGCATGGATTGCTCGGACTGCTCAGCTATCCCGAGCATTGAACTACAACCTGCTTGTGGACTCGTTGTGCCTGAAACTAAAGCGCTGGGGGGCCCTCCCGGTATCCATGATGGGTAAGATCGCACTGGTGAAAATGATAATCCTTCCTAAGCTATTTTACCTATTTAGCACGGTGCCGGTGTGGCCGGGGCGTGTTTTATTCACTAAAATTGCGGGCGCGTGCTCCTCATTTGTATGGGATGGCCATCCGAGAGTGGGCTGGGGGACACTTACAAACGACTACATGTACGGTGGCTTGATGGCCCCAGACTTTGAACTCTACTACCTGAGCGCGCAGGCACAACATGCGAACCAATGGGCGACGACATTTATCAACCCAGCGGGCCCAGTACCTAACCAACTGGAAAAAGAGGCCACACTAGCACTCCACCAAATTACACGGTCAGGTGTTAAGCATTATAACTCCCTGAGACCTTCTAAAGTGGTGATCACTGCGTGGTCCAGGATTGTTGAAATGTACAATACTGAAAGGATATACCACCCTAGTATGCCGCTCTGGGGTATGCCGCAGACTCCTTTTACGTCAGAGGGAGAGACGGCCCGCCACTGGTCTGCTAAGGGCATAACACAATGGGGGCAGATATTTGTGGACGGGCAGTTCATTCGATGGGAGGATATCAGGGAGGAGGTGGGTAACACACCTACGGCTAGGCGACAATACTCTGGTCTGCGGGCAGCTACACAAAATATATGGCCAACCTTCCCTGATGAACCCCCAGTCAACATGGGACTGGGATACATGTTTATGGGGGGACGCCAAAAAATAACAGCTTCCACACTGTACAAGACCATACTCCACACACGCCCACAAGAGCAGCGTCCGGCAAGGGCAAAATGGGAACAGGACCTTGGAGAAGAGGTGGGGGAAGAGGAGTGGTCTCAATACTGTGCACTCGTGAAACAGATATCCTGCAATTCCAAATACAGGCTAATCCACTATAAAATTCTTCAGAGAACACATTACACCCCAGAGAAACTCAAACGCATATACCCAACCATGACAGGGGAATGCCCGAGATGCCATGCGGACAATGCTGGCATTTATCACATGCTTTGGGGGTGCAGTGCACTGAGGGGATACTGGGAAGCTGTATGTCAGACGATAGACGAGATGGCAGACCACCCACTAGAGTGGACCCCACGATTATGCCTGTTGGGGTCAATTGAGAAAATAAGCCCGAGTTGGCGAAAGCTTCTGAATGTAAGTCTGCTCCTCGCCAAAAGGGCGATCCTCCTCAGATGGAAGAGTGCGCACTCCCCTACTAAGGCGGACTGGGAAAGGGACATGGCATGGGCGAACGACATGGAGGAACTGTATATTGATACTGTGCTCCCAGCCTCGCGCCCGAAAAACATTTGGGGCAGGTACAAACAGTATCTCGCCGAGAAAAGCGGACTTGAACAACTTGATGCTGTAATGTGATTCATATTGTAAAATGTAATGTCTATAATTATGATGTCTCTGTAACCAAGTGAAAGTAGTGACCAAGTGCAACAAAAATAAAGGTTTTTAAAAAAAAATGGCCGCTCATTTGGTCAAACTCGGAAACCTGTATTTCTATCGTTTTGTACATGAGACGGTTGGCCTTCGGCCACCAAAATACGTTTTCTGTCAATCGTGAGAGGTGTCTATTTTTCTAGACCGACAAACCCTCCTTTTGGCCGTATGCCAAACGTCTCATTCATTCATTGTATCCTCCTCTGATGACGATAAGTCTGAAGTACTTATGTCTGAATTTTGCATGCTATTATAAGCATCATCATCGTCATTAAGATCTATAGCCATTAATTCTTTCACTGTTTTCATTTCATTCGTGTCTGTCATCCCGGCCATAAGTTTGTTTTCTTTTTGTTATCATATGCATACATCCAGTGGTCGAAGTGAGCGGGAGCGGTTAGGAGCGGTGCTCCTCTACTTTTTTAAATTAAGTTTTATAGCTCCTATACTTTTATTTTAAAAATAAACCGTTCCGGAACGGTTTTGTTTTAAAATAACAGTGTAAGAAGAAGTTAAAACTTGCACTTTTAGTGCACTGCACTGAACATTCCCCTAAACAGCAGGCAAATGTGTTTGGGGGTTTGTATTGTGTGTGGGAAGGGGCAGGGCAATGGGGTTTGTGAGGAGTGGGGCAGGCTAGCAGGGAACATAGTTCCACTACTTCTTTTTTTACACTTCGACCACTGCATACATCCCTTAGTACATCCGTCAGTTATCTCAGTGCAAACTATTGGTAGGCAGTGTATGCAACAACAGCACGTTATGAATATTCCAAACACTACTAATATCGCAATCAACTTCCATCCCCCATGAACGCAGTATTCCCCAAAACCAGGACCCTATTCCCCAGCCCCCTTCTCCAGTAGGGAGTTCGGAGCTTAGGACATGCATTTTTTTTATTGCTTCAAAAATCGTAGGGGAATAGTCATCTACGAATACGCAGCAGGCTGATCCCACAATCTTGCAAATTCCCCCACGATCAACCAGGATTACATCGAGAGCCATTCTATTTTGCAGAGTCATTAACCTAATTCCTTTTTCTTCCAACGTCATGTTAAATAGTATATCTGTTGTTGTGTTTATGGCATCTTTTAGCATTCTGGACAGCTGCCTTATGTTATAGGAGTTCACTATCTGGGACAAGAAAGGTATGAATGATTTTGCTACGTCCTTCGCTATCAAAACACCTTTGCTACTCCTTCGGTTTATAGATCTGGATAGCCTGGCCATGTCTGCTGTTTCTAAGAGGAACACTCCCGGGAACAGTAGACCTAGGTAACATGTACCTCCACAGTTTTCTGGGCAACCAAGGATATGCTTTTTCTCCACATATAAAATATACAGGATCTCCCACATACTGGTTCTATTTCCCATTTTAGTACCGCTGTATTCATGCATCCAGTAAATGTTCCTACTGCATAGGAGCCTTTCGTTTTCAGACCAAAAGGGACAGTTCTCGGGTTGTAATTCACTGTGTAAGAAGGGGGATTGCATCTTTGTTCCCGTCCGTCCTTACACGAAACGTCATCACAGATGTTTTAACTGGCGGGGATAATCTATCTTGTCTATTTTTCATGTTATTTTTTGCGTACATTTTGGCGCAAGTTCTGGGATCATCACTTGCGCTTTATGGAATATAGAACAACCCACAGGCCTTATAATTTCCTCAAACTCATTAATGTTTGTTCTATCTAATTGACCCGTACTACTCTTATTGCATTTCCCATAAAACATTGCACTTAAAGATGCAGTGCATGCAGAACTTAATGGTAATGGTTGTACATACCAGCCTATTCCTTTCCCCGCATGCTGCGGTAAATGGGCGCATACCCAACAATTATTGTTCTTTAGAATTGCATGCTTCATGTTCATGATGAGTAATAGTGTATTGTTCCCATACCCTTCTCTGTGTCTCTCTTCCATTGGGGACAAGGTATAAGTAATCACCTGAACCGGGCTTTCAGTAGTGGATATATTAACTATTGGTAAGAACATTCCCAATGGGTGTGTAGACTCCACATACAATAACACAAAGGCTGTCGTTATTGGTGCTACCACACTCATGAAGCACATGATTATTCTCAAAGCCAGCATACAATTATTTTTACCATGCGTTTTCCCTAAGTTTACAGTCTTTATAACTAACTTATTCTCAGCAGTGGTGCAGGAGGAGGCTGAAACCGGTCCCGACATTTTTCTCACCGCCCTTCTTCCTGACAAAGTTCGTCGTGGATATCTCTCTTCGTCGCACTTGTCCGGATGTCAATAAGTTCAAAGGAATTGTCAACAGTTTAGTCTGCCAGCCCTTTGCAGCCTGGATTGCTTATTCGTTCTAGGCAAGATCACTTATCCTTTCTCACACTACTCAGAGAACTTCTGAACAGTTGTCTATTGCCTTTGTACCATGTGCGCCCAGCTTGTCCGCTCTGGTTCAGGACACGTACTTTTTATGATCGCACCGAGGAGCCGTGAGTCTTGAATTGTCCGACTTGCACAATTCTCACGCTTCTCTCCTCTACACCTCTAGTTCCTTCTCAGTCCATGAGCGGAACCAGAGGTCAGCATAAACACCAAAGAACTGTGGATCACTCTGTCCTTCGAGGCCGCAAATCATATCGCCTCACTCCTGGTATTGTGTGATCCGTGAACAGCGCCGGTGCACTTCCAGATCCAGGCTCAGAGTCAGCCTGTGGCGCAATGGCAGATGCTGGTGTGCGCCGCGACAGTGATGCGGATTCAGTCTTTGTCTCTGGTGCAATGTCAAGTGCTGGTGGACGCCAAAGGGGTACACGTTTAGTGTCTGCCGTTATTTGCAATGCAGATTTAGTGTCGGCCAACAGTGATGTAGGTTCTGCTGGGCAACGTTGGGGCACTCTTTGCCCTTCCCCCTTTTTGGCAATCTTTTCAGGCTTTGTTTCGAGTTTCACTTCTCGCTCGGACAGATTTAGCGGCGGTGGAGGGACCGCTGTCTCTTTCCAGTCGTCCGGATTGGGCACGTCTTTCAGTGAAGATGGGATCTTTTTGGCATGGGTGGCATGGATCCACGACTTCCTCCCATTCACCCGTATTGCCGTCTGCGTTGCCAGAAGCACTTGATAGGTGCTGCGCCACCTGGGTGCCAACAACAATTTTCTCTCAAAGTTCTTAAGCAGCACCCAGTCTCCTGGCTCCAGCGCGTGCCCCGGACCAGTATATCTTACGGGTAGAGCCTCCTGCACCTGCTGATGAATCAAATGCAATTTCTGCATTAAAAGGCCACAATAAGTGCTAAGTACAGGATGTTCCACTATACTCAGTCACTTTGGCTGAGGTGCGCACCAAACATTCGCCGGCCTCCCCATCACAATCTCATACGGGGAGAGCCCAGTTCTAGCCTGTACAGACGTACGCATGCACAATAGCGCTATCGGTAATGCATCCACCCAACTCAACTTGCTCCCTGCACATATCTTGCTAATTTTTGACTTGAGGATTCCGTTGTGCCTCTCAACAAGACCGGCCGAACTCGGATGCCTCGAACTATGAAATCTCTTATCGATCTGAAGTCCTGCACATATCTGTAATACCACTGCGCCCACAAAATGTGGACCATTATCTGACCATATGACACTGGGCAAGCCAAAACGGGAAAAGTATTCTTTAAGCATTACTTTTGCCGTACTCATTGCTGTGCAGTCTTTTAAGGGATATGCCTCCACCCACTTGCTGAATGCACAGATCACCACTAAGACATATTTCAAGTTTTGGCACCTTTCCATCTCTATGAAATCAAAATGGATTACCTCAAAAGGCATAGAGGGCGGGCAAAAACTGCCTATTGGAGTCACTGTTCCCTTTCCTACATTGTGTTGTAAACACGTAATGCAGTTCTGCACTAACCTCTCTGCATTCTTCTTTATATTTACATTCTTCCATACCGTAGATAGGTGCTGTATTTTTTCTTGGCACAGATGTGGGTAGGGTTGTGAGCCATTGTGACCATTGCAGTTATAGGAATTTGGCAACATCCAGTTTTTAGTTCCCTTGTCCACCCAACAACCCTCTAAATCTAACTCAACAGAGCCCTCTGCCCACCCTTGTATCTCATCGGCCGTGGCTTCGGACTGCATTTCTTTGACAGTGGCAATTCCATCTTCTATCATACAGGGTACTTCCTCAGTGTGGACTGTCATCATTTTATTATTCAAATCAGTGGCCGTTTGTTTCGCAATTCTGTCTGCAAATGTGTTTCCCTCTCCCACTTTGCATGTTACCTTTTTATGTGCCTCGCATTTCACTATTGCTAGGCGCTTTGGAAACGTGAGTACTGATAGCAATCGTACAATCAAAGGGCCATGTTGAATTCTGGCCCCATGTGATGTCAAGAAACCCCTCTCAGGCCAGAGTCGACCAAAGTTATGAACCACCCCAAAAGCATACTGACCATCAGTATAGATATTCACGTTCAAATTTTCAGAAATCTCACAGGCTCTGGTCAATGCTATTATTTCTGCGGCTTGTGCCGAGTTGTAGGGGATTCTTTTGCTTTCTACAACGCTCTCTAGGGTAATGATAGCGCAAGCGGCAGTTGACGTGCCATCAGGTAGTTTAAAACAAGAGCCATCACAAAATAACTCTCCATCTGGCTCCTTTTGTGGGATGTCACTTAAATCACCTCTCCCCTTCGTTTCTTCCTCAGTGACCATTAAGCAATCATGGGGTGGTGATTCGTTGTCACCAATTTCTTCTGTGGGCAGTGGCATTAATTCTGCAGGATTCAAAGCGCTACACCTCATAATTTGGATATGGGGCGCGAATAAGATAATTTCATATCTTGTCAGTCTAGCAGAGGTGAGGTGTTGCGTCTGTATCCTATTTAATAGGACATCTATGGCATGTGGCACCATCAGAATTAAAGTATGCCCCAATTACATCCCTTCCGTTTGTTTCACCGATGCAGCAGCCGCCGCGACAGATCGCAAACATCCTGGTATTGCGCGCGCTACAGGGTCCAGCGCAGAAGAAAAATAGCCGCATGGCCTATTTCTTCCACCTTGTTCCTGTGTCAAAACAGCCAATGCACATCCTTCTTTTTCGCATACAAACAATCTAAAAACATTTTCATAATTTGGTGTGCCCAAAACTGGAGCAGAACATAATGCGGTTTTCAATTGATCAAACACTCTCTGACATTCATCGTTCCACTATAAAGGTATCACTGCATCCTTCTCAGTTAATAGCACCATTGGATTCACAATTTACGCAAAATAACCGATCCACTGCCGGCAATAAGAAGCCATGCCTATTATGGCTCTGACTCCTTTCTGTGTCTTTGGAATAGGCATACAAGAAATACTTTCTATGAGTTCTGCCGTTAGCCTTCTCCCTTCTTTCGAAAGTAGGTAGCCCAAATAGGCTACCTCCTTTCGATTATATTGAAACTTCTTCAAACTAGCTTTATGACCATGTGCCGCTAGGTGTGACAGTAGTAATACGGTGCTCTTTTTACAAATCTCTTCTGTATCAGCAGCGATCAACAGATAATCTATGTATTGCAATAGTATACACCCCACTGGTAATTCTAGCATGTCTAGCTGCTCTTTTAACGCTCTACTGTAAATACTCTGACTTTCTGTATATCCTTGTGGAATGCGCGTGAATGTAAATGATCGTCCCCTAATGTGAACGTGAACAAATATCTACTGTCCTTGTCCACCGGAATGCTAAAGAAAGCATTTTTTAGACCAATTACACTAAAGTATTCTGCTGAGGCAGGTATCATTGTCAATATTGTAGTGACGTCTGGGGCCAAAGGAAATTGTGGATCTACTACTTTGTTTAGCGCGCGCAAATCAATTCTGAAACAATATGGTACTTCATTGCCTCCTTTCTTAAACACTGGAAGAATCAGGCTGTTACATGTACTGCCTGTAATTTCTTCAATTACCCCTAATTTCACCAAATCTGAAACAATACTTTTCAATCCTTTCTCTCCGTTAGCCGAACTTTTATACTGGGGAATTCTTGGCAGTGTAACTCCTTCTTTCAAAATGATCCTCACTGGTTCGATCTTCAAACATCCTACATCGTTGTCATGCATCGCCCATATACAGGTTGGCACTTTTATTAACTCTCCTGGCAAAGTTTCAGGCATGAATTCTGACACAGGGGCATCTTGTGGCCAAATCATCAGAAACACCCCGTCTGACGTGCAATGTATAATCGCACCTAGCTTTTTCAACAAGCTCAATCCCAACAAGTTCTCCCCACAATTTTCTGTTAGGAGAAAGGGACAATGTTCAGTGAATGGTCCTATAGTAACTGGGACTGGTTGGGACACTGGGTTTATGACTGGTGTACCTGCGAACCCTACAGAAACATCCTTTTGCCCTGACAGTGGTATATCTGGAACCAAGTGATGGTCTATTGAACACTTTTGCGCTCCTGTATCTACAAGGAAGCGGTGCTCCTCATTCCCGACTCTCATTTCTACGTAGGGTCCTCTCTGATTCACGGGAATAGACACTGGTTCCGACCCCTGCCCTGGGCTGTCCTATTGGGGAAATAACACATCATCCGATGTGTAGTCACTACTATTACTGTAATACGTATTTGGCTGCGTATTGAAAATGTTCCCATTCTTTCCTCTATTTCCCCCACTCTGATTCCCATACTGTTGGTTTTGCTGACCCTGACTCTGGTTAGGAGCACTTTGGTTTTGGGCTTGGTTTTGATTAACTTCATTATTGTGGTGCTGCTGCATACTATTCCTATTTGGTCCATTCGCTCCTTGGTGCCCTCTGTGCTGTCTTCGCTGGCCAGTTCCATTTCTATAATGTAAATGTGGACATTGCGCTCGCCAGTGTCCTTCCTCCTTACAGTATGCACACTGATTTGGTCCCAAAGGCCCCCCCATGCATATTCAAATTACTCCTCCCTTGTGCGTTCCCTCTTCCTCTATTATGTCCTGCTACTTGCTGCAGTAACACCCTTGTTTTCAAATTTACTCTATCTTTCTCCTCCTGGTCTTTTCCCGCATTCACTCTCATCTCGTAATAATAATAATAATAATAATAATAATAATTTGGCATTTATATAGCGCTACGAACCCTCAGGTATCTGAGCGCTGCTTATTATTAACCACGGTGTGTGGTGCTCATTTATCGACCTCGGAAGGATGAAAGGCTGAGTTTGGCCCCGCCGGGATTCGAATCTGCGTTAGCAGACTCTGCACCGATGTCAAAGCGAGCGCTCTACTCGCTGTGCCACTTGACCGGCTTATTGGGCCATGTGCAATACTTCACCCAGCGTTTTTGCTTGCCATGCGCTTTCTGATGTCATTATTAGGTTCTGAATTGGAAGTCTCAACCCCCTCACATATTTATCAACAAATAGCCTCTTCCCCGCTTCCGAGCTCACATCCTGCCCACTGAAGTCTGCGAATACTTCTTCGAACCTATTGAAATAATCTGTTGCTAACTCATCCTCGCCTTGCACACATGCAGTCAACTTGTCCCATTGAATTCTTTTCTCTGGGACAATTTCTTTTAATTTCTGTATTATGCGTGCTGGTAATGCTACCATGTTCGCTCCTGGTGTCCCTCCAACCGCTTTATTCCTGTCTTCTATCACCAAGTCCGCCCATGTGGCGCCATAGGCCGTTACGCAACCACCTTTCTTATTTGCTTCCATATGTCTGTTGGCAGGATCACTGGGAATATTAGGTCTATGTCACCCATGGTAAGCACAGATGATTGCAGGCAGGATTCTACTTCCTTGTAAAATCCTGCAGGATTCTTTCTTATATCGGGAATCGTCTGCTTTATGGTGTTCACCTCCTGTGCGGAAAAGGGGACATGCACATATTGGGCGGTATAATGGGCTGGCGTTACCTGCGCCGCTACGGTGCTCGTTGTGGGAACCTCTGTTTTTGGCACAAAGGTAGGTGGGACCTCCCTCATAGGAAATGCCCCACTTACTGTCCCTCCCCCTTCTCTCATGTGTAACAATATTCCCAGATCAAGCGGTAGTGCTGTTTCTCCCGTCCCTCGCTCTAGTGCTCTCTTATATACTGCCATTATTTCGAGTGGGCTGGCCTTGTCATTTTTTATATCTTTATCTATTAGATGTTCAGCCATCGAGTGCAGTGCTTTTCTTTTCATGGGCATGGAATATTCATCAAATATCTCATGTATCTCCATTGTGGGGATACCGGGATCCAAAATCCATCTTAACGCCTCTCGTATACATACTTTCAATTTGTCGCCCCTCTGTACTGACGACATTGAATGTCGTCGCTGTATATATGGCTCTACCGCTTCCTTCCTATCTCTCCCGATATCCTTACCCCTGTACCCAGGTGCAGTAAAATTTCAGCATAATCATTATCCAATTCATTTTTTAGCTCAAAAAGTCCATACACATGTTCCCTTACTTCTTCATCTCTTTCTCTACAGCGTGCTAATGCATTCAAGTCTAACAATCGCTGCGGTGGTAATTTCCCAATTAACTGTTTCCATCTCTCCACTAAATATTCACCCATGCATTCCAACACTACCTGTCTTTCGTTGCTTCTTCAGAAGTCATACATCGAAGCCAATGCTGCCGTCCCATCATTCCCGACTATATACATTTCTGCCTGTTGCTGCAATTCCACCTTCCTTTCTTTGCTGATCGCACTGCGAGTTACCCTTGTGCATCTACTTTGTTCAGTCCCGCCTCTCGCCCCCGTAGTTTCAACTTCAACCCCAGGAGGGACGGACGGTACCGAGTCTGTATCTAAGGCGGGAGGTGAGGGTGGGACAATAGGAACGGGGAGGGTCTGCTGTGGGCCTGGTTGGCTAATAGGAAGTGTTACGTGCGCGGTCTGTGGCTGTGGGAGGGTTTGAGCTACGGAAAGGAGAGTTTGAGCTACAGGAGGGGCTTGAGCACTATTTACTGGCGTGTTTGGCCTCGCTTCTGATCTTGGGCCTTGTTTTGTATGGATCAATATGTTTTCCATCACTTCATCCGCTATGTCAATTCCCGTTGTGGGTATATTTTCTCTATGTTCAATTGGTCACGTCTACCTGACCTCCTTAGACTCTCCGTCCACTCCTCCTCCTTCTTTTCTTCCGCTACTTCACCTTTCGATTTATGGCTGCGCGCATGCTTCGCTCTACTTCTAAATTGGAGCATTGCTTCCCTTCTCCAGTCCTTAACGATATCAAATGCTGCGGGACGCGCTTTCTTTCTTATCAACACCCTTTCCAGGTTATCTATTCTCGCTATCTCAAAACTACCATTTATCGGCCACTGATGGTCTTGCTGCTTTCTGGTTTGCCTATGCCAAGTCTCACAGAATATTATCGCTCCCACACCATACTTCACATACATCTCATACGCCGGCGTTCCCCCAGGTGGTGCAATTTGGCCATCTTCCAAAGATTGTCTACCGCAGCGGAAAAAATCTGCTAGGGTGGACAATACCGCAGGCATGTTTCAACCTCCCCTTGGTTAATCAACCTTACCCAGGGTGTTTGATTTTGCAAAGTCAACTCTCAACCAATATCAGGGTTATTTTGAATCAGGGTATGACTCACCTGATAAATCAATTTGTCCTCCAGGACACAATTCGTCTGTATACTGACGCAACCAATGACGTCGTGTCTGCGTTTCTTGGCTTCTGCCTCGTTTCAGGACCCTCGCCTCCTTGTTCTCTAGCCAGATACGTCGATCAGGGATCAGATGTGTGCAGATCTGCAAAGGAATCTCTCATCACTTCTACAGGGCGCCCCGAACACCTCTTGATCCCGTCTCGATCGTCCCGTCCTCGTCGTTCTCCGCCTTTACTCTATTACAACATACACGATGGAACAAGTAGGGGAGGGTCCCTATACGGGCGCCATCTTGAAAGGGGCCCCTAGGGGTCCCTCGCGTATTGGAAACAAGGCAAGTCACCACACACGATAGATACGCCAGACACAAGGTTGTATTCCCAAAGCTAGGGTTCATTGCAAAGCAAATAGTCTCAGTTGGCCAACTCGGTCTCACGCCCCGCGACGTGCATCTCTAGACCTCGAGGGAAGCAAGAGAGTGAATTACATACATCAGTCACATATATACAAAATACATATAATACAATCAGCTGTGACATGTTTAACACCCCCCTTTATTGGGTTTCTTTGAACTCGGTTTGATGATGGATACTTCCGATGAATATGACACCTTCAAATATCTATTCTAGTAACAATATGCAACCTTGCAAGTGTAGAGACATCTTTTCTTTGTTGAACAGAGCACAGTGATTCTGTTCTTGTAAGCGAGATACATACGGGGGAAGAGTCACATTCCAAACCTTGCTATCTATGAGGTGCGATTTGTGTCCTGGGAGCCGACACGCTCTACAGGGCTCGAAAAAGGGGGGCCGTAAGAAGAGCATAACTCAAGCCTTTAGCTGCTTTATTCTAACATATTCTACAATATAACGAGACTGGCTGGCAGCTGTGAAATGATTAAATGCCCTGCGGCTCTGCTTCAAGGCCATCTTCGGGAGGGAGCCGGGCATTCCTCTCCGGAGCTACCTACGTTGTGTTTCAACGAACTCTTCTTAGTCTCGGGGCCTTGCGGCCTTGTCCTTTCACGTTCAGACAACAATGTTAACAGTTGAGCAGAGTAAGCAGAAATGTGCTGCGAAGCAATTTGAACAGAAAGCAATGAGCAATCGTTAGAAAACAAAATGGCGATCCTTTTTACATCAAAATGGCCGCTCATTTGGTCAAACTCGGAAACCTGTATTTCTATCGTTTTATACATGAGACGGTTGGCCTTTGGCCACCAAAATACGTTTGCCGTCAATCGTGAGAGGTGTCCATTTTTCTAGACCGACACCCGGTAGCATTTCTTGCCACGGATACGTGTTTATCTAGTAGACCGAACTGTCAAAAAGTGATCGCAATTGTATTCACGGTAACGTGCTCTGTTTCATAACACTGGTCCATTCAAACACAGGGTACTTACCTCGAATAATACTGTACAAAGTGAATTGGTTAGTTGTAGTATATTTTTCGTGTGGTTTTTGAATTAATAGAAGTGTCGTGTTAATTACAATTGGTTTAAAAATAAATGTACTTATATTTTTTACCTGAAACCTTGAGTCAGCGTTTGCTTGAGCCACAGTAATTGTGGTCTCTTTGTGTAATCTCTGCTACTGCTCATATACTCTTGGTATAAGCCTGGCTGCTCCGCTACTGCTACCACTATAACCTAGTAGTACTGTACGGCCACCTGTAGTCTTAATTGTGTGTAGCGGTCCCTAAGGGCACTGCACAGGATTCTGCCCAACACCTATACATCAGTTAAGACCTGAGTAAATGTAAAACAGGATGACCACTTGTGTCGTGAGTTGACCCCAGGGAGATGAGGGATGAGAATTACCATAGGTGCATTCAGGCCATGATAGATTGCACCACCCACAATCAGAAGGTGTGGGGGTGTCCAGGGAGGGAGTAGATGGTGCCTCTACATTGGTTGGGACCAGATTAAACATAAAACAGAATGGCCACTTGTATTACTGTGAGTTAACCCCGGGGAGGTAGGGGATGCGAATTACCATAGGTGTGTTCAGGCCATGATAGATCGCACCCCCCACAATCAAAAGGTATGAGGGTGTCCAGGGAGGGGCTAAATGGTGCCACTACATTGGTTGGGACCAGAGTAAACATAAAACAGGATGACCACGCACGTCAGTGTATGACCCCAGAAAAACAGGGCATGTTAATTACCATAGGTATGTTCCGGCCAT
This sequence comes from Ambystoma mexicanum, assembly GCF_040938575.1. NCBI lineage: Eukaryota > Metazoa > Chordata > Amphibia > Caudata > Ambystomatidae > Ambystoma > Ambystoma mexicanum. The sequence continues at coordinate 486,964,403 of NC_090922.1, read as the reverse complement.
GATATCATGCACCCCCACAATGAAAAGGTATGGGGTGTGCAGGTAGGAGATAAATGGTGCCAATACATTGGTTGGGACATGAGTAAATATAAAACAGGATGACCACTTGTGTTAGTGTGAACTACCCCAATAGAAATAGGGGGTGCAAATTACTATAGGTGCAATCAGTCCATGGTAACTTGTACACCTCACAATCAAAAGGTATGGGGGTGTCCAGGGAGGGGTTAGCTGATGCCTCTGCATTGGTTGGGCCCAGATTAAACACAAAGCAGGATGACCACTCGTGCTATTGTGAGTTAACCCCAGGGATGTAGGTGATGCAAATTACCATAGGTGCATTCAGGCCATGATATCATGCACCCCCACAATCAAGAGGTATGGGGGTATCCCTGGAGGGGGTATATAGGGCCTCTTCATTGGTTGGGAGCAGATTAAACATAAAACAGGATGACAACTTGTGTTGGTGTGAATTAAACCCAGGAGGCAGGGGATGTGAATTACCGTACGTTTGTACAGGCCATAATATCTTACACCCCCACTATCAAAATTGTTTGTACTGTTCTTGTAAGTGTATGAATGCTGCACCTCTGGCACATGTGCATAGTATTCAACGTTGTGACGTGCGGTATGGGCCATGATTTGCCAGGGCACCATTGTTTCGATGTAGTGGTGCATATAGGTCTGATAAAATGTCCTCTCTAAACATAATGGAATATTCTCTGCAGGCCCGGGTGAAGATGTGTGGGAGACCATTTCAACATGATGGTTGGGTGCTCCCCTTGCTTAGAGCAGAAAGCAGTCAGGCTCCTGTGGGGAGGAGGGCATACATTATAATAGAGATAAAGATAAGATTAATAGCCGCCAATTATCACGAGCCAGTAGGGAGCTGAAACACTGAATGACTGCTAAGTAGTTGTGAATGATCCTTCTTCATAAGAAAGTGGCCAACATGGAGGAAGCAGTGTTGAAAGTAGGTGAAAATATTTCTGTTTTCCTAAATGGAAGTAACGGCAGGACAGGCTCCAAAAGCAGCTTGTAAGACGAGCACTGCAAAACGAACACTGTAAGACCCAGAAAGTGAGCAATATATAAAGGAATATATTGCTGTTATTACACTGTTGCGTGGCAATATGGGGGCTGTTGCTGGGGACCCCCTGATGCTCGAGGCCCCTTTCATTTGAAAGAGTTAAAAGGCCCTGCCGACATCCCTGATTCTCTGCTAATGTGCTGTCCTTGTTGCTTACCAGGCAAGTATACAGCAAACATGGCTGGGAAGAACCTAGCAGCTATGCACCAGAGCTATACGGCCGTAGAGTCCTGTTAACATAAAACGATATGTTAATAACTGCTTTATAAATACATATGTACAAACTGAGCTAAATACAACTCTTCCATTGACCTGAATGTGGACGTTTGGCAGTAGATTGTGTTGTTGCAGAGCTCGCGTGGTGTCCCCATTTTTCCTCGAAGACTAGCTTGCAGAGTTTAAATAAAAGGTATTACGTGCAGACGTAATGTTCTAGTCTGTGCTCACTGGTAATTTGAAGGGCTATTCCTGGCACATTTGCGCCCAATGCCTGGGCCAACTCTTAGAGGCTCAGTATCATAGCATAACAGGACATAGGGTGTGGGGCAGTACTCTGGATGGCCCAAGCAACTTCAGTGGCTGGGAGCAACAGGGGAGAAAATGTAATGTTGTATCTACCACAGTTAGTGCACTATACTAGAATCTCTGGTGCTCTGAATGGATGGTGAGACCAGGGGTGTTAAGTCTGGAAAGGTGCTGGGGCTATGCTAATGTCGGGACTGCTGGGACTTGGTAGCCTTTTGGTTGTAGCCCCTGAGATTCTATCCAGGGCTACAACCAAAAGACCCAGGGCTATATCCCCCTAAGGCCCCCCCAGCAACGCCTCTGGGTCAGACTAGGGGGGTCATTACGAGGTTGGAGGTAAGTAACAGTCCTTACCGACATAGGGCAAATACTGTGTCCGTGTAGTAAAGAGCCCGCTAATAGAGGGCTATTACGAGTTTGCGTGCACGTGCTTTGCGCCATGCCGGTAATGACATTACCGCCATTACGCTAAATTTCAAAAAAGGGCCCTTAGCGGCATCACGGAAAGCGCAGACAGCAATTCCGACATCAATGGACGCGGCATTAGCGGTCACCGCTAATAGCGGTGCCCGTAAATAAGCAGAACCGGAAGTAGCGTCATCGCACAGGAACGGGAAAGAGCATGGCGGCCACCTTGAAAAACACAATCCATTGCCATCCTCACCACACAGGATCTGGATCCTTTTTCTGACCACATAAATTAACACACAGCACCAGTATCATGGCCAAGGCAGTAAAGAAAGGCGGTTCCCGGCAGCGCAAAGAGCGCTTCAACGAGGATGAACTCATGATGCTAGCCGAGTCACTTGCAGACAATGCAGAGGTCGTTTTTGCAAACAGCCTCAAGAGGGATGTCCTAATAAAAAAAACTTGTTGCCCGGAAAGTCAGCGCTGTAGGTAACACCTCCCACACCATAAAGGATGTCCGCAAGTGTTGGGATGACCTGCGCCTTAGAGTGAGGAACATTCTTTCCGCAAACCGGAGCCAGGCCATGGCTACTGGTGGAGGACCAAGCTCACCCATAAAGCTAAGCCGGTTGGAGGAGATCTGCGCCAGGACGATTGGCATAAAGGCCATAGAAGGTGTGGGCGAGATGGAGCGTGGCACCAGCTCATCGGGAGAAGGAGGTGAGTGTCCTAAGAAAACACTGTAATGCTAAGTATGATGATAGTCCACCAATTTGTCTGTCCAAAGAGGCAATGCATGGCCCAATACATTGACACATCCCTGCCTAGATGCCGTCCGCAGCACAGACACATGTACATGCATGAAGCATGGCAATGCCATACCTGACACACACCACACAAATATGAAAATGGCATAAGTCACACTGCACGCAAGCCACAACAGAAAAGCATGTCACATAGGATACGCCTGCCCCAACATGAGTGACCCCAATGGAAGCCTGCATGCTCCACCCATATAGCAAGTAACGTGATCATCAAAACTCCACTGCCTAATCCCCTCTAATGTGTAGAAGAGCAATAATACAAATGTATGCATGATGCTTTTCAAACCATCACTCATGCTGTCCCTCTCTTAGTCCCCCACAGGCTCAGATCCTGAAACTGAGGACTGGGACTCACCCCCACAGGCGACTACACCCTGGAAGAGGACCAGGGATGAAGGCAACAGGCCTTCCACTTCGAAAGGCCCCGACAAGCCACGACAGGCACTGAAAACAAAAACAGCTCAGGATGCCACAGGACTGGTTCCGCTAAGGCCCATTACCACAGTCCCCACAACACCTGTGACACCTGCACAGGAGACAGTGGGCGATGGGGCACAATCTGCAGAGAACAGCTCTGTTGGGGAGGCGGCAGCTACGGCAACCCAGACAGATGATGTTCAGGGCCAGGTGTGTGTGTCTGTCGAGGACAACTCGTCAGACCTTCCTGCAACACCAAGTCCTGCCCCATCCCCCCAGGTCACACCTGTCGATTTCAACCACGACACCACACCGGAGCAGTCTGGAGGAGAGTCTGTACAATGGAGCATGAGTCCCACAGAGGACACACATGTATCTGGGGAACTGTTTAGGAGTTCAGGAGCATGGAACCCCTGAGCCCTGCGTTCCACTCCTGGCTTCCATGATATTCTGCATCCCCCCCAGACAATGGGAATCGGCAGGGGCGGAGCTACAAAGAATATCAGTGGCCAATCCCAGGAACAGAGCTGTTAGAGGGCGGGCTATCACGCTGTATTTCCATATTCTCATTTTTTAACGCTGTTTGTATGGCTGTATCCATCTGTGGGTGGGTGGGGTGGCTAGGAGGCCACTGTGGCTCTAAGGTTGCCGAACACTGCCTCCCTCATGCTGCCATGGGGATGCAGGATATCATACAATACCGGACACGTATTAGAGCAGCATCCCCATCTCCAGCCCAAGCTAAATGCCTCCTCTGAACTTCAACCCCCAGCTGCCTCCTGCCATATGCTTGTGGCCCTGGTGTCTCCTGGCTCTCAGTTCAGGCGGCAGAAGGTTTTACCGGTACCCAGGGCCATCTTTTTTTGCCCGTTTGAGATGCCAGAGTCCACTCCATGCCCCCGGCCACCTCAGCACTGCTGGCGTATGGGACCGCCTCCATTGTATAATGGCCACATGCAGCTACCCCAGCTTTATTGCGCAGCATGGTGTCTCTGGGCTGCGCCAGGGGCACACTCACTGCTTCATGCTGCTCAGCCGCTCCAGAGTGGAATCCACCCCAGAACTCCTCCCTCTCTCGTCTAAGACACAGCAGGTGCATTCACGGCCCCAACTACCACGGCTCGACCGTATACAGGTCACACTGCTCAGTGGCTTCATGGTTGCCATTTTGTACTGTCACCGCCTGAGAGGGCTGCCTCTTGTCTGCCACTCAGCTTGCTGCCCCCAGGAGGAGAGCAGCTTGGAATCGGTCCTTAGCACCCTTCTTCTCCTCAGCTCCTACATCCTTTGCCTCTGTTAGGCAGAATCACATGCAGTACCCTTTGGGAACACTACACACAATTAAGACTACAGGTGTAAGTACAATTTCACCTTTGGTACAAGCCTGTACTACACAGTTAGGTGGTAGCAGTGGCTGAGCAACCAGACCTATCTCATGAGGGAAGTGAGCAGTAAAAGATGTTACACAAAGGACTTGCAATTACAGTGGTAAACACACACTTACTCAAGGTTTCTTGGAAAAAGACTATACATTTATTTACACAGTCAGTTGGAAAACATTCCACTAGTAAGAAGCAGCTCAATATCACACAATAATACACTACATTACTAAACCAATACGTTTCTGAACAAGTTAGGCTCCCCTGAAGTGGGAGCAAAATGGCACTTCAGTAACTTTCAAAAGGGGTAGAAAGAAAAAGGTTATAAGAATCAAAGCACAATTACTTTCATAGGCAGGGCAAATAGTTTCAGTTCATTACAACAGGCAATTCAATTTAATAGGCCTGAGCCAAAGAAAATGTTTCAGTGTCTTGGATAGGATAGCACAGTTCTGGTAGTAAACGGTTAAGTCTTTGCCAATGTTCTTAGAAGTAGTTTGCCAGAAGAAAAGTTGTATGTCGGTTTAGGGGAGAACAAGCCTCCAAAGTTGGGGAAAGTTTCACAAACTTTCACCGCGGCAGAAAGGATTTCTTTACCGCACTTGCAAGTACCTTAGAATGAAGAAAAGCTGTAGCTGAGGCAGTTGTTCCTGGCAGTTCCTACAGATTTCGCTGTTCCTGAGCTTCAGTCGTGGGGACAATGAGGACGTGGGGAGGTTCCTGCACTGCCCAGGGAAGAGGCCACAAGCTTGGCAAAATGTCGGTTTAAGATGCGAGTGCCTTAAAGTCCATGAACTAGTAACCTTTTCACTGGGCTGGCTATCCTGTTTTCAACAGCGCTCTGAGGAAAATTCGACTAGTATAGAGACGGTGTACAGGTGGCTTGCGAGTTGGTTGTTCCCACTAGCTCAAGGGAAGAAGTCGTCCTTGAAGGGCTTCTCTGTCGAGGGAGTTTCAGGCAATTCGGACCTGCAGCAGGGCTTCACCGGTGGACCAGGAGTTGCAGCAGTCGTCTTCCTTCAGTTTGTCTTCGGTTCTTTTGTTCCAGTGGTCGACTCTGCTTTCCAATTCCCAGAGACCTGCTTTTAAACAGTTTTCTCCCATTCATTCCCGCATAGCTGACACTCACCCAGCAGGGTGGCTGTCCTTGCCAGCCAGCCAGCCAATCATACCAGAGTGCATTCAGGTCTCCTAGGAGACTAAGCACAGGGAGTTTCAGGCACCTCCCTCACATCCTTGTCCACCCCAGACACTCAGGCGCCAGAGGAAGGCTTCAGCACTGAAGCCCGCCAAAGGCCAACGAACAAAGACACCAAACCTGGTTTGGCTCGCAGAGAAACACTAGAAGGACCTTTCCTAAAAGAAACGGTGAAAAAAGTTAACCGGAGTCTGTTTTTACAGATAGGTCTTGGGCGCCATATTGGAAAACATCGCTGACCCAATTTTTAGCTATAGGGGTTCGCGGTCGGGAAAAATCATGGTAGTTTGTTCTGAAACCACTGCCACCAGCCATTTCAAGAGGAAAGGGTAACATTTGACTGTTACATGAGTGTTTAGACATAGGGGATGCTAGACAACCCCTTCAGCAATCTATAGGAAGAGTGTGTGCTGGGTCTGTAAATTTAAAAAGACTGGTAAAGTCAATTTAACTTTACATTCTCTGGGAGACAGTAGTCAGTCCCGGAGAAGGTATTTAAACCTGGGGAAGTCTAAAAGACACCCCTGTGCCACTGCACTGAAGGTGCTGTGTGAAACACAAGAAAAAGATGATGCCTATGGAGTTGTTTAAAACTGCATATCCAAAGAGCACAAAAGTAAACACACACATCAAAATACACAAAAGAGTGGGAAAAAAGGCTCACACTCTTACCAGGTAAAAATTAAAATCCTACAAATCCAGCAAAGTTGCTGGGGGTCAAAAAAGGTAAGAGAAATTAGCACATTCTTGAGAATTCTCCCTAACAGTCTCGGGTAAGTTTGGGAGGGGTAAAGTCGTGAACACCCCTCCATATGTGGAACTCACAGGGAGAGCAACTGCACACCTACCATCCTCAGCCACACCCCTGTAATCTAGCCATTTTAATGGTCCGCTGACTACCTAGAATATTTGTGAATTAACATCATCCCTTTGTACAGCACCTTATTAAAAGCCAAGGGCCCAACATTATTTCAAAAATGTGAGGAGCAATTGAAATGCTTGCACCTAGAGGAGATCTCTTGACTAGATTGGGTAGTGAAGGCAAGGTGACCCTACTTCCGATATTACTGTGCGTGTTTCAGGCTTTACCCATCATGTTTCCACCTAGAATGCTTAACCAGTTGCAGTGAAAGATTGTTTCCTCTATATGGGGAAATTAGCTAAAAACTCTCATAAGACCCTGCTGTGGACTCGCCCTAGGGGGTTGGGTGCCCAACATCAAAAGATATATCAAGGCATCACAAATTAGCACAGTCCTGGACTGAAAGTCATGGCCTGGGGTAAAATACTGGTGGAAGAGGCCACCAGGGGGCACTGGCAAGCAGGGGCGCCCAGTACGCGGGTGCTCCGGGGCCCGGGCAGCCCCCGGCAAAATAAAGCCAGGGTTCAGCCCCCCCCCAGGCCGGAGAGAAGTAACGAAGTATCGATGGCCCTTTGTTTTGGGTTCCATCGATACTGCGTCTCTTTCTCTGGCCTGGGTAAAGGCATGAAAATGTCCAATTAAGCCATCCCCTCTAGGTCCCATATTGGTGTTTGATCCTGGAGGGGAGCCGCTTAGGATCTTAAGGCAGGAGCAGCAGGCATACCAGACACTATGCCAGCCAGCCTTAGCAGAGAGCAGCACGTTCGTTCGTAAAACAGCAGGTACGTTATTTTTTTTTCTTTTTATATTTGTGGCCCTCTTATTCCTCACTACTTTTTGTTCTCCCGCTGCCCTCCCACCCCTACCCACCACATTGGCAACAGTGTCTGAAATATGACCAAGGCAGGCATGTGCTGGGAAATTGCATCATTATCACCAGACTGGGCCAGTGCAGCAAGAGAACCAAAGCCCCCGCTGGGGAGAAAGAGCGCCAAGAGTGCCTGGTACCCTCGCCCTGACTAATGAAGTTGTTCCAGCTACAAAAGAGAAGTGAAGGGAGCACCACTACCTTCTAAACTAGCCAACCAGCTCAGTGTGGTGCCCTTGGCATTGTGTCCCTTCACCTCCTTCCAGTGTTTAATTTGTGGAGTGTTTTACACGGCTCAGCCCTGACTCTTATTTCTAAGAGCTGGCACCCATTGTTTCAGGTTTAGTGTGGTTATAATGTGGTGCTCTGGCATTATTATTTGAACTGCCAGTCATTTGTAGCCCCACAGCACACAACAACAGTGTGCAAGGGCACCTATCTCCACATCGCAGGCCAGCACAATGTTAGCAATGAATCACATCAATGGCCCAACAAAACCTACATTTTGAGGGGTGGGAGGGGGTTGGGAGAGGCTCTAACTTCAGAAACGGTGGGGGTGCAAACTTTTTTGTGTGAGGGCATCTAACTTCTTTACGCATTCTAATGAGACTATTCTAGTGCAGCATAAATGTTATAAGCACTTAACTCTCTCCTTTAAGTCTGAATGCACCCACTTAAGGACTGCTGTGAGAATGAGCGGTCTCCTGTCCCCTCTCTACCCTTCCAATCACACCCCTGGCATGCAAGTTTTAAACCTACATATCGATTTCAATTGCCTAGAAATGTATGCATATGAATGCAGGTGCTAACAGTGAAATGCTTTATGTTAGTAATTGCAGGGCCTTTGTTAACAGCGAAGCCCAGGCGCTGTTTAACATCGAGGTCCTGTTATGTCGGGCCACATTAGGCCACGACTCTGTAGGTCAGCCGGGTCGAGTCAACATACCCCAACATTTCGGGCAACTGGGCTGGAGTCCAGTCAACTCAATGGTGTTGCACCAGTGAATAACATGACCTATGTCGTTGCGGCAGCACTAGTTATCCATTTTCATGAATCAAAAACAATGAGCTGGAAGGTGCAAACCTGGGCGCACATGCTAGCCATGCCGACACTGCTCCAATCACCTTGCATGAGACTGGCACCTTTCCGCTACTTTAATAACTGGCAAAACTGCCAAAGCAGTGTGGGTGGCTCAGCAAGCAGCGCAGGCAGTAGCAAGGAAGCCCTTGTACCATGGGTTATTATCTAGTACCTAGAGCAGACGGACATGCAGCTGCATATATGACAGTATCAGCAGCATGGCTGGCACATAGCAAATGGATCAGATGAGCTGACTTTTGATTTTCCCAGGGGAGTGCCGGTCGGCACATATTTAGGAAGTCCCAATAAAAGTATAGGGACGTTTAGCGCAGAAGGCTTTTCCTGGAGGGTAGGGGGCACCCACGTACTCAGTGCCTTGATATGGATAACTCTGGCTCCTATACACCTTTTCAAGCATGGGCAGTCAACAAGCACATACCAGATCTTGTAAAGCTGGGCAGTACCCCCTTTTGTTTTAAATCTTGGATGCTTCCCACTCAACTCCCCCCCCCACTACCCCTCTACCTTTTTTTATACCCAAACGCAACCGCCCATCTATTTAAGTACTAACAACCTGCATTAATTCGTTTTTAAAAATTCAGTGTTTTTGGCTTCTGTTTTTTTGCATTCGTTTTTCTGGGGGGTTACCAGTGCCATATAGGGTCCCTCAGCACAGACACTGTCACGAGAAGTAAAACAGGGGCACGGAATGTTAGGGAGAATTCTCTGTTAAGGCTAATTTCCCAAACCTAGTGAGTCCCCCAGCAGCTTTGCTGGATTTTTGGGGTTTATTTTTTTCTCCTGCTAAGAGTGAGACTCGTTTTCTTCCACTCTTAGACATGATTTGAGATATCCTTTGACTTTGTATGTGTTTTATGGGCTATGGGGTCTTTTACTCCATAGGGCTTCATATGTTTTTGGTATGTTTGTTACACAGCACCCTCCGTGTCGTAACACAGGGATGTCATAGTGACCCCCAAACATAGACTCCGCGTACCCTGGGACTGACTACTGTCTCCCAGGGCATGTAAAGTCAACATTGGCTTTACTAGTCCTAAATTGTGAACAGAACCTGTACAAACCATCATATTGTGGTCGTACTGGTAGGGGCAATTCGATTGCCCCTGGGTCTGTTGTTCGAGGGGGCACTGTCCAGTCCCCCCCAAGCGAGTTTTGGCTGGTGGCAGTGGATACTACTTTTTATATTCAACCGCGAATATATTCCTATGGGATTTTCCCATTGTTCGAGGCTAATACTTTTTAACATAGCCTCAAACATACCGCTGGTTTATTCACCGGTTGGTATTTTTTGCCAGAACTCGGTTCCAAAATGGCGTCTGTGTTCGCTTCTGTGACTCCAACCCAAGTCGAGCCCTGTGTTCCACTTTTTGGCGGGCTTCTCCACAGAAGCCTTCAAAAGTGGTGCCACTCTGTCTGGGTACCACAGGGGATGTGGGAGGGGGTTTAGGCACCCTGGACTGAGTTGCCTCAGCAACTCAAGTCGCACTCTTGTGTGATTGGCCCAGTGGTGAGCCACCCGGCTCACCACTTAGCATGTTTGAGTGACAACTAGGACTGATGAATGGGGGTTTTCTGCATAAAAGCAGGGCTTTGGGGACTGGGACTTCAGACGTCGCCACAGGACCAAAGAATCCAAAGAGGGAGAAGCTGAGCCGACCTGCAACGACGACACCACCGGTGGAGCCCTGCTGAACCGACTCACCACTTCTTAAAACGACAGAGGAGATCTTCATCCCGAAGAGTCTTCTTCCTTCAACAGGTGGGGATAACCAGTTTGCCCGCCTTTTCGCCTTCCCGGATCATCTCGTGGCCGCCTTGCCTGTGCCAAGCACCCCAGCAACCGGGATACCACGTTTTTCCACTACCGCGAATAAAAGGGTCGTAACTTTTAACCGGAGAACTCTGCGGCTGGTTTCTTCCCTGGCAGTGCAACGACCTTCAGCTTTCCTCCACATCGAGACCATCTCTTCCTATGGACGACGCCGCGACTTGCACCCGCTGCCAGGAACAACTGCCCCTGCTGGAGGATTCTCTCCACTTTCAAGGTACTGTGTCCGCCTGGCCTCCCTCGCAAGGGTCTGTGTGGGGTGTCTCGTAAATCCTCAACTTACCACTTGGGTTGGCCCTAGGCTGGCTAACTGAACTTTTCTGAGCTGAACTGATTCCTTTTTAAAGTCTCTGCAAGACTTTCCAAGCCTTTTAAACTGTGTGACCTTGGGCGCATTGGTGTTCTACTCTCTTCAAGAGGGAGCCTGGCCTCTGAACTTTTTGCTCACAAGTAGACTTCGACTTTCCTGCCTTGCTGAGTGCTTCTAAAGTATTGTGTTGTGTACTGTTTCTAATTTCTGCCTTTTCCCTACCTTGTTCTTAACTTATTGGAGTGCCATCGTTAGTTAAGCGCTCACCTCTGTCTGGAAATAAGTGGTGTTAACTAAGACTTGTCTAATAAGGAATAAGGGATGTATATATATTAATAGTGACTGTGTTTTTGAACTTGCTTACAAAAATAGTGCTAGAGTATTTCTAAGTGTGTCTTTAAATAAATAATTATATACTTGATACCAAAGCTATGGTCCGCGTTTGCTTGTGCTACTGTATTTTGGTACCTATCTTGTATACTCTATATACTGTCTAACTCTTCTTGAGAGAAGTCTGGCTGCTCAGCCACAGCTACCAGGTAAATCTGGTTGGTACAGACTGCTACCAATTGGGTTTACTGCCAACACCTGTAGTCTTAAGCCTTGTGCAGTGGTCCCTAAGGGAACTGCACAGGTTCTGCCTAACACGGAAAAGGCCACTGAAAAGGGGTGAGAGGTGCCTTTAGTGAGTGCCAACCCATACAGGGAGAGCTTGCTGCAGTATTTGACAGGCAAGTTCAATGATACTAATTTTGCCTGCCTTTGTCCATCGATTTACCAAAGTAAGAATCCAGGTTTACTTCATTTTCTGTGGACAAATGGTCAAAATGTTCCACTGGACACCCTTAGAGTCAGAACAAAATGTTAACTATGATGATTGTGTTTAAAAAAGAACTTAAACATGTGCCTCATTTCATGACAGAACTATGTTATTTTAGGTTATGGTGATAGGTATTTCTAAAGCACACATCTGCCATAGTCAGTGCATTCATCAACCCTAATGAGTCGGTAGGTGTTGCAGCTGCAAGCCCAAATATGGTGACGTTGTTTGGAGCAGTCATGGATGGTGGTGGCAGCGGGTGGGGACCCCGATGGGGCACAAGTGTAATAGAAAAGATATGGCTACTGGCACTTAATTTTATTTACAAATGAAGCACTGCTTAAAGCCATCTCTTTCTGGCAGCAGGTATGAAGAAGATTTGTCATGCCGAGCATATCCAAGACCTCTGAGATAGCCGGGTGTTAAGGAGAATTCTCATTTAGGTCTAATTTCCCTCACCTAGTGAGTCCCACAGCAGCTTCGCTGGACTTCTGGAGTTTATTTTTTTTCACTTGGTAAGTGTAAGCTTTTCCCCCACTCTTACTCATGTCTCGCCATGTGTCTTTTACCTGTCTTTGTAATTGTGGGCTCTGGAGTACACCACTTCAGTAGCCCCCTTCTTTTGTGTGTTACACAGCACCTTCAGTGCAGTGACACAGGGTTGTCTTTTAGACTTCACACCAACTCCATTTCTGAGGCTGACTACTGTCCCCCAGAAAAGGGTAAAGTTGTCATTGACTTTACTTAGTCGATTTACCACAGATCCAGTACACCCCATCTTACATGGTGTACTGGAAAGGGTTACTCCATATCCCTTTTTATCTGTACCTCCTAGAGCACTGTTTCGCTCTTTTAACATTTAGACTTAGCTGGTGGCAGTGGTATCTACCCTAACCTTTCTACCGCGATTATACTATATAAACGTGGTATTGTTTTAGGCTATTATATTAGCCTCGAACTTAAACCCGCTTGACTAAATACTTTTTTTTTTGGCACCGGTTGGGTTTATTCGCCATTTCTTTTTGTTAAAGAATTCTTGTGTTTTACTTTGCGCGGCAAACCAGGTTTGCCTTCTTTGTTCACCGTCTTTTGGAGGGCTTCTGCTCAGAAGCCCTCCTCCAGGCGCCTGGGTGTCTAGGTGGGCTGAATGTGAGGGAGGGGTGTAGTCACCCCCTGCACAAGGTATTCTAGGAAACCCAAGTCGCACTTTGCCATGATTGGCTGAAGTGGTTGTGCAGGCTGGACAACCCCCCTGCTGGGTGATTGACAGCCAGGCTGTGTGAATGGGGGTTTTGCGCATAAAAGGCAGGTCTCTTGGGCTAGATGTCAGAGAGTCGCCACTGGAACTACAAGGAACCGAAGAGAAGCAGAGAGAACAACGGCTGCTGCAACTACCCCGTCCCGGTGAAGCCCAGCTGCAGTCCTGAGCTATCTACCCTTCAACGACCAGAGAAGATCCAGTCCGGAGTCTGCTTCCCTTGAGCTTGGTGGGGATAACCAGCTCATCTTCCACAGCCAGAGGATCCTCTTCTTGGTCGAAATCGCTGCACACTGCTGTAGGGGTCCGGATAGCCATCTGAAGAGCCTCTCCTGTTCTTAAGGAGCGCACCTTTTATTCATCGTCGCTGCTGCCGGCTTCATCCCTGTGTGGTGCAGACCCCTCCAGACATCCTCCTTCACATGGAAACTCCAGGAACCGTGGGTCTGCAGGAAACCAACAGGAACAACTGCCAGGGCACTAGCCTCTCCATTGGATAAGGTACTGTGTTCTGCTTGAGGAATTAGGGTGAATCCCTTTTCTTCATCTCCAAGGCTTGCCCTCGTCTTCCCTCCTTATAACTTTTGCTTCCTCTGTTGACAATATCTAAGTACTCCTGGCAACGTTGAATCTCGAACTGTCCGACTATGTGATCCTCGACAACAGGAACCCGGTTCCACTTGACACTGGCTCTGGCCTATTGACTCTTGAATTTCTGTCTATGAGTGTTCTCTGATTCGGTCTGCCTTGACAAAAGTATTGCCTATGATTTTTGCCCCCAACTCTCTCTGGTTAACCCAGGTGCTAAGTGTGTTTTTGCCCCGGTAACAATTCTTGCCGCGTATACGCCTTTCGTTAATAAGACCGAACTGTCAAAAAGTGATTGCAAGTGTATTCCCTGTAACGTCTCTTGTTTCGCAACACCCGTCCGTTAAAACACAGGGTACTTACCTTGAGTTAGAGTGTACCAAAGTGAATTGGTTAGTTGTAGTATATTTTTCGGGTGGTTTTGAATTAATAGAAGTGTTGTGTTTATAACAAATGGTTTAAAAATAAATGTACTTATATTTTTCTACCTGAAACCTTGAGTCAGTGTTTGCTTGAGTCACAGTAATTGTGGTCCCTTTGTGTAATCTCTGCTACTGCTCATACACTCTTGAGATAAGCCTGGCTGCTCCGCTACTGCTACCACTTTAAAATAGTTGTACAGGCTTGTACCAAAGGTAAAACTTGTATTACCACCTGTGGTCTTAATTGTGTGTAGTGGTCCCTAAGGGCACTGCACAGGATTCTGCCTAAAACCGGGCACCAACGCAGACACATTCATAAAGATTAACAAACTTTCCTTTATTCTCAAAGTAACACTACTTCTTAAAGAGCGACTGCTAGAGGGGTGCACAGATGTAGAGGTAAAATCGTTTTGGGTTGGGTGTACTTCTACATTTCGTTCTCCCATCCTAGTTGTGTTGCTCTGCCTTTTGAGGGAGGGCTACTACAACCTGGATGATTATAGAGGGGTGGAGTAGGGGCAGTGATGGCTTACCGGAATGCAACTGGAAGGCTTGAATCTCCTTACTTGACTTTAGTATATGCAGTACTTGCTAGCCAATGTTTCCACTGCTAGGGGAAGGCACAATACCCCCAACGTTCCTGCAGACCTTGATAGCGGCTATCCCGAAACCAGGGAAGGACTCAGGGAAGGACCCAACTAATTGCACCTCATACAGGCCCATCTCCCTCCTCAACATTGATGCTAAGATCTTCGCAAGAATCCTTGCTTCACGCCTGGAGTCCTGTCTCCCCTAACTGATCCATCCAGACCAAGCAGGCTTTGTTCTCCACAGGCAGGGAGCAGACAATATGCGAAAAACGCTTCATGTCCTGAATGCCCCAGTGGTGAGGGAGAAGGGGGCATTGTTGTTTGCCCTCGACGCCAAGAAGGCGTTCGACCCGGTGAGCTGGGCATTTATGAGGGAGTTTTCTGCAGTCCTAGGGATGGGCCTGAGGTGGACTGGCTGGATGACAGCCCTGTACTCAAAGGCGATAGCCAGGGTGGTGTTTAATGGGATGGACTCTAGGACGTTCCTCCTATAGCGGGGCATGTGCCAGGGATGCCCGCTCTCGCTGCCGATGTATGCACTTGTTATGGAGCTATGGGCTGCGATGGTCAGGGACAGTGAAGGGATTAGTGTGGTTAAAGTGGGGGGGTCGACTGCAGGATCAGTTTGTTTGCGGATGACACCCTGCTCTACATCACTAGACCGTCCCTCTCGGTTCCGCCCTTGCTAGAAAGTTTGGAGCAGTACAAGAGGCTTTCAGGGTTTAAAGTCAATCTGGGCAAGTGGACTACCCGTGGGAGGGCTGCCAGAGGGGGAAAGAGAATACATTGCGGGTTACCTTTTAAGGTGCAGGAAGATTCTTTTCAGTACCTTCGGGATTCAGGTGACACCGTTTTGAGGATCTTTTGCCTAGGAATTTCCTCCCCCTGTGGTCATCCGTAAAGCAGGATCTGGAGAGATGATCAAAATCGGGGCTGTCATGGATGGAACGCTTAAACTGTATAAAGATGGTGGTACTTCCCAAATTCCTGTTTCTATTCCAAATGCTGCCCATAGGGATTCCGACTTCATTCCTTGCTGAGGTGAAGGTGGCTATGTTGAGATGTCTGTGGGCAGGAGCCAGACACAGGGTCGTCTATAAGACACTGATTCTACCAAAAGAGGAGGGGGGATGGGTTTCCCAGACCTGGCAACGTATCATAAGGCGGCCCAACTCTGGGTCCTAGTGGACCATCTTGATCCACTCTCAATCAAGCAATGGGTGGCAATGGGCAATTAAATTCTGGTCTTGGTCACATTAGATGAATGGCTATGGGTCCCCAGAGTTCGTATCCTGAGGAAGAGTGTCCATCACCCAATTTTGGTCCATATGGAGGGGAGAAGGGGACAATAGGTGGCTTACAATGTGGCCCTCACCCCTGAGCTGTATTTGGGTCCCCCCCACTTTGAGGAATGGGATTGAAGAGCCGTTGGCATTGCAGTCCTTTTATGAGGCCGGGCCAAGCAGGGCAGGACAGATGTGGGAGCAGGAAACTTGTATTTCCCTCAGCAGGCTGGAGGAGGCTCTGGGGCTCCGCAGGCTCTCACCTTTCCGCTTCCTACAATTGAAAGTGGTCTTGACGGAGGGTCGGTGGGGGTTCAACCTGAGGAGGGAGACAACGAGCTTCGAGAGATTTTTGATCACACAGAAGGGGTCCTGGGGGCTCATAGCTGGAATGTACCAGAGAATTCTCCTGGTGAACCCCAGGGACCCCTTCCCATCGATAGTCAAATGGGGACATGACTTGGACAGGAACATTGAGGACACTATGGGTACAAATGTGTAGGAGGGCTAACCGCTCTAAGATTTCACTCCAATATAGACACAAGGCCCTAAAGTTGCTACATAGATGGCATTACCCCCAGCAGTGATTGCCCGGATGAGGGAGGGATACAAGCCACACTGTTTGAAGTGCCATCGGGAAAAGGGGGATAATATCCACATGTGGTGGGGCTGCCCGAGGTTCCAGA
This sequence comes from Ambystoma mexicanum, assembly GCF_040938575.1. Taxonomy (NCBI): domain Eukaryota; kingdom Metazoa; phylum Chordata; class Amphibia; order Caudata; family Ambystomatidae; genus Ambystoma; species Ambystoma mexicanum. The sequence goes on along the minus strand of NC_090922.1, from coordinate 486,947,948 downwards.
TGTACTGGATAAAGGGAGTTGAAGGGATTCAGAGGGAGCTCTTGCCATGGCTTCTCTTCTTTGTGGTAGTAGTGGAGGAAGAGACAGACTTGGAACAGGGGCACATGTACCAGATCATGATGGTCGCTCTGTGATTCTGCCTGGCCCAATTGTGGAAAAACCCATGAATGCCGACAGAAAAAGAATAGGTCTTAAATATCCGATCTATTTACGATATGGAATATCTCACTCACCTCTTAGATGAGGCCAAGACAGACATTGAAGGCGAATAGCTCCCTTTTTTTGAAAAATATGGGCAGTGAGATGGACAAGGAAATGAAAGGGGTTGGGGGGATGAGGAGGTCTCGCCGCCATGGGGAGGCTAAAGTATCCCATATTATATCAACAGGCTCTGTAGGAGGCAACAACCTTAAGGGGGAGCTCCCCGAATCATGGATTAGCATACTTTGGAGACACCTGGATGGGTGTGTGATACCATCCTTTGTCCTTGGAGGAAAAGACTACGCTTCGCTGGAGGGGTCGGTAGGGAGGATGGTTGGGCGCAAGGGTAGAGGCTCTAGGTGAACTCATTGTTGCTGTTGTGTTAACAAAATGCCAGAAAAGTTTAATTTTGACAAAGAAAATACTGGCGGAATACAGAACTGTCTATAAATTGGGTGGTATTCTGCAGCTTAATCCACTGTTGGGAAAGAAATGAGCCTTTCCCATCCCCCCTAGGCGCTTTAGAGTGAAGTGAGTCCCATAGATAGATGTGCGATATACCAGGGGGAGAGGGCCGTGCTAAGAAACCTGGCAAGAACACAATATTGCATGAAATATAGATGCATAGACTTAGTGCGTGCATATAAATATGCTATTTTGTAGTTTTGTTAAACACATTCAGTCCTGCAGGACCATGCAGTAAACGTAGGCCCGGCAGAGAAACCTGAACAGGCCCAAATGTGGAGGGCAGACAAACCCGCGCAGCTAATTCCCATAGAAACTTCCCTTTGTTCCTTAACTGTTGCAATTACTTGTTATCCCAGAGAGGAATGCGCCGTGCAAGGCCATGCGAAAGCACCAGGCTCCTTGCAGCGCACATTCATCACAGCCAGGCCCACAGCAGACCTCCAACCCGCACCCAGCCCACCAGGAGTAATGGCACCCACCTCTGACCCAGTCCAAGAACCCCTGGGTGACCTCAGACCACCACCCATAAAACCAATGATCATAAAAGATCTAAACAAACATAACCATTTCACCTTATTCCATAAATACACCCTTTGTAATGAGAGGTACAGGGAGGAATACATTATAGTACAAAATGAAGGTGGAAGCCTTGGATGCGGAGAGTGCGATATGAACTGAGCAAAGAATGTGTGGGTCAGCATGATCGTGTTCCTCCCCCTATGCCAGTGCCCAAGCTTCCCAGGTGCATGCCATAATGAAATAGTATTATTATTTTGCAACAGTAACTCTGTATTAGCAACATGTGAAGCACTTGACCTTCAGCCCCCGGAGAGATGAGCCCAGCTGATTCCATGTGAGAAAAGACAGACGGGCGAGACTGGAACCAATCCAGCCTGGCATCCCCTATGGAGCAGGCCCATGTAGAGGGTTTCACCAACCAGCCACACAGACCGTTACTATATGTTGATGATGCAGTGATGCCTTATAAGTTCATGTTTGCATCACTGGACACCAGAACGTTCTCGAGCAGCAGGGTTCTTTGCTTGCAACCTTACTTTTTGTACAATTAAAACTTGTTATACTTGCAGGAAATCGCTTGGCCTTTTTTTTTCCTATGGGGTTGTATTTTTTCTGGTGTGAGCGTACAGGCATGTGCCTTCATTTGGTGACCCTGATGTGATCTCAGCACCCCCGTACCTGCAGAGGTCTCCAGGCAACCTCTCCAGAAGGGCCGCACCCACCTAGAGCGGCTGGCCCCAAAAACGCATACTTTCCAGTGGCCGTGCAGGAGCCGTCTTTGCAGAACCCTGCCTGCTCTTTGGAACAGGATGCAGCTCCAAAGAGAGGTGCAGGCCGGTGTTGGAACCGCGTGAACGGAGTAGTTCGGGTGAACGCGCGCACGTGAATATAGTCTTGCAAGGGATAACAAGTAGGGGACAGATGAATAGGGAAGTGTGAACATGCAGAGTTTGAAATCGGGAGTGTGGCATGCCTGTGGCTCATTTTGTTTTTTGTTTTTATTAACTCCATAGTGACTATGCAGACATGGATGAGAGATGTAACAGAGCACGATATCTCATTGCGGTAGCATGCACCTTCTCCCAGTGGGTGAAAGCTGGCCCTTGAGCCCACCCAAATGCCAAATGAGCAGCAACATTTCTGGTCCGTGAGGTCTTTCCCGATGGGGGTATGGGATACTGTGAGGTCCGATAAGGGTACCCACTTTTTAATAAGCTCTTAAAAGAAATGACCACACTACTTGGCATCAAACACCATATGTGCTCAATGTACCACCCCCAAGCAAATGGTGTTGTGGAATGAATCAACGGCCTATTCAAAAGCAAGCTTTCCAAACTTTGCACCAACCTAAAAAAGAACTGGGTGCACTGCTTGCACCTGGCCCTGTTCAATTTGCAAACTCAGCCCAGTAAGGACCACCACCTCTCACCACACAAAATAGTAATAGGCAGGCGCATGTACACACCCATCTCCCCTATCAGGAGGGCATCAGATGCCCATAGAGCTGCCGTAGTTGTGGATGAGGAGTTCAAAGAATACTTTACTTATCTAACACGTGCGATCAAATGCATCTCGCGACAGATCGAGCCACCCCGGCTACACAGTCCTCAGAGCACTGCAGGTCAACCTGCTTCAGACACCATGCCCAAGGGAGCGAGTGTATGTAACGAACTTTGTGCACAAGGGGAACAATCCTAGGTTCCACGGGCCTTATGAAGTGGGGTTTTCCACCCCTCTCGCAGTAAAGGTGACAGGGCTTTGATATTGGATATACCTCTCAGACACTCACAAAGCACCAAAAAATTCCTCACCAGTATCCTAAAACAAGACAACCAATCTACCTCACCATACTTAGCCTCATGCTGCCAATATAAGTGCATGTACAAGCTACAAAACATGCTTTGCTACTAAAAGCATAAGGTCTGTCAATCAAGACAAACTTTCTCTCTTTCTCTCTCACTCGATCTCCCTCCCTTCCCTTTACCGTCCCCACTTTTCTCCACCAATTTTTGTTCCCATTACAGGAGGAAGAAAATGGAGCATTCAACATCAAACTATTCATTGCATGTTATTAGTTCTACTAGATACTATTCATATAACTGCGGCTTGTACTTTACCGCTATCCTGTCCACCATACTTATGTTTATGTTAGGAATTTAGCCTGGCTTGTCTTTTAGCTGGGCAATCCATCTAAAAAAGAGGGGGAGGGGGAACCTGAATGAAAGTACACCTCTCCCTACACCTCTCTTGAATGCACATCTCTCAATATAACCAAATTGCTAAACACAAATGTATATATGTACAATATGTCCCAAACAAGTAACACTAGTGCCCGAATGAGTGAGTGCATGAGCAAAATTTTCAAAACATTATTTCCCACAATAAAAAACCTCATTTGTAGTGCAAATAGTATCAGCAGTACCAATGTTAGCAGTAGTATATCACCCAGGAGGTATATATTGTGCCATTATTGAATGAAAAGACAAGCGGGTAGAACCAAATATGCTGCATACCATGGTTTAGGCGTGGATGCTATCAAAGATATTGGTCATCCCGAGCACTCAAATAGTTGGTATTCTGATATGAGTGCGGTGGGAAGACAAACAACCAATAGCAGTTGCTATGTATGCTCATTGATACCGCACGCATCAAGGGCACCCAAGGTTTTAGTACCATAACAGTTCCAATTATAAAGGCACAATGCCTGGTTCATCTTGCCCTATGTAGGCTAAAAGGCGCCATCCAGGCACACAGCATGCGGCTAGAGCTTGTCGATCCAAATGCCCTAAAATGCAAGAACAACCCGATGAACATCAACGGCTTAAAACAGCCATATTTAATGATTGAAGGAGCAAAATATGTAAACAAGTGGCAGGAAACTACGCTCAGTTGCCGAGCTGAAGGCCTCCTGGGATACAAAGAAAAAAACGTGGCATTCATGGAAAGAATTTGTGCACAAATATGGACAGAGCACATCACAAAACTGACATGGATTGCAGCAATGGAGAAGCCAGTGAAAGTGCACCGAGAATAGAGCTACGAACTGTGCTTCAACAGCGAATGAACTGTCTTTGTCGGCTCCAAAGAGCGATGCAACAGAACATTGCTGATTCCAGATCTGAAGAGGTGCACGGTAGCACTGATGGATTTATACTGGGAGTGTGGCCAACAAGCGTACTTGCACCTCACATCATCATTAAGGGGCTATTGTTCGCTGACCATGCTACACTCAGCGCTACTAATAGTCCCAGAAGAACACCTGAAATTACAATTACCGCCGAGACCTGCATCGCTATTAACGCTGCATAACAACCTGGCATGAACTCACACACCACTCTGGTGGTAAAGCTAATACCTCCTAACGGAATTAGTGCCGAAACAAGGCACTCTGCTGAAATTTCACAGCTAATAGCTCTACGGCCAGCCGAAATAGCGTCATCGCCGAAATGGGAAGCATGGTAGCGACCATCTTTAAAAATTGAATCCAACCTAAATCACCCACTTCCTGCAGCCATCCGAACCTGAAATTCACTGGCAACATGTGCTCGGAGCAGACTCTAGGGAAGGTGCCAGAAAACCAGCTCTGAAAGCCAAAATGTATTAAGGGAGAGCTGGTGGTCCTCACAGATGAGGTTGTAACCAACTTGTAGGAGATCTACGGGACCAGACAGCGCAAAACCTCAGGGCAGTGTAAAACCACCATCTGGATGGCAATAAGCCAGAAGGTAACTGCAGTCGCAGTGTCCCCCATGATGCAGAGGACTGCCGCAAGAGGTGGAACAACCTAAGGGTCAGGGTGCAGGGACTCCTCTCACAACCCCGGCAGGAGGCCATGGCAACAGGTGGTGGTACCACCGAGCCCCCCATGGGTGGAAAAGTAGCAGTATCCTCGACATGGAGGGTATTGAGGGAGTGAGTGGAGCGGAGGTGGGCGCCAGCAGCCAGGAGGTGAGTCACCCCCTCCCCCAAATCCACACAGCAAATGACCATGCATAAATGTCAGCCTAGCACAGCATGATATGAAATGATATGATAGTTTATTTATATAGCGCCTATAAACAATGGGCCACATTACGAGGTTGGAGGTAAGTAACTGTTCTTACCGGCATGGTGCAAATACCGTGTCCGTGTAGGTAAGAGCCCGCAAATAGAGGGCTATTATGACTTTGCGGGCACGAGCTTTGCGCCATGCCGGTAAGGACATTACCGGCATGCCGCTAAAGACCCGAAAATGGTCCTTAGCAGCATCATGGAAAGCACAGATAGCACTACCGGCATCAATGGATACGGCATTAGCGGGCAACGCTATTAGAGGTGCCCGCTAATAGGCGGAACCGGAAGTAACGTCATCGTGCCGGAACGGGAAAGTGCACGTCGGCCATCTTTAAAATCATAATCCATTGCAATCCCATGGCTACAGGCACTGAAATACAAAACTGAGATCCCAGCCTGTCAGAAAATGACACAGTCCACCCTCAAAGGCACACCTCGTCTGCGCAAACAATGTTTCTGCGACGAGGAGCTAATCATGCTGGTTGACACCCTGGCCCAGCATGCAGATGTGGTGTTCAGCACAGACCTGTGCCGTGCAACACAAATGAGGAAGAAACAGATCTGGGAGGAGGTGGCCCAGAAGGTGTCCGCAGTGGGGACAACCACACCTAACACAAAAGAATGCCAGAAAAGGTGGGACGACCTGCGGCTGTGTGTCCGAAACATACTGACAGCCAACCGTCAGCAGGCCCAGGCAACAGGAAGCGAATCATCCACACCCATCAAGCTAGCACGGTGAGAGGTAACGTGCTGCTCCCTGTTACACATGGAGGCCACAGAAGGGGTCAGGCGTGCTGAGAAAGGAGTAACATCATCGGCTGACGAAGGTGAGTGAGCGTTGGCACTACACAAAAGTGAACACACACAACCAAAACAAATCCAATGGCTGAGTCCAAATGGCAAGTTGATGTCAGCAAGTACATTGCCCATCACCACCCATCTAATGACTGCCCTACAGAAATGCCACACTCCTGTCACAGACAACCAACCCCACTGACACAAACCACCAGCATCCAATTCCAAACACAAGTAACACCAGCATGAAGACGCACACATGCAGCACTGCAGAGAAGCAGGCCCCACCAGTGTCACATCCCACTGCATGGTGCATACAGCTCCACCACCAGGTGTACACCAGAGCCCTGGAGACATCACATGGAACGCACACCCTGAGGCATGTACATCGCACGCAATCCACTACACACTCGTAATCCAACAAGCAAAAAACATGTAAAACATGGATGCGCTAGAAGGACGCACAGACACTGCACCACACACCCAACACCTGTAAGCACCATGTCTGCCCCTCCAAAATGCAGACAGCAATGCACAGGACCCAGAATGTACCTAGATCAATATATGTCGGATGTCCCTACACCCATGATTCATGCCCTGCCTCTCCATCCCACGCAGGCACAGTATCAGACAGCGATGACAGGCCCACTGCAGAAACAAAGCCAACAGCACCAGGCAGAAGCAGAGGGGAAGATGATGGCACCAGGCCGTCCACGTCAAGGGCCGGGAGGAGGAAAACAACCACCCCTATGCTACGGCAGTCTGGTAAACAGGTGTCACAGGCCATAGGACCTGAGGAGCATCCACCCCCAACACAAGGGAATGAGCACCGGCCTGGGAAATTGGGTGCCAACACTGCACACCTACCACATGGCACACCTGCTCCCAATCCCACAGACCAAATGGCCCTGCACCACTGCAGCCAACACATGTGGACGAGGAGGGTACAGCAAAGTCCAGCAATGGTGATGCACCTCAGTCACCGGCCAATAGTGACCCAGGGGAGGTGGCCCAATCTGCAAGAGATACTGCAGAGGATGATGTCCAACAGGACGAGGCTGACAAGGCAGGGCAATGCATGTCGGAGGACACTGAGGGGACACCATCCATGGGGCACACACCACAGCACTCCCTGGGACATGGGTCGTGTGGTGATAGCTCCAGGGAGGAGATGGCTGGAGCCATTTTCAGCCCTTAATTCAGTACATCTCCAGCTCCCATGCGACCACCAGCCATCAAGGACATGCGTGACCTAGAGGCCTGCATCACCCGCATGGAGGAGCGTCAGCAGTCCATGGACGACATGTCGCGACAGTTCATCGTAGTAGGGGAAGCCACATGCCAGGCCCACTGCGACAGCACACAGACACTCACCCGTGCTGTGAACCGTGTTGCTAGGCTGGTGCGCCAGGGCATGGAATCAGTCACCCAGGCACTCACACATTTGGCTGCAACCATGGCACAATGCCCTGCAGCACCTGCCGAGACACGACTCCCACCAGCCATGAGCAGTACCCCTGTAAGCTCAGCTCAGACCAGCCCAGTGCGTAGGTCGCTACACACCATGCGCCAGCCAGGACAGCCACAGCCTCCATGCAAAAGGGGCCGACTGTAGCCGGACAGACATGCGGGATGGAAGCTGTTAGAACTCATGATGTGTGCCGGGACGTGGGTGTGTGGGGGAGTTGTGGGATGGGGGGTGTTTGGTAGGTGGGTTGTTTAGAGGGATGAGTGGTGGAGGGTGGTGGGAGGGGACGGGGGTGGGTGGGCTGTTCATCTATGTAAATAGTTTTATTGATCATTACATTCCATTTTGATACAAATAACATGACTGGACATTGCTTATTAAGTGTGTCAGGATTCAATGCCAAACAGTTTAGACTCCCCAGAGTCCCCCAAACCCAGTGCACAGTGAGCGTGATTTGATGCACCCGCTTCATCACAGTGCATGAAACGTAAATAACCATCACTGATTTGCGCACTGCCCATCCCTCATCGGCATTGGCACATGGCTGATGTCCTACTCTTATCCTTCATCATCCCCATCTTCACCCGGTGGTTGCTGTTAAATGTCAGGTGGCAGGGGTAAGTTGCACCGGATGCACATGTTGATCAGTAAAACACAGACCATGGTGATCTTGTCCACCTTCTCAGGCCCGTAAAGGAGTGCTCCACCATACCTGCTGAGGCAGCGGAAACGTGCCTTCAACAGGCCAAACGTCTGCTCGATCAGAACACGGGTGTGGATATGGACCCCATTGCACTCCTCTTCATGCCTGGTCTGCGGGATCCAAACAGGGGTGAGGAGCCAGGGATTCAAGGTATAGCCACAATCGCCTGCATGGGGGCACAATGAGGTATGTGCAACTCAATTTGTGGCATTACACCTGTAGTAATCACTGTCATGGCTGCAACTATTTGGTGTTCACATGCACAGGTCCCTGAATGTATGCATACAGGTACATTTGTCGCAATGTGTGCTGGACAATGGTCCGCAGGTGTGGATTGCATAGTCCACATGTTTCAGGGTGTTCCCTTGCATGATCTTGCAGATGTCCTGTATTGTGCTTTGCTGCCTTCATGTGCGTTAGGCATACGCACTGCATGTTGCTGGATTGTGTCGCAGAGGGTATGCTCAGTTGATGTGCAGTGGACGTGTTGAGGGATGTGGCCTGCTTCTACGTATGGCGTATCGTCATTGGTGTGAACCATTGGTCTGATGTAAGGCATTGTTGGGTCTTGGTCAGGTCGGAAAATGAAGGACCACATTGTTATGCTGTATGTGCTGTCTCCACTCACCCACCAATCACACACTCCAACTGTACTGCTATGGGCCTGTCGGGCAACTTACTGAGCAGCTAGGCACGTCGTCCAGCATGTCGCTCCATGTGGCGGGGTAGCAAGGAATTCCACAGCAGCATGGCCTCATGTGTGGATCCGGGATATCGGGCATGACAATGTGTGGTGATCTTGCTGGAATCACATTCCATCTGCACATCGATGGAGTGGTATTGCTTGCGGTTGCGGTACACCACCTCCATGGCATGCGGGACCACCAACTCCACGTGGGTGCAGTCAAGGGCACCTACACAATTTGGCAAACCTGCCAGTGTATGGAAGCCAACTTTTATATCAAATATCTCCTGGGGAGTCCGTGGTAGGGATATGTAGTCCCTTGTGTGCTTGAGCACTTGGTTCAGAATCCGAGAAAATAAGGGTTGTGATATGCCATGCATGTGCCCCTCTGTGTGCTGGTAGGTGCCTGTGGCAAGGAAGTGGAGCACAGACACTACCTTCAGTAGAGGGGGGGTGGCGGTGTGTATTTCATTGAGGTTGACAATGTTGTTGTGTATCATGTCCACAATGGTGGTGATGGTGTCCCGGTCCAGACGGTACAGGGTGTGGATCTGCTCAGGGGTTAGGTTGAAAGGACTGGCTCTGCTGCGAGGAATTGGGGGCTGCCTGCGTGGTAACGGTGGTTTCACTGGTGGGGCATGCTGGGCCTGTCTCACCCTCCTTCTACTTCTGCGTCTCCTCTGCGGTGCCGGCTGTTGTTGCTTTTGTGGCAATCCAAGTATGTCCTCCAGTTCCAGTAATGCTACTACTATTGGAATCATCTTGGTGTGGGAGGGGGTGTGGTGTGTGGGTCTGCTCATTTTGTACTTGGCCAGACTCCATTGCCTCCACCTGTGCTGATTGTGTGCACCTGTGGCAGTTGGGAACACTGCTCAAGGCATTTTACGGTAGGTCGGAGATGCCGGTATTTACGGCATGCCGATAACAATTTTTAACGCCTTCATGATGCCGTTATTTGCATGTCTGCTTCACTTCACAACAGCGGCATGGTGGGTCACGTGCCCGCACCCAGACCGCTATTAATGGCATCATACTTTACAATGCCGTTAATAGGGGTTAGGCTGGTCAGAATAGCCTGTAGCGGTATTCGATGCCGGTATTCCTTTACCGGCATCGTTGTTCCCTTACCTCCAACCTCGTAATGAGGCCCAATGTGTTTCAAAGTGCTTCAAGGAAAGGGGGGGGTGGGACAAGGGAAAATACAACAACATTCTTACAGGCCATGACCAGTAAGGATCTGAAATTAACTATCGTACTTGGCCTGACGTAATTTCAGATGCAATAGATAAGGAAGGGAGGGGGCGAGTGGGAAGGAAATGAAAATTGACAGGTGACTACCTTACTAGGCCTGACGACATTTCTGGTAGAGCGGGAGGAAAACAAAAGGTGAGGGAGAGGGGTGCAGAAAGGGACGGGAGGAACAAAACGAGCGACTATCGTACTAAGCCTGACAACATTTCAGATAGTGCTGGAGGGAGGGGGCGGGAACAGTAAGGGGATGGGGGAAGCGACAGATGAGGTTGCTATCATACTAGGTCCAGGGACAATTCTGATAGAGGAAGTGCATAGAAGAAAGTAAGGGGAGGAGGAGAGGAGAGGAGATAGGAAAAGGGAGAGGGGAGGGGAGGAGAGAACAGAGAGTAAGCAGTCAAAAAGAGTGGAGAAGCAAGAGGGGAGAGCGAATACAATTGCAGAAGTCAGTAGTAACACATAATGTTGCAAGCCAGGATACAAGATGAAGATGGGAACAGCATGATTCAGGGCCACCATGAGTACAAGATGCAAAGGAAGTCCAGCATGGGAGTTGAGAAAGGGAGACGCACCAATGAAGTCCATAAAAGTAAAATCCAGCATCGGCCACAAGATGGTGAAACCAGAATGTATGAGGACAGACTCCTGTGTTCAGGAAGGAGGGTGGGGGCACAAGGGAACAACACGGGGGGACCAGAGAGGGTGGGGATGGCCTGTGAGGACAGAGGCTGTAAACACATGTTGGTGCATGCTTACTTGCTGTCTTAGAAGGGGGTCAGACCCTGGATCCTCCTGGTCTGAACATGTCCAAACAGGAATTGCCCTTTTCTTTGACTGCCCTTCTCTTTGGACTCCCGGGCGAGAGACGCCCTGATCTAAGAGTTAAGAGCAGAAAGGAAGAGGCAGGGCTAAGAAGGTGGGTGGTGCTTAGGCCAGGTGACCTAGATCCACTTACACCTGCCCCCCAGCTGCAAAGGAAGAGAGGCTGGAGGGCTCCTTAAGAAGGGAAAAGAGCGGCAATCAGGAAGGCACCAGGTGGGCAGGGCTTGCCAAATGGTGAAAAAGAGCAGCAATCAGGAAGGCACCAGGTGGGTGGGGCTTAGGCCAGGTGACCTAGATCCACTTACACCTGCTCACCAGCTGCAAAGGAAAAGCGGCTGGAGGGTTCCTTAAGTAGGGAAAAGAGCGGCAAGCAGGAAGGCTCCAGGTGGGCGGGGCTTGCTAAGTGGTGAAAAAGAGTGGCAACCAGGAAGGTACCAGGTGGGCGGGGCTTAGGCCAGGTGACCTAGATCCACTTACACCTGCTACCCAGCTGCATGATGTAGTGGATGGGGACACATACCAGCAGACCCAGCAGCTGTGCCAGCCAATCAGGGGGAAGTGACAGGATACCACATTAGCCACCCTCCACAGCAGCCTGGGGGGTAGGGCATCAAGTACTCTCCTGAGCGGTTCTGCAATGTGAAGGTGTGGCAAGTGACCAATCCAAGTGCAATGTACCCCACATCCCTGCTGGTGCACCCAGTGCCAAAAGGATTGGGAGGTGTGGGTAACCTAACCATGACACCGCGCACCAGTCACACCAACATGTTGCGGGCCCAGAGTGCCTACCCCCATGCTGGCATGGCAGACAAGTCCCATGGAAGTACATGACCGCCTGCAGCAAGCAAAACGCAAAACAAGACAGAGCACCGCTGCTGGCTGCACAGCAGCTTCCCATAGAGCCATGGCAGTGCAATAGACAAAGCCACCATACCCACTCCCACAAGGCGTGTGTCACCAGGGGAGGGGTTGTGGGGCATGAAGACATTCAAGGTCCCATGTGCCGCTGTTACTAAGGCTGAGCCTGTATCCCAGTACTTGATTATGAGAGCATGCCACAATATGTTCGACCCCGCACAACCACATGCATGGTATACCCAGTCATCTGCCCCTGAATGGGCATGCTGCCTTAACTGCACACAGGCCAAAGGCCACCTGGCCATGGGTCACACACACATGGCTGCAACCATTCCCACAATGCTGTGGCCACATGCGATGTCCACTGAACAACCATGCCAAGCTGGCCAAATGAGTGGGGTGTCACTCTGTACAACAGCATATGTGGCTTGCATGCCAACCCACATGAACGCACCATACCCGACGACATTTCATTTGTACCCCTACAGGCATCCAGGCAGCTCCGGAAGAATCCGAAGAGGATGAGGGGGCAGACCCATCGGGAACTGGTGCCTCCAGGCCCTCAAGGTCCACTGCCACCCCTGAAGGGCAGCCAAATGCAACACCACAGCGTAAGTCCCACCATGCCACACCTGGACCCAGCAAGGTCATGCCTGCTGGGAGCAGCGCAGGCCCTGCACCAACCCCACGTGCCACCAGGACCACCTACACACCTACTTCACCCACGCAGTCAGCAGCAGTGGGCGACACAGAGGACACACTGCTGGCTCATGATCCGGCGGAGTGGTAGTGGAAGCACTAATTCCGTTAAAGCCACTTTTAAGGCTTACCGCCGGGGTCGTGATGAAGCCCTGACTAAACTGCTAATTTACCCTTTCTACTCCATGGCCACAGTGCTATAGAATTACCAGGTTACTCACCGTAGTGACCACCTTACTCCTAGTCCCCTTTCCTCCATACTTATGGGACATCTCTCCGTCCTGTGGGATGGGACCGGAGCACTTTGTAAAAAGCATCCAAATTATTTTCAAAAATGTGTCCCTCCTCTCTTTCCTGCGTGGGGCCCGGCACACGGCCGTAACCCCGCCCACCTTGGCCCCGCCCCACGCATCGCCCATCAGTCCTTTTCTATCGCAGGGTCAAAGACCTATTAGCAATAACAGAGGAACCTTATTAGAGGGGACGGCGGGCAGGCGTATGGAGGAAAGGGGACTATGGACTAGGAGTAAGGTGGTCACTACGGTGAGTAACCTGGTAATACTCCTACGTCCCGTCCCCTTGCCTCCATACTTATGGGAGATTCCCAAGCACTCCTTACAGAAACTATGGGTGGATGGAAATACCCCTTACTGAAACGGGTTCTTCAGCACAGACTGGCCGAACTGAGCGTCAGCTCTAGAGCTCATATCGAGGCAGTAATGCTTACAGAAAGCAGATGGGGAGGCCCAAGTAGCCGCTTTAGCGATGGACTCCCAGGGAACATACTTCTGAAAAGCAACCGCGGCTGCCTTGCCTCGCAACTGGTGTGCATGGATACCTTTAGGAGGTTTCAGCTTTTGGACGGTGAAAGATTCCATGATACAGGCGGCAATCCATCAGGAAATAGATGCCTTAGACGCCGGCCTGCCCCGAGGGTTACTGAAGGTCACAAAAAGTTGGGAAGAACTCTGAATCTCGGAAGTCCTGTCCAGGTAGAATTTAAGAGCTCTTCGGACATCCAGGCAGTGTAGAACCCTTTCCGCCTCCGAGGCAGGGTTCGGAAAAAAGACCGGAAGGGAAATCGACTGATTCATATGAAATTTGGTCACTACCATTGGTAGGAAAGCTGGGTTCGTCCGAAGGACTACCTTGTCCTTGTGAAAGGCCAAGAAAGGATGCTCCACCGACAATGCCTGGAGCTCACTCACTCTCCTCGCTGATGTAACGGCGACCAGAAAGGACACTTTCCAGGACACGTACTTGAGGTCAACCGTAGCCATTGGCTCAAAGGGTTTATGGCACAGCGCCGTCAGGACTAGATTTAGGTCCCAAGGCGGGTGCGGACTACGAACCGGAGGGTAGATGCGTGTCAAGCCAGCAAAATGTCTCTTCACCACCGGGTTAGTTAAAGAATAAGAACACCGGTCTGTAGAGAGGTAAGCGGAAACCGCAGAGAGATCAGTCCTGCAAGACAGAACATGAACCCCTGACTCTGCTAGGGGGGATACGAAGGACAGCACCGTGTCAATCGTTGCCACACTCGGGTCCAATTCTTTCTCCAAACACCAATGACAGAACCTGAGCCATTTACTCTTGTATTGGGATCTGGTCGAGGGTTTCCTGGCTGCCTGGATAATGCGCATGTTATCCGCAGACAAACCCAAACGCTCTACAGACGTGAACTCAGGCACCATGCCGCCAAGTTGAGCGATTGTGGGGAGGGGTGCCACATCTGCTGTTCCCCTTGGTGAAGAAGATCGGGAGTTACTGGTAACCTGATCGGCGGACACACCGACAGGTGTTGAAGTTCTGAAAACCAAAACCTGGCCGGCAACCACGGAGCTATCAGTAGAAGAGAACAGTTGACAGAGCTCTTCAACTTCCAAATTGCTCGATGAACTAGGGGAAGAGCCGGGAAGCCGTAAGCTCTCATGTTGTGCCATAGAATCTTGAGTGCGTCCCCCAGAGAGGAGGCTCCCAGCCCCCCTCTGGAGGCGTACTGAGGAAGCTTCTTGTTTACTGCGGTGGCGAAGAGGTCCACCTCCGGTGTACCCCAACGCGAGAAAATCCATGTGAGGATCTCCGCCTTCAACTCCCACTAGTAGCTAACCACTGTCCGCCGGCTGAGGGCATCCGCAGTGACATTCAGCTGGCCCGGGATGTGCACTGCAAGCAGCCAGACCCCATGAAGCACAGCCCACTCCCAAATCTGGATGGACAGGTCCACGAGAGGGGGAGACTTCGTTCCCCCTTGCTTGTTTATGTAATACATTGATACCACATTTTCCGTTCTTATGCGGACCACCTTGTTGACAATGAGCGGTCTGAACGCCTTGAGCACCAGAAAAAACGCCAGAAGCTCCAAATGATTTATGTGCGGGAGCTTGTCCTGAGGCGACCAGAGGTTCGAGACCTGAAGAAGATCGAACATCGCACCCCACCCCAAAAGGGAGGAGTCTGTCGCGATCGTCACTATGGGGGCTGGGTCCTGGAACCCCGCGCCCACTGACAGGTTGCTGAGAGATAACCAGCAGTCCAGGTCCACTCTCATGGAATCCGGGATCATTATCCGCTTGGAATCCGGGTCCACAGCCTGACGCCAGGAACTCTGAAGAGCCATCTGGGTCCGTCTCATTTTGAGACGAGCAAGAGGAAGAGCCAGTACACACGAGGCCATGAGGCCCAGAAGCCTTTGGAACCACCAGGCCGACATGCTCTCTGACTGCGCAAACAACTGACACGTGGCCAACAGATCTGCCATTCTGTCCCCGGTCAGATACACTCGGCAGTCGATCGTGTTCCAACGAAAACCCAGGAAAGTCAGGTCCTGTGAGACCGTCATGGAGGATTTCCGCCAGTTCGCCGACAGCCTAAGATGGAACAGGAGCTGAAGGAGAGACTGGAGGTTGCCCGCTGCTGCCAACGGACAAGGGCTGCGTAGGAGCCAGTCGTCCAAATAGGGATACACATGGATACCCTGGAGACGAAGATAGGCCGCAATCACCAACATCATCTTCGTGAAGACACACGTGGCGCCGAACTGAGACCAAAAGGAAGCACCCAAAACTGGAAGTGCTCCTCTCCCAAAGAGAAGCGGAGATACCTCCTGTGTGGATTCCAAATCAGGATATGCATGTACGCATCCTGAAGATCCACCACGCTGAGCCAATCGCCCATCTGCAAAGAGGAGCGAATCTGGCCGGGCGTGATCATCTTGAATTTCTCTTGGGGTAGGAAAAGATTGAACTGGGAAAGGTCCAGGATGGTGCGCAGGCCAGCCTGGTTGGGTTTGGGCACCATAAACCTTCGAGAGTAGAAGCCCTCCACTCGCTCCCCAAGGGGAACGGGTTCCACAGTTCTGAGGTGCAGAAGTTTCTGAACCTCGGCCTTGAGGGAGGGTGAGCCCGACAGCTGAAAAGGAGGGTTGAGGGGTGGGGTAGGGGGTAAAGGTAAGCGGAAGCCCGCTCGAGCGACTGACAAGACCCATCTGTCTTCTGTGATGGCCTGCCACGCCTCCCAATGAGACGCAATGTGTCCTCCCACCGGGGTCTCGTGCGAGCGCAGAAAACCCTCATTTGGCAGGCTTATCGGTGGCGGTGCCATCTGAACCTGATGAGGAGGCTGAGGAGCGGGCGAAAAACTGCGTACGCTGTTGTCTACTGCGGTTATTCCCCGCAGGAGTATCCACTCTGCGAGATTTGCAGTCGAGGAAGCCCCTAAAACCAGAGGAAGGTCGACTTTGCGACAACGGCCTTTGAGACTTGAAAGGAGCTTTGACCAGAACAGACAATGATTTAGCCGTCTGAGTGCTATCTTTGGTTTTGGTGAGCTCTACATCAGTAGAAGAGTGAAAAAGCTCCTTACCATCAAATGGAAGGGCCACAACCTTGTCTTGCACCTCCTTCGAGAACTTAGTGGCATGCAGCCACGCTTGCCGCGAGGTATCAACCCCAAGCATCAGACCCCGAGCCGAGGTGTCTACGTGATGAGCCGCAGCCTCCAGGAGATCCTGGGCCAAGACCCTGGCATCGGAAAGGCCCCCTCTGAAATCCTACAACTTCTCGACCGGAATGTGCTCCTCA
The DNA here is from genome assembly GCF_040938575.1 of Ambystoma mexicanum. Lineage (NCBI taxonomy): Eukaryota > Metazoa > Chordata > Amphibia > Caudata > Ambystomatidae > Ambystoma > Ambystoma mexicanum. Next base: position 486,931,344 of record NC_090922.1, on the reverse strand, counting down.
AACGAAGACAGACCTCTCCACATCCGCATGTTAGCTCCTGCCAAAATCAATTCTGCATTGGCCTGCCTGAGCTGTAAGGGCGAATTGGCAAAGATTTTCCACCCTAGGGAGTCCAGGAGCTTGTCCTCCTTTCCAAGACCTGAGTAGCCGTCGCGAAGGAGGATGCTGCAGGCCTGGTTTGCAACGTAGCCACAGCCACCACTGTGGAGGAGGGAAGCGGACAAGACGACAAGGCCACTTCTTCTGAAGAATGCAGCCTGCACCTCGGTCAATCTTTTTATTGACAAAAAGTCCCGAGTGTGGCTTTTCCCAAACTCTTCAGACCTTGGCCAGAACGTCCTTCTGCAAGAACAGGCTGGTACGCTCCAAAGGAGACAAGGTGAACGCCCCAGAAAGCACGCCCTCCTGCGGAGCAGGTGCCTCGGGCACCGGAACATCTAAGAAACTCATGTCCAGCACCCGGTCATGGAAAGCTCTGATAGAGCGGGGAAGGTCCTCGTTGTCCTGATCGCCTTGAGGGTCATCTGACAGGTCAGGATCCTGCTGAGCCGTGTCAGGCACTGCCTTGAGGCACCACGGACAAGGGAGGCGCCGGCGCGACCACCGGCGGAACGGGTGGAGCCGGAGGCGCGGGTGGACATATCGCCTTGAAAAGCCCTTTGAAATATTCCCTCATGGGGTCGGTGCGCATAAGCGCTTGAAATTTACCGACAAAAGGTGTCCTCAGGAGATTGTTTTGGAACCTGAGGAGGCCTCTCATGAGGTGGACAAATCCAGGGACGTAACGGGGAAGGGTGCCACACCGTCCCCTCCACCGACGTATCCACATAAATCAAGGGAGCCGCCCCCGTGGGCAACGAAACATTGTGCGGAAGAGGCATGCGGGCGTTCCAATCATAAACCGGCCGGTAACGATGCGCACAAGGGACCTTAGGTTCACCCGAAGGACCAAACCCTACACCAGGGGCCGATGGCATAGTTGTAGGGGTAGTACCTAAAATGGCCGCCGTGGTTGTGGCGAGAACGGCCGCCATTTTGTGCTCATCTGAACTGCGGCACATGAGGAAGTGAGGCAGGGGTCCCCGTTGATGGGTCAGGGCTCTTAATTTTAGCCTTAACGTAAGGAACCTCAGCAGAGCCAGTACTATGAGGCCTGGAATGTTTCTGCGACATACCAACCGCCAACTGAGCCTTCGAAGGAAGGGCCTCGGCACTGCCAGTAAAAGAAGAAACTTTCTTCTTTGCCCCCTCAACAGATCTGGTGTCACCACAGGAGCGGGAACGGTGAGCAACCGCTTTCACCGACAGGGCCTTGCCCGGCCCCTCAGAACTGTTGGTAGCCTTAGCCTCTGTACGAGAGACCTCGGACCTACGCCCGGTAGAAGCCTTATCGGCACGGGCCTCGAACATCCGTTCGGTAACCTCAAGCCCAGCCAAGACCTCGGGGCGCACCCCGGTTTTGTCTTTGAGGGAAGCCGAAAGAGCGGCCTCAGAGCAAGCTCCGGTACCCCACGACTCAGTAGAACTGGGTCTACAAACAGCCTCCACAGGAGGGGCCTCGGAGCGTACTCCAGTGAACACAGGCCCCCTTACGGAGACCCTCGGAGAAAACTCCGGTAGAATTATTAGGCCCGACAGGCACCTCAGGGCGAGACCCGGTAACAGAGCGATCAACGCCCCTCCCGGCTCGAGAGGAGCCCGGAAAGGTATCCCCGGCTGGGGTGCTCTGAAAAGTAAAGAACTTACCGGGTGTTTTTTCTTCTCGACAATGAACGCCTGAAAATGCGAAGGAGGAGTTCGTCCCAACACCTCCTCCCACCGCTCCAACCGTCGCTGAAGTGCCCGGACCAAAAGGGAGTCACAGTAAAAACAGGAGTCCCAACGGTGTTCCGGACCCAAACACTCTAAACAAAGTGGATGGGGATCCGCCCTCGCGAAGCGACGATGAACAGTCTGGAAAATCTAGTTTAAAAGACATAGGGTCTCATTACGAGTCCGGCGGTAACCGCGGCGGTAAAAGCGCCTGGTTACCACCGGACTCGTATTACCATTCCGCCTCTGTGATTCCCGGAATTACCGGGGCATTACAACCCCGGTTTTCCGAGAATCACGGAGGCGGAATGGTGTTAATCCCCATTCCCATCGAGTCCTATGGGACTCGATGGGAATGGGGATCATGGAAACACCGGCAGCATCTCGTAATGCTGCCGGTGTTTCCTCGTCCGCCTGCAGGCGGGCGGTGTTAAACCCGCCAGGTCAGACCTGGCGGGAACATCACCTCCCGCCTGCAGGAGTCGGGATCAGGCGGTCCGGAAACAACGGTGGCGGCGGGTTTACCACCACCGTTATTTCCGGACCGCCTGAGTTATAATGAGGCCCATAGACAGACTAGTAAACGAACGCTAGCGAGAGCCAGAGAGGAAAACAGGGAAGAAAGTCTTCCGAGGATGCAAGTGCGTCCGGCCCCGATCGTGCGAGAAAAGGACTGATGGGCGATGGGTGGGCGGAGCCAAGGTGGGCGGGGTTACGACTGCGTGCCAGGCCCCGCGCAGGAAAGAGAGGAGGGACACATTTTTGAAAAAAATGTGGATGCTTTTTACAAAGTGCTCTGGTCCCGTCCCAAAGGACGGAGAGATGTCCCATAAGAATGGAGGAAAGGGGACGGGACGTAGGAGAGGTATTACATTACAAGTAGACATTTTAGCCACTTCTTTAGATCTAAAAGTTTTATCATATTCTCTTGCATTCTACATAAAGCTCCACTTCCATGTACTTAATCTAATGGAATAACCTTTTTATTATTAACCTTTAAAGATGCTCTGTAAATTGCAGACGAACGCCATATTCCAAATATTTTGGGTGATTTAAGGACAAATGTAGGTAATACGCTCAACCAAAGCAGAACATTTACTACAGATTCTCTTTTTAAAATTAAAAATGAACCAGAAATGTGCACAGATAAAATAAAAAGAAGGTATATCATTTTGGCAACAGTAATTATATATTGTCTAAACAACCCACAGAATAGGTTGAGAACAGGCAATACGTTAATCAATATAATATCGATTGTACATTTTCTATAACTAATGCCCCTAAACACTTTATTTGATTTCTACATAAAACAAACATGAGAAACTTAAGACCGTACATAAAATTGATTATTTAGCAACATTTTAAATTAGTATTCATTTTAAACTTTATTTCGTTAATTTCATTTCACCATAAATGTATGCAAAAACCTATGATATAAATAAATCCATTACAATAAATAACATGGATCGGTAAAAACATTAATCTCCAACCATGACTGGGAGTCAACACTGCCATTAGAAACCTTAATGAGATTCTAGAACTGTCAGCTGAAGGACATGGCAGCTTGAGAGCTCAGCCCCTGTCCTGGGATCCCATTTGTATTGAAGATGACAGACCCCCCCCTTCCTGCAGAAGATCAAGAAAGGGGTGGTGAATCTGCAGAGCTCCAGGAAAGTGAAACCCAGGCCTCCAAGAGAATTAAGGAAGATAGCCTGATTGCCTGTGGAACTGAGGGACAGTCTGCTGAGGATTACCTGACAGAGATCATGGATAGCGTTTTTCTGTCTATTGGGAAACTTAAACAGACTGTACTAGAGATGAAAAATGACCAGCACCTGGTTAAAAAACGAACTAAAAGGCTGGAAGCTGGAGTATCTGACTCTGAAGACCATAGCTCATAAAAAGATCTCTGAGCAACAAAATTACACTAAGAATAATTGTTTTTCCTGAAAATGTGGAAAACTGACGTCTTGTGGACTTTTAACAGAAAAACTTACCAAAGCTACTGAAACTCCAGCCAGGGGAAGTGCTTGAAATTGAAAGGGCACACCGCACCCTAGTCCTAAAGCCTGCTCTGGGTCAACCCCGTAGGGCTTTCTTGGTGAAATTACTCAGATTCCCCCATCAAGGAGCTCTTGTTGAAGAAGGCTAGAGATCTAGGTGAGCTGAGATGGAATGACCACAGGATTATGCTTTTCAACGACTACAGTAAAGATATTGCTGTCCAGAGGAAGCTTTTGTTGGAGTCAAGGCGCCGGGCATGGGAGCAACACCTTGTTCATTATATGATTTACCCTGCAATCATTAAAGTTGTCATGGATGGTGTAACCCATGCCTTCACCGATCATAAAGCCATGGGCTTTCTTAATGCTCCCAATGCAGGGAAAAAAGGAAAAATGCCAGCCGTGAAACAGAGGGTGTGACATCAGACCAGTATAATATCACAGAAATCTACGCCACCGGAATACCACGTCTGCATGTTCGCAAGGTGAGGCCCACACCATGATTGGTAGGAGGGTGTGCTGGAAGCCGTCACTGGCGTATGGGGATAATGGAGTTAAGCACTGCATTGTCACAGCCTCACTCTGCCTCTTTCAGGTTCTTTGCTCAGTTAACTTGGAATTCCTTTACATGGGCCCCTGGAGGTGGAAGGCCCAGGCGCATAAGATGGGAGGTGGGATTGCAGGGGAAGTGGACCAGGGCAACACCTACCAGGTGCTTGCCCATTTGCACCTATGTGCGCAGGGTGGGCCACCGGCCCTTAGGGACAAAAGGGACCCAGACTACTGGGCGCCCGAGCAGGCTGAAGGTGGCAGGGACAACATACACCTGTCATAGAGGAGGTCGCTGCCACTGACCGCTACATCAAAAGCCCTCCTCCCATCTGGACGGAAGGACACAGGGCCTTTGATGTAACAAGGGGGAGGGGAGCTACCTGCCCTCAGGCCTCTTTTGGGACTATAACAGAGGAGGACAAGGTAGCCCCTCCATTACTCCCTTTTCCAGATGCACCAGCGCTCCGTGCACACAAGACTGCTGTGCACACAAGACTGCTGGCACTTGCAAGAAAAGTGAATGTCGTCTCTGCTTGCAGCTGGCGCTGGAGCTGCACGGCGAGCGCAGCCCGGGCGAGCCCTGCTCCTGCTTTTGGACGCAGAGCAATATTTGGCTGGGATTGAACGAAGCCCCACAGTCGTTCCCAATAATGAGAACTCCAGACAGGGCAGGCGGGAGCCACATCTACTTCGGTTTCGATACGGCCGCCGCCTCAACACCCATTGGCATTGGCAGCAGTTATGTGGCATTTCACCCGCAACCTCCACCTTTCTTCCGCAGCAAGGTGGTTACCATTGTGAGCCAGCCCAAGCTGTGCAGACCCACAGGCTTCCCTCGCAAGCACAGGAGGCGGCCCAGCAAGGACAGAAGGGGCTGCGACAGGGGGCTCCTGCTGCTGCGCCACCCAGGCCCCACGCCCTGAGAGTGCCCCCTCTGAACCTGGGCCTGCTGCGCGTCCTGAAGCAGGGCTGCTGCCTCCCAAACACTTACAGCAGCGAGTCGGAGTCCAGCTCCTTCTCAGACTATGCCGGCCACAACTAGGATGTGGGCTCCAGCCTCTCCAGCTCCAGTAACTCTGCGTCTTCCTCCTCCGAGGATTTGCAAGTCTGAAGCGGGTACCGGTTTGCACATGTTTTCATTCTGTGTGAAAATTAATAGCTTCTGTGATGATGTTCTGCAACGCGTGGAACTTGCGTTGGGTTTCTCATTCCCCAGCAGCCCCATGCAATGTGTACTGGGCTTGTTCATGGTAGATATTCAGCTTTCTGTGGATCAGCTCTTTTGGTTTTATACAGCTATTGCTAGCTAAAAAGCAAATCTTGAAATACTGGAAAAGTGATGCAAAGCCTTCAGTTGATGGCTGGTTGCAGGATTTAGCATTTGTTTCAAGTAGGGAGAAGGTCGTTTATCAGAGACTGAAAAAAGCTGATACATATCTATCTATATGGAATGTCTTCAATGAATTGCATATCTGAATAATTTCCCTTTCATTGTATTGTTTAATGTATTTGATGGGTTTTCTTTTTCTTCTCTCTCCTTTCCTTCTTCTCCCTCTCACTGCTGCTTGCTCTTTCTTTTCTCTTCCTGTATGCTCTCTTTCACACCCTTTTCTCCGGCTCTTTCTTTCCTTTCTTGCTCTATATGCCGCCTGTAAAAGTTGTGTAAATATTGTTATATTGTTTAAAAGATGTTTGTTACACTATGATAGTGCTGTTTATCTTCTGTATATTAAACAAATTTCAATAAAGAAATTTGATAAGAAACCTTAAAGCACAACGTAATTGGTTAAAATTGATTTCACGCAGAATAGGAATTCAACATTTCTTCCTGGGAGCTTTAAAAAGAAGGGCGTTGAGAAAATGAAGTAATGATTTTGTTTCAGTAACACAAAAGGCCAAAGGCTCAACAAGGCAGAACTGCCATACCCTTTTGAACATACTGCATTAAGCGGCAGGCAGTTGGTGTGGTTAAATAGAGATTGCACAATCACACTGCGCCACAGACATAGTTTACTGCATGGTTGCAGAAATATTTATTCTTGAAGAGGTCAGTCTGACACGTGTTTCGAGCAACCAAAGCTCTTTCTCAAAGGCTGATTTGCAAAATGACCATGTTTGGTTCATTATTGCAACATAATTTCAAAAATAATTAAGCAAGTTGGTACAAAACCAGGAGGTGACAAAAGCGAGAGACAGGGTTTCATATACACATACATCAAATGACATTGCATGATGGGTTGTAACCGCAGATATGGTAAGTATAGCATATAAACAATTCCAATAAAGTACAATGACGTTCAACAAACACAATTATTTGATTCACAGAAGAGAAAACAAACACCAATTAGTGTGATGCTATTGTTGAGATGCCCAAAAATGGTTACTTAATTAGAATGATGAGCGGTGCACTACAAGGACCACGCACTGTGGGAATTAGTGCATATTGTATTTACCTCAAAGTGATTTCCTGTTCAAGTACCGGACCTTAAAATAGAATTGTGAAGATAACACTGACTTGGCAAGAACTGCCAGTCCAGTTACTTTAAATGGATAAGTATCATCTATATCTGTTCTGTTAAGAATAAAGTTAAAGTTCCCGGTCACTTACCATAGGTATTAATTTGTACTTTGCCAATGAAGTCAAGGACGCGTGCCTATGAAAAATTTAAACAGGGGAACAACTCATGAACTAATCATTATTCTGAGGAGTTGCTTATTGAGTACATATAATACAAGTCAATTAAATGAGTGCAGAGCATATATTAAAGTGGACATAATACCTTGTAGGGTTTGCGCGGTTGCGACGTAACTATAAAGTTCTTGGTTTCCAAATCCAAAATCAAGAGATCAATTGTTGTTGATATGCGATCGCCCTCATGCAGGTAAGTCAGCAATCATCTAGATATAGCCAGAGGCACATATAAGGGAACAAAAAAACGGAACCTGAAAGTGAGCGTTTCCTTCAGAACACTACTGCCTAGTGCTGTGTTGCTGGCGCTTCACTCATTCTTGCGACCCTACGGGTCGTAGCACAATTACAGTGTGTATGCGCTTACCTGGCCTTTCGGCTTGTGATCAGTTTTCCGAGAGAAGTTGCCGCATACTTCCCAACATGTATTATTGGAGCCTGATTTAACTAGACCGCTCATCTCCTCATTGACCATTGTCAAGGGGCGACCGCCATCTTGGTGGAATCCCCAAGAATGTATGGATTGGTTAATATTGCATGTGATGCACAGCCCAATGAGCTGCTATTTTTCGAGCCTGTTGTTCATGGGTGCAATTGCTAATGTGTTAAGAAATATAAAGTAAAGTTATTGAGTATTCTGAACTATACCGAGGCATGGAATTTGCCTCACATTATTAGGGCCTTCATTCAAAAAATGCTGAATGCATAGGATAATACCCACTGTAACGCACGGGTGCTGCACACAGCCCACCAGGCTACTGATTCTCAACCTATTACCGATATGTGCAGTTCCTACCATATTTTGAAATATGTGCAATGATATTCAAAGAGTTACTAAATTCACCACAGCATTGGATTACCTCCCATGGTCATGAACTTAACAATCAAAACATAGCTCAATACAGATTAATTGACATTATATAAAGACATTTACAAAGATGTCATTCATGTTCGCCAATGACATTATATACAATGGCACAAAAAATAATTAGTGTTTATGCACAATAATGTATGTGAGTTTTGACTTGACACAATGATAGGGTGCTATGTGGACCCATTATATCTTATGCACATCCAGATAGAGACTAAGCGTGCATAGATTTGCACATATATTCTTAATGAAATACAGCCTGTCCCAACAGAAAATTCATGGTCTGTGTTGAAGCCATGTATGACAGTGCTATACTTGCAAATAAGTCTTGCTTCTAATTGCCTTAGTTTGAGTTCAAGATTGCTTCCACGTTGGGGTAGATTCACCTTAGCATTCCTGTGAATTTAACATCTCGCTTGTCCATCTGATGAACAGTCTGCCAATATATGGCCAATGGAAATTTTGCTTCCTGATTAGATATTGTAGGGGGAATATGTTCGGGCGAGAAGGAATTGCTCAAATATTGGAGACTTTAGCAAGGAAAAGGCAGTGCTTAACAAGAGATTCACAGCAAGAGGATACAACAAGCAGGTATTAGCGAAAGCTGAAAAAGAGGTTCAATGTATGAGGAGAGTTGACCTGCTTACCCCTAAAAAATCATCAGCCACCGCTCAATCATATAAACTAAGACTCAGTACAAGATATACCAGCGATAGTCACAACATATTTACAATCCTTTTTTTAAACAATTTTTATTAACTTTTACACCATCCAATCAACAAAAACAAACCCAGCAGTGCATGTCATATAGCTTTAAACATGTGCAATATCAAAAAATATCCACTGTTGGATGATTCCCTGAAGCTGCTCCCTCTAAACCTAAATGGGCTTAACTCTCAAATCAAAAGGAAAAAGGTGGAGAGGTTTCTAAGGAGAGAGCGGCCTCATATAGTTACGCTACAAGAGACCCATGTTCACTCTAAAGACCTGCAGAGGATAACATTCTGGGGGTATTCAAGAATGGTTCAAGCTACACAACCAAGCAAAAAAGAGGGAGTTCTGATTGCTCTGCAGGATGGGTTAGACTTACTCATCGCGGGGACGCAGAAATATGACCAAGGGCGGTACCTAGCGTGATTCTGGAGGGAAAGGGAGAGACCTTTACGGTGGCGACTCTTTACGCGCCAAACCAAGCTCAGGACCCTTTCATTCAAAAAGCTCTCTCCCGTTTAGGGAAATTTGCATGGGCCAACATCCTCCTAACGGGGGATTTTAACCTGGCTTGGGACCCCTCGAAAGATAGGAGCTTGACTTCTTGGCTTACTCATGGGAGACCCTCCAGGGACCTGGTTAAGAAGATGCAGGATTTGGCCTTGGTCGACACCTGGCGGGAGCTTCACGTGAATAGGGAGGGGTATACTTTTTACTCGCATGCACATAGGGTACACTCACGTATTGACTACATATGGTTGTCGAAAACGATTTTGGGGAGCGTCACTGACTTAAAGATAGGTGCCATCTCCCTGGCTGATCACAGGCCACTTATGTTAATGTTAACTAGGGCAAGGGGTACCCCGGGTCTGTGGAGGTATCCGATTTCGCTCTTCAAAGATCCTATTTTAGTCAGGAAAATCGAGGAGGAAATAGTTGTTTTCCAACCACAACTGTTGGGACGATCCGTCCCCGCTGGTGTGGTGGGACGCCTTCAATGCAACGATCAGAGGGAGAATCATAGCCATTAAGGCCAGAAGAGAGCGGGAATTAAGGCTAGAAGAGCAACAATTGGAAGTCAAACAAAGAAATTATGGCGCGAATGGGTTCCAAACAATCGGCAGCAATAAAAAGGGAATATAGAGCAGTCAGAGGACAGTTAAATCTCATACAAACAAGAGCGGCTGAACGCAGTCTTCTTAAATTGCGCCAAAGACATTATATCAAAGCAAATAAATCTGATAGTCTTCTGGCCAGGCTGCTACGAAAAGAGTCAGGTGACAAATCCATTTTGAAAATCAAGGGGGTAGGAGGGCAAGTATACACAAACAATTTGGATATAGTAAACTAATTCAGCAGTTTTTATGCAGGCCTGTATATCTCTGACACCCCGTCTCTCCCTGAGTAGGTGGCATACCTAAATACGATAGACTTACCTCAGATCTCGTCCGAAGATAGAGACCTTCTGGATGCCGAGATTACTTCAGACAAAGTTAGAAGAGTCATCAATAACTTGCCGCCCAACAACAACTGGCTCGGATGGGTTAATGTCAGAGTTCTATAAAGCACATAAAGAAGTCCTAACTCCCCATCTCACTAAATTGTTTAATTGTATAGGCTCTGCCGTGGCCCTCCCCAAATCAATGGATGAAGCCAAAGTGATCCATTCATAAGAAAGGTAAAGAGCGACAGATTGTGCATCCTATCGCCCCACAGCTTTAATGCGGATGCTAAAATTCACGCCAAAGTTCTAGCGAATCGTCTGGTTAATATCCTTCCCAAATTGATCCACACAGACCAGTCCGGGTTCGTCAGCGGCAGGCAAACATCAGATAATGTAAGACGACTGACCCATCTTACTGAAAAGACCCAGAGGAAGGAAATACTGGCTCTCCTGCTAGCAATTGATGCCAAGAAAGCATTTGATAGGGTTGAGTGGGGATTCCTTTTGGCGGCTATGGCTAAAATGGGCTTTGGACCGGGGTATGTCGACCGCATTAGGGCGAGCGACCAACACCCTGTTATCAGATTAGCAATCAATGGCCAAATTTCTCCCCTATTTCGATAAGCAGGGGCACTAAACAAGGCTGCCCAATGTCACCTTTTCTTTATGCACTTCATCTGGAACCCTTTCTGGCAGCAGTGAGGGCAGCTGAGGATATAAAAGGAATACCGTTTGGAGGCTCAGTTCATAAGGTGGCAGCCTTTGCTGATGACTTGATTCTTACGCTCACTCATCCCAACTCATCCTTACAGGCCATGTCCAGGGAGCAACTTAGGTTTGGTCAGGTGGTGGGGTTAAAAGTCAACACCCACAAATCTGAAATCCTTCCCATCTCGCTTTCGGATACCAGTGTGCAAAATCTTAGTCAAAAGTATAACTATAGATGGGTCGGTAGATCCTTAAAGTATTTGGGTATATATCTGACTAAAACGGTAGAGGACCTTAACAAGGTAAATTATCCTCCTATCCTTCAGAAGCTCAAATCAAAGTTGGTTGACTGGGGTCATCTGGCAATATCCTGGCTGGGACGTGTTAACGTTTTAAAGATGGCAATCTTACCCAGTTTGCTTTATTGTTTTTTGGCTCTTCCTGCGCCCGTCCCAGCATCTTTAAAGTGCTCCAGAAATTAACCAAGAGGTTCATCTGGTCCCAGAAAAAAAAGAGGGTGGCAGCTTTGTTAATGTGCGCTATCCCAGCAAGGGGTGGCATGGGCGAGCCAGACTTCAGGGCTTTTTCTTTTTTTGTTTTAAATGTTTTTATTGATTTAGCTGATTGCTCAACTTTTCAATTTATACAAACATTTTTTGAAACATTCAGTTAAAACACAGAAAGATAAAATACAAATACAAAAAAGTAAAATACAAATACAAAAAAGGATATTTTATTAAATTTGTTCACACAGCAGTATTGAGATTCTGCATTACCTCATATACAATTCAATTATACAATCTATACTTCCAAATTAAGGGCATTGAGAAATCCAATTGTAGCTATACGAATGCTCATGGATGGAGTACTCAAAATCAAAAACCACCTAAGTTCTGGAAGAGTATTCGCTATTTCTTGCATATGATTGACAAAATGAATATTTCTCAACTGATTCAAGGCTGTACATTTTAAGACCAAGTTTTCAAGTGTTTTTTTAACCGTTGACTTACAGCAGAATCTACATTGATTGCTTTCTTTGCTTATCTGCTTTCTCTGAGCCAAGATGTCACAGGTTTGCCAGAGATTCAAGCGTAACCGCAATATAGCAGATCGTATGCTTGGACTTGGAGCTTTACAAAGATACAGTTCCGGAGGCCCCATTTTTTTATCACCAAAATGATTAGAATTGAAATCTTTATAGGAGAAACAGATGGTACGTGTGTCAATCCAGTCTTGCCTGAACATTTTTGTTTTGGCAAGATCAGGGTTACATACTAAGTTGTCCATGGTGACCTCTGCTCTAGCCAGAATCCACATTACATAGTTAGACCATTCTTTGACAAATAAGTGTGAGGAGTTCAACATGTAATTTGCCAGTACTGATAACAACGTGTTTGATTGATCATATACTAAGCATTTACGGTACAAGGCACAAAGTTGCCATTGATATTTTGCATGCAAGGAAGTGAGGCCTAGCTCTTATCTTAACCAGGTACTCCCAATATCTGACGCCAATATTTGGCTTCTAGTTTTTCAAAAAACTGATTTTTAATTGGCATGTCTGTTTCGAGCCCTTATATAAGGGTCGGTGTTACTTTCTGACGCCAGTATAAAATGGCTGCTGAGATGGAAAATTTGCCAAATTTATACAAAATCAGCCTGGTTTGGGATATACCTGGGATCACTTTATTAGAAGCTATAGTCAGTTGGGTATTTGTAGATGATGCAGCATCAATAGCCACACCCAAATAAGTATAGTTTGGGACAATCTCGAGGTTTACATTTTTAATTTGCCAAGTCATTTTACTGTACCTAGAAACCTTTGGAATGTACAGAACAATTTGAGATTTGTTCAAATTTATCTGAAGATCATTATTATTGAAGTATTGTGTAATAGTTGTGAGCAGTTTTTGAAGCCCACTGGGAGAATTTGAAATGAGGACAACATCATCCGCATACCAGAGGGCTTTTATAGCCACATTATTCAACTTCGGAGAATCAGAGGCGAGATCTTGCAAAACTATTTTTATAGTTTGAATGAAAAAATTAAACAAAGCGGAGGCAAGGATACAGCCTTGTTTCAAGCCTTTTGTAGTTTTGATAGAAGCAGAGAGGAGGCCCATGATGGATAATCTAATCTTCACAGATGTCTCTGAGTGTAATGCATAGATGATATCAATTAAATAATCGGCGCATTCTGCTTCTTTCAATTTGTTGATTAATTTGACTCTTGATATGGAGTCAAATGCCGCCTTTAGATCAATAAAGGGAAAGTAAATAGGTGTTTTATTACAGTGGGCTTGTTTTTTTATTGCACTGATTGTAAGGAGATTTATCACTGTGCCGATGCCCGGGATAAAACCTGTTTGGTTTGGATCACGTTGATGTGTTGTGTTCGTCCATAGATTGAAGTCCCTCAATACTAATCGCGTAAAGAGTTTCCCTGGAGTGTCGAGAAGGGCTATGGGTCGGTAATGCGATGGGTCAGCACAATTCCCTTTTTTAAAAATGGGGACAATAAGCGATGTGAGCCATGACCATGGTATTGATTGAGTTCGTAGAATATATGAAAAGATATTATGAAGTATAAAAAACCATTGTCTAGGATGTTCTTTCATCATAAAGTTTGTAAAGCCGCCAGGGCCCGCAGCACGCGATGATGAAGATTTGATGATTAATTCTTCAATAATATCTGAAGTACATTCCATCTGCCATAGTAATAATGATTGCCTAATATATTGATAATTTTCAAATTGCTCATCTTGATACAGAGTGGAAAAATGGTTGATCCATTGATCTTCTGTTGCTCAATTTAATTGAGTGTCAAGTTGCTTTTGACCTGAAGTTTTATTTAGCATGGACCAGATTTGTGTTGTATTTTTATTATTTGCTAGTTTCATGAAGTGTTCACCATTGCGTTGAAAGATGCTGCTCTTGTGTGCACGTATCCAGTTCTTGTATTTGCATTTGATGCTGTTCTTAGCTTGTTGTCTTTCATTCAATGGTAATTTAAGAGTGGTTCTCAAGGCTCGCCTGTATCTTTTCTTTTCTTGATGAAGTCGCTTATCATACATACGTTTATTTTTTTTTGGTATTTTCTCAATATGATGAACATGCTTAAACATCAACAGGGTATCCGAATAGGAATCGAAAGATGGTTGTGATTTTTGCGTCTGTAGTATTTCATTCAATGCTTTCAACTTATTATGAGTCCATCTGAATCTTATTTTGGAATTGTTGATTATCAGGTTTGGTGTCATCCATTGCTGTGGCTGTAGAATGGTGTTATTTTGCCAACGCCAAGTGAGGATCAAAATGTTATGGTCGCTTGCTGATTGCTTCTGAATTTCAAATTTTGAAGCCTTCATAAATAGTTCCTCAGTCACAAATGTATAATCAATGATGCTTGTGGACGAGCCTCTCTGCCAGGTCGGATTAGGAGGTAAATCTCCCGGTAATGAACCATCAGCCATGTAGAATTTCCAGTCATTCATAAAGCTTAAGCCTCTGACTGAGTCTTCACATGTTGGCTTGATGTTGGAGGTCATGTTTTTTAAATTGAAATCCCCCGTGATAATAGTGGCAGTAATTGTTGATGTTTTGGCTACTGTTTCTAACAGGGTCGATACATCTCTATAGAAGAGATTATCAGTGATGGCAGCCGGATTTCTGTACAAGTTAATTAAGGCTATGTTCACGTTGCCTTTGGATATTTTTACCAATTGCATAAATTGATTTGGGGTTGCCCATTCATCAACAGTGAAGCTTCTGCTAGATTTGACTGCAACCAGTAATCCTGCCATTGGCCGGCCTTTAGTTGATTTAATGGCAGGAATGAAGGCTAAAGAATGATCATCCCACAATGGTTTTGTCAGCATCCATGTCTCCTGTAAGGCCACAATTTCAAAATTGTTAAGGTCATTATTTTGATTCGTGTGGCGATGATTATGACCTTGCGAGTTCCATGATGCCAACGACACATCGCACTTTATTTGGATCACTGGTGGTCATGCTTTTAAAGACAAGGTGCAAAAAGCACATACACACTCAGGTTGAGACTTTTGATTTCTATGAAGATCTTCGCAAGCATTGGTTGTATTTGCTAATCTCTCGGTGCTTCTTTGAGGATCTTGTGCATAGTAAAAAACCCATCTCAAATAAGGCATTTTTTTCTCACCATAAGGTGTTTAGTACTAGGCCAGATCGAATCCATAATCGCACTATAGAGAGATTAGTATCACTCAAGAATTCAACCTGATCGATATCAGCAGAAGAGATATCTTCTAATTCTGGGAGTTCATTAAAGATGTTCAAGATGCTAGATCTACGTAAATCATATTTCTCATATGGAGCATTTCGACATTTAAATATTAACGTGTGGAATTGCCTAAATTTGGTTGCTTTAGTATTCTGTTTTGATTGTGTTCCATTTTGATCGCCTGGGAATTGGTCGGAGCTCAGCCTTGTTCCCGCTTTTTCATGTCGGAATTGATTCTGATCAGGTAGGTTCGTTTTACTTGCTTGAGCCTTGCAAGGGCCTGGTGGATCATAAATGTCATCTGACATGTCAAAGTGTCTGTCCTTTTGAGAGGTCATATGTACCGCTGGTATCTTAATAGGGAGGGATGTATTGACGTTCTTAATCCTCAATTGTAAATATTCATCCACAGCTGTTTTAATCTGTTCAGTTCGTTCATGCAGGTAGTGTTGTTCAATTACTTCTTTGGTGGCAGGTGGTGGAATATGCATTTGTGAGTCTCCGGATCTGTTTACAATGGGCCTGCTCATTGGATTGTCATTACGGTCTATATTTGACTTCTCTGCTAGTTCCAGTAGAGCGTTCAACGGGGAATGTGATGGTGGATTAAATATTAGTGGGGTTTGTTGACTAGTCATCTGATTCTTTGGCATCCTTCACAATATTTGCATGAGGTTGTATATGGACTGTCGATGGTTGGAGGCTTTTCGGGGACTTCAAAGATGACACTGCCGTATGTAAAATCGAAGCAGGCAGTGCCTGTGTTAAATCAACCACCAAATTTCGTGGTTTCACTTTCGTTGCAGCCTTTTTTTACTTGCTGTTGCGTTGATGTGGCTTTGTAAGAAGCAGTTTCGTACGAGTGTTTGGTCGCGGTTGTTTAGTAAATACTTCGTACGACTCTGCAGGCGCGAGTCGTGCAGTCTCGGACATGGAACATTCCACACTGATCCATGATGAATTTGCATCTTCAGCTGCCGATTCTCCACATTCTACCGGCCGTATCATTTGCTTATACATTGGAACTGCAGTTGGTATTGCCTCTGTAGTGTTCTTTTGATGTGGAGTATTTTCATCACTTTTTTTGGAATTTATTGCTGCGTGGATGAGTGCAGGGCACCGCGGGTGCATCCATCCATGCAATAATTTTGTCGGTTTGTCTTGACTGTTGATTAAGTTTGGTGTCAAGAGATTCAAACATTTTGTATAGGCTTTTGATAGTTGAATTAACCGCAGTCAAGGTTATTTGTAGAAGATTGTCTGTTAGTGTTTTAGCTGCTTTGTCTGTAGTAGAAGGACGTCGTCTCGGGGTGGGCTGAATATATGACACCGCGAGAGAAATACTCGAATCCATGGAACACGGAGCTCGATAATCTGGTGAATTAGAAATTGATGATGAATTTATGTTGGTTATACTGGCATGTGCTAGATTATTCGTAAACACTGTCATTTTCTGCAAGCTTGTCAATTTGAGCCAGTTGTTCTTTTTGTTGGATTCTCTGCCCAGGGGACATCACTGTTTGTAATAGGGTGTTGTCTGAAATGACCTGTATGGACTCTTGTCCATTATCCAGTGTGAGGACTGTCTCAGCGATATTTGTATCACTCGCTGTTTGCGCAGTGTTGTCAACAGTTATACTCGGTAGAGGTGGAATTACCAGTCATTGTTCGTCTTGTTGCGATGGTGGAGGTCGAGTCTCCACTCGTCGTTCGTCTTGGTTCAATAGTGGGGATGGAGTCACCACTCGTTGTTCGACTTGCTTCGCTGGGGCACAGAAAGCACAAATATCTTGATTTGATTGCAGTGTTCTAGTAACAGGGGTGAGGGTTATAGATTTGCGAGTAGCCATTCGTTTGTTCTTTGCAGTTGCCGTTCCAGCTTTCGCCGAGGATGAATTTTGCATCGGCGTAAGTGGAAATTCACACAAATCAGGCATGTACATGAGCGCATATAAAATAAATGAAATCTCAGAATTTATACATGTTTGCTTGTTACTGTTTATACAAATACGAGCGATTACCTGATGATTGGTAGAAAATGATTCAATAAAGTAGTTTGAGCTTTAGATGAACAATACACTCTAATTGTGCGAGAATTAATGTTAATTTAGCCACAAACCAAGTAAAATAAACCTCTCAAGCCCTCCGCACCGCAGCTCCGCGGCTAAGCAGTCAAGCGGTACTTGAGGGTACTTGCTGGGTGCCTGCGTGCAGTGCGCGCGGCCGTCCTATTTTATACACGCCTTTCGCGTGGGTGTGGCGCAAAGCCTAAACAAAGTAAAGAAATGCAATTAGATACAATATAGACTAAGTAGCTAGTGTTTAGATATATTTTAACATTAGTCACCTTCTGGAGGTTGGAGTCCACAATATAACACGGAGCCAGTAAAGTCCAGTAAAGCAGGGAAGAATGCAGCTTTGCCTTGCTTCAAGACGCCAAGGGAGAGCGGCCAAGCGTTACTTTAGGGTACTTGCTGGGATTGGCAGAGAGATGACAGGGAGAAGGTGTGGAGGCCGATGGACAGGGCAGTGGCAGGGGGGAACCTTGAGGGGATACTGTGGTTGCCGAGGCCCGATAGACGTATTCAAATGTACTGTAGTGTTATAACCGCGACAACGGGACAGGCTTGGGACCAAGCGATAAAAAGGGCGCACATCACCTCCTTCCCCTCCCCCTACACTCCCTTGCACGGCAACCCACAGTTTACGCCAGCATGTGCTCGTGAATCGGCCTTTAGTATCTGGAATCAAGGGAGTTGCAGAATGGTGAGAGATATGTTTGTCGGCGATGAGGTTAAATATTTTGAGCAGTGTAAAACTGTGACTTTGGCATAGTTGAGATGCAGAGGTTTTCCTACCTTCAGTTGAGACACTGGCTATCTCACCGATCGATCAAACATGCGGGGTCTCGCCCTCTCACCCCGTTCGAAAAATACCTAGACACAGACTCGGGGGATAAAGAGGTTTTGGCTTCTATCTATAAACACATCATGCTAGTAGAAGTCCTGTCGATTAGAAGATATATGAAGAAATGGGAGGGTGACACTGGAACTGTGATTCCTGAGCCGGCTTGGGTAAATCTGTGGTCTCAGATTCCTAAACTTACAAGGTCAATTCAAATTCGGGAAATGTGGCTGAAATTGATGTTCCAATGGCACCTGACCCCAGTCAGGTTAAATAAAATATTTCCCGATGCGTCTAGGATGTGCTGGAGGGAATGCGGGGCAGAGGGCTCCTGGGCCCATATCTGGTGGGAATGTCCAAAAATCGTCAATTTCTGGGTCCAGGTTCAAAGGGCGGTTACCAAGGTCTTCAGAGTCAGGGTTGGCTAAAATAGAGGGTTGGACTTTTTGGGCTTAAATGGGGTCTTAGCAACCCTTACAGTGAAGGCAGATCGTAAGCTCTATGTGATTAGGATGATGGCGACAGCTCTGGTTTTGGCTCGGAACTGGAAAACTAAAGATCCGCCACAGGAACATGAATGGATGGTTAAACTCTGGTTGCTTGAAGCCTTAGAATGGCTTACCTACTCTATCCAGGGAGATCACTTGCGAGTTGTCTCAGACTGGCCCAATTTATTGTCCTACCTAAAAGCGGGGGCCCGCCGGGCTTGGTGTCCCAAGCCTATGGAGCTCCTTGGCATAATTGCTCCGCAAGACGAATAGGACTTGTGAGGGACTGGCGCAGAGGAGCCAATATCCAGACCTGTGAAGTTGATCTATTTTGCATTAGCTACAGCTGGTTTCATACGCAAAGTTGTAATCTGGGCGGCTCTTGGATGGGGGTTGGGTGGGAAGAGGGTGTGGGGGGATTGGGTTGGGGGGGCCTCGTTGGATTTCTGTATTTGATTAAAACTGCTAATAAAAATGTACTTTAAAAAAAAAAAAATCCACTGCTTACCGTTTACCCTCCCCCCTAACTCGAGCCTACACCACTTTGCCCTCCGCCGTTGTATCCTCTAGGGGTACCTCCCCTTCTGTATTCCTGGATGTATCATGTTCCCTTGGACAGGCCTGGGTGGATCCAGACAGTGTGGCCACTAAGTGTCTCCAGGCTATCAGGGTTCCCGCTTCCTCCTCCCCTCCCCTATTGGCCGCTTCAATCCATACCGCCGTTTCCGCCTCTGCCCATTTCTGGAGATCATTCCACCAAATCTCTAAGTTTGGTCTGTTACATGCTTTCCACCCCATAGCAATTCTGCGCTTGGCAAGTATGTATGCCAGGTCCTTAAATTTGCTCACATGTTTCAGTTTGCGTGGTCTAGGAAAACCCCCTACCATGCATGCCCACACAGATTCCACGTCCAGCGTGATCCCTTTCTCAGTTAATCGGTGGGCTACTTCTCCCCAGAATTTTCTAATTTCCGGGCATGCCCAGAACATATGCGTCATTCCTGCGTTCACTTCCCCACATTTAGGACATGTTTGTGTTTCTGCACTCTTGAATTGCGCAATCCGCTGGGGGGTCAAGTATGCTCTGTCGGTTACACATAGCTGGATTTGTTGCAGGCTCGCATTCCTGGACTGCTTTCTCTTCCCAATCTCGCCTTGGCTGAGTCACTTCCGTTCCCACCCTGGACATCAGCAGTTTGTAGATTCGGGAAACCTTGTGCCCCCCCTCTGCGATATCATATATTGTTTCTATGGCCGTTTCAGGTTGCTCTTCCAGCACTATTTCAGACCATGTTTCTCTCACCCACCGTACCAATCTGGTGTAGGTGATATACTGCCCTAGGTGTAGACCCGTTTCTTCTACCAGTGCATTGAATTCCATCACCTTCCCACCTTGCCGTATGTCTCCCATTGTTGCTATGCCCACCGGTTCCCAGTGCTTACAGATCGTCTTCCTCAGTTGCTCATCCCCTCCAGTTAATGCCACTAGCGGCACTTGCAGAGAGCACGGGGTCGGGTTCTCCATAGCCTGGCAAGCCTTAAACCACACCTTCCACCCCAGTTCTAGCATCCCTGGGTGCCATTTTAGCTCTGATTTGGGCAGCCATATCCATTCTTAAAAAAAAAAAACAGAATACATTCGGACCTCAGCAGTCTGGACTCCGAGGTTGGGTCTTCCGTTAACCACTTAGCCACATATTGTAGTTGGCTGCCCAAATGATAGATCTCAAAGTTGGCCAATTTTATGCCCCCCCTTGTCATACATGTTCTGTAGTTTCCCCAGGGCTATTCTATTCCTGGTATTATGCCAAATGAAGCCTCTACATGTGCTCTGAAGTTTAACAAAAAATCTCTTGGGTATCATGTATGGTATATTCCCAAAAAGTGCAACAGCCTCAGCAATATGACCATCTTCAACAGTGCCACCTTTCCCACCATGGCCAAAGGGAGCTTGGTCCAGAATCTCATGCTATTCTCTGTTTGCCACTGCCTTCTCTGTGTCATGTTCATATTCAGCCTCCACCATGTGATAAATATCAATCTCCAGGTATCTAAAAGTTTTGGTCTCCCATGGTATTTGTAGTATCGGTAGGTGTTCCCGCGGAATCCCTTTATATCTCCCCAGGGGGAATATACATGACTTTTTAGGATTAACTGCAATGCCAGAGAACAATGCAAATCGCTCCATTACTTCTAAGATGTCCTGCAGGTTTTCCTCCGTATACCTTAATTAAAACAGCATATTATCGGAATACAATGATATTAAGTGTGGCCCTCCTTTCTTGTAGATACCCACCTCCTCATATTGCTGCGTCAGGTATATCGCTAAGGGTTCCAATGCGAGAAAGTACAGCATCAGGGACCAAGGGCATCCCTGTCTGGTGCCCCTACTGAGTTGCCACCTTTCTGAAATGGTCGATCCTGTCTTGACTCTGGCTAGTGGTGAGCTATACAGTAGTTTCAGCCACTTCAGGTACCCGGGCCCTATTCCATATTCTTTCACGACTACTATCAGCCAAGGCCACTTGACAGAGTTGAAAGCCTTCACCGCGTCTAGTGAGACAATTGCCACTTCTTGCGAGTCTCCTTCAGTTTGTTCTATGACATGGTGGAGCCTTCTGAAGTTGTCGGATATGCTTCTGTGCGGAACATATCCGGTCTAATCAGGGTGTATGAGTCTGCTTACGACACTTCTCAGTCTACTTGCCAACACATCCATGAGTATCTTGCTGTCCTGGATCAGCATGGACAGCAGTCTGTACGACCTGCAGTCTGTGCTCGGCTTATTAGGTTTGAAAAGCGGAATAATGATCGCCTCTCTCAGGGATTCTGGCAATATCCCTGTTTCAAATGCATCATTTAACATTGCCAGTAGCGGGGGGAGCACTTCCGTCTTACACGTTTTGTAAAACTCACTGGGGAGTCCGTCCGCTTCTGGGGCCTTACTAGTAGGTACTTGCTCAATCACTGCTTCTAGTTCCTCCAATGTGATTGGGGCATCTAGGTTCTCTCTCTTCCGCACTCAATTCAGGTAAGCCAATATCCCCTAACGTTTCCACTATCTGGCTCCATTCTCCCCCATCTACATCTCCATACAATTGTTTATAGAACTCTAGGAACCCTCCATTCACGCCCTCTTGGGTATCTAGCATTTGTCCACTCTCCCCCTGTATTGCTCCGATCGTTGATCTAGGTGTCTCATTTTTGTAAAACCACGCTAGCAGCCT
Organism: Ambystoma mexicanum; assembly: GCF_040938575.1. NCBI lineage: Eukaryota > Metazoa > Chordata > Amphibia > Caudata > Ambystomatidae > Ambystoma > Ambystoma mexicanum. The sequence continues at coordinate 486,909,677 of NC_090922.1, read as the reverse complement.
CCCTGGTTTGTCTCCACAAGCGTGATGCCTCTCTATGTATTTCTCGTAATTTAAGTTACATAATCTCTCCCAGTGCCCTTCACACTCTTGTTGTAATTGGCTTATGGTTTCGGCCTCCTCTGGGGAGTTATCTCCTCTATTCACGATTACCTCTAGTTTCGCCTCTGCCCTATGTAGCTCCTGCAGTATTCCTCCTTGCAGCCCTTTAGATTTAGCGATAGCTGATCCCCCGTCACCACCACCTTGAATGCCTCCCATAGAGTGCCGGCCGATTCTACACTTCCAGTGTTATTTTCAAAGTATTCTACAATATCCTCCCTCAGGTCCCCTCTGAACACTGTCTTTCAATGCTTCGGCTCTGAGCCGCCACGTTGGAATCCTAGCTCTACGAGGCAGATATTGCCATGTTAAGATCAGGGGCGAGTGGTCCGAGAGGACCCTCGCTTTATATTTAGACCACCCCTATGGTGGTTCCCTTCCATTTCTTCCTTATCACCTCTTGTTTTTCTTTCGTGAGATGAGTTTCTTGTAGTAGGGCGATATCTATTTTCTACCTCCTTAAGTACATCATGATCTTATTCCTCTTCAACTGTTGAGCCCCCTGACGTTCCAGGTTACTATCTTAAGGTTGCCCATCTTTCATCCATATCCAGTCCCACCTCTGTCCTCCCTTCTCTTCCTCATCGTGCGCAGCAGCGCGTGGATATATGCTCGTCCAAACTCCCCAGCTCTCGTCTCACCCCCCTCCGTAGTCCTCCCCAAATGCTGCTCTCCCCAGCCCTCCCCCCAACTTCCCCAAACTGTTGAACTACCCCAACTCCCACCCCTCCGCCCACTCCGCCCAACCCCAACTGTCACCCAGCTCCATCCTGGATCTCAGGCTGTCCCGCATCTAGCTCTTTCTCAGTGTACCACTACTCAAGCTCAGCGGGGGGATACAGAGCTAACCGTATCCTAACTAAACTAACTATGGGGGATAGTAGTGTGTCTTCTGGTGATATTGGTCTATTGCTGCACCTATACTCCTGTTAAATTAATAATGTGCCCCAGTTACCTTAATTTCCTTGTGTATCGTCATGTCATGCATGCTCCCGGTAATACCCTGTCAGCTGTGCCATATTTAAGTCCACGGGCAAATGTTCTTTCAGCCTAACAAAACAAAACAATCCTGTGGACTTTGGTTTACTTCTCCAACCCGCCCTCCGCCTGGTCAGCTGCGCTCGGCAGACAGTTCTGGGCATCCAACCATTCTGCTGCGCTATTCTGGGTCTTGAAGAATAGCGCTTTGTTCCTGTGGAACACCTTCAACTTCGCAGGGTACATCAACATGTACTCGTGTCCCGCTTCCCGTAATCTCCTCTTAATCCTTCTATAATTCAGTCGCTGCCTTTGTACCAGGAGGGTATAGTCCGGGTATGCCGTGACGAATGCGGATGCTCTGTGTATCATCCCACCTTTCCGGAAGTGTCCTAGGACCTTCTCTCTGTCTCTATAGTTCAGAATCTTCGCGATGATCGGCCGTGGGGGAGCCCCTGGAGGTGGTTTCCAGATCTGTGCTCTGTGCGCCCTCTCCATTGCGAACCCCCGAGACAGTGTTTCTCCTGTAATCTCCTGTAGCAACATAGTCTTGATGTAGTTTGTCGGGTCCGAACCTTCCTCTCCCTCCGGCAGCCCAACAATCCACACATTGTTTCTACGTGCCCGTCCCTCCACTTCTTCAGCTCAGTCTTCCAGGTTGCACACCTGTTGCCACAGTTTGTGGACTTCTGCAGTGTTCGCCGTGCTGGTGGCGGTGTTGGCCTTCACCTCCGTTTTCAATATGCTTGTGCGTTCCGTCAGCGCTCTCACATCTTGCCGGAGCAGGTTAACGTCCACTTGAACTGTATCTATATTAAATTCCAGTGAGGTCTTGAGTTCGTCCAATGCCGCGTCAAGCTTGTTCTCCCCAGATACTTTAAAATCTGCGATCGCGTCTAGGATCTGCTGGTCATTGCGTGCTGGGGAGTCTTCGTTAGGTGTGGTTTGACCCTTGTTTTTGGCCGCCTGCATTGTCTGGGGTGACTTGGCAAACTCTTCCATCGTCGATTGCTTCCCTTTATTTTTTATCACCTTTGAGGCCATTTTTGTACCAGGCGTGAACTCTCGCTATACACGGGTATGGTCACTCCTCATGCAGTATGAGTTATACGGTCCTCTGTTTTTTTGCGCCACTTATGCATGTCATATCAGTGAGCTCCCATGGGCACCTCCTTACACTCCCTGGCGTCTGCCCCCACCGCTACAGTCTAGCCTTATTAGTATTGCAGCAATCCTGGCCCCTTCAGCTGGAGCGACTACACAATAACAGTATGCGACAGCACTTATTTGTGTGTTGCTCCTCTGTGCAGGTCTACGGTGTCATTTCAGTCCTTGCCCTTAGACGTGGTATTTGCGGGCCTCTCAGCTGGAGGGGGCTCTGATTCATGTCCATTCAGGCACCACACTGCGCCTCGCAGGGCGTGCCCACCCCCTCACACCTCAGCTATTTCCTGTGGGTGGCCTCCTTCTTGCCCTAGTGTGCCACGGGCTACGTAGTTTGCCACCAAGAGTGTGGTTTTCACCCCCTGCAGGTCGCTTGCCCAGGGTTCCCGCTGCATGCGCCTCATACTGTGTGTTTATTGGTAGGGCACCTTTATGTCATTGCCTGTGTCGCCCCCCCGGGAGTCTGCAGGGCTAAGCTGTCTGGTAACTGCATTGACCCTACTTTGCTATAGCCCACGCTACGTATGGGCTACCACCCGTCTCCACACCTTCTCCCGTGGCTGGGCAGCTCCTTGTTCTAGGCATCCCCTGTCACAACGTATCTTCCAACATACCGTGCTGCGCACCTCTCTGCACCCGTGAACTTGTGCACTTCATCTGGTTCCTGGCCTCCGCTTCTCCACAGTGTCCATTCTGGTTGATTGGTCACCCTTGGCGTGTTTATATAAGGCGCCTCAATTCCTACGAGTGTGCCACTTTTCTTCATTCATACATTCAGAGGTTTTGCCGGGCTTCTGTACTTGGTGGCTGGGATACCAGCCCTTTACGAGCTTCCTCACTCCCGCGGGCTGCCAGTCTGTTCCACTTCCTTTGTTTGGCCAGACCGTTCTCCATTTCGGGACATCAGGCTGTGTCCCCCATATTTCGGTGACCGTGCGTGGTCCCCTCTGCTCGTGCAGACTTTGCACCTCGGTTTCCACTCGGGACACGCAGCTCCCGCTTTGTCTCCGTCTGCATGCCCCGTGCAGACCTGCCCAATAGCCCAGTGTGTATTCACTGCTTCTCTCCTGGAGTCTGCGCCGGGTTGGTGTGCCGTGTGTCTGTGGGGATGCTTCTCTGCAGCGGGGACGCTGATGCCTCTCTCGCTCACTTAGGTGTCACCCCCTCTGCTTCCTTTGTCTTCGACTAGGCAGCCCTCCGTGTCCCTTCCAGTGTGGCTATGCATCCGTGTTCTTTCAGCGATCGCGTTCAGTCTTCTTCGCTCTCATGGACTTGCAGCTCGGACACGCTCTCTGGCAGCGACCTTCCTCATCAGGCTCATCGGATGTCCTTTGGTGCCCTTTGTTCTGTCAGGTCAGCCATTTTGTTGCCGGTGTCTGTCTCTGGATACAAACTTGCAATCCGTGTATCTAGTTTGTTCATACACGCAGGAGCTCCGGTCTTTCCTACGGCATGCCCCACTTCCTCACATGTACAACTGTACCTTCTTGGGCTCAATCTTGCTCTGTGGGTATATTATTTTGTCGGATCATTTCGGATCGTCGGGAGCTGTTCTGAAAACACGTCCTACTACATGGCCCGTAAGCCACGTCCCTCCCATATTTACAATCTTTAAGAGGCATTGGCATTTACTTCAATTGGATCAGGATCTGCAAAAATGGTTAGAACCCCATCCGAACATTATATATAGTAAAGCTCCAACTCTCAAAAATATATTATGTCCCTCGTTCATGCCTACACAAGGCAGTGGCCAAACAAGGCTTTCCAAGGGTCAGAAGAAAGGGTTCCACAAATGTGGATACTGCACCATGTGTGCTTTTGCTTTAGAATGCACATCATTGGATTTTGGGACTTTGGGCAATACTCTATAAACTCATTTATCAATTGCAATTCGAAGTATGGTGTGTATTGCATCACCTGTGTATGTGGACTCCACTATATTGGAAGCACGATCAGGCCGTTCAAAGTTAGAATTAGAGAGATGGTTGATGATTTATTAGGGGTAAGCAGGTCAACTCTCCTCTTACATTGATGTCGTGGGTGTTAGTCCTTGCAGTGCACAGTGGTGGCGCGAGTTATGGTTCCTTAGCTTATCATATCTGGCAAATTTCTGGGGCTTCTCGGTTTTACTAGTAACCATAATATGAATAAGTTATTAGTGCAAAGTAAGTATAATGTCCTGTTGAAAAAGATTTTGCACTGAATTTGATAGCTTTTTAGTAGCTCTGCAAACTGTGTACTTATGAAGCAAACAGAATAAAGGCATAGGGAGTACAGCATAACGGAATGCACCAACAAGAGAAGTGACGTCTGCCTTCAACAATCTTACCGCACTGCTGCTTTACATAGGAACAAAAAACAAACGGCCAGAGTAAGGACTGGAAAGTACTAAGACCACAATGTCACTACAACGTAGTAAGCACACTAAAGTTTGTCTGATAATTGCACAGGTGGTGCAGTATACAATAGTAGATAAGCATAACGTTTGTTTCTTTACTCAGCAATGGCTAGCACCTTAGAGTGGCTGAAAGAGAATTTCCCTCATGACTAAATGACTTACGATAGTAACCCCATAGGTACGCACCGCAGTCTGAAACGTAAAATATTTAAAACCTATTGCTTCATGTACACCTAACAGATTTGTTTTTCTTTAAGAGAACATATTGGAAAGGAAAGCAATGCAGCACAAGTGCCACCCCTTCCACAACAGCATACAGGCACATGAAAGGAAAGAAACTCTGTAAATAGCAAACTGCACAGCCTGGAAGCCAAAATGGAGGAATTGGTGAACAATGTTGCCGCCTTAAAAGAGTACATACAAGGATATATTATGGACAAAATGAAATACCACTGCCAGACCTGCTTGTGTACCCCTTCCCCATTTCTCAGCCCACCAACCCCTCAAATTCTATGTGATCAGAGACATTACGATGATACCTCAATCCCTTTCTCCCCTCATGACCAACTTGTACAAATCCCCAATTCCCCACTATATGTATACACTTCTGCTACCCCTTCCCTTTCCTAATAGTATCTATGAATGTGTGGAAATAAAGGGAGATATGTAAATTGTTGCTGAGTGTATATGTGGTTTTTCCTTTGTTTTTAAAATCCTGTTATGACTCAGCGGCACACAGTACTGGTGGGAATGACCACAATTAAGCAAAAGGGAGGTGTTCTATGGACACCGCACCTGCCCGGACTATCCGCAATCACAATGGAGGCTTCCGTACGACGCCAGTACGAACCGCATGTCCGCATCTTGTGAAGCACCTATAATTAGTTGTGGGAGTGGATGTTTGTCCGTTGCACAAGTACGCGCATGCATATCGCTTCCTCTGTCTCCTGGTAACACCGCCCGTGTCCAGCATATGCTAAGAAACTTGTGACAAACTGTAAGTAGGTCGAGGCGTCCACCCACGTCCTACAGGTGGCTGTACACATTAACATCCCAGCTGCTATACCCTACAAACACCCAGCTTGTCCCAAAATGGCCGGCGCACGTGTGTCGTACTATTAATCAGTCCAGAGATCCCAGTGGTGAGCATAGGACACCTATGCACACAAAGTATTCCGCACAAAACGCGTCCTGCGGATATCCGTCCCAATCCGGAACATACGCAACATGACCATGCGACCGCACCCACACTGCGCGTGGGCCCTTATTTCGCAAACACGATCCGGACCGTCGGACAGCGGAAAAGTACTGTGTGCTGCAATGTACGAAGTTGTATTGTGAAAGTACACGCTTACAAACACCCCACAATGTGCCATTGCACATGTATGTATTTCTTTGAACGATGTAGGCCTCTTTTCCAGTTGCAGGGTCTCCACAGCAGCCCTACAAAAGGCCACACCCCACAGCTTCTCTGCATTCTGTTTGTAGCTTTTCAGAACAGAGTAGCGGGCCACATTGCTTTGAGCTGTAATTTATTTCGGACCAATTCTGCTATGCTACATTACCTTTGCAACTAATGGCAACCATGCAAGACCGGCTCACTACGCACAGTAATGGAAAACAGTATTAACACCCCTTCCTGTGAACCACACCCGCAGTATTGATAACCCCCACAGTCCCATTCCCATGGCCAGCATGCTGAAAACTGTAGTATGTGGCACTTGCGCTTCCCCAAGTACCGGGAGGGCCGCGCCCCATTAAAGCAGGAACGGTCCTTCTTCCCTTTCCACCATCTTCTTTCCAGCACACCCTCATTGGGTACTGTTAAATAGTCACACACGCATCCACCAATCACATTAAAGACCTCTCCACGTAACACTATCAGTTCTGTACAACACTCCTCTGCGTAGACACCACACCCAGAAACGTTATTGCGCAATCCCTTACCCCACGGAGTCCCATTTCCAGGACCACCATCCTCAAAACCCTGGATATGGCTTTCGTGCTGTGTGTGGGCGTGAGGAAATACACTGCAACCAGAGTGGGGGATTTCGTCTTTAGTGGTGGCTCTGAAAAGGGGCTTTTTTTTAAGGTGCTTGTAGAGAAACATTTTTTTCGGTTTTTATAGGGTTTTATTTTTTCTTCCTCTCCTCACATTCTTACGGTAAACTCTTCAATGCATCCTGTAGATGGGCAAATAAATAGCATCACCAATGGTCGACAAAGAAATGCCATTTGCATGGAAACATTCTGCATTTAGAGAATTAATGAGGTCATTGTTACAGAGGAACATCCCACCAGTGGACAAAAAATTACACATGCTTCTGTTAAGACACCTTCCAACCTCTGGCTGGGGACAACGAACATTAGGATAGTCCCATACTCTTCTTGGTGGTATGGCTGAGAAAAGCACCTGGGCAGTGGGAAAAGGCCTCTTCACTGCATTCAGCAATCTCTTCAGTTGATGGAACAAACGTGAACAAGCCATGTAACCCAAATGCATGCCGCCATACTGCACGACGACAACATGAACAGTAGCAAAACTGGCCACTTCTCTGCAAAGAGCAAGCACAACGCCGAAGCTGCGGACAGCGCACCACAATGCCTCCACTCCTTCCAAACCGAAATCGCCATCAAAATCTCTTTCCTGGATATACCTGTGCAGATCTAGCACAAAGGCATCACCCAAAATCAACACAGTGGGCCTCATTAGGACCCAGGCGGTAAGGGGTTTACGGCGGCGTAAACAGCGCCGACCCTTACCGCCTGATTCCGAGGTCCCTTAGCGCCATGGAGGTTTTAACACCTGCTTTTAGCAGGTGTTAAAATCCATGGCGCTAAGGGACCTTGTTGTTAATTACACCACCGTAATTTACGGTGGCGTAATTAACGCCTTCCCCACTCCCATTATGCCCTATGGGGCAAAAATGGGAATGGGGAAGGGTAAATGGGTTAATGGGGACTTACCGCCCCACTCACCTCGGAATGGGGCGGTAAGTCGGCCAACCACCATGGCGTAAACGTAGTTTACGCCATGGTGGTAAAGGTACCACCCAGGCGGTAACTTACCGCCTGGGTCGTAATGAGGCCCAGTGCGTCTCTCCAGGTCAGCCGCCTCACTACGCAGAGTAATGAAAAACAGTATTACCGTCCCTTCCTGTGAACCACACCCTCAGTACCTGATTGGATAATCCCCACAGTCCCATTCCCATTGGCCAGCATGCTGAGAAGCGCACAATGTGGCACATGCGCTTCCCCAAGTACTGCGAGGGCCGTGCCCCAGTAAAGCAGGAGCAGTCTTTCTGCCCTTTCCACAAGCTTCTTTGCAGCACTCCCTCATTGGTTACTGTTAAATAGTCACACACGTATCCACCAATCATATTGAAGAACTCTCCATGTAACACTATCAGTTCTGTACAACACTCCATAAATGGCTTAACACATTCAGAGTGCAAGTCTCCGGCGATCCCAGTACACAGTTCTGTGAAACTATCCAAGATTTGTGCATTCAGATTCATCCACATCGGCACCCAACAATGGTGTATTGTAAATGCCCCTAAGTGTTTAAAGCATGTATTGAAACTGCTCACACCAGTTGTGTTTACAAATAGGGCTGGACAAAAATGCTGCACACAATCCTGCAAACAGTTACAGGTGCTCAGAAATAAGGCAGGAATTGGTGTACTGTGCTGCAATAGAAAATGCACATTAAATAGACAAGCAAATTTACAGGAAGTGGTAATGTACTTACTGCAGGTATTGGAAAGCAAAAACATATCCATAAAGGAAATCTTTCCGATTTCCTACATGTGGAAACATACATGCACTCTCTGCAATCATGTAATTCCGGAAGAAGTCCCAAAAAAACGCTTTCTCTCTGTAGCTATACCTAACTGTGATTCCATTCCATTTGAACAGGTGGGTCAAAATGCAAACCACAGCATATTGTATAGGGCTTCCAAGTCCGATAATCATTCCACCTTTCATATACAATACCATATGCAACACATAACATGAATGCTTTCAACATACAATGCGGATGGGAATTTTTTTTTACTGCAACCTTACTACCTTCACACACGTGCATGTGTCGTGCGGCAACAAAACATTCACACCAATAGCAGTAATTGACCACAGAGGCAGCACAACCAGGTCAGGTCACTACACTTTGTACATTAGAAAGCATGTACAAACTTTCAAACAGTTCTAAAGGAATTTGTTTCCTTTCATGAAGCACAGGCCCAAGAATCTCCTTCCTCGAAGGTACTAAAGTTCATAAAATGGCCCTGACACCCACGTATGCGCACCCATTGCACACAGAGTCTGCCAACATACACTGTTGATTCGTAACTCACTGCACATATAAATAGTAGATAGGGGCTATAAATGTACATTTTGTGTCAGCTGTACATTCAGTGCACCATGTACAATGTACCTCCATGTAGGTAAAGAGATGTTCTACGTAAGTGGAGTACTTGGCATTGGAAATGCACGATCAAATGGCAACACGTTGCCACCTTAATTTTGTCTTTATAACTGCATGGTGGCCGGAAATGGAAACCTGTTATACCTCTCTATCAACAGAGGAAAAGCTCAGTGTAAAATAGGCTGCAGTGCTAATCATGAATTGTGCCAAATGTACAGGCTCTATACAATCCAAAAACAAAATCCATATACCAGTATCACATTGTTGGCATGCATAGCTGCATAACATTGTGGTGGGAGTGGCCAAGGCCTACCGTCTTTGGGGCATGGCCTATGGCCTTTTCCCATGCACCCAAGAGCCTACTCCTTGGGCACACCCACCACAACGTTATGCAGCCATGCATGTAAACATGTGGCCAGATACCAGAACCCATAGACGTAATACAGCCACCGGGACTCCTACCCAACTCCCGCACCATAATACAGCCATGCATACACACATGTAGGTAGGTAGGAAAATGCACAAACATAACACAGCCTCCCACACCTTCCACTGAAATAGTATGTTTGTACTGCCAACCAAACCACAAAATCTTCAGACCATTGCCCCTGCATGCAGCAGTCTATTAAGTACACATACCCAATACAGCATAGTACAGTGCAGTACTCTAATCTGCGCCACAACCCAAACCAACCACATAAAACATGCACTGGAACTCTACGCATTTTTATAAACACAATATTCCAACACATCACCCAGTGGACGCACAGCAGGACTTTGGACTCCATCATTTCCAGCCATGGACGCAAAACTGTAGGATGGAACAAAAATCACCACACCCATTCAACCAACAATATGTACAATGATGACACACCACACATACGACGCAACAATGTGAAACCTACTTGCAACTAGTGCACAAGGAAGGTGTACGTAACTGGAGTACTTTGCATCGGAAATGCACTATGACATGGTAACACGTTGCCGCCTGTTTTTGTAGCCGCATGGGGCCAGGAAATGCAACCCTGCCATACCTCCCTATCAACAGGGGTAGAGCTCATTGTAAAATAGGCTACAGTGGAACGCTTGATTTGCGCCAAATGTAGACCTTCTAGGCAATTCGAAAAGAAAATCCATATAGAGGTATCAGAGGGTTGCCATGCCTGGCTGTATAACACTGCGGCGGGTGTGGCCAAGGCCTAGGCTCTTGGGTGCATGGCCTACAGCCTTTGGCCATGCACCCAAGAACCTATGCCTGGGCTACCCCCACCGCAATGTTATGCAGCCATGCAAGGCAACATGTGGACAGGTACCAGCACCCAAAAACATTATACATCCACCAGCACTGCTACGGCCTACGGCCTTTGGCCATGCACCCAAGTCCCTATGCCTTAGCCACACCCACAGCAACGTTATGCAGCCATGCATGTGAACATGTGGCCAGGTACCACAACCCACAAACATAACACAGCCAACAGCACTGCTACCCAACCCCCGAACCATAATACTGCCATGCATCGAAACATGCAGGTAGTTAGCAAAATCCACAAACATAACACAGCCTCCAGCACCTCCACCCACTTCCACTCACATAGTATTTTTCTACTGCCAACCAAACCACAAAATCTTCAGAACATTACCCCTACCCATTAGTTTATTAAGTACACAAAACCAATACATCATATTACAAAACAGTGATCAGTAATAGGCGCAATGGCCACAATATCGTAAATGCACAATCACATGTCCAACCATACATCGCAGGTGCTAGGGGCTTACCACACACAAGCCTAGTACACCCTATGCCAAAGTGCTCATGTCATGTGCAATCCACTGCATATCTTCAATTGAGCCTGCCAGCACTCACCACACAAACAGGTCACCTCAGAACGCATGGTGCAGTAACTAAGGCTGCCTGCAGTCACCATACAAGCTAGTCTCCTGAGGAGGTCCCTGCAAATTGGCGCAATACATACGGATACACTCCTCCTCCCTTTCCATCCCCTCTTCCCACCACCATATCCCGGAACGCATGTTTTCCAGCCCCTTTCGGCGCTGCATTATCTTCGGCTACAGCATGGCGGCGTTACCCAAACTTAGGACGCACATTACACTTCCCTCCAGCCAACCACCAGGCGCGTCCAATGACTGCCAACATCACGCCACACTCCAGCCCAATCAGACTTTTGACTGCAGAGCACACAGGGAAATGGGACCACAGAGCAGAGCCAGATATCATACATTTTTTGACACATACATTTTACCTGCTTTTAAAAGAAGTACAGGACTAATAATCACCAAATTCACAAAAGAACGTTTTCTGGACCAGGGTGCCGCTCCTGCCGCAAATTTGGTAAAAATCCGTCCAGCCGTTTGTTATCTAGGCCTGCGCAAAATTTTTCTCCATTCAGTGCATGGAAAAAAAAATGTGGGACCCTCCCCTGTAACTTTCACCCCTTACTCCACGAAACGTCAGCCAACTTCCCCCACAAATTCAGAGTGCGCCATATCGTTTTTTTTGCAAAGTTTTATACAAATTCGTGCAGCGAGAGCGAAGTTATAAGCCACCCAAAAAGTGGCCTTCATATGAGATGAACAACTTAACCATAACTACACAACCACTACAGTGGGCAGTGTAATGTGGAGGAAATCAATAAAACGTGTAAAATTCCTCTGCGGGGCCTTTGTCTGCTTTCAACCCAGAAAGTAGTTCAATTCCAATAGTGACACAATGCACTGCCCTGCAAAGCACCTCACCAAGCTGCTTCTGATCTGCAGAACCCCCTGCTAGGTGAGCGTCACATTTGAACTGGGCCATAAAATTGTCTCAGGCACCAATGAAAAAGTGGCCCGCAGTTGCAATGCCTCTTCCATCTTTTTTGTGCCAGACTTTTTCAATATTAGGCAAGTGCCAGTTTTTGATAAAATGTGATGCAACTTGTGCAGTTTGCACAGTATTTATTCAAACAATGGGCAACTACTAGCTACACGGTTACCGAAAAATCTAGCTACTTTTTTTGTATGGGTTTGCAAATGAATCAAAAAAACTAAGTTTCCAAACCAATAGCAGCAAGTATCTACATTTGTCGCAGCTGCTTTTACAGTGCAAAGTCGCTGGGCGGACGTAATTTCCCCTAAATGCAGAGAGAACATCACCAAGTTTGCAACACTGCCCACCACACCCAGATACCTGACTGACCAATCCGTTAGCCTCCACAGTCCCATTGCCATGCCTACCATCCTGAAAAACCCTGGATGAGGCATGTGCATTCCTGCAAATACAGCGCTATCCGCAGGCATATGCTGTATACGAGCGTGGGGGAACACATTTCAACCAGGGTAGCAGATTTCATCTGTAGTGATGGCTCTGAAAAGAGCCTTTTTTAAATTTATTTTTTAATAGTTACTTACAAGCAAACACCTTTTTTTAGTTTTTTGGGGGGGGGGGATTTTCCTTTTTTTCTCCTCCTTACATTCATATTCTTACAGGAAACTCTTCAAAGATTCCTGGTGATTGTAAAACAAAATTCCATTTCCAATGGTGGTCAAAGAAATGCCACAAGCATGGAAAAAGTACACATTTCTACGATTAAGGATGTCATTGTTACAGTACAACATCCCAGCTGCACACAAAAATTCAAACATGCTTCTGTTAATTAGACACCTTCCGACCTCTGGTTGCGGACAAATTAAATTTGGATAATCCCATACTCTTCTTGGTGGTATACATGAAAAAATGACCATGGCAGTGGGGAAAATCCGCTTCGCTGCTTTGAGCAACCTCTTGAGTTGACGCAGCAAACGTGCACAAGGCATGTAACCCAAATGCAACGCCCCATAGTGCACGATGACAACGTGAATAGTAGCAACAGTGGCCACATGTCTGCAAAGTACAACCACAGCGCCGAAGCTGCACACACGCACACCCCACCACAAAGCCTCCTCTCCTTCCATATCAATATTTTCAGCAATGCCTTTTTCCAGGGCATACCTGTGCAGATCTTGCACAAAGGCATCACCCACAAGCAACACAGTGTGTCTTGCGATCTCTGCCATCCTCACTACACAGAACAATGAAAAAAGTTTTAACACCCCTTCCAGTGAGGCACTCCCTCACCACCTGATTGGATACACCCCAGATTCCAATTTGCACGCCTAGCATGCTGACAAGTGCAGGCTGTGGCCCGTGCACTTCCCCAACTTCTGCGAGGACCGCTACCCAGCAAAGCGGGGTCAGTATTTCTTCCCTTTCCACTACTCTTTTGCCACCACTCCCTCATAGGTTACTGTTAAATAGTTATACACGCATCCACCATTCACATCCAAGACCTCGGCATCTAGCAATATAATTTCTACCCAACACTCCATATGTACCGTAAAGCACTCACAGTACAAGTCTAGTGTAATTGTAAAGCAACTGCAGTAGAAATGTCTGTAAAAGTATGCAAAATGTATGGATCCAGATTAATGCACATCGCCACCCACCAGCAGGTATCAATATATTGTATACAGTACTTATGCACATCTGGTATAAGTCCTTCTAAGCTACTCAGGGAACATACGCTAATTTCTCCCATCACCTACCATCAAATACCACTTGCAATTGTATAGGCTGTCAAATGTTTCATTTACCCATATCAACCACTGCAATGTCCAAATAGTTAACCTCTTATTTTCTTCTGGCAATTGTATAACTTTTGTCCGCACTAACGTATCTCGTATAACATTTGTAAAATGGTCGCAGCAAAGGAGCACCTAACGCACCCTACCGATCCAAACCAACTACATACATTGCATGCATGGGAACACAGTGCCGGCCACTTACCTTGCGCACTGCACAGAGTATGACATTACACATAAAAGCAGAAAAAAATATCTGTGCATCCACAACACTAGCAATCGTAAATGTGGATACATGAAACCAACAAGTGAAATAATTGCTCCACTCATGTGGAAGGAATATATACACATAAAAGATCATGACATTTCACACACAAAAACATTTTCCTTTCCAAGCTGAACACCTTTCCCGAAACCTTTTCTCACCCTTTTACAAGTACAAGTAACCCACTTGCAAAGTAAATACTCTTACAGCAATGCACACACTTGCTAAACTGCACACTGTACAACAGACTCAGAAGTGAAGCTTTTTCCCCCCCACCAACAGTACTAATGCTGCCAAGTTCCCATTCATACACGCCATCCCATTACACATACACACCAAGTCTTCCTGCCAACAAATCCCGACCCTTTTAAGTACTGTAGTCTCCAAATTCACTCAGTATGCCATTAAGAAACATATTTTCTTATTATATTCTTTCACAGTTGCCGTAAGCACACCTGTTCTGAAAGGCAGTGGCGTTTCACCTTGAAAATGCAACACAGAGCAAACATCACCGCGTAACGGGTGGCACACAACCACCATATGAAAGGCAACGAGAAAGGACACATTTATATACTACAAACTCGTAACTCCTGTCTAGTGCAAAAATACGCAGGAGTACCAGGACACTTGGTAAGCTGCATTTATCAACCAGCTTGCAAAAGTACCTTCCACCATATGAAATTAGTAGCAAAACACCAATGTAAAGTCTACTAACGAAACAGTACTCAAAGACAAAACTACCGGGTCCATTTAAATTTTGCAATACAAGTGATGTACATTACTAGGCAAATTTAGCAATCAATGATGTATTACACATGCCAGTAATTTTTTAAAACAGTTCTGTAAACAGCTCTCACCACTTGTGTTAACAAATGGTACTCCTGCACAGCAGTGCTGCAAACAATCCTCCCAACAGTTGTAGAATCTCAGGATTAAGACAGGAATTGGACTACTGAGCTAGAATGGTAAGGCCACGTTAAACGGAGAAGGGGATGCACAGAAAGTTCTCATGTAGTTAGTAAACATATAGGGAAACAAAAACATACCCATACATGAAATCTTTGAGACTTCCTACATGTGGAAACATACATGCACTCTCTGCAATCATGTCATTCTTCCAGAACAAATCCTGAACAAACACTTTCTCTATATATCTGTGCCTGAGAGTCCATGGCATTTTAGCAAGTGGCACAAAATGCAAACCATACCATATTGTGTAGGCCTTGCAATTCCGGTATTCGTTCCACCTTACATATACAATCACATAGGCAATACATAATAAGAATGCCCTGAACATGCAATGCACATGGAAACAAAAATAACTGCACACTTACAACCTTCACACACTGACAAGTACCACTTGCCAACAAAACCTTCTCACCAATGGCCATAATCTACACACAGGCAGCACAATCAGTTCAGTTCACTGTATTGCAGACATTGGAAATCAAGTACAATCAGTAAAGGAGTTGTAAAGTAATGTGTTTCCTTTTGTGAACAAGAGGGCATGAAATGTCCTTGCCAAAAGGCATTACAGTGCGTAAGATGGCATACCACCCACGTATGTGCAGCCATCGCGCGCACACACACAGTCAGCCAACCAACACTTTTCAGTCGTAACACTCTACACATAGAGATGGCAGATAAGGCCCGTAAATGTACATTGATGTACTGTAGCAGCTGTACATTCATTGCATCATGTGGAAGGTAGTAGCTGCTCTCCATGTAGGTAAAAGTAAGTTCTACGCAACCGCAACTATATGTGGGTGGCTGTGTACATTTTGCATATTTTAAATGTGTGATGCAGAGCAACTCCTTTCATGGCGCAATAGCTTACAGCACTGCCTAAGCTAAGGGTCTCTTCAGGTGCTAACCACAGCAAACGCAAGTAGTGACATATTGCTCCCTAATGTGGAACAAGTAATGTAACCTACACCATGTAGAAGTGTACGCTTAACAGCTCACTTCTACTGCTCCAGAAAGTCTAAAATGTCCTTCACAACCATTCTGTGAAGGTGACCACCCTCAGAGAGATGCACAGTTGTAACTGTGTAGGAAGCAGCAACGTATCGTTATAACAAGTTACCCAAAGGAGTGAAGGTGAAAAAATCAATGACTCCATAAACATACTTGTTGCATCCATACATCAGTATAACATTGTTAGCATGCATGGCTGCATTAGGTTGCGGTGGGTGTGGCCAAGGCCTACCCTCTTGCGGGCATGGCCTACAACCCACGGCCATCCACCCAAGCCTGGGCATTGGCCACACCCACCGCAGCGTAATGCAGCTATGCATGCCAGCATGTGACCAGGTACCACAACCCAGAAACATAACACAGAAACCGGCAGCCCCACCCAACCCGCACAACATAATGCAGCCATACATGCAAACATGTAACCAGGTACCAGAACCCACAAACATAACACAGCCTCTGGCACCCCCATCGACTTCCATTCACCTAGCATTTTACTACTTCCAACCAAACCACAAAATCTTCACAACATTGCCCTTGGTCCCAACACTCTATAGACTACAAAGAACCACTACAGAATAATACAGTTCAGTACTGAGTAATCTGCACAATGGCGACAACCCAACCACATACACCATCCACTGGAACCCTATACACTTCTATACACACAGTATTTCAGATATAAACCAATTTATTAAATATTAACAGAAGAAATCAGTGTAACAGATACAATAGACAATTATCCATACAATAATAATGAAAAATATATTGGAAAAAAAATGGGGGGGGGGCCGAAATGGTGTGATGCAAAAGTGAAAAAGCAATAGCAATTCAAAACATTGACCTGAAAACAACCTTCTAGAAAACTTTGGCATAGCAACAAACCAAGAAGCAAAAGACATGAACAATATAATGAGTACATTGAAACATGCATGTCTACTTACCTAATACAGGTTAACTCGACACAAGAAGCTCCAACAACTGACTAGCCCTTATCCAAAAAGGCCTTCCATATTTTATCAAAAATACGTCCTTCCCCTTTCACAGAATATATCACATTTTCAATATTGCTTGTGTGATACATTTCCTCCATCCACACGTTCAACATCGGGTGAACATCTGATTTCCAATTTCTCAGGATCAGTTTTTCCGGCATCATGGCCCCACGTAAATTCCATGTAATCTGATGTTTCCCTAAGTTGTCCAGCATGGTGGATTCCCCCAGTATTAAGAGTCTCAAAGTCAAATTCCAAATCTGCATTGACAACCTTGTTCATCATACTTGTCACATCCGACCAGAAATTCCTCACCCTGTGACACTCCCATAGCATATGTTCCATAGTGCCACGAAAGTGACCACATCCCCAACAGCTGTCTGACTCTGTTAAATGATGTTCCTTAAGTCTTACTGGTGTCCAGAAAACTCTATTCAAGAGCATTACTTGTCTGGATGTCTCTCCAACATTCAGGGATATTCTTTTAATATTCCTACATAAGTCACTCCACCTCTCTGCAGTCATCTCTTCTCTCAGATGGCAAGACCATTTGTTCTGGAGCTATGCATTAGCATTAGTGAAACCACTCAACTTTTTATACATTTTAGATGCTGAATGATCACTTCTGCCAATCTTTTGAATATTTAGAGCCAAATCAGAGATAACCAAAGATTGAATGTTCACTGCTCTCCTTAACCTTCTGTATTCGCCATAAGTACCTGTAGGTAAATAAAACTCTAGTTTCAAAATCCAAAATGTTTTCCAAGCGGTCCCATCGAAAAGAGCTTCGACTTTAACAATCCCTGCTGCAAACCACTCTGACCAGAACAAGGTCTTATTGTTCAGTTTGATATCCGGGTTCAACCAGATTGATGACATACCCGTCTTACCAGGCATAAACCCGGCAGACTGTTCTTATGATCTCCATGTGGTTCTAAGGAAACTTGTTAAAACAAACGTTTTCCCAATCTGTTGTGATAGTGGAAAGGAGAGCCCCATGGCGCAAGGGGCCAGCACCCTTTGCCTCTGCCACGGCCCATTCATCTTCCATATCTTCCAAAAAGGGCAAGACATGCCTCAATGAAAATGCTTGATGATATAGTTCGAAATTTGGGACATTCAATCCCCCTCTGTCCTCTTGCAGCTGCAACTTCCATATTTTTAATCTCAGTGTTTTCTTACTCCATAAAAAGTTCTGCAGAATACTTGAAATCTTTTTCCAATTCCGTTTACAGACAGGAAGGGGGATCATAGAATGTAATTTAACTTTGGAGCTAAAATCATCTTAATAGCATTCATCTTCCTGCCAATGGATAAGCCAAGCTCACTCCAACGGTCCAATTCCAATCTTAATTTTTGCAGAATTATATCCAAATTCAGGCCCATCATGGTCCTCGGGTTCCCGGAGATCCAAATTCCCAAGTACTTCATTTGTGTCGGACACCATCTGAAACCTACGTTCACAAGTTCTCTACAATTAGTCAAGTGTGAACCTGGTAGAGCCTCCGATTTGGTCCAGTTGACTTTATAATTTGACAACAGGCCGAAATCTCCAATCACTTCTGGAAGAGAAGAAGCCAGTTCCTGGACTACCAACAGTAAATCATCGGCATACAGCCATAGTTTCTGGCATACTCCATTGTAGTTGACTCCCACTATCTTGTCATTAGATCTAATCGCCTCTGCCAAAGGTTCAATGGAGATTATAAACAGCAGAGGAGATGAAAGACAGCCTTGCCTAGTCCCCCGTTGCAGTTCAAAACTTTCCGATATAATCCCATTTGTGTGGACCTCCGCAGTCTGGTTTGTATACAACAATTGAATCTAGCTTAAAAACTCAGGACCAAAATTCATCCTCTCCTTGATATTCATCATAAAACTCCATCTCACACGGTTGAATTCCTTCTCGGCGTCCAGAGACAAAGCAACAGCCTCCAACTCATTCTTTTGACATACATCCAGGGTAAGCAGCAGCTTTCTCATGTTGACAGAAGATTGCCTTCCTTTAATGAAACCAGCCTGGTTAGGATGAATTATTCTAGGAAGCATCGTCTCCAACCTGCTCGCCAGTATCTTTGACAGGATTTTAGAATCGCAATTCAACAGGCTGATCGGCCTATAACTACTAGCATCCAGCTCAGGACGACCTTGTTTATGCAAAAGTGATATTGTGGCATGTCTCAAAGTTGCTGGTAGCAAACCCTTCAGTTTACTATCTTTAAACATCCCACTCATCACGTCCAATACCTCCTCCGGCATTCCTCGATAGAATTCGATTGGGAATCTGTCTGGGCCAGGACTCTTCCCCAAACTGAGCTGCCAAACAGCCTTTTTCACTTCATAAAGAGAGATCTCTGATTCCAGAATATTTTTCTCCGTATCCGACAAGTGTCTTAACTCCATAGACTGAAAGAATTGCTTCAGCCGGTCCGAGTCTATTAGAGATTGTTCACTATACAAGTCTTTATAGAAGTTCCTGAATACGCCATTAATTTCAACTGGGTCTCTGCTCACACCTTGCCTGCCGTTAATAGCTTGAATTGTTCCATTCGCCTCCCTCTGTTTCAGTCTATGGGCCAGTAGCCTGTCACACTTTTCACCACCCTCATAATACCTGCATTTGGTTCTAAAAATTATGAACTCTGCTTTTTCACTCAAAATCTTGTTCAAATCATATTTAATTTTCAGTAACTTGGTTGAAATCGCTGCATCAAATCTACACATTAGCCCCTTCTCCAGAACCTTAATTGAATTTTTCAACCTCTGTTTCCTCAACATTCTTCCTCTTACGAATTCCAGACAATTTCATTGCCACACCGCACATCACACATTTGAATGCCTCCCACACTGTGTTGGTTCCCACCTCACCATTCATGTTACTTCTAATATACTCCTCAGCTTCTTTCACCAACATTTTCCTCAAACCTTCCTCTTTCATAATCATAGTGTTGAACATCCAAACCCTGCATCTAATAGAGGCATAATTAAGAGACATATCTAACACAATAGGTGCGTGGTCAGAAATCACGATAGAGTCAATCACACAATTCTCCAGGTTCTGAGTCATCACACCACTTGTCAACATGAAGTCTAAACGAGAATATATAACATGTGCACTGGAGTGAAATGTGTATTCCGTCCCACACGGGTTTTTCAACCTCCAAACATCAGACAATCCAAAATCATCCATAAACAAGTGTAGGGAATCCCTGTCTCTTTTCCTACCATCCCTGCCCATTTTGCAACTCCTATCTAGAGCTAGGTCAACCACCAGGTTAAAGTCGCCACAAATCAACAAATCTCTCGTATTTCCCATAGACAACAGTTCACGACCTAAACCATGAAAGAAAACATCACTGTTCATATTCGGGGCATATATATTACAAACCGTGAACACTAGATCTTTTATTTCTAACATGAATAGCAACCAATGACCCTCCTTATCTGACTTGGATCTAACAATGTTACCTTGAAAATTATTTTTAAACAGGGCAGTTACCACCCTTGAACTGGAATTATAAGTTGCATGGAGCATGTGTCCACCCCAGCAAGTCGCAAACTTTACTGCCTCAACATTAGACAAATGGGTCTCTTGCAGTAGGATTATATCAGCCTTTAGACACTTCAATTGGGTAAGGACCTTTTTTCTTTTAACTGGACTGCCCAATCTATTAACATTCCAGGACACCACCTGTAAAGAATCTTTTGACAAATTAGTCTGAACTGCCATGCTAGACTCACGAAAACCGTACCCCCTTAAAGCACAAAGAAAAAGAAGACTAAAAAAACTCAACCAAAAAACATTTAAAAGAAAAAACCAACAAAACCCTAAAACCAATAAAACCTAACCTAAAAAACATGCCACAAGATGGAGTTGAACTGAGAATAGAACAAGTAACTAAACCATGTTCTCACCAACTAAGAGCTAACCTCCCTATAATCCTTAAACCAATAATTAAACTTAAATAATATTCGCTTCCGCAGGCAAACTGTAAGCCAACCTAATGTCTTTAGATTAACATCTATAAAACTACCCATTCTAACATCAAAAAAATTGAACAATAAAAGCATCCATCATGTACTGCCCCACCTAGAATCAAAGGCATCACTAAACAAATCAGACCAATCACGTCATCATAGTGATTAAATCAAATAATGTAATCGGCCTTAATCCAACCCCTCCATTGAAGAAACAAACGACTGAGCCATAGATAAAATCAAGGTAACAGGAGAAATGACGCGTACACCTCAAGATGACCCGAAGGTCCACACAGGTTGTACATTCCGTCATCACAAAGCAGAAACACTGCCTGCAAATCCATAACCTTATCAGGTACCTTTGCAACACAGAAAAGCTGCCCAGGACACCACTCAACTCTGCAGCCACCCATGTAACTGTAGCCGTATACCCTGAACAATTGGGAGCACAGACAGCTACACACAATGAGCCTAGGCATCACAACTCCCTCTCATACAAAGTATCGGCCCAATGCACATATATGTCAGGGCCCCCCCTCCCATCACCACTTCTATTGTTTGTGGACGCCTTTATGTAGCCACGCCCATGGACAACAAGGTAAAGCAACTATGTGAATCCAACCCTAGACAGTGTGTAGAAAATGAGTCGTTCCGAGTGCCCAAGATCATTTGCAGGCTGAACAATTAATTCATACAACAGCCCCCAACATCAATCAATAAGATGATCCGTCCCCTAATACTACCTATTCAATGAGATATACAGCAGCACATAATTTAGCATGAACGGGTGGACTAAACCCAGAGAAGCCTTGTATTGCCTGTCCATAATGGGCCGTGTAATGGATGGCATGGATACAATAATCACACATTGATATCCTAAAAACTTTCCAAAGCTTTGAAAAGCATGCATGAAGCAAGGCAGGCATGCAGAGTTTGAAAGCAAAATATAGGTACTGCACACAAAAACTATAATATAAACTAAATTTGTTAGTAGTACCAGATAGTGCTACCACTACATAACATATCAGACAGGTAAAGTTGAAGCTATATACACCACATTCCCCGGGGACACCCATGCAAAGCCACATCCAAGAACAATAGGACGGCAAAACTGGATGTATATCCCACGCATATTAAAAATTACAGGGCAGCTCTACATGATGCCAGACAGTAATGCCACCCATCGCCGGATAGGATAATAAATCCCTTATCAATGAAAAGGAAACACAAGAGCACAAAGCTCATGAGCAAACTGACACCCAGCAGGTATGATGCTGGTGGCAATCAGAATCCCTAAGCTTGCTAATGTCAATATTTCAAATGAGAAACAGGCGCCAAGCAGTCTGGACACTGCGTCAGTCAAGGGCTGTGGATCCATTAAACAAACCCATGAGAGAGGAGCCAGCCTATAAGAGAATATGAAACGCAGTCCCAAGGGTTCCATGTGATAATATCGCCGCAAAAATATCGCCATACAAAAATTTTGCCATATTTTTGCGCCGATATTACCCCATGGGACCTGCGGGGGACACCCGCGCAAACCCCATATATTTTAAAAGGGAGCGGGGGACACCCCTGCAACCCCCCCATCCATTTACCCCATAAATTATCCCCACCAAAAATATTGCCTATGGCCGTTCCTGACGACCATATGTACGGCGATATTTTTGGTGGCGATAATATTACATGATACCGTCCCCAGTTCACAGCCAAAGCTAGAGTATTGTCCGGAATGCCAGCGGATCTCCCCCAAGTACCTTAGCCCAACACTAACTGGTTCCGGCCCACCTGGTCCTAATCTCATAACTGCCTCCCGTAGCAGGTGCTGCATCCTCTCCGTTACAATACCACGACATCCTTAATGTGGAAAGCAATAAAACGAAAGCAACGTCATGAACACACAGTCGCAGTACGTACACACAGCTGCCGTTACCATTTAGGTAGTTTACTTTGCACACTGCGAGTGAGTGAAAGTAAAGCGAGTCAGCATTTTGTTCTAATTAATGTGCATTACTCTCTAATTAATTTTATGTACTGCTTTCCAGGCATCTCTGATTTCAATAAAAGATGTTCATTCTGGTTGTGTTTGCAGTGCAGTAACCACAAGAGACACCATAACACAGCCAATTGCACAACCACCCCTACCCTCTGTCTACCTTAAGATTCCTTTACTGCCATCAAGCTGACATATCATCTCGCCATGAACAAAATACCCAATTAGTAACAGCAAGGTAAGCGGCAGAGAAGAAACTCATTAGCATCAATATGGGCAGTCAATTTTTTATCCCCGGGTAATTCCTGCCAATTCACTGCAGCTACCGACATTACTCCAGAGAAACACACACACAATGACATAAGGAAATGACGTGCAGCCCCTCCAATTAAGTGTTAGCCCAGTGTTGCCATTCTAAATGAAGCTATTCAAAACACTCACTGCCCGCTGCCACCCTACCGCATTACGTATCTCATCAGTGCAAGGTTTGGTCAACAAGGAGAGAGCCATCGTAGAGCTATGCCTGGGGATACAGCGCTGACAAATGCCTGTGTGCGGCTGGCCATGTTTCCACGACTTATGGCGGAGTGTGGGCCCCAGGCTGATACATATGGAAAGTGCGTGGCGGCCAACACAATGGGAAAAGCAGAGCTGCAGAAGGACGTGAACTTGAGGGAATTCAAAGCAATCAAAATTTGCTTTACAAATGCAGGAAAGAAGCTTTTGAAGTAGGCTCGTAGGATTACACAGGACCATTCTAAAATGAGCTGACTTTGAGCAGCTGGGCATACAATTTCTAAAAGATGTGATTCCTCTGACGCATGGTGCATGGCCGATAGAAGTATGCATCCTACCCTGGTTCTCTAGAGCAAAGACTATTGTCTCAGGCATTGTGCTCTTTAACTGTGGCCAGCAGGCAACCTGTAAACCGAACCATACGTGAAGGCACACTCGACCAATGTTCAGCAGAAACCACTTGACTGGATGTTCACTGTGTAAATAAAGTACGATAAAAAAAAGGCTCACACTGCAGCACCAATCAGGATCTCCTCACTCCTTCCAGAAAGGCACAGCAAACAGAACTCGCTCTCTGCACTTCGCCACTCCGGGGCCCAGCCCCCACTCTACCTCAGCCCTCCATGATTCTCTGGCACGCAACGTGAAAAGCTGTCATCACGTTGCAGAGACGATGCAGCATTAGGGGAAAGGACCCACAATCCTTCCGTGTTCAAACAAATACAGCATTTATTCAAAACTGAGCATTCTAATTCGTTCAACAGCGTGCACATATCAACAGCATTATATAATACATATAGAAAACCAAATAGAAAATGTATTCCCAAAAAATGCAAATCATTCAAGCACACCAAGTCGTGTCCAAACTAACAATTAAATGTCTACATCAAATGAAATAAAATCCCTCTGTCCAAGTCCATCCATACCAAACAACTGCCTCTACAAGATCTCATACTACAAACCCAACTAACTACTGGCACTGGTGCATTTATATTCCAGGATCCATTTTTTGCTATCTCTGGGTCATCAGTTGATTTCAAACCAGATGGGAAGTATAATTTCAGAACAGCAGGTGTGACCAGGATTGCTTTCATCTCCCTGTCTTTTGCCAATTTTTTAACCTCTTGAAAGGACTTCCTTTTCTCCACCAAGTCTTTTGGGTAATTTGGGTAAATGAATTTTAAGTAGCTGGACCTTTGTCTCTAGCTGCCTTAAGAATCTTCTCCTTAGTACTCATCTTGTTAAACACCATCAAAACATGTCGTGGTTTAGTATCCACCAATTTCCCCACTCTAAAAGCATAGTCCAAATCACCTGGTGAGATAATCCCTTGGCCAAATGTTTCTGATAAGATTTTAACTAAGGAAGTTTCCAAATTCCCATCTGCAGTCACTTCCTCGGGCAGACCAATGAGTCTAAGGTTATGGTTATGGTTCCTGGATTTCATGTCCAACATCAAGTTTCTAAGCCTCAAATCCTCCATATCCTTTCTCATATCATTGTACGCTCTATAGCTCCCGGAAATTTCAGAAGAAAAGCCTGCTGAGTCTTTCTCCAGTTTTCCAACCCCTACATCCACATTGGCCACCTTACCACTCAGGTCTGCCCTCATCTCACCCACATCCTGGGATACCATCAGCAGCAAAACAAAGGACCTGGATGCTTGGGGTTTCCTCTGTATCCACCTTGTGTATCCGCCTTGGTCTTCTTTGAAGCAGGGTTGTCAAGGGACTCATTTTTTTTCTTAGAATTCATTATATCATTAATATTTCCTGTGGTCAGGGAGTCGGAAGCTCTTTCTTCAGCCTGCTGCCTGCTCAGCCAACATTCCGGAACCTACACAGTATTTCAACACTTTTCCCAGTGGATGATTCAATTCCATTTCTCCGAGTTTGAGTTCTTGATGTTTGTTTTCAGTTTGCATTTGGAGCCTTTTGAATTCTAACTCAAGTGTCATCTTTTCAAGAGAGACACATTCTGGACTCAGTACTGGTCCCTGTGGCTAAAGGTTGAGGCCCAAGAGCAGGTAGATGGGCAGTGGGGCTCACATCCTGAGACTCCTCTGACTCATCTGCCTCTTCAATATTAGAGTTAGACTCTACATCATCATTTTCCTCAGCAGTATCCACATGTGGTGAGACATTGGGGGTTACAGCACAATTTCTCAATCTTTGGTGTTCCAACAATCTTTCAAGCAATTCATTTTTCTTTCCTTTAACAGCCAGGTTCCTAACTTTACACATCTTTCAGTTGATCTACTGTAAGAAGGACTAGGGCCTCCTGTTTGTAGTTATCCATATCAGGCCTTTTAAAACAATTGACTCTCTAGTGGATCTTAGCCTTGTGAAGGTTATTTTGATCAAAGCTAAGTATAGCACACAATGTAAAAACTATACTTTATCCTCACCGCTGTACACCCGTGTTAAGCAGAACTGCATGCAGTACCCTCTGGGAACACTAGACACAATTAGGACTACAGGTGTAAGCAAAAACCAACCTTTGGTAGAAGTCTGTACCACACACTTTTTGGTAGCAAGCTGAGCAGCCAGGCTTATCTCAAGAGGGAATGTGAGCAGTAAAGGAAGTTACACAGAAGTATCACAGTCACAGTGGTTCAAGTAGACACTTACACTAAAGGTTTCTTGGTAAAAAATACTTGAACATTTATTTATACAATCATTTAGAAAACATTCACTAGTAGAAATCAACTCAATATTAAACACCAATACACTACAGTAACAAACTCTAAGTTGTAGGGACAGTTTGAGCTCCCCTGAAAAAGGAGCCAAATCGCACTTCAGTTACTTTCAATAGGAGTAGAAACACATAAGTTTGTACAATGGATTAGAAAACACTTATTTTAGTCAAAGCAAAGGTTCAGTGTACTAGGAGGGTCAGTTCAATTCAAAAGGCCAGGCCAAAGTCAATAGTCTAGTATTCTTGGATAGGACAGAACAGTTCTGGTACAGATGGAGAAGTCTTTGTAAATGTGTTTAGAAGTAGTTTAGATGAAAACGAATGATATGCTGGGTCACAAGCTGATTAGACTTGCAAGTTGCGGAAGTTTCACAAACTTTCACCGCGAGAGTTAGGATCTCTCTTCCTGAGCCTCAATCGTGGGGATAAGAGGGAGGATGTCGGGGGACTCCTGCACTGCGCTGGATCGTCATTGGAGCAAACAAAATTGAGTCACTTTGGTTCAGTAGCCGTTGCTTCAAGACACAGACTGGTTTCCCTCTCCCTGGCTAAACCTTAACCAGCATTGAGAATGATATCCAGGTGTCTTTTGAGCTGATTGGTCCCACCAACTCAAAGGAAGAAGCCGTCCTTGAAGGAGCTTCTCTGTCGAATGGAGATCTGACGATTCGGAGGTGAAGCAGGGCTTCCCCGGGCAAACCAACGGTCCAGTAGTTGCAGCAGCAGTCCTCTTCCAGCTCCTCTCTGGTTTTTTCATTCCATTGGTTGACTCTGTTTAAAAGGCAAGTCTCCAGGACTGGAAGGCAGTTTTCTCCCATTCATTCCAGCCTTGCTGTCACTCAGCCAGCAGGGTGGCTGTCCTTGGCAGACAGTCACCCAGTCAATCACACCAAAGTGCATTTGGGTCTCCTAGGAGACCAAGCACAGGGAGTTTCGGGCACCTCACTCACTTCCTGCCCACCCCAGACACTCAGATGCCAGGGGCGGACTTCAGTCCTGAAGCCTGCCAAAGGCTCACGAACAAAGGGACCAAACTTGAGCCATTGGCGGCTGTTATTGGAAATGAACTGGATATATATGGTGTTTCGTGTTGGGGTTTACAACAGAAAGTATGGTTGTTTGCAGATGACATACTTTTGGTTTTGAGAGACTTGCATCTATCTTTACCAACATTGATGGATGTCATAACTTCATTCCAGTTGATTTCTGGTTATAGAATAAATTGGAGCAAATCAGAAGTGTTGCCGCTGGTCCCTGGGTGTAGCAAAAAGTATGTCACTGATCTGGGTTTTCGTTGGTGTCCGGAAAAGTTGTTGTATTTAGGGATCTGGATTACTCCGAAAATCTGTGACCTAGTACGAGTGAACATGAATGATTACAGTGACTTTCAAAAATCATTTAGAACGTTGGAGTTTACTGAATCTTTCACTTTGGGGGAAGGTTGACGCTTTAAAGATGGTGTCCGCCCCCAAAATCAACTATGTCTTGGGTATGATCCCACTGATTATTGAGGCTTCTCATTGGAAAAAATTGGACAGGCTTATACAGGGATTTTTGTGTAACAGGAAACCGCCAAGATTGTGTTTGTGGAAGCTACAGTTGCCATTGGAGAAAGGCGGGTTGGGAGTGCCAAACTTCAGGGCCTATCATCTAGCCTTTACTTGTGCTTTCATGGTTTATTTCATGGAGATAAATCCTAGTGTGTGGGCAGCAGCCGAGGCGAGTGCTAATGGTCCTTTGTCACCTAGGGCATTGTTAACCACAGCATCGAAAGGTGTGAAAGATGTATTGACTACATCATTGAGAAATTCCTGGAGGAATCTGAATGTCTTGTTGGGTGTGAATGCATGTAGAGATCCGAATGCGTCACTATGGATAAATCCCTCTATCAAACTGTATGACAAAACTTTATTCTGGCCTGAATGGTTTTTGGGTGGTGTTAGTTGGGTTGGTGACCTCTTCATTGAGGGTGAATGGAAAAGCGCTAGAGATTTACAAAGAGATTTTCGCATCAAGGGTTTCAGGTTTTCAGACTGTAGGAAATTGAAGTTGGCTGTGGGTGTGATTGATTTTCAAAATAGTCTGAATCTGGAATTTCTTACAAGGAAATCTTTGATGAATGAGGGCGGACTAGCGAGCAGGATGTATAGGCAGATTCTACTTGAATATAAAGGCAATGATTCGCTAAGAATTGAATGGGGTCGGAGAATTGGTGTGGACATTGCTGTGGAAAGTTGGACAAAGATGTGTGAGAATGTCAAACTGTGTTCCTTGGGTTTGACTGAACGGACAAGACAAATTAAGATCCTGAATAGGGTCTATTGGACCCCGGAAAAATTATGGAGGAGAGGTTTAAAGGATGGTCCGGAATGTTGGGCATGTGTTCGGGATAATGGTACGATGGAACATATGCTGTGGGATTGTGTGAAGGTTCGTGGGTTTTGGAGTGATGTCTGTGAAATTTGTGTAGAAATCCTGGAAGTGACCATTGATTTTAATTTCGAGACGTTAATTCTGGGGAATGACTCCATCTTGGATGACTTATCTCACTGCCAAAAAAAATGGTTATTTAGAGGGGCTGCAGTGGGTAAGAAAATTATCCTTAGGAATTGGAAATCAGTTGCTACATTAGAAAAAGAAATGTGGCTAAGTGAAATGAGAGATTTGGCAGCTATGGAGGAACATTTATATAGGAGACAAGGCAAAAATGGGTTGTTTGCAAAGATATGGGGGAGATTTTTGGAACTGTATTGAATTAGATTTTGTAGGCAATGAGATGTGAACTGCGGGTTAGGGTGGGTTTCGTTTCTATAGATACTATTGTTTTTGATGTTTCTGTGAATTTGTATATAATTTTGTAAATATGTTATTGCTTTTTAAAATTGATGTCTTCTTTCTCTACATTGAAAATAAAGTTCCAAAAAAAAAAAAGGGGACCAAACCTGGTTTGGCGCGCAGAGTTAAACACCAGAAGAACCTTTCCACAAAGAAACGGCGAAAAAACATGACCGGAGTCTATTTTTACAGAGGGGTCTTGGGCGCCATATTGAAAAACATGATGGCCCCGATTTTTAGCTACCAGTGTTCGCGGTCGGAAAAAATCATGGTAGTTTGTTATAAAACCACTGCCACCAGCCATTCCATTAGGAAAGGGTAGCTTTTGACAGCTACAAGAGTGTTTAGACATAGGGGATGCCAAGTAACCCTTCCAGCACCCTATACGAAGATAGTGTGTGCTGGGTCTATAAATTTAAAAAGACTAGTAAAGTCAATTTAACTTTACATTCTCTGGGGAACAGTAGTTCATCCCAGAGAAGGTATTTAAACCTTGGGAAGTCCAAAGAACACCCCTGTGCCACTGCACTAAAGGTGCTGTTTGACACAACAATAAAAAGATGATGCCTATGGAGTTATCTAAAACTCCATAACTAAACACGAATAAAACATATGTAAATACATGAGAGAGTGGTAAAAAAGGCTCACACTCTCTCCAGGGAAAAAAACAAGTTATCAAAATCCAGAAAAGTTGCTGGGGGTCTATAAGGTGAAGGGAATAAGCACATTTCTGAGAATTATCCCTAACAGTTATTACACTACTTTCCTTACGGTTCACTCACATCATATGATACATATAGGGGAAGAGGAAAGCGTAAAACAGCACTGGTGTCTGTGCATGCAGATAATCAGTTATGTTAATAACAGTTTCTGGCAATTCTGCTCCTTTTTAGCTTATTTTTGTATATGGTCATGTTTGTATGCATTGTGGTGTCTTTATGGTTTCTGTGCAGTAGTGCAATTATGTAGTTATAAAGGCAAAGGTAGCTACTTCTTACATGTTTCACAGTACCGACACTCGATTTCACTATGTAACATGGAAAGATTTTGAAGGTTACACTTCCATGAGGCATGGTGCAGACAATGGCTATGTTTGCACATAAGTTCTTTCACTCACAGTGAAGAAGTGTATGATATAATTGTGTGTACAGCAATGCATTCCTCCATGACCTACTTATCTCATGATAGTTCTTACAATAATCTTTCATAGTTTTTTGCCACCATGTTGGGGCTACAGTTGGGTTTCGGGGTGAGGGCGATCAGTAGCCGAAAAGATGGAGTGCGAGCACAGTCTAGAGGTAGGAGAAGGGGCACAGAAGGGAGATCGCCCAAGTTATGTTCAATGTCCTTTCTCATAATGTAAGGAGGCTGAACTCCCAAATCAAATGCAGGAAGGTGGAAATGCAGGCAAAGAAGGAGGATGCCCATGTTGTAATGTTCCAGGAAACTCACATAAGAAAGGGGGACAAGGCTAAGATTCGGTTGAGACAATTCTCTAGGATATACTAGGCCAATACCCTGGGGAAGACGGCAGGGATGATGACTGCCTTCAGGGATTCGGCTGCTGTCCAGGTGGCATGCTCTCAAGCGGACCCACAGGGCAAATATTTATTCTTGCAGGAGCATTTAGAGCAGCGATAAGTCAGACTGGCAACAAAATACACGCTGAATGTGGGCCAAGATGGGTTTCTGAGGGAGGTGATGGCCAACTGGAGCAATTTACAGTAGGTGAGATTATACCTACCGGGGACTTCAACCTAGCATGGACTCCCCACCTAGATAGCCGCTCAGGGGAGCAGAGGGAAACGCTTGTTAGTGGAGCATTTTGAAAATGTAGCATTCTGAAATGTATGGCGGATCAAGAGGGCAGGGGAGAGGAGATACACTTGTCCCTCCCACTTGTCTCTCCCATGTCCATCAGTCAATGTTCAGAATAGACTATGTGTGGGTAACCGCTGGGCTGGCAGAGGACGTTGGGGGGGCTAGAAGTGGGATCGATCTCCTTGTCGGATCACGCCCCTGTAACTATCACGGTTAAGGCATGGGGGGCACAGAGGGGCATGTGGGCGTGGAAGTTCCCATGAGAACTGTTAAATGACAACGTGATCACAGCCACAATAGGAGAGAAAATCGACGTATACTTTTTGGATAACACTCCGGAGATATATTATTATCCGAGAGTCTTATATTATTTTCAGGCGCTCCCGATCCCGAGGACTTTCTTCGCAGCACTGAACAAATTGGTGTCAGCGTTTGTATGCCAAAATAAACACCCATGGGTTGCTTGACCAATTCTGATGACTCCTAGAGAAAAAAGGGGCATAGGGCATCCGAACTCTGTCAAGTACTACGAGGCAGCCCAGCGGAGAGTGGTTCTCAGGGGATCGATATATGCCATGGGATAGAATGGACAGGGCCCTGGCGCAGGGACCTCTGGAGGAAATTTTGTGGATCCAAAGGCAGGATAGGCCCCAGAATACCCGTGTAAGTCAGGTGCTGGCAGTGGTATGGGACATCTGGTCTAAATTGCTGGGGCGGGGAGTCCTATCTTCATGCTTCTCCATTCACGCCGCAGTTTGTGAATCCCCAGTGCTCCCCGGAGATGGCGCAGGGCTCCTTCCGGCAATGGTGCAAAGTGGGATGTAGGAAACTAGGGGACATAATACAGGGGGCAGGGATACCTACATCTGAGGAGTGCAAGCTAGTCTTGGGGTTAACAGAGGGGGACAGAATGGGGTAGTGTCAACTGTGACACTGGCTAGCTGATGCCACAGTTAAGCAGGCCAGAACTAGGGAGCTGACCACTTTTGAAAAACGTGTTACTACACACACAGGATCTAAACCTATGATCTCGATGCTATACAAGATCCTACTAGAACCTAAACCTTACCGCAGTGGAGGTACATGAAACAATGGGAGAACACACTGGGCATGCACATTCATACGGAGCTTTGGGAGAACCTGTGGGGGAATATCCCTAAACTAACATGGCCCATCCAATTTAGAGAGACATGGTATAAAAGGCTGATTCAGTGGCATTACACCCCGGCAAGACTGAATAATATGTATGCAACATCTCAAGTGGAGAGTTGGAGAGGGTGGGGGTGACTGGAAGCACATATGGTGGGAATGCTGGGTATTAGTCCCATTTTGGGCAAACATCTCCTCTCAGATACAAGCCATGGTCACGCCTCTCTCACCGTAGGAGTAGATGTGTGGGCTATTTGATCCGGAAGTCAGGCTGCCCACTAAGGCCCAGAGAAAGGCGTTCATGATGATGCCGATAGCTGCATAGCAAGTGAAGCGGTGGAAATCGGGGCAGCCCCAAAGAGTGCTTGCAGAAGCTGTGGGGGATGATAGCAATGGAGTGGATCACGTATAATATATAAGGAGATGGAGGGCGGTTCAAGCAGGACTAGGGGATGGTTATGGGATACTTGCAAGGAGACTACATTAAACAATGGTGCTCGCATAATCTGCAAATCTTGGACATTATGTGCAAATTCATCGTGATTGGGAGGAAGATGTGGGAGAAATCTGCTGAAGGGGGAGAGAAGCGGGGGATGGATTTATACAGTTTATTTGTGTAAAATGCTAACAAATATATGTTGAAAAAAAAGAAATTCTGAGCAACTTCCTGTGTTTTCTGAGGTTTTGTAATTGTTTGTAAAATGTTTGACCGTACTAGTTAATTTGATACATTATGTGTTATAATGTATTGAATGAAAATATATGACTTTGTTGTAATTGTGTTATTTTGATATAGTTGTGTAAAATTGAAATTATTTATATTTGTGAACATTTAAATATAATGTTTGTGATGGTCTCCAGATAATCCCTTAAAGCCATCCCTTACCGCCAATGTTAATAAGAACCTTTTAAAATACCAAATTTCAACAGACCAAAAATTACCAACTTATGTATAGTAGCATTTTGAAAAATGCAAATTAAAAAAATGAAAAATAAATCATGCAATCGTAAAAGTGAATTCACAAGGTTAGCATACCAACATGGATGACTTAATCAAATAACTCAAACACTGCAATATGCATTGTAAAGAACTCACGGTTATACAGAGAGATTCTACAAAGCGCACAAAGTGCCTGTAAATATCCTTCCGGTTAGGTCTTGCATACTAAGATAGGCGGCATAAAGTGATGTTCAACAGTATAATGGTAGTATTCAGTATAAGAAAGAGAGGGAGAAGTGCAAGTAAAATTGCATGTTCCAACGGGAAATAAACATATTAACCATATGATTCCAAGAGGGGACCCCCGATAGCTCTAAATGTATCAAGGTATTGTTTGCATTTGTAGATTGTCCTTCCAAAGTTAGAGAGAGTTAGCATGACATGAGTACATTGTTTTGTTGTTGCAATGTTTGCTGGATGCAGTTTTTGGATTAACTATTTAATGAACAAAATTTCAAACGGAAATTACATTTTGTTAAGGGAGTTATACAGTATTCATTGGTGTGATCCCAATATAACATGCATCGCTGTGTCTGTAAAAGAGTTGTACTTATTTTCAAACCTTTAATAAAAACAAAATGTAAAAAGGAAAAGTACAAATTAAAAGTTATATTATGAAAACTTTTATGTACTTGTTAAATTTTTTCTGGGTATCATTACGAAAATCACCAGAAATTGAGGAAGTGTTTAAAAGTAGACTTCCATTCCAAGATGGCCGCCGGCAGCGAGTAGACGCGCCGACGGCAGCTCCTCATACCCGGGCCGAAATCGTAGGATGCTCCACCACCCCCTCACTGTGCTCGGGCTCCGGGGCTGCAGCCTTGATCTGCGGAGTGGGGGAGGAGCAGTGCAGCGCTGTTTTGGACCCCCCCTTCCCAAAAGGACGGTGCAAGGCCATCTGTATACAGGCGGTATACAGACGCACACTGTCACAGCGCGTGGAAAGTTGGGTCTTCCCTGGCGTGGGCGGTGGAGGTGCGTGGCGGCCCGGGCGGGCGACTGAGGCAGAGCCGGTCCCCCCCTCCCAGGCGGGACCCAAGAAGAGTGCACCGGCCAGGCACCGGCACCAGGTGAGGGGGCGGCCTGCACCCGCCAGCAAAATCTCTTTTTTTGTCATGGCAGCGATGAAGGAGACAAGAGGCGCGTAGTTCGAGTGCGCAGGAGGGGGGCTCATCAGCCCGGATAGTGCGGAGGACGGGTGGGAGAGCGTCTCACCCCCCACCTACCAGTGGAGTCGGTCCCGCCTGCGTGCTGCAGTGCGGGGAGCAGGACAGGCAGAGGAAGCGCCAGGCCACACTGTCGCTGTAAAGTATTGGTAACCCAGTACATAGACCCGGGTAAGAAGGAACCTCCCTGCGGGCGGATTTCAGGGCGAAGTGAGAGTTCTCAGGCACTTTTTACAGCGACGAGAGACTCGGGACAATGCCCCAATTATGGAAAGGGCCGCAACCTGGGCCCCATACTAACGTCTACCAGGTATAGGCGGAAGTCGGGGAAGGCCAGTCATTCCTCTAGAGAGCCCCAGGGAACACTTCCTACACTCTGGCTAGCAATGGAGAGCAATGGCACTAACAAAACTGGCAGCGGCCACCCAGAGGAGAGCAGGAGCGCTGAGGTGGAAGTGGCGCGAATGACAAGGCAAGAATTTAAGGGGAAATGCAAGCCCTGTGAGAATCCCTGGCTCAAACTTTTCAGGATCATTTTCAACTTTTGAGGTCTGACCTCAATGTGGCACTGCGTGAAATTCGTCATGAAGTGGCTCAGCTAGGAGAAAGGACTGATTCGCTGGAAAGGGGCCTCCAGGAGAATGAGAGGGATACTACGGCTAACAGTGAAGCCATTGATCGGCTGGCCACGGCGACGAGGAACATGGAGGCGATGCTCGAGGACTGGGAAAATAGATCCCGGAGGATCAACATACGGATCAAGGCGCTTCCAGAGACAGTACGGATCGATTTTTAAAGGAGGAATGCCACCGCATATTTGCGGAACTCTTGGGTGATGGAGACTCGAGCGCAACATCATTGGATAGGGCACACAGAGTCAGACGAGTCCTGGGTGGTTCCAACGCCAGACCCTGGGAAGTGGTGGTCGCCTTCGCCAGATATGGTCAGAAAGAAGCGGTGTTGCGAGCGGCCAGACAAAGAGAGCCTGTCCTTTATAAAGGGCAGGAAATACCGTTGTTTCAGGATCTGGCTGCGAGCACATTCCTGAAAAGAAGGGTTGTGGGTCCGGTTTTGAAGGAGCTGTCCAAAAAGGGGATAAAATACAGGTGGTCCTGTTTTGGCTTAATTTTCGAGTGGGAGGGGACCCAGAAGCAGGAGACCATGCTCCATGAGGCGGCCAGCATTATTGGTCTGGAGCTGGGGAATGAGGGGGGATGCGTGGGGGTACCGGTATCTCACGGGGGCCAGAGGGAGAGGAGTAGACCCTGGGAGTGGGCCACTGTGGGGGAGCGGGGCAAGAGGAAGGGAGTGTTGCGGGTCCCTACCGGGGGGCTAAATGCAGAGGGAGGTCGGATTGCGGAGGGGGATGGGTGACCCACCTGGGTAGTACCTTGGAAATGTCTGGGGGTGGTGGGCTCATGGGCTGTGTGTTGAACCTGGGGGGAGGAGTTAAAACATGTTGGAACAAGTAAGGACGGGACTAGTGGGAAGGAGGGTGGGGCGTTGGGGGCGAGGGTGTGGTCAAGCCCAAAGTTGGGGGTTCTGGGCAGGTGGGGCGGGGAAGGGATGGGGAAGGGGCCGTAGTGCTTAATTGCGATTTGGTGAGAAGGTGGGGGAGTAAGGGGGAGGCCGAGGAGGGGGATGGAAGGGCGGCTCGCAGGAGCAGGGTATATTATAATTTCGATTTTAGGTGGCTAACTCATAATGTGAGAGGGTTAAACGCTCCGCGGGCTAAACTAGAACAATTCACCCGTACGCATGCACCGGATGTTTTAACCCTGCAGGAAACCCATCTGCTGCGGAAAGACCAGGGCCGCCTGCGACTGATGGGTTTTCCACAGATTCTCTTTGCGTCAGGTCCCAAAAAGAAATGGGGGGTGGCGTTGGCATTTGGGAGAGGTATGGATTTTAGGATAATATCCTGAGGGATAAAAATGAGAGGTTCATCCTGGTAAGGGGGGAGCAAATGGGCGC
Source organism: Ambystoma mexicanum (assembly GCF_040938575.1). Taxonomy (NCBI): domain Eukaryota; kingdom Metazoa; phylum Chordata; class Amphibia; order Caudata; family Ambystomatidae; genus Ambystoma; species Ambystoma mexicanum. The sequence goes on along the minus strand of NC_090922.1, from coordinate 486,873,629 downwards.
TACTTCCAATATAGCCTCGGTTTACGTCCCAAATGCGGGACAGGACAAGTTCGCGAGGGAGACTCTGGGCCTGCTGGAGGGGTTTGCCAGGGGGCAAATCATCCTAATGGGGGACCTCAATTTAGCCTGGGACAAGCGGCTGGATCGGACACAAAATGCAGTCGGGGGGGGGGGGGGCGGTGGCCTCCCCACACTTGAAGGAGCGGTTCAAGTGGGCAGGCTTGAGGGACGTGTGGTGGGTGCTGAGAGGGGAGGAAGAAGGCTACACATATCTTTTGGAGGTGCACCGAACCCAATCCCAAATTGATTATATCTGGGTCTCGGCGAGTCTGGTGGGAGGGGTAGAGCGGGTGGAGACTGGCCCCACGGGGGTTGCCGATCATAGGGTTGTGCAGATGAAAATGCATTTGGGACGGCGGAAGCCAGGGGTTTGGAGCTGGCATTTTCCCAGGGACCTTCTGAGGGACCAGGTGATCAGGGAAGAGATTGGTAATAACATTAAAGCTTTCTTCGAAAGAAATAATGGCACGGATACGAGTCTCAGCATAAGGTGGGATGGGTTTAAGGCTACTCAGAGGGGAAATCATTGCCCTGAAGGCTGAGAGGAAAAAACAACTTAGGCTGCTGGAGACCCAGCTGGAAGGGGAGGTGGAGGCGGCAAGGGTGAGGCTGAAGAGGGACCCCTCAAGGAAAATGTTTAGGGAGTATAGGTTGGCAGAGGGGCAACTGAGGATCTTGAGGACCAAAAAGGCAGAGGGAGCTATGTTAAAGGTCAGGCAGAAGTTTTACGTAAAGGCCAATAAGGCGGATTCGCTCTTAGAGCGCCTACTGAGGGGCAGCAGGGAACAAAACATGATTTCAGCCTTGAAGGATGAAAGGGGGGAGAGACTTACCCGATCAGAAGAGATCAGGGAGCGGCTAGCCAGGTTCTATGAAGCTCTGTACACATCTCAGGGCCCGGACACTCAGCGTCAGAAGGATTTCTTGGATGCTCTGACCCTCCCGCGCGTCTCTAGGGAAATTGGGGAAGACTTGGGACGGGTCATCACGGAGGACGAGGTGCGGGCCGTCATTACGTCGCTTCACAGCAATAAGGCCCCGGGCCCTGACGGCTTCCCGGTCTCCTTTTATAAAACCTATTCCACCATACTAGCCCCACATCTTGCACAACTTTATAACTCATTTTGCTCCTCGGGCTGTATCACTCCCTCAAAGGAGGAGGCCAAAATGACACTCATACATAAGGCAGGCAAGGACCCGGAGGAGAGTACCTCCTACAGGCCAATTTCTCTTATAAATTCTGACCTGAAAATCTATACTAAAATCCTGGCAAGGAGTTTGGAATCGCACCTTCCTGAGCTGATCCATCAAGATCAGACGGGGTTCGTACAGTGACGACAAACGGCTGACAACATTAGGCAAGTGGCTCACCTGGTTGAGAAAACGCAGAAGACCCCCACCCCTGCGATTATTTTAGCCTTGGATGCAGAGAAGGCGTTCGACCGGGTGGAGTGGTCCTTTCTGTTTCTGGTCATGGAACGGATGGGGTTAGGCACAGGATTTATCAGAATGGTGCAGGCGAATTATAGAGCTCCCACCTCACGTTTACTTGTGAATGGCGCGATGTCTCGACCCATCAAGCTCGGACGCGGTACTAAGCAGGGGTGCCTCCTTTCCCCGCTTCTGTACGCTCTGTACCTGGAACCCCTACTGGAGGCGATACGGGAGGCAGAGAACATCCAGGGCATCCCTTTCGGGAGGATTCAGCATAAGGTGGCGGCATTCGCCGATGACATACTGCTCACTTTGATGAGCCCAGGGGAGTCCATAGAGGCGTGCATGGCACTATTGTCCAAATTCAGGGAAATTTCCGGTTTGCGGGTTAATTTGCAAAAGGCTGAAATAATGAATCTTTTGCTGCAGGGCAATGAGGCAAAGGCCTAGAGAGCAGCCTCCCCATTTAAGTGGAGTCCGGGTGGGATAATTTACCTGGGGGTTAGGGTCACCCCTCAGTTGTCAGGATGGTACGGAGCTAACTACACTCCCACGCTGACATCAATTAAAAAAGATCTCAGGAAGTGGAGCTCCCTAAAGATATTGTGGTTGGGAAGAGGTGCAGTGCTCAAGATGGTGGTCCTTCCACGGTTGCTTTATTTATTTCAGGCAGTTCTGTTGCCTGTCCTGGCACCCTTCTTCAAGGAATTAGACAAAGCAGTTAAAGAATTTATCTGGGAGGGCAGGATGCCGCGATTGGCAAAATGGCTATTGGTAGCTTCTAAGGGAGTGGGGGGCCTAGTCTTACTGAACTTTCGATGCTACTACGCGGCCGCACACCTCAGGGTAATTCGGGAGTGGTTTCTGCATAATATAACAAACAGTGGGTCAAGATGGACAGATCGGAAGCTCGGCACCACCTGGGAGAGGTACCATGGTTCCTGCGCAGGTTGAGACCGGCACATCTATATGAGTAACATAACAAAGGGGTTGGTTGCAATTTGGGACAGGGCAGTGGAGAAATTGGGGACCACTACCTTTCAAATAGCTGTTCACTCCCATTTTCAATAATGGAGATTTCACCCTGGGATTGGAAAAAGGGGCATTCCTGAAGTGGGAAAGAGGGGGTGTAGGGTCATTAGAGACTTTCAAGGTCAGAACGTGAAATCCTTTGAAGAATGTAAACGGGAGTTCGGGGTGGGTGAGGGGGAGCGGCTCAGATACTTCCAGCTCAGACAATGGGTGATGTCCACGGAGATCCGAAGGGCGGCAACTCGCGATCTGACTCAGTTTGAAAGATACCTCCTGACGCTTGAGGGGTCCAGGGGGCCGATTTCAGATTTGTATAAGCTTTTGGAGAGTGCAGGCCTGATCATGAAGTGGCCATATATGTCCAGGTGGGAGGGGCTTCTAGGGGCGGGAATGGAACGGGAGGACTGGGAGAGGCTCTGGAAACTGATTCCGAAAGTGGCTTGGGCAGCCCAGCTTCAGGAGGCCTGGAATAAGTACCTATTCGGCTGGCATTATACTCCGGCTCGCCTCAAGGCAATGTTCCCAACAACATCCGGGACATGTTGAGAGGCTGTGGCGGGGAAAGGAACAGAGGCTCACATTTGGTGGGATTGCCCTAACATCAGACCTATCTGGAGGGGTATCTCTCAAGCGCTAAATCAGGCGTTTGGGGAAGGCATGAGTCAGGACCCTCGCGAGATCCTGGTGGGAAAGAGGAGGGAGTTTGGGGGGGGGGGTGTTAGGCAGAATCATAGGCAGCGCCCTTAGGGACCACTGCACAGAGTTAAGACTACAAGTGGCAATACAAGTTCACCTTTGCTACAAGCCTGTACTATGCAGCTAAAGTGGTAGCAGTAGCAGAGCAGCCAGACTTATCTCAAGAGCAAATGAGCAGTAGTAGAGATTACACAAAGGACTACAATTACTGTGACTCAAGCAAACACTGACTCATGGTTTCTGGTTAAAAAATATAAGTACATTTATTTTTAAACCATCTGTTCACAAAATATTTCACTTCTATTAAAATAAAACCACACTTCAAATACACACTTCAAATACACTACACACAACTAATTCCCCTTATGCAGAATAATTCAAGGTAAGTAATTTAGGATTTGACAGACCGGTGTTGTAAACCAAAGACGTTACCTGGAGTAGATATGCGATCACATTTTGACAGTAATGACAGTTGGGTCTTACTAAAGATCAGCGTACCTGCAGGAAGAAATGTTACCGGAGTCAAAACATACGTGGTACATGAATCCACACGAGAGAGTTGGGGATAAAAATCATAGGCAATACTTTTGTCAAGCAGGTAGAATCAGAGGACACCTAACCAGTGGATAAAAGTCAATAGGCCTGCGCCAGTGTCAAGTGAAACAGGGTTCCTGTTGCCGAGGATCGCACGGTTTAAAACAGTTCACAATTCGAGATTGCCAGGAGTACTTAGATATTGTCAGAAAGGGAGGCATAATTTATAAGAGGGAAGGAAGAAAAGGACAAGCCTTTGGTGAGGGAGAAGGGTTCACCCCAATTCCTCAAAGTTGGACACAGTACCTTATTCGGTGAAGAAAGCTGGTGCCACGGCAGGAGTTCCTGGTAGTTCCTGCAGACTCACGGTGCCTGGAGCTTCAGTCGTGGGGACAAGAAGGAGGACGTCTGGCGCGATCTGCACTCCCGAGGGATGAGGCCAGCAGCAGCGAAACAACGGTGAATAAAAGGTGCGCTCCTTTAAAACAGGAGAGGCTTTGACCACGAAGAGGGTCCTCTGGCTGTGGAAGATGAGCTGGTTGATCCTACCAGGCTCAAGGGAAGAAGACTCCAGACTGGATCTTCTCTTGCCGTTGAAGGGTAGATAGCTCCGGACTGCAGCAGGGCTTCACCGGGACTCGGGGGTACAACAGCTGTCTTCTTCTTCGCTTCTCTTCAGTTCCTTGCAGTTCCAGTTGCGACTCTGACTTCCAGGCCAAGAGTCCTGCCTTTTATGCGAAGATCCCCCATTCACATTCACACAGCCTGGCTGTCAATCACTCAGCGGGGGGGTTGTCCGGCCCGGACAATCACCTCAGCCAATCAATACAAAGTGTGACTTGTGTCTCCAAGGAGACCCTGTGCAGAGGGTGACTACACCCCTCCCTCACATTCAGCCCACCTAGAACCCAGGCGCCAAAGGAGGGCTTCTTCGTAGAAGCCCACCAAAAGACGGTGAACAAAGAAGGCAAACCTGGTTTGCCACGCAAAGTAAAACACAAGAAGGACTTTAACAAAAAGAAATGGCGACTAAACCTGAGCTGAGCCGAAGTAAAAATTATTTGGGCAAGCAGGTCTATGTTCGAGGCTAATACAATAGCCTGGAACAGTACCACATTTATATAGTATAATCGTAGGTAGAAATGTTAGGGTAGATACCACTGCCACCAGCCAAGTCCAATTGTTAAAAGAGCAAAACAAAGCTCAGAGAGGCACAGACAAAAAGGGGTAGGAATTAACCCTTTCCAATGCTCCATGAAGGATGGGGTGTACTGGGTCTGCAGTTTAGAGTGACTATATAAAGTTAATGGCAACTTTACCTGTTTCTGGGGGACAGTAGTCAGCCCCAGAAAAATGGAGTCAGGGGGAAGTCGCAAAGACAACCCTGTGTCACTGCACTGAATGTGCTGTGTAACACACACAAAAAGTGGGGCTCGTGGAGTGGTGTGGCTCCAGAGCCCAAGATCACACAAAAAGTAGAAATACACATGGAAAACACATGTAAGAGTGGGAAAAAGGCTCACACTCTTACCAGGTGGAAAAAAAACCCTCCTGAAATCCAGCAAAGCTGCTGAGGGACTTACTAGGTGAGGGAAATTAGCCATAAAATGAGAATTCTCCCTAAAAGGGGGGGAAGGCGGGGGAGGGGGGACACTATAAGGCAAAAGTAGTCTTCATATTAGCAGCAATGGCTCGCATTGCCCAAAGGTGGAAGAGCTCCAGGATCCCAACGGAACATGACTGGTTGAGGAAACTGTGGGAGATTGTTTCGTTGGAGTGGGCTACGTTTGCTGTTAATTGCAATTTGAGTAACTTTGCGGCGGAATGGGGAGAGACCCTGGACTACTTAAAAGGGAGAATTCCGGGAGCAGTGGCGACCCCACAGACTGAAACATTTGGACCTGCACTCCTAATCCCCAGTTGGAAAAGGGAAGGGGCAGTGGGGGTCACAGGCGCTAGGGCACAGGGGGGAGGGTGGAGCAAGAGGAAGCAAGTTGTAGGATTCGTTGTTTTTTCTTGTTATTAAAATAATAAAGAGAAGTTTAAAAAAGTAGACTTACATTTTATTAATATTAAACAATATTTCATTTTTAAACTTTTATTTCGCTTTACTGATGTTGGTAGTTTTAAATGTGTTTAATTAGTCTACTTATTAATTAGTGTTAATGTTTTGTACAGCATGAAGTAACATTTTAAATTATATGTGTTGCAAGCATTTTTAATATGAATTATTTTAAATTGGTATAAAGTGTATTGGTCTTTTTTGTCAGGATTTTTTAATATTTTTAAAAAATATAATTTTATTTTACTTTGAAAATACACATTTTGTTGTACTACATTTATTAATGTTAATATACTCATATCCTATTGTAAAACATTGGGCCTCATTGGGAGTGTTGCGGTAAGGCAACAACGGCGCCGGTAGTACTACCGGGGCCATTGTTGCCATGTCGCAACATTCCATCTGCTCCCAGGTGCCGCTCTGGATGCCTGGTCAGACCAGGCGTGCAGAGCGGCACCCGCGAGCAGACAAGGATGGTGGCAACGGTACCGTTATGAATGGTACTACTGCTACCATCCTCCCCATTCCCATTGAGCCCTATGGGGGCTCAGATGGGAATGGGGATGTACCGGGTCTGGGTCCCACGAAAGGTGATTACCGGGCTCTCTACGGTCGGAATGGCCCAGTAAGTCCCCTTTTGCTGGACCCAGACCCTGGTTTGGGGGTAGCCATGCCCTTAATTAGGGCCATGGCTACCTCCAAACTTGTAATGAGGCCCATTGATTATTAAATAGAAATGGGCAACATTTATAGATATGCACTCAAATACAAATTTCAATTTCAAATTAAAAAGTTGAATATGTATACCATTTTGTAAAAATGAATATGTTTTTGTAAATATTTTCTTTTTAAGAGCATGTTTTAATTGATGATACTTTTTTGCAGATGAATAGTTGCATTTGTTTCTCCTACTGCCATTAATGTGTGAAACAGAATCAACAACGTGTTTTAGGAACTTTAGAATGTACAGGTTCATTTCCTTTTTCTACAATTACTGTTTCTATTTTAGTATTTTGTTTCTTAGTTGCACTAACTACAGTAGAAATGTTTTTTGATTCGTTTGTTCAGTAGTTTCATTTTTATAATAATTTCTAAAATATATCTGCTCATGTTTATTTCGCATATGAGCCAACATTGCTGAATTTCCTAACTAATATTTTTGAGGGTTATGCCTTTTTAATTTTGATTTGCAAATGGTGCAAGTTACTTCTGTAACATTTCACACATCATGTGGTTCAGGAGTTCAAAGTAGTCCCAAATAACAAGATCTTAATTTGCCATATGGTACTGCTCCAGGGGTAGTTATATTTCTGCGATGTTGCTTTTTGTTTTTGCTGGTAACAGCGTTTGAAACACTTTTACTACTGTCAGTAGTACAGACATTTAGTTGTGATATTTGTTCAGTTGTTTAACTTTCCAATGTATAATTTAAAGGAGTAGTATAAGAGCATTAACTTGTTTGTGTGCAACTTTGGTTTCTTTTTAAAATACTACTACTTGAAAGTAAAGGGGTATTAAGTTGCTTTTTCGCTGATGTTATTGGAATTGCTATTGGAACATTAATGATTTTTTTACTTTTAGGTATATCAGACATTTTATTTTTTGAAAAAAGTAGTCAAAGTGCTGTGATGTATTTTTTTGGGGTCAAGAAAAGTGCTTTGCACCATTGAAATAGCACTAGTACTAGTAATAGAGAATTTATTTGTGTTATTGTTTTATATTTGTGGACTTGTTGAAATAGTAGTATGTTTATTATTCAGTGATGGTGTACCAGCACTTTCAATTATTAAAGCAGTGCTAGAACTAGTAATAGGCAATGAAGGTTGTATGTCTAATTCTGTAGAAAAGATTTGTACTGTAGAAATACATTTTCATTTAGACTGAGTGCTTTTTCTTCATTTTAATATGTTAACTTAAGGTGTTTCGAAAGTTGAATGCAATTCATGAGGTGGTAGCCTCAGTGGTAACATTGGGAGTATTGAAAAGTGTATTACTATTTTCTGTGGATTCATTGAATTTTTTTGAAAGGACTTGTGGATACAGATGTGTAGAGAGGCAGATGTACACGTCATCTATAGAGCCCACCCCCTCACCTCTGTCAAATTGGAAGAACAGCAAGAGAACACTGTGCATGACACCTGCATCATCCAAATACCACATCGAAGGTATGAGAGACGTTGTGCACTCAGACAACCATATCGAATGTACCCTCAAACTGAGGTTGTAGACATAAGCTTGCAGACACCACTGGACACAGAAGAGCTATAAGTAAAGTTGGATAGAAGAGAAGTGACATCATAGAGAGAAGATATATAGATGCACAAAACCTGATGTATAGATGTCTAAAGAATGACGATGTAACTGAAGCAACAAAGTAAACATACATGCGAATATGAAGACAACCATATACACATAGAAGATAAGTCACAAGAGATGCAGTAGATCTATACGCAGAAACGCATGGTAAATATAACGCAAGTAAAGCAGCCTTGTTGAGAAAATGGATGTCAGCATCGTATGATAGTAAGCGAGAAGCCTCGAGGAGAGGGACCAAGGCTGCAGAGCTGACAGGAAGTGGAATACATCTCTGTGCAAGAACAAAGGTTATTTGCTTGTCTTAGGATCAAGGATGCTACAGCAAGAAGCAACTGCGGAGAACTAAAGGAGTTGAAGAGGATAAGGGATGTACGTAGGACATATTTCTTTCAGATTAAGTAAAGGAGTGAATAATTGTGTGCCAAGTATTAAACAATCATAGATGCAGAAAGTGCATGCAGGACGGTACAACCAAGACTCCAGAGGCCGAGGAGTGTAACAGCACCTAAGATAATTGATTCAAATAGCATTCAAAAGAAAGTCAGAATGGACAAAATCATGGTCTCGTCACCCGTGGTGTAAGTCCAGAAGACCATGCCTATTCATAAAGCTCCAGATGAAGATAGCAATGTACCTTCATTAAAGTTCAGAGGAAAAGAACAACCAGCAAGATTAGCTACAAGGAAGAAGACTTAGCTTAGGGTGTAACTGATGAGAGATGGTAGGCTAATTAGCTAAGAAAGGCAGTTATCTGACGTTGTTAGCCTGAACCTGGGTCTTGTTGCTTATGTGCTGCTAACGAGCTGAATGTCCAAGGTTGGAAGAGAGGGCAACCAATCATGAGGGCCTAAGTAATGGTGAACCATACATTATTGCAGAAGCCTATTTGCTGCTGTTATGCTATTATATGTAGTTCACGTAGTTAGAGGTTGTTCAAGGCGTGCCTACCAGATAAGGGGAAGCCAGTGAGAATACTAACACTTACATGAATTAGAGATACATATGTTCCCGTAACCAACCCCACCGCCCGATAGGTGTTTACTGTTTGCCATGTAGGATGGCGTCCTTGCTAAAGTACATCTAGGCATAAAGCATTTCATGTAACTGAAATGCATTGAGAGTATGCAAGCTACAATCTGTTTGTTCACTAGTTTTCCCTACTTTATTGAACTGATAATAAAGTAGTATGTTGTCATATGTTTGGTTATTTGGGCCTGAGATCATTTATTTGGTAATCCCATTCGATACATGGAACACTCCAGGTGCTATTGCACATTCTGGTAGTGGTGCCGATGGTTCAGATTCAGTCTCTCCAATTTTTGACATCTTCCACCATTAGCCAGAAGATTGCAGAGTTTCCTGTGGAGAGCGGAGACAGCACAGGCGCCCCTTTGAAGAAATTCATGCCCGGTTCCCACAGGCACCCCGCAGACTGAAGGCAAGCTGGTCGATTGGGGAAGAGTTGATACTGAAGGGCTCGAAATGAGCAAGGGATGTAAGTAGAACATCGAAAGTGACAAATACAAGGGGAGGGATTGTATTGGAAGTGTAAATATATAGAGTATATATAGAGTAATGAAACGATAACAGGATTGATTTAAGTACAGATTGCCTCCATTCCTATACTCAAGGAGGTAGAAGGGAACACATCAAACTCAAGTGGAGTATTTTTAGGGATTCCTGCGGCATGGCCGATATGACTGATGGGTTTCACACTCCTAAATGGGGTAAAACGGAGCTGAGATACCTTTATTAGAGAAAGTAAAGAAAGACGATTGTAGAAATGATTGTGCACATTTGTTTGGTGTTGTAAATATGTCAGTGTAAGAAGTTGAATTGTTAAACTAAAAACATTTAACAGTAGTAATAATATGGCTTGTTATCAGACCCTAATAACAAGGGATTGCCGTCAATCATAGGAGGTTAACAGTTGAGGGAGAGAAAATATAAACAAAATAAGATTCTTAGATTGTCAATAATAAAATAGCAGGACAATGTGAATCGACAGAATTATACATAAAGGGATACAGAGAATATTATTGTTTAGGCTTGGAAATTGTTTGAAGAATTGCTTTTGGGTAATGGGCCGTGATTGATGGTGCTTGCCCAAATTGATTGTTGATATAATTAAAGTAATAGCAGAATAAAAGGTCTGGTAAGTGTTGACAGTTAAAAAACAACTTGTCATTATGGAGGACACTCCTCTGCTACTTTTGTGCAAAACATTACCAAGGTACACACTTAAGATCAGTAAATATCATGCTGAATGGGTAAGAGGCAGGGCTGACAAAATGTTCATGTCTTGGCTTCAAAAGGGTTCCCTATCAAGAACAGTATTGCAAAACATGACAACATACTTACATGCTGTGTACACAGGAAAGAAATTACAAAAAAGGTTGCTATTCTAGAGCTATAGAAAATGAATCAGAGAGAGAGAGAAGACCCACCGGAGAGGGAGTGGATATTAATTAGCATGAGGGATAGGGCAAAACGCCCCGGGCTCCTGTTTCGACTTCTGAAGAGAAGTGTTCTGATGCTGAGAAACAGGGATTCTATCCACTAAAGGAGTTAAAAACAGCGGTGGGGTATATTATTCTGATATATGTACCACCCCGATTATAATAGTGAAGATAGTACAGTAGAAAGTAAAACTAAAGAACATGAGTACATGTAAAGACGAAGTAAAAAAGAGAGGAGTGCAAAAAGTGCAGGGATAGATTGATAGAGATAGAAGAAGACCAAGAGACAAAAAGGAAAGGAAGACAACGCTAGTGAAGTGACAATTGTACAGAATGAGTGGATGGGGGGACAACTATTATACAAGTTCGACAGAAAGGGTATAGACGAAGTTAAAGAAAGAGAAACGGGAAAGAAAAAAAAAGGAGTGAGAAATGGCATGCATAGATGAGAAGGAAAAAGAGGAAGCAGAAGGAAGAACGAAGAAGGTATGAAGAGCAGGTAAAAGAGAAAAGATGGGGAGAAAAAGAGACGTGAGGAAATAGAAACAGATTTAAAGAAAAAAAGGTTGCAAAGAAGGCGAGAGGAAGAAGCGAAGAGGGAGATGAGAAGACGGGAAGAGGAAGAATAAAAGAATATAAGAGGAGGACACAGGGAAAACGAAATGGACCACATCATCAATAGATGTGTAATACCAGTTGGAGAATGAAAACAATGGGAGGAAAAGAGAAGGTCGCAACAGCCCCACAGGGAGTTGCACGACTATCAAGAGCACCAACATGGGCTGAAGAGCATGAGGCAGAAGGCATAGAGAAAAGGATTGGGGAATTATATAGACAGATGAAGGATAAAGATGACCATGAGACCAGAGGACGTATCGAAGGGTCCCCAATGAGAGAAACAAGAGATAGATTGGATGACGTAATTATGGACAAGCATAGAACGCTGTTCCTAAGCAGACTAGATCTTGATGAGGAAAGGGATAACAGCCATACCAGGCAATAATGAGGTCAGACTAAGAAAGGCAAGAAAATGAGAGCGCGCGAGGAGAGGGCGCAAGTGGCTCTTCGATAGATCCAGGCATAGGAAAGGGGGTAAAGTGGTCAGATTTAGAAGAACCGGAAATAAAAACACCAGAACCTATATCATATCCCGAACGACCACAAGGACAACACATATTATAGGGGAAATGTCCCGCCTTACGTAAGTAGACGGAGGTCATTGCCAGGGCAAAGACGAGACTGGAAGGCAAGAAGCATAGGTGGATATGATTGTAGAACCGGGTTTACACAATTCCAGTTATTAGAGAAAGGAGGATGACCACAATATAGACCATGGCCACAGGTGGATAAAGATAATTTGAAATGCAAATGACCTAGTTTGACTGCAGGAGCGGGTAGATGGATTTAAGAGTTATAAAGAATGATAGCGGGAATGATGTTAGCAGTAGGTGACATAAAAGGCCTAATAGCATCTGTCCTAGGGGAGAGAGCTGATGACATCTGGAGGCGAGTGGGCTATGAAAGTGTGCCAGCACAAAATACGACAGATGGAGTGCCATTTAATAACTGTGGAGCAGACATATGGATGGTACTTAGGGTACAGCATTCTGATATGTCAGACATGAGCAGGATTATAACAGGGAAAATGGAAGCTTATATTGAAGAATGTAAGTGTCTTGAGACGAGGTCACCGTGGAATAAAACAGTAGCATTATTTTAGCATATTTTATGTCAGGGACTGCCCTAGTCAATGCAAAGGCAGATGAAAAAACAATTAGGGATTGAAGCGAAGACATGGCCACAAATACAGTTGACTATTATGCATCATTGTCGATGGTTACAAGAGATGAATAAGAAAAAAAGCTGAGAATACGAAGTTTGAGGAAGCAACGTTAGTTTAGACAAAATTATTGAAATTCGCCATAGAAGGAGCAGTATTACAAATCTGTGAAGAAGTGGATACACAAGAGTTACAGCCTACACAGCCAATCAATGTAGGGTACCCAGTAAATCAGGGCGGGTACAATTTCTGGCCACATGGTAGAGGGAATGGACCTAGAGGACGAGGTGGCAGATTTTAAAACCCTCCAAGGGAGGAGGATTTAATGGAGGACAACCGCAACAATGCTGGAATTGTGGGAGAATGGGGCATATGGCACGCAAATGTAGAAGTAGAGGTGGCATGCAGCAGAACTGGCAAGCTCCAAGAGGGATGACTGGCTATGTTGCACAGTATAGTATAGAATCATGTGGTATTATGCCCCAGATCACACGCAGTATCAGACACGTACGCTGCAAACACAGCAAGTTCTTCTGCAACCACAGCAAGTGCCTATGGAAACACAAGTACATACACAATAGGCATCTATGCCACAATGGAATGCAAATACAGGAGCCCCACAAATGCCTACACCCAGAACGGGGAGTGTGACAGTGGTGAGAGGAAATCCTTTTACCAGTACAGCGATGCATTTATATCCACAATAGGAAAGCCCACAGAGTGACCTGATGTGTTCAGTACTATCTGTGGCACCAGACCCCAACAGGAACCGAGGGTCAGGGTAACGATAGGAGGTAAGACATTTTTGTTTCTTGCAGACAGGGGAGCGACACGTTCCTTTGTTCGAGGGGGAAAATACTTTTATGTCTGGCATTGCCCTGAATCAGTGGCGTCACTGGGGGGATGTTGGGGGGGCCAGTGCACCCCTCTGAAACCCTGTGCCCCACCTTGTGACCCGCTACCTAAGGCGAGCAGTGACTGTTCTCTGTTCGAGGTGGTATTTGTGACACTCACTGAGGCAAATGTCTACAGATCACACGGCAATACTCCTTTTGTCTCAAAGCAAGCAGTATCAAGCAACTAGCAGCCCCTCCCATCAGAATGTAGTCCACGAAAGTGCTAATGATGGGCCATTAGTGGCTGAATTGTTTCGTGTAGGCATTCTAATGGGAGGGGAGGAACATTGGGGTGTGGGTAGTTAGTGTGCACAAAAGCCTCTCTGCAGGGGTGCTTGTGACGTCACACATTACCTTTCATAGGTGCCCCCTACTTTTGTCTTTGGCCCCCACTGTGCCCCTCCTAAATTTGATTCCTGGCGACGTCTGCCCTGAATACACAGGGATTCTCTGTGGGTATGAATTTAGTTCCATTTAATGATAAATTACCAATTTCAATAGGAGAACATAATATGTCTATGCCACTATTGTACTCTCGGCAGAAAACAGTTAACATATTTGGACGTGACTTGATGACAAAACTTAACATGACGATGGCCCTCATTACGACCCTGGCGCAAAGCGAAAAACGATGGCGGTAAACGATTACCGCCATCGTCTTCCGCTCGGGCCGATTACGACCCGTGACCGTAAACTACGATGTCACTAGCGGCATCGTAGCTAACGCTGCCGCTGACTGCGCCAAGGGCGCGCGCACGCGAACATCCACACCGTACTTAGCGCCATGGCGGAAAGGTGCGGGAATGCCGACCCAAGCGGACATGCCCCTAACGCCATCACCCAGGCCGTTAAGTACCTTACCGCCATGGTGCAAATTACGCCATCGCGAACCAACCGTAAAGGGCCATGTAAAGTGAATGCAGATGCCACAGGTGCACAGAAACAGCACAGGTGAAGGCAATACAGACACAGGAAGTACAAAAAGAGCACACCCCACCCCTTCCCACACCCAGTCACACTCCACAATGATACCAATAGGACTAGCAATGTTGGGGCTGGAGGACCTGATAGCAATGCGAGTGCTACAACAGCAACTACAACAACTACAACTACAACTACAACTACAACAACAACAGGCTGCACAGAGGAGACGCAGGAGGAGAAGGAGGGCAAGGCAGGCCCAGCAAGCCCCACCAGCACAGCCAGTGCCACCACGCAGGCAGCCCCCAATCCCACGCATCAGACCCAGCCCATTCAACCTCACCGCTGAGCAGATCCACACCCTGTACCGACTGGACCGGGACACCATCACCACCATTGTGGACATGATACACAACGACATCGTCAGCATTATTGATACACCCACTGCCACCCCCCCCCCTACTGAAGGTAGTGTCCGTGCTCCACTTCCTGGCCACAGGCACCTACCAGCACACAGTGGGGCACTTGCATGGCATATCACAACCATTATTCTCGCGTACACTGATGCAAGTGCTCGATGCCCTCCTCAAGCACACAGATGACCACATCTCATTACCACGGTCTGCCCAGGAGATTGCCAACACCAAAGTGGGTTTCCATGCACTGGCCGGCATACCTGGTTGCATTGGTGCCATTGACTGCACCCATGTTGAATTGGTGGTCCCACATGCCATGGAGGTACCGTACCGCAACCGTAAACATTTCCACTCAATCAACGTGCAAATGGTCTGTGACTCCAACAGGATCATCACACATTGTTGTGCCAGATTCCCCGGATCAACCCATGATTCTATGATCCTTCGGAACTCAACAATACCACGCTACATGGAGCAACATGCAGGCCCAAGATCCTACCTACTCGGTGAGTCTAATGACATGAGCATGGAAATGCAAAGTGGGTGTTGAATGACGTACCAATGCATATTACATCTGGCAGATACAGGGGGGTGGGTGCAACTAGCAGTAGCCAGATCATTCCCTGTGGCAGCACTGACGTCAACAGAGAAGTGTACACATCATGCCTGACCTAATCATCCCAACATGTGAATGAAAGTGCATCCCAAAAACGGCACAACCATTTGCAAGTGCATTGTGCAAATTGTGGCCGCATTGACCCTAAAGAATAACACCAACATGCACGTCACCATGCACCAACTACTGAAAGGCCCGTCCCCCACAACTGCGCACAAAGGAGGCACATGACAGACAGGGACATCAATGCACCACTACAAGACCCACAAACTGTCCCCATTGACACCAGTAATGCTCACTGGGGTCATAATGAGCCAGACATCGATGTTGCTATCATGTGAGCTTCAAGCTCACAGGACACGTGCAAGGTCACATGAATGACGTCCTGAACGGACACAGTGGATGGCCACTCACAAGGCAATCGTCCCCCCTGCATTGTGTTTTAGCATGCAAAACAGTACATGAGAGCCATGAACACATACTGGTTGCACAGTGTAAATCCATAACCACAACTCCAATTGGTGCACAGTAACAGTCAGAATCAAGGCATGGTTGTGCGTCATGTTCACATATCAATCTCGTTCCTGACACATTCTTTTCTCACATTTTACAGGTGATGCAGGCTATCCCCTGAAGAGGTGGCTCCTCACACCAGTCCGGAACCCATCGAACCAGCATGAGGACTACAACCATAACCATGCACGTACCCGTGTGGTGATAGAGCATGCTTTTGGCCTACTGAAGGCACGTTTCCGCTGCCTCAGCAGGTCTGGCGGGGCACTCCTGTACCGCCATGAGAAGGTTGCAAAGATCGTCATGGCATGTGTCATGCTACACAATATGTGCATCAGACGAAACGTGCCTCTGCCCCCTGACGCAGAACCACAACCACCTGATGATGGGGATGATGATGATGGGGATGGGGCAGCACCTCAGGGAGGCAGCGATGCACAGGAGGGCCATATAATGCGTCAGAATGTCATTGACCGATACTTCTAGCACACACAGCGAGTGTGTGACATATGGATGGCACTTGGGGCACTGTGTGTGTCTGGTATGTCAACACTGTGGCCTGTAACAATAAAGCACACATACGCAATGAGCAATGTCCACACTTTTAGTTTGTGAGAAAAGAAAAAGTGTATTGTACTACTGAATAGGTATAACAGTACCCCTCCCCCTCCCCCCTGCACACTCCAACACACCCAATACCCCCCTCCCCCTCCCCCCTGAACACTCCAACACACCCAATACCCCCCTCCCCCTCCCCCCTGAACACTCCAACACACCCAATACCCCCCTCTCCCTCCCCCTGAACACTCCAACACACCCAATACCCCCCTCCCCCTCCCCCCTGAACACCCTGCAAACATGTGACAGTGCCCGTGGTGAAGTGAGTATAGTTCAGCACACTATTGACTGCCCCCTCTCCCGGAACCTGGGGCCCCCCTGCCTGTGCTCCTCAGGGTCCTGGATGACCTGCGGACGGGAGAGGCTTGTGCTGAACTTGCAGCCGAGGATGTACCGGGCTGCTCAGTACGGCATGTGTCCAGAATTGTCTGGATGAGCTGGCTCATCATCTGCCGCCCTGCAGCAAGTTCGGTACAAATGTCCCTGCTGGCAGTTTGGATGGCAGCCCTGATGCCATCAGCACTCCTCTCCATGGCTGCACTGGTACTTACACATTCTGCTACATGCTGCGTGAGGAGTGTGCCCAGTGCTTCCTGCCTGTTGGCAATCTGCTCCAGCGACAGCTGGAATTCTGGCCCAATGGGGGGTGCCAATGGGGGACCAATGGGACTACTCCCATCTTCCACAACTCCCACTGGGCTTGGAGTTGCTGGCCATGAATTAGCTGGCGATGGGCCCTGGGTGTCATCTCCATGATGGCTGATTGGGGATAGGTGTGGTGAGTGCAGTTGTGTGTTGTGGTCAAGTCCGGTGTCATCCTCCTCATCACTGTCGGAGCAGGCAGCGATGGCTGCAGTCTCCCCAACAGTACTGCTCCCTGCTGACGCATTGCCCTCAGTGGGCAACAGTGGGTGTGGTTGGGCTGCAGGTGCTGTCACGACCCCTTCCTCGGGGGACTTTGCTGCCCTGGGCTCTTCAGCCTGGCGTGGATTCTGCCTGGGTCCAGCAGAGGTGGATGCATGGTTCCCCTCTCCCACTTTCCTGGCCTTCTTGGCTGGGGTGCTGGTGCTGTCGTCCCTGCCAGTGTCCGATTGCGAGCCTGTGGTGGAGCAGAGGAGGGAGACTGTTATTGATGGTTCAGCGGACATTGAGCAGGCATTGTGAAGAGTGAAATGGATAGATGGTGGAGTTAGTAGCCCGTGACATACAGGTTGCCTCCCTTTAGGTTCGGTTTTGCATGCAGGTGTGTGTCTGCCTACTGTACAGTGTACATGCTGCATGTGCGCAGGGTGTGGCTCATCTGCTGATGTGTTGCGTCTGCCACATTGTGATTGTCACGTGCAAGTGTATCAGGGTGTCTTGCAAGGCTGGATATGAGGCACCTACCTGTGTCTCCAGATCTCGGGGCCCCTCTCTCCATCTCGCCGACACCTTCGATGCACTCAATGCCAATCAGAGAGGCACATATCTCCTCCCATGGCTGCATCTTCAGTGGGGAGTCTGCTCCCCCGCCAGTTCCCAGGGCCAGGTTACGGTTGGCAGACATAATGCCCCGGACCCTGATCCGCAGGTCGTCCCATCTCTTGCGGCACTGTTTGGAGGTGCGTGGGGTGGTTCCAACAGCACTGACACGTTGTGCCACAAGTTCCCACACCTCCTTTTTGCGGCCTATGGCTGTTCGGGTCATCTCATTGGAGAAGACAACATCAGCCTTCTCCTGGAGCGTGTCTGCAAGCATTTGCAGTTCCTCTCGACTGAAGCGCTCCTGCCGCTGCCTGTCACATGCCTTCTTGACAACTTTAGGCATGGTTGGCTGTGGAAATGGGTGGGTTATGGGAATGTCAGGGTTTGAGGGTTGGTTGTGGTGTGGTTGGGTAGGATGGCAATGGATTGTGTTTTTTACGATGGCCGCTGTGCTGTTTCCCGTTCCGCCGCGATTACGCTATTTCCGGTTCCGCCTAATTGCGGTCACCGCTAATTACGGTGACCGCTGACTACGGTCGGCGCAATGATGGGTGGCGGTAGGTCAGCCTGCGCTGTTAACGAGGGCGGTAAGGGCTGTTTACGGCATGGCGTAGTTTACGTTACCGCCATGGCGTAATGCTCGTGCGCGATGGGTCGTAATGTGGCGATTTTATCGCCATCGGACCATGGCGTTAACGCTCATTACGCCATGGCGGTAATTTCACTCACTTACCGCCTGAGTCGTAATGAGGCCCGATATCTTTTATTGACAAAGGGATGATATGGTCCACTCCAGGGATACATTACATTACATGAATGTAAGAGAATTTATATTAGCATTTACAAGCCAAAAGCATTACGAGGCGTCCCTTTAGACCCAGAAGTATTTTTGCATGGAGTAAATATTTTGTTGACATGGCTTCCTGGATGGATAGGTAAATTGCTGAGGATATCTACACATTTTGTAGACCACAAATAACTATGAATAACGAGGGAGGAAAGGTTACTGCCATAGAACTAGTGGAGGCAGTAATAAGAGAGGAAACAGAAGTTAAAATCAAGCTTACGCCAAGAGCAATTTTACCACAAGCAAAACAGAAGCCCATTTCTAGAGAAGCAGATGAATGTATATTTGAAACTATTCCCGCTAAGTACAGCAGGAAATACTGGTACCAGACTTCACATGTGACACAGCTGTGTACCCAGTAAAAAAATCAACGGGTGGTCGTGGAAATTTATTTAGGATCTACCTCACCCTAAATATTGTCGAAGCAGAGCTTCTTTTGGTTCCAAATCCAGCTATGATATTATGTAACATGCCAGTTACAGCCAAAGTATCTTACAGTAGTATATTTAAAGAATGCTTTCTGTTGGGCGGGGACTGTGGGCGTTCTGCCTTTGACCCGCTTAACCGTGAACAAATTATTACTCAGCCTGTTGTCGCTGAATGAGTGACTTGGACTTAAGCTCTTACAAGAGAGCTCTTAGAGAATCTTAGTGCGAGTGGAAAGGCGCTGCTGGTTCGGCGGGGACTGTGGGCCTTTCGCCTTTGAGCCACCAGACCGCAAACATACTACATACTCGGCTGGCTTCTAAACACGTCTTCTGTCAGAGAATTATTTAATCATAATAAATACACAGAGCCTAAAATATAATGTCCATCGAGGCTACAACCACCCGAATGAAGAACTATAACCAATGGGAGTGCCTCAGCGGGGATGGACCTACTGGCACCAAAAGTAGAGGAGACTGCTGTGAGAGGTAATAACCTGCCACAAGTCAATAGATCTATCTTTAGATCACTGCCTTCTAGAAAGGCTAAAAGTGGCTTTTTCGGAAAGCAAAGCATTTTCCTTATTGATGAACAGCAACCCTTGGGCTCAGGCTTACCCTAATCATTTATCTCTGCTCTTAGAGACTTAGAGACGTCCAAACCCAAGGGTAACCCTTTAAAGCAAAACCTATCCTCAAATAGGGATTACACCCTAAGGGCTGCGACTATCAAAAACATTATTTTGAACTATTTTCATTGTGAATATGATCAAAGATATAGGTGGTAGTGAAATGATGGCGAAGGAGAAACATGTACCTACTAAGTACCCCTCCCCTGGACTCGGTCCAGGGTGAGCTAATCATAGACCTACCCGAGGAAGACCTTGTGAATTCTGATATTCTGCCAAACTTAGACTCGTCCTTTGAATTGAACGCAATTTCAGCTCTGTTAGAGGTGTCTAGAGTTGCCAACATCTATCAGGAAAAATCAGCTGGGACGGAGCAAGATGGTGTTGAAGAAGAGAGGAGGGATAAAGCTCCCCAAGAAGGACAGCAACATTCTTCAACCATGACAGTCCTCAACTTTGTCCTGGGTTCACTTGTGAAGGTCTTTGAAGATATCAAATCCAAAGTCCAACAACACTCGGGTCATCTCCTGGAAATTACAAAGGACCTCGAAATTAACGACACTGCCCTGGTAGCCTTAAAATCAGCTGTCAATGACTATCAAAGAAACTTTATTAGAATCACATCAGCAATTTGCAACTCAATCGCAAAAACTGGACACCTTAACCTCCAAATAGGAGGTTGCCAGGGTAGATATGGCCAATATAAATCAGAATATTTACTGCAAGTTAATACCACCCTACTCCAAGAACAAGGTCGGAGATGCTGTAAGTGTGCCCAAACAACATTGGTTAGTCACAAACTGGATGATAATCCACTCTCTATTTCAACGAGGGATGAATTTATCCGCCTAGCCCAACTGGCTGAGAGCAAAGAGGCTCTTAGACCACAGGCGGATCAGGTGGTGAAGGAAGATGCCTCTATTATAATTGAACTGAGTTCCCAACCCCAAAAAAGATTTAAGAAAAGCAATGGGAAGTCGAAGAGAAAACGAAGAAAACAATTGCAAGGTTTTGCCTCAGGCTCGATCGATATAACTGATGACCCCAAAAAAAATGCTTTCTTATCAAAAAAGAATAAGAATAAATCAGAAGCTACTAATCGTTTCATCTGAAATCTCAAATGAAAACAAGCTGAATTGCCAGAGAAAAATAAGAAGAAAACTAAAAATATGGAAGAGATAGTTGAAGGAAGGACGGATGGCAATAATCCTCGAATGCGGTGCTGCCGCCATCTCCACCATCCAACATAGTCAATAAGGAACAAGAAGTAATAAAGCTTACAGTGGGGATGCAAACGGATCAGATTAAACCCTGCTAAGGATTGCTCCTATTTTTTTTTAAAAGCAGCCAAACCTTCCGTTAAGATTGCCCCAATCCTAAAATCTAAAATAAAAAGGGTCAGCAAACTACAGAGGTCAAAGTGACTTGCGTAACTGAATTGAAATGGAGCTATACCAACCAAAGGATAAAAATGTATCCTTTTGGAATTTTAAAACCGCACAAGAAAAACCAAGATTTCCAGGAGCAGTCTGGAGAGAGAAAAAACAGAAGAGAAATTCACTCCTATGAACCGGTCTTTGCATCAATTAAGGGAACAGAAAACAACCAAGTCGAGATCCCACTGCAGGGTCTATCCTTAGATTTATCTCAATCTACCCCTAATAACAAAGGATCAGGTCTGCTGAATCGATCAGCAATAATAGCTTAGATCAAGGCGATCTCAAGCTTAAAATACTTTACAATGGCGGACATTGAGGTAGTTGGATTTCCATGCCTCCCTAATACTGATCTTGCAGAACTGGTGTTGAAATCTAAGTCAGGACGGTCCTCTATTCGGGGCGCAAGTGCGGAATGGTCACGCAGAGGATTTAAAATTTCGGAAACATGGGGGCGTGGCTAGGCGGCACACCATGCGGCTGTGCTCACCATGAGCTCCGCGACCAAGCGCCCGAAACACTAAAATATCAGCTTTAAAATGCACGGTCTCTGGGAGTGACTTGGATGGCCAGATGGCGCACAACATAGGGAATCAACCGGCTGAGGACCCGAAATGAATCGGATGCGAGACACGACACTGGCCGATGAAGTTTGTTCAAACGGAAGAATTGCCAAGATGGCGGCGCCCGCCGATGTGGGCTGGAGCTCCCCTCCCGCGGTAGACTGGCTTAAGGTATGCAGAGGCGTCGGTTCCTACGCCTGAAGTTAATGCGGAGGGAGCGCACAAATTGAAACGGCCAGCGCACCACCAGAAGCAGAGGCGGAGAGTGGAGATGTGACGGAAGGACGAGATCCCAGAGATTTCAGCCACCTAGGCCTCTGGCAACTGGGGAGCGGGACCCTGCGAGCACCTAGCCTAGCTGAAGGAAAAGCGAGAGGACCTCCCCGGCATCGGCAAATCTGCGTTCTCTACACCTTGGTGAATACGCTCTGACTGAGTGGCGGGAGCAGAGACCCTGGGCCGCGCCGTGTGATGTGGCTGGAGCGAGGACGGAACCTCGGCGGACAGAACGCACTTGAGTCGGTCTTCATAGGAGGCAACCCTGCACCCTGTGCGGCCCCGAAACCCGATGCAGGCGCAGTAACCGCCGGATGCGGCAGTGGGTTAGCTTTGAAGGCTAGCTGATTGCAGAGTGAGCACCAGAGGCATAGGGCCTGCCATTGCATCAGGAGCTACAGCAGTCTCCGGGCGGAGCGTCGGAGGCCCCCCCCTTTGGCCTGGGCCTGAGTGGCATGCTGGATAAGGCAGAGCTGGCTCGAGGGTGACGGGGGACTTCTCTGGGGACCCTGGGCTCCGCATGAGAGAACAGGAGCAGCAACCACGTGGACCTTGCGGTAGGGCAGCTTCCCCCTTGGGGGTCCCTATCTATGGCTCTCCTATCAGCCCTCAACGAGCCATACTGAGTCGAGTGTGACCTCCCGGGGCAGGGCGCCATGGGTGACAGGTGGACCCCAGGCACTGGACACTGGGCAATGCCCAAAACGGTGGGACAGCGGAAACCCCACGGCATCAAAGCCTTTTTGACAGCACAGCCAGTAAGTGACACCCGGAGGCAAACAATTAGGACGGAGATCCATCCTGCCCCTACACTGGCAAAACCTGCACAAATGGCGTTCTTCAGGGCTGACTGAAGGGATGCTGAAATCCCTCAAGCAGGACATCACTCAAGAAATCAAAATGGAGATGAAGACCTCCAAAGACTCCTTGGCTGGATCACTTGCTGATCTAACTTCACATCTTAGAGGTCTTGAAACCAGAGTCAATGAGCTTGAAAACATCACATGCAAACCAACGCACGAGCATGAGGTTCTTGTAGAGAGGGAAAGGACCATTGAAGACTACCTGGAGGATGTTTGGGCTAAACAGGCTGATCTTGAAAATAGATTGCAAAGGAATAATGTACGCCTTCGGGGAGTTCCGCGGCAGGTGTCGGACCAAGATCTGCCAGACTATGTAAGTGAGCTGTTCAGGTCTTTGCTGGGCCTATCCTCTTCATAGGCTTTGACTCTGGACAGGACTCACTGTGTCTATTCCACCGCCCAACAAAGGAAGAACATGCTCCCGAACGTCCTGACGAGAGTCCATTTCTACCACCAGAAAGAGGAGATCATGGAGGCAGCCAGGAAGGCGGAGCCAATACAATTCCGCGGAGAAACATTAAAGCTGTTCCAAGATCTCTCCCCATATACTCTAGCGAGCCGGAGACGCCTGCAGAGTAACGACTTGGCTTCAAGCTCAAAAAATGTGCTACCGCTGGGGATTTCCATGCACTCTGATCTTGGATTTCCCCAACCAGCACTTTGTAATATCCTCAGAAGATGACGTGAGGAGCCTGTTGGCTGGAGGAAACACTGACTCCTCGTTGGAATCCCCGGCACACGAAACACTAAAGCCAGATCTAGGTCCTACGCCGAGAGACAAGCGAAGGAAACCTAGGGGATGGCAGCGAGTGGGCCGATCCCTACATCAGGAGGTGGAAACTGAAGAATGGGGAGGCACAGCATACGCTGGTGGATCCCGGCTTGTCTCCGGAAGGAGAGGCTCATGAAGTTGATTGAATGCTCCAGCTCGTCTTGTTGACTAGAAATTACTGACTAAGCCAACTAACGGAATCTCACTCGGCTACATTAAAATCGCTGAGGAGGGGTGCATTTGTGACCTGAACTTTTGAGGAAAAGGCTGAATGCCACCCACCTTGACATTGGAGTCATGAATCAGGAGAGAGAACTCCAATATGTGGTATGGCCCCGTGCTCGACAGCTAGAATCGAATCTGGGCTCACATGGTGCTAGTGAGGTGGCAAAAAGTCCCAGATGGACACACATTTTTGTTTCCCTCATGTTCTAACTTTCAGTGGGGTTATGCGCCTGTTATCTTGACTCATCCCCAAGCTCTGAAGTTCTACAAGCTGGTGGCTCTGTATTGAGGGACAGGGCATTACTCTCTCAAGGGCGTGATGCAGTATCTGTACTTAATTATTGAGGTGGGCGCTTGGTTTCGTCTGAGGCTTAAAGGGACCACATTTTCAATATTGTGTGTTTGGGTGCCCCAAGCGGATTGCGCCCATTTTGTTGACATCTTACTGATGTTGGTTACGGTTAGGAGGCCTTTACGTGCTTCCACTGTGTTGAACTTCTCTCTTCCAATTTTGGTTTTTAATTTTTCCTTTATTGTATTATTGTTTTTTGTATTTGTCTCCTTTAACTATCATTTTATCTTCACTGCCACCTAATTGCCATGAAATGAGCGTTGGCTCCCTGTGGAAAATACCCATGGGACATTCTGCTGTCTGGGCGGATCTTGCGATATTCCCACATTCATGCAAAATGCGATGGGGGAGTCTGAGGATGTGAGGGGGGGGACCTGTCTCTCGGGACTCGGAGGCCATCCCACACAACATAAGGGCCTGAGTGATCTTAGAATGGCGACCCCAGATGTTAAATGCATTACTCTCAACGTCCAAGGTCTAAATTCCCCTCTAAAACGTAATGGATTATTTCACAGATTGGCAACGCTTGATGCAGCATTATTGTTTCTATAGGAAACCCACCTCCTGCCCTCATACGAATTTCGTCTTAATAATAAACTCTACCACACAAAATGTTTTGCCTCAAGTGGATCCAAGAAGGGAGGGGGTGCCATTCTGGTTCGCAAAGACACCTCCCTGAAAGCACTGAAGGTAGTGCGGGACGGAGAGGGAAGGTTTCTATTAGTTGTGTCGCTCCTGTGGGGATGTAGGATTACATTGGTGTCACTGTATGCTCCAAATAGTAAGCAAGAGCGATTTTATGTGTCCTTATCTAAATCCCTGATAGAACATGCACAAGGGGAACTAATACTAGGGGGAGATTTTAACGCGGTTGTGAATCCATTAGTTGATAAGACGCTGGCCCCAACCTCAGCGGACAAAAAGAACTTCCTAGCCCTTACTTCATTACTGAGAGAACACTCCCTAATAGAAGTCTGGAGGTTTCTTCACCAGTACGAGCGGGACTACAACTATTTTTCGGCAGTTCATAAGGGCTTTTCCCCGACTAGATCTGTTCTTTCTTTTGGACACTCTTATCCCTCAGGTAACTGATGTCGAAATTCACCCAGAAGACTTGTCAGATCACTCGCCTGTGAGGCTGTCACTCTTCCCCATCCAAGATCCCCCACCTCGCAAGCCATTGTGGCGGTTAAATGACCTCTTATTGGAGAATCCCCTGATCTGAAGTTACATAGATGAAACCATAGGCTTCTATTTCAAAGAAAATGAGACGGATAATGTGGGGTATGACACGGTATAGGATGTTGCGAAGACGGTAATTGGGGCATTTCATCGAACAAGCGGCTCAGAGAGGGAAAGCCAGAGGGCATTACAGGTCCAACTAGAGGGGGAAACCCATATGCTTGAGGCTGTGCATAAAGAGAGTCGGTCCCGGCGCTCTCTGAAAGACCGGCGAATAACGAAGAAAGCGCTGGAGTCGCACCACATGGAGAGGACAGCTCACTATATGATGCGCACAAAGCAGTATTTCTAAACAAAAGGGGACAAAGCTAATAAATTACTGGCAGCCAAATTGAAAAAGCAGTTAAAACGTAACAGATTAGACACCTTGTGAGACGAAGCGGGTAGCTATATCTTTTCAGAGGAAGGTAAATTACGCATTGTGGAACAACAATTCTTTAATGAACAGGCTGCCCCTCACACTGGGGACCCACAGGTCACGGAAGAATTCATAACAAACGCCCACCTCCCCGAGATCCCACAAACCCTAAGAGAGCCTTTAGAGGAACCATTAACGGTTCAGGAAGTTGAGAGTGCGATAAAAACTATACCCCTTGGGAAAGCCCCGGGCCCAGATGGGTTTACGAACACATTTTATGAAGCTTTCAGTGGTGAACTGGCCCCCCATCTCACAAAACTTTTTAACTAATTGTGGGAGGTGGGATCTGTCACTCAGAAAATGGCATAGTCCGCGACAACCCTGATATTGAAGCCGGGGAAAGATCCCGTGGAATGTACGTCCTACCGCCCGATCGTTCTGCTTAATTCTGATGCGAAGATCTATGGTAAAGTCATAGCCTGTCGGTTAGGGGAGATTCTTCCGTTAATAATAGACAGGGATCAGACCGGCTTCATCCAAGGCCGGTCACACACCATAACATTCGCCGAGCAGTGGATCTGGTGGCCCTGGCACCTAAGATCCCAGGTACTTTGTCACTCCTATATTTAGACGCACACACGGCTTTTGATAGTATGTCTTGGGAATATCTGGGGCGAGTGCTGAAGGGCTTTGGCTTCGGTCCTAAGTTCTCTAGTCTGATCCTTTCCAATTTTCGGATACCATCAACCCGAGTGTGGGTTAACTCACAGTGGACCAATCAGATAGCCCTGGGAAGAGGAACCAGACAAGGCTGCCCTCTATCCCCCCTAGTGTTTGCCTTGGCAGTGGAACCCGTGGTACAGCAGATTCGCCTTCACCCGGGCATACAGGGCTTTGAGGTTAAATGGCAATGCCATAAGGTTGCGTTGTACACGGACGATGTGCTTTGCTTCTTGAGAGATGCTACCAGCTCGATCCCCAATCTCAAGGCCTTGCTGGACCGATTTGCAGCGATCTCCGGTTTCCCGATAAATACGGCAAAATCAATGGGTATGAACCTCTCGGAACCCCCGGATACCTTAGTCACTTTACAGAACACAAATCCTTTCCTGTGGACTTCCACGCACATTACTTATCTGGGAGTGCATCTGACCCCAACTTACTCTAGCCTGATGAAAGCTAACATCCCCTATCTTTTAAAGAACTCCAAAGACGCCCTACAAAACTGGGTTGCGCAAGAAATATCGTGGCTCGGGCGAATCTGTGCAATTAAAATGTCCCTCCTCCTGAGGCTGTTATATATGTTTCATGCCTTACCGATATTGATCCCAGAACGAGACCTTCTTGAACTACAAAAGGAAATAGGTTGTTTTGTCTGGCAAGGTAAAACACCTAGAATCCCATGTAAACTCCTCACGAGGGGGAAAGCACATGGAGGTTTGGGATTCCCTTCTATCCCACGATATTACAAAGCCGCGCAGATAGTGGTAATATTAGGCTGGACTGACCCACCAGAATCGCCCAAATGACATGATAATGAACAATCAGCATTCCAGCCCCCTTTAAATTTTCTGCCGTTTCTCTCGAAAACAGCCCGTACCCAACAAGGCCCCCACTTGCCCACCACAGCAACGATGCTTCATTGCTGGGATAAAGCCTGTGCCCAAAGAGGCTTTTCATCGGGCCTTGGCCCACTATCTCTGATCACACAGAACTCAGCCTTCACCCCGGGTCTACACCCTGATTCTTATCGGTTCTGGTCAACGGGTAAACCATTAAGATTAAAATTCGAACAATGCAAAGGGAAATGTAACCTTCTAGAAACAGAGAGATTCAAATATATACAGTTACGCCACTGGGTAACTAACCAGTCTATAACACGAGCTGCCACTAGGCCTCCTACAGGTATAGAACTGATGGTTTTGGAGGGTCATCACTCTAATAGAATTGCTACCTGCTATTGTCTCCTGGAAAATGTTCCTATCGAAGAAAAGCTACCTTATATGCTAGCATGGGAAAGGGAACTGGGATGGGCGATATCACAGGAATCATGGCAGAGAATGTGGGGGAGAGCCCACAGGATATCCCGATGCACAGCTATAAGGGAGGGAGCGCTTAAGCTATGCTTTCAATGATACCTATCCCCACACAAACTATACGCTATGAATTCAGATGACCCGGATACGTGCTGGCATGGATGACGGGAGAAGGGTGACCTGGGTAATTTGTGGTGGCATTGTTCTATCATACAATCCTTTTGGCTTGAAATAAGGTCCAAAATCAGGGAAATCACAGGCGCCTCGATCCCTATGGACCCGCAGATACTGGTTTTGGGTGACGCACCCGATGATGGCTCCTACCCAATGTCGGGCCCCAGACCGGAGCTGATTTCTCACCTGCTTATGGCTGCTCGCCTCACACACGCCCGCTTCTGGAAGGATGTAGAGGGCCCCCATATGGCATATTGGTAGGTGAAGGTTTGGGAATTACTGGGGATGAAAAAACTAACAGCCATGCTCGGAGGGAAGTTGCCCAAGTTCTCTCGCATATGGGGACTATTCCTCGAATAGGTGGCAGAGAAGGAACAAATGTTCTTCCAACCAAGAATATTGAAATACTTGCTGAATCCATGAATGAGACTAGGGGCTGGTGTTTTCAGGCAGAATGGGACTAAGAGATGCAATGACTGACTAGCTATAGGGTGGTTTTTATTTTATTTTTTCTTCTTTTTTAAGCTTTCCTTCTCTTACTGTTCTTGTTTGTACAATCGGTCTTTGCTAATAATTCTTACTGGTTCGCTTGGGATTAGTAGCGGTTTATATGAAATAAGCATATGATCTCTTAAACAAAGGTGAACTAAGTATACTGATTTGAACCAGATGATTGGGATGTTTGTTTTATAAAATATAATGTTATTGTACTAAAGGAAATTTAAATAAAAATAACCTGTTTAAAAAAAAGAAATTCGGAAACACAGTCAGAAGGGATGAGTTTCAATGCTGCTTGAGAGGAATATGGATCAAGGTCCTAATCTTCATCAAACAATGAAAGACTCGATTTTACCACTAGCAGCCTCCCAGATTCTCCATAAACTGGGTTTGATTGATCAGCATCTCTAACTATCCCTATCGGAGCGGCGGACCCTGTCCCACAGTGATCCAGCCGCTACATTTCCTACGAGTGAACTGTTGCCAAAGATTCAAAGTGCAACTGAGTCCTCTGTTTGTGTTTCTTGCCAATTCCTCCATTGCTCACCACGAGGGCTTGCAATGGCTAAAATGGCCGCCCTACACTTCGAAATTGCCTTTGCTGCCTGATCAACCCAGGTCCTGCGGCCTGCCTCCGATTGGCTGACCGGCGACTCTTCTGCCAATCCAGGGCCACCAGCAGGCGTTAGCCGGCCCACCAACTAAGGCACACTTACCAAGGCTCCCTGTCCCGAGTCTGTCAGAGCCGGGAGGGCTGCTTCTCGCCATCCAGCTATCCTTTAGATGCATGTAGAACAAGCTCATTTAGCATAGCACCGCAGCTGACATCTAACCACCACCACCGCCAGCGCTACTTCTGCATTATACTCAGAATCCCCTTACATCATCACATTTCGTATTGTCTCATCAACCTGTTCTGTATACATGTATAAACCAGCACAGTGTCATCCATGAGCGAGCCGCCCAATCTGCAGAGCTGATCTCAATCCCAACCTAAACTGACAAATTGTGTGCATTTATTATCCATAATACGTGTGTAAACACTAGGATGCACACCTCACATATGTCATCTCAAGTGTCATTGTTGAGGAGTTATCTGCAAATACCGATTTGTTAGCAAATTGTCACCACTCCAAATGTATGGCTTAGACTAATTGCACAACGTGCTTGATAGTCAAAAGTCGCTAGATAGCAAAACGACAAATTCCTCACGTGTTGCTTCTTTGTTTTGCTGCCTATGTTTATCAATTACCCTTTAGCCAGCTAAACGCCTCCCCTAGCACCAGGTTATTTCACACTATTTGCAAGAACTGTATTAGACACATGTATCCTATTGTTAGCCAAATGTATCCTACTGTCAGCCAAATGTATCCTATTGTATAGCGCAACACCCAGGACCATACTAGGTATCCTCCTATTAGCACCAACCAGATAGCACAATACACAGCTCAGTACTAAACAGCATCTTGTTCAAAATACACAGTCCTGTATTACACGTTGGGGCATGTTACAAGGGTTCAGCATTGCATTTCGCATCGCGCCTATACTGCACATCCTTTTACAAGAACCGGCTGAAACTACCATCCAACCTAGATACGGGATTACCTGCCAAATGCATATCAGGCTTTGCAATCCACTAGGCGCAACGCTTAGCGCGCTGGCAACATTGCTACTACTTATGAAGCATGTCCAACAGCAACCCCCTCATCCTAACACGCTCACTGTAGCCGTGCATCACCGCCCACTCATCCTGTCCAACACAATGGCCACTAACACTGCAGACATCACCCTATGCTCTAGAGGTACGTACATCCAACTAGGCTCAGGCCTAGTGCGATTATACTGTCGTATACACCACCCCCTACCTTGTCCCACCCCATTCTTGCCAAACATACCAGCTTTCGCTACCGTACCTACCATCACCCACATGGCACCCCTCACCACGCCTATCCTAGGCACAACACGCTGCGCCTATCCTAGGCACAACACTCCACGTCCAGAACACACAGCTCCCTTGTACTCACTAAACCATACTAGGTACTATGTGGAAAGTAAGACTCGCCTCCAGAATATCCAATATCCACACCTTCCCAAACGCCTCAAACAACACAGGCAGACACCAAGCCACCAGCAACCACAAAACCACTAACCTTAGTACACCAACACCCCCAAAACTGAATTGCAAACAACTTAAAACCCATTGCAGTACAGCACCCTCTCCACTAGTACTCACAGCTCAAAAACATATATCCGTCCTACTTATAGCACCCCTAAAAAGGAGCACTGCTCAATGTAAGAATGCTAGGAGCACACGCCATCGACATACATGACCTCATCTTAGAATACAAACTTGATTTCCTAGTTCTAACGGAAACCTGGCTCCATTCAGCATCAGGCCCACTACTCACCATCGCCATACCACCTGAATATAGACTACTAAGATCAGACCGCCAAGATACCACAGGCGGAGAAGTAGCTATCATCTCCAAATCCTCACTCCAATTCAGAGAATGCAAAACGGACATAATACCAGGGTACGAACTCCTAGCCCTCAAATTAGCCACGGACCCCAAAACCACTATTAACTTTCTAATAGTATATAGATCCCCTAGCTCAGCCAGTAACCCAGACATCGAACTACCACTTCTCATCTCACCTCAGCTCAAGCCCAACACCAAATTCATATTTTTTGGAGACATCAATTTAGGGTACAATGACATCTCCGACCTTAAAGCCACCGCTCTCCACAATGCCTTCACAGAAATACAATTCTCGCAAATTGTCAACTCCCCTACCTATTCTAAAGGTCGACTCCTAGACTGGATTCTTACACTGAACACCTCAGTCCAGTTAGAAGAGATCCTAGATATGTTCTGGACAGATCACTTCCTCATTAGATTTAACATTATTTTAACCAAGGACCCCACCCCACCCACTACCCCAACCGCACCCATGTTAGTGAGAAATTAACAGAAACTCACCCCTGAAAATCTATCCCCCTTGCTAAATAAGTTGCTTAATGCGCATCCTCCAGCGGACTCGAACGCAGACAACATCTCACTGCACTACCACAACTGTCTTAAATCAGCTATAGAGGAAATAGCCCCTCTCAGACCCAAACTCCCTAAGCTTAAACGGAGTAATTCCTGGTTCAATTATGACCTCATTGAATTCCGAAGGAAAAAACAGGCACTAGAACACCTCTCGAGGAAAAACCCCACCAGCGAGTCCAAAAAAGAACTTCAGCTAATATCCAAAGCCTACAAATTGGAAGTATTTGCCCAGAAAGCCAACTCCCTTAATCTATGCATCACTAATGCCACCTCAAACAGTAAAGAGTTATTCTCCATAATCAGAGAATTAGAAACTCCCATCCACCCTCCTAGCCTAGCTAAAGTGAGTAAGGATAGGTGTACCACCATCCAGGATGCATTCGCCTCCAAGATAAACACACTCAAAAATAAAATAGTGCGGTATAGAAAACTCTTAGTACCTACTACTAAGCCAATCACACTAGCTTTGACTCACACCACAACTAACATCCCTGAATTCCATTTCATGCCAGATGAACACCGACCTGGTGCTCAAAACTATAGCCTCACTCAAATCCTCTAACTGCAAAGGAGACAGTTTCCCCGCCAAATTAGTCAAGGGTTGCGCCCACAAACTAGCTCCCATCATCACCAACTTTGTTAATGTCTCATTTAAAACTAATACCATCCCAGATAATATCAAAGAAGCCTGGGTTACACCTCTCCTCAGAAAAACATCATTAGACCCCACTACACACACCAATTACAGGCCCATCACCACAGTCCCCTTCCTACTCAAAATCATAGATAAAATTGCATATACACAAGTCCAATCCCATCTCGAAAACGACCAGCTACGAGGGGAAAGAAAATCAGTCTCCTGCCCAAGACACAGTACAGATACAGCATTATTGGATCTAAAAAAAAACAAACGGACACTATCAGGGATTCAGGGAAACTTTGAATCCTACTGTTACCTGACTTATCCGCATGTTTCGATTTAGTTGCCACAATAAACTATGTCTGTCATTAACAAACAACTTCCATTTCTCAAAGGATGCTACCGCCTGGATCAAGTCATTTTTCGCAGATCGTACATCTAGAGTAGCAATAGGTGATGTAGCAGCAGACCCAATAACAGTCCCACTGGGAGTCCAAGGATCCTTCCTCTCCCCGACTCTCTACAACACGTACACAAAATTACTTTTTGCAGCGTAAGATGCTATGGGAGTAATTTACACCAACTTCGCAAACACACAAATACACAGTCCCATCACAGGTAATCTCGAACAGGACACCATTGCTGTCAACAAAATGTACTCCATCATCCAGAATTGGATGGCGACCTATAGTATCTGCCTTAAACAGAGATTCTGATAGTAGGCTCCCCAGACCAACTAAGTAATCTCCACCCACAATATTCAGCCATAGTCATTGACGGTACCCCAATCAACATCTCCAACCAAGTCAAAACTTTATGGGTTTACCTAGATTTTAGCCTTACCATGTGTAAACACATTAGGGCACTCCCCTCATCTGCAGCATATACAGCCAAACTTATAGCCCTAAGCAGACCCTTCCTCACGCCCCAGAATGGCATCAAGCTTGCCACCGCACTCATCATGGCCAGGATCGACTACTGCAATATCCTACTATTAGGAACCTCAAAAAAATAGGAACAAAATGTAAACACTTCAGAATATGGCACTTAGAGCAGCCTTAGGCATAAAAAAGAGAGCATACTTCACAATACAGGAGAGAGGCCCATTGGCTTCCCATACAAGCCAGGATACTACATAAAACCCTCACCACAGCACATAAATGTGTATCAGGCTCTGCACCCATCTACCTCAACCGATGCCTAACCTGCAAAATCACAATTAGTACACACAGATCTAATACAGACACGCACCTATGCATCTCCTGCTTCAAGTATGTGAGAACAGGGAACTCTAGCTTCCCAGTAGCAGCCCCTAGAATCTGGAACTCTCTACCAGCCACTATTTGTAATGAGCCTTCCCTCCTAAAATGTAAGAAAGTCCTCAAATAT
Organism: Ambystoma mexicanum; assembly: GCF_040938575.1. NCBI lineage: Eukaryota > Metazoa > Chordata > Amphibia > Caudata > Ambystomatidae > Ambystoma > Ambystoma mexicanum. The sequence goes on along the minus strand of NC_090922.1, from coordinate 486,840,034 downwards.
GGTAACTTGTAAAGACTAAGTATCCAAGTAACCTTGTAACCTACGCCGTGATACCCCAGGGTGATACCCCAGGGTTTGGGCGCATAACCAAATGTAATACATAAAACAAATAACTAAATGGAAGATTAGAACCCTCTCATGGAATAGAAGGGGTTCCATTTTGTTCTGTAATGAGGCAGTGAATGTCATTTGAATCATAGGATTTGATTCTTTTCCAAGAAACCTGGCTGACCATGTCATTTGAAAATGATGGGTTTCAGCTACTAAATTGGCTCATGTGGTGGAGGTGGGAGGTCCCAGGGGAGGACTATCATATTCTATGTGGAAATGAGGTTTTTGGGAGATCAGTTCTACTCTTTAAAGAGGCTCTGTGAATCATGATAATTAGAGCAGTACTACGGGATATTGAGGGAGAAAGGGGGGCGGCTACTGGTAATAATTTACTGGAATCTGGCACAATTGCCTATACTTCTCTTTGTGCAGAAGCTGTGGGACATTCCGATTATTTGTACTACTCAATATCCAAGAGACAATATTATCATGGGAGATTTCAATTCTCACTGTCTCGGGGATCTCCCCCCATATTCTGCCCAGTGTAAGTGAAAGACACAGGATGGCAGAATATGGTGTCGGTTTATGACTGATTGGGGATTGTTCTTTTGAATGGTAAGCTGGGTGCAGATATACCAGCAACCCCAACGTGGAGAAGGGGTGCTTCATGTTCTACTATTGATTATGTTTTTGTTACTCAGAATCTGTTTGAAAGCTGTGGTCACTTTAAAGTCATAGAGGAAAAGCTGAGTGACCACGCCATGTTGCTTGCGTCCTTTGAGATCTCGCGGAATATGAAACGTATACGTGTGACACAGCCTCTGATTTTCAATGTGGTGGGAAATAGGTTGGTTAGATTTGGGAAGGGGGACAAACCCTAAATAACAGCCTAGAGAGAATCACCAATAATTGGACTGATCAAGATCTTTTACTCCGTGCTAACCATGCCCAATTTGTGGAATTCGTAAGGAACCTTGATCAACCTGACTTGCGCCCTGTAATAAACAAAGAAATACATGAACACTCTTTTGATACCCAACAGTGTCCAAGAAAACGGGCCTGTGCCGCCCAATATATCGCTCAAGATCGGGCAGAGCCAGGCCCCCTCTTCTTGTCGGTTGTATCAAGGTCGTATACGCTACCCTTGCCGGCTTCCCAGCCCATATGAGATCAAGGATGAGCCTGCGCAGTCACCGAAAGAAGCTGCTCAATAGTAATAGGGGAACGCTAAGGAAGAGACATACTGGGTCATCACGAGTTTGGCAGTAACCCTTAAATGTGGTAGAAACGATATTACCGCTGCATTTAAGGGTCCGCCAAATCAGGGCTTTGGCAGGATTTACCGCCAGCTCTGAGCTGGGGGCAAATACACAGTGATTTTGCCGATTTCCGCTGCTATTAGCCCCATGCTAATGCTGCCGGCGGTAGTAGCGCCAAAAATTCCACATTTGAGCCAAATGGGGAATGGGGAATTCCCAAATGGGCCCAATGGGGAATGGGGATTTACCATTCCGCTAAACCCATGATCTGGCGCTAATAGTGCCGGGGAGTTTGGCGGTAACGCCAATAGCCCTGGCGTTAATACTAACAGGGAAACCGCCTAACTCGTGATGAGGCCCAAAGTAATTTGGAGAGTATAATCATTTTAACAAGAGAGATTTACCAGAGTAGCGTGAGCAGACGTGGCTGCCATCTCGCCACCGCCTCTTGAAGTTTCCCAATTGTCCTCCCATATTTGTCACAATAAAATTTCTCCTGATTGCGAGACACCACCACCCCTAGGTACCGGACTCCAGTGATCTCCCACCTAATGCCCAACTCATCTTTGTACTCCTTAGTCTCCTCTGTGAGAGGGAACACCACAGACTTACTGTGATTAATCCTCAGGCCTGAAAAAATCCCAAACCTCAGCACCTCCCGCATCATGGGGCACAGGTTACCCTTCGGATTGTCAATAAAGAGGGCCACATCATCCACGTACAAAGAAATGATCAACCTGTGTGGACCAAGATTAAGCCCCCTCTGGAAATAGGAGCCGGCTCCCCTTGCCCATCTCAAAGTCGCTCGCTCGCCCCACTACAATTTTCAAAAAGGGGTGAATGTATAAAAGAGAAACCAGTTTGATAAAATAGGGGCAGAGTCCCAGTTTCTGAAGTACTGCGAATAGAAAAGGCCATTCGACAGAGTCGAAGACCTTCTCAGCATCTAAAAAAACAGCAATCGCCTGGGACGTGTGGTCGAGCGCCTCAATGACCCCGAAGATGCGACCAAGACCAAATGTGGTGTTCCTTACGGGGATAAATCCTGCCTAATCGGCCAACACCAGGCCAGGCATCCGTCGGAGCAGCCGCTTTGCAAGGACTTCACCGAATATTTCATTGTCAACGTTTATTAAAGAGATTGGTCGATATGTGGCACAGTCTTTTGGCGGTTTCCACCGTTTATGAGTAACACTATATTTGCCTTGCGCATTGTGGGTGGGAATGCCCCAGTCTCAAGCGATAGCTCGTATACTCTGAAGAGCAACAGGGCCAGAATAGGGGCATAAGCCTTGTAAAACTCACTGGTTAAACCACTGGGCCTCAGTGATTTTGCCCCCGGGAGCTCCTTAATTACTGTTAATATTTCTTCCTTCTAGTGAAACTGCCGGGTCAAGAGGTTCGCAAAGGTGTGCCTCGACCCAATACAATTCCACCTCTTCTAGATAGTGTTGCAAAGCTGCCGGATCCTTCGAGCACTTGGATCCATACAGTTCCTCTTAGAACATCCGCAACACCTCTGCAATGCCTTTTTCGGAGTGCATTGGTCTACCCTGGAGATCCCTAACACACTCCACATGTGGGGGTCGCCTATCGGTAGCTATTAATCGTGTCAGTAGTGCCCCTGGTTTCAGCACTTCGCCATATTGCCGTACCTGGTGGCCGCGGGCCAGAAATCGAATCTCCCGGTCCGCATTGGCTCTGAACCAATCAAGCTCCTTACAGAACTGCGCAAATATCCGGGGGTCTATTGTCACTGCGTACTCTTCTAGGTCCTTAATCCGAGATTCCCCTTCTGTGAGTTCTAATGCCCCAAAGAATCCCATTTTCTTTGGACATACACAACCCTCTGATATAGCACTTCAGGCTTTCCCAGAGCACCCGCACTGAGGAAACTGAGCCCTTGTTGCTCTGAAGGTAAGATTGGATTTCCCCCGTAGTTCCTGACAAAGCAATCAGTCCTTCAGTGGGCCTGGCTTAAATCGACATGAGTGCCCCCCCCATATCTTCCCTCCCCAACCTACACTCCAAATGCACAGGAGAGTGATCCGAGAGTGTCTGCGAGAGTATTTGACTGTCGCCCCACTGGAACCCCCCCCTTCACGGGATACCAATAAATAGTCCAACCTAGAACTGGCACCATGAACCCAAGAGTGATATGTGTAGTCCCCGACCTCCTTGTTTGGCACCTCCATGCATCAATAAGTTTGTATGTCTTGCATATTTCTTGCACCTGCAAGCTTGCCTTAGTCATGCAGCCCGACTCGCCCCAGACCTTGAAGAGGGTCCATCACTGTGTTCAAATCCCCACCCCCCCCCAGACAATGGTGGCATCCTGACACTGAGCTAGTTGCACCATGACCCAATCAAATGCATTCGGGGTGTCCATGTTGGGAGCGTAGGAGTCAACCAAGGCCACCATCGCACCCTCGAGGACACCATACACCAGTAGAGCCCTCCCAATATCATCCCTTGCTATTGAAATCAGGCGAAACTTGACACCCCTGCCTATCAGGATGGCCACCCCATGGCATAAGAAGATTAGGAGGAGAAGTAACAGTGGCATCCCCAATTGGCACCCCATTTACATTCAGAGGAGGGAGCGAGGTGGGTCTCCTGAATGAAGGCCGCATCTATCTGATGTCTTCTAAGGTACTGTTTGACCGTCAGGATCTTGGAGGGGTTGTCCCCCCCCCCTAATATTGCAAGCTGCTACTCGAACCCCCATTAGCTACCAGGGTACCCAAGCATTGAAGACATCTCCCCCTGCCCACGCTTTCATTGTCATTAATGGGATCTGACTGCCTTGCAGGACATAGTGGTGGGACGCTCTGATGAGAATTGGACTCCCAACAACCAAAACAAACCCAAAACCCCTTCTCCCCAATTAACCCTCCAAATCCCATCCCACCCCATAACCCCTGCACTTCCCTTGTCCTTAACCCTCCCAAACCTCCCCCGCCCCACGGGCAACCCCCAGCCGGCCAGTTGAAGCCCACCCTAGCCCTGGATCATTAACAAAAAACACTGCAATGCTCAGGGAGCTAGTGCCCGGCCAAGCCTGCGACACTCCACCACCGTAGGCGGTCCATGAAGAACTGAGGCAGCCTAGATAAAAAAGACTAAGGTGCCAGCGTTCATCCCGATGTTATACAGACTTTTCCCCCTCCTTATGACTGTTCAGAGTCTCATCATCCAGGATCTCTCCGACTCTCCCCTGGCCCCGGTCTCGATGACCCCCTGGGGTCTTGGGTTATTACGGGGCGTCTGCCAATCTTGTCCAAAAAGGTGCTTGCTGCCTCTGGTGATGAAAAGAACTGTCTTCCCATTGTGTTGGATCCAGAGTTTTGCAGGGAACAGCATGGAGTACGGAATGCTGCAATCTCGTTGGCGCCTCTTAACCCCTGCAAAGGATTTTCCTGAAACCTGTACTGCCGCAGAGAAGTCCGGGTACATCTGGTTCTTGTCCCCATCGTACTGCAGATCCCCCTTCACTCTAGCCAGACGAAGGATTGTGTCCCGGTCCCTGTAGTTCAGGAGACGAGCGATGATGGGGTGGGGGGCATGCCCAGTTATTGGGCGAACCGCTGGTATGCAGTGTGCCCTCTCCACCACAAACAGGGTAAAGCTCGGACCCTCCGAAGAATTCTATGCACAGGGCTTCAACATATTCCTCCATCTTTAGCTGTCCTTGTCGCTCTCTAATCCCTACCAGACTAATATTTTTCCAGCCCCTTCACTGCAAGTCCTAATTTTTTGTGGTTACCGACTTCATCTGGACCTCCAGAGATTACACCCTGGCGGCAAGTGGGAGGCCATCCCACACAACATAAGGGCCTGAGTGATCTTAGAATGGCGACCCCAGATGTTAAATGCATTACTCTCAACGTCCAAGGTCTAAATTCCCCTCCAAAACATAATGGATTATTTCACAGATTGGCAACACTTGATGCAGCATTATTGTTTCTATAGGAAACCCACCTCCTGCCCTCATACGAATTTCGTCTTAATAATAAACTCTACCCCACAAAAGGTTTTGCCTCAAGTGGATCCAAGAAGGGAGGGGTTGCCATTCTGGTTCGCAAAGACACCTCCCTGAAAGCACTGAAGGTAGTGCGGGACGGAGAGGGAAGGTTTCTATTAGTTGTGTCGCTCCTGTGGGGATGTAGGATTACATTGGTGTCACTGTATGCTCCAAATAGTAAGCAAGAGCGATTTTATGTGTCCTTATCTAAATCCCTGATAGAACATGCACAAGGGGAACTAATACTAGGGGGAGATTTTAACCCGGTTGTGAATCCATTAGTTGATAAGACGCTGGCCCCAACCTCAGCGGACAAAAAGAACTTCCTAGCCCTTACTTCATTACTGAGAGAACACTCCCTAATAGAAGTCTGGAGGTTTCTTCACCAGTACGAGCGGGACTACAACTTTTTTTCGGCAGTTCATAAGGGCTTTTCCCCGACTAGATCTGTTCTTTCTTTTGGACACTCTTATCCCTCAGGTAACTGATGTCGAAATTCTCCCAGAAGCCTTGCCAGATCACTCGCCTGTGAGGCTGTCACTCTTCCCCCATCCAAGATCCCCCACCTCGCAAGCCATTGTGGCGGTTAAATGACCTCTTATTGGAGAATCCCCTGATCTGAAGTTACATAGATGAAACCATAGGCTTCTATTTCAAAGAAAATGAGACGGATAATGTGGGGTATGACACGGTATAGGATGCTGCGAAGACGGTAATTGGGGCATTTCATCGAACAAGCGGCTCAGAGAGGGAAAGCCAGAGGGCATTACAGGCCCAACTAGAGGGGGAAACCCGTATGCTTGAGGCTGTGCATAAAGAGAGTCGGTCCCGGCGCTCTCTGAAAGACCCGCGAATAACGAAGAAAGCGCTGGAGTCGCACCACATGGAGAGGACAGCTCACTATATGATGCGCACAAAGCAGTATTTCTAAACAAAAGGGGACAAAGCTAATAAATTACTGGCAGCCAAATTGAAAAAGCAGTTAAAACTTAACAGATTAGACACCTTGTGAGACGAAGTGGGTAGCTATATCTTTTCAGAGGAAGGTAAATTACGCATTGTGGAACAACAATTCTTTAATGAACAGGCTGCCCCTCACACTGGGGACCCACAGGTCACGGAAGAATTCATAACAAATGCCCACCTCCCCGAGATCCCACAAACCCTAAGAGAGCCTTTAGAGGAACCATTAACGGTTCAGGAAGTTGAGAGTGCGATAAAAACTATACCCCTTGGGAAAGCCCCAGGCCCAGATGGGTTTACGAATACATTTTATAAAGCTTTCAGTGGTGAACTGGCCCCCCATCTCACAAAACGTTTTAACTAATTGCGGGAGGTGGGATCTGTCACTCAGAAAATGGCATAGTCCGCGACAACCCTGATATTGAAGCCGGGGAAAGATCCCACGGAATGTACGTCCTACCGCCCGATCGTTCTGCTTAATTCAGATGCGAAGATCTATGGTAAAGTCATAGCCTGTCGGTTAGGGGAGATTCTTCCGTTAATAATAGACAGGGATCAGACCGGCTTCATCCAAGGCCGGTCAGCCCACCATAACATTCGCCGAGCAGTGGATCTGGTGGCCCTGGCACCTAAGATCCCAGGTACTTTGTCACTCCTATATTTAGACGCACACACGGCTTTTGATAGTATGTCTTGGGAATATCTGGGGCGAGTGCTGAAGGGCTTTGGCTTCGGTCCTAAGTTCTCTAGTCTGATCCTTGTGTGGGTTAACTCACAGTGGACCAATCAGATAGCCCTGGGAAGAGGAACCAGACAAGGCTGCCCTCTATCCCCCCTAGTGTTTGCCTTGGCATTGGAACCCGTGGTACAGCAGATTCGCCTTCACCCGGGCATACAGGGCTTTGAGGTTAAATGGCAATGCCATAAGGTTGCGTTGTACACGGACGATGTGCTTTGCTTCTTGAGAGATGCTTTGCTTCTTGAGAGATGCGACCAGCTCGATGCCCAATCTCAAGGCCTTGCTGGACTGATTTGCAGCGATCTCCGGTTTCCCGATAAATACGGCAAAATCAATGGGTATGAACCTCTCGGAACCCCCGGATACCTTAGTCACTTTACAGAACACAAATCCTTTCCTGTGGACTTCCACGCACATTACTTATCTGGGAGTGCATCTGACCCCAACTTACTCTAGCCTGATGAAAGCTAACATCCCCTATCTTTTAAAGAACTCCAAAGACGCCCTACAAAACTGGGTTGCGCAAGAAATATCGTGGCTCGGGCGAATATGTGCAATTAAAATGTCCCTGCTCCCGAGACTGTTATATATGTTTCATGCCTTACCGATATTGATCCCAGAACGAGACCTTCTTGAACTACAAAAGGAAATAGGTTGTTTTGTCTGGCAAGGTAAAACACCTAGAATCCCGTGTAAACTCCTCACGAGGGGGAAAGCACATGGAGGTTTGGGATTCCCTTCTATCCCACGATATTACAAAGCCGCGCAGATAGTGGTAATATTAGGCTGGACTAACCCACCAGAATCGCCCAAATGGCATGATAATGAACAATCAGCATTCCAGCCCCCTTTAAATTTTCTGCCGTTTCTCTCGAAAACAGCCCGTACCCAACAAAGCCCCCACTTGCCCACCACAGCAACGATGCTTCATTGCTGGGATAAAGCCTGTGCCCAAAGAGGCTTTTCATCGGGCCTTGGCCCACTATCTCTGATCACACAGAACTCAGCCTTCACCCCGGGTCTACACCCTGATTCTTATCGGTTCTGGTCAACGGGTAAACCATTAAGATTAAAATTCGAACAATGCAAAGGGAAATGTAACCTTCTAGAAACAGAGAGATTCAAATATATACAGTTACACCACTGGGTAACTAACCAGTCTATAACACGAGCTGCCACTAGGCCTCCTACAGGTATAGAACTGATGGTTTTGGAGGGTCATCACTCTAATAGAATTGCTACCTGCTATCGTCTCCTGGAAAATGTTCCTATCGAAGAAAAGCTACCTTATATGCTAGCATGGGAAAGGGAACTGGGATGGGCGATATCACAGGAATCATGGCAGAGAATGTGGGGGAGAGCCCACAGGATATCCCGATGCACAGCTATAAGGGAGGGAGCGCTTAAGCTATGCTTTCAATGGTACCTATCCCCGCACAAACTACACGCTATGAATTCTGATGACCCGGATACGTGCTGGCATGGATGACGGGAGAAGGGTGACCTGGGTAATTTGTGGTGGCATTGTTCTATCATACAATCCTTTTGGCTTGAAATAAGGTCCAAAATCAGGGAAATCACAGGCGCCTTGATCCCTATGGACCCGCAGATACTGGTTTTGGGTGACGCGCCCGATGATGGCTCCTACCCAATGTCGGGCCCCAGAGCGGAGCTGATTTCTCACCTGCTTATGGCTTACTCGCCTCACACACGCCCGCTTCTGGAAGGATGTAGAGGGCCCCCATATGGCATATTGGTAGGTGAAGGTTTGGGAATTACTGGGGATGGAAAAACTAACAGCCATGCTCGGAGGGAAGTTGCCCAAGTTCTCTCGCATATGGGGACCATTCCTCGAATAGGTGGCAGAGAAGGAACACATGTTTTTCCAACCAAGAATATTGAAATACTTGCTGGATCCGTGAATGAGACTAGGGGCTGGTGTTTTCAGGCAGAATGGGACAAAGAGATGCAATGACTGACTAGCTATAGGGTGGTTTTTATTTTATTTTTTCTTCTTTTTTAAGCTTTCCTTCTCTTACTGTTCTTGTTTGTACAATCGGTCTTTGCTAATAATTCTTACTGGTTCGCATGGGATTAGTAGCGGTTTATATGAAATAAGCATATGATCTCTTAAACAAAGGTGAACTAAGTATACTGATTTGAACCAGATGTTTGGGATGTTTGTTTTATAAAATATAATGTTATTGTACTAAGGAAATTTAAATAAAAATAACCTGTTTAAAAAAAAGAAATTCGGAAACACAGTCAGAAGGGATGAGTTTCAATGCTGCTTGAGAGGAATATGGATCAAGGTCCTAATCTTCATCAAACAATGAAAGACTCGATTTTACCACTAGCAGCCTCCCAGATTCTCCATAAACTGGGTTTGATTGATCAGCATCTCTAACTATCCCTATCGGAGCGGCGGAACCTGTCCCACAGTGATCCAGCCGCTACATTTCCTACGAGTGAACTGTTGCCAAAGATTCAAAGTGCAACTGAGTCCTCTGTTTGTGTTTCTTGGCAATTCCTCCATTGCTCACCACGAGGGCTTGCAATGGCTAAAATGGCCGCCCTACACTTCGAAATTGCCTTTGCTGCCTGATCAACCCAGGTCCTGCGGCCTGCCTCCGATTGGCTGACCGGCGACTCTTCTGCCAAGCCAGGGCCACCAGCAGGCGTTAGCCGGCCCACCAACTAAGGCACACTTACCAAGGCTCCCTGTCCCGAGTCTGTCAGAGCCGGGAGGGCTGCCCTACGGTCTCCCCGCGCTACCCCCTTCTCGCCATCCAGCTATCCTTTAGCTGCATGTAGAACAAGCTCATTTAGCATAGCACCGCAGCTGACATCTAACCACCGCCAGCGCTACTTCTGCATTATACTCAGAATCCCCTTACATCATCACATTTCGTATTGTCTCATCAACCTGTTCTGTATACATGTATAAACCAGCACAGTGTCATCCATGAGCGAGCCGCCCAATCTGCAGAGCGGATCCCAATCCCAACCTAAACTGACAAATTGTGTGCATTTATTATCCATAATACGTGTGTAAACACTAGGATGCACACCTCACATATGTCATCTCAAGTGTCATTGTTGAGGAGTTATCTGCAAATACCGATTTGTTAGCAAATTGTCACCACTCCAAACGTATGGCTTAGACTAATTGCACAACGTGCTTGATAGTCAAAAGTCGCTAGATAGCAAAACGACAAATTCCTCACGTGTTGCTTCTTTGTGTTGCTGCCTATGTTTATCAATTATCCTTTAGCCAGCTAAACGCCTCCCCTAGCACCAGGTTATTTCACACTATTTGCAAGGACTGTATTAGACACATGTATCCTATTGTTAGCCAAATGTATCCTACTGTCAGCCAAATGTATCCTATTGTATGGCGCAACACCCAGGACCATACTAGGTATCCTCCTATTAGCACCAACCAGATAGCACAATACACAGCTCAGTACTAAACAGCATCTTGTTCCAAGTACACAGTCCTGTATTACACGTTGGGGCATGTTACAAGGGTTCAGCATTGCATTTCGCATCGCGCCTATACTGCACATCCTTTTACAAGAACCGGCTGAAACTACCATCCAACCTAGATACGGGATTACCTGCCAAATGCATATCAGGCTTTGCAATCCACTAGGCGTAACGCTTAGCGCGCTGGCAACATTGCTACTACTTATGAAGCATGTCCAACAGCAACCCCCTCATCCTAACACGCTCACTGTAGCCGTGCATCACCGCCCACTCATCCTGTCCAACACAATGGCCACTAACACCGCAGACACCACCCTATGCTCTAGAGGTACATACATCCAACTAGGCTCAGGCCTAGTGAGATTATACTGTCGTATACACCACCCCCTACCTTGTCCCACCCCATTCTTGCCAAACATACCAGCTTTCGCTACCGTACCTACCATCACCCACATGGCACCCCTCACCACGCCTATCCTAGGCACAACACGCTGCGCCTATCCTAGGCACAACACTCCACGTCCAGAACACACAGCTCCCTTGTACTCACTAAACCCATACTAGGTACTATGTGGAAAGTAAGACTCGCCTCCAGAATATCCAATATCCACACCTTCCCAAACACCTCAAACAACACAGGCAGACACCAAGCCACCAGCAACCACAAAACCACTAACCTTAGTACACCAACACCCCCAAAACTGAATTGCAAACAACTTAAAACCCATTGCAGTACAGCACCCTCTCCACTAGTACTCACAGCTCAAAAACATATCCGTCCTACTTATAGCACCCCTAAAAGGAGCACTGCTCAATGTAAGAATGCTAGGAGCACACGCCATCGACATACATGACCTTATCTTAGAATACAAACTTGATTTCCTAGTTCTAACGGTAACCTGGCTCCATTCTGCATCAGGCCCACTACTCACCATCGCCATACCACCTGAATATAGACTACTAAGATCAGACCGCCAAGATACCACAGGCGGAGAAGTAGCTATCATCTCCAAATCCTCACTCCAATTCAGAGAATGCAAAACGGACATAATACCAGGGTACGAACTCCTAGCCCTCAAATTAGCCACGGACCCCAAAACCACTATTAACTTTCTAATAGTATATAGATCCCCTAGCTCAGCCAGTAACCCAGACATTGAACTACCACTTCTCATCTCACCTCAGCTCAAGCCCAACACCAAATTCATATTTTTTGGAGACATCAATTTAGGGTACAATGACATCTCCGACCTTAAAGCCACCGCTCTCCACAATGCCTTCACAGAAATACAATTCTCGCAAATTGTCAACTCCCCTACCGATCCTAAAGGTCGACTCCTAGACTGGATTCTTACACTGAACACCTCAGTCCAGTTAGAAGAGATCCTAGATATGTTCTGGACAGATCACTTCCTCATTAGATTTAACATTATTTTAACCAAGGACCCCACCCGCTACCCCAACCGCACCCATGTTAGTGAGAAATTAACAGAAACTCACCCCTGAAAATCTATCCCCCTTGCTAAATAAGTTGCTTAATGCGCACCCTCCAGCGGACTCGAACGCAGACAACTTCTCACTGCACTACCACAACTGTCTTAAATCAGCTATAGAGGAAATAGCCCCTCTCAGACCCAAACTCCCTAAGCTTAAACGCAGTAATTCCTGGTTCAATGATGACCTCATTGAATTCCGAAGGAAAAAACAGGCACTAGAACACCTCTCGAGGAAAAACCCCACCAGCGAGTCCAAAAAAGAACTTCAGCTAATATCCAAAGCCTACAAATTGGAAGTATTTGCCCAGAAAGCCAACTCCCTTAATCTATGCATCACTAATGCCACCTCAAACAGTAAAGAGTTATTCTCCATAATCAGAGAATTAGAAACTCCCATCCACCCTCCTAGCCTAGCTAAAGTGAGTAAGGATAGGTGTACCACCATCCAGGATGCATTCGCCTCCAAGATAAACACACTCAAAAATAAAATAGTGCGGTATAGAAAACTCTTAGTACCTACTACTAAGCCAATCACACTAGCTTTGACTCACACCACAACTAACATCCCTGAATTCCATTTCATGCCAGATGAACACCGACCTGGTGCTCAAAACTATAGCCTCACTCAAATCCTCTAACTGCAAAGGAGACAGTTTCCCCGCCAAATTAGTCAAGGGTTGCGCCCACAAACTAGCTCCCATCATCACCAACTTTGTTAATGTCTCATTTAAAACTAATACCATCCCAGATAATATCAAAGAAGCCTGGGTTACACCTCTCCTCAAAAAAACATCATTAGACCCCACTACACACACCAATTACAGGCCCATCACCACAGTCCCCTTCCTATTCAAAATCATAGATAAAATTGCATATACACAAGTCCAATCCCATCTCTAAACGACCAGCTACGAGGGGAAATAAAATCAGTCTCCTGCCCAAGACACAGTACAGAGACAGCATTATTGGATCTAAAAAAAAACAAACGGACACTATCAGGGATTCAGGGAAACTTTGAATCCTACTATTACTTGACTTATCCGCATGTTTCGATTTAGTAGACCACAATAAACTATGTCTGTCATTAACAAACAACTTTCATTTCTCAAAGGATGCTACCGCCTGGATCAAGTCATTTTTCGCAGATCGTACATCTAGAGTAGCAATAGGTGATGTAGCAGCAGACCCAATAACAGTCCCACTGGGAGTCCAAGGATCCTTCCTCTCCCCGACTCCCTACAACACGTACACAAAATTATTTTTTGCAGCGAAGGATGCTATGGGAGTAATTTACACCAACTTCGCAGACACACAAATACACAGTCCCATCACAGGTAATCTCGAACAGGACACCATTGCTGTCAACAAAATGTACTCCATCATCCAGAATTGGATGGCGACCTATAGTATCTGCCTTAAACAGAGATTCTGATAGTAGGCTCCCCAGACCAACTAAGTAATCTCCACCCACAATATTCAGCCATAGTCATTGACGGTACCCCAATCAACATCTCCAACCAAGTCAAAACTTTATGGGTTTACCTAGATTTTAGCCTTACGATGTGTAAACACATTAGGGCACTCCCCTCATCTGCAACATATACAGCCAAACTTATAGCCCTAAGCAGACCCTTCCTCACGCCCCAGAATGGCATCAAGCTTGCCACCGCACTCATCATGGCCAGGATCGACTACTGCAATATCCTACTATTAGGAACCTCAAAAAAATAGGAACAAAATGTAAACACTTCAGAATATGGCACTTAGAGCAGCCTTAGGCATAAAAAAGAGAGCATACTTCACAATACAGGAGAGGGGCCCATTGGCTTCCCATACAAGCCAGGATACTACATAAAACCCTCACCACAGCACATAAATGTGTATCAGGCTCTGCACCCATCTACCTCAACCGATGCCTAACCTGCAAAATCACAATTAGTACACTCAGATCTAATACATACACGCACCTATGCATCTCCTGCTTCAAGTATGTGAGAACAGGGAACTCTAGCTTCCCAGTAGCAGCCCCTAGAATCTGGAACTCTCTACCAGCCACTATTTGTAATGAGCCTTCCCTCCTAAAATGTAAGAAAGTCCTCAAATATGGTAACTTGTAAAGACTAAGTATCTAAGTAACCTTGTAACCTACGCCGTGATACCCCAGGGTGATACCCCAGGGTTTGGGCGCATAACCAAATGTAATACATAAAACAAATAACTAAATGGAAGATTAGAACCCTCTCATGGAATAGAAGGGGTTCCATTTTGTTCTGTAATGAGGCAGTGAATGTCATTTGAATCATAGGATTTGATTCTTTTCCAAGAAACCTGGCTGACCATGTCATTTGAAAATGATGGGTTTTCAGCTTCTAAATTGGCTCATGTGGTGGAGGTGGGAGGTCCCACTGGAGGACTATCATATTCTATGTGGAAATGAGGTTTTTGGGAGCTCAGTTCTACTCTTTAAAGAGGCTCTGTGAATCATGATAATTAGAGCAGTACTACGGGATATTGAGGGAGAAAGGGGGGGGGGCTACTGGTAATAATTTACTGGAATCTGGCACAATTGCCTATACTTCTCTTTGTGCAGAAGCTGTGGGACATTCTGATTATTTGTACTACTCAATATCCAAGAGACAATATTATCATGGGAGATTTCAATTCTCACTGTCTCGGGGATCTCCCCCAATATTCTGCCCAGTGTAAGTGAAAGACACAGGATGGCAGAATATGGTGTCGGTTTATGACTGATTGGGGATTGTTGTTTTGAATGGTAAGCTGGGTGCAGATATACCAGCAACCCCAATGTGGAGAAGGGGTGCTTCATGTTCTACTATTGATTATGTTTTTGTTACTCAGAATCTGTTTGAAAGCTGTGGTCACTATAAAGTCAGAGGAAAAGCTGAGTGACCACGCCATGTTGCTTGCGTCCTTTGAGATCTCACGGAATATGAAACGTATACGTGTGACACAGCCTCTGATTCCCAATGTGGTGGGAAATAGGTTGGTTAGATTTGGGAAGGGGGACGAACCCTAAATAACAGCCTAGAGAGAATCACCAATAACTGGACTGATCAAGAACTTTTACTCCGTGCTAACCATGCCCAATTTGTGGAATTCTTAAGGAACCTTGATCAACCTGACTTGCGCCCTGTAATAAACAAAGAAATACATGAACACTCTTTTGATACCCAACAGTGTCCAAGAAAACGGGCCTGTGCCGCCCAATATATCGCTCAAGATCGGGCAGAGCCAGGCCCCCTCTTCTTGTCGGTTGTATCAAGGTCGTATACGCTACCCTTGCCGGCTTCCCAGCCCATATGAGATCAAGGATGAGCCTGCGCAGTCACCGAAAGAAGCTGCTCAATAGGGGAACGCTAAGGAAGAGACATACTGGGTCATCACGAGTTTGGCAGTAACCCTTAAATGTGGTAGAAATTATATTACCGCTGCATTTAAGGGTCCGCCAAATCAGGGTTTTGGCAGGATTTACCTCCAGCTCTGAGCTGGGGGCAAATACGCAGTGATTTTGCCGATTTCCGCTGCTATTAGCCCCATGCTAATGCTGCCGGCGGTAGTAGCGCCAGAAATTCCACATTTGAGCCAAATGGGGAATGGGGAATTCCCAAATGGGCCCAATGGGGAATGGGGATTTACCATTCCGCTAAACCCATGATCTGGCGCTAATAGTGCCAGGGAGTTTGGCGGTAACGCCAATAGCCCCGGCGGTAATACTAACAGGGAAACCGCCCAACTCGTGATGCGGCCCAAAGTAATTTGGAGAGTATAATCATTTTAACAAGAGAGATTTACCAGAGTAGCGTGAGCAGACGTGGCTGCCATCTCGCCATCGCCTCTTGAAGTTTCCCAATTGTCCTCCCATATTTGTCACAATAAAATTTCTCCTGATTGCGAGACACCACCACCCCTAGGTACCGGACTCCAGTGATCTCCCACCTAATGCCCAACTCATCTTTGTACTCCTTAGTCTCCTCTGTGAGAGGGAACACCACAGACTTACTGTGATTAATCCTCAGGCCTGAAAAAATCCCAAACCTCAGCACCTCCCGTATCATGGGACACAGGTTATCCTTCGGATTGTCAATAAAGAGGGCCACATCATCCACGTACAAAGAAATGATCAACCTGTGTGGACCAAGATTAAGCCCCCTCTGGAAATAGGAGCCGGCTCCCCTTGCCCATCTCGAAGTCGCTCGCTCGCCCCACTACAATTTTCAAAAAGGGGTGAATGTATAAAAGAGAAACCAGTTTGATAAAATAGGGGCAGAGTCCCAGTTTCTGAAGTACTGCGAATAGAAAAGGCCATTCGACAGAGTCGAAGACCTTCTCAGCATCTAAAAAAACAGCAATCGCCTGGGACGTGTGGTCGAGCGCCTCAATGACCCCGAAGATGCGACCAAGACCAAATGTGGTGTTCCTTACGGGGATAAATCCTGCCTAATCGGCCAACACCAGGCCAGGCATCAGTCGGAGCAGCCGCTTTGCAAGGACTTCACCGAATATTTCATTGTCAACGTTTATTAAAGAGATTGGTCGATATGAGGCACAGTCTTTTGGCGGTTTCGACCGTTTATGAGTAACACTATATTTGCCTTGCGTATTGTGGGGGGGGAATGCCCCAGTCTCAAGGGATACCTCGTATACTCAGAAGAGCAACAGGGCCAGAATAGGGGCATAAGCCTTGTAAAACTCACTGGTTAAACCACTGGGCCTCAGTGATTTTGCCCCCGGGAGCTCCTTAATTACTGTTAATATTTCTTCCTTCTAGTGAAACTGCCGGGTCAAGATGTTCGCAAAGGTGTGCCTCGACCCAATACAATTCCACCTCTTCTAGATAGTGTTGCAAAGCTGCCGGATCCTTCGAGCACTTGGATCCATACAGTTCCTCTTAGAACATCCGCAACACCTCTGCAATGCCTTTTTCGGAGTGCATTGGTCTACCCTGGGGACCCCTAACACACTCCACATGTGGGGGTCGCCTATCGGTAGCTATTAATCGTGTCAGTAGTGCCCCTGGTTTCAGCACTTCGCCATAGTGCCCTATCTGGTGGCCGCGGGCCAGAAATCGAATCTCCCGGTCCGCATTGGCTCTGAACCAATCAAGCTCCTTACAGAACTGCGCAAATATCCGGGGGTCTATTGTCACTGCGTACTCTTCTAGGTCCTTAATCCGAGATTCCCCTTCTGCGAGTTCTAATGCCCCAAAGAATCCCATTTTCTTTGGACATACACAACCCTCTGATATAGCACTTCAGGCTTTCCCAGAGCACCCGCACTGAGGAATCTGAGCCCTTGTTGCTCTGAAGGTAGGATTGGATTTCCCCCGTAGTTCCTGACAAAGCAATCAGTCCTTCAGTGGGCCTGGCTTAAATCGACATGAGTGCCCCCCTCATATCTGCCCTCCCCAACCTACACTCCAAATGCACAGGAGAGTGATCCGAGAGTGTCTGCGAGAGTATTTGACTGTCGCCCCACTGGAATCCCCCCCTTCACGGGATACCAATAAATAGTCCAACCTAGAGCTGGCACCATGAACTCAAGAGTGATATGTGTAGTCCCTGTCCTCCTGGTTTGGCGCCTCCATGCATCAATAGGTTTGTATGTCTTGCATATTTCTTGCACCTGCAAGCTTGCCTTAGTCATGCAGCCCGACTCGCCCCAGACCTATCTTGAAGAGGGTCCATCACTGTGTTCAAATCCCCACCCCCCCCAGACAATGGTGGCATCCTGACACTGAGCTAGTTGCACCATGACCCAATCAAATGCATTCGGGGTGTCCATGTTGGGAGCGTAGGAGTTAACCAAGGCCACCATCGCACCCTCGAGGACACCATACACCAGTAGAGCCCTCCCAATATCATCCCTTGCTATTGAAATCAGGCGAAACTTGACACCCCTGCCTATCAGGATGGCCACCCCATGGCATAAGAAGATTAGGAGGAGAAGTAACAGTGGCATCCCCAATTGGCACCCCATTTACATTCAGAGGAGGGAGCGAGGTGGGTCTCCTGAATGAAGGCCGCATCTATCTGATGTCTTCTAAGGTACTGTTTGACCGTCAGGATCTTGGAGGGGTTGTCCCCCCCCTAATATTGCAAGCTGCTACTCGAACCCCCATTAGCTACCAGGATACCCAAGCATTGAAGACATCTCCCCCTGCCCACGCTTTCATTGTCATTAATGGGATCTGACTGCCTTGCAGGACATAGTGGTGGGACGCTCTGATGAGTATCGGACTCCCAACAACCAAAACAAACCCAAAACCCCTTCTCCCCAATTAACCCTCCAATCCCATCCCACCCCATAACCCCTGCACTTCCCTTGTCCTTAACCCTCCCAAACCTCCCCCGCCCCACGGGCAACCCCCAACCGGCCAGTTGAAGCCCACCCTAGCCCTGGATCATAAACAAAAAACACTGCAATGCTCAGGGAGCTAGTGCCCGGCCAAGCCTGCGACACTCCACCACCGTAGGCGGTCCATGAATAACTGAGGCAGCCTAGATAAAAAAGACTAAGGTCCCAGCGTTCATCCCGATGTTATACAGACTTTTCCCCCTCCTTACGACTGTTCAGAGTCTCATCATCCAGGATCTCTCCGACTCTCCCCTGGCCCCGGTCTCGATGACCTCCTGGGGTCTTGGGTTATTACGGGTTGTCTGCCAATCTTGTCCAAAAAGGTGCTTGCTGCCTCTGGTGATGAAAAGAACTGTGTCTTCCCATTGTGTTGGATCCAGAGTTTTGCAGGGAACAGCATGGAGTACGGAATGCTGCAATCTCATTGGCGCCTCTTAACCCCTGCAAAGGATTTTCCTGAAGCCTGTACTGCCGCAGAGAAGTCCGGGTACATCTGGTTCTTGTCCCCATCGTACTGGAGATCCCCCTTCACTCTAGCCAGACGAAGGATTGTGTCCCGGTCCCTGTAGTTCAGGAGACGAGCGATGATGGGGTGGGGGGCATGCCCAGTTATTGGGCGAACCGCTGGTATGCAGTGTGCCCTCTCCACCACAAACAGGGTAAAGCTCGGACCCTCCGAAGAATTCTATGCACAGGGCTTCAACATATTCCTCCATCTTTAGCTTTCCTTGTCGCTCTCTAATCCCCACCAGACTAATATTTTTCCAGCCCCTTCACTCCAAGTCCTAATTTTTTGTGGTTACTGACTTCATCTGGACCTCCAGAGATGACACCCTGGCGGCAAGTGAGGCTGATCCATTCTCCAGCCCGGACACACACTGTTTCACCTCGTCTAGGTGATTGCAATGTTTGTCCAGCCGATGTTGCAGTAGGTCGACCTTGGAGGAAAGTGAGTCTAGTTTGGAATCGAGACCTCCAATGCCGGCCTTGAGATCCAGCAGAATTTCCCTGATGTCCACTTCTGGGAACTGAGCGGTTCCCCCACCATCTCCTCTGCTGATTCAGGTGCCTCCGCCTGGTGCTGTGGGTTGGGTGTTCTGGAGGAGCCCCCCCCCCTCGAAGGTGAGCTTTTCTTGCATTTTATCCGACTTTCCCATATTGAGGGAGGCCTGTCTCGGGTCACAGACTGTTAATGGGGTGTGTTCCGTCTGAGGGTCCCATTCCAGGGAAGCTACAGTCTCTCCACCGGGGCTGGATATTATGCTTGGGTCAACCAGGGTTCCACTGTGATAACCACCGGGGCCCTTAATTGTGAAATGCGCTCCAGCCAGGTAGACGCAGATCCTGACCAGCGGGATCACGGGACCCTAGAGCCTCGGCCAATGTCATGATGAGGCCGCAAGCAGCTGGGGGAGGCAACAGCGAGGCCGACCCCCCGCTCAAGGAGAAGGGGCCACTGATTCACACCCTCATGGCTGGTGGACTGGAAGGGAGCCACAATTATCGGCAAAGTTTTATGGAGAGGTTGTCCCCAGGGTGCTACGGTCGTGCAAGTCTGGCTTTCAGACCTAGTCCCTCCCAGGTACCGTTCCTGGGGGCCAAACCGTGCCCCACTCCACTCCGGGCCACCTTGTCTGGCGGAATCCAAAAACGGGCAGTCCCTTGATCCACCTCAATATTGACACTGCACTTCCCGCTGTCCGGATTCTGGGAAGGGTCTTGCCCCTAGTATCCCCTCCTGATGTCAGTGCCAAACAATAGCCCGAGCTGAGGCTTCTTCACGCCAGGGGCAGGCTCTAGACTGCCTCCGCCGTCGATTGTGGCTGCCTCAGATTTGATTTTTTTTTCAGGATTTATTGGAGCCTCGTGCAGAGCTCAATAAGAGAGCACCATCTTGATCGGGCTCCCCAGAGCCACCCTGACAAGTTGGAGAGGTTGCTAGCATGGCTGTGCAAAACTGCACACCCTCAGCGAGCGATTATGCAGATACGGGATGAATATGGTGCCTGGCTATCTCAGGCAGCGATAAATGACACCTTTAGTACGTTTTACAGTAAACTAACACGAGACGCCAATCGACCCTGTGGAGCTGGGTTCTGCGTTCTCCCAATTTAAGCTGCCGCAGCCAACTACTCAGCAGGCCTCCACCCTCGAATTACCGCTAGCAGAGGAAGAGATAGGCGCGGTGATTGCGTCTCTGTCAACTGCCAAGACTCCGGGGGAAAGACTGACTCCCCTCTGAGTTCTTTAAAGAATTTAGTGCTTACCCCCTGTTAAAGCGTAGAAGGAGGCATACGAACGTCATCAGCTCCCAAAAAGCATGCAGGAGACAATGATAGTCCCCATACTGAAACATGGGAAGCAGGTACACCTATGTGAATCATATCGACCCTTGGCAATGTTAAATCAGGACGTCAGAATCCTCACAGCACTGCTAGCTGGACGCCTTAAATGGCTTATTGGCACTCGAATACATGAGGACCAGACAGGATATGCTCCCGGGCATAGCACCTTCATTAATCTCCACTGCCTGCAGCATATTATCGACCAGACCAACTCTCAAGATGATCCATATGCAGTAGCATCCCTGAATGCAAATAAAGCGTTTGACTCAGTGTACTGGGAATGGATGTGTACTGCGCTACAAGGATTTGGGATGGGTGAGTGCTTTATCCAGAGGGTTAGGCTTGTGTACTCGGAGCCGGTGGCAAAGGTCAGAATGGGCAAGTAGGTGTCTAGGGCGTGGGACATACAGAGAGGTACTCGTCAGGGATGCCCGCTGTTGCCCATGCTCTATATACTGGTGAAGGAGCCACTGGCGGCGTTTCTGCTGAAGGATTTATCGGAGGCTGGCATCATTGTGGGAGGATCTAGGCATGTCATCTCCCTCTATGCTGAAGATGTTCTCTTATACCTGTGAGAGTCTGAGCACAAGCTTCCCATAATCCTGGTGGTTCTGGCCAACTTTCCCAGATCTCCTTTAGCAGATGGAAGTCATGCCTCTTCCCACTGGCAGGACTGCGTCAGTGTGACGCCTGGGACTTACCCGATTTGGGACTGCTTTGGGAGGTGCATACATTTACATACTTGGGTTTGTGAATGCATCATGAAGTAGACACAGAAACCTGAATTAAAGTTTTCTCTTTATACTTTTATTAAATCAAAAAGAGGGTTGGAGAAAGGTCTACCCTACCTAAACGAAACTAAGGCTAGTCTATGTCAGGATCTCCAAAGTAAATGTATGTCTGTGTCAAAACCTATACTTGCCCTCACATCTATTTGCATAAACTGTGTAGGGATGTTAGCTTCAGAATCATAAGTCTTCAAATAACAGTTCAAAGCTTTTTTCAGCTCTGGGTTGGAAAGGATCTCCCCTTTCTCCACGATTCAAGATAGTTCATAAAGTCTCCCAAAAAGGGGTTTCCCTTCTCCCAGGTTTCTAAGTAGTTCTCAAAACACCAAGGCGTTTCCCTTTCCCAATGCGTCAGGATAGTTTACAAGGCCCAAAGGTTACTCCCTTCCTCAATGTTTCAATTCTTTAAACAATTTAACAAAGTTCAAATCCTCAGTTCCAATTCACACTGAGTTTTCTTCTTATTCACCGACATGCTCTGTTGCAGGTTTTTCATTTGGCTTGCAATTGATGGGTGTTCTCGGTCAAGGCACAGTTGTTGGACTTCACAGTCCACCCATTACAGGTCACACAACCGATAAACCTAACTAGTTTCTCCTTCACCTGCACATTGCCAATATTTCAGCGTTACAGTGGGATTTAGTCCTGGCTCATTTCACATCCTCTTGATGCTTTACCTTTTCTTGTTAACCAACATGCAAAGAGTATAGTTGCATATATTAGTGTGGCTCTTGCCAATATTTGTTTCTCTTGAAATGCACACTTCTGTAATATAGTTCATATGGCTCTGGCCAATGCTTGTTCTCTCAAAGGTCGCAGTTTCTGTATCTTCATAAGTTTCCACACAAAACTGCTTCCATTCAGCCAGTATTGAGAAAGTGCTTGCTTGTAAGTGAAATGTACTTTCATTCGGGTCGGTATTCAAAAAGTGATCGGCTATAGTTGCATCTTTAATTTGCTTCGTCTTTCCACTGTGTGCTATTTATTTAAACAGGCCGCCTCCAATATGCCCCTTTGTCCCTTTACCAGTTCACGAGACTCACCAGTCTCTTCTGGCGCCTTTGGTTTCTCTCGCAGTAAACGGTAGCACCCGCTACAGTGAATTCTGCTTTGCACTCGCTTCCTCCTGCTCCATCTGGCTTCTGCAGTCAGAACTTCTCCCAGTATCTCAAATTGGAGCTCCCGTAAGCCTCGTCCAACTTGCCCGCACCTGCGAACGCCCTAGAATTTCTCCTCTGCTCTCGGGATCCTCAGAGCCTGCTGCTTTCCTGACGCAGCTCTTGTAGGTGAGCCTACTTGCTCCACCACACCAGCCCTCGCTCTTTCCTGTGCCTGGCTTCCCAGGGAGACTTGGGGCCTCATTACGACCCTGGCGGTAAGGGGTTAGCGCCAGCGTTAGCTGCGCCGACCCCTTACCGCCAATTACGAGTTCCCTTTCCGCCATGGCGGTTTTTACACCTGCTTTTAGCGGGTGTAAAAAACCATGGCGGTAAGGGAACTTGGTGTTAATTACGCCACCGTGATTTACGGTGGCGTAATTAACGCCTTCCCCACTCCCATTATGCCCTATGGGGCAAAAATGGGAATGGGGAAGGGTAAATGGGGATTGGGGATTTACCGCCCCGCCAAGGTCGGAATGGGGCGGTAAATCCCCTTACCGCCATGGCGTTAACGTAGTTAGCACCATGGCGGTAAAGTCACGGCCCTGGCGGTAACTTACCGCCAGGGTCGTAATGAGGCCCTTGGTCTGTTTGTGTCCACAGCCATAGCAGACACTGTCCTTCGTCTTCTTCCAGTATTGTGGGTATTTAAACATCCTGCCAAGATGATTGGTTCTCTGACCACTAAACCGCACATTGTTGGTTCTAGAGTCGGTTGTCTCTTGTTGCTTCTTCCACGTCTCAGTACTAAAGTGGTATGTATGTGAATGAATGTCAATGGGAAAATATGGATCTGATCTACAATAGCCCACAAGGTCTGGGGGAGTGAGGGGACAATTTGAGAGGTAAAATGGGGATGCAATGTCTCATCTAAGTGTACCTCATCTCCTCCCTCCAAGTCTTCTCCACCCAGGTGATCCTTCCTCGCATGTCCAACCCAGGGACAAGATCCGATAGCTATGGCCTTTTTCTGGCCACCTGGGGTGAAAATATCTTGGGGAAAGAAATGAGGATGCCCTCATATTCCTCACAGTATACATATTACATATAAACCGCTGTTAGGGAGAATTCTCTGTAAAGGCTAATTTCCCAAACCTAGTGAGTCCACCATCAGCTTTGCTGGATTTTTGGGGTTTATTTTTTTCTCCTGCTAAGAGTGAGACTCTTTTTCTCCCACTTTTAGGCATGATTTGAGAATGTCCTTTGACTTTGTAATGTGTTTTATAGGCTATGGGGTCTTTTACTCCATAGGGCTTCATGTGTTTTTGGTAAGTGTGTTACACAGCACCCTCAGTGCAGTAACACAGGGGTGTCATAGTGACCCCCAACCATAGACTCCATACCCCGGGACTGACTACTGCCTCCCAGGGCATGTAAAGTCTCCATTGGCTTTACTAGTCTCAAATTGTGAACAGAACCAGTATAAACCATCATATTGTGGAAGTACTGGTAGGGGTAATTCGATTGCCCCTGGGTCTGTTTTCCAAGGGGGCACTGTCCAGTCCCCCCTTGTCGAGTTTCTGGCTGGTGGCAGTGGATACCACGCAAAATATTCCACCAGAATATTTCCAATGGGATTTTCCCATTCATTTTAAACGCACCACTTTTTGGTGCAATGTTAAAGATACCGCCAGGTTATTTATTTAATATTTATTCCCCGGTTGGGTATTTTTGCCAGGACTCGCTTTTAAAATGGCGTTTGTGTTCGCCTCTGAAACCCTAACCCAAGTCGAGCCCTTTGTTCCACTTTTGGCGGGCTTCTGCACAGAAGCCTCCAAAAGTGGTGCCACTCTGTCTGGGTCTACAGGATGTGTGGGAGGGGGGAATAGGCACCCTGGACTGAGTTGCCTTGGCAACTAAAGTCGCACTCTTGTGTGATTGGCCCAGTGGTGAGCCGCCCGGCTCACCACTTAGCATATTTGATTGACAGCCAGGCTGATGAATGGGGGTTTTCTGCATAAAAGCAGGGATTTGGGGAATGGAACTTCAGAAGTCGCCACAGGACCTAAAGAATCCGAAGAGGGGAGAAGCTGAGCCATCTACAACGACACCACCGGTGGAGCCCTGCTGTATGAAACTCACCACTTTCCCGACGACAGAGAAGATCTTCTTCGAGGAGAGTCTTCTTCCCTTTGAGCTGGTGGGACCAACCAGTTCGCCTTTTTCGCCTTCCTGGATCGTCTCGTGGTCGAATCGCCCGTGCCAAGCACCCCAGCGGCCTGATAGCCACGCTTCACCACTACCGCGAATAAAAGGGTAGTACCTTTTAACCGGGAAACTCCGTGGCTGATTTCTTCCCTGGCAGTGCAACGACCTCCAGCTTTCCTCCACGTCGAGATCTTCTCTTCCCCTGGACGAAGCCCTGACTTGCGCCCGCTGCCAGGAACAACTGCCACCGCTGGAGCTTTCTCACCATTTCAGGTACTGTGTCCTGCCTGGTATCCCTTGCAATAGACTGTCCAAGGTGTCCCGTAAATCCTTGACTCTCTATCCTGGGGTGACCTCGGACCTGTTAACATTACCTTTCTAACTTGATCCAACCTCTTGACTTTTCTGCAAAGACTTTGAGTGCATTTCCACTGTATGATCTTGGGCACATTCTGCCTGGCTCTCTCCAAGAGTGGGCCTGGCCTACGAACCTTTTGCTCTACAGTAGACCATGCCTTTCTGGACTTGCTGTGGGTTCTGAAAAGTGTTGGTACTGTGTGATTTTCCTATTTTTGCCTTTTTTTTAACAATTATTGGAGTGCCATCTATGATTACACGCTCACCTCTGTTTTGCTAAAAGAGTGGTGTCTTAACCTAGACTTGTCAAATAATTGATTAGGGAGGTGTATATATTTCTAGTGACTGTGTTTGAACTTGCTTGATATATTAGTACCAGTGTATTTTTACAAGTGTGTTTTTAAATAAATAATTATATACTTTTATACCCAAGCTCTGGTCAGTGTTTGCTTGTACTACTGTATTTTTAGCCCTATTGTGTATACTCTATATACTGCCTAACTCTTCTTGAGAGAAGTCTGACTGCTCAGCCAAAGCTACCAGGTAAATCTGGGTGGTGCGGACTGCTACCAATTGAGTTTACTGCTAACACCTGTAGTCTTAAACTTTTTGCAGTGGTCCCTAAGGGAACGGCACAGGTTTCTGCCTAACAACCGCAGAGTATGCATACTAGGAATACAGTGGTGGATGTGGTGCAGCACTAATGAAAATGGTTGTGCTGCCATGCCTGCTGTACTCTTTTGCAAATGTGCATTGCTTTATTGCAGATGTTTTTTTTCCGAGGCTTGGACTCCAGGATGAGGGGCTTCCTATGGAGACATGGCAGACAGAAAATAGCCTTGACCACCCTCTGTATGGCATACAAGGACATAGGTGTGAAGCTCCCACGGCTAGAGCTCTACTACGTTGCTGTGCAGATTCAATTTGTGGCCGGCTGGCTCTCCGATGAACCAACACTGGAATATAGTTTGCTGCGCAACATGGTACGCCCTGAGGTGCTCAAGGAAGCCCTGTGAGTCACTGAGCGCTATATAGGACATGAGTCACTCATAATTAGACTTGGGAAACAGGTGTGGATAAGAGCGATGCAAGTACTTAAGTTATACAACCTATACTCCCTGCACGTGCCTATGACGGCAGGCGCGAGTGTAGAGGTGGATGAGCTGGCTGTTGCCAGGAGGTGGGATGAATTGGGGCGTATTTCCTGGGGCAATATGTACAGGGACGGGATGTTTAGGGACTTTGATGACCTGGTGCAGATGGAGGGGCTCCCCAAGGCCAATTTTTAAGATATGTGATGCTTGTCAAGGGAAGCATTGCGGCCTGGGATGCACTCCTCCTTGCTATGTTCTACCGATCTGACGATAAGCTCCCATGAACATCCGGGTCCTCCCTCATATGGACACGTGGCCTAACGTGGGATGCACTAGTTATTATCTTAGGCACCGGACCAACCATGGCGTCCGAACCGATTCTTCCCCCTTGGGCTAACCCCCCACATCCCCCCCACCGGGCAGGGTACAACCTAGCTCCTGTCTGGATATTATTGGATGAGCAATATGGGATGGCTTGTTTTTTTGCTGTGGTTACTCTTTCTTTCCTTTTTTGCTCTGCAGTATTGCTTGTTTTTTGTTTAGGTTCTTTAATGACATGAGTGCAGCTATGACTTAGTATGATGAGAATGAATAGGATATGCTACGCCCTCATTGTACTGCACACAATGGGAAAGAGGGACGATTACATATGCCCCAAGTGTAAGAGGGAAGTGGGAACCTTTTTTCGCAAGCTTTGGTCATGTTCCTTTATTCATCAATTCTGGGAAGAGGTTTTGAGGGTCATAAATATAGCGGTGGGCCGAGGTGTGTGGAGGCTGATCTTAGCTTACGTTTGTTGGGGATCTGCTGAGAGTGCTCCCGAAATGGACACGAGAGGGCATCTCTGGGGGTGGCTCTGTTGTGGCTAAAAGAAACTGTGGGAGGTTTAGGGGCACCAAGGATACTCCACCGGTAAGAGACTGGAAAGCAGGCATAATTAGAAGTATGGAAATAGAAAAATTAGAATACACATGTAGGGGAGTTAGAGAAACAAATAGATTTGGGGGGGAATGGCAATCCACGTAAGATGACTTTCACATCTCTGGTGTTGCCCCAACTGGGGTCAGACTAAACTGGGGAAGGGGTGTGTTGTGGCCTGAAGTGCGGACAAGGAACCATTAATCTCTGATCATTCAGGTGCTATGGGCGAGGTTAGTGGGTGGAGGATTTGGTGAAACGTTTTTCATTTCGATTGTTGGCTATGTTATACAAGCTGAAAATGAATAAAATATACTATAAAAAAGAACGCTGAAAGGCAGGTTAAAGGAGTTATATGGAAAAGTGGGACAAATTGTTAGATGTCAACATATCAAATGAAGTGTGGCAGAGGGTGTGGATAGAAATAGCCTGTCTATGTATACCCATGCAAGCCAAGGAAATAGCATATAAAGTGATGCTGAATTGGTATTTGACCCCAGAACACCGAAGAACATGCATCTAATCAATGTTGATGAGGGCATGGACAAAGAAGTGATATGTTGCATATGTGTGTCAAGCAGATGATCACGTTTAAATCATGTACCTGAAGGGTGCAGTCAATGCTCTTTCTGGTGATCCACGATGTCGGGGCTAGAGCTTCGTTGCTGTGAAGGAATAACTCGGGACCCAGCAAGCAGTGGCCTCCCCGCACCACGGGCAGGAACCTACCACTGTATGTGGTACAGAGACAATGCAAGCAAGGAAGGGAGGCATTGAGATGGTGAAGGCTGAGAAGGCTGACCAGCAGGGATCCGACAAGCAGGCTCCAGATGGTAGATGCGCAGCATAGAGGGCAAGAACGAGGCTCCAGGACAAGGATATGAATCAGAAGGAGGAAGGAAGCAGGGAAGGCAAAAAGCAGGGAAAGGAAGCAGAACAACAAGGATAAAGGAGAAGTAGAAAGTAACTTCCTTATTTAGCTTTGAGCTGCAACTGGCATCGAAAGCAGCTGGGTAGAACTACCTGCTGCGTTAGAAACAGGAGAATCACTTCCCGGTTTCCCCATTGCCATGGGGAGCATTAAAGCATCTAGAACCGTGCATGTGAGAAAGGGCTCCTGCGGGCTGGGGGACACATCAGCGTCTGCTAGGTATGGCAGCGCCATGTTGTTTCCCTGCCTGCTGCTGCTGGGGGATCGCCGTCGGGCAACCTGCGGTTGCTGGGACCAACCACCACACCACCGCTGCCTGGACTGTTCGCCTGCTGCCACAAGCGCCAACAAGGATACAATCGTCAATGCCAGGTAAAGTGCAGGGGCGCTGTTGTATGTCGCTCGGTGGGTGCGTGACAATGTGGTGGGCTTTCACTAAATTACAGTTCTACTGGAAAGTAGATGAAATCTTAGGCCTTAAGCACTCTGTCTGCTTCAGATTACTACTGTTAGTTTTAATAGACACAGAAACAACTGAATAATCAAGCAAAGAATGGTAAATCTTCACCAACATCACGTCTGCTAAATTACAGATGTCAGCGCTCTGGAAGAAAGTCACCTCCTTCCCACCTACATTGGATTCATCGACTTTGGAGCACCATTACTTTGAAACAGGTGACCTTTTCCTTTAGTGCAGACTATGATGCTTTTCTTAACATTTGGAAAACAATAGTGAACATTCTTACCTCTGGATACAGAAACCTCTCGTGCCTGCAGGGACTGAGAATTCTAAATCTATTTATCAGAGGTGCCACTGTAAAGAGAGCCCCTTGCAAAACAAAAGACCAAGGCACCAAGCACCATTTATATTTACCACAAAGGTCCTTGCTCCTATTTGTTGATTTCTGTAGTGATTTTCCTTTATTGGGGATTCGGGAGAGGGGGTAAAGAGAGGGCCATATTGTTTGGTTTCCATATTATTCATAACTCTTAAGTATAGTTCTCTGCTGAAAAACAAATACAATATATGTTTAAAAGGGCACTCAGGAACCTGACCCGGGAGTACTGTAACAAGAAACGGGAGTCTCTGCAACAGATTCATCTTTGCCAATGCCACCCTCCCTACCTAAGAGATAGTCCACTTAACCACCTTTACATATCTGCATTCAGCATCTTATAGAGGGCTGGATAATTGACCTTTGGTATAAATGTCCCCACGCAGGTGATCTTGTCGTTCACCACCTGTATACCTGCACCATCATAACTACCCCACTCTCATTCTGCTCCGCCATAGCCATAAGGGAAAAAAAGGAATTTGGCAATATTTAATTGACAATCCACCAGAGCACCGACTCAACTTCATACACATTCTTTGTTTGCATCAGGTGTAAGAGAAGGTAATCAGCAAAATAGGACATTTTGTTCTCTACAGACTTAATTCCAGTATTTTCCCCATTTGACCAACCTCTTAGTCATCTCACTTAGATTGATCAACACTGTTGTTTTCAGGTAAGCATACAATGCATCTACACTTTTACTAAAGTTCCCTGCCAAACCAACCTTCTCCAATGCCAACCAAAGGAAAGGCTAATCTACAAGGTACATGCCTTTTCTACATACAGGGAAACCAGCACTGAGTCCCTTCCCTCCATGTATACAAGGTTTACAAGGTCTAGCATTTTCCTAATGGTATTGGCGGCTTGCCTTCCCCTCACAAAGATCCTGGTCTACTAGCAACAGCAGCTCTTTGTTTAGTCTCTTTGCAAGTACCTTTGCTAGTGTTGTCATCTATAGTTAATGAGGATATTAGTCTATGAAAGGTGCATTCCAAGAGGTATTTGTCCCCTCTAGGCAGAACCACGAATAGGGCTTCCATCATCCACCAAGGAAACATCTCACCTATCAGGAGTCATTAAAAAGTTCAACATGTAAGAGTAGAGCATTGTTTTATAGATCTTTAAATAAATGGAACACAAAGCCAATTACTACTGGTGATTTTTCACTACCCATCCTGAAAATAGACACATTAATGTTGTTCTTGTGACCATTAATTTCATGAGGTCCCTTCCCTTTGGAACTGTCACCATCTCTTGATGTCCATCTATGTCAATTCTATCTCTCTTTTTTCTCCCCTGTATAGGGTGCTATAGAATTCACTGAACCTCTCTCCTATTTCCCCTTTTTCTATCTGTCATATCCCAGCGACCTGGGATAAGGCTCTCCACACCTTGCACCCTTAACCTACTAGCCAGCAAATCGTCTGATTCATCACCCGTTTCATAACTAATGGGGGTGATGAAGGGGTAAGAGGTACGCTTTTAGAAACTTGAGAGTTGTGCATCAGTGGTAGTGATTTACCTCCTTTTATAGGAGTCTGAGATGTGAGTGATAGTCTTATTGTGTTAATGCTGCATCGATATCCACCTGTCAATTTAATATATTTGTTAATTAAACAAAATAAGTTTCATTTGCACTATTGGGTGTGCACGGGAATTCACTTAAACATTTGTCACAGGTGGGGCCTTCTTTGAAACTGGGTATAGAGAAATGCAAAATGGAGCGAGGAAGGAATGCTTTGCACAGTTCCTCAGTTCTGCATCTTGGTTTTAAACTCAAAATATTCTATTGTCAAAGTAAGAGACACAAAGATACATTTACCTTCAATAAGAAAAGCAGCTAATATACAGGCAGTGGCACAGGAAGTATTCATGGTTGTGCAGCTTCGTGCTAGAAATATCTGGATATCTTCAACTGAAATCACACAGCACCTTTAGTCACAAGGGTACAATTATAACTAAAATGTTGGGAGAAACAGAGGATGAAGTTAAATTAACCTAAGGTTTGATAGCGCTGAATATTCAAACCATGCAATATTTTCTTTTCACACTGTCAATCTAGCAAAACAAATATGTTTTGACAGTAATGTGTGATGTGCAGCTTCAAAATTGCTTATAATGCTATCATCTGGCTTGTATTGTAATCAAACGATAAGGTAAAACTGCACATGAACTGGTTCTGCCACCATATGTAAGGTGCAACATCAAACGCCCCAATAATGCCATCTTATGCATGGTACAGTCACTAAATGCAAGATATAGGTCTCAAGTGGGACCAATATGTCAAGCGAAGCCTGAAATGCTCCAATAATATCATAGCCCTAGTAAGACAGCATATGTATGGTATAACCTTGTAGGTACTACGATCAAATGTCTATGGCAGTGTAAAATGCAGGCTCTTAAAGGGAAATTAATACTCCTGCCATTGATGTCCTGTTTGCTCTGCAGGAGCCTCAAAAGAAATTTACAAGTGGCAAATAAAATTGTGGTCATGCGTGTATAAATAGAAAAAATAGTTCACAACCACCATTTAAAATAAATGTAAAACAGCAATTTTAAATAAATATTTCTAATTTACAGGAGGGTAGGAGATAGCATTGGTGGGGTTATAGGCATTGTTTAATTGAACTTCCTGAAAGGAGAAGAACATGCATACAACCATCTAGGAGACTACCCCCACTGCAAAAAAGCAGGGCATCATTTTTACAAGTGATCAAACTAAAGAACACCTTACTTACACCTGGTAATGATCATTTTGATGGATGTTCCTCCCACAGATTCCTAATATTCCGTATATCCATATCCTGCTTTGCAGTCTCTGAAACTTTGACAGCAGAGGGCGCTGTGCGGCATCGAGTCGATGTCCCTTGACAATTACCATTCCCACTGCCGACCGGACGTTTGATGATAGTATAAATAGCAAGCACTGCATCCTTCTGCCCGAGTTCCTAGTTTTTCCCTCTTTCTGCACAGCCAATTTGAGGATTAAATAACCCACATGGGTGTTGAAAGAGACAAGTATTAAAAAATGCACCCACAGTCTGAGGGGTAGGTTGGGATAGGGACGATGAGGAATTCGTGGGAGGAGAATCCAACAGAAAGAACAAAGAGGTAAGCCCATTGTTCTTCTAATTGATTGTGTCCTCCCATCTTAGGTAGACTCCCATAGCAGTTTTGTAGATGGAGGTGGGAGAAGTAGATTTTGTATAATTTTCTGTTTATTGATTGATATTGTGCAGAACCACTCTTCCAAATCGAGCGTCCTTGCCCGACAGAGTGTCCAGTAATGCCTTGAAAAAGTGTGCAGTGAAGACCAAGTTGCGACACTGCAAATGTCCTGCACTGGAACACCTATTTGGATAGCTGAAGTGGTTGCAACTTCTCTGGTAGACAGTGCTCTTAGGTTCTCAGGGCCATCTTTTCCTGCAATTGAGTAGCACTCCCAAATGCATAGGATGATCCAACACAAAGTTTGTTTGGTCACCGCTTGGTCTAGCCCGTGGATGGCAAAACCAATAAATAGTTGGTCATCTTGTCTGACATATAGATGTAGAAACAAAGAGCCCTTTTCGGGTCAAGCCTGTGTAACTGTTCTTCATCCTTGGAAGGGTGTGGAGGTGGATAAAAAACAGGTGAAGTTATTTTGTGTGTCAGATGGAATTCAGACACCACCTTGGGAAGGAAGGAGGGAAAAACGCTCAAAACCTTCGTCTCCTTGGAGAAGATAGTAAATTGTGGTTTGCACGACAAAGCTTGTAGCTTACACACTCTGTGAGGAGAATTGATGGCTACCAAAACGATAGATTGCTTGAATAATAAACTGAGAGGACAAGAAAGGAGAGGTTCAAATGGAGCTCCCAATAAAAGTTAGTACCAGGTTGACATCCCATACGGACCAGAAAAGGGACCAGTTGGAAAGTATTTGTCATCTTAAAGTATGCACCTTGTTCTGCTGTGCATTTAAAATTGAATAACGACACCAGGAATCCTTTGATGGTAGCCACATGCAGCCCCTGATGCGATAGGTGCAGCAAAAAAGAAAGCATGGGAGTGTATTGCAAGTGAATGTATATCTTTTGCTCTACACTAGCTGCAAAACATGTTCCAACGGCAGCAGTATTGTTGCTGGTCTTCTAGTCAAAAGCAACACCTCCATCACGTCTTTCGGGAGGTCCCAATCTGATGACATGAGGAATGACGAAGACTGGTGGGAAAGTGCACAGCAGTGGAAATTTCCAGTCCAATAGGTACACTTCCCCAGAGCTCCTCTCTGATGAAATTCCTTGGCGCCGGACAGGTTACACTTCCTTTTTGATACTGAATGCGAACAGATCTACTTAAGGGGATCCCCAGATGGCGAAGATCTTTAGAAGGACTTCCTGAGCCAACTCCCATTCGTAGGAAATCATGCTCTGCCTGCTCAGAGCATCCACCATCATATTCTCTTCTCCGGCTAGGTGAACAGCCGACAGAGAGATCTCATTCTGGAGCACCCAAAACCAGAGCTGCATTGCTTCCCTGCACAGTGGTAGTGACCCCACACCTCTTTTGTTGAGGTAATGCATGGCCACTATGTTGTACATTATTAGGAAGTTCTTCCCCTGCTTGAATGGCAAAAAGGTCATCAGCACCAGTCTGATCGCCTTCAGGTTTATGTGTAGTGTTGATTCTGATGGGGACCAAAGTAACCTATGCTCCCCATCCCATGAAGGAAGCATGCGTGACTACCGTTAACTCTGGCCAAGGTTGCCAAAACGGTTCCCCCATCATCACATTCTGCTCACAGGCCCACCAGAAGGGATCCTGTGAGAACTTGCTCGAAACCTGAAAAAGGTCCATCATCTTGCCTGAGAATTGGGACCATAGGGATCTCAGGGCCCACTGGAGGAAGCTCATCTTCAGGTGGGCTTCTGGCAGCAGGAAAATGTGGGATGCCACGAGGCCCAGCAACCAAAGAAAGTCGAATGCTGGTAGATGTTGGTCATTCTGAAATCTCGTTATCATCTACAAGATATGTTGAGCCCTCAACTCAGGAGGCGAAGCCTTCCCTGAGGAAGAGTCCAGGACTGCTCCAATGAATTGCAGCTTTTGAGAAGGTGTCACCTGGGACTTCTTGAAGTTGAGGGAGAACCTCAGTTTGTGGAGAGAGGCAGGTGCTGTTGAGATGTCCGAACAGACTCGGATCAGCCAATCGTCTAGGTAGGGAAAGATGTGAATCCCTCCTGTCCTTAGATTCACTTACACCACCACCATCAACTTGGTGTAGACCCTTAGGGCGGAGAAGAGTCAGAAAGACAATACTGCATATTGATAGTGAGAATTGCCAATGACGAATCTCAGATACTTTCTGTGCTTGGGATGCATAGGCACATGAAGATTGAGTTACACCATCCAATCCTGGAGCTGAAGGGCCTGGAGGATCTACGAAAAAAAGACCATCTTCAATGTGTCCTTCCTGGGTAACTTCTTGAAGTGTCTCAGGTCCAAGATGGGTCACGGTTCTCTGTCTTTCTTGGGAACCAGAAAAAAGGTGGAATACCAACCGTGGTATGTTCCTCTACCGGTACCTTTTCCACAGCACCTTTCTCCAACAGGGAAATGATCTCCTGTAGAAGGAGCGGATCTGGTTCCGAAGGGATTGCTTGCTCAGGGGACAATCTGGGGCTCTTTTTAGCCACGGTCTGTAGTGCCCATGCAACATCAGCTTGCTATTTTTGCAAATGCTGAGTCAACCTGCCTACCACTGGGGTCCTGTGAGCAAAGTGTTCAGAGACGTTTTGGCGGCACATGAGAATCTTCTTTGTCCTTTCTGGGTAGCTTGACCTCTTCCCCTTTGGACAAAAGAGGCGTGGCAGTGAAAGGAATGCCCTGTCCAAGCCTGCATAGGCGGGTGTTGTTGCTGCTGACGGATGGCTGCCCCCAAGTATTTCACGGCAGCCTTTAATGCCTGCAGCTTTTCTAGGCTGTCATCCACCTTTGGTCAAAAAAGGTTGGACCCATCGGAGGGCATATCCAGGAGTCTTGGTTGGATGTCAGGTGAAAACCCAGACTTGCGTAAACCCACAAATCTCATGATCACCGCACTCAGGCCCATACACCGACTGATGCGTTCTGATGTATCGAAGCCTGACTGAAGGGACTGGCAAGAAGCCTCCTTACCATAATTGATGAGATTATTGAAGCCATCTCTCATCTCCCCTTTGGGAATGTTTTCTGCAGCCTAACAAATCACATTCCACATCGTGTAAGAGTATTTAGCCAGAGCACAAGATGCATTGATGGCTTTTCGTGCCACAACTCCAGCAGAGAATACCCTCTGTGCCAGTGCGCCATATTTTTTATCGTCCCTAACCAGGGGGATGGTTGGATAATTTGCGGCCTTTGAGGTGGAAGTAGCTGCCTGTAGCACCAAACTCTCTGGTGAAGGGTGCCTTGAGAGGAAGTCAAGGTCAACAGAGGACGGTCTGTACTTCTTCACCAACTCCTTGTTCACAGCAGGAGTGGTTTCTGGGTTTTGCCAGTTTTCCAGAATGTGTGCTGTATGGAAGGGTAGCACAGGCTCCTTAGGAGGGCCCCTATCCAAAATGTCCATAAGGTCATCCTGGGTAATGTCCTCAACAGGACGCCCCCAACCCAAATACTAAATCACCCTATTCATGACCATTCCATAGGGTGCATTTGGGTGAGTGCATGTTCGGTGTGTCAGATTCAACCTCAGAAGAGGTATTCAGATCACTGGGTTCTTTCAAACAAGTGGCTAGGGCTTCAAGCTGGGATTGGTCCGAGGCCAACTCATCTGGAACATTGGGAGTTCCATAATGTTCATACCCAAAGGATATAATCTCATCTTCCTCCTTGTCTTCTTCAAAGGTGGACCCAAAGGACCTGAAGAAATCCATCTTCGATTTGGGTTCAAAACTCTAAGGTGGAGGTCGACGTCAAAGGGCCCTTCGACTTTGACTCCTTCGAGGACAAAGTCACCAAAGCTTTTTGCGTCAATGAAGTCTCCCTGGTCGACGCTACGTGAGACGACATCCCTGAGGTCTTCCGACGTGGGATTTTTTGCATGCGGGTCAAAGCCTTGCTGGATTCCCTGCCAGTCTTAGAAGGCACAGTGGGTTCAGCAGCCTTTTTCAGCTCTTTCGCGGGACCAGGAGGGGTCACCTTGGAAAAGACCTCCATCATCTTTTCTCTAAAGTTTTCACATTCGACCGTAGATGCGGTCTTAAAGGGAAAACATACCTGATGCTTGTCGGGCGATGAGTCGGAGGATGACGAATGATGCCATTTTTTCTTCGACTTCTTCCGTTGCGATAAAGAGGAAGAATAATGGGAATCGCTCCTAAATCTTGACCGTTCAGAATGTCAAGAACGTTTATTGGGCCTTTCTGGAGACTTGTCGCCAGTGGAGCTTCTACCTTCGGAAGATTTTCCTTTCGAAGGTGTGAAAAACGGGGACTTGGAAACCGACTGAGTGGCTAGAGCCACACTCAATGACTGTGTTCTTCGCCGAGGCACCAGAGACAAATCCTATGTGGATCAGAGATCGACATCTTCAAACCACATTCCTCAAATCTCTTGATGCAGGTCTCCGCATAGACATTGTGAAGATTTTTACTCAAAAAGGATAATGACATTATCGAGAGATTCGCTGAGAGTCAAAACGTTCCAAGAGCATGCTGTGCATGTGGAAAAACGGAACTGAGGCCCCAGGAGCAGTGCGTGCCATTTATGCTATTATCGACTTGACGTCCGGATTTGGAAATGTTAACCGTCGAGAGCAGGGTCAGACTGGGCCATAAAATTGTCTCGGCCACCAATGAAAAGGTGGCCCACAGTTGTAAATGGCAATTCATTCCTTTTGTGACAGTCTGTTTGGCTAGTACCCATGGGGGCGTTTTTTGATAAAATGTGATGCAAATTGTGCAATATAAAGAAGCCACATAGTGAAATAACTCATCAAACTGGCTCACATTGGCCAAAAAAGTGTCCCACTTTGGCCATAAAAAGCTGGCCCACACCAGCATTTTGCGTTTTTGGTTTGGCCATGGGCCATTGCCCTATATAGTAGTTCACCCCTGGTCGAGGGATATCGAACCGATGACGCACAGCACCCTCAGCTGTCGAAATATTTCAGAGACTGCAAAGCAGGATATGGATATATCGAAGATGAGAAATTCGTAGGAGGACACAATCCATGGGTTTAGCTTTCAACACTGTGTGAGAGAGAGACATAGAAGCACACTAAATTGCAAAAAACAAAATCCCAGACCCATTAGTTCTCACCTTTACTTTATTCTAGTTAGATAGTAGAAAGAAATTATGTTTCTGCAGTTGAGAAGTACTTTTTTCTCAAAATATTGTTGGTTTGACCATTTGACTGCTCTTAAGAAATTGAAATATATAGCTTCCCAAAGAAAATGGTCCTGTTTTGCCTGCGGACTACAGATATGTAAGCTCAAATTGCCACTGGGGATAGTCTTTCTGGCAGTCTAGGTCCCTGGGCACGGTGTGTATGGTGTAGCAGACAAAGGGTTAATTTGACAAAACTGTTGTGAATGTAATTCTGTCTGCTGGCCTAATTGCAGACAATGATCTTACACACAGCTTGTGCCATTTCAACCCTTGGCCCACCTGGTGGGGACATTCAGAAGGCAAAAGAGTATTTTGCTTTCCCCTACATATGGCCCCAGGGTTGCCAGCTAATGTCAGTTTGGCTCCCCTGTTGCAAAACGATTAATCTCTGGGCACTTTAACTGTACTTCATCCTTCCCGCAGGGCCTTCATAGCTTATCCCAAAGGGCCTGCAACCCACATCTCTCTGTGTGTTTTGAACTACAACTCCCATGATCTTTCACCATTGACTATGCTGGAAAGTGCTGATGAGAGTTGTAATCCAAAATACCTAGAGACCCAAAGGTTGCAGAACGCTGGTTATACACTACGTTTTTTGTGCAGGTTGAAGTAAGCCTGACTGTGCTAACATTTCCATAGTTCCCTAATTTCGCTGGATCCTCCAGGACCAAGTTTGAACCTATTGCACGTTGCTGGACCCGGTAAGTAAAGGTAGTTTGTGCTTCATAGCTTAAAGGTTGGCTGTAATTGGCTGTTAAGGTGGGCGATATTGGCTGGGCTGACTGTATTTCCAAGTTTCAAGTGTGCCGGTTTCAGGCATGGGGAGGTTATCCGGTGGATTTGGAAGGCTTCGGAGAGACCAGCTGCTTGCTTTGATAAGTAGCAACCCAAACCTATTTTAGTAGTAGCAGCTATATTTGAGGTGTAACGTTATGATGCCCGATCAGTGTCCTTATTTTAAGCATGAAGGTTGATGGCATGAATAAATCGGGCAAGCTGGTGAACAAGGTCTGTGACGGGCATCAGTGAGACCAACTCATTTTTGCACAATTTTTCAGAGGAGAGAGGAAGAACAGGACATCAATGTAACCATTTGTGATGGTATACCGTTGGGGGAAGAAAGGGCAAGACATGGAAGAGGAGGTGCACTATGGAATATCCCCTTAGTCTCATATAGGTGTGGGCCAATGGTAGCTTGGTTGGATTAGCTGAGGCTGCTTATTTCATGTGGTTTGCGAAAGGTTAATCATTACTAAATATGAACATACTGCTTCTAATCTATTCCCAAGGACATTAGGTAGCCACAGATCGATTTCCTCTTCATATAAATCCAGTCCTGGAGGAGAGTTATTGATCTTGAAGTCACAAAGAAGGCTTAAAGTGCCCAACTCCCAGTCATACAGTGGGTGTGGCCCTATTCCGGTACAATTGTAGCGTACAATTGTAGCGTTGCCAAGGTAAGGCGAAATTCTCCAGGGCCTAGGGCCATGATCTAGTTTAGGGTTCATTCAATTTGGTGCATCAAGGGACTGCTTTGGCATTAGCTCCATTAGAATTTGGGGTGCACCAAACTTTGTTTTTGAGCAAGTACTTTGCCGAAAAAAGCAATGAACGTGAAATAAAGCCAACCAGGTCAGAGTTTAGAGGATGAATAGGCAAGGTTTTATTTGCTCCATTTCTTGCAAGAAACCAAACAGCATCTAATCTTTACCCCACATACCCAACTATCCTGCGCCACCCCCCAACTCAGCTTCCCTTTTACCCCACGAGACGCTCAACCCCCTTTTCTCCTCTGCCCTTCCGGTCCACTACTCCTGCCTCCGAAAAGACGCCCTTGTTTCCTCATCATAGTCTATTCTCTGTTTTCAGCATCCATTAGGCATCAAGTGATGTGGTAGTTCTGGTTTGGATCAACCACTGCGTTCAATTTCCGGTCCTGTCCTCCTCAAGCGAGGGGCATAGGTCCACCGTCCTGACACATCCATCCCGAAAGAAAGCCCCATTGTTCAGACTGGATAAGGTCGGCACAGTCCAAACTTGGCGGCTAGGTGTCCTTCACAAAGTACCCTTAAACATCTCAAAAGTGCAGAGCCTACCACCCATTTCTACACATGCCCCGCTAATGGCCTCTCACAAGCATTATTACGTGCCAATAGTCCATGGGTCAACTCTCAACCAAAGTCTGCTAAGGTTTAAAGAAAAAACATAACTTGGGCCTGTATGATATAGGTGTGGCAGAGGCATCCATTGGGAAGTATCATAGATAAACTTGAAATCCGTCCCACTATCTTTATTTTCCATCTCTGCACCCCATTAGGTACTCATGATGACGTCACATCCTTTTACGTCACATCCGCTTAATATCTTGCTGTTTGGCTCAATATGATTATTTTGACTTCTCATTTGAAGTCCATGCAAAAACTCTGAGGCAAAGATAGAGCACAAATTGCAAAAATGAAGGGAAAACAGTACTGCCCAACAGCATTCTTAATTAAATCTACAAGAAAATGCATGTATTAATGGGTTTTGGAGAAAAGGAGTGGTGAGGATGGGAGAGGGGAGTAGGGATTGCTCCGCTGGGAAAGGTTCATGGGTAAACGTGAAGGATTCGCAACAGGTAATGGAGACCAGAAGGGCTGGGATAAAGACAGCTATATGTTGGATAGACAAGCACAACAGAAAAATTGTGAAAGAGAAGAGCATATTTCAATATGGAGGGAGCGGGAGCAAGACCAGACCTTAGATCTGCTGGTGTATAAGTATCTATGAGGAACCTTACCAGTTCATATATCTCTCACCTAATGGGCTAGGAGAGCCAAGGGCCCAACAAGCCGGGACTCAACAACTGGGGCCATATGTACTGACCGTGGCCTTTTAGAAGTGCTGCAATCCAATCAGGGCTCTCCTCTGCCCTGCTCAGGATGTATAAATCTTGTGCAAGGCAAAGGGAGACTCTTTAATGAGGAGCTCCACAGGTTTTTTTAAGTACACTAAAGTGAAAGTGGTACGGGCCTGAAGGCGATAGAAAACCAACTCTGATTTTGCATTCACAATGCTACTTTGATGGCGACCCCAATAAATATTTTCCATAATAACT
Source organism: Ambystoma mexicanum (assembly GCF_040938575.1). Lineage (NCBI taxonomy): Eukaryota > Metazoa > Chordata > Amphibia > Caudata > Ambystomatidae > Ambystoma > Ambystoma mexicanum. The sequence continues at coordinate 486,799,609 of NC_090922.1, read as the reverse complement.
TACGAGAAAGTCTTAATTCTATTAAAGACAAAGAGGCAAGCATTATGCTTCTCTTTCTTTTATGGCATTTAAATATATTTATTTATTGTGATTTAGTTTACATTGAAACTTTACACATTAATAAAACATTAAATAAAAAAAGAGCGTAAAAGGAATACAAATTATCATGTAAAGAAACAAAAAGCACGAGTCATACAAATGCAAATCCATAATTCTAAGAAAAAGAAAAGAGACCAAGAAATACATTATGTTCCCTAATCAAACAATGTCGTCGTCATCTGGATTGAGATGTATATAAACTCGGTCTGGTAACTGATCAGCAGCCGTACAATGCCACATGATGACAGCTATCCCTGGGGGCAGACTTCCACTCAGCTAGTTAATAGGACATAGATGATGTAGTATTATAACAGGCCCAGTTTAAATACAGGCCCATGGCAGATGGCGAATTCACTTAGGCTCTGGCAGTGTCCATACAATGGCTCAGCGTAGTAACTTCCTATATAGTTATGTTGAAACAAGTTTCCACCTTCAACCAGATATTGTACAATGCCATCAGGGGCCTCATGCTGTTGGAATTAATACAATGATGTCAAAATAATTCCTCTTTGATGTATCCGTTACTATGCACAAGTTTGCCCAAGCAGAGATTTATAATACTCGACATTTTGTGGCATTCTGTCAGTACATGTCTGGCCGTTTCTGGCTGATTCTGTTCGTTACATAATCGACAGAGCCGTAGTTCTGGTGCAATCTTGTCTTCTCCCAGTGATCATTAATGTAGGTAGTTGTTCGAGTCTTAGTAGTATAATGAAACGTCTAAGTTTCGCATCTGGGCACAGATTAAGGTAGCTCTGAGGTTTTTTAAAGTTGTACAGTCTATACTGGACAAACTGGTAGCTTTTCAGTTCCGGTAGATAACCAGTCCCAAAGATCTATACGTTTGCCCTCTGTGCCTCTTCTGTAACACTACCTTTCCTAATTTGCCAACCGATAGCTGCCAGAAATTTGGTCATCTGTTCCTTATAGGGGGAAGGGGAGTTCGCCTTAGAAGAACAAGTTACTTTCTTACCTGGTAACGTTCTTTCGATGGGATGGTCCGACGACGTATTCCATATCTATGACATTTAATCACCACAGCTGTGCTGCTTCGGAAACTTTTTTCGGCGTCCTGCGTCGATGACGTCGATGCGCCATGTCGAGGACCTCCTCCGACGTCATCCGATGTGATAAGTAGGACGCACGACGCCCGTAGCCTCAGTTGTAGTTTTTTCCCCCAGAACGTGTGACATTAGTCAACTGCCAGTCAGACACAAAGCCTTGCGGAACGTAAGCTGCAATCGCAAAAGAAATTCTGCAGCAGGGAAGGCAGGGAGGGAGCGATATGGAATACATCGTCGGACCATCCCATCGAAAGAACGTTACCAGGTAAGAAAGTAACTTGTTCTTCTAGGGGTTTGGGTCCTCCGACGTATTCCATATCTATGACAGACTCCCAAAGCAGTACCAGAGCAAGGAGGAGGGAAAGAATTTAGAATCAAAATTTAGAATTGCCAATCAAATAGCAGAGCAAAGGACCGCCTTGCCAAAGGCCAGATCCTGTCCTCGGATGGAATCGAGGGAATAGTGACGTACAAATGTATGTACTGAGGCCCAGGTGGATGCATCACAGATGTTGCGAATAGGAACACCCCTCTGCAGGGCAGTAGATGCCTCCATACCCCTGGTAGAATGGGCCCGCAAGCCAGCCAAGCGGTAACACTCCGAGATGGCCAAAATAATCCAGCGAGACAAAGTCTGTTTCGTCACAGCCTGTCCCAAACGCTTTCCAGCGTAACCAATAAAGAGTTGATCGTCCACTCTGACCCGGGACATGCATGAAACATAAAAGCTTAAAGCTCTCCTAGAATCAAGCCTATGGAGCCTCTCCTCTTCCTTACCAGGATGCGGAGGAGGATAGAATGCCGGAAGAACAACCTTCTGGGCCAAATGAAATTCCGAAACCACCTTCGGAAGAAAAGAAGGACGAACTCTAAGGACAACCCTGTCCTTGTGAAATACAGTGAAGGGTGGCTTAACTGAAATTGCCTGCAACTCACTCACTCTGCGAGTGGAAGTAACCGCAACTAAAAACACAGTTTTCAAAGTTAACAGCCTCAAAGGGCAAGACTGCAAAGGCTCAAACGGAGCACCCATAAGAAACTTAAGAACAAGGTTTAAATCCCAACCGGACACCAGGAAAGGTGACGGAGGGAACACATTAGTGAGCCCTTTCAGAAATTGTGAAATTAAAGGGATTTTAAAGTAGGAACACTCTTCAGACGAGCGCTCAAAGATGGACAGCACCGCCAGGTAACCTTTAATGGTACCCACTTGCAAGCCCCTGTGGGCCAAAGAAAGTAAAAAGGACAGAACCATGGGGATGTCACATGCAAAAGGATCAACATTCTGAACTCTGCACCAGTCGCAGAACTTACGCCAACGGCAACGGTACAGAGACTTTGTTGCTGGCCGTCGGGGCGAGAGCAACACCTCCATCACGTCTTCAGGGAGGTCCCAATCCTTATACTTCAACCTTTCAGAAGCCAAGCGTGAAGGTTGATGGATCTGACCTCTGGATGGAGAACCTGACCCCCCTCCCGTGAGAGCAGATCGTCTCGGTAGGGAAGTTGACGTGGAGGGCAGATGGACAAGTCGAGAAGGTCCGGGTACCACGTCCTCCGAGCCCACGCCGGAGTAATGAGGATCATCCGGGAACCGAACTTCCGTAACCTCCGCAGCACTTTCGGGATGACGGGGACTGGAGGGAACGCGTACAGCAGCGGGAATGACCACTCCACCACGAACACGTCTCCTAAGGCTCCTTTTGGAGGAAATTCCCGCGAGCAGAACCTCTCGCACTTCCGGTTGACACTGGAGGTGAAGAGATCCACTTGAGGGGTCCCCCAAAGGGCGAAGATCTCCAGGAGAATCTCCTGAACCAACTCCCACTCGTGAGAGATCGTGCTCTGCCTGCTCAGGGCGTCCGCCGTCGTCTCCGGCCAGATGAACTGCCGAGATCGAAACTTCCTGCTGGATGGCCCAGAACTAGAGCTGCATCGCCTCCCTGCACAGAGGAAGTGACCCTGCCCCCCCTTTTTGTTGAGGTAGTGCATGGCCACTGTGTTGTCCGTCAGGATCAGGACATTCTTTCCTCGCACAGTCGGCAGAAAAGCCTTCAGGGCTAGCCTGACGGCCCTCAGCTCCAACAGATTGATATGGAGTCTGGACTCCGACGGAGACCAACGACCGCTGACTGTCAGCTCGTTGGCATGAGCTCCCCATCCCGTGGGGGATGCATCCATCACGATCGTCACCTCCGGCCAGGGAAGCCAAAATGGAGCCCCCTTCATCAAGTTGCCTTCGACGGCCCACCACAGAAGGTCCCGGGCGACCGAGGGCGGCACCTGAACCGGGTTCGACATCCTGCCGGAGGACTGCGCCCATTGCATCTTGAGTGCCCACTGCAAAGATTTCATCCGCAGGCGAGCCTCTGGCACCAGAAGAATGCAGGATGCCATGAGGCGGAGCAACCTCAAGAACTCAAACGCTGGGAGCGTCTGGGCATGCTAAAACTTGTGCACCATCTGCTGAATGTGAAGAGCACTCACCTGGGGAGGAAAACACTGCCCCAGGGAAGTGTCGAGCACTGCTCTGATGTACTGGAGCCGCTGTGTTGGCGTCAAATGCGACTTCTTTAAATTGAGGGAGAAGCCCAGCCTGTGAAGGGAGTGGCAGGTGACGGACAGATGATCCAGGACTTGCTCGGGAGAGCACCCCCTGATCAACCAATCGTCCAGGTAGGGGTAGACGTGAATCCCCCCTTGCCTGAGATGCGCTGCCACCACCACCATGAGCTTGGTGAAAACCCTTGGGGCGGAGGTCAATCCGAACGGCAGGACCCAAAACTGAAAGTGCGAGTCGCCAACCGCGAACCTCAGGTACTTCTTGTGCTTGGGATGGAACGGCACATGGAAGTAAGCATCCTTGAGGTCGAGAGACACCAACCAGTCCTGAAGCTGAAGGGCCTGGAGGACTTGAGAGAGAGTAACCATCTTGAACTTGTCCTTCCTGAGGAGTTTGTTCAAACCGCGCAAGTCCATGATGGGTCTCAATCCCCCGTCTTTCTTCGAAATCAAAAATAAGGGGAATACCAACCCTTGTTCCTCTCCGCTACAGGCACCAGTTCTATGGCGCCTTTCTCCAGCAGGGCTCGAACTTCCTGCGCAAGGAGCGGATCCGGACTCTGCAAAGAGGTTCCCCGATGGATTGTCGCAAGGCCTCTGCCGAAAGGGAAGACAGTAGCCGTGGGTTATGATCTCCAGAACCCACACATCTGAAGTAATGGCACGCCACTCTACAAGATGCTGCGCCAGCCTTCCCCCAACCGGCGAACCATGGGACATGACCTCATGACTGAGTGGTAGCGGCTGCGGCGTTACCTGAGGGCAAAGAGGCAACTGCCCGAGCGGCCTTGGCACCACGGGTAACCTGTCGTCCACCTCTAGTACCCCTGCGTTGGCCTCTTTGACTGGCAGCTCCGTTCGCTTTACTGAAAGAAGAGTAATAGCAAAAGGAACCACCCCTCCATTGCTGTCCCCTAGGACGAAAAGGCGGAGGTTTGCGAACTGCAGCGCCCAACGACTTTGCTGCAGCTTTGGAGGTCTGCAACCTCTCAAGGCTCTCGTCAGCCTTGCTGCCAAAAAGGTGTTCACCGTCAAAGGGCATGTTGAGGAGCCGGGACTGCATATCAGGAGCAAACCCAGACTTCCGCAACCACGCAAACCTGCGTATCACGGTGCTCGCCGCCATGGACCTGCTGACGCATTCAGCCATGTCCAAACCCGACTGAACGGACTCACACATGGCATCCTTACCATCCTGGACCATAGCAAGGAAACCATCCCGTTCGTCCCCTTCGGGAATATGTTCAGTCGCTAACGCAACACAGTTCCACAGAGTGTGTGTGAAACGAGACAAGGCACAAATGGAGTTGGCCGCCTGAAGCGCCATACCACCAGAAGAAAACACTTTCTTCGCCCAGCCATCAAAACGTTTGTCGTCCCTATCAGGAGGGATGGTAGGGTACGACGCCTGCTTTGCCGGGGCCGTGGCCGCCTGCACCACCAAACTCTCCGGAGTGCCTGGTCAAGTAGCAGGGGTCGCTACTGGCTGGACGGTATTTTCGCAACAAGGACCTGCCCACCGCCGGGAGACTCTCCGGAGCAGTCCAAGCCGCCGCCACCCTTCTCTGTAGAGCCATATGAAACGGCAGTACCGGGTCAGTTGGGGGACCAACATCAAGGATGTACGTGAAATCATCCTGCACAAACTCCCCTGGGGGAGCAGACCATCCCAAGTACTCGGAAACCCTAGCCATAAGGCGCCGGTACGAGGAATCGGCATGAGAGCCAGGCTCAGGCCTACAAAACTCCACCTCCGGAGAGGTGTCCAGTCCACTGGCATCATGCAATGACTGCCTCAAATCGTCAAATTGGCTATGGCCCGAGACCATCTCCTCTGGAACCTGACTAGGAACCAGGCCATCAGAATCCTCATCCACCTCCGAAATATATTCCAGGTGGTGAAAAGAAGGCACCCGAGCGTGCTTGCTCTTATCCAGAGCCTTTCTAGGGGGTTCCCCTCTGCCACGGGGTACCTCCGACACCCCGGCCTCGAAAGGCGTCGAGGGCGTCGAGTGAATCGGCGCCGGCGTCAAGAGAACAGGCATCGGCGCCGAGAGGATCAGCGTCGACATCGAGTAAACCGGCGTCGACATCAGATGCAACGCCACCAGCATCGACGGCGTAGACACAGTCCTCAAAGCCGGAGCTCCGAGCGTGTCCTTCGACGACCTGAGCGTCGACGGCTTCGACGACTTCCTCGGAGCCGGAGCCTCGAGAAAGCCTGTCGACGCCCTCAACGCCTCAGGCGTCGATGTCTTCTTCGAAGACACCACAGGTGCACACGGTCTCGAACGCGTCGAGGACCGGGACCTGGAACGGGTACATCGAGAACGAGTCCCCTTGTCCGAACGGGACCTCTCCCGTGACTCGTGCCGACCACTCTTGCGAGTGGTGTCTCTCGACCTCTCACGGCCGACCCCACTCGGGGGCGCGGACGGCTTAGTTTCCTGCGACTCGAGAATCGCCAGCATTTTCTTCCCAAAGGAAGCCCATTCCACCGGCGTCGCACGGCTGGTGGGGTAAGCGACGTGCCGGGCAGAGTCCTCAGAAGAGGACCTGGAAGACGACTGCTGTCGGCGCTTCCGAGAATGCCTCGAAGAGGCCGAGGAGTGGAGAGAAGGAGACCCACGAGACTTCCGACGACGACGCGGAGAGTCACCTCTCGAATCATCCGTCGAAAGCCCCGCAGACTTCGACTTCCGGGGCTTGGACACCCGACCTACCGACAACTTCTTCTTATGTTCCCGTAAGGCTTTGGACGTGAATGACTGGCAGTCGATACAGTCATCCGTGTCCTGGGCCTCCCCGAGGCACCAGAGGCAGGCTTCATGCGAGTCCGTCACCGACAACTTGGACCCACACTCCCCGCAGTTCTTGAAGCCCGGACGCAGGGTCGAAGACGAAGTAGAAGACATCTTCTTACGAAGGATTTCCTCACAAAAACGAACAGGTTCGAAGAACCGAGAAGAACAGAACTCCAAAGAGTCAAGGCGTAACCAAGATTCACGAAGCAACACATTCGCGGAAAAAACGGAACTGAGGCTACGGGTGTCGTGCGTCCTACTTATCACATCGGATGACGTTGGACGTCGGAGGAGGTCCTCGACACGGCGCATCGACGTCATCGACGCAGGACGCAGAAAAAAGTTTCCGAAGCAGCACAGCTGTGGTGATTACATGTCAGATATGGAATACGTCGGAGGACCCAATCCCCTCGAAATCTCTTGATGGACAGCAATTAATAACGAAATGTAACCAGAGCAGATCCGTAGATCAGGCACACTTGTCTGTAGACACTGGTGAAAAAAAGACAGAAATAGCTAGGGTTACTTGAAGACTATGACAAACCTATTCCTCTTGCGAGTGTGGGAGAGAAATCGGTGTGTTATTATTCAAGTTCACATAGCTTGTAGAAAGGCAGTTTCACCAAATGTAATGACATTGAACAAATGTACTGAAGCGTATCTTTTGCCGGTATTTCTTTAAACAGGTGCGATAATGATCGCCTCCGTGTCTTTAATAGAATTAAGACTTTCAAGTAAGTTATTATAGAAAATCTTTATTCTAGATCAAGACCGGAGGCTCACATTATGCTTGTTTAAAGCTTACAAAAATCAAGTTTTGCAAGCACACTGCGCAACAACACTTAATTAAAGCCAAAATGGTATAGTGATTTTTAATGAAAGCTAGAGTAGCCTGACACGTGTTTCGGGCACTTGCCCTTCCACTGAGGCTGTAGTTTGATTCTGTTGAGAACCAGGATATGGTAAGTGATTAATTAACGATTTCTCACGGGCTCCGCTGTCACTTGCAGTTGCAACAAAATATAAGGTAGCGTTTCCGCGTTACAGCAGCGTCTCTCGAACTGCAAAAATCACTATACCATTTTGGCTTTAATTAAGTGTTGTTGCGCAGTGTGCTTGCAAAACTTGATTTTTGTTTACTTACCTGGCGGTAGATTTGGCAAATCCCGCCCCCCGCATCCACCTGCAGCACCTTCCACCACACCAAATCTAACAGGCCCTTGCGCTGAACCTCGTCTTTTTCCCCCTCTTGCCAACTTTGTTTAAAGCTTACTTACCACAATGGATGCAAGCTGCTCTACCGGTTTCAGATAGAATTGCTTGAAAATTGACTCATCTGCCCAATCTGCCATCCTCATGATGTTCTCCAAACGTACTCTGACCTGAAAGGCTTTGGAGGCCATGGCACCTCTCACGGAGTGAGTGCCGAAGCGATTAGTATCTATCCCAGCTTGGGATAGAGTCCAACGCACCCAGCGTACCAAAGTGAGGCGGAAACCGCTCTGTGTGGTTTGCGCAGTGCTATCAATAGCTGTCCGTTAGGGGAGGTCCTAAGAGGCGCTGTTACTTCCTTGTAGGCTTTTAAGCACTTGACCAGACAAAGCTCGGGCTGTTCTCTAAAGGCAGGATAAGAAATTACCCTGGAATTGCATTTTGTCATCCTGTATATGTCAAAAGCTACGCCATCAGGAGAATAGGCCCTGCCTGCTAAGTCGAGGGCTCTGACATCAGAGACCGTTCTGCAGGAGACCAGGCATAGCAGAGTAGTAAGTTTGCCGGAAAGTGCAGTACGGGATAGCTCCTCATTGTGAGGCCAAGAAAGAAAAAGTTTGAGCATCTTATTTACGTCTCAAATTTGTCATAACGAGACAGAGGCGGTACCGAAAGGCGGATACCCTTGAGTAGTCTGCAAACGAGGTGATGTTCTCCTGCAGGGACCCCTTTACGTGGTCGTGGCCGGCTGAAATTGCAGAGCGGTAAGCATTTACGTCCTGTAGGCAAGGCCTTTCTCAACTAATGAGGCTAGGAAATTCAGAATTTCCCCCATAGGTGCCGAAACCGGCCTGTCCAGGTGTTCCAAGAGTTGGAGTATCTCTTGAGGGTTGCAGGAGCCCAGCTCTCCTCAATGAGACTGATGGCCGTAAGTGACATTCCTGGAAATCTCCGCCTTGCCATAAAATCCTCCAGGCTACCAGTGTCAGTGACCCGCTGAGGAGAAGGGGGTGACGTTGCCCTGTCGGATCCAATAGCAGATCTAGAAACTGGGGTAGAAGGATTGGGGAATCTGTAGAAAGTTCCAGGAGAACTGGATACCAGGTCTGAAATGTCCAGACCGAGGCTATGAGGACCAGCTCTGTTCGCTCCCGACGGTCCTTCGCCAGGGTCCTTGCTATCATGGTGAAGGGGGGGAAAGGCGTAAGGGATCCCTTCCGTCCAATGCTGCAGAAATGCATCTGTGGTGGCTGCCTCCGGATCCAGTCTCCAGCTGTAAAACACTGGGAGCTGAGTGTTGAGGCATGATGCAAAGAGGTCCCGGGACAAGGGACCCCATATGCTTTGGAGTAAGATATCTGTTTAGTCTCCAGGATGGAGATCCAGTGTTCCAGGCAGAAATGCCAAAAGTCTTTGGCTAATTCCGTTAGAGGCCTGGATTTGGTGCCACCCAGGTGACTGATGTATCTTACTGCAAAAATGTTGTCCATTTTCAGTAAAATACAACTCACTCTGTCTCTGGCAAATAACCACACTGCGAAGGAACCCGCTAGGAGCTCCAGGCAGTTGATGTGCATTTCCAGCTCCTGGAGAGACCAAGTCCCTCCTGTGGCCACCGTGCCGCATCTTGTTTCCCAACCGGAGCGGCTGGCGTCTGACTCGATGACTATGTCCGGAGTGGACCTGAAGATGGCTCTGCCATTCCAGGCATCCATGTGAGTGAGCCACCAGATGAATTCCGTTCTCGCCAAGGGTGAGAGTGTTAGACGCTGAGAGTAGGAGAGACTGAGCCGCAAGTGCTGCCCTTTCACTCTCTGTAACTCTCTGTAGTGAAGAAGACCCGGAAATATGGCTTGGATGGATGAGGATAGGAGACCTATTACTCTCGCTAGTTCTCAGAGAGACATGACATTCCTCTGGTTTATTGTGGTTTTATTGATATTTTATTGAACCTCTTGTTATGTTTACCTTTCCTTGCTCAGGTGCAGAAAATACTTGCTGCTGAGCTTCTTTTCTTATGTTTAATAAAAAAAAGAGAAGCATAATACGAGCGTCCAGTCTTGAGATACAATCAGATAGAATTAGACTTCAGGGTGCAGGCAGCGGTCTGGTGGATTGCTTCCTGCCCACTTGATGTCAGATGCTTCTAGTAAAAGTAGTCGTGCATGGCCCATGTCCCCTTTGAGAGTGGTAAACGCTTAACCAGTTACCATTCAATGTTTTGTGACCGCACAAGCAGCCAGAAACCAAGGAAACATTTCCATGTGGGCTGCAAGGACGGGGAGTAACACATTTTCTACCCACTCAAATCACAAGGGGTTGCAACATTTGCAATGTCTATTTTGCAAATTGCAATCATCATCTTTGCATTTGTGGACCCTGTCCCAATTGGTAGCACTGGCGTTGACTGTGCAATACCCTTTCATCAGTGGAGAAGTGTGCTAAAAATAAAGTAGTGAACTGTGACTCCAGAAGGGGAAGTTGTATGCAAGAGGGAGCAAGTTACAAACACATCTATCAAGGGGTTGTGGATGGGCTAGGCCGACAGCCAAGTGGGTGGAAGAGGCAAAATGATATCCTGTATATTGTTTGTTGTTAATTTCTCTCAGCTGTTACATTTCAATTAATCGCCTCCTCATACTGATCTTAACTCTGCTGAAACCCATACTTAACACATACTTAAATAGCAGCTGCTTCAAAAGGGACCTGCCACTTGACAAATACATGCTGTCATAAATGGAACTTAGCAATTCATTAAAAAGCCTGCATCCTAAGACTCAAAGGGCCTCATCACGAGTTGGACGTTAACGCCGCCACCCCCCCGCCACTATTAGCGCCGGATCACGGGTTTGGGGGAACGGTTAGCATGTTAGTTTCATGCTATTACCGCCGGCAGATTTCCCGCCGGCAGTAATAGCGCAGAAAATCGTCAAATTTGCTGCAATTTCCCCCCAGCTCAGAGCGGGGGGAAATCCGCCAAGGTCATGACCTGGCGGACTCTTATATGCAGCGGTAATAGCGCTACTGCCGCATTTAAGGGTTACCGCCAGACTCGTGATGAGGCCCAAAGTCTTTTATATCCTCTGGCCTGACAGAGTACTAGTGATGAGTAGTCGGTCGTCCTGCACATTACAGTAGTCGAAGTGACTAGTCAGTAAGATTCCTACTATAGCTAAACACTTGTCCAGATGGACAAAAGGAGCCAACTCTGTGCAGTCACCTGATGTTAAAATTAAATCCCATGGAAATAGCCTGAACCTTATTAACTATACCTTCAAAGCATTTAGCTTGAGACAACAACTTGAGAAGTTTTCAAAAATCAGGCGGAGATAAGATTGCTGGAGAGATCATTTATTAGTGTTAGCAGGACTCCATCTTTTGATAGTTAAGAAGCAGCCAGATAAGAGTCCACCAAAACTGAGAACTCATCTATGCTTTGTGAATGTGTGGTGAAACACTTTTCAGTGTGGTTGTAACTGTCAGAGTGGTAAAATGAAGAGATGTGATTTACCTTCAAAAATAATAGTTCTGGTGAAAGTGGTTGTAAAAAGTAGTGGTACTCAGCTCTCGCTCAGTTTGACCTCAGAGTTTCGTATATCTGGAGAATTGATTTTTTGCAGTTTGCAACATGTTTGAATAAATATTGGTATTTTGCTTCATATTGCACACAATGAGATACTCGAGGGTGGGGGGGGCGCAATGGGGAGAGGGACCGGTTGCAACAAATTTACCCGAAGCTACCAGTCAATGGGAATGGAGAATTATAGCTGACTAAGACATCAGGTCATCCCTAGAGAAGTTGTACCTGTTGGGTCACAAGGGTAGAATTAGGCCAACAGGGCCAACTAATGTATGGTTGTCTTTAGGGGTCTAAGGATATTAACCAATGGGGTTGTAGGAATGTGCATGCATCTTGTAACCGTTTCAATGTTATGCCTGTGGTTTTAATGTAGGCGTGTTGAACAAAGCTTGCTCTTTTCCCAGCCAAAGTTGCATGCAATAAAACTTTTTTTTCTTGCATTTCGTACACTCTTTATTGCGCCTTGGATTGTTTTTGCTTGTTCAGGGTTTGGGTCGACCCTACACCATCCTGTCCTGTTTTGGCTTTGGAACTGCTGTTAGGATGGTAATAACATTTGCCTCCCCATACAAAGCAGCCCCATTTTGGCATGTCCAGGTAGGCCTCATTCATAACTAACTTTTACTGTGCTGCTTTAAATTTCTTTTAAGTGGGCACCTATGTGCTAGGTAACGGACCCTGGGGGACGGTGGGTCTTTCAGTTGGAACAGTCCCATCAGTGCCAAATTCCTAAAACATTTGCCACTGATGGGTCCTTTCCATCTGAAAAACCGCCTCATGGCTTGTTACCTAGCAAATAGGTGGAGTAATTGCAGGTCATTAAGGGGCTCCTTGCCCCATAATGACCTGCAATGTTTTTTGGCCGGTGGCCTGGCCGTGTTTAATTTCATTTATTTAATTTTATTTATTTATTTATTTAACCATTTGAAATCTGAGCTGCAGCCCCACCTTTCACAGCACACACAGCTGATGTCATTTACTTTGAAGGGAGAGGCAGAGGTACGGAGCAGCTGTGTGCACAGTGAGAAGACGATTTGCAGCTCAGACTTGTCAAAGCACTACTGGCTGTTTATTTTCATGAGCGAATGGCTAGCCATAGGCGACCTACCAGTCGCTCGTGATTGACATTTTGGAGCCACTGGATTTAGAACATATGTAGTGATCGTAAAATATTGGTATGGAATCCAGAAGGCCAAAGCTGGCATGATGAATTAATTAATAAAAACTGAACTGCCTTCCTCGGATATTTTGCTATACCTTTTAAGCTAGATATTTTGACGATAACATTGCTCGACCAAACCGGAAGGAAAAAGTCCAGAGAATTGTAGGTTCTATCTGAACTTTCAATTATCGCAACTACCTTTGAAAGTATATTCTGCAGCTTGAGAAGTGATATCACATGTTGATACAATCTGTCCACTGTGTAACATGGAAAGAGACAAGCTGCTGTGACTGCACCATATTACTGCGCCAGAAGAAAATAAGGCTGAATCCAGGTAGGGTTATGTGATAGGAAGGTTTAATTAAATTGCCCTATAGATTACACGTGTTTCGGCAAGGTGCCTTTCTCAAATCAGGGCATATCTAGATGCAATAAATCATAAGTGAAAATGGTACGTATGCATTCAAAAAACACCATATTCCATGTCACATTGCAAAGATCAAAAATGGGAAAGTCAAGAGAAAAGTGCAGTCAGCCATAACATAGAAAAGAAAAGTTCAGCAATTGACATATTACCCATATGCATTTCCATTAGAGTTCAAAAATGACAGAGAAAGGGTGGGGGATAGGGGAGGATGAATAGGGGTAGAGAAAATCAGAGATATACAAAAAATGAAAAATTAGTGAGTGGTTGTGATGAATCCATTTTGTGCTAAATGTGCAGTAAGGTAAAGGGTCCTTTCTTACCCAGCATTGTTTCTTGTAACCATTATTGAAGATGTAATAACTGGGATCAATCCCAACTGTGAGGTAGAAGGATGGGGGAGGGAAGAAAAAGTGGCGGTTTTGCTCATTATGTTCAGTTTCAGTTCAGACCTAAAGATCCTGATCTTGTTGTGTCAGGGGGCAAAGCTTGCGCTGCCCTTGGCACTATGTAAGTGAAAATGCATTTTTAAATGCATCCTTAAATACATTCAGGGTTCTTGTTGAGATACACCATCACTGTGCAAGCTACATTGCACTTAGGTATCAAAGAGTTATTGTTTAGTACTCATGCATATGAATATTTTAAGCACTTCTTTGAATGTTAAAAGCCATGAACTGGCAACTGGCAGTTCAGATCGACGCCCCTGTGAGAGCCAGGTGAGCGTAACAGGTCTTAACACGGATAATATGATGGCATACTTTCTGTAATATTTACTGTAATGATTTGGCCATCTACGCAAGAGATATAGTTAGGGACTAGCACATAATGCCATACATGTAGTACAATGACATGGACCCGTTTATCAAGAAATATGGAAATGTTATGTAACTTACAAGGTCTGTTACATATGAGTTTCGGGTGATTCCAAGCATCCTTAGAAATGTTACCTTTACATAACTACGATTCCCACAATACACTGCTTTGGAATCACATGATAAGATTTGGGGATCCTTATTACCAGACCCCATGTTTAATCTTCCCACTATAACTAGGGTTTATATGTTAACCAACATTTCTATCCTCTACACATTAGATACAGTCAGGGACTAGCACATAATGCTATACATATACAATAATTGCACAAATGACAAACTCCATTATCTAACAATATGAATAAGTTATGCACCTTGCCAGGGTTACCACATATGATTTTTAGGCAATTCCAAGCATCCTTAGAAACGCTACCTATACAGGACCACGATTCCCACAATACACTGTTTTGGAATCACGAGACGAACTTGTATACATATACAATAATTGCACAAATGACAAACTCCATTATCTAACAATATGAATAAGTTATGCACCTTGCCAGGGTTGCCACATATGACTTTTAGGCAATTCCAAGCCTCCTTAGAAACGCTACCTACGCAGGACCATGATTCCCACAATACACTGTTTTGGAATCACATGAGACGAACTGGCACTTTTATTATCAGACCCCATCGTTAGCCCTTGTATTACAATGAGGCGTTATATGTTAACCATTTCTTTTTCCAAAATATTTTGAAACATTTTTGAATTAAGGACATTTAGAAACCTTTTTAGAAATCTCAGATAGCAGCCAAAACGGAATCGGAGCAAACTTTGCTCCTACCATTTTCCTTACATTTCCAGGTAATAGACGATCTGTTACGCACATTTATTCCTTTCTAGTGACTGTCCACTATCAGGACGTACAATGCCTAGGTGTTTTTATTTCTCTTTTCCTATTCTAAAACAACGCCTGAACACCTTCCAACATGGCCCACACTAACGCATACACTTACAGACAGTCCCAATTGACACAAACAAGGGACCAAGTTACCAGGAAAACCATTCATTACATGACAACAAGCAGGGATCACAGCTCTACTTTGCCACGACGCGGGACGCGGAAACAACATTTTCAGGTAAACCCTGGGGTCTATGGGCGTCCCTCCCACCCTCATATCCAATCGCATCTAGATGCATTAATTGCAATAAACGGACGCACAGTCGTGTTAATACAGTAGCACTCTTGCCACTTATGGCAGTTCACATTGAAATAAGTGTTTAAAACATTGTTTACACACATGAGTGCCAATTAATGACTTGTTTAGATACCTAAGTGCAATTTAGCATGCTCAGAAACTGTGCACCTCAATAAGAACTTCAAATGGATTCAAAAATGCATTTTCATTTACATGGAGACAAAGGCAGTAATTAGTATCGCACTTGCCAGTTCATGGCTTTTAACATTCAACAAAGTGCTTAAAATATTCATAGACATGAGTACTAAACAATGACTCTTTGATACCTAAGTGCAATGTAGCTTGCACAGTAATGGTGTATCACAACAAGAACCCTGAACGGATTTAAAAATGCATTTAAAAATGCATTTTCACTTATATAGAGTAAAGGGCAGCGCGAGCAACAAGAACCCTGAATAGTTCTAAAAATACATTTTCACTACAAGATCAGGATCTTTAGGTCTGAACTGAAACTGAAAGTAATGAGCATGCTTGGTATAACTAATGATAAAAACCGCCACTTTTTCCTCCCTCCCCCATCCTTCTACCTCGCAGTTGGGATTGATCCCAGTTATACATATCAAAAATAATCAGGATGAAAGATCCTGCAGGCGGTGTTTGTCTAACTGAATGTTTGTATTTATTTTTAAAACAACACAGAACGTTTTGGGTGACTCAATGATTAATTTACAGTACTTTTGATAAGCACGAAAGTTTAGAGCAAACGGACAAGAGTGATTATATTTGGTGGTAACACAGGTAAGTGTCGACCTCAGAGATATTGAGGTCAAAACTTCACATAGAGGCACATTTAAAAATGAGGTAGGAAAGACCTACAATTTAGAAGAGGGTGCACCTGGGACAGAACGTGGTCTCAGGCGTGGTTTACACAGGGTGTACACAACTGTTTTTACAAAAACATACACAAGAGGGGGATGGTACAGTTGTGTCACAGGGGATCGACACAGGTGTGTTTTGGCCAAACAGGGCTTGATTGGAGCCGGTCTGTGGGTTGGCCTTCGTCAGGATGGACACCAGTAGCGGTGTGGTCCATAGTATCTGTGGGTGATAGAAGACTGTAAGGATCTAGGAAGGTAGTTGACTTATTTAGGAAATAAATTAATGGCTGAGTGGTGCCGTGGTGATACATCACGTGGTGTATCAGAGTACAGCTTACCTGCTGTAGCAGCGGGAGGCTGTGGGCAATCCTCAAATGGTTGCTGGATTGCGGGTGCATGTTGCACTTAGAGTAGGCCGTAGTTTCCTGAAGGCCGGGGTCTCTCAGTGAGCTGGAAAGGGCCAGAGTGGGTCCCAATTCTGAGAGAAAAACAAGGTTGGACCATGAAACTTGAGGCGGTCCAATTTTTAATAGAGTGATCTTGAATGATGGATTCTCTGATTAGTTAAGAATGCATCAGAGGTCAGAGACCTCAATAATCTGTGGGAAGTGATCGTCGTGTCCAGGGCAGAGCGCTGGCCCTGATGTGGAGTGAGGGTGAAAGTGATTTCCATGGACCAGCCGACTGTGGATGGAAGCGAAATATACTTACGCGTTTGGCTGTGGTGGTGTCCAAAGAGGCAAGCGGGGTGAGCTGGTGTGGAACCTGGTTAGGACAGGCGCTTAAGTAATATCACTTGTTGTGTGACAGAGAAGCGGGATCCTTCAATAGTGCAGCGCCGTGCAGAATTCGTGGTGGCAATTGGTGTAAGTGGTGGTTCTGGGACACGTATGTGGCAGTGCTGCCTATGTTCTAGAGGACTGAACACGGTGGTCTGAGCCGGGAAGCGGTGTAAAAATGGCTTAATCCGTAGGTGCGGCGTACAGTGAAGAACGGCATGTTTATAGTGGTGACATTGCCTGGATGCGCGAGGATCTGTGGTAGTGGTGGGCTGTTTCTCGGGGGGAAAAGTGCCTAGAGGTCTCTGGTAGAAGGCACGTAGGCTCAATGGAGTCGTACAAAGTGGTGGCAGGTGAGTTCTAATACAAGATACCAGATAAATGGGAGTATCTAACACTGAATAGGAGTATCTAACCCAACGGCTTGTGCGAGAAAGCGTCATTATCTCGTATCATGGTGCCCGATGGAGCAAGAAAATGCGGAGGCGGCGCTCCATGGAGTCAAACTTAGCGCAGTGTGTCTGGAGCGAGCGTCTCTACGAGGTCCTCAGCAGGCAGAGGTAGCTGTGTGCGGTGGACCTACTTCCGGGTGTTTAATAATTATCACTTGAACCAGGTCACCCAATGTGGGAGCGTGGTGGATTGGGGAGGCGATAGCTTCAACGAATCACCACAGGCTCCAGAGGTCAGCCTATCAGGTCCTGGCTGGCTGATGGCAGGACGGAGTGGAAGACGCCCAAGGTGTTTGGACTACTCCTCATCCAAAGCATCATGGGAAAGTTAGTTCCATGCTCAAGGAATGTATACTCTGAGCAAAATCTGAGAAAATAAGCAGGGGTGCTAACATGGCGCATGATGTGGGCGCACTGAAGGGAAGTACTCTAGTGGGGTGGACCCAGTCTAGAGTTTCACGTATCATAAATTGTCATTGAGGTGTGTGGCTACGTACAAGCACGTATGGAGCCTGAACTAGTGTGGAATGTAAGTCCAAAGAATGGCAGAACAGAAATGAATGTCAGAACAGAAAGGGAGAGAAGTGCATGCAGTACTTCACAGATATGACAATAGGGAATACTGATGAGCATACTCGTGAAATGCGAAAGATACATTCTTAACAATGGCACAATTGTGGTCACATTGTAGTGATGCAGAGCCATATCAGAACATATTCGGTATTGATGGTGTGTCCAGTCATCCCCTGATAGGTCCTGCCCCCGTGGGGGCAGAACAGTATAAGGTGCATGCAATGATAAATGTGTGACATTTGAGAATACTAATTTGTATGCTCGTGAGAGGGACAAAAATCAAAGGCACACATGCAGCCCCATACTAGTGGAACACAACCCCATCAAAATACATTGCGACACCTATCAAGTACAGTAACAGTATGGCGTGTCTGTGGTGATTAACATGAGTTGAAAACGCTGTAAAGCATCATAATAGCAGGGTGACACAAATCAAGATATCCATACTAGTATGGTACTAGCCAGAGTGCTGATGTTGGGGGATACCTAATGGATCCACAATGTACTATGCGAGGCTCGTGCAGCTGGTACTGGTCACCCTGGTGAAGGAGGCTGTGGATGGTCCATGTCTCACAAGGATTTGCAATTGTTGGGGCTGCTCTGGTTGATGTAGGAGGCTTTCAGAAATGTTTCCATTCCACGGTTATGTTTAAACCGTTGCGGACTGTGTCGAGTTTATGCACCCACTTTTGTTCTAGTTTCGTGAGGGCCAAATTAATGTCTCATCCGCGTCGTTGTGGCTGTAAATGTTGTAGCACAGTCCAGGAAAATTGTTCGTGAGTGTGTCCTTTCTTGTTGAAGTGTTCAACTAGTGGTTTATCTTGTACTTGGTTCTTGATACAAGACCTATGTTCATGAATCCTTTGTTTCACTGGTCTGATAGTCTTGCCGATGAATAACATATCACACGGGCACTTAATAGCGTAGACCACATATCTGCTCTCGCAGTTGGTGTGGTGGTTCATTTTCCAAACAAAATCCTTGTGGGCAAAGGTTTTACTGTTGGTGGTGTAGCGGCATGCGACGCAGCGTCCGCAACTGAAATGGCCTACTACCGGAGGAAGGTTCCACAGGGTCGCTGGTATCTTCGTGGGTTCCAGGAATGTATGGACCAGGGTGTCTCTCAAGTTCTTATTTTTTCTGAAGGCGAACAAGGGTTTTTTGGCTAGGCTGCCCTCGTTTTTAATCAAGTGCCAGTGTTTGTTGATGGTACTCTTGATCAGGTTGCTCACTGGATTGAATGTAGTAACGCAGACGGTCCTGTCGATGGGATCCTTTTCCTTGGTGGTGAGACAGATGGAGCGGTCGGTGTTAACCGCTCTTTTTCTTAGCTATCCTAATGGATTTCTTGGGGTAGCCCCTCTGTCCAAGGCGTGTTTGAAGTTGCTTAGCATGTAGATCGAATTTTTCTTTGTCGGTGCAGTTCCTGCGGATGCGGAGGAATTGGCCATAGGGGAGATTGTATTTTAGCCCTTGTGGATGGTAGCTTGAAAAGTGCAGCAAACTGTTTCTATCGGTCGATTTTCTGAATAGTTCCGTTTTCAACAGTGCTCCGGATCGGTAAATATGCAAGTCAAGGAAATTGATGTCTTGGTAATCCCAATCAATGGTGATCTTGATGTGGGTATTCTGTGTGTTGAGCCAGAGATGGAATTCCAGTAGTGTTTCTTTGTTCCCTTCCCAGATCAGGAGGACGTCGTCGATGTAGCGACGCCAGATCTTGATGTGGTACCTGTAAGGATTGTTGTTGTGGTAGATGTTGTCGTCTTCATACTGGGCCATGTAGAGATTGGCGACGTCTGGTGCAAACGTAGCACCCATGCTGACGCCCTTAATCTGCTGGTACATCTGTTGTCCAAACAAGAAAAAGTTTTCTCCCATTGCTATGCGTATGCACTCCAGGAGGAAGTTAGTTGGTGTGGTGGTTGCGTCTGTCCTTCTCTCAAGGCAGGTGGCGAGTGCTTGTAGGCCTTCCAGTTGGGGGATGGACGTGCACAACGCCTCGACGTCCATGGTGACGAGGATCGAGTCGGTGGTGAGCTGGGCCGTGTCCAAGATCTTAATGGTTTCTGTGCTATCCTTGATGTAGGATGCCATTTTTCCGACAAAGGGTTTAAAAAAATAGTCTGTGTATAATGAGAGAGGTTCAAGGAGGGAGTCACATGCAAAGACAGTTGGTCTACCTGGTGGTTTGGTAGCATGTTTGTGTATCTTGGGCAGAATATAGAAGGCTGACACACCCCAGGATCCCAGCCTTCTACCGGAAGGCCTACAAGCACTCGCCACCTGCCTCGAGAGAAGGACAGACGCAACCACCACACCAACTAACTTCCTCCTGGAGTGCATACGCATAGTAATGGGAGAAAACTTTTTCTTGTTTGGACAACAGATGTACCAGCAGATTAAGGGTGTCAGCATGGGTGCTACGTTTGCACCAGACGTTGCCAATCTCTACATGGCCCAGTATGAAGACGACAACATCTACCACAACAACAATCCTTACAGGTCCCACATAGACGACGTCCTCCTGATCTGGGAAGGGAGCAAAGAAACACTACTGGAATTCCATCTTTGGCTCAACACACAGAATACCCACATCAAGTTCACCATTGATTGGGATTACCAAGCCATCAATTTCCTTGACTTGCATATTTACCGATCCGGAGCACTGTTGAAAACGGAACTATTCAGAAAACCGACCGATAGAAACAGTTTGCTGCACTTTTCAAGCTACCTGTAACGCACACCTGACTCCCACGGGGGCGCTGGCCTGGTTTGCGCTGCTGTGACCTCGTCTAAGGTGATGCGCAGGGTTCGGAAGACGGACTGGACCGGGCCCCAGATCTGGCTTGTCTGACTCGCAGAGGTATCCTTCTGTAGGTGAGAATAGGGGGTTAACTGTCTGCGGGGTAATGCAATCGGCCTCCCACTTACCCCTCTCACCCTCCTCAAAACCCTTCTGTGCTTCCCCGTAGCGTCTCACCTTAGGGTCTGGAAGGACGAGCTCTCCATCCTGCTTCTGATGCAGGGGCGCGTTGGTATCCAGTTACGTCACTGGATTTTCGGATGGGTGAGAACCAAACTTGCTTGGCTTCCAGGTAAGTTTTTCTATAAGTGGTTCCCCTTGTGTCCATGCATTAATGTTCTAATGCTAGTGTCTTTTTCCCCATAGGGGCCGGGGTACGGAATGCCGGGGAACAGGCACCGACCCGAGGTGAGCGGTGAAATCCTTGTGGAGATCAGGTAAGTCTTTAATGAGTGTTTTGGTAATGTCTTTTCACTCATTAACGCTGATTGTCTTTTTCCCCTTAGGGGGCCGGGGTCCGAAAATGACGATGCGCCGCGGACCCGAAATGAAAAGGGAATGACCCAACAGGTAAGTCTTGATGTGGAGTTTTAGCTTCCCTTTTCCCTACTTTCTCTCACCTTTGTTCTTGTCTTTTTCTCCCTAGGCGCGGGGGCGCGACTGCGAATCCGGATGGTCGCTGCTGAACATGGAGGCGCCCTGTAAAGGTGAGTAGAATGCGGCGCTGCAGCGATGGATGCGATGTGCTTTTAAAAATAAATGTCTTCCTTTTCAGGATTGTCGGCGAAATGTCTCTGGGATGCAGAGTTAGCAGGTGAGGCCTTTTCCTTCTTCTGTTCTCTTGTTCCCATCCTTTGCAGGTGATTCAGGATGCTGGCAGGTGTGGCAGAAATCAAGATGCAGGAGCAGACACGGTGAGCGTCCAGCTGCTAGATGCAGAACAACGCGAAGCACGTGTGGCTGATCGGGTGTGGTTTAAATAGCCTTGGAAGAAGTTCCTAGAATGTGTCCTTCCTCCAATCAGGTATGTATCCTTCCCCGACCACGCCCGGGTGGTAAATGAGTCCCACAGGTAAAGTAGTTCCTTTCAGGCCTCAAGGAGGCCGGGGTTCTGCAGCATGGTCTGCATCAGGTAAGTGCACCCAAACACTTTCATAATGAGCCTGGCGCCTATGGCGCCAGGACTGACGTTTTCTATGAGCCAGGACGCTGTCCAAAGGGCCCCTATAAGGGGTTGCTGGGACCTTCCCCGGGGACTTGATGTCCGCTTTTGGGGACGCAGGGCCTGAGCCGGCTCCCCGGGAGCGGGCATCGTGACACTACCATCCACAAGGGCTAAAATACAATCTCCCCTATGGCCAAATCCTCTGCATCCGCAGGAACTGCACCGACAAAGAAAAATTTGTTCTACATGCTAAGCAACTTCAAACACGCCTTGGACAGGGGGGCTACCCCAAGAAATCCATTAGGATGGCTAAGAAAAGAGCGGCTAACACCGACCGCTCCATCTGTCTCACCACCAAGGAAAAGGATCCCATCGACAGGACCGTCTGTGTTACTACATTCAATCCAGTGAGCAACCTGATCAAGAGTACCATCAAACAAATACTGGCACTTGATTAAAAACGAGGGCAGCCTAGCCAAAAAACCCTTGTTCGCCTTCAGAAAAAATAAGAACTTGAGACACCCTGGTCCATACATTCCTGGAACCCACGAAGATACCAGAAACCCTGTGAAACCTTCCTCCGGTAGTAGGCCATTTCAGCTGCAGACGCTGCGTCGCATGCCGCTACACCACCAACAGTAAAACCTTTACCCACAAGGATTTTGTTTGGAAAATGAACCACCACACCAGCTGCGAGAGCAGATATGTGGTCTACGCTATCAAGTGCCCGTGTGATATGGTATACATCGGCAAGACTATCAGACCAGTGAAACAAAGGATCAATGAACATAGGTCTTGTATAAAGAACCAAGTACAAGATAAACCACTAGTTGAACACTTCAACAAGAAAGGACACACTCACGAACAATTTTCCTGGACTGTGCTACAACAATTACAGCCACAACAACGCGGAGGAGACATTAATTTGGCCCTCACGAAACTAGAACAAAAGTGGGTGCATATACTCGACACAGTCCGCAACGGTTTAAACATAACCGTGGAATGGGAACATTTCTGAAAGCCTCCTACATCAACCAGAGCAGCCCCAACAATTGCAAATCCTCGTGAGACATGGACCATCCACAGCCTCCTTCACCAGGCGGCCACCAACCAGCTCCTCCTGTGTCACACCACCAGGGTGACCAGTACCAGCACCAGTTGCACGAGCCTCGCATAGTACATTGTGGATCCATTAGGTATCCCCCAACACCAGCACTCTGGCTAGTACCATACTAGTATGGATATCTTGATTTGTGTCACCCTGCTATTATGATGCTTTACGGCGTTTTCAACTCATGTTAATCACCACAGACACGCCATACTGTTACTGTACTTGATAGGTGTCGCAATGTATTTTGATGGGGTTGTGTTCCACTAGTATGGGGCTGCATGTGTGCCTTTGATTTTTGTCCCTCTCACGAGCATGCAAATTAGTATTCTCGAATGTCACGCATTTATCATTGCATGCACCTTATACTGTTCTGCCCCCATGGGGGCAGGACCTATCAGGGGTTGACCGGACACACCAATACCCAATACGTTCTGATATGCCTCTGCATCACTACAATGTGACCACAATTGTGCCATTAAGAATTTATCTTTCGCATTTCACGAGTATGCTCATCAGTATTCCCCATTGTCACCTCTGTGAAGTACTGCATGCACCTCTCTCCCTTTCTGTTCTGACATTCATTTCTGTTCTGCCATTCTTTGGACTTACATTCCACACTAGTTCAGGCTCCATACGTGCTTGTACGTAGCCGCACACCTCAATGACAATTTATGACACGTGAAACTCTAGACTGGGTACACCCCACTAGAGTACTTCCCTTCAGTGTGCCCACATCACGCGCCACATTAGCACCCCTGCTTATTTTCTCAGATTTTGCTCAGAGTATACATTCCTTGAGCATGGAACTACCTTTCCCATGATGCTTTGGATGAGGAGTAGTCCGAACACCTTGGGCGTCTTCCACTCCGTCCCGCCATCAGCCAGCCAGGACCTGATAGGCTGACCTCTGGAGCTGTGGTGATTGGTTGAAGCTATCGCCCCCAATCCACCACGCTACCCCATTGGGTGACCTGCTTCAAGTGATAATTATTAAACACCCGGAAGGAGGTCCACCGCACACAGCTACCTCTGTCTGCTGAGGACCCCGTAGAGACGCTCGCTCCGGACACACTGCGGTAAGTTTGACTCCATGGAGTGCCGCCTCTGCATTTTCTTGCTCCATCGGGCACCACGATACGAGATAATGACGCTTTCTCGCACAAGCCGTTGGGTTAGATACTCCTATTCAGTGTTAGATACTTTATATATTATATACTTTAGATATTTATCTGGTATCTTGTATTGGAACTCACCTGCCACCACTTTGTATGACTCCATTGAGCCTACGTGCCTTCTACCAGAGACCTCTAGGCACTTTTGTGCCACGAGAACCAGCCCACCACTACCACAGATGCTCGCGCATCCAGGCAATGTCACCACTATAAACATGCCATTCTTCACTGTAAGCCGCACCTACGGATTTAGCCATTTTTACACCGCTTCCCGGCTCAGACCACCGTGTTCAGTCCTCTAGAACATAGGCAGCACTGCCACATACGTGTCCCAGAACCACCACTTACACCAATTGCCACCACGAATTCTGCACGGCGCTGCACTATTGAAGGATCCCGCCTCTCTGTCACACAACAAGTGATATTACTTAAGCGCCTGTCCTAACCTAGTTCCACACCAGCTCACCCCGCTTGCCTCTTTGGACACCACCACGGCAAAACACGCAAGTAGATTTCGCTTCCATCCACAGTCAGCTTGTCCATGGAAACGATCACTTCCCACAGATTATTGAGGTCTCTTACCTCTGATGCATTCTTAACTAATCAGAGAATCCATCATTCAAGATCACTCTATTAAAAATTGGACCGCCTCAAGTTTCATGGTCCAACCTTGGTTTTCTCTCAGAATTGGGACCCACTACGGCCCTTTCCAGCTCACTGAGAGACCCCTGCCTTCAGGAAACCACGGCCTACTCTAAGTGCAACACGCACCCGCAATCCAGCAACCATTTGAGGATTGCCCACAGCCTCCCACTGCTACAGCAGCAGCAGGTAAGCTGTACTCTGATACACCACGTGATGTATCACCACGGCACCACTCAGCCATTATTAAGTTATTTCTTAAATAAGTCAACTACCTTCCTAGATCCTTACAGTCTTCTATCACCCACAGATACTACGGACCACACCACTACTGGTGTCCATCCTGACGAAGGCCAACCCACAGACAGGCTCCAATCAAGCCCTATTTGGCCGAAACACACCTGTGTCGATCCCCTGTGACACAACTGTACCATCCCCCTCTTGTGTATGTTTTTGTAAAAACTGTTGTTTACACATGGTGTACACCACGCCTGAGACCACGTTCTGTCCCAGGTGCACCCTCTTCTAAATTGTGGGTCTTTCCTACCTCATTTTTAAATGTGCCTCTATGTGATGTTTTGACCTCAATATCTTTGAGGTCCACACTTACCTGTGTTACCACCGAATATAATCACTCTTGTCCGTTTGCTCTAAACTTTCGTGCTTATCGAAAGTACTGTAAATTAATCATTGAGTCACCCAAAATGTTCTGTGTTTTAAAAATACATATCAACATTCAAAACGACAAACACCACCTGTAGGATCTTTCATCCTGATTATTTTTGATCTGTATACATGTACCCACCTGGGTAAATCAGGACCCCGCCAGGTGCCCTTATTGTCTACTTGATCCCAGTTATTACATCTTCAGTAATGGTTAACACTGCTGGGTAAGAAAGGACTCTTCACCTTACTGCACATTTAGCACAAAATGGATTCATCACAACCACTCACTAATTTTTCATTTTTTGTATATCTCTGATTTTCTCTACCCCTATTCATCCTCCCCCATACCCCACCCTTTCTCTGTGTCATTTTTGAACTCTAATGGAAATTCATATGGGTAATATGTCAATTGCTGAAATTTTCTTTTCCGTGTTATGGCTGACTGCACTTTTCTCTTGACTTTCCTATTTTTGATTTTTGCATTGTGACATGGAATATGGTGTTTTTTTGAATGCATACATACCATTTTAAATTATGATTTATTGCATCTAGATATGCCCTGAATTGAGAAAGGCACCTTGCCGAAACACGTGTAATCTATAGGGCAATTTAATTAAACCCTCCCATCACATAACCCTACCTGAATTCAGTCTTATTTTCTTCTGGCGCAGTAATATGGTGCAGTCACAGCAGCTTGTTTTTTGTGTTTAACAAACGGAGTCGAGGAACTCAAAGTCTCTGTTCCATGACACACCAATGCGACAACGCAAATATTTGCAATTAACCAGGTCGTGGAGGCATAAAGTGATATAGACCCAAAAGTTCCTTCACATTAGTAAAATGGAAAGAGATTGTTATGTATTGTATTTTATGAGTATTTATAGAGCGCAAACAAAGACTGAAAGGCATCTAGGAGATAAAAGGAGTGTGAGAAAGAGGGCCACTGCAGAAAAGCTGGGCTAGAACAGATGAGTTTTCAGAGTCGTTAGAAAATGAAGACATTCAGGAATGTTACGAAGCTCAGGTGGCAGAGCGTGAAGGAAAGCACCCAAAAGGATCTTCCTCCCGCTCTGGCACAGCGGAATCTAGGAATACATAGCAGGGATTGGTTAGCTGAGCGAAGTAGCCTGATACAAATTCTGTCCCAACATCGTGAATAGCATGATGAACGAGACAGAGGATTTTTAACTTGACTCAGCTCCTAATGGGGAGCCAGTGTAGTTGGCAAAGTCCTGAGTGTGTGTTAGTTTAGGAGATCCCAGAGCAAGGCGGCAGGCTGTTTTCTGGAGAGTCTGTAGGTGTTGTAGTAAAGCCTGATGTTAGCCAAGATAAATGCTGTTACAGTAGTCTAGGGAGCCCATGATGGACGAAGTCACAATTTTGGTCTTAGACTCAGGCCGCAGGAACGGTAAAACATTGGTCAGTACTTTCGGTTTGGTATAACAGTTTACAAACTGCAGATATCTGGGCTTCTCTAGAGCCTGTTTTCATTAATTTGATCCCAAGCTCTTCCCTATTGTAGTGGGTTCAGGATATGGACCAAGGGAAGTTGACCAATGTTCACAGGTCCAAGGCTGTCCAGTGTTTGAACCGACCAACAGAACCTCTGTTTTATCCCCATTAAGTTTAAGCTGATTATTGGCCATCCGATCCCTGACCGCAGATAGACAGTCTTTCAGTTTGTGAGGGGGTCAGATGATGGCACATTGATGCGAAAATAAATATGCGTGGCATCAGCATATGAGTAAAAATGTACCCTGGTGGCTAGCAATCAAATTGGCGAGAGCCTGCATGTACAATTTAATCAAAGGAGGAGATAAAGTAGACCCTTGGGGACCCCATAGTTCATGGCTATGGAAAAATAAGAGAAAGGAGGAAGGGAGACTGTTTGAACCCAGTTAGACAGAAAAGAGGAAAACCACCTCAGCGGGATGCCTGAGATTCCTGCCCTCTGAAGAAATTGAGCAGGCTCTGATGAGCAACAGTATCAACGGCCATGTAGAGGTCAAGGAGAATCAGAGCTCCAACCTCTCTGCGGTCTTGGAGCAGAGCAATGTCGTCCAAGAGAGCAACCATCACAGATTCCGTTCCCATACCGGGACGGAAGCCGGACTGAAAAGGGTGAAGGTGGTTAGATTCCAAGACAGCAGAGAGCTGAGGAGTCACAATGGACTCAATCAGTTTCATGAGAACTGGAAGTAGTGAAATAGGGTGGCAGTTCTCCACCGTTGCTGGGTCAAGAATTGCTTTTTCTAGTAGAGGAGAGATCACTGCATGTTTGAGGGGTTCGGGGATGTGCCCTGTCGAGAAGGAATGTTGAAGCACAGCAGTAAACAGAGAGATGGACTTGTTAGAAGCTGCTTGCAGGGTGAGGAGGGGAATTGGATCAGTGGGAGAGGCAGATCCAAGTTTCAACAGTGCAGATGAGACCATACTGTCTGACACTGTGCTTAGGCATTAAAAAGTACAACAAGGGGGGGATCTACAGGGACTGACCTTCCTATGCATATCTGATCCCAAAGGTTACAGATTTTGTACCTAAAAAAGGAGGCAATATGGTCGCAGTGTGCTTGTGTTTGCAAGGTCTTTAAAGGAGGTCATACTGGAGTGGTCAGCTCCTTAGCAACTTGAAACAATTCTCTGGCGGAGCAGGAAGCTATTAAGATGTGCTCAGAAAAAAGACAAGATTTGGCTTTTTTTTTATAGCGATCTGATATGTGGCATGTGCCTGTATGTAGGCTAGTTTAGCGGAGGGTTCGAAATAACTATTCCATCTCTGTTCACCTTGCCAACATTGTTGTTTCAGCAGACTAAGTCCTGCTGAAAACCATGTAGCAGAGGGCTTTGCACGTCCGGCTGAAAGCCTGTAATGGGCCAGGATGTCTGCTGTTTCCTGCATAGCATCCATCAGAGCACAACTGGGATTTTTTTCACTTGCTACACCTCTTTGAGTGAAGACTGTGATTGAGTCTGAGATAGAATCAGGGGAGACCTTGGACCAATGTTGTTGGGCTTTAAATAAGACCTTAGATCTTTGTTTAGGCATTGAAGAGGGAGGGAAAAGGTAACAAATAGTGGTCTGACCATAACAAGAGCAAGGGAGGAAAGGTGTGGAGTCCATTAGATTCTGAGAAAATTAGATCCAACTGATTCCCTCCCGTGTGGGTGGGACTATGGTTTCTCAGAGTAAAAGTAGTCGGCCAAAGAGGAAACAAGTCTGTTGCCTTGTGGATCTTTAGGCTTGTTAGGGTGTAGATTGAAATCACCAAGAATGACTAATTTAGTCATTATACATGTTTTATTTGTTAGCACTAAATGAACTGATTTTAAGATGATACAATTACGGTCCCTATATTTGCATCATGCAAGAGGTACAAAAGTTGACACTTTGCAAATGTTATATTCTCTTACAGAGAGGAAGACAAGTTACAACCTTTTTAAATGGTTTAATCAATTAATTGATTGTGACAATTTAAGGAAGTAGGTTTTATAATGAAAAGATAATTTAAATAATCTTTGTATAGGTTTATAAACTGTAAACAAAGAATAAATAAAGAAAGTTCAGCATGTGCGTTTCCTGCAAGAAAACAAGGTTGGCTTTTGGAAGAGTGTGATAGTACCTTGTCACAACTTGAGTCGGAATCGTCCAACCCGCTTCCCACCTCCGTCTCCTCACCTGATGAACTTGATTCTGTTGAATAGCTGGAGGACTCCCGATAGGTGTGCGCAGCTGAAGAATAGAACCTTCCGCGGTGGGAAGCCACAGCGGCTCCAAGAAACTGTGGCCGCGGCGGCCCAGTCACCGCAAAAAGGCGTACTTTGGGGAAAAAGCCACAGGCATAAAAAACACCTCGTAGAATCCGGAACGTCCAGGTGGAATGGAGAGTTGTACGGCTCCAAGTGGAATGGAGAAGAGAACAACGGATGAAGCAACTTCCGCAGAACCGGAGTTCACTGTGCAAGTAAGTGGGCTGGAAGCAGGAGAAGGGACCAGGACTGTCCAGGTAAGGAAATAGAGAGAGCGAGAGCAAAGCAAAGGTGAGGGGGGGTTCTGCCGAAATGCGGGAACCGGGAAATAAAGAGAAATGCCGAACCGAAACTAACGAGAAGGGGGAGAAAAGGAAGCAGAAGGGATCAGTGGGAGTAACCACTGAACAGGGAAAGGAGAAAAACACAGCGTACAGCAACAAGGCAGCGGAAGACGCTAAGACGTTGCAACGCGCCGACAGTCCGAAAACCCAGAAGTAAATACTTCTCGGCTGTCGACGGTCACAACCAGAACGTGAAAAAGACTAGACCGATACCCAAGAATAGTGCCTGCTGTGGTGGAACGTCTAATGGCCGCTCCATCGAAACCGCCGCCATAACCTCCATGTGTTCGGGCGCATGACATACCTCCTCGCGTTTTTGAGGTCTCTAAATGACCTTAATGTTCCATGATATAACAGTTAGTGGTTGGCACATTTTATTATACTATGTGCTATAGTAGGGAACACCTTGCTGGGGTTTATACAAACTGTCCCCTCCTTCAACATCAATTTGGTAGGAGGATAAAGGATTACCCACAGACATATCTGGGCCATGACAACCCCCATTAAAAAAAGTGCTGAAGTGCACGTTCCTGTAGAAATACCTGGCATGCACACAATACAGATAATAATCTACAGGGGTAGCCCCACACTGTGGTGATATTCCCTCCTACTAAGTGAGGATATATAGAATATATTTTGACCAGAGGAAGGAACACAAACAATTGTCTATATGAAACAGTAGATGTACCCTCAGATAACAATTTCTCAAAACAGCCACTTAGCAAATATGGGCTGCATTTTGTGTTCTATGTACTCAATAACAAACAGTGTTATCAAAAAATATCATTTTAATATATTATTCTTGTTTGAGCACAAGTAATACAAACATTAAAAAACATATACACATCATATAGTAATATACATGTTAAAATTATTCCACCTCACACCATCGAAAGTCACCAAATACTTGATCACAACAAACAACAATGGCAACTTAATTATTCTTATTTCCCATTGTGTTAAACAAGCCCCGGGCCACCCGAGGAGGCCCCCCGATGAGCCAGCTTCGTTTGTTGTGCCGGGGGGAGGAGAAGAAGCCTTAGATTTAGTTCTCAGACTGCAGAGGTGCGCTTATATTGCCGCGCGGCCCACTGTTGGGTGGCTGGGAGGACAGTGCCAGGGTGCCACGCCAGGGGGAAACTTGGTCCGGATGTGAGTGTGGGGGCGGCCCCATTCATTTGGTGAGTTTCCCAGATCGCTTCAGGGGTGGTGGTTGATGGGGGGGGGTGGCACGCCTGGGGTACCGGATTCAGAGCTCCCAGCCCCGCTGAATGCTGTCTGGGTTATTGTGTTTGGGGAGATCAGCAGACGCCGATCACGTGTGGGCGATGGGGCCTCCCCTCACTGTCGCTTCGCCGCACAGCCCGCCGGCTCCCACAGCCCACCGGACCTCCACAAATCACGGACTGCAGGCTGGTGCCCCGATCGAGCAAGACGGGTCGGAGCACAGGCAGCTGTATATCTGGAGTGGAAGCCACTGCAGCAGGGATGAGGAAGCGGAGAGAAAGTGAGACTTCGCAGGTGCCGCTCACCCGGGCCCCCGATGGCTGATCCGGAACCCCCAGCGCATCCCCCACACCGGGGTACGAGGAACTAGGTCTGCTCCGGGGGGGGGGAGATGAGGGAGACTTCAGCCACACTACGCAGGGGTGCTCATGCCAGGGCTGCTTGGTTGCAGTGCACCCTGCCGTGCGGCTTGGAGGGCTCTTTAGCTTAGCTGGTTCTGCCGTTGGCGCCCAGGGATCAGGGGCAGGAGAGTCGGCAAAGAGATGACGGAGGACGAGCTCTGTGTCGGGCGGACACCATTGTTTCGTTCCGCTGGTCAGAAGGGATGCCGGTGAGCCTCAGAGAGGGGTGGAGTAGCGGGGGGTCTGTCGCTGCGTTTCATCCAGCGGATAGCTTTGTTCCGACCCTCTGCCTCGAGATCGATGTCAGGCTATGGGGGAGTCTGCCATTTTGTCACCCGCACTCGCTCCGTCCTCCCCGCCACTTCAATACTGCCAGATATACAGTATTAGCTCCCGTGGAAATGTGATGGTTGGCCAAAGCGTACCACCACACTTCATCTTTCGTCTAAGCTGGGTTTAGCTTACGGAACTCAGCTTTCACCGGAGCATAATCGATGGTAGTATGGCGCCAGCCGGGAGCTCTCACAGTGCCGATCAGACTGCCATGGCTCCAAGCCACGCCCCCAGAAGCGCTTTCTTAAAGGTACAGACCCCCATCTGGCTACCATGGTTGACTGTACTACAGCTAAATTCCCCAGACAAGTAATTTACCACCAACAAGCATCAGGTGAATAGGAAGGGCAATATTGCTAAGACCATAGAGTAGTGGAATTTTAACCAACCCAGCAACCCAAGGCATGCTTCAATGGAAAAGGAACTTATCCAACAATAGGTACTCCACGGCACACCAAAGGTGGTTATAGATTGCTACACCTAACAGCTACCTGAAACTCAAAATGTCACTGCACAAAGGGACAAACACCAAAGGCACCAACATCAGAAAACTATAAGACAAAAATGCAGGAAGAAACACGCTGCCCTTTACCCCAGGCAGGGCCTCACCTTCACTCTCGGAAGATTAGGATCTCTCCAAAGCAATTACCTAAGCAGACTCATTTTGCTACATCAATTTCACCAGGAGGTGGCTGCCATTCACGCTGATGGGGGAAAACTGTTGTTGGGCTCAATACCAGCATACAGGCAGGAGAAACTAGAATAACGGACATACAGGCTACATTGGCAGAAGGTAAAGCAGGACATGCAACAAGGGTAGAGACACTTTAAAAAACTGGAATTCTTCAGGGAAAAACAAGTGACATTAGAAAACAAAGACTGCAGGAATAATGTAAGGATATGGTTCTTCTAATCCACAGTTACAACAGCGCAGCTAGAGCAACACATTCAAGATCTCGGGAGCTACTACAAGGTCATGCCCGAGCATTTTTAACCACATGCTCCATGTTTTCGTTGCCTTCCAAAAGAGAAAAGGCTTGCACTCAGATGTGCAGAGGCAAGTGCATTTCTTAAAGTAAAAGAAAAGCCCATGACCCATGCAAGACGTAAAAACCTGTTTTTTTCAGGAGAAACTGAAAATCTATCAAGGTATCCGATGTACCTTGGGCCAGGAAAGACATTAACTTGAAGCAGGAACCAGACTGACCTGGGTACTTATGAAAATAGAAATGCTTCTTTATTCTAGGTTACAGTTACAGGTATGAAACAGGAGCACAGGGCACAAGCATCCTCTCTGGTTCCTGCTCAAGCCCCAAGTCCCAACCGACACTCCTGGAATCCAGAGCACACCCTGGGTTCCACAAACACCATTCCATGGGTACTAATACAACTTCTGCTAGGGTCTGCCACTCCCTAGTCTCAGGTCTGCCACACCCAATATCTTCCTCACCCAACAGTTGGAGCATTCTCACTGGACAAAACATGATCCAACTGCACACCTCACTAGAAAGCAACGACCTAAGACCTTAAATCCAATGTGTCAAACAACGATCCCTTCCCCTGAGAGAAAGCAAATGAAAGGAATACAAAAAACAGAAAAGAGACTCACAAAACAAAGAGCACACAAAACAATACCGCATCTACAAAGAAGTAGTGCGTAGAGCACCACAGAAACATGGGGCGAACCATATGCTTGCAGGAAAACCTTTAACATTTTTAAATGATTATTAACCGGTGTCAACATACTCCTGCGTGTACCTCACTAAAGGAAAATCACAACCTTATGACCACCGCTTGTGTCACCATTAACACTAACATCACACGAAACTGGCATCTTATCCTTGCGCACCAAAACCTGACATCGCACTTATCATCCAGCGTGTCAATAACTAACCTCATAGTTCTCATCCTTTAGTCAATATTCACCATCACTTAAATGCCAAAATGTTCCTTTTTCCCTCACCACACCTTCCTCTAAATTCTACTCCCTAGTGGGCACTTTACACCACCATGTCTAAATTTCCAATATATGTGTATCTAAAAGGCACAGGGAATCCTGCTCTCTGGAATGGGGTATTAGCAAAACAACTTGTCTCAGAAAGAAAATCCAAAGGATACAATTTAGAAATAGCGTATTAAGGGATTTATTATACCTAATACATTTCTTACTATGTGAGTTTAATCACAATTTAATCAGCACTCAAGCATTTTTTTATTTACCATAGCAGGAGAAAATTTAAAAACATCACGATTCCATAAACATCATACTGTTAAATCATTCATGCATTCATCCACACAACATACATCAATCCACTCATACAAAAACATTAATAAGTACAAGATAAAAATATATAACAAATATCACAGTTCATCAACAACTCAATTATTGTACAAAAGGTTTTTTGTGCAAAACAAAGTGCATGGCCACAATAAATTTTATAGGTGGCCAACAATTAGGATAGGCCAAAAATAGAAGAGCTTCACTGGTGGCCTTATCCTGATTTTCTCTACCGGTTTCGACATATTAACGTTGTTTGTGTTACGTCTCCATCAGGAGATTACAATTAGTTTTCTAAAAACAAACATAAAACCATAAAATCCCTATATCAATAAAGGAATAATGGTAAGAAAAAGGAAGGGAAGTGCAAATACATTACTTAACAGTGCTCAGATTTTAAGTAGAATAGGCTACTGTTATCCTGCTCGTGACTCCAAATATATATATATATATATCTGGGGTAAACCAAGGGTGTCATATAGAGAGTGCTACCATAGAACATCAGTGTCCCTGGGCGAGGCGGGAGTGGATCATGGCTACAAATGGACCAAATGTGATGGAATTTGGGCGCAACCCATGCAAGCAGTGGACCCAAGAAGTGATGTCAAACAACTCTTTGAAAACCTACAAACTAACCTTGGCACAACCAACACGAGTCAATCCGTTGTGTTTCAAGACTGGAGGTACTGTCATGAGAATTGGCAGTAAAGAGATGTAGGGTCCTGCAAGGAAGATGGCTGCACTAGGTGCTCCAATCTGTAATAGATATAGGCATAAAATGTCATAAGATCTCAGGAGCTCTGTGCCAACAAATCGAGGCATATATTGCAGATAAAGCTGCACATTATCGGAACTTTAACAGAAGAAAGTCAATGGTAATGAGCTAATTATTATCTTATCCAGGAAGTCCAAAGGCCTCAAAGGATGTCTTTTTAACAAAGCCCACGGCTCAGGAGGGGTGGAGCCTGAATTTTGACGTCTATGAGGCAAAAGAGGGAGGAAAAACAACAGAGGAACTAGTGAATAGTTATGGCTCGTTTTAAAAAAACACAGTTGGAGAAAGGGGAACCTTGTGACATAACTGATCATCTCAGGTAAAAAAGCTGCCATGGATTATATAAAAAGAGGGTGGACGTCATACATCCCAAACAGTCTAGTATTAGTAATGTTTTAGTTATCGTCTAAAGTAAGCCAGGATTTAATTATACTATATTGGCCTTATTTCAACCAAACTATCACGGCATTTAAAAATGTGTATACCCCATGGCTGTTTGGAGCGCTACTTACCTGGAACTAACGGCCACTAATACGAAGGAGTCAAGGGTCCGCGGGTAAACCAAAACACTCGAACTTTCCGGACCGTCTCTGTGAACCAGACATGTGCATCTAAACAAGGGAGTTAATGGTGCGTATAAATAGCACGCTCTCCCTACTCACGTGATTATGCTGCGCAACGTGCAACAAACGTCTCCGGCTATTGGAGAACGTGATTGTTGGTTTACTTGACTGACACGTTCAATCAGGTGGACATGCTGCACGACGTATCTAAAACATCCGCATGGCGTGTTGTTATGGAAACAAGCTCAAGTTTACGAACTTGCTAACAAAAATATATTAATGTGTTACACTACGTACATTATAACGTCCACAGACGGCAACGTTGCTGTGGGTGCAATTAACTTGTACCCAATCGCGTAGGGCAACCGCCATGGCATTGCAAAAAGGTAAACAAACCGTGCTACCATGGGAACCAGCACGATTATGAAAACTTGTTCAAGGGATCTGTTTTGTATCGCCGTGCAAAAGGATTGTAAACCATAAAGTCTAATTATAGGTCAGTTGGTCTTAACATCTTGGCCTATTCATGAAAACCGGCATGTTCAACGAGATGGTTTTTCGAGTAGTAAAATAGTAGGTGGATTAACCTCACACCTTGGCATTTACATGGGGTCCCGCTGCAGGTACACACAAAATTGTGATTCGCATATTTTAGGAATGGATGAAACTTGCCATAATGGGTGACATTGTAAGTAGTGCAAGCCAACATAGGGTGCTCCTTTCTCTCCCCTACATCTCTAAAAAATATATAGAGTATGTTCAAAAAATGGTAACTAGCCAAGTATGGCCTAGTCAAAGCTAAATATATGTATAAACAAGCACTTGACCCAATCTAGATGGATTCAATGCGTCCTACCCAAAGGTATATGTACACAGGCAAATTAGGACATACAGCATGTGTGCAATATAGTTCTTCCCAAAGATTTGCCAATAGAGGATATTAAGTGCCTGAATGCCAGGGTTCCAGAGTATTCAACCCCTGAGTCAATGTCTTCAAATTAAAGATCCATAATTCTTCTTTATATGCTAGATTTTTTAAAAGCTGTGTAGGATTGTGGCCAACGACCCTTTCTACACAAAACCATTTCATTTGTTCCACTTAGTGGCCCATCTCTACAAAGTGGATAACCATGGGAGCATTTAGGTTGTGAGTTTTTATCTTTGAGCGATGCTCATTGATACGGGTGCTTACTTCCCGAGTGGTTTTTCCTATGTACATCTTTTGACAGGGACATAGAATTGCATAAATCACATTTTTGCTTTTGCAAGTCGTGAAAGTGCGAAGGTCCCAATTTTTGTTTTGCATGAAAAAGGAAGTTGTTTTCTTGGAAAACGTACAAGCCACACAAGTGGTGCATGGGTAGTGCCTGATTACAGGATTTTGATTGAGGTCCCTTACAGCAGAAGATCTGGAATGACCTCTACTAGCACAGGTAATTCGTTGTTTTAAATTCTTATTTTTTTTTAAATGCAAAAAGAGGTTTGGGCACCATTGTGCCTGATGCATTTAAGATGCGCCAGTTCTTAAGTATAATTCCCTTAATGGCTTCGCTGTGTTGACAGAAAGTTGACACGCAAACTAGTTCTTCTTTTTTCTCTATCTGGGCTTTGGGTAACAATAATGCCTCTCTATTGGCAAACGGGCTATTTTTCTGGATTGTTTTTTAAACCTTCTTGGATATCCACGTTCCAAGAGTCTTTTTTCCAAAATCAAGGCATGTTTTGTAAAATTATTAATGTCTGTACAATTGAGGCGAAGCCATAAAAACATGCCATATGGTAAATTGCGCAGGAGGCTAGCTGGGTGATGGCTCTCGTATTGTAATGTGGTATTTCTTTCTGTTGCTTTTCTGTGTAGTTCCGTATGGAGACAACCCCATTCAGAAAAAAATGGATAAATCCAGGGAAGCAATTCTGGAAGTGCAATGCTCAAAAGTAAAGTGAATATCCACATCTACCTTATTCCACAAATGACAACAATGTTTCCAAAGTACCCTCCCAGATCATTAATATATCGATGTATCGACGGTATATCTTAATTTATGCTCTGTACGGGTTGGAAATATGCAAAAAAAAAATCTTCCTCAAGTAAAGCCATAAAGATTATTGCCAAATTTAGAGCAAAGGTACATCCCATGGCCGTACCCTTACTTTGTAGGAAAAAATCTTCCTTGAATTTAAAGAAACTATTGGTCAAAACCAATTGAGCCGCTTTACATAGGAATTCTGTTGGCACAATGTGTGGAGGTACTTGTCTGTCTAAGATGGTCCTTAAGCTAAGAATGGCTCTGTCTTGAGGTATATTGGTGTATAGAGCCTCAATATCTAAGGAGACTAATATTTGCGTGGATGGATCAAAAGGTCTTAATTCGACGAGGTTAATTACATCTCGTGAATCTAATAAGAAAGTAGGAGTTGTCATGGCCAAGGGTTTTATGAAGAAATCAATGTATTTAGAAATGGGCTCCAGCAAGGAACCACATCCTGAAACTATGGGCCGTCTGGGGGCGGTTTTCCATATTTTTATGTATTTTTGGCATAATATAGAAAAGGGGCATCCACTCCTCTGAGAAATTAATATAGTCAATTTCTTTTGTCGAAAGAAACCCTGCATGGCTACCTTTGTCAGTGAGAGCCAAAATCTTAACCTTAATTGATTTTGATGGATCATTGGCAATTTTAGTGTAGTGGCCTGGGATGGACAAAAGTCGCAAAACTTCTTGGTCATATTTTGATGCATCCCAGACCACTATCCGCCACCTTTATCTGCAGCCTTAATCACTATGGAGCGATCCTCGGCTAGTGTCTGAATTGCCTGGAATTCCTATAGTTTCAAGTTAGGACCTGATAACGTTTTTATGCCGTTTTTATTCGAACCCCCCCCCCTTTTTTTTACCCATTTTTTTTAATCCCGGATCCCAAAATAAATATATAATTTAAAAAAGAGTAATTAGTCTTTTTTTTTAGATTTTTTTTTTTTGCCATTATTGGCATTCAAGATTTTTTTGACTGACCACCGTCCTTGAGTAGTGGATTACTTGTTCAATTTCTTTCAGGACCAATTTTTCAAAGATAGCCACCTCTGAAGGAAGATCATTGGAATTGGGGGTAAACGTAGACAATCTAGATAGGCCAGAAATGTTGGGTTCTCTGGGTATCGTATTATTCAGAAAATAGAAACGTAGTCTTCATTTTCTTAGAAACCCTTTGATTTCATTTATTATAGACATGGCACTGGGGTTCTGAGTTGGAACAAAGGATAGACCACGTTTCAAAATAGAAATTTCTGCCAATGTCAGAATACGTGGAGAAAGATTAAAGATGGGTAGTGTCTGATTAGAGACACTCGATGGTTCATTCACCACCTGTATGCACGATTGCGAGTCTGAAAGTCGCGGTACATCATGCCCTGTCCTGGAGTGTTCTGCAGGGGCATATTGTGGGTCATTCGTCCTTAGGGGGCATTTCTGCGGCCTCTTCGGCCGCCCCTTCCTCGAAAAGGGTTGTTCAATTATGTCACAATGTTCCCCTTTCTCCAACTGTGTTTTTTTTTAAAACGAGCCATAACTATTCACTAGTTCCTCTGTTGTTTTTCCCTCCCTCTTTCGCCTCATAGAAGTCAAAATTCAGGCTCCACCCCTCCTGAGCCATGGGCTTTGTTAAAAAGACATCTTTTGAGGAGCGCCATTAACACAATATGTGCCTCCATCTTTACCTGGACTTCCTGGGTAAGATAATAATTAGCTCATTACCATTGACTTTCTTCTGTTAAAGTTCCGATAATGTGCAGCTTGATCTGCAATATATGCCTCGATTTGTTGGCGCGGAGCTCCCGAGATCTTTTGACATTTTATGCCTATATCTATTACGGATTGGAGCACCTAGTGCAGCCATCTTCCTTGCAGGACCCTACATCTCTTTACTGCCAATTCTCATGACAGTACCTCCAGTCTTTAAACACAACGGATTGACTCGTGTTGGTTGTGCCAAGATTAGTTTGTAGGTTTTCAAAGAGTTGTTTGACATCACTTCTTGGGTCCACTGCTTGCATGGGTTGCGCCCAAATTCCATCACATTTGGTCCATTTGTAGCCATGATCCACTCCCGCCTCGCCCAGGGACACACATGTTCTATGGTAGCACTCTCTATTTGACACCCTTGGTTTACCTCAGATATATATATATTTGGAGTCACGAGCAGGATAACAGTAGACTATTCTACTCAAAATCTGAGCACTGTTTATTTGCACTTCCCTTCCTTTTTCTTTCCATTGTTCCTTTATTGATATAGGGATTTTATGGTTTTATGTTGGTTTTGTTTTTAGAAAACTAATTGTAATCTCCTGATGAAGACGTAACATAAACAACGTTAATACGTCGAAACCGGTAGAGAAAATCAGGATAAGGCCACCAGTGAAGCTCTTCTATTTTTGGCCTATCCTAATTGTTGGCCACCTATAAAATTTATTGTGGCCATGCACTTTGTTTTGCACAAAAAACTTTTTGTACAATAATTGAATGGTTGATGAACTGTGATATTTGTTATATATTTTTATCTTGTACTTATTAATGTTTTTGTATGAGTGGATTGATGTATGTTTTATGGATGTGGATGAATGCATGAATGATTTAACAGTATGATGTTTATGGAATCATGATGTTTTTAAATTTTCTCCTGCTATGTTAAATGTAACGCTCACCTGGTTCCCACGGGGGCGCTGGTCTAGTCTGGATTGCTGTCGCCTCTTCTAGCGTGATGCGCAGGACCCGGAACACCGATTGGACAGGACCTCCAAAACGTGCTTGCCTGGCCCGTAGGAATATCCTTCTGCAGATGAGAAAGGGGATTAACAGTCTGCAGAATAGTGTGCTAGCTCCCCCCTTTCCCCCTTCGTTCCTCTCTAACTTCCTCCAAACCCCGGTTTAAGCTCACCTTATGGTTCGGAAGGATGAACTCTCCATCCTGCTTCTGGTGCAGGGGCGCGCGTTCGTCCAGTTACTTCACTGGTCAGAATGGCGCTGGCAAAATCCACTTGACTTTCCTGAGCGATGCGCCGTAAGTATGAAAGTTCAAAGTTCAAGTGAGGCCCCCTTTATGTTGTCTTTCTAACCTCTGATCTGTCCTTTATTTCAGGTGCAGAATGAAGGCGATGCGTCGAGGGGTTAAACTTCCGAGGTGAGTAGTGATGAGGGCGATCCCTCTAAATGTCCTTATCATTCCCCAGAAATGTCTCTTGTCCTTTCCCCATAGGGGCCGGGGTACGGTACCTGCCAACGGGGCGGCGCCGACCCGAAATGTGGAAGAAAAGCCGGTAAGTATTATGGCTGTTAATCAGGCTTTCCTTCTGTGTTCCTTCTGCTCACCTTTTGTTTCTTCCTCTCTCCCCTAGGTGCAGAGATGTGGCGTCCGATGCTGACAGCCGTGATGGAGCTGGGAGATGTCTCGAGGACAGGTGAGTGAAGCGTGGCGCTGCAGCGAGCAACGCAATGCTTTTAAATGGAAGTCTTTCTTCAGGGATGCTGGCGAGAAGATTCCGGATGCAGGTAAGAAGTTTGAAATAGTCCTTGGTTTTCACCTTTCTCTTCTCTTCCTTCCTTGCAGGTCTTCCAGGTTCGAGGCGGGCGTGGCTGGAGTCCAGGAGCAGGAGCAGACACAGTGAGCGTTAAGCTGCAGGAAGCAGAACAACGCGAAGCATGAGCTGCTGTCTGGGCGTGGCTTAAATAGCCTCCAAAGAGGTCCCAGGTATGTATCCTTCCCCAACTAGGTATGTATCCTTCCCTGGCCACGCCCGAGTGAAAAAATAGTCCCTATGAAAAAATAGTCCCTTTCAGGTCTCAGGGAGGCCTGAAGCGTGCAGCATGGTCTGCATCAGGTAAGTGCACAAAACACCTCCCTTTATGAGCCTGGCGCCTATGGCGCCAGGACTGATGTCCAACATGAGCCTGGCGCCAAAGGCGCCAGGACTGAGTCCAAAGAGCCCCTATAAGGGGCCGCTGGGCTTTTACCCGAGGGCATAATGCCTGCTTCCGGGGGTGCTGGGCCTGGCCTGGTGCTCCGGGGGTAGGCATCATGACATAAATTAATAATTGCTTGAGTGCTGATTAAATTGTGATTAAACTCCCATAGTAAGAAATGTATTAGGTATAATAAATCCCTTAAAACGCCATTTCTAAATTGTATTCTTTGGATTTTCTTTCTGAGACAAGTTACATTTCCAATATAATCATGGACACTCAACACATTATGTGTCTCACGTTACAACTAACATTGTCCAATTATGGACACTCGCACAATGTGGGACTCATATAACTGTTTACCCGAAGTACATTATGGACA
Organism: Ambystoma mexicanum; assembly: GCF_040938575.1. NCBI lineage: Eukaryota > Metazoa > Chordata > Amphibia > Caudata > Ambystomatidae > Ambystoma > Ambystoma mexicanum. The sequence continues at coordinate 486,758,439 of NC_090922.1, read as the reverse complement.
CTCGCACAATTTGTGTCTCATATGACAGCTAATGCAGCAAAAAAAAAAAAAAAAAAAATCAGGGACACTTGCACAATATGTGTCTAATTTACAGCTCACCCATCACTATGGACACTCACACAGTACGAGTCATTATACCATGATACACTTTATTATGGACACTCAATCTGTCAGTGCCTCATATCCCCATACCACAACAATTATGGACACTAACTATCTGTATCTCATATTTCTGTAATACACCTATAAAAATCAAACTTGTCATCTTTATCATTCAGCATCACACTTGGCCAGAGCGCGTACCCATAACCTTACAATTTCTCAAAGTGCATAATTATAAACCAAACACACATAAAACACCATCATGTATACCTGATAAACTTTATTTAGCTCCAATTAATTTTCACTCTTCAGCAAAGGTCAGAGATGAAGCAGATAAAGACCATACTGCATGAGGATGGAAAGGAGCACAAAATAGACTTCCCTTCTCTACTCACCTTTGAATATAATTCCCTGCCTGCTGACATTGGTCTAATCTAAATAGGAAACAATCAAGCTACTAAGCGATATCTAAGACATCTCGCACACATTTGCATTAGCAGAGGTGCAGGACCCAGAGCCACAATGGCAACACACAATTGCTTCCACGATCATCAAATGTGAGGATGTGGAGAGCAGGAAAAACAGGATCAGGATGAGACTATGTGATACAGTATTATTTGCTTTGGAAACTGAACATGGTATATGATATGCTATTTTATTTATAGTGCGCCTATACACAAGTGTTTCAAGGCACAACAAGGCAAGGGGGGGACAAGGGAGGACAAGACAACGATTTTACTGGGCCAAGTGACATTGAGATTGTGCAAGTGCAGGGAAGAGGGAAGGGGAAAAAGCACCAGGGGACGGGGAGGAGGAGAAGTGTAAGACATAGGAGAAGACAAACAAGTAGTGTGGCCAACAAGTGGCAGTGCAAGGGGTTTAAGTGCAGACAGCAAGGGCTAGGATAAGTGCAAGTAGGGGAGCTGTGGGGTTTCAGATACAGCTTCAGTGCAAGGGTGCCAGAGGCAGTGCAGGTGTGCAACTGGCAGGGCAGGGACCTGGGCCCGTGATTCAGAGGGTTGCAAGGTAGACCAGTGCAATATGAGACAGGAAATCAGCAAGAAAGTAGAAGATGGAAGGCAGAAGCAAAGAGGAAGGTCTTGAGCTGCTTCCAGAACCCGAGATGGTTCTGCTCAAGTTTTAGAGAGGCAAGGAGGCTATTCCAGAGGGAGGCACCGCTGGAAGAGAGATCTGCCCCCAGCTCGCTGATTAGAAAAGCGCCTGACTCTCAAGGAGTTAGAGGTGGAGGAGCAAAGAGCTCGCAAAGGAAGATACTTCTGAAGAGAAAGCTGGAGATATATTGGTCCCAGGCCCCAGAAGGCCTCGTGGACAATGCAAAAGGTCTTGAATGTAATTGTTGCAGCCACTGGGAGCCAACAGAGATCAGTGCTGGAGAGATACGATCCCTGGATTTATGGCCAAGGACAAGTCTTGCAGTCCTGTTCTTGATGAGTTGTAAAGGACGGAGAGTAGAGGTGGGTAGATTTAAAAAGAGGATGTTGCAGTAGTCAAGCCTAGAGAGAACCAGAGCTCTGGAGATAGTGAGCTTCTGGCAGAAGGAGATGAAAGGAAGTATACCTCTCAGGAGGTGCAGTTGGTAGTTTGACTTCTTAGAGACATCGGAAATGTGAGGAGAGAAGGAGAGTATGGAGTCAAAGATAACTCCAAGGTTGTTAGCCTCACATGTGGGAGGGGGAAGAGGACCAAGGGAGGCCTGCAGAGAATGGAGGTAAAGAGGGGTGCAGGTGTGCAGATGAGGAGGATCTCTGTCTTACTGGCATTCAAGCAGATATCATCGACGGCACACCACTCCTGGATGGCCGACAGTCAGGGAGAAGAGAAGAGGTGGTAGAGGGGAGCCTGAAGGCACGCTGGGTATCATCTGCATAGCACTGGAATTTGGGGCAGAAAGCAGCAATGTGGTGGGCAAGAGGTGCCAGGTATTGGTTGAACAACCACAGAGAAAGGTTAGACCCCTGGGGATCACCACAGGTGGAGGGAGAGAGGAGAGGAAGGACCCAAATCAGACCTGGGAGGGTCGGTCAGAGAGGAATGAAGTCAGCCAGTCCAGAGCATGATCAGTGATACGCAGGTTATCACGGAGTCGGTTGAGGAGGATGGTGTGGTTGACCGTGTCAAAGGCAGAGGAGAGGTCAAGTACGATGAGGACAGAGGGGAGATTAGAATCGAGGTTAGAGAGCAGGTCTTCACGGATGTTCAGAAGAGCGTTTTCTGTGCTTCTGGCTGCTCTGAAGCCAGACTGATTATCACAGAGACAGCCAACGGATTCTGTGTGAAGATTAAGCTGGGAGACGACAAGCTTTTCCAGGAGTTTGCCCAGGAAAGGAGTGACACAGACTGGGCGATAATTAGCCGGAAGGGAGGGGTCGGCTGAGGGTTTCTTGAGAAGAGGGTGCACAAGAGAGTGCTTCAGGGCGGAAGGAAAGGTTCCAGAGGCGAAGGAATGGTTGCAGAAGTCAGCCCATGGCTGGAGTGAGGGTGTCAATGTGGTTCTTGATGGTTTTGGAAGAAAAGGGAAGAACCTGTTTTGAAGAGGTTTTCATAGATCAGACTTGTCTAGAAACCTCGTCATGGGAGAAGAGAGGAAATGCACAGAAGGGAGAGGGGAGGCTGCAGGGGGCCAGAGGAATAGAAGAGATTTGAGGGAGAAGCAGGAGAAGCTGATCGGGTGGACAGAATGTCCTGGGATTTAGAGATGAAGCGAGAGGCCAGGGCTGTACAGAGGGCCTGAGAAGGGACAGGCGAGGTATAGACTGCGGCAGGATTGGCAAGCTCCTTGCAGATTATAAAGCGTTTGGCCGAGTTATTAGATGCTGCAGAAACGCAGGTTTGTATGTGAGCTCTCTTCTTAGTGAGGACAGAGTCGGTATTGCCTTTGGAGCAGGTGGCAGGCCAGTTTGTCAGAGGATGTACAGGAAGCCAACCATTTCCTCTCAGCCACCCTACACTTGCATTTAAGGATGACGAGATCGGAGTCGTACCAGGAGTTACACTTGGCTTTAGGCTTCATGCGGATCCTCATGACAGAGACACGTACATCGAGAGTATCAGAAATAGCAGAGTTGAGCATGTAAAGGGCTGTGTCAGGAAGTGAGTCAGCCAGAGGGGGAGAGAAAGAGGCAACAAAAGCCTCAACTGACACACGCTTCATGGGTCGAAAGACTGAGAAGGTGGGTGGCAGTGTGGGGGTAGGCTTGGCCTGAGGGGTGGAGAGAGAGATGAGAGGAAAGGAGAAAGAAAGTGGTCACTCCAGGAGAGAGGAGTGGTGAGAGGGGTAAAGAGGGGGAGGTCCGACGAGATCAGGACATCGAGAGTGTGCCCTGCAGAGTGAGTCGGGCTAGAGGGAAGAATAGAGAGAGAGAGAGGGAGAGAGAGAGAGAGAGAGAGAGAGAGAGAGAGAGAGACGCGAAAGAGTCCCACAGCGGGACAGGAGGCATCCAGATGGATGTTGAAAACTCCAAGGAGAAGGAGTTGAGTGGTTGAGGCCAGGAGGGAAGAGGAGAGGTCTGCCCCCTCTGAGAGGAAGATGGTGATCTGACCAAGTGGCCAATAGATAGTGGCAACTGTGAGAGAGTGGGCAAGAGAGAGAGAAAGCCTACAGACAAGGCATTCAAGGAGGAGTAGGCCTACATACAAATGATAGAGGCAGGGATCCACTCAGGAAAGGTATAGGCTACACCACCACGAGGATGGTTGAATCGGGCGCAAAGAGGATCTTGTAGCCATCAGGAAGGAGAGTGTCAAAGCTTGTCTCGGTGAGACCGAGGACATCAAGGTCTAATTCTTCCAGGAGAGGGCAGATGTCAGGAGTGTTTAACAGCGGAGGGAGAGTTAAGAATGGCGAGGTGGAGAAGGCTGCCATCCTTGAAAGATTACCGGGAAGGGGTACAAATTAGAGGTACTCCCTGCGGAGTTGAAGAAGGAGCCAGAGTGGGGGCGGAGGAGGAAGGAGAAGAGGGCAATTGTTATTGGTTTTCCTTTGATGGAAATATTGCTCTGGTAATGAGTGTTAGATGATTACCGATTGCTGAGGTTGCGGTTTGCCTAAGAACAATGATTTTCATTGTTTGATCGATGGATCGCACTTCTCATATCGATGTTGGGCCACTATACGGACATTGTTCTTTTAGCAAAAGATGGTTTCTGAGTATGGGGTTTGTGGCATTACCAGAGGATATACTTTCAAAGGTGTTATTCAACTAAAAAGAAAAATGACTATCTAACCCTATTGATGAGGGATTTCCCTTTCGGTCAACAAAACTAAAAGGTGCTTGTCTACAGTAAAAAAATAAAATAGTTCTCAGTCCAAAACCTATTAGCTTACTCGCCCTACCACTTGTGGAGGGTTTACCTAATCCGTCTCCACCAGTTGGCTAGTGCTCTTTTTACTAATTTTATACAAAAGGATGTCTCCAAGTTCCCCTTGTCTCTGTTCTTGGTTTGACTGATTGGACCCTCCAGGTCCCCACTAATTTAGAAGTTGAAAAGTTTCACTTGTTTCTATAGGGCGCTCCAGACCCCTCTGGCCCTCTAGATTCTCTGCTCCTGGGGCTGTGTCTTTGGTATTTGACAATGTACAATATTTGGGTTTCTAGGGCTTCTGTAACCCTCCTTGATATTCTCTTTCTCTGAGTCTGACTGACCCATGTGTGGTTTTATGCCACTTGCTTCACCTTCCCCTTTTGTGCTCTTGTCGGTTCACCTCCCTCCACCCTGGGCAAATCTGGTACCTTCACTGCATTCGGATGTACTCGAGTGGTGTGACGTCCCATAGGGAGCATTACCTTTCTTCACCCTCTTTAGAATCTCCGTTCAGCAAATGTTCAGCTTCCTTATTCTGTCTGTTTCAGCACTTTCCTTCTTTGCAGTTCTGAGACTGAGAACAGAGGGCTTGCTCCTCCGTCACTCTCTGGTCTTAGCGCTTGTTCGAGGGCCCCGGGCCCACCATGCTGCAGCGTGGTTGCACCACTGGATAACTTTCTGCCATCTTCGCCTCTCCGGTTCTTTCCATCTCTATGCCGGTTTGGTGGCGTCTCTCTTCCATGTCTCAGTCTCCCCACGCCACTGCTGGCTCCGCAGTATAACATGGCTCTGCGTAGTATTTCACATTCGCCATCCAAGGTTTGTTGCCTCTTTATTCTTGCTGCCGTCCTTCCAAGGGATGTGTTTTTTCCCCAATCAGCTGTTGTGTTCCTGGGAATTCCAGCATTAACTTGAGCCAAAAGTACAGAAGCAACGTCAGTATGTTATGGATTCTGATCAAACAGACAAGGTATTTGTTACAGGGAGTTCCCGACAGGAATAGGAGTCTTTGTCCCCTCAAGGGAAGTCACGCCCAGTGAGATCCCACTTTCTCAAACCCCTAGAAACAGTTTTGTGACTGGGCTGACCACTCTAGCCTCAAAGGGGGTGGTTCCCTCCCAGCAAAGAAGGGACGAATTCTCTAAATCCATCGCAGGTTTTAATATTATTTCCCTGAAAGTTATGGTTCTAGTTTGGGTTTGAGAGTGATGAGGGCTCGGGCAGAAGATCAAACCTCAAGTACGGTTTTCTATGTTTAAATCTAACAAGGGAGGCCAGTCAGTAAACCTTTATTTCAAAGGTTAAAACCCATCCCAAAAGAACGGTAAGGCAATGCATTGTAAAAAAAAAAAAAGTAAATCACAGAAATAACAATAAAAGTTCATAATAAAAACTAAAAAATAACTTAATTATGCTGAGAGCACTGATCGCTCCATAATAGAGCTCCCTCACTAAATGAGAATACATCATAGGCAGCTCTTTTATCTGACACAGAACACAAGTATTTCTATTGTTCTACAGTGGATCTTTCTTAACAATGGGATCAGATACCTTGTTCTTAAAGCATGTAAAATAGGGCAAATAAAAGTTAGTAAGATCGCCCAGATCTACCATGACATGATCTTAGTGCGCTCAAATGATGACCTTTTATATCAATACGTCTACCCAGAACTGTAGGTATTAATAAGCAGTTGGCCCTTAGACTAACCAGCATGCATCGCTTACGCAAACTAGTGAACCATTGCATATAGTTAGCTTTTGCTGAATAGCATTCAAGTTTGAAATATTGAGAGACTGAGATTTTTCTCTACTCAGCATGATGGCGTAGGTTCCTTTTTGTTCCATAAATCTTAAACTGATTTTGTGTCAATTTTTGATACATTGGCAAAGGGTATGAAAAATTCGTAAAGATCAAGGGAGATCAAGGGAGATTAAATGATGTGATCGGTGTATCTTTGTGTTTGACCAAAATCTAATCCAGAATAATAACAATTTAATACTAATTAGTTTGTTTATGTTATCTAAGCCAGCTTCCTGATGTACCGAATATGACAAGGCACATGTTGCCACTGCAAAAACCCTGCACAAGAAGGAGTTATTTTTAGTTTGTATCGAGGAAGCACAGGAGTACCCACAAACTTCTGCGCCATAAGCACTTATAGCAGTTGATCTAGCATGGTACATGGGGAGAATCGAGTCGAAAGTTAGACCACCCATGTCCCTCCCAGAGTTATTAATAGCTCCATTTGCTGGAGCATGTTTAGTGGCAGAGCAATTTATATGATCACACCAATTCATTGCATTGTTAGACTCAATTCACAAATGTGTAAAAATAGTAACCCACTTTAGTTTACAGCCAGATGCCATAATGCAAGGTATGTTACCAGCAGACTTACCCACACACATTAGATTAGACTTTTGTGCATTTAAAACCAGATCTCTTGCAGCCATTTAACGTACGTTTCCATTGACGAGTTTCTGAAAGGCATTTGCGGTGCATACCAATAGGACATCATCAAGTATGGGATTTCAATGCTTTTTCTCTGCAATTTATGTTTCTAGTTTGGGTCTGAGGGTGGTGAGGGATTAGGCAGAAGATCCACACTCGAGCATCGGTTTTCAATGTTTAAATCTAACAAGGGAGGCCACCTTGCTGAACAACATAACTAGCGTCCTTACATGGAGTTGCCTGAGCTTGCGCGTACAAAAAACCTGACAAGAGTACAACTTCAATTTTACACCCTGGAGATCGATGTTTTTCTGTACCTTTTCTCAGTTTTTCTTATTCTTAAAACAATGTTAATTGATTATTGCCTGTATAGCACAACATAAAACGTCCCTCAGCTTTTCACGATTTCCTACTAGGGTCTTACAAGATGGATGTATGGGGGAATGCTCAGCTGTGAACAGTTTGATGTTGTTCCAAGTTTTCCACAAAACAATAGTTTTCTACAGAGAGAAAATAAGGCTAGTTACTGTTTAGACTTAAGGCGGAGATGCAAAAAAGCAAAAAATTAAGGTCTTTTGACACAAAAAGGAACATTTTTGGGGTATTCTGGGCATTTGTAGGGGCACAAAGGTCAGTTGCTTTTTTCATTTATGGACTGAATGATCGGCAAGATGGGTTTCTCCAGGAAGCATACCCAAAACTGACTGCCTTCTCAGGAGAGTGGTTGGTAGTAGGTGAATTAAACACAACAATTAATCTGTCCATAGACAGTTTGAATTCTAATTTGAGGGTTCCAAAATGCAGCACCAAAACAGAAACATATGCATGGCAGCCATTTGGTTGCATCTTCTTCCAGGCGAACAGCATTATATGCATTATTCTCATGTTTATAAAGTTTATTATAGACTATATGTTTCTAGTATGGCCTCCTTCAACAGATGGTTGGGGCCAAAGTAGGTCAGAAAGAACTGTCGGGCCATGCCCCGATTACAAGGTTCCTTTCCCTGGCTGGTGTGCACAGACTGAATATAGGTAGCGGCTCAATAATTCCCATTTAAAAGAGCCTGTGCCTTTGGAGAAAAAAACTACTGTTAAAGATCAATATTTTCCACTTAATCCCCAAAAGAATAATCCTGGGACACGGTATAGCTGTGGATGCCATTCTAAAAAGGTAAAACTAAAAGCTGGTAGAGGAAACCTAGGCAGACTGCAGATGAAATAAGGATGGGATTACAAAAGCAGGTTATAGAGCTGAAACTATTATATACAAAATGATCAATTCCAGCCCATCAACAAAGCGGAATGGAAGATGCTCTAACTTCATTTAACTGAGAAAGAAGAGAAAGTGCTTTTTCAGACTGTAATTTGTGTAAATGAGATTTGAAATTTCTGATGATATTTCGCAGCCGTCTTGACCCTGAACAAGACACCTTGTACTGTGAAGTGGCCATTCGTTGATTTATTTCATGTTTGATCTTTCCCTCCATTCAGTGTACAGAACACAATCTACAGGTTATGCTACTTCTCATTTTAACAATCAACAGTAAAGCACAAAGCTATATTTCATGGGGTTTCGTTCAATGTGAAGGTGTTCACAGAACATTTGCTGAAATTACAAATCTCTATGATACCACTCACTGTAAGCATGTGATCAGGTTATTCTTTAGCTGCACGTTTTATTTTATTTACTTAATTGTTGATTCATTGCAGGTTGTATGGCTGATACAGGAAACTCAATGTAAAATTCTACTGCTCTCCTCCCTGTAAAATGGAAATATTAGCTGGCCACTGTGTTCTTGGGAGCCTTTTGAATTTCTTTTATAGAACTGTACATTGGATATGCTTTGGCCAGGAGAGGCCCTTGCATGGGCAGCAGATAGCAGTCAACATCAGGTTGTTTTACGACCAGAACCAACTTTAGGGGCACCTTGCTGGCTTATTTGGTCTGGTGTAAGCATGTGGTAATTGCTCCATCAGCGCAACACACAATTGGCTGATCGTTATACAGCGCTCAATCAAGCAGCGATCCAGCTATTTCATTCTCAGACACATGGTTGCCCTTGCTCTGTAGCATGCAACCCCATTTATAAAGACACCTTATTGGAATGACAGTAAAGTAACTCATTGTGAATTATGGAATTGTAGTGCAATTACTGTAAGATGTTTAGATGTTTATACAATACAATACTGTTGTATACCGTTTTATGTACGTTGTATATATTTTATTGAATATCCTATTCTCCTTTCCTATATATACGCAACATATGCTCTGATGCATTAAATTAGCTTGTAATGACCCCCAATGACTACTGCATGTGATTCTATTAGCAGCATGGCTACCCCCTTACCTGGTACTGGGTCTGGGTTCCTTGAATGAGGAATTACCGGGCCATTCCGGCCTTGGAGGGCCCGGTAATTCCTCATTCAAGGAACCCATCCCCATTCAGGCAAAAATTGCAAAAATGATTAGAAAATGGCTCTTATCAGCAGTCAACCTGCACCTCGGATGAGTCGGAGGCCCGGAGGAAAGACTGTGTGGCGGTCCAAATGCTGGACTGTGGAAAGACATAGAATGATGGATTACTCTGACATCCACTGTCCAGTGTCTAAGACGAGCGTGTGATTGCTCTCTAGGAGTAATGGCTATTGGTGGTGACCGGACATATGCTCTGATGCATTAAATTAGAATCACATGCAGTAGTCATTGTCACTATTTGTTCGTCTATTGACTGCCAAGATTTAGTGTTTCCTCTCCATGTGGGTTCCCATGACCTTGCTCAATTGTATTGTATAAATGTTTATCTACCTGGTTAGAGCAGGACGTAACCAGGCGCCCTTTCTTTTAAAATTAGATGTTTTAATTGGACAGCATTCAATTTGAGGGAATTTTCCACACACTCCAAACCAGGCTCATACAATATTTATTTATTGAAAAAAAGTTTCTTTTATGATCCTGGGACCCCCAATTTAATAATATTGATTCCCAACAACATCCCTCCCCTTTCGGGACAAGAAACGTGCAGGGTTGTACATCAGGTCCATTTTTTTATAAAAATTGAAATAATTCAATTAATTTAAATGTAAACAAATTACGCATCTATGAAATTCCCACTTCAATAATCAATACACTAGTCGTATCACTTTTCTATGTTACATTTACTTGAATAAACATTTCAAACACACAGGTAAACCGCCTGCGGAGGATTAAAAATAAATGAAAGAAAGGATCCTTGGTGCGAGAAGCCGTTCAGGGAAAAAAACTTGAGTAAAGGTCGCTTGTGCATTACCACGTGAGGGATCCTTTACTACTACTACAAAAAAAAAAGAAAATCTGCTGCCAGCACGAGGAGCGCCATTGGAAAATAAAATTCGCAGACCTCACAAAGGAGGGATGCAAAGTGCTCCGCTATGCGTCATACTCACTGCTGCTGCCGCGCTTTACTGTAGGCCACCACCACCTCCCTGGCCACCTGTCACCCCTGGGCCCCAGGCACTCAGATAACTGGCACTCCCAGAAGTGGGGAAGGCGCTACAAGTACTGCGCTCTGCACTGTCCCAACTCTCGCAGGCTGTGTATATTTTGAAAAGTGGTCTCCCGCTTCCAGGGGGCCCACCAGGACTCCTCAGGCCACAGCTGGCAGACGAGGCCTGGGTTAAGGAGAGTCGAGGGTGCCACGTCATTGCTGCAGTCAATGTCGGACTGCTTGTGACTTACGCAGCCCGGCCAGCATCACACAAGGGACTCCCCCACGCTGCTGGCACTTGCTGGACTGCTCATAGCAAACACAGCTCAGCCAGAGTAAACACTTTGGGTCCCACCACACACTGCTGCTACGGCTTGCCTGGCCGAGAATCCTCCATCCACAGAAGATTATCATAAAGGAGCAGCCAGGACCTTGAGACAGCCCTGGCCAAACTGTCTCCAAAGTAAGGCATTTTATAAATATTTTTTTTTACAGTGCACTGTATGAACAGTGTATAGGAATTTAAAATATTTTTTAAGAACTGTTAATATGTATTTAATGTATTTGGATTTCTGTTTAGGCACTACACAGAGGGTCTCTGAGAGTGTAACATGGTTAAAATATTGAAAAAGTGGGAGCTAAAAAAAAGCTACAAAATATTTTGTAATCGTCACCCTCAAAATGCCAAGAATCGACTACGCAAACAGCCTCTACCGATGCTAAAAATGCTACATTGGCTTCCAAACATCATTTCACGTTCAAAACAATGTGCATAACACACAGGGCAATTAGCAGACTTGGAGCAGAGTTCCTACAAAAGAAAATAATCTACAAGCCAACGAGACTCCTCAGATCAAGCAATGAAATCCGCATGGAACCAAAACCATACGCCACAAAAAAAACAAGGGGCTCCTCTTTCTCCCACCTAGCCACAAAAACCTGCAGCAACCTCACGAAAGAAATAACACCAAAGACCACTGGAAATTTAGAAAACTTCGAAGAGCCTGCCTCTTCAACAGCTTGGAACCAGACAGAAACAACTGAAAAAATCAAACAGGAAACACAAAAGAACAGACAGACAGAATATATGACGGCACAGACAACACCTAGGACTGACTAAGGGAAGCAGCTACAAGAACAAGAGAGACAATGTTAGTTGGAACAGAACATGAGCAACAACCCTATGAGGACAGAACAATTGCAAACATGCCTAACACAAAGGCACTACCACCAACCGTAGCCAACCAGAAAGGGCGTAGGGTACAGCATAGATCCCAAGTAAATTGAACCAAAAGGACCAAGTTGCAGCAATGACAAACTGGGATATAGGGGGTGGCCAAATACGAAGATAGAATCACAAAAGTAGCAGACTTAGCATAATGACAGAGAGATGAGACAGCCTTATCATGCTGAAATGTAATCACTGAAAGGAAGACAACCTTCTCTAAATCATGAAGAAGACGCAATAGGAGTGTGCATATCTCCTAACAACAAGGCTACTAACCAACCCCCAAAAACTTTGAAAAGCCTCTCCAGTTCGCACACACCTCCCACACTCTAACCAAACACAGCCACACCTCTTAAAACCGCAGCAACCCGCACACACTTCACTGCAACAAACATACCACACAAAACCCAACACAGCAGCACACAACAGACTCAGGCCCGAATACCACACCAATAAGCTTGGTAAACGGTGTTAAGAGTCCTGAAGCTGCCAACAGTAATTCACAGCTCTCCCTTGCTCTTCTCCAAAAGTTGTCCTACTAAAACACCCTAACTTACCCCATTTGTTTCAGATTCGCCAGAGCGCCAGGGGACCACTCCGGTGGTGATAGCGCACGGTACAAATATCCTTTAACATTAAGATTAACATAGGAACATTATGATATACAAGTGATAGCAATGGAGGAGGGGAGGGTTATGTGTGTGGAAACAGGTATGTTTTGAGATGCTTTTTGAAAGTGGTGATGGAGTAAGCAGTGCATATGTGGAGAGGTAGGGCGTTCCACGCCCTGGGTGTCCAGTGGGTAAATGCTTGTGCTTGTACGTTTGCAGAGTGGAATGTGTATAAAGTGTTGACTGACTTGTTTGGTGGTTGTGTGGGTGATGTGGTTGATTTTGTCATTAAAAGGAAGATCGTATTCGGGGGCGGATGGCTTTTTATACAATGCAGTCTCATTTGAAAGCATATCTCGGAGGTATGGGGAGCCAGTGGAGCTGGGCCACAGCGTGGATGATGTGTCCATATTTGGGTAGGTGTAGGATGAGTCTGGCTGCTACATTTTGTATGGCTTGCATGGGGCAAGGGTGTTGTTGGGGAGTCCAGTGAAGAGAGCATTTCCATAGTCCAATTTAGAGAGGACCAGTGCTTGGACTGCAATACAAAAGTCGTTAGGAGGAAGGATATGTCTGATTTTACATAGGAGGAGCAGTTATTGATTTCATGTTTTGGTGACAGCGGCTATGTGTTGTGTAAAGGGAAGGTGGGGGTCAATGGTGAAGCCAAGGGAATAAACAGGATGTGTAGGTTGTCCGTGGTGAGTTCTAGGATTCAGATGAGCCGTGTGGGGCCCCATACTTAACAGAGGTGGGGTCTGATCGATAAGGGGGCATGGATACAAATGGTGTCCTGTCAATGAGAAAGGAGGTTAACCAATCAAGTACGGTGCCAGAGAGATTCATCCTGTGGGCTAGGATATCTAGTAGAATGGTGTGGTTGATGGTTTCGAAGGCTGCATGGAGATTGAGAAGTACTAGTAGTACTGTATGTCCTTTGTCTGTGATGCTGTGGAGTTCATCAAGGATGTGTACAGTAGCAGTTTCAGTGCTGTGGCCAGACTGAAAGCCAGATTGGAAGGGGTTGAGTAGGTTATTTGTGGTGATGTTTTAGTGCAGTTGGGTAGTTACAAAGTGTTCCATGAATCTGGCGAGTTATGGTAGGATGGCAATGGTGCGATAGTTTTCTGGGAGCATAGGGTTGAGGAAGGTTTTCTGAAGAACAGTGAGATTTGGCCCGTTTTGAGTGCAGAGGGTATAGTCCCATGTGAAAGACAGGAGTTTATGATGTTGAGCCGGTGGGGAGCTAGAGTGGTGATTCAATTGGATGTAGCTTGAGGTGGGCATGCATCATCCAGGCAGTGTGCAGGTTTTGTTTTTGGCAGTGACAGTGATGAGGGTGTCAGTGTTGATGGGGTGGAAGGTGTCCCATGAGTTGAAATGCTTGTGAGTGGGGGGTGTCAGTGGGAAAGCTAAGGGGAGAACTGTCCTGATGTATATTTTGGAGATTAAGTAGTTCATGAGGGAGTTGCATACTGCAGGGAATGGGGGAGCAGAAGGTGTGTATGGTGGTTTAGAGAGGAACTTGATGATGTTGAATAGTTTCTGGGTACAATTGGTGGTGGATTGGAGTTCTTGGAAGTAATGGGTGGCTTTGGCATTGCATATGGCAGTTTTATATTTGTTATGGCAGTGTCTGAGGGTTGTCTTGGTTGAGGGGCATGGGTCCCTTTGCAAGGCTCTTTCTAGGGATCTGGGTTCCTGCTTGATAGAGAGGAGGGAACTGTTGAGCCATGGCTTGTGATGAATGTTGTGGGGTTTTTGTAATTTGATTGGTGCAATTTTGTCGAGTGCCTGTGTGATGATGGTGTTGTATTGGTGGAGCAGGATGGAGCGATGTGCATGTGGGGATGGGGGTGGTATGTGTGGTGCTAAGGTTACGTCTGTAATGTGTTTGGTTTGTCTGGCTGGCAGGCGAGGGGGATCTGTGGCAGGTGGTGAGATTTTGTGTGGTAGTGTGAGTCTAAAGGGGATAGTAAAGTGGTCAGACCACAATACCCAGATTTGATTATCTATACAGACATGATTGTTGCTTTCGATCAAAATGTCCAGGGTGTTGCCAGCGATGTGAGTGGATAGGTGATGAGTTGTGTGAGGCCATAAGGGGTGAGTGAAGCGAGGAAAGCCTTTGTTATGGGATTGGTTTCTATCAGGGAGCTACCGGGGTCGAAGCCACCAAGGTAGATGTTGCTGCAAGTGGAGGTGTAGTTATTAGTAGTGAAGTCCGTCCAGTCTGTGTGGAAGTTGGGATTGTGTGTAGGAGGGCATCAAATGAAGTGAAGAAAGATGGGGTGTGGGTGTGATGGAAGGGAGCAAATGAGAGAGAGTGCTTCAAAGGATGTGTATGGGGTGTGTGGGCTTGCTAAGTGTGAGTGTGTCTTTATATATGATGGCAATGCCGCCACCTTGCTTGTGTGGGCAGTCTCTGTGGTCGGTGAGTGTGGAGAAAGCATGTCAGAGAGAATAGGTGTGTGGCAGGGTTTGAGCCATGTTTCTGTAAGGAAGAGTATATCAGGAGAATGTGTGCTAATGAGTTCATTAATGTGTGCGAGCAGGTGCAGAATGGCAGTTCAGAAAAATGCATGTGTATGCAATTTGTTGTTTTAGTGGAGTGTTGTGTTGAAGTTTGATTTGGATGTTTTTTTTTTGTGCTGTGTGGAAGGCATTTTAGTGGCAACCTTTGGCAAACAGGGGCTAACGGGGAACACAGAATAAAATAGAGAAGGATATAGTAGCACCCCTTAGCTCTATCTTCCCTTTGCTCTGGACAACCGGGCAAATTGATGCCCCAATGGACAGTGCTTATATACCCAAAGTAACCTGGATGTAACAGAGTTCAAGGGGCAGTCCCTAGATTGATCCTGGATGCTTCTTGTGGGTCCCTTGACTCTGCGGGCATGCCCAGGGAGATCTAAAGAGGGCTTCAGGTGGTGTTGGGGTGAGTTCTGTGTTGCTCTCAGTCCAGCTGAAGCACCCTTTGGAGGTAGAAAGACCTTGCAAAGATGGCAGCTCTGGTGTCTGAGGTCACAGGGAATTGCCCAGATCGATCCTGGATGCTTCTCGTGCGTTCACAGACCTCTGCAGACAGCCTCCGGCAGATGGGAAAAGGGCTTATACGGGTACTGGGGTGAGTTCAGTGTTGCTCCCAGCCCAGTTGAAACCCCTTTTGGAGGAGGAAAGACCTTCCAAAGATGCTGTACATAGGATCAAAGGTAATGGGGTTCCTGGATGCTTCTTGTGGGCCCCCTGACCTCTACAGGCAGCCTCAGGCAGATGGAAAGAGGACTTCTGGTGGTGTTGGGGTTAGCTCTGTGATGCTCCCAGCCCAGATGAAACCCCTTTCAGAGGGGGAAAAGACCTTCCAAAGATGGCGGTTTTGGGGTCAGAGGTCAGAAGGCCATCCTTAGATCGATCCCGGATGCTTCTTGTGGGTCCCCTGACCTCTGCAGGCAGTCTCCGGCAGATGGAACAGGGTTTCTGGTGGTGTTGCGGAGAGCGCAGTGCTGCTCCCAGCCCAGTTGAAGCCCCTTTTGGAGGGGGAAAAGACATTCGAAAGATGGCGGTTTGTGGTCAGAGGTCACGGGGGCAGTCCGTAGATAGTTCCTGGTTGCTTCTTGAGGGTCCCGACCTCTACAAGCAGGCTCATGCACATGGAAAAATGGCTTTTGTTGCTGGTGGGTTGAGCTCTTTGTTGCTCCCTGCCCAGTCAGTTGAAGCCCCTTTTGGAGGGGGAAGACATTCCAGAAATGGTGGTCCTGGGGTCAGAGGTCGCAGAGTCCCTGGACAGATTCTGGATGCTTCTTGTGGGTCCCCTGACCTCTGCAGTTACAACCCTGTGCCCCTACTGTATGTTTTTCGGCACCTGTGTGTGGCCCCACAGAGCAGGGTATGGGCTGGTGGCAGCTCCATGCTGAATTTGACAGGTGCTTTGAGTATCCTGCATTTTGGGATACCCGTGCCCTGCCATTGGAAGCAGTCGATTCCTGATAGGAGGCAAGATGGCCTCTGTGGCCTCTTGCTTTCTATTACCCATTACCTTGTTTTCCCAAAGTCCTGGGAAGCCCCGACTCTGTCCCTTCCCCCTGACTGGCTGCTGGGTGGAAGTTCCATATATGGTATTGTGGGGAAGTCCAGGCCAGACTGGCTGGGGCCTTCCCAGTGACTGTATGTTGTGGGTAAACCCTTGGGGTGGAACCTGGGTGAATGGAGTTTGTGACCAATATGCACTTCTTGTTATGGGTGTCTGGTTTCTGGCATGTAACACAAAGACTAAGACAGCCCTGCCCGAAACTGGTATGAATGCAGTGTGGAGTGGTGAATGGCTGGGTGCTTGTCTGAATCCACATTCCGTGTTGTGAGTGTCTGGATGGAGAAGAATGCCTGAATGCACTGTGAGCCTGATTAGTTGCCTGCCTGAATGCCCTTCTGAATGATTGGTTGCCTGAATATGACCCAGCACAGTGAATGGGAGACCAACAGTATATACGGGGACCTCTCACTGATGGAAATCGTTCAGAAGCTGTTGATATTTGATGCTTAACCTTGAAGCCCACTGGAAGAAGAAGAATTGCTGCTGCTGTCCTTTGCCAATCTGAAAGCTGCTGTGCCTTCAAGGAACTGATCCAAGAGAGGACCTGGCTAGGAGACCCCTTCCCGAGCTATGAGGGACCATCGGCACCAGCTAACCTTCGGCAAAGCACCCTGGAAGTCAGTCCTTGAAAGGCTGCCGACCGGAGACGGGGACCGCCGTGGAATCACGAAGCAAAGCGCCCGGATATTGAAGTCCATCAATGTCGCCGAAGGCCGTCGCCAACGAGAGCCGCAGTGCTCCTTTACCTAAGAACACTTTGAACGAAGGACTCACTCGCTCATCACCTACGACCGCTTCGTCCCGCTGGAGAAAGTCGAGGCTGTCGACACGCAGAGGAGAATCCGCCAGTGGGTTTCCTGCCACCCGAAAACCACAGAGATGCCGACGACTCGACACCCTTGCTGGGCCAAAGTTCTTCAGTAACTCTTTGCGGCAACAAACTATCGTCGTCTGGGTGCCCCGCACGCCTCATCTTCACAGGACGTCCACGACCGATCGTTGACGAGCACCGCCAGGACCGAAGCTGCTGCCTCTACACCTTTGTTCATCATTTCCTCGTGGGATCTCAACGAGCCGTGGCTCCTGCCTTAAAGGGAGCCGCTCAAGAAGGATATGTCGACGACCTGACGTCGAACTCTGCTATTCCAGGTACATTGGGGTGGTAGAACCTTTCTAGCGGGACATAAGACTCGATGAACAATATATGGACTGGGTTTGTATTATATCTTTATTTACAGGTTGCCCAGGTGGGGGGATCCTCATACAGAACTGTGCCTAGTAGTAGGGGCCCAGTATTCTGCCCATTGTTTTAACCAACCTGCTTTCCTCCTATGTCTATTGTTGGTTCACATTATTAACTGATTTGTATGACATTTGAACTGAGTACAGTGAATACATTTTAATGAAATCAAAGTAATTGTGGTACCACACAGAAACTGTATATATTTACCATTTTAGATTAACTTGAGCAACAAACGTGTTATTGTGATTGTGTAAATAGCTTGAATCTTATTTATATAAAGAACTGGGTTTCCACTAACAGTGTGTGGACATACCTTTGTGGGTGCTTGGGGACTACAATGTACTTAAGAACCAGCTTGTATCACCTCCTGAGAGCTTAAGCCTTGGTTGCTTGTCCACAGCTACCACATAGAGAACCTTAGCTGGGGTACTCTGTGCTTCTACTCTGCCATATAGGGAGCAGGCGTACAGATACCCCCCTCCAGTCTTTACAGTGTTTCTTCTCCTCTTGATGGTAGGCAATCAGAGGCTTTGTCCTGAAAATGAGGCTGGGAGCTGCCTTCCTCAGGATCAGAGTCCATGACCCCCGGGCACTCCTCTGCTAGTGGTTCGAAATCTGAAGTGATTTAATGCTGTAAGATGTCATCTGACATGATGTCGGGGTAGCTTATAGGGGAGACTCCTAGAGGAAGCTGTCTGTGATCTACAGGATCCCTTGTCAGAGTTTTTAGTATTCCTTTGCCGGATGATATACTGTCCTGTATAGGTAATTCTGTGGTTTCAGTCATGATAATGATTGACAGGGTTGATGGCAGTGCAGCCTAACTCCTGGACGATTTGTGTTTTTTGGTCGTCGACGAGGGGGTCGTCGACGAGTGATGCCCTGATGTCGATTTTGTCGGACTGGGTGTCGACGACGATTTCGTCGTCAGAGGGTGCTTTGTGGAAGACGCTTGTCCAGACGACTATCTGCAAGACTCCGAGGACGAATGGCGTTTCTTTTTTGCAAAGATGGGTTCTTCGTGGACCACTTGGATTTGTGTTTATCCGTTGTCGGAGAGGACCATCTTGACGAGTCGGGAGTGGTTTTAATGGTCGACCGTGAGCCTTTATCCGTTGGTTTTTCTGATGGCGTTTGTCGACGGGACTTTGGACAAGTACTTAGACCCAGAATGGGACCCCTCAGTGCTACCTGGTGTTTTTTTAACAGGAGAATGTTGTTTGGCCTTATGGTGGCTCATGCACAATTTTGGCTCACCTGTTTTTTTTTTCTTCGCCAAAGGTTCTTCAGACTTGGACCTGTGACCTGATGGCAACCTCTTCTCAGAGGGAGTAGTGGCCCTTCCACTCCTTGACGGACCCGCTTCCGACGCCGGGTATGCTCCTTCATTAAGCCAACAAATGAGGGGATGGTTTCTGTCCTTAAGGGTTTTCTGTGAAAAACCCTGGCAGATGTCACATTCCTCTGAGGACTAGTTACGGTAGAGGCAGTATAGACAATCTGCATGCCTGTCACCTTCGTACACGTTTTCTAGGCCAAGAGTGTCACAGGGCCTGAACAAGGACGTTTTCGGTCCAGCGGTCTCCATGGTCGTAGACGGGACAGTAGATGAGTCGTCAGTTGCTCCGGTTGGGGAATAAATTGAACAAATGTTATTTTTGTGTGGAATGATATTTTCTCAGAGGAGAGAATAACTCGAGGAATTCCACCAGCCTGACGACTGGGAATATTCACAGCATGTGAATCCATGAAAGATCCCATGCTGAAGAATTTATAATGTGGCTTGGGCTAGACTGTCTAGCTGGTACCTTCAACAAGACTTTGATCCTGATAAGGCAGCTCCAGTCTTGATAGCCAATTTTCTGTCCACACTGACAATAGACAAAAGCTTAAGAATTGTTAATACCTTCAGACGGTTATTTCCACCCGCTATTCTTTAATAGATAATTGGTCTATTGGCAACTGCTCTGTTATCAAACATCTTGAAAGGTCTAAAGTTTAAGTCTCGTCCAGTCCTGAGATACTCCTCTTTATTGGATGTAAATAAAGTACTTTTTACTCTCCCATTGGCCCAACAACTATGATATGATATGGCATTTATAACGCGTCTATACACAAGTTTTTCTAGGCGCGACGAGGCAAGGTAGGGGAAAACAGTGGAAGACCGACAACGATCCTACTAGGCCTGGTGTCATTCAGATCGCGGAAGTGCGAGGGTAGGGGGAAAGGGAAGAGTGCCAGGGGAAGGGAAAGGGGAAACTGCAGTGCAGTACATGGGAAAGAAGAATAAATGCGATAAATAAAAAGGCCTGATGGCGGCAAGTGCAAGGTAAGAGCAGACATAAGTGCTGGTAAGGGGACTGAAGGGATACAGAACCAGTCCCCAAGTGCAGGGGGTTTCCAGGTAGGCAGGGCAGGTGAGGTGAGCAAAAGGCGGGACCTGGCCCCAAGATCGGAAAAGGTGGCCAGGTAACCGGTGCGGAATCGGCAGGGAATTTCAGCAGGGGAGAGAGCA
This sequence comes from Ambystoma mexicanum, assembly GCF_040938575.1. Taxonomy (NCBI): domain Eukaryota; kingdom Metazoa; phylum Chordata; class Amphibia; order Caudata; family Ambystomatidae; genus Ambystoma; species Ambystoma mexicanum. The sequence continues at coordinate 486,738,414 of NC_090922.1, read as the reverse complement.
GAGAAAGCAGAAGGAACGAGGAAGGTTTTGAGGTGTTTCCGAAACCGGAGATGGTTCTTCTCGAGTTTCAGGGAGGCAGGAAGGCTGTTCCAGGGGGAGGCCCGAGCCGAGGAGAGAGATCGACCACCAACTCATTGCTTGGAGAAGCGGCTAACCCTGAGGGAGTTGGAGGCAGATGAGCGAAGAGCCAGAGAAGGAAGGTATTTAGGAAGAGAGAGTTGAAGGTAATGCGGTCCCAGGCCCCAGAAGGCCTTGTGGATAATGCAGAGGGTTTTGAACTTAATCCTTACAGCCACTGGGAGCCAGTGCAGAGATTTCAGTCCTGGAGGGATACGATCCCTGGGCTTGAGGCCAAGGACAAGTCTCGCAGTCCTGTTTTGGATAAGTTGCAGAGGGCGGAGAGTAGAGGCAGGCAGATTTAGATAGAGGCTGTTGCAATAGTCCAGCTTAGAGAGAACCAGGGCTCTGGAGACGGTGAGCTTCTGGGGGAAGGAGAGGAGAGGAAGAATACCTCTGAGGAGGTGCAGCTGGTAGTGTGACTTCTTAGAGACGTCAGAGATGTGATGAAAGAAGGAGAGTGTGGAGTCGAAGATGACCCTGAGGTTTTTAGCCTTGCAGGTGGGAGCAGGAAGAGGGCCAAGAGAGGCCAGCCAGTGAGCTGAAGGGAAGGAGGGAGAGGGTGTGCCAATGAGTAGAACCTCGGTCTTACTGGCAGAGGTCGTTGGCGGCACACCACTCCTGGATAGCAGACAGACAGTCAGAGGTGAGGGAAGGAAAGGAGGAGGCCGAGGGTAGCCTGAAAATGAGCTGGGCATCATCCACATAGCACTGAAAATTGGGGCAGAGAGCGGCGATGCAGTGGGCAAGCAGTGCCAGGTATTGGTTGAAAAGCCAAGGAGAGAGGTTAAAACCCTGGGGGACGCCACAGGTAGAGAAAAAGATATCGGAGAGGAAGGACCCAAGTTGGACCTGGGAGGGTCGGTCGGAGAGGAAAGAAGTCAGCCACGCCATGCCTGTCCAGTGATACCCAGGTTATCACGGAGGCAGTTGAGCAGGATGGCGTGGTTGACAGTGTCAAAGGCAGAAGAGAGATCAAGCAAGATAAGGACACACGGCGTGTTGGAGTCAAGGTTGGAGAGAAGGTCTTCACAGATGTTCAGGAGAGCAGTTTCCGTGCTTCTGGCAGCCCTGAAGCCTGACTGATGGTCATGAAGACAACCAACAGATTTGGTATGGAGATTAAGATGGGAGATCGCCAGTTTCTCCAGGAGCTTGCCCAGGAAGGGAGTGATGGAGATTGGGCGATAGTTAGCCGGGCAGGAGGGGTCAGCAGAGGGTTTCTTAAGAAGAGGGTGCACAAGGGAGTGCTTCAGGGGGATGGGAAGACTCCAGTAGCGAAGGAGTGATTGCAGAAATCAGCCAGGGCAGGAGCCAGGGAGTCGATGTGGTCCTTGATAGTTTTGGAGGAGCAGGGGTGAACCTGTTTTGACGAGACTTTCATAGATCGGACTTGTTGAGAAACCTTGTCTGCAGAAAAAATGGGAAAGGAAGAGAGGGAGGGAGAGGGGTGGCAGCAGAAGGGCCAGAGGAAGAGCAGGGGATATAGGGAGGGAGTTGATAGGACATCAAGTCCTCACTCTCCTCCTGAGTTTTGGAAATGAAGTGAGAAGCCAGTGCCATGCAGAGGGCCTGGGAGGGGACAGGAGAGGTAGAGACTGCAGCAGGATTGGCCAGTTCCTTGCAGATTTTAAAGAGTTCAGCCGAGTTGTTAGATGTCGCAGAGATCCGGGCTTGGATATGGGCTCTCTTTTTGGTGAGAGCAGAGAGCTGGTATTGCCGTTGCAGCAGGCGGCAGGCCAGTTTGTCAGAGGATGAACATGAAGCACGCCATTTCCTCTCGGCCACCCTGCACTTGCGTTTAAGGGTGACAATATCGTAGTCATACCAGGAGTTAAACTTGGCTTTGGGCTTCAGACGGAGTCTCATCACAGGGGCAAGGATATCAAGAGTATCAGATATAGCAGAGTGGAGCATGGAGAGGGCTGTGTCAGGGTGGGAGTCAGCCAAAGGGGGAGTAGGGGGTGAGAAGGTGGCGGCGAAAGCCTCAACTGACACACGCTTCATGGGTCGGATGACCGCGAAGGTGGGTGGCAGTGATGAAGGTGGCTTTGCCTGAGGGGTATGGAGGGTGAGGTAGGAGGATAGGAGAACGTAATCACTCCAGGAGAGAGGAGTGGAGAGGAGGACAGAGAGGGGAAGATCAGAGGAGATCAGAGCATCGAGAGAGTACCCTGCAGAATGGGTAGGGCCGGAGGGGAGAATGGTTAGTGAAAGAGAGTCGCAGAGGTCACGAAAGTGTCCAGAGGGGGGACAGGAGGCATCCAAGTGGATGTTGAAGTCTCCAAAAAGGAGGAGTTGAGTGGTTGAGGCCAAGAGAGAGGAGGAGAGGTCCGCCCACTCGGAGAGGAAGGAGGAAATCTGACCAGGTGATCGATAGATAGTAGCCACGGTAAGGGAATGGCTAGGAGAGAGAGAAAGAGAGAGAGAGAGCCGGCAGACAAGGCATTCAAAAGAGGTGTAGGTCTGCCTAGGAGTGACAGAGGCAGGAATCCACTCAGGGAAGATAAGGGCAACACCCCCACAAGAGCAGTTGGCCTGGGCACAGAGAGGATCTTGTAGCCGTCAGGTAGAAGCATGTCAAAGCTAGTGACAGAACTGGTCGTGAACCAGGTCTCAGTGAGACTGAGGACATCGAGGTCAAGTTCTTCAAGAAGGCGGCAGATATCAGAGGAATGTTTGACAGCAGAACGAGAGTTGAGAGTGGCAATGTCAAGAAGGTTGCCATCCTTGAAGGACTTCCGGGTAGGGGTACAGATCAGGGGTACGCCCTGCGGAGGTGTAGAAGGAGCCCGAGAGGGGGCAGAGAGGGAGGGAGAAGGCAAGGTAGCCGAGGAAAGGGGAGGAGGGACAGCAGGAGAAGAAAGGAAGTTGATGAGGCGTGGGAAGCGTCTATCAAAGAGGCAAAGGTTGGCCTGAGGGCCTTGGACCAAAACGGTCCCTTTAGAGTAAACATTAATGATGACCTTGGAGGAGTGAAAGGAGGCCAAGAGGACATCCCAACGGGTGCCACCATTAATGGGAGAAGAGGAGAAAGGAGCGAGCACAGAGACCATATGAAGGGTCCATAGGTCAGGTGAAGGCACAACAAAGAGGATGTCGGTGAGAGTTTCCTTGGAGGAGGCACTGGTGTAGGTGTCAGCGATAATGAGGCCTGGATTGGAGACCAGGATGTCCTTTTTAAACTTTGTCCTACCAGATTTAGTGAGGAGAGCAGGATAGTCAATAGAGAAGCAATTAGAGAAGATAGGAGAGATAGAGAGCACCATAGAGTAGGGATAGTAGAGGCAGGGGGGGGAGAGAGGGGAAGACACAGGAGAGAGCAGGCGGACAAGATAGTGGGTGGCAATCGAGTAGCGCAGGAAAACAGACTCTCAGGGTTAAAGAGCTCCAATGCTCAAAATAAACCAGGGGGAAGCCACCTAAGTATGAGAATCCTAAAAAGGGGAGAAAAGGCCTAGTTTCACAGTGCAAATTTAAATACTGGTACAGTGCGTATTAAACAACTTTGTAGAGACCACCCAAGTATGAGAATCCTAAAAAGGGGAGAAAAGGGCCTAGTTTCACAGTGCAAATTTAAATACTGGTACGGTGCGTATTAAGCAACTTTGTAGAGACCACCTAAGTATGAGAATCCTAAAAAGGGGAGAAAAGGCCTAGTTTCACAGTGCAAATTTAAATACTGGTACAGTGCGTATTAACAAAAAGGGGAATGGCACAGTTGTGTTAATGAGTCTGAGTAGGGGGAGGCAGGGAGGCGAGTGGGACAAATCAATGGCTACTGGCAGGCAACAGGCGTCCCCTGCGGACACCTGCAGACACGAACAGGAGCCGCAGCCGAGGGAGCCGCCCTTTGCCTAAGGGGCCCTTAGCCGTGGGGGCTGCTGGGCAGGGGGCTGCCCAGGAGGGTCAGTATAAGACACGAAGTGCACCCAAGAGGAAGGCGGGTGGTAGGCGGGCAGGGAGGCGGGAGGGAGGAGGGGACCAGGAAGAGGCTGCAAGGGGGAGGGGGAAGGGAGAAAGCACAAGCGCTCGGAGCACAATTTACAAATAAAACAAAGTAACTCACACAAGGCCCGATGGACCGGCTGGGGTCTAAACCAGCAGCTGGACTGCCGGCGAGCTGCTCTCACCCGCTACGTTCTACGAACTATAATGCCTTTAAAAGACTTCTCTGTAAGATGCATTTCCTTCTACTTTGATGACAGGGACTTTGGCTGCTTGCTCCAGTTGTGCGTTTTTGTATGACAAAAAGAGTCAAATGCAGTTTTACCTCAATTTTTACCCTGGTTTTCTTGACCATGCTAACCTGTGTGTTGTACAAAGGAAATCTCCACTTCACTGCTTTTTCTCATTTGCTTACATCCATCGATAAGCTCCACCTTCCAGTCTTATATGACAACATAACAAGGTATATCAGGTGGCTTATGTCCAGCTCTAGAACAGATGCTTCCTTCCCTGGTGCCCATTTAACAAGTGGAGCTATGACCTCCAAGGCTCTGTTCTCAAGAGCTTTTATAGAGGACATCATCAATGCTGCTGTGTGGTCTAGCGAGTATACTTTCAAAGCTTTTTATTTCAAGCCGGTGGCTCAACCCACTCTTGCAGTAGTTGGCATGCTTTGAATGAGCATAATTTGAGCCTTAATTCGTGCCATAAAATGCTGATTTTCCTAATTAAGGCAAGTCCCTCTGTGCGCACACTCCAGAGTAAAAACAACCCGCTAAGGAAATAGGCCAAGAGATAGCGATGCAAGGATAACAAGGTAATTGTACAGAATGCAAATCAGCAAAAGACTGCTGCTCTAGAGCACTCTAACTCCAACAGTTACAAACATGGGCTTAAGAATCCAATACACATCACCCATAAAGGTACATAATGGGTGTCACTGATTCGAGGGACCCTACACATGAGCCTGCTCCATAGGGGATGCCAGGCAGTAATTGGCTAGTTCTCTCCCATCAATCAGGATCCACGTGGGTCAGCTGGGCTCATCCTCGCAGTGAAGGTCGGGTCACACATTAAACATTGTTTCTATCTAAGCTAAACATGCTATGTCTGAACATTAACTGTGGCAGGCACCTGGGCGGCACGGGAAGTGGTGTCAAGGAAGAGGGAGGATAAAATACAGTCAGACTGACCCACACATTCAGAGCTTCATTAATACCGCAGTTCCCGCACCCAAGGTCTCTACCCTGGGGTTTGATCTTTAATTTATACCCCCCTAGTACCTTGGGTAACATGGGGTATATGTTGTTGCCTAGAAGTAATATAGCCGTGCATGCTCAGATCTCCTACGGACACTCAGTGAGGGTTGGGACCTGGGGGTTGCATGCAAGTCAAGAAACAAAGAGGTGTGGGGGTTGAGGCAATGGGGCGAGGCTGGCTCTGGTCTGGCCGGGTGAGGGTGAGAGGCCTCCTGGCAGGTTAGTGGAGATTAATGGACGCAGCGCAGAGCCTAGCACTGTCTCACTGTTGCAGGGCAGATTCCGGTGAAAGATACTAAATATTCTCAACACTAAAGGGACAAGAGGGAAGTGGACTTTCCGTGAGAACAGGGATCAAGCGGAGCCAGCACGGTGTGCAGAAATTGGGCTTTGTGAACTTGGAGTTTGAGCAGCGCGAGCCTGCAGCTTGCGCTTTTGGGGCCCAATACAAATGGAGTGGAGGGCTATGGGTTTTTCTAGTGTCACATGCCTACTTCTAAGTGCTACAAAACCGCTATATGTATATAAATGTTGTCCCATGATGCAGATTGCTCCCCTCTTGTGCGTTATATCTCTTCATATGGTGTTCGCCTTATTTGGAAGCACCTAGGCAGGTGGGATGGACTCATTTCCATCCCAACACTAACAAGACTAAGACGTAAATCAGAATTTCTTTTAAAGGATTGTAGGACATATAGCTGCGGTCGCATAAGGTGAGTTTATACCATCATGGGCTACATGTTCTCGATGACTGGTTCTCCGGCTGTGGTCTCATGGGACATGCTGTTCCTTTTAGGTATAATTTGCTTTTCCCTATGCACTGTTTTTATTTGCTGCTAAAATATTTTAGTAAAGAAAGTAAAGCATAAAACTTTAAAATAGTTGTGATTTTAAATCGGAATCTTGTTAGGGAAATTAGCCTTATTTTAAAAAAAGTGAGCTCTTACGTCTGCAACACATGTGCCAACTTTGGTGCAATTATATCTTTGCACCCCTCCCAGGTACATTTATGCTCCTTATCGGTACAGTCTGCCTTTCTTTCAAATAAGGTTCCATGCAACTCTGAACCCCCAGCCAACAAACCATACACCGTCATGCATAGACTTTAAGCAGGAATGATGCATACGAGATCAACATCCATCATGACCACAACCTATTCATTATAAGATGGATCCGGATACCAACCACAGTTATGCTTATCAAACTTAAGAGCTTTACCAATATTTGCGCAAAGGACTTGGTTTCAGTAGATCACCAATGTATTAACTTCAAATAGAATTACACCTGTGCTTGGGTAGCCCAGCCAGAGACAGTCTCTGCCACCAGTCATCAATGTGGACTGCTGAGACAATTATTTTTTTCCCCCATCCATTCTTGTGTAAACCCATTACCTCCTTTGTGCTACACACAGCCCTTCTAACCATGTTATGTTAAAAACAACTGTACAACACACGGATAGGACTAGTGGCTTCCTGGCACTAAAGCGGTGGAAAGAAGAACCCACATGTTACTGAAATTGAGCAAAGTCTTATATCACTTCAGAAGTCATTTATGACAGGGTTCTTTTTGACAAAAAGAGGATGCACCATGGGGGTGCTGCTTAGCTGTGTTATGCGGTAGAAAGGCTTACGCTTTGCTCCGCTCCGGCAGACCCTTGGTGGGGCGATAAGGTGCCCCCAACATACAGTCCACCATCCCAAAAGTGGGTGAGGGCGTCGGAACACCTGGGACCAGCACCACAAGCTGATGACGAAAGCTGCTTCTGAGCAGTGAAATAAGGCGAAGTCCAGCAGCTGCCGCAGGAGGTAAGATGGCGGCATGAGATGGCCGCCAGGGCCGAATGCTGGAGCTGGCTACAGTGGAGGCGTGAGCACTGAAGAGGAAAGTGGCACGCCTGGGGGACCCCGTCGTGATGGAAGGGGGAGCCCCCAAGTAGAGTGGCAAACGCACAGCAGACGAGCACAGTGCAGTGCGGGGCAGCCACGAAGCAGACTGCAGATGAGGCCTGTCCGAGATCAGCAGAGGAGCTTGGTGTACTGAGGAGACCTGGCCCGACACGGCAATAGGCTGGACTGGTGGATTCTACATCCTGGCCCATTATTAAATGTAAGAGCACATCTTCTCACTGCAGGAGGTGCCAAATGCCTGGCCCAATACTTGGATAAGGAGGGGGAGGGAGAAAGAAGTAGAGGGGGTCCCCCACTTCAGAAGCCTGCAAGCATTACCAGGGCCCACACTGGGGCAGGGCACGAGGTGTCACCAGTGGGCAGTGCCCCACAAAGACTGCAGACACAGATAACTAGCTTGTGCCCAACAGGGGAAGGCATTGCGCCTACAAGGACGCCTGGCTGAGAAGAGGAGGCCCTTGCAGTGAAACTGGGGCTCAAAGGGCACCCTGGCTGGAGACATCAGAGGTGAACGCAGAGCGTGTGGCTGGGGAAGTAAAAGCCCAGCACACAGTGTGGAGGCCAGTCCAGAAGCACCAAACAGTGCCCAAGGACCATGCAGGCCGACGGAAGAAAGCAAGACTATAATCATGGCCAAGGAGAAGTCTAGAAAGTCTAGTCTGCAGGTGAAAATGGATGCCTACACGGTCTCCCCCATGAGGGCCGTAACAGACTGGGAGAGGAGCAAGATGACTGCCCAGGAGGAAGGACAGGCGTCCCAATGGCCCAAGACATCCTCCGGACGAGCCACAATTCTAAAACAGCCTTGGACCTACAAATTGACAGCATAGGAGAGGATGTAATCCTATTAAGACAGGATTTCCAGAACATGTCAGTGCGAGTGGGGGAGGCGGAACAGAGAATCTCCAACATGGAAGACACAATGGGTCCGGTAAAGAAGGACAAGTCATAGCCAAGCACCTTAACTACAAGGACCGGGACGCTAAACTGCAGGCTGCCTAAAGGATTGGTCCCGTCCAGGTGAACAGCGATGAGGCGCTGTTCCTAGACTTTACGAGAGCCGTCCAAAGGGCGTGGCAGTTGTTTGATGCGGTGAAAAAGCGGCTGAGAATCGTGGAATAGAAGTAAGCCATGCTCTTTCCGGTGACCCTGAGAGTGGTAGGACCCAAGGAGATGCTCTTCTTCACAGACCCGACAGAAGCGAGCACTGGCTGGATGGAGAGGGCCACTCCCCCCCATGAGAGACAGCACCACAAATATAAAAAAAACCCTTAGGGCTGAGGCCGCTTGCCCCTGCCAGAGCAGGTAGCTAACCACAGATTGGCTTGAGGCAGTGGACAACCAAGGGACTATAGGCATGGTGAAGTGGTACAAGTGAGGGCGCTGACGGGCAGAGCATCACCTGGTGCCGTGGCACATCCCCCTCTCTTAACTTTTGCATGTATTGTTTGGTTCTAGCTTAGATTTCGGGGGGTTGACAGTTGCTTCAGGCTGGGGGGAAGCTTAGGGTGGAGGCCAGGTTGGGGGCAATGTTTAGGTGTTAAAGTTCAACCGGAGAATGATTTTGGTGATGGTCTACACAGAGGGGGGGGGACTTCCTCTGGCCCCCTTGACAGGAACACCTGAGGATAGCTGATGTAGGGAGAGGGGGGGAAGGTAGGGGGCCTCTCACCTCAAATGTATGTTTGGAATGTCAATGAGCTGCTAGATAAATTAAGCAAGGGTTGGTCTCGAGCTTCCTCAACGCCCACAAAACAGGTATAGTGATCCTACAGGAAATACACTTGTTGGGGTCCAGCTGCGCCTTCCTCGGAAGTTTACTGTGATGGCGAATGCCAGGAGTGACACGAGCTCCATGGGGAGGGGGTGGGGGGTTTGCAATTTTGGTGAGAAAAACGCTCCCACTGATAGTGAACAGGTGGTAAGGGACGTGGGCGGAAAGTATCTAATGGTCAAGGGTTCACTGCAGGGGGAGACAATATGTTTGGTCTCAGTGTATGCCCCTCCCTCCAAGCAGACATGGACACTTGTGTCCAGAGTCTACTGGCGATTCCTGGGGGGATCTCACATTAGTGGGAGGGGACTTTAACAATGTAATCTTGCCAGAGATGGACAGGTCGTCCTACACCGGAGGCCTGGGATGGCCGCACACAAAGCTATATACCCTCACAAATTTGCTGGGACTAAGGGATACCTGCCACTAATTACACCCGACGACAAAGAGTTTCTCCTTTTATTCGAACGGCCACAATTCCTTGTCAAGGATCAACTACTGTGAAGAATCCTGCGACTCACTCACTAAAGCCCTCAGTAGAGTCTCCTCCCAGGTGGCCATGAGAGGGCAGACACTTCTTGATCCCAATCCTGGTGGTGGTGTACTGTGGGAGGATCACCTGAGTGGAGACAGGGCCCAGGGTGGTGAGGAGATTCTGTGTAATGAGACGCAGAATATCTCCTGAGAGGGATACTCTTACCACTATGCCAGAAGAGATTATGGCTTACTGTCATGTTAATATCTTTCAAACTCCTGGTAAAACCTAAGGTTGTAACATCCAAAACTATTAAACCAAAAAAAAAAAGTTTTTTTATCCCTAAAATCAAATGCCCTCCTCAATATCAAAGGTACACTATAAGGAATAGTGAGAGTACTGCCTGTTCCATAGCATCTGCCATAATAACATTAAAGCCTATAACCCCTCTATTAAAAGTGATAAGGGATTTAAATCTACCCTTATAAATACAAAAGAAGTAGACAAATCTCACTTTAAGAAAGTGAGCTACATGTCCTAGAATCCCATAGGGACTGAGACGAAAAGGAGGGCTGAAGAGGCATGCAGAAGTAGAGGACAGGCAAGTAGGCCTAACATCCTTTGTCAGGGTCAGGCAATTGACAATAATGACCTACACCTGAAATCTATTGCCTCACCTAAGAGGTCTAAAAGGCTGCAACATGAGGGGGAGATAGATGGAGCTGGAGCAGGAGCTGGGGGTGAGCAGTAGGATCAGAAGGAGAAGAGCTCGAGACTGGCAGTTCATGAGGAAATGAGGAAGTGTGTTCACTTAAGGGACGCCGGAACACAAGGAAAGCAGATTTCACCCGCAAGTTCTGAGAAGGTCCTGTGTTCACGAACCCTGCCTTCCCGTTGCCGTACAGAGAGATGTGCTGAGATTGAAGGTCTTCCCAGGTGCGCCTAGTGGCTGCGATTGTAGAGCCGTGATCATGCTGCAACCAAAGGCCTGTGTCAAGAAGCAAGTCAAAGGACAGAGGGGCAAAGGAGACTCCCTGTTCAGAAGACTGAACCGGAGACATGCAGGGTGTGGGTCTCAAGTCTGTCTAAAGTGGTAGCAGGAGGAGGAGGAGTCGGGAAGTAGAAGCCTCCCGCAACCACAGTGTTCCTGGAGCCGGTGAAAGAAGCTTTGTGTTCAGGTTCACTCTAAAAACCTTGCCGGTAACTGTTACCAGCTTTATATTAACTTGCATAAGAGTGGGAGCGAGTAGAAAACTGTTGGTCATTGTGAAGATGCTCACAGACAATGGAAATGTATCATGCACACTGCTAATACAAGTCAGAATGCCCGCGTATAACGAAAAGCTTTAATTTCTTCCATTGTCAAACTGTTTAACGTTATCAGAGTGGTTGCATGTCTCCAATTAAGAAGGGGAATGCTTTTTAAATCACTTGGACCCCTAAAACTGACTCAAATATTTTTACAAGACTTATTACATCAAAGAGAGGTTGTGTGTGAACAATTGTAGTTCCCAACCAGAGTCATAACATATTTCCATGTTTAAAGGTGGTAATACAATTATTTATGGATCTTTAAAGTTAAAAATCTTCCGTAACGAGTGGTCACATGTACCTAAATCAGATTCTCTTTTGAAGATTGAACCTTGTAAGAACAAGTATTTAATAAATGTAGAAATTACTAAACTGACGAGAAGGACACGCATTACCCAAGCCAAGAGGCGAACCCTTTCTATAGTAAAGCCAGCCCTGTCGAAATATATCCACCTGAATTCTGAGGTTGTTAAAGTTGTTAAATGTCCAGTGTCCTCTGATATAAGTGTGACATTATTTTCCCAAGCTGGAAGTGTGGCAATACAGCTTCAGGGCAGCTACTGGAAGCAAAAAGGTGTGCGTAAAGCTGGCGAAGGGCGCTGGATGCTTGTAAGAAGAAGTCGATAATCTGTAATGCTGAGACTGTTGGAGCTGACAGAAAGGCGGTCTGGAAGCAAAACAGGTTATACTGCTGGCAGTAAGACAGACAGAAGAGGCAAAGATGCAGCCCTTTTCTTATAGCATAGGAAAGAAGAGTGCCTTGCCTACCTGTGGAGGTAGAAGGGTCTCGTCTTTAAAATGCCCAACAATCATAAAGTCCAAAGTTGAAGCAGAAATACCTGAACTGTGGTTGTGTATAATTCTGTCAGTGGATAATACATTTGAGGTGGTTGAAGTATTAGTTCACTGTGGAATCAAGAGTTTGCTTTCCACCGTAACAGTATTAGAAGGGTGGTTGTCAAGAGGAAAGCAACTCCCTATGAAGAAGCATTCTGAGAATTATACCAAAATCATTGCAGAGGTTATAAATATTTTGAAAGTTGTTGAAGAAGGAATCATTCATTTATTCGCTGAACTGTGACAAACAATCTTGGGAAGAGGATATCCAGGATTGCCATTGGTGCTGTTTTCTTGGCTAGGATTGGAAGGGGAACCTTTCAACTGAAGGCTGAAGACATGTTACCAATGGATTTTTGTTTGGTGAACTTGTGTTTAATTTTGAACTTATAAGAACTGGTTCTAGACTGTACTTTTCTTTTTGAACATTTGGGGGAAATTGACTCTGAACAATCCAGAGGAAGGGATTTACCCAGGATAGGTGAAGGTCATTTGAATTACTGAATATTTGATATTCACTCATTTATATTGCATATGATTTACCTTAATGCTTTGTTGTTTAGTATGAGGGCCAGTTTGTTTATGTTATGAGTGATCCCCTTAGTTATTAGACTAGGTAGGGAACAACCTGATAGAGTAGGTTTATTGAGGTTGTATTTGCACCTTTTTATTTTAATAAAATGCTAAATTGTGAGAAAAACACAAGCAGTTGTCCGCCTTGCATTACTGACCCCTCACACTTCTTCCTGGTACAGGCCACGATCATTCCTATCACCACAAAAGCCACTTGAGGCAATAGAGACCTTCCGGAGGTAGGAAAGTTGGGGTCCCAGCCCAAATTGGTTACAGTGGGGCTGCAACAGCTGAAGTACATCATAGAACAGAACATCATACAACAGAAGCATTTGGTTCCCTTCAGACACTTGCAGGTGGTACATGGGTTGCGCAACAGTGACCACTTTACCTGCATAAAACTGCAACATGCCACGAGCCACGAGGGTAGGGAGGAATGGGACATTCCTGAGTGCTCACTGTTGGAAGCCAACCCGTTAGAAGGGATAATATCGGGAAAGGTAATCACAATATTCTACCAAGCGATCAACAACTTCCCAACTGCCCCCTGCACAAGCTGAAGGAGCACTGGGAGAGGGACCTGGGGAACATTGAGGAAGGGGACTGCGTGGGGGTGCTGGGATCAGATAGGGAAGCCGGGGTGTCCAGCAGACTACATCTGGTGCAGTTCAAAGTGTTACATGGGGTATACGACACCAGAATCGGGCTTCACAAAATGGAAAGGGTCCGGACCCTAAATGGCTCAGGTGCGGCGTGGAGGCGGGCACTTTTTTTCACACTATTTGGGACTGCCCAAGACTTCGACACTTCTGGGGGACAGTTCCTTCCCTGTAGTCCAAGCAATGTTTAGGTAACTTTAATAGGACGGGTTTAGCACACCACAGCCTGCAAAAAGGACTATATTTAATCTAGTTGAGATTAACCAGGTTACTCACCGTAGTGACCACCTTACTCCTAGTCCATAGTCCCCCTTCCTCCATACTTATGGACATCTGCCCGTCCTGTGGGACGGGACCGGAGCACTTTGTAAAAAGCATCAAAAAAAAAAAATATTTTCAAAAATGTGTCCTTCCTCTCTCTCTGCGCGGGGCCCGGCATGCAGCCGTAACCCCGCCTACCTTGGCTCCGCCCCGCGCATCGCCCATCAGTCCTTTTCTATCGCCAGGTCAGAGACCTATTAGCAATAAAAGAGGAACCTTATTAGAGGGGACGGCGGGCGGGCTTATGGAGGAAAGGGGACTATGGACTAGGAGTAAGGTGGTCACTACGGTGAGTAACCTGGTTATACTCCTACGTCCCATCCCCTTACCTCCATACTTATGGGAGATTCCAAAGCACTCCTAACTGGAACTACGGGTGGATGGAAATACCCCTTATTGAAAAAGGTTCTTCAGCACAGCCTGACCAAACTGAGCATCAGCTCTCGAGCTCATGTCAAGACAATAATGCTTACAAAAAGCAGATGGGGAGGCCCAAGTAGCTGCCCTAGCGATGTACTGCCAGGGGACATACTTCTGAAAAGCAACCGCAGCTGCCTTGCCCCGCACCAGGTGTGCATAAATACCCTTAGGAGGTTTCAGCCCTTGGATGGTGAAAGACTCCATAATGCAGGCAGCGATCCACCGAGAAATAGTCGCCTTAGACACCTGCTTACCCTAAGGGTTACCGAAAGTCACAAAAAGCTGAGAAGAACTAAGATTGGAAGTCCTGTCAAGGTAGAACATAAGAGCCCTTCTGACATCAAGACAGTGCAGAACCCTTTCCGCCTCTGAGGTAGGGTTCGGAAAAAAGACCGGCAGGGAGATCGAGTGATTTAGATGGTATTCAGTCACCACCTTCGGTAGAAAGGCAGGGTTTGTCCGTAGGACCACCTTGCCCTTGTGAAAGAAGGGATGCTCCTGACAAGGCCTGGAGCTCACTCACTCGCCTTGCTGAGGTAACAGCGACCAGAAAGGACTCTTTCCATGATAGGTACTTGAGGTCCACTGTGGCCATGGGTTCAAAAGGCTTATGGCACAGCGCAGTCAGGACTACATTTAGGTCCCACGGCGGGTGCGGACTACGAACTGGAGGGTAGAGGCGTGTCAAGCCTGCAAAATGCCTCTTGACGACTGAGTTACTCAGAGAGTAGGAACATTGGTCTGTAGAAAGATAAGCGGAGACCGCTGAAAGGTAGGTTCTGCAGGACAGAACGTGAACACCCCCCTCTGCTAGGGAGGACACGAAGGACATCACAGTGTCAATCGTAGCCACCCTTGGGTCCAACTGCTTTCCCAAACACCAATGACAGAACCTGAGCCATTTACTCCTGTATTGGGATCTGGTCGAGGGTTTCCTGGCTGCCTGGATAATATGCACGTTATCCGTAGACAAGTTAAGATGCTCTAAAGACCTGAACTCAGGCACCATGCCGCCAAGCTGAGCGATTGTGGGGAGGGGGGGTCATATCTGCTGCTCCCCCTGATGAAGATCGGCGGTCACTGGTAGCCTGATCGGCGGATACACCGACAGGTGTTGAAGTTCTGAGAACCAAAACCTGGCCGGCCACCAGGGGGATATGAGTAGAAGGGAGCAGTTCACCGAGTTCTTCAGCTTCCAAATTGCTCGATGGACTAGAGGCAGCGGCGGTAAGGCATAAGCTCTCATGTAGTGCCATGGAATCTCGAGAGCATCCCCCAGAGAGGAGGCTCCCAGCCCCCTCTGGAAGCATACCAAGGAAGCTTCCTGTTCACCGCCGTAGCGAAGAGATCCACCTCTGGTGTGCCCCAACGCGAGAAGATCCATGAGAGGACCTCTGCCTTCAACTCCCACTCGTAGCTGACCACTGTCCGTCGGCTGAGGGCATCCGCTGTGACATTCAGCTGGCCCGGAATGTGTACTGCAAGCAGCCAGACACCATGAAGCACGGCCCACTCCCAAATCTGGATGGACAGTTCCACGAGGGGGGGGGGGGGGACTTTGTTCCCCCTTGCTTGTTGATGTAATACATTGACACCACATTGTCCGTGCGTATGCGGACCACCTTGTTGGCAATGACCAGTCTGAACGCCTTGAGTGCTAAAAAGGTCGCCAGAAGCGCCAAATGATTTATGTGCAGGAGCTTGTCCTGAGGCGACCAGAGGTCCGATACTTAGAAGATCTAACGTCGCACCCCACCCCAGGAGGGAGGAGTCCGTCGTGATCGTCACCATAGGAGCAGGGTCCTGAAAACCCGCACAGGTTGCTGAGAGATGACCACCATTCCAGGTCCACTCTCATGGAATCCGGAATCATTATCAGCTTGGAATCCGGGTCCACAGCCTGACGCCAGGAACTCCAAAGAGCCATCTGGGTCCGTCTCATCTTGAGACGAGCAAGAGGAAGAGCCAGCACACACGAGGCCATGAGGCCCAGAAGCCTCTGGAACCACCAGGCCGACATGCTCTCCGACTGCGCAAACATCTGAAACGTGGCTAGCAGATCGGCCATTCTGTCCCCTGTCAGGTACACTCTGCAGTCGATCGTGTTCCAGCGAAAACCCAGGAAAATCAGGTCCTGAGAGACCGTCATGGAAGATTTCCGCCAGTTCACTGACAGCCCCAAGATGGAACAGGAGCTGAAGGAGAGACTGGAGATTGCCAGCTGCTGCCAGCGGACAAGGGCTGCATAAGAGCCAGTCGTCCAAATATGGATACACATGAATACCCTGGAGACGAAGATGGGCCGCAATCATAGACATCTTTGTGAAGACACGCAGCGCCGAGCTTAGGCCAAAAGGAAGCACTCGAAACTGGAAGTGCTCCTCTCCCAAAGAGAAGCAGAGATATCTCCTGTGTGAGTTCCAAATCGGGATATGCATGTACGCATCCTGAAGATCCATCACGCTGAGCCAATTGACCATCTGCAAGGAGGAGCGTATCTGGCTGGGCGTGATCATCTTGAATTTCTCTTGGGGTAGGAAAAGATTGAACTGGGAAAGGTCTAGGATGGTGCGCAGGCCAGCCTGGTTGGGTTTGGGCACCGTAAAGAGCCGGGAGTAGAAGCCCTCCCCCTCTCCCCAAGGAGAACGGGTTCCACAGCTCTGAGGTCCCGAAGTTTCTGAACCTCGGCTTTGAGGGAGGGCGAGCCCGACAGCTGAAAAGGAGGGTTGAGGGGTGGGGTAGAGGTAAGCGGAAGCCCGCACAAGCGACTGACAAGACCTATCTGTCTTCTGTGATGGTCTGCCACGCCTCCCAATGAGACGCAATGCGTCCCCCCACCGGGGTCTCGTGCGAGCGCGGAAAACTCTCATTTAGTAGGTTTATCGGTGGCGGTGCCACCTGAACCTGAGGAGGCAGCTGAGGAGCGGGAGAAAAACCGCATCCGTTGTTGCCTACGGTGGTTGTTCCCCGCAGGGGTATCCACTCTGCGAGATTTTCGGTCGAGGAAGCCCCTAAAGCCAGAGGAAGGTCGACTTTGTGACAATGGTCTCTGGGTTTTGAAATGAGCCTTAACCAGGACAGACAAGGACTCAGCTGTCTGAGTGCTATCCTTCGTCTTGGTGAGCTCTACATCTGTTGTAGAATGAAAGAGCTCCTTCCCATTGAACGGAAGGTCCAACACCTTGTCTCGCACTTCTTTTGAGAATTTAGTTGCATGCAGCCACGCCTGCTGTGAGGTATCAACCCCCAGCATTAGGCCCTGAGCCGAGGTGTCTACGTGATGAGCCGCAGCCTCCAGCAGATCCTGGGCCAAGACCCTGGCGTCGGATAGGCCTCCTTTAAAGTCTTCTAGCTTCTCGACCGGGATAAACTCCTCAAACTCCGACAGACGTTTCCATATCCGCATGTTAGCTCCCGCTAATATCAATTCAACGTTGGCCTGCCTGAACTGCAAGGCCGAGTTGGCGAAGATTTTCCTCCCGAGGGAGTCGAGGAGCTTGTCCTCCTTTCCCAGAACCTGAGTAGCCGTCATGGAAGAGGATGCTGCAGGCCTGGACTGCAAAGGGGGGGCGAACAAGACAACAAGGCCACCTCTTCCGAAGAATGCAGCCTGTATCTCGCGTCAATTTTCTTATTGACAAAAAGTCCAGAATGTGGCTTTTCCCAAACTCTGCGGACCGCGGCCAGAACGTCCTTCTGCAAGAACAGGCCGGTACGCTCCAAGGGAGACAGGGTGAACGCCCCAGAAAGCACGCCCTCCTGCGGAGTGGGTGCCTCAGGCACTGGAACATTTAAGAAGTTCATCATGTCACGTACCCGGTCATGAAAAGCTCTGATAGAGTGGGGGAGGTCCTCGCTGTCCTGATCACCTTGCGCGTCATCCGACAGGTCAGGGTCCTGCTGAGCCGTGTCAGGCACTGCCATGTCCACAGGGGACAATGGAGGCAAAGGCGGAAGAGTCGGGGAAGGCACCGTAGGCAAGGGAGGCGCCGGCAGAACCACCGGAGGAACAGGTGGAGCCAGAGGCGCGGGCGGACATATCTCCCTAAAAAGCCCTTTGAAATACTCCCTCATGGGGTCGGTGCGCATAAGCGTTTGAAATTTACCGAAAAAAGCGTCCTCCGGGGACCGTTTCGGAACCTGAGGAGGCCTCTCATGAGGTGGACAAATCCAGGGACGTAACGGGGAAGGGTGCCACACTGGCCCCTCCACCGACGTATCCACATAAATCAACGGTGCCGACCCTGCAGGCAACGAAACATTGTGCGGAAGAGGCATCCGAGCGTTCCAGTCGTAAACTGGCCGATAAGGATGCGCACAAGGGACTCTACGTTCACCCAAGGGACCAAGCCCTACACCTGAGGCCGATGGCGTAGTTGTAGGGGTAGCACCCATAATGGCCACTGCGGTCGTGGCGGGAACGGTGCCATTTTGTCCTTATCTGAGGGGAACTGCGGCACGTGAGGAAGTGAGGCAGGAGTCCCCGTCGATGGATCAGGGGTCTTAACTTTAGCCTTAACATAAGGGACCTTGGCAGAGCCGGTACTGTGAGGCCTGGAATGTTTTTGTGACATACCAACCGCCAAATTAGCCTTCGAAGGAAGGACCTCGGCACTGCCGGTAAAAGAAGAACTTTGCTTCTTTGCCCCCTCAAGAGGTCTGGTGTCGCCACAAGAGCGGGAACGGTGAGAAACAGCTTTCACCGACAAGGCCTTACCAGGCCTCTCAGAACTGTTGGTAGCTTTAGCCTCTGGACGAGTGACCTCGGACCCAGGTCCGGTAAAAGCCTCATCTGCGCGGGCCTCGAACATCCGTTCAGTGACACCAAGCCCACCCAAGGCCTCGGGCGCACGCCGGTCTTATTTTTGAGGGAAGCCAACAGAGAGGCCTCAGAGCGAGCTCCGGTACCCCACGACTCAGTAGAACTGGGTCCACAAACAGCCCCCACAGGAGGGGCCTCGGAGCGTGCTCCGGTATCCACAGGCCCCTTGCGGAGACCCTCGGAGAAAACTCAGGTATAATTATTAGGCCCAACTGGCACCTCAGGGCAAACCCCGGTGATAGAGCGATCAACGACCCTCCCGACCTGAGAGGAACCTGGAAAGGTATCCCCCAGACGGGGTGCCCTGAAAAGTAAAGAACTTACCGGGCGTTTTTTCTTCTCGTCGATGAACGCCTGAAAATGTGAAGGAGGAGTTTGTCGGAACACCTCCTCCCACCGACGTTGAAGTGCCCGGACCGAAAGGGAGTCGCAGTACAAACAGGAATCCCAATGGTGATCCGGACTCAAGCACTCTAAGCAAAGAGGATGGGGATCCGCCCTCGCGAAACGATGGTGACACGATGAACAGTCTCGGAAGTCAAGTTTGAACGACATAGACAGACTAGTACACGATCGCTAGCGAGAGCCAGAGAGGAAAAAGGGAAGAAAACATTGAGGATGCAAGTGCGTCCAGTCCTGAACGAGCGGAGAAAAGGACTGATGGGCGATGCGCGGGGCGGAGCCAAGGTGGGCTGGGTTAAGGCCGTGTGCCGGGCCCCGCGCAGAAAGAGGAAGGACACATTTTTGAAAAACATTTTTTGGGATGCTTTTTACAAAGTGCTCCGGTCCCGTCCCACAGGACAGAGAGATGTCCATAAGTATGGAGGAAAGGGGACGGGACGTTGGAGTATTTATTAGCACAGAAGCTGGCGATATTGGAGTACAGGAGAGAAGATGTAAAGTATTTGGTGCGACAGGCGTAGTTGAAAACAAACTAAATATAATGTGTTCATTTTAGGAATGAGCATTTGATTTTTATCAACATTAAGCCCAAGATTTTTAGCATTTGTAACAGAGGAGTGTTAACATCAAAATTGAGATGGTCTTAGATTTCAAAGATGATTACGCAAAAGGATTTATTAGTTTGCTTGCAAGACAAATAGACAGCATGCTAGCCGTTAACCCGTTCCCAACAGACTAATCCAACTTGCCCCCAGATCTGCCACTTTTCTATTGTTCAAGGCGCAGGATCCTTGAAGTTTCTAGAAGCACTTATGAGGCCTCCGGGCACGCTATTCCCACCTCCTACCTAAACAGTGCAATGTTTTGGACCAAAACATAGTCTGTCATCAGTGTTCATGCTGAGCAACACTGCATGGTGGGTCCACTTCCAGGTAACCATGGACTCTGCGATGAAGGGTAAGTTGTGTTATCTGGCTTGGATCTGCAAGATCCATTGGCCTCATTTCAACGTCTTTGACCCAATGCCCTGCAGGGCTCATAGTATGTGGAAATGGTGCACATGTGCAGTTCAGTTCCTAAAGGACAATTGTTATCTAACGCCAACAGGGGAAAAAGGGTATTCCAACCAAAGGGAATGAGAAAAAGGACTCTAATAAACACTAGCAAAGGGGCACAGAATGATGTCATGATGGCAGATACATTTATGCTCTGAAAAGAAAACTCAGAAACACCCGTACATTCGCAGTATTTTGTGCCGAATCAGTATTTTATCCATTTACTTTATTGATTCAGGCCTGTGTTCTTCCATATGAGGGGCATGTTTTCAGACAAGCGGGCCAAAATATGAATTCCCCTTTGTAAATGTGAATAACCATTACCAACGTAGCCCAACTCCTCGGCCTCGATAGTTTCCCACAACTTCAATGCCTCAATCACAGAACACAGTCTCAGGTTATGCCTTCAAAGACATCTACAATCAGTATAGCATCTATTCTTCTGTAATAGCAACCCTCTGCATGCTGCCACTTGCAGGGCCTTTGGTTCCATCCCTCTCACATTCTGCCACTTCCCATGAGGATTCCTTTCTCAGTTGGTATGGCACCAACAGATATGCCCTTTCTCATAGAATGCATTCACAATGTCAAATCTTATCTATAAAAAACACTAACCAGAGGCAAGCCTTTTAATCAAATGTTGGTTTTGGGAGAAACTCCTGCAGCTCTAACCGTCTACAAATTAAATCATACTTGGGAGCTGTTTCTGTATCCCTACAGTCACCACCAGCTTCAGACACTTGATGTCTGCACTCACCCCCCCTGCACTTGCCACTAGCTGGCTGCACTTTTACCTATTGTTTTTACTTATTTTATTTATTTTTTACTGTTGATCCTATATACTGCACTGCCCCCTTCCCCTAACCCCTGCACTTTCCCTTTCCCCCATCCCCTGCACTTACGTGATCTCAATGTCTCCTGGCCTAGTAAAATCGTTTTCTCTGTCTTTCCTCTGTTCCCACTCTCTTGCCTCGTCGCGCCTTCAAACACTAGTGTATAGCCACGTTATTAATGCCATATCATATATTCTTTCCAGTACACTCTTACCCGCTCACATCCATGGGCTATGGCCAAACAACAAAAGGGTCATCTGCCTGATCTACATGTTGCATTGCCACCCCTCCTTCCAATTTCTCCAATAGCTTGTTCAGCAACTACATGATTCACTTCTGTCCTTTTTAGAGAGTGGGACACTAAACATGTGCTTGACGGTTGTACTGCATTTATTCAATTCTCCAGCTTTTCTCCATGTCAGGACTCTGATACAGATGCACCACTCTTTTCAATGTTTAGCCCTTTTACAGAGGTTCATTTGGACACTCAGAATCGCTCAAGAGACCTAGAACAGGAGCTCTACAAGGAGGCCAAAAATACTTCTCCTAGGGTTCCCCCCCATGTATCTTTCAAACAGAGTCCGTGTTCATTTTGCCCCAGAAAAAATTGTATGCTCCATTCCTTTGGCTATTTGTGCTTATTTACCTTTGCAGAGGGTCATTGGGGCTGTCACATCTGCCTGAAGCTGTACACTTCAAAGGTAATCCCTCATCTTGAGTGTATTCCAGAACACCCTTTTTCCAAGTTCCTGAACCAATGGATCGAGTTCAAAGAATATTAAAGAGTCCTCTGTTATGGACATTTGACCTCATTTCACTTCCCTTTGCAGTGCATTATTTCAATCATAGGATGTTCTTTCCTATTCTTACACAGAGTTTAAACCATATGGATTAATTAGTTATGTCTACTGTGGCAAATCAAAGGAGATCGTCCTCTCCTCTCCCCAAGCGGGAGCCACCCCCTTTGGGACTAAGGAGGTGAGCCCACTAAGCTTAACACCCCCTAGTGTACATGGCAAGTGGGATCCATCTGGGGGTGACCAGAAACAAGTTATCCCCCCCAATACCTTTGTTGGTTTTGTGGGAGCTGAAATATATGATACTCTAAATCTTCCTGTTACTCGGCTGGTTTGGTTTCGGACCCCGAGCATCCAGTTTTCACCTGAAACAGCAAACAGCAGATGACGCAGCCGCCTGGAGGAGCGTTAGATAAAGGACCCATCAGAAGTAGAGGTAGAAACCTGTGGAGCCGAGGCCCTTGTAAAAGGTGTGGCAAGGCACAAAGAGTATGCCCGGCATGGTGTTCCAGGAGGCAGTCAGCGCCGCAGAAAGGAAAGGACTTAACACTCACTCAGCTAAGAGCCAGAAGAACCTGGTACAGACAAGAGGAGGAGAGCGAGTACCTCTGGAAAACTGAGACACAGGCCTGCAGGGAAGCCGCCGCCAAAGTCCTACGAGAAGAAAGCTGGAAACAAGAACAGCAGCATCTGTTGTGGAACCCAGTTAACAAGTCGCATAAACATCTCTGAACCAGACGGACTCATCGACCCTCCCAGGAAGCACATCACAGATGGGGAAAGTGCACAGTTGCACCGGTGAACCGGGAGGAGAGCGGCAAAGTCAAGACAGTGAGAATATTGAGAATCCCCAGGGCAGGGAGAATACAAAAAGGCCCAAAGGTGGCTTAAGGGTGGGGGAGAATACTGAGAAGCCCCAAACGAGGGTGAGAACAAAGGGCCTCATTACGAGTTTGGCTTTAAGTGGTAAAGTTGGCGGTAACCAAGTTACCGCCAACTTTACGACTACACTGAATTATGAGTTACCCACAATTCAGCTGTAATTCCTCCTGCGGAGTTACCTCTGGCAGAATTGCCTCCTCCGCCAAATCCACTAAGAATCAGCAAAAACAGTACCAGGGCTAATTCGTCCAACGGAATGACTACCACATATCAAATACCCATTACTGCAAGATTACAAGTTCAGAAACAGCAGAATTACCTCCAAAAATATGAGGTAATTCTTCCAAAAACACAGCACATTAACCTACACACAAAAGGTGGAGGTAAATGCATACAGGCATCACACATCAAGGCCCATGTGCACCTGATCCACTCAGGTGGAGTTTAAAAAACGGCCCACTAAGATGGCTGCTGTGATATTTTGCTAAGGCACCATCGCCGAATTTTGTCCTCGTCACCCGCCCCCGGCACCGGATTGGTGGTCACCGGCTTCATTACCTCCAATCAGAACACCGGCAGGGGTGAGCCGGCGGTCTGTTCCTCGAATGGGAAGTAGCCCCTAGTAGCGACCTGTCCCCGCTGAATGGAGGCTCCCCGGTTCTGGCGGGATGACTGCGGGCGTGGATGGTCGGCGTTTTGCGGACGGCCATCTTGTGACGGTTGTCGGCTGTGCGCAGACACGAGAGGGAGAAAGCAGTGTTTCATCAGATGAGGAGGTGGACCCAGGCAGGGCGGAGCGGTGTCTGGGTGGAGGGTGCTGGGCTCGAGGAGGCGGAGCGGACTCTCGAGGCGGGTGCAGGGGGTGAGTGTGCTTGGAGGAGGTGGTAAGGATGGCAAAGGGGAATGGGAAGGCTGAAAAGAAGGGGGGTGAAGGAGGGGGCAAAGAGGGGGAGGACGCTGACTGCGAAATCTACATCTGTGGAGGGGGGAAGGAGGAAAGTGAGGGGCGGCATCGCAGCAGGTCTCCACAGAGGGATGATGGAGGGGGGCTGGACCGGGGCAACTCTGGGTCGGGGACCCAGGAAAAGTGCGCTTTGGAGGGTCTTGGGGCCACAGGGAGGGGTGTGCCTGGGGTGGAGCAGATGCAGTGTGACAGTGTGTGGAAGGTGGTGTTGAAGCCTGATAGTCGCGTGAAGACATTTCTGGGGGGAAAATGGTGATTGCTGGTTGGGTGAAGGCAGCTGTGGGGGATGTCACTCGGGTGCTTGTGGTGGCTGGGGGCCGGTTGTTGGTGGAGGGTGCGGATGCTGGTAGTAAGGCTAAGATTCTGGAGGTGCGATGTCTGGGTAGACATGCAGTGCGGTGCGAGTGTTTGATCAAAGTGGTGTGTCGTGTAAGGGGGTGCTGTATGGAGTGCCAGTGTCTGTGAATATGTCTGAGGTGGAGAAGCAGCTGGCGGATGTGGGGGTGGTGGAGGCGTGGAGGTTGGGGAGGAGAGATGCACAGGGGAATGTGGTGTCTACGACTGTGGCAGTGAGGTTTGCGAGGGCGGAGGGTCCGGAGGTGGTGGAGTTGGGTTATCAGAGGTTCCGAGTGAAAGTTTATGTAGCGTTGCCTTTGAGGTGTTATAAGTGTCAGCAGTTTGGACATGTAGCGAGAGTATGCAGGAATGAGAGGCACTGTGGGAGGTGTGGTGGAGATCACGATATTAAGGAATGCAAGGTCGAGACCCCGGAGAAGTGTGTGAATTGTGGGGGGGGCACTCTACTACGTTTAGGGGGTGTGAGAGCCACAGGGTGGCGAGAGAGGTGGTACAGGTGAGGGCGGCAGAAGATTTGTCTTATGCGGAGGCTGTGGCAAAGGTGAAACCGGTATGGGTAGTGAGTGAGGTGTGTGGGAGAGAGCCGATGATGGATGAGGCTGTGGGAAGGAAGAGAGTGGTGGGTGAGGTGAAAGGCGTAGAAATGGTGGTTGTCCCGAAAACTGAGTTTATGTGCTTTATAGGGAGTGTGCTGGAGGTGGTTCAAGGGAATTTGTCTGTCAGTGTGTCGGATCTTACAAAAGGAGTGGTGGAAGCGGGGAGGAGGTTTTTGAGTGTTGTGGATGTGTTGGAACAGGATGCGTTTAGGAAAGTTGCTAAAGTACGGAAGCAGAGTGGGGTGTCGGCCTGAGAATTTTGCAGTGGAACGCGAGGAGTTTGTTGAGGAATGGGCAGGAGTTGAAAGCGGTGTTGTGTGGGGAATTGAATGTTGATGTGGTTTGTATCCAGGAGATGTGGTTAAGGAGTGATCTGAGGTTTGTGATTCCGGGTTTTGAGTTGTATCGTAAGGATAGGCTGGGGAGGAAGAGGGGGATGTGTGGCTCTGGCAGTTCGGAAGGGGCTGGTTGCAAGGGAGATTGTGGTAGATTGAGCAGTGGAGGCTATCGGGGCGGGGATTCGGGTAGGGGGATCGGAAGTATTGGTGCTGAATTATTATAATCCTTGTGAGGTGGTGGAGGTGGGTGTGCTGTCTGGAGTGATAAGGGGACATGTGGGACCTTGCGTTTTGTGTGGTGATATTAATAGTGCCAATACGTTGTGGGGTAGTGATCGGACGGATGCGAATGGAGAACTGTTGGAGGGCATGGCGGATGAATTGTATCTGTTTTTGCTGAATGATGGTTCGGGCACACGGTTGGATGTGAGGACTGGGAAATTTTCGTGTTTGGATCTGACCTGGGTGTCTGCTGCGATTGCTGGTGAATGTGATTGGGAGGTGCGTGAGGATGGGGATATGGGGAGCGATCATTCTGGCATTTTGGTGACTGTGAGGGGTGAGGTAGGGGTCAGTTCCCCGATGCATTGAGTCGGTTGAATTTTAGGAAGGCTGATTGGGAGTTGTATAAGGGATTGTGTCAGGAACTGATTGTTTCTCGGGATAGGGATGGGGGTGGATGAATGGAATGAGCATCTGGTGCAGGGAATAAGAGCGGCGTCAGTGGTGGCAGTTCCGGAGGTTGTGAAGGGGAAGGGTGGGAAGGTCGAGGTTCCTTGGTGGAATGTTCACAGGCTTTGGCAGCGCGTAAGAAGGCTCGGGCCAGGGCGGTGGGATCGGGAATGTTGGAGGATTTGTTGGCACATAAGGCGGCTAAGGCGGTGGTGCAGAGGGTGATTAGGGAAAGGAAGCGTGGATATTGGAGGGGCTACTGTGGGTCCCTGAGGAGTAATTCTGGTGTGGGTGAGGTTTGGAAGCAGTTTAAGCGGATGTCCGGGTTGATAAGGCCGCAGGGTGGTATGTCTGTGCTGTTGAAAGGGGTGGAGGTGGTCAGTGAGGATGGGGAGAAGGCGAATTTGTTGGGGGAGTATTTTGCAGGAGTGCACAGTTCAGGGAACTTTCCGGAGGCAGTGAGGCTAGGTATGGGTGTGGTTTAGGTGGAGATGAAGGAGTTGTTGGCGGTTGTTGGGCCTTGGGAAGAGCAGTATGAGGTTCCGTTTTCTATGGTGGAGTTGGATGGGGCGATTCGGAAGGGGAAGGTGTCTAGTCCAGGGGTGGTTGGGATCATGGATGTATTTTTGGAAAAGTTGCCAGTGGAATGTAAGTTGGAGGTGTTGGCTCTGTTCAATGAGATCTGGAAGAGTGGAGTTTTGCCGAGGTTGTGGAAAAGAGTGATTGTGGTGGCGATTTTGAAGGGTGGCAAGGTCCCTACGGAGTGTAAGTCATATAGGCCAATTGTGCTGTGTAAGGTTATGGAACGGATGGTGGTTGAGCGATTGGGGTTTTACTTGGAGTCGAATGGGTGTTTGAGTGATTTTCAGAGTGGGTTCAGGAGGAATCGGTCGGTGGCAGATCCGTTAGTGAGGTTGGTGACTGGTGTGGAGGAGGCGTTGTGCGATGGGGAGCTGGTGGGGGCGTTCTTTTTGGATTTGGAGAAGGCGTATGATATGGTGTGGAGGAGTGGGTTGTTGGTGAGACTGTTGGAGATGGGTGTGAAGGGGAGGATGTTCTGGTGGATTAGGGCGTTTTTGGCTGATAGGACCTTTCAGGTGAGAGTGAGGGGGGGTGATGTCTGAGGTTTGGAAGATGGAGAATGGGACGCCGCAGGGGAGTGTGATTAGTGCGATGCTGTTTAATGTGATAGTGGATGGGTTGATTCGGGCTTTGGCGGGTGTCAGGTGGATTTCTTCGCAGATGATGGTGTGGTATGGATAAGAGGGCGGAGTTTGTTGTTGGTGCAGAGTCGGCTGCAAGCTGCGATAGTGCGTATGGAGGAGTGGTGTGGGAAATGGGGCTTTTCGGTGTCTGTGGATAAAAGTGTGAGTATGGTTTTCTCGAGGAGAAGAGTGCAGCAGGAGTTGGACTTGGTTTTGAAAGGAGTGAGGGTGAAGAGCGTGGAAGAGTTTCGGTACTTGGGGGTGATTTTAGATAGGAAGTTGAACTGGAATTTGCAGGTGGATGGTATGGTGGATAAGTGTAAACGTAGGTTGAATTTGTTGCGGGCGGTTACTGGGAAAGAGTGGGGTGCGCAGCAGAAGTGTTTCCGAATGTTGTATAAGGGGTTGATTTTGAGTGGGATGGACTTTGGATGTCAGGTGGCAGTGGGTTTTACGGCGAGCCAGAAGCTGCGGTTGGATAGGGTGCAGGCGAGGGCATTGAGGGTGTGTTCGGGTGTGATGAGGTCCTCTCCAGTGAATGCAGGTACTTGTGGGGGAGATGCCGTTGGGGTTGAGGAGGGATGCGTTGAATATGAGGTGGTGGGTGAAGTGCAGTGCGAAGAGTGTGGCTCACCCGGTGCGTGAATGTTTGATGTATAATTGGAGGTTTGACTATTATAGGGACCGGTGGAGGAGGAAGGGGGCACTTTGGGGTTTCACATGTGGGAGAAGGGGGTGCAGTGGGATGTGGGCGAGTTGTTGGCTGTGACGGGTACGGATTTGGTGAGATGGCCAATGTGGATGATGGGGTCTCCAAAGGTGTGTTTGGAGTTGGCAAGTGTGGTGTCAAAGAAGCAGGGTTTGCAGGGTGAGATCAAGGCTTTGGGTCAGGCGTATGTGGCAGGGAAGCAAGGGTGTAAGGTGTTCACGGATGGTTCGAAGGATCCTGTGTCTGGGAGAGTGGGTATGGCGTATTATCTGGAAAGCACTGGGGAGTATAAAGTGGGGCGACTGACGAATGACGTGTCGATTTGTACGGCTGAGTTGGTGGCGATTGCATTGGCGATTGATAGGGTGTGCGAGTTGGGGTTTGAGAAGGTGGTGGTGTTTTCGGATTCATTGAGTGGGTTGCAGGCGATTGTGGCAGGGGATGGTGATAGGGAGGATGTGATTTTGGACATCAGGAGGAAGATTGATCGGTGTGCGCGTGGGGGGATGGATCTGGAGTTGGCGTGGGTTCCCAGTCACAGTGGCATTTTGGGTAATGAGTTGGTGGATTTGGCGGCGGGTGCGGGTATGAGGAAAGGAACGGTTGATGTGAGGATACCTTTGAGTGTGGATGAGGTGAAGGCTGTGGTGGTGAAGCGGGTTATGAATGAGTGACAGGAGAGGTGGGAGAGTGGGGTGAAGGGCAGGTGGATGTTTGGTGTTTGTGAGAAAGTGTCTGTGAAAGTGGATGCAGGGAAACTGGAATGGAGGAGGAGGGAGGAGGTGATGCTGAACTGGTTGAGGATAGGGCATGTGGGGCAGAATGACAGTCTGTTTCGAGTGGGGAAGCGTGAGTCGAGGGACTGTGTGGTGTGTGTGGTGTGCCTGAGACTGTGGGACATTTTCTGCTTGCGTGTGAGAGGCATGTCAAGGAGAGAGAGTGGATGAGGGTTTGGATGTCTGAGCTGGGAGTGGCTGAACTGAGTGGGAAGGCTTTGCTGGGAGGAGTCGGGGTGAGAGGCAGAGAGAGGAGCAGTGTGCTGCTATATTTTGTGGGGCAGACGGGGCGGTGGGAGGAGTTATGAGAATGTGAGGGCTGTGTGTAAGATTGGTGGGGAAGGTGCACATCATCCTTTTGGATGGGGAGGCGCCTGCGTGGGTCCGCCCACGCTGTCAATAATTTGAAGAAGAAGAAGGGTGAGCCGGCGCACCACACTAAAGAGTCAGGCTAGAAAGGCACCAGTACACTTCCACGCCATATGAACTCGATCTACATATAAGGCTATTACAGACTACACCTGATATGCATTGGTTATATCTACACAGCGGCCAAGAAACAGTGCCCGCCGCCACGTAAGTACGCAGCGTAACTGCACCAACTCTATAACATGCAAGCTGCTTATACCGGCTCTTCGCATTCAAACCTAGCAACCCGTAACAATACCTGCAATATTGTCTGTGCCTTGTAGTCAGGCCAAGTAACACTACTGTGAAACGCTTATATGAATAATGCGTGGCCTAGCAACTGCATTACACCAGTTTTCCTAACCGCAATGTCAATATAATCGATCTGCCCCTCCGATACCGCTACTGCTTTATTTGATCTGTTGTCGATTGATTGTTTAAGTGCATCCTATACCTCCGAACCACGGAATCAGTTCATACAATTGATGTTACTGTGACATCTCTCATGCATCTGATTAGTCACCTGGCCAAGAACCCTACGACATTACAAGTGTGCCTTCCCCTCACCACTGTCAAATGGTGCTCCCTTGATGCCTATGCTACCTCTGCGCATGATTCTCGCCGCACATGTGAACTCTCCTAATTATTAATGAGTTGTGCTGCATGTAAGCCCCAGCATGTAAAATATGTGCATTAGTCACTCACGATTTCTATTGGGAATTATCCTCACTGTGAAGTTGCTTATCCATGTACTGCATTTGAACTGCCACTCATTGCTCCCATACTGTGCCATGCTTATTATCTTCACTTGCTAAATGGGGCACTCTCAACAGCAAACCGCTATATGGGTCGCACCTGAACCAGGTTAAGCCACACGCCTCTTACCGCTCACATCTACTATGTGTAATTGTATAACATGCTTACCGCCAAGACATTAACCATTGTAGCTGTGTTGTCACCACAACTACTGCTCACACTCCTTAGTTATATGCCCATCTTTTGTATACTACCCTACTTATTATTTGGCACTAGTTACCCAGTCTCCAAGCCCATGGATTCGAACTTGTGTCACAGAGGCTCTACCACACGTCTAACCACGACACATACTCTCCCACTCTCAAATTACATCAGGCCTTCTAAATTCTTACAACCATGTATTAACTTTGGTTTACACCAATTCCAGAAACTCCACTCTCTGACCCCTAACATGGAGCGGACAAAACAGTACGGCAGTCCACCCTATACACAAGCAACAATATCTGTAGGACCTGCCCCGTTGTCACCAACTAATTGCATACCCCACCCAGACCAACCTCAAGGATTGAGAGCCCCTCCATCAGCTCTGAGAAACTATAAACCGAACTCCAGATCCATAAACATACCTGCTTTCCAGATCCAGTGGCCACCACTTAACACAAACTAACAAAACCCTATCTACATCAGCCACTGTTAGGCAGAATCCTGTGCAGTTCCCTTGGGGAACACTGCAAGAACATTAAGACTACAGGAGTAAGCAGTAAACCCAATTGGTAGCAGTCTGCACCACGCAGATTTACCTGGTAGCTGTGGCTGAGCAGTCAGACTTCTCTCAAGATGAGTACGGCAGTATACAGAGGATACACAATAGGGCTAAAAACACAGTAGAGCAAGCAAAAACTGACCAGAGCTTGGTATCAAAAGTATATAATTATTTATTTAAAACACACTTTAGGAAATACACTAAGCACTCTAAATCAAAGCAAGTTCAAACACAGTCAGATAAAGTATACACACCTCACTTAATGATTATTAGACAAGTCTAGGTCAAAACACCACTATTTGTAAAAACAGATGTGAGCGCGTAACTTAGATGGCACTCTAATAATTAAGTTAAAGGGAGAGAAAAAGGCAGGTCATAAAAATAAAACAGTTCCCAACACTTTTCTAAGACCACAGCAAATTAGTGAAGGCAGAGTCTACTGTAGAGCCAAAGTTCACATGCCAGGCCCACTTTAAATGGAGCAAAGCGGAATGTGCCCAAGATCACACAGTTTAAAAAGCACTCAATTCTTTGCAGAAATGTTCAAAGGAGGTTGGTTTGATGCGAAAGGTAAAGTTAGAAGGTCTGGGGCCAACCCAGTTGGAAAGCCAAGGATTTAAGGGTCACCTTTAGCAATCCGCAGAAAGGGAGGCCAGGCGGAACACAGTACCTTAAAGAGTGAGGAAGCTCCAGCGGTGGCAGTTGTTCTGGCAGCGGGTGCAGTTCGTGGTTTCAACCAGGGGAAGAGAATATCTCGTCGAGGAGGAAACCTGGAGTCGTTGCACTGCCCAGGGAAGAGACCAGCCACGGAGTTCATCGGTTAAAAGGTGCGTTGCTTTTATTCGCGGTCACAGTGGTGAAGCTTGGCTATCCGGCCGCCGGGGTGCTTGGCACAGGCGATTCGACCAAGGGACGTCCTGGAAGGCGAATGGCGAACTGGTTGTCCCCACCAGCTCAAAGGGAGAAGACTCTTACAGCAGAAGATCTTCTCTTGTCGTCGGGAAAGTGGTGAGGTCGTTGCAGCAGGGCTCCACCGGTGGTGTCGTCGTTGCAGATGGCTCAGCTTCTCCCCTCTTCGGATTTCTTAGGTCCTGTGGCGACTTCTGAAGTTCCAGTCCCCAAAGCCCTGCTTTTATGCAGAAAAACCCCCATTCAACAGCCTAGCTGTCACTCATACATGCTAAGTGGTGAGCCGGGCGGCTCACCACTGGGCCAATCAGAACAGAGTGTGACTTGGGTTGCTAAGGCAACGCGGTCCAGGGTGCCAATTCCCCCACCCACACATCCTGTGGAACCCAGACAGAGTGGCACCAGTTGGAGGGCTTCTGTGGAGAAGCCCGCCAAAAAGTGGAACAAAGGGCCCGACATTGGTTGGAGTTACAGAGACGGACACAAACGCCATTTTAGAAAAGAGTTCTGGCGAAAAGACCCAACCAGTGATTTTATATTAAATAAATAAACCAGCGGTATCTTTAACATTGCACCAAAAAGTGGTGCGTTTAAAATCAATGGGAAAATCCCATTGGAAATATTCTGGTGGAATATTTCGCGTGGTAACCACTGCCACCAGCCAGAAACTCGACAAGGGGGGGACTGGACAGTGCCCCCTTGGAAATAGACCCAGGGGTAATGGAATTTACCCCTTCCAGTACTTCCACAATATGATGGTTTGTACCTGCTTTGTTCACAATTTTGGACTAGTAAAGCCAATCGTGACTTTACATGCCCTGGGAGACAGTAGTCAGTCCCAGGGTATGGAGTCTATGTTTGGGGGTCACTATGACACCCCTGTGTTACTGCACTGAGGGTGCTGTGTAACACATACACTAAAACAGATGATA
The DNA here is from genome assembly GCF_040938575.1 of Ambystoma mexicanum. NCBI lineage: Eukaryota > Metazoa > Chordata > Amphibia > Caudata > Ambystomatidae > Ambystoma > Ambystoma mexicanum. The sequence goes on along the minus strand of NC_090922.1, from coordinate 486,706,637 downwards.
CCCTATGGAGTAAAAGACCCCATAGCCCATAAGCACACAATAAGTCAAAGACATACCTCAAATCATGCCTAAGAGTGGGAGGAAAAGAGTCTCACTCTTAGCAGGAGAAAAAAAACAAACCCCAAAAATCCAGCAAAGCTGCTGGGGGACTCACTAGGTTTGGTAAATTAGCCTTATAAGAGAATTCTCCCTAACAGCCACCAAGCCAAACTCCCCATCTACCAGACGGGCTAAGAATCATAAGCTGAAATCGCCTACACCCCTCGCTAACACTATTAAAGCGGGACTCATTAATACTAGATCGCTCCAAGCGCATGCATTGGACATAGCAGACATCATAACATCACACGACCTAGACTTTATTGCCATCACAGAAACATGGTTAAATACAGCCTCAGGTCCTTCTTTAGCACTAGCTATCCCAGAGAACTACTCCATTTAACGCTCAGGTAGAGGGGGCAATACCACAAAGGGACGAGGAATCGCCATCATTCACAAAACCTCACTTGATCTACGAATGACTAACAAATGCCACCTACCATCAGCGGAACTACTATCGGTGAAATTAGCCACATCCTCAACATCTACCATCAATCTACACCTAATCTACAGACCTCCAGGACCAACGTCCACATTCGAAAAGGACATTTCACATCGGTTATCTACGAATACCAAAAGAATCTCCCAAGTCATTATCTTAGGAGACTTCAATCTAGGCCTTCATGACCCAAAAGATAACAAAGCTACTTCCCTTAAGGACAGTATATCTGAGTTAGGTTCCTCACACTGCATCAACGACCCCACTCACAACAAAGGAAGAATATTAGACTGGTTAGCATACCACAACTGTAACATCAACATACTCGCTAAATCACCATGTACATTGAGCGATCATCACCTAATCACCATCAATAAGACAGCAGACACTACCCTACAAACACAAGCGCCTGCCATGATGGCGAGAAGCAAGCAGAACCACACTCTTGAGAACTTATTGCCTTTGCTTAAACCTATCACCTATCTAGACAACCGACATTCAGACCCTTCTACTCTAGTAAAAATTTATAATGGCACTATACTCAATGCCATCGACTCCTTAGCTCCACTTAAACTCCAAAAGTCCAAACCTCGCGCTCACATTAATAAATGGTACACCCCCAACTCAAAAATCTAAGGAAAATAAGGGGTTCCAAGATGGCCGACTAGTCAAAAGGACGCACCGCCTTGCGCTCCCGACCGGCACCTATAAGCTTAGCCCACCCGTCAAACCAGCTGCCCTCCCCGGCGTTGGAACGGGCTGCTGTTGGCCCCCCCTGCAGTGGCTGGTGTGGGCTAGGTCAGGAGCCGATCCCCTGGTGTGGGTCCGGCGGCTGGAGCTGCGCATGCCCGTGGGTCCGGGCCTGAAGAGCCGCTTAGCGAGCGGCTGCCGATCGGAGCGGAGAGGGAGCTTGGGCCCTGTGGGGAAATCTGGGGTGCCCCCACCGGTGCTTCCCTGTCAGCCTCCCCGCTCCTTGGGAGTTTGGTCCCCCGAGTCGCGGGGGTGGAGTGTGGACGGGACCAGGAGCTGAGCCCCCGGTGAAGACGCAGCTAACGGAGCTGGGCCCGCAGCGGCCTGAGGACTCGGGGCTGTCCGGAGCGGCAGTGGTAATGCCTGTCCCCTGTGGAGTTGTTTGGGGAGCCCCGGGCGGGTGGTCCGCCGGGGGACTGAGGCAGCCCCCCTGGGCTCCGGGAGAGGAGCGAAGTTGCGACGGCTTGGGGGCAGAGCGCTGTCCGGATCTGCAGCGGCGCCTGCTGGGCGCTTTGGAAGCGGATTGGGGGAGAGCCTGAGATCAGCAGAGGGGCCCGAGGGGCCCGGGCGGGCGTCCCGCCGGGGGTTTGTGGCCGGCCCCCGGGCTCCAAGAGGACTGCCGCCCTGCGTAGTGCCCGCCCTTCAGGCCCGTGTGGAGGGGCCGCCTGTGTGGAATGGCGCGGGCCTGGAGGCTCACTGCTGATAGCTTCGAGGTGGTGGGGCAGTCCTTCCCCCGGCTGGGCCCCTTGGATTTGGGCGAACGGACTGGCTGCTGGAGCCTGCTAGGGGGCTGCCTTTGTGGATCGGCCTGCTGATCTTCAGCAATCTGCATCATGGTCGGAGAGCATTGCGGTGTGCTGGTCAATCTGTGCCCCATCAGCAAAGTAGAGGGCCCCTAGTGCCACGCGAAAGGAGTCACTCCCGCGGTTGCTCTGCTGCCATTGTGGGCAACAGCTGAGGGGGTGCATACCCGGCTGGGAAAGGCGCTGGGTGGGGCTGTGGGTCCCTGACTCGGCTGCCCCGGAAGAGCGTGTGGGTCTGGGTATGGCTCTTGTCCCTGTCTCCGCACCGCCCCTGCCTTGGGGGTGCCTTGAGGACGTTATTACCTCTCACTGTCTTCTGCCACTTGGGCCGGCCATGTCCAGGAGCAAGGGGAAAGAATGCCCTTCCCGGGGAAAACTGTCCAGGAAAACTACAGAGGGCCACCTCATGAAACTATGGCCCAAGGACATGGAGACCACAGAGGCTCGAGATTCGGTTCAGAGGGTCACGACAAACCGTTAACCCAGGAAACACTCTCGCGCCTTATGGGCAAATTGTTAGAGAAGATCACGGCGGCTGGACAACAACAGATGGACAAGTTGCGAGGGGACCTAGCTGAAAGCCTAGGAGATCTCAGAAGAGACGTCAATAAGGTCGAGGAGAGAGTTGACACTAACGAGAGGGCCATCCAGGAACTGACGGAGGACGCGAGAAAAGTGGATACCCTACTCGAGACATTGGCGGTGGCTCCCCAAAACCTTGAGTTGCAAGCAGAAGACCTGGAGAACAGGTCTTGAAGGGCGAACATTCCAGTGAAATCGCTGTCAGAGGACATCCAGAACCAAGAGCGCCCGTCCGTGCTGAAAGGAATATTTGTCGACTTGTTGGATGTCACGTTGGATATTGAAATGCAGTTTGACAGGGTCCACAGGGTGGGTCCGAGACGCTTGGTGCCGGGATCCAGACCACGTGATGTGTTGGTAGCCTTCCACAGTTATGCGACGAAGGAGAGAGTTATGGAGAGAGCGAGAAAGGCGCCTCGAATCGCCTTAAACGGCCAGGAAATCGCACTTTATCATGACCTGGCGAGGATTACCCTTATAAAGAGGCGACAAATGGGCCCTGTCTTGTCCTTCCTCAGATCTCAACGGATCAGCCACAGATGGGCCCATCCATTTGGTTTGTCCTTCGCCTGGCAGGGCTCCCAACACAAGATCACAACTTGCGATCAGGGCCATGGCCTTGCTGGGCCTGGAGGACCAAGCCTTACCCCCCACGCGGGGAGATAGGCAGCAGTAGTCTCCGCGTAGGCCATGGGAGTGGTCCACCACCAAGCACAGGAGGGGGTCGGAAGAGATCTTCGGGCCCGTGTCCCGAGCATCCGGCTAACAATGGCACTCTTGAAGACTTGTCGGGACAGAGTGGTCCCTCGGTGGTGTCATAACAGCCCAATGGGTTTATCAAGTTTTTGAGTAGAGGCCGGGGAGGGCTCTAATGGAAGCTGTTTAAGGGCTTTGGCTGGGCTGATTGTTTAAGTTGTATCGGGTTGCAGGTTGGGGAAGGGTGGGATTGGCTATCTTGGAATGGGATTGGAATTTCCCGCGTAGTTTTTTTATGGGTATGTTATTGGGGGTCGGCACTCGTGTTTATTGTACGAGGGGGGGCTCAGTACCAGCCGATCCCGCCTAGAAGCGGTTGAGGGGTGGGGGATTTGAGGGGTTCAAGGTTCAGACTTGAGTGGCCTCAAATGGGACTCATGGCGGGAGATTTTGGAGCTCCCAATGATTGGAATAGGGCTGAGAAGGTTCCCTGGGACTCTCCAGACTAACATGACACGGGCAGATGGCTAACGCCTTAAAAATAATTTCACTAAATGTGAATGGGCTTAATTCCCATATAAAGAGGAGAAAAGTTGAGCGCTTTCTTAGGCGGGAACAGCCCCACGTAGTGGCATTGCAGGAAACTCATGTACAGACAAAAGATTCATATAGGATTAGATTCTGGGGCTATTCCCGTTTGGTACAGGCTACACAGTCAAGCAAGAAGGGGGGGTGTTACTAGCTATACGCGGCGGGTTAGGGATGACTATTTAAGACATCCAGAAGGACAATCAGGCTCGGTATCCTGCAGTGTTGCTAGAGGGTAAGGGCCAGTCCTTTACAGTGGCAACCCTATACGCGCCCAACCAGGCTCAGGACCCTTTCCTACAGAAATCCCTTACTCGCCTGGGGAAATATGCAGAGGGGAACATCCTCCTAATGGGTGATTTTAATTTAGCCTGGGACCCTGCCAAAGATAGGAGCTCCACGACATGGGATAAACAGGGGGGCCCTTCTGGGGACTTGTTGAGGAAAATGCGCGATCTGGCCTTAGTTGACATGTGGCGCGAACTATATGGCTCGGCGGAGGGGTATACTTTCTATTCGCATGCGCATGGGTCACACTTGCGGATAGATCATGTCTGGATCTCGAAACCACTGTTGGGAAGGGCCTTAGCATTGGAGGTGGGTGCAATCGTTTTGGGGGACCATGCTCCGCTTACCCTATCGTTGGCGGTGCCTAGAGACCTTTCGGCCATTTGGAAGTGGAGATACCCGGTTTCCCTGTTTCGAGACCCTCTCCTGGTTAGCGAGATAGAGGACAAGGTGGGGGAGTACTCCTTTCACAATAAATGGGAGGATTCAACTCCTCAGATTTGGTGGGACGCATTAAAGGCCACAATCAGGGGCAGGATCATCGCTATCAAAGCTAGAAGGGAAAGGGAATTAAGGCTCGAGGAGATACAGCTGGAGGGGCAGCTCAAGGAGGTTATGTCTCGCATGAGCCTTAGAATGTCCGCTGCCACCAAAAAAAAAAGAGTATAGGTCGCTTCGCGGTCAGTTGAACCTCATACAAACCAGAGCGGTTGAACGGAATCTTTGCCGATACCGACAGAGGTTCTGTGTTAAGGGTAATAAGGCTGACCGCTTGTTAGCTAGAAAGTTCCGAAAGGAGGCTGAGGATAGAACCATACTAAAAATAAAGGGCGAGGGGGATTGGGGGGGTTTGCTCACATCGCAGTCAGACATTGAGGGGGCATTTACTAAATTCTATACTGCCCTTTATAGTTCGAGTTTTCCTCAGACCGCAGAGCAGGAGGCATACCTTCGGGATGTTGGCGTCCGACGGTTGTCGCAGGTTGACAGAGACGCACTGGAGGTGGAGATCACGCCAGATGAGGTGCGGAGGGTCATTAATAATCTTCCATCAGGTAAAGCCCCGGGCCCGGACGAGTTCCTTTCAGAAGTCTATAAGACCCACAAAGAGGTCTCGATTCCCGTCCTCACTTAACTATTTAATTGCATAGGATCCTCGCGGCAACTCCCCAGATCCATGAACGAAGCCAAAGTGATCTTGCTCCATAAGCGAGGTAAGGATCCGACTGACTGCGCGTCCTACCGCCCTATAGCATTAATGAACGCCGATGCCAAAATCCATGCTAAAGTCTTGGCCAATCATCTAGAGTCTATCCTCCCCAAATTAATTCAGGGAGACCAGTCAGGTTTTATAAGGGGTAGACAAACCTCAGATAATGTCAGGCGGCTCACGCACCTGATTGAAAAGTCCCAGAAAAAGAATATTCCGGCCCTTCTGTTGGCTATCGTTGCTGAGAAGGTTTTCGATCGGGTCAAGTGGGGGTTTCTGTTTGCGGTCCTGGAGCGGGCTTTATAACGCGGTTGAAGGCTAGTTACCAAAACCCTGTCATACGCTTAGTGCTGAATGGCCAGGTTACAGCACCGATATGTGTGGGAAGAGGCACCAAGCAGGGATGCCCGATGTCGCCGCTCCTGTATGCCCTCCACCTGGAACCGTTTCTGGAAGTGGTTCGTGCAGCTGAGGACATCAAAAGGTATCCCATTCGGAGGCGAGGCCCATAAGATCGCGGCTTTCGCCGACGATATGATCTTCTCCTTAACCTCTCCAATCATATCTTTGCAGGCGGTGGCAAGAGAGCTGGACAGATTTGGTCAGGTGGCAGGCCTAAAGGTCAACGCGCACAAGTCTGAGGTTCTCCCCCTAACCCTGACGCCCTCTGAAATTCTGGACCTCGCTAAGGTGCACAAATACAGATGGGTGGAATCCTCGCTGAAGTACCTGGGGGTGTATCTGACCAAGAATGTGGACCAATTGTATGTAGCGAACTATCCGCCACTCCTCCAGAAGGTGAAATCTAAGTTAGTGGACTGGGGAATCCTTGAGATCTCGTGGTTGGGTAGAGTCAAAGCTTTAAAGATGTCAATCCTACCCCTGATCTTGTATCACTTTGTCGCCCTACCGATACATGTTCCTGCATCCTTTTTCAGGGCTCTGCAAAAAATAACTAGCCGGTTTGTTTGGAATGGAAAGCGCCCGAGGGTGGCGGCTCTCATCATGAAAGCCTTGCCTGAGAGGGAGGGAGTGTGGCAGCCGGAATTTCGAGTGTACTATTTAGCTGCGCAGCTTAGGATAATTAGGGATTGGCAGAGGGACAGGGGCAAGGTCTGGAGACCAATGGATAGAGCGGTGGTGGGCACAGAGCTGGAAGGCGTCCTGTGGTTACCGAAGCAAGATAGGCCACACAGAATTTACTGTAGCGCAATAACATCAGCTACTGGGGATGCATGGGATCAGGCAGTCCGTAGGGCTCAGATCACTACCTTCCCTTCCCCATATTCTCCCCGGCATGGAAACCCGCAATTCACTCCGGCTGCCACCTCTGCGCCAAGTTTCGATCAATGGTTTTCAGGGGGATGTAGGTTGTTGCGAGACTTGCTCGTCGAAGGCGAGGTGAAAAGCTTCGAGCAATGCAAGATAGACTTTGGTGTGGGGGAGCAGCAGAGATGCTCATACCTCCAGTTCAGGCACTGGATCTCCCACCCTTCTGTAAGAGGCCCGGGTTCACGCCCTCTTACCCAATTTGAAAAGTATTTAGATACCAACTCGGGGGACAGGGCGGTGGTTTTGTCTATTTACAAACTCATAAAACGGGAAGAGGCACTACACTCCAGGTCCTACATGAGTAAATGGGAGACTGATCTAAGGGCTGACATAGGAGAACAGGAGTGGCTTAGGGTCTGGTCCCAAATCCCAAAACTTGCCAGGTCTGTCCAAATCCGGGAGATTTGGCTGAAGCTTCTACCCCGCTCAAGTTAAACAAGATGTACCACACGCTTTCGGCGCTTTGCTGGAGGGAGTGCGGCAAAGTGGGATCCTGTTACGCTCACCTGGCTCCCACAGTAGCGTCGGTCGGACCTGGACAGCTGGGGTCTCCACCCACGTGATGCGTAGTGCAGCGATGACTGACTGGATCTGCCCTCCTAATCTTGTCTGCTTAACCCGTAGAAATATTCTCCTGCAAGTGGAGAGATGGATTTAGCCACTTGTGGATTCAAGTGATGGCACCCCCCCAGTCCTCCCCAACTAATCACCTCCGAAATGCCCTCACAGCAATCTCACCTTATATTCTTGAAAGATGAGCTCTCCATCCTGCGTGGATTTGCAGGGGCGCGTCAATTCCAGTTACTTCACTGGTTTGAAGGCTCGGGAGAGTTCCGGAGAGTATTGACTCTGAGGTTCCTGGTGAGGACCAGTAAGTATTAAGTTCATAGAGTTCAATATGTCCGATGTTCACTCTTGTTCCCCCCCTTCCTTTCTTGTCTTGGAGCTGGCTCGTGAAAAGATGCTCTTGTGGCAGCTGGTGGCGCTCAGGTAAGAGTCTGTATTACCCGGCGCTGTCCGGTAAATGTTGCACGAGGAAAACGTGTTGTTTTGTCTCTTTACAGATGCGGCACGTGAAAATATGGAGAGTCACAAAAGTATGCCTCCGGTGGTAAATCAGGTAAGTCTATGGTGGTAAGAATTCTATTTGTTGGTTCCCTCGGCTCACCTTGTGGTTTTCTTTTGTCTCCTAGGTGCCGAAGTTCGGCGAAGAAATGATGGAGGCAGCGCCGACCCGAAGGATGCTGTGAAGACTGGCGAGTATGGCGCGGCGCTGCAGCTGGAGGTGCGGCGCGTGCAGAAATGATGTTCTTTACAGGTCCGGAGACAAGATGGATCCAGAATCAGGTGTGGAATAGAAATAAGTTTGTTTTCTAACCTTGTCCCTTTCTTTCCTCTTTGTTTTAGGAGTTCCGGATTCGAGGCGGGCGTGGCAGAAGACTGGATGCAGGGTGCAGGCACGGTGAGTGTTACGCTGCTGGAGGCAGAATAACGCGAAGCGTGTGTTGCTGGTCGGGCATGGTTTAAATAGCCTCAAAAGTAGTCCCAGGTAAGAAGTCCCTAGAACCACAACTGAGTAAAAAATAGTCCCTGTAGAAAAATAGTCCCTTTCAGGCTTCATGTTGGATTAGAGTCATTTGCAGCATGGTCTGCCTGAGGTAAGTAAGGACTATGAGCCTGGCGCCAGGACTGAACCCAGATAGCCCCTAGCCGGGGCTGCTGAGGTTTTACTAAATGTCTAGATGCCTGCTCCCAGGGCTGATGGGCTTGGTCCGGATGCCTGGGGGTAGGCATCATGACAGATCCTGGGCTCACATTTGGTGGGAATGCCCGAAACTCGTTGCTTTTTGGACTTTGGTTCGGCAGGCGATAACTCAGGTGTTGGGTCCTTTGCAGGGTGGAGGTAGGGGGCGCGACTTAGTGGGTCTTAATGGAATGCTTGCCACCCTGTCCACCAAAGCCGACCGCAAACTATATGTGATAATGATGATGTCGGCGGCAATGGTCCTGGCCAGGAAGTGGAATTCAAAGGACCCTCCTCAGGAGCGCGAGTGGGTGGCGAAACTGTGGGCATTGGTGGCAATGGAGTGGCTCACCTACGCGATTCAAGGCATGCACTTGAGGTTTTACTCAGAACGGGCCACCCTGTTGTCCTTCTTAAAGGCAGGAGCCCGCCGGACCTAGGGCCCCAGGGCGATGGAGCTGTTGGGCATAGTTCGCCCTCAGGATGAATCAGACCTTTAAATTGAAGTGTGCTTGCCATTTTCCTTCTCCTATTTGTCGAACTTGGTCGCTCAGAGAACCTGTAGAATCTGGGTGGGGAGGGGGGGAGGGGAGGAAGGTGGGGGGGAGGAAAGGAGGGGGAGAGGGGGGAGGGATAAAGGGGTTTAGGAGGTTCTTTGTTTATTTTCTTCCTGTTACTGCTCTTTGTTGTACGAGTTACAAATGGTTAATAAAAACGTATTGGAACAAAAAAAAATCTAAGGAAAATAAAAAGAACGTCAGAATCCACTTGGAGAAAATCACCATCAGAGTCCAACAAGGTCGACTTCACAGACGCCTTATCTATCTATAAGGCAGCTATCATCCAGGCCAAAAAAGATAACTTCAATGACCGTATAGCTAAAATTACATCTAGTACTAAGGAATTATTCAATATACTGAAATAACTAGAAACTCCTGCCCCGGAACCAGACACCTGCACCAAAGATATTTCTTGGTGCTTGAACATTCAGAAGGCGCTCCAAGATAAAATTAGCTTACTCCTAGACAAAATCCAATCTAAAAAAAAGCCTTATTGATACTGTCGCCCATCAAGACATACCCCCTCACACAGTAATGAATATACTACAATTTACCTTCAAACCTCTCTCCATCAAAGAAGTTGAAACAATCATACTCAAACTTAAACCATCTAAGTGCCAGGGCGACATTTGTCCCGCCCCGCTTATCAAAGAGGCAGCAGCAGAACTTGCCCCATTCATTACCATATTCATGAATGCCTCATTTAACACAAATACTGTACCTAATAATCTTAAAGATGCCTAGTTACTCCCCCTCCAAAAAAAACCCTCCCGAGGATTCCAAGATGGCCGCACGGTGAGGACATCGCAACCCGGGGCTCCCGACCTGCTAGACCCTGATATACTGCCTGCAGCAGCATCAGCCCTCCCCGGCCCCTCGGGCGTGCGTAGTGTTGTCCACTGGAGCGGGGAGAGACTCCAGTGGCGGCCCCTGGGGAGGCAGCGCGGGTGGCGGCGTGGGAGCTGTGACGGCTCTGCAGCGGAGGGCCCGGGCCTCATCCGTGCGGCGCAGAGGCCAGGCGCGGTGGGTGCTCCCCGGGATCGCTGCACGTCGGTGAAGATTGTCTGCGGAGGGGAGACCCGGCCCAGGGAGTGTTGCCTGGTTTGCGGGGCCCCTCCACGGCCCGAAAAGGAGGGTGTGCGGTCCACCCCGGCCCGCCGTGGTGGGGAAACACCCAGCGGACACAGCCTCAGACGATACAGGACCGGTGAAGTTACGGAGGGTGCCCTGGCAGGGGGTCGGGAGGAGGCACGCCGCGCTGGTTGTTCTCCCCTGGAGTTTAGACAGCACACATTATTCTATCAATGCCCAATCGCCGACTACCATACGAGAGCTTCTCTGCCAACTTACTGTGACAGAAGCAATCCTCACGGTCATGCCCATATTGCCACCTTCCACCAATGCTGTCATGAACAATTTAAGGATTATAACTTAACGGCTCCCCAGGCGCAGGTAACAGTGCGAGCGGTGCAGCCCCTGAGAGAGACAACTCGGGAGGAGCGCCGCTCAGGAGCGGGGACTGGCCAGACTCCCCGGGGAAGAGCTTTGATTGCCCTGAGTGCCCCTTGGCAACGGCCTGGAGATCTGGGGACCACCTGGTTGGCATGACAGTGTTGGCGGCTCTGGGTTCTTACTGGGGGCTGTGGAGGGGGGGTGCCTTGGACACCACTAAAAGCAGACCCCGGCGTATACGGGGGGGCCACCCATCCGGGCGCACCGGCAGGGGAGGCAGCAAACTCCCCCACGCTCCGGAACTACACGAGGGAAGCAGTGCCCATCAAAACAGTGAGACAGCGCCCAGGCCCCCAGATTGGTGTCCGTCCGGCCACCCCTGCTCCCCAGGGCTCCCCCGCAGAGGTGGGTCGGCACCCTTTCCCCGCTGGAAGGCACTTCACCAGCTGACTAGACTTCATACAATCCAGCTATCACCACCCCTAAGCTCCCCGCTCTTTGAGATGTCCAGAAATAAGGGCAAAGACACGTCAGCTCCAGGGAAAGGCCCCAGAAAAGGGACAGAGGGCTCCCTCACAAAATTTTGGGCAAAAGGGAAGGCAGAGGCCCAAGGAATGGGACATGCTTTGGAGGATAATGAGGCACCAGTCTCCCGGGACAAACAAGATAGGTCCGTCTCTCAGACAATGCTCTCGCAATTCATGGACGAGCTGGTGGAGAAGATCACAGCAGCAGGGCAGAAGCAGATGGACAAGTTGCGAGAAGATCTGGCGGAAGGCCTAAGAGAAATTAAAAGGGACATCAACAAGGTGGAAGAGAGAGTGGATATTAATGAGCGAGCCATCCAAGAATTGACAGAGGACGCCAGGAAGGTCGACAATCTGCTGGAAACCCTGGCAGCGGCTACACAAAATCTGGAGCTCCAGGCTGAGGATTTGGAGAACAGGTCAAGCAGGGCGAACATTAGAGTTAAATCCCTACCCGAGGACATTACAGATCAGGTCCGGTCCCAAACACTGAAAGGGATATTTGCAGCTCTACTAAATTCAGAGTTGGACCCAGAGATGCAATTTGACAGAGTTCACAGGGTGGGTCTGCCAAGGCAGGAGCGATGATCAAGGCCGCGGAACGTGTTGGTGGCCTTCCACAATTATGCAGTAAAGGAGAAAGTTCTGGAAAAGGCTAGAAGGGCCACGAGCATTACCCACAATGGCCACGAAATCTTCCTCTACCAGGATCTGGCGCAGATAACGCTCATCAAGAGGCGGCGGATCGGCCCAGTATTGTCTTATTTACGCTCTCAGCATATCCGCTACAGGTGGTCCCACCCGTTCGGGCTGACCTTTGTCTGGCAGGGCTCCCGCCGCAAGATCACAACCTACGACCAGGGGATGGCCCTGTTGGGTCTGGAGGAGCAGACCCCGAGCTCCCCGAGGGGGCAGCGGCACAGTCAGTGGGTCGCAAGCCATGAGAATGGTTTACAGTCATGCCAAAGCGAGCGAGGAAGAGCGGGTGGGGGGGCTTGCCACCAGGAAACCCATCAACAACCCTTACATGGATTGCCCGACAGCGGCGGGTGGACCTTGAGCAACTGAGAAGATGTTTGTGGCCTAAAACTGAGCCCGGGGAGGGCACCAGCCACTGATGAAGTGTAATTGGTTGTGGGTGGTTCATTAGAAGCTGTAACGAGCAGCAGGGGGGGGGGGGTCGTCCTGGGGTCTTGGAATGGGATTGGGAAATCCTGCGTGGGGTGACTCCGGGTCACTTATTGAGTCCGGCTCTCGTTTGGGTAACACCAGGGGGGCCTGGCGAAAGCCGGATTCACCTGGAAAGGGGGGTTTGGGGAGTGGGGTGTAAGAGGGCGGGGGGGAGGGAAGATCCAAGGTCCAAGAGTTGGAGGCTAGGCCAGCAGGTCACAGAACGAGATCCCACTTCAAGGGGCAGATGTCGTGCGGGCAATGGCCGCACGTTGGGTCAAAAAGGGAACCCCACAAACTATTCATATGCCTAGCATGGAATCTTTTAATTTGTTTTCATTCAATGTTAATGGGCTTAATTCACTCATTAAAAGAAAGAAGGTGGAGAGGTTTCTTGGGAGGGAACAACCCCATGTAGTAACGCTGCAGGAGACCCATGTGCACACTAGGGACACGCATAGGATAAAATTACGGGGGTACTCGAGAGTGCTTCAGGCCACACAAGCGAGCAAAAAGGGGGGAGTTTTGGTTGCGGTGAAGGATGGGCTTGACCTGGCCATTAGGATAATCAGGGGAGGTACCTGCCGGTGATCCTTGAGGGGAAGGCTGAGTCCTTTACAGTAGCAACACTGTATGCACCCAATCAGGCCCAGGACTCCTTTATGTAAAATATTCTCACCCGGCTAGGGAAATTTGCCAAGGCTAATATCCTGCTTACGGGGGACTTTAACTTAGCCTAGGACCCCTCGAAGGACAGAAGATCTACCTCATGGGAGACACAGGGGGGACCATCCGGTGACCTAGTCAAGAAGATGCAGGATTTGGCCTTGGTTGATGCGTGGCGGGAACTCCAAGGCGATGCACAGGGCTACACCTTCTATTCCCACGCACACAGGTCACATTCACGTATCAATTATGTCTGGCTTTCAAAATCTCTGGTGGGGAGAGCCATGGCCTTGGACATAGGGGCAATTGCCCTTGCAGACCATGCTCCACTTATCCTTTCAATAGCTAAACCAAGGGGACCCCCAGGGCTATGGAAATGGCGGTTTTCAAAGATCCTACTCTTGTTAAAGAGATAGAGGCGGAAGTCGTAGAATATGCCAACCACAACAATTGGGACGACACAGCCCCACAACTTTGGTGGGACGCCCTCAAGGCGACAATCAGAGGGAGGATTATAGCCATCAGGGTCAGGAGGGAACAGGAGTTGAGATGGGAGGAGCAACAGCTAGAAGCCAGACTCAAAGACATCATGGCCTGTATGGGCAGTAAACTGTCAGCAGCAACAAAAAGGGAATACAGGGCAGTGAGAGGGCAGTTGAACCTTATTCAAACAAGGGCGGTCGAGCGTACTCTCCTCTGGCTGTGCCAAAGGTACTATGTTAAAGCTAACAAGTCGGATCACCTTCTGGCCAGAAAGCTAAGGAAGGAGGCAGGAGACAAGACAATCTTGAAAATAAAGGGCGAGGGAGGGATCCTCTACACCAAGAATTCGGACACAGAGAATGAATTTTGAAAATTCTATACCGACCTCTATGGTTCAGGCGACCCCACATCCACGGATATGGAGGTCTATCTGAACGAAATAGTCTGTCGACAGATCGTGCAGGACGAAAGCGAGGCTCTGGAGGTCTAGATAACTACCGACGAAGTTAGAAAGGTAATTTACAATCTACCTTCCAGCAAAGCCCCAGGCCCGAATGGCTTTGTATCCGAATTTTACAAGATACATAAAGAAATCTTAATCCCCATCCTCACCAAATTGTTTAATTGTATAGGGTCCTCCGGGGTACTCCCCAACTATGAATGAAACCAAAGTGATCCTGATTCACAAGAAGGGCAAAGGCCCAACCAACTGTGGGTCCTACCGCCCAATAGCTTTAATAAATGTGGACGCTAAAATTTATACCAAAGTTCTCGCCAATCGCCTGGAAGCAATCCTTCCTAAATTAATACACCATGACCAGTCGGGTTTCATTAGAGGCAGGCAAACATCTAATAATATTAGAAGATTGGCCCACCTGATCGAAAAGACACAGAAAAGGAATATCCGGGCCCTTCTGTTGGCGATCGATGCTGAGAAGGTATTTGGCCGGGTCGAGTGGGATACCGGTTTACTGCTATGAGCACGATGGGATTTGGCCCAGGATTTATCACCCGAGTTAGGGCAAATTACCAAAATCCAATACTCCGACTAGCAAAAAATTGCCGAATTTCAGCCCCTGTTCAGGTAGGAAGAGGCACAAAACAGGGTTGCCCAATGTCACCCCTTGTGTATGCGCTTCACCTAGAACCATTTCTGGTTGCAGTAAGAGCTGCACAAGATATAAAAGGGGTCCCGTTCGGAGGCGATGTACACAAGGTAGCTGCCTTCGCTGACAACATGATTCTGTCATTGACTCACCCGGTCACCTCCTTGCGGGCAGTGGCTAGGGAGTTGGATAGGTTTGGCCGGGTTGCCGGGCTAAAAGTCAACATTCACAAATACGAAATGCTACCGCTCTCCCTGACATCCAGCGCCGTGCAAGCCCTCAAGAGGGCATACAAGTACAGATGGGTCAACACTTCGCTAAAGTATCTGGGTATTCAACTGACTTAGACCATAGGGGATCTCTACAAGGCAAATTACCCTCCACTCCTTCAGAAGGTTAAGTCTAAATTGGTGGACTGGGGGCCCCTGGAGATTTTCTGGTTGGGTCGAATTAACGCCTTAAAAATGGCGATCTTGCCCCTGCTCCTATATCATTTTTCAGCTCTCCCTGTCCCAGTCCGACGACCTTCAAGGCTATCCAGACAATAAGCAATCGTTTTGTCTGGAAGTGTAAACGCCCGAGGGTATCAGCCTCCCTCATGAAAGCTCTCCCAGCCCGGGGAGGTGTGGGGATGCCGAACTTTAGGGTTTACTTTCTGGCAGCTCAGATCCGTGTCATTAGAGACTGGCAAAGGAATGACAGAGGGAAAGTGTGGAGCCCGATCGATAGGGAGGTGGCGGGAGTGAACCTAGAAGGGGTTCTGGGGTTGCCGATGCCTGATAGTCCTTCCCAAATGTACTGCAGTGGTATAACAGCGACTACGGGTGAGGCTTGAGATCAAGCCATTAAAAGGGCGAACACTACCTCTTTCCCATTTCCATATACTCCCCTGCATGGTAATCCACAATTTACTCCAGCAATTACCAATGCGTGGGTTTTCGAACCTTGATTTCACAGGGGCAGCCGGATGGTGCGGGACATGTTGGTTGGAGTCGAAGTTAAACAGTTTGAGCAGTGTGAGAAAGAATTTGCCATAGGGGAGAATCAGAGGTTTCCCTACCTCCAGATCAGGCATTGGGTTTCTCAGCCGGCGGTTCGGCAGGTGGGGGTCTTGTCCTCTCACCCCGTTCGAAAAGTACTTAGACACGGACAAGGGCGTTGTATCTTCTATCCATAAATTTGTTAAATTGGGGCAAACACTGCCGTCCAGAAAATATATGGTCAAATGGGAGTAGGACGTGGGGACGGGGATAGAGGAACAGGCATGGGTGAGTCTGTGGTCTCAGATCCCAAAACTTACAAGATCAGGTGTTGGGAGTCAGGGTGGGTCAAAATAGAGGGCTTGACATATTGGGCCTCAACGGGATTCTGGCATCTCTCGCTAAAATCTGGTTGTTAGTGGCGCTGGAATGGCTTACCTACTCCATGCCAGGGGACCATTTGCGGTTCATTTCAGACTGGTCCAACTTATTAACATACCGAAGAATAGGAGCCCGCCGAGCCTGGTGCCCCAAGGCTATGGAGTTACTGGGCATAATTAGTCCCCAGGATGAGTCGGACTTGTGAGCATTACCGCAGCACTCCTCCTAAGGAGCCGACCTAAGAAAGTAGCTCAACGAACTGGCTTAGTAGCCCGGCCGGTCACTCATGCAATGTGTCACTATTTCATATCTTTATGCCTAATAGTATGAAGGGAGCTCTTGGATCTGGGGGGGATGTGAGGGGAGGGAGGGGAAGGAGGAGAGGGAGCGGTGGTGGGGTTGTTGGGGCAGGGGCATTGTTTGCTTGTTTTTTTTTCTCTGAAAAAATGTTACTAAAAACTTATTGGAAAAAAAAAATAAACTCCCTTGACCCCAATCCTCACTCGGAACTGTGTCTAGGTAACTAGGCCAGTATTCTGCCAATTGTCTAACCAGCTTGTCTTCCTCCTAGATCTATGGTTGATATTGTTTTGCTATGTGATTCGTATGCTATTTGAGTACAGTTGATGCATTTTAATGGAATCAGAGTAATCGTGGTACCACCTAGAACTGTATATATATACCATTTTAAAATTGTCGACCACAGTGTATTATCGTGATAGTGTATATAACATGGAACCTTATTTATATAAAGATCTGTGTTTTAACTAATACAGTGTGTGGACATTCCTTTGTAGGTGCTTGGGGACTACACTGTACTTAAGAACCAGCCCGCATCACCTCCTGAGAAGCTAGGCCTTCATTGCTCGACCACAATACCAATAATAGAGAATCTTGGCTGGGGTCCTCTGTGCCTCTCCTCTGCCATATAGAGAGCAGGAGTACAGACACCCCCCTCCGGTTGCTTTACACTGCGAAGCTAGGCCTTGATTGTTCGACCATAGCTTCCGTAATAGAGAATCTTTAGGGGTCCTCTGTGCTCTCCTCCACCATATAGAGAGCAGGAGTACAGACACCCCGCTCCAGTCTTTACAATGCGCACAGGGCACCTTGTGTACATCAGGGTTGTTGGGACATGGGCAATATGGCTACCTTGCAGTCATACACATTGTGGAAGTTGGCAGTCATGTGTAGTCTGTCACTGATGTGACATTGGCAATACATTGGTCAGCTATGATGTGGCAGTGCGCCATGTAGGGTACATGGATATGCTTACATGGGTTGTACGTTGGCCTGCGTGCGTGGTGCAGCCTTGTGTGGCTGGATGCCCTGTCATCACATGTCTTACGTCTGTGTCCTGGGGTGGGTCTGTCAGGGTGCCTGGCCTATTCTGGGTATTATTGTTGTTGCATCATGGGACTTGTGGTTCATTCACTTTACTACTGCTTACGTGCCCCAGGTGCATGTCAGTGCTTTTGGCAGTCAGGTCTGAGTGCTACTTATCCACAAGCCAGGTGTGCTGTCCTCTGTGCCTCTCCATGTACACAGGCTGGGTGCTGCTGTGCAGAATCAATGCTTCATGTGTGGCCCCAGGATATTGGGCACAGCATTAACTGATGGTGCAATCAGCATCACAGGCCATCTGCACGTTCATCCAGTGATATTGCGTCCAGTTGCGGTATGCCTGTTCTGTTGGCTGCGGTGGTACCAACATGGGTGCAGTCCAATACTGCAATGGTGCTGGGGAAATGTGCAATGCTGTAGAACCTTGCCTTGGCAGCATGCATCTGTGTGTGGGTGATGGTTCATGGAGTTGTGCAGATGTGCGTGCATCATTAGGCCATCCAGGACTTGGTTCAGCACCTTTGAAAATGTCGAACTTCGGGAAACATAAGGTAACAGGCAATAAGAAACAAGATGGCCCTTGTGGCCTCTTGTTTTCTATCAGGAATCCACTGATTCCAGACATCCCAAAATGGAGGATACGCAGGGCACCTGTCAATTCAACCCAGAGCTGCCACCAGCCCGTACCCTGCTCTGTGGGCCACACACATGTGCGCAAAAACAACTACGAGTACAAGGTCGTACTCCCACCCATTGGTGCCATAAGAGTATCCCAAGGGTCTGTTCACCAAACCAAATACAGGAAGAGGCGCACCCCCAGGAGTCCCACGTGAACTCCTGCACGGAAAACACGTCAGAACACATGATAAAAAGCAATAAAGGACCAGGATACGGAGGTCCTGTCCTTCTGATGAATTTCCAGCATCACAGTCGCCACCCCCCAGACTGAGGTTAAGGTGTCTTGAGTGAGCTCCCTTTCAAGCAGGAGCCACGGGTCGTCGAACATCCGAGATGAAGAAAGGGTAAACGTTGTCGTGGAGGCAGCAGCAGTGATCCTTGCAGTCCTTGTAGATGAAGGATCAAGTTTTACGAAAACCTCCACATCTCATATAACAGATCCCATGCGTATGACCAAACTGGCAATGACCCCTAATGTTATACCCTCTTCATCTCATTCCGTCAACCCTATCCATGGACTGCTGCCAAGTAATTTGAATCCCCCCCACCGCCCCCAAGAGGTCATCCTATCTCAATAGACCATGCAATACAGTCACCAGGAATGCTAGACTCTGCTCTAGATTGGCCAAATTATTTGAACCTCTTGCCAGACCCACCACTAACAGATTTTGAGAGAAAAAAAACACTTAACAGCCAAACCGCCATCAGAGACAAGCCCACCATCAACCCTTCACCTCTTCCGACACATATAACCAACCGAACAAAATATCCAAACAAAACAAGCACCTCCGTGCCGTATAGCCTATTGGTGCGACTACTAGCCCCTCACATCCGCCCCTACTACACAACCCCTCCCCAGTTCTTAAGGGGGCACTAATAAATGCCAGATCTCTAGTCGCGCACGCCACAGAGATCGGCAATCTGATCCAGTCAGAAAACGACGACTTTCTTGCCATCACAGAATCATGGCCGCACGCTGCAGCAGGCCCTGCCCTCATGCTAGCAGTCCCTGACGGCTACACCATCCTGAGAGCAGATAGATGCGATACACATGGATGAGGCATTGCTCTCATCACCAAATCCAGCCTATCCATGAGATTAGCCTCCTCCCTAGACATTCAATCCTGTGAAGCCTGCACTGCTAGCCAACTCCAAGACTCTTACCATTCACCTCATTTACAGAATCCAGGCCCCATTGGATCAGTAGAGGAGGATATATCTACTATTCTTTCAGATAATTTAAAAAGTACCTCTCAAGTACTACTGCTAGGGGATTTCAACTTGGGCTTCAATAACCCTTAAGATAAACAAGCTAATATAATTGCCAACATTCCGTCAGAACTAGGTCTCTCCCAGAGAGTTAATTTACCCACACACAACAAAGGTAGAATACTCTACTGGGTGGCGGATTACAATTGTAACGCTGTTATTACTGCCATCACTTCTGAAGCCTGGACGGACCACCATCTCCTGTCATTTACACTAGCTACCATAAAGCCAACACCGATACACGGCTACCACTCCCCCTACCCTAACAAGGACCAAAAAGAATATTACAGCGGATAGACATCCGCCTTATTCTTCCCACCCTACACTCCTTACTGGACAGTATGGATCCCAGCATGCTAGTCGATGAGTACAACAAAATCATGACAGTAACACTTGATTCCATTGCCCCCCCCTTAAAATGAGACAAAGTAAACCTAAAGCCCACCTCAACACCTAGTTCACCCCTCACTTGAAAACCCTACGCTTAGAAAAAGGAAGATGTAAAGCCTCTTGGAGACTACTTCCATCTAAGGAAAACAGAACTAACCTCAATAACATATCTCTTTACAAAAAAGAAATATTTTTGGCTAAGCAAGAATCCTACAATAACCGAATCTCACAAGCTAACTCCAGTATGAAGGAATTATTTGTAATCCTAAAATAATTAGAATCACCTATCCCAGTGCTAGATACCTGCAATAAAGACAAAACTTGGTGCTCTAACATTCAGCATGCTCTAGCTAATAAAGTTACCACCCTTCAGGACAAAATCACAAGAAAAAAAAGCTGCTCTCACTACCTTGACCCCACCTAACAATACCCCTGTGCCCTCTCACAACCTTTCAACTCGCTTCAGATTCTCCAAAATTTCCATTCTCGAGGTTGAAAAAGTCATACTATCACTCAAACAGTCAGACTGCCAGAGTGACCAATGTCCAGCCCAATTCATTATGGACGTGGCGAGGGATCTGGAAACCTTCATATCGAAGCTTATTAATGCCTCATTCACCTCGGGCACCATCCCAAGTAATCTCAAAGAGTCTTGGGTTCTACCACTCCTTAAAAACCAGACGCTAGACCCAACCACACCAACCAACTACTGACCTATTACTACAGTGTCTTTTCTTCTCAAAATAATAGATAAAGTCGCATATCTACAAATTCAGAAGTATTCGGAATTCCACCACCTACTAGGAGCTCGCCAGTCAGATTTCCGTCCACAACATGGAACGGAAACTGCACTAAATGACCGCAAGGCTCAAACTGACGAGCTTAGGGACAAGGGAAAATCACCCTTACTTGTCCTCCACCTCTTGACTGCATTTGACCTTGTGGACCACAAGGTCTTATGCAGCCATTTAAACTCAGCTGTGCATTTCTCCAAGGAAGCGATAGTCTGAATCATTCATAAGTAACAGGATCATGAGAGTCTTTTCACCCTCAGCTGCGGTGTGCCCCTCCTGTGTCTCACCCACCCTGTACAATATATTCACCAAGCCCTTTCTCGATCTGGACCATCTTGGTATCACCTACACTAATTATGCTGATGATACCCAGATTCTTCTACCACTTTTTGGGGATTATGGTAAGGATTTGGCCTTGATGAATAGTCTACGTCATCATCCAGGCATGGATAGCAGTACACTGTCTATGCCTGAATGATGACAAAACTGAACTCCTCATTCTAGGCACCAGCACTAACCTAAAAAAATAGGCTATGAATACACCTCCTTCATGATTGATGGTAATTCCATCAAAGTTGCCAACAAAGTAAAAACCTTAGGCTTTTACCTCGATTCCACCCTCACATTCATCAAACAAGTAAATTCCATGGCGTCTGCCACTGCATATACATGCAAACTTATCAGAGCTGGCAAACCATTTCTATCCAAGAACAGTTCTATTATCCTTGCCAGAGGCCTCATCCTATCCAAACTGGACTATTGTAACTTCCTCTACATTGGTTCCAATAAGTACATCATTAGAAGAATTCAAACACCCCAAAATAATGCCCTTAGAGCGGCTCTTGGAGTAGCAAGGAGAGAACACATCACTGAAATCAGGAGACAAAACAATGGCTATCTACCAATGACAAAATCCGACTGAAAACCGCCTCGCTTACCTACAAATGTCTGAACAATGCTGCTCCTTGTTAATTCACCGAAGGATTCTGCAGAAAATTCTCGCTTAGGCCCACCAACTCAGCTAACACTAACTGCCTTACTGTCCCAAGATTTAAGCTAGCCAAGGTCAGGGGCAGCAGCTTTCCTGTCAAAGCCACTCAGCTCTGGAACTCACTGCCTCCACCCCTTCGAGCGGACAAATCATAAATGAATTTCAGACATAATTGCATCAACTGGCTTAAAGCCAACGACTACTAAAGCCAAGCCCTTGCCACCTACCTTATCGCACTGTAAATAGATCTCAGAGTATTGTTATCCAGATGCCTGCATAGTGCTCTTTCTCTGCACCTCTTATTATCTTAACGTATTATTATGTAACTGTATCTTCCCATTTCCTGATGTGTCTATATGTCATGTGTAACCCAAGCTTAGAGTCTTCCTGTAACTTCTGCTTCCTGATACCTCTGGGTCTGGCGCGCAATATGAATAAATAAACAAACAAATCTGCATAAGCCACTTCAGGGGCTTATGGTCCGTTTGAACCTTGAAGGTAGACCCTGTAAGGTAGGGCCGAAAACACCTAAGGCTCCAAACTATACTAAAACATTCCTTTTCAACAGTAGCCCACCTAAGTTCTCTACCCTTGAGTTGTCTACTAATTAATATGATCGGATGTTCTCTTCCTTTGTCATCTAACGGACAAGACAGCTCCAATTCGGTGTTGCAGGCGTCAGTTTGAACGATAAAGGGCTTGCTGTAATCTGGCGCACACAACACAGGTGCCCTACACAGACTTTCCTTTGAAGGCCCTCTGACAGTCTTGATATGATATAATATGGCATTTATAATGCACCTATACACAAGTGTTTCAAGGCGCGAAAGTAGTCTTCAGTCCAATTAACCTTCCTCGGTTGTTTGGGTGAAGTCTGAGCTGTCAGGGGTGCAGCTATAGTTCCATAGTCTGCCATGAAGTTGCGATAATACCCAGTGAGGCCCAAAAAGGCTCTCACCTTGGTTTGAGTAGTGGGAGTCTCCCTGTCATGTACATCCTGAACTTTACTGGGGAGAGGTTGGATTTGACCCCCTCCTACCTCATGACCAAGATATGTGACTTTCCCCTGAGCTATCTGGCATTTGGTGGGCTTGATATTGAGGTTAGCCCTTTTCAAGGCCTGTAACACTTTATCCTATTGAGTCAAATGCTCCTCCCAAGTGGAACTGTAGACGCCAATGTCATCTAAGTAGGCCACACAAAAGGCCTCCAGCCCACTGAGTGCATGGTTGACTAAACGTTGGAAAGTGGCAGGTGCATTTTTCAACCCAAAAGGTATGACTCAACTAGTAGAGCCCCTCAGGTGTTGTAAACGCAGTCTTTTCCTTGATATGGTCCGTCAGAGCTATTTGCCGATAGCCTGAGGTAAGGTCAAAGGTGCTCTCAAATTTGGCAGCACCTATGGTGTCCACAAGCTCATCAGCCCGGGCAATGGGTGCGCGCCAGTTTTGGTGACGGCATTGACTCCTCTGTAGTCCACACAGAACCTCCAATCCTTGGCACAGGCCTGGAAATTTGCCTTCGGGACAAGGACCACTAGACCAGGGACTGCTTGAGGGTTCAATAACACCCAGATCCGACAACTTGGCGACCTCAGCCTAGATGTGGCTCTCAACTGTATCTGACATACGGTAGCACCTGCTTTTGACAGGCAGACTGTCACCAGTGTCAATTTCGTGCCTACCGAACGGTGTAAGGCCTGGTGTCAGTGAGAACAGAGAGGCATACTGCCGGAGCAAAGCCCTGCAGGCCCTCTGTTGCTCTGTCATCATATCTGGAGAGAGATGCACTCCCTCCACTGAGCCATCCTGAGGGTTACTATGCAGCAAATCAGGAAGGGGCTCACTCTCATCCTCTTCTTGCCCGCAAGAGACATGAGACCTCGGCTCGCCTCTGGAAAGGCTTGAGCCTGTTAACTTGGAATACCTGAGGGGCTAACCCAGAGACTCCCATGTCAACCAGATAGTTAACTTCGCCCATCTTGGAGATTATCCTGAAGGGTCCAGTCAACTTAACTGCCAAAGCTCTAGGCTTGGTAGGCTCCATCACAAGGATCTCCTGGCCTGGAATCGAATCCAATTGCGAGGCGTTAAGAAAGAGGTCTACAAACTGTGGGCGGGGGCGCAGCCGCATCCCAGGGGGGGGGGGGGGGGGGGGCGCCAGAGCCCAGCATGAAATGGGAAAAAGAGAAATGGGAAGGGCAGCTCACATGGTCACTGGACCATGAAACGGTCTTTGGCACCAATTAAAAAATGGCCAGCAGTCGCAAATGGATATTCAGTCCTTTAGTCACAGACTGTTTGAATAGTACCCAAGGGGTTGTTTTTTGTTCAAATGTAAACAAACTGTGATCTTTAAAGAATATTTATTCAGCAACAATGGTCAAAACTACTAACTGCATAGTGAAGTAACTCCTCAAACTGGCCCACATTGGCCAAAAAAGTGGCCCATTTTGACTGGCCTACACTAGCATTTTGCATTTTTGGTACGGTTATCGCCCTATTGCCCTATAGGCCAGTCCAAGCCTGTCTGCTCATCCATAATGGGTGAGGGGGCGTCCACCCACTGGTCACCTCACCCATTATGGAGGAGCTGAGGAGCCAGCCCAGTGAAACACTGAGCACTCCCTCAGCTGCTTTTTCCAGCCGAGGGAGTGTTCCTGGGCTGGCTTAACTGTCAGAGGGAAACACTGTTTTGACAGTTCATTTCCCCAGCCGCACATGATCACTGAGCCATGCAACGCTGGGGGTGTTTTGGTTCGCCAGCCTTGCATAGCTCATTGGAAATGCTAGCTGGGGCACTGCATGTATGTATGTGCGAGGGGGTGCTCCTGCGCCTCCTCGCACATAGAGGCAGAGCAACCTGGAGCGGGGCATTTTAGAAACCACGCGCAGGCCCCTTCAGAAGGTACGTTTATGGCAATTTATTTTTTATTTAAATGTGTATGGATGTGTATTTGCTTGTGTTATGGAATTGTGGTGGGAGCAGCATGGGCGGCAGCACTGGAATAGTGGTGGGAGTAGGGTGGGGAGGGCCCAGGGTCTGTATTGGGAGTAGGGTGCGGTGACGGCACGCAAAGGTTCATAGCGTTTTCTACATACTGCCCATCTGGCACTTTTGGGGGGGCCCGGCCTGCCCAAACTTTGCTCAGGGGGGCCCAGGCCAAAAAAGTTTGAAGACCACTGCTTTAAGATCATGCCAGTACTTATTCAATTCCTAGCTGGCCTTGAGATTCGCTGTCGCCTGACCCATCATTTGCGTCATCCTCCGTCTGAGGCCTAACACATAGTCCCCCACTTGCTTGGCAGGACCTGGAGGGGTGGCTTCCAAACCTTCTCTGATCAAGGCAAGGGGCCCCCACGGGATGTCTAAAGAGTAACTCAAGGGGGCTGAAATCAACACCCTCTTGAGGTACCCCTCTGTAAGCGAACAGCAGGCATGGCAGGAGCAGGCCCTTGACAGCTTTGTTAAAACTCTCAACCAGACCATTGGTCTGGGGATGGTAAGAGGTCATCAGAGTGGACGAGAATATGAAAAGATAGCCAATACCATAATGGAAGAAGAAACACTTCTTTCACAAATACCCCGATCAAACTTAGATGGCACTCTCCAATCCACCAAACCAACACGCCTCACCTACTAATGGCCTTGCACATCAATGTGCAACGTTCGCCCATGCCTAATCAAAAATTTGCAGTAATTCATCAATCAGTATGTCAAAGGCACCAACAAAAGAAAAATGAAAATACTACAAAGTATGGACTCCTGTCCAGTGCGCGTGTGCAAATACACGGGAATACGCAGATATTGATTAGCCTGCATTTGTGGAGCAGCTTGCAAAAGCACCTTCCACCGTATTAAAATGTTAGCAACCCACCATTCAACAATCAGAAAACTAGTTTTCAAACTGTACTATGCAAAAACTCCAGCTGTAGCACTCCAACATTTAAATGATATTCTCCTACACGGTACAGCCAAACAAGTGCGTGATGAAATTGAGCACATCCTAAGGAAATACTGTGAAACTGAAGAGCACTTACCCACTGCAACATTGTCAGCCAACAATAATGACAACAGTACAGCTATCAACTTTTTACATTAGAAAGACACAAAAGAAATACAAAAGTTCAAAAGCAATTCTGCTGAAATGCCAAACCAAGTATGTGTGTTGCCGTAGAACGTTCCTTAAAAAAGAGCACCAAAACTGTTGATATAGTTCCGAAAATAGAAGGCTATGAGGAATCCCAATGGTTTCAATTAGCTCTGTCCCTTCCAAAAGTACGACATTACCAACACCTCCATACTGTGCACGTACTGCACTTCAAAACCTGACAATAACCAAAGGCCTTCACGTGCAATTAGTAATAATTTGGAACTGTTTCCCGTGCCAAACGCACTGCAGCAGCTTAATTTGTATGAGAGCATTATAATACAAACAGTGCACACATTTCAAGCAATAATACGTCTAACCAAAAACTGCAAAATTACCTCCCACTGAATTACTGAAAGGCATTTGTGGTAAAGTAGTTTACTTACCATTAGATCTGAAAAAAAATGTAGATACTCTGAGTGCAAAGGCCAATACACACCTTTTTGATTATCCTGGCAAATGGTGTACCTACAAAAGACAAAAGAGTTTGGCAACACCTAGTGGACTTAACCAATGTCAGAGAGGTGTTGCAGTACCTTAAACAGAACAATGAATACTACAAGGAAACAAACATTGAAGAAAACCTGAGAGAAACAACCGAAATAATGCAGGACTCATAGACAAGTGGCCAATTTGAATGCCTAGGTCCTAGTGCAGCATCCAGTATTTTAGACCACTATACAATTCACCCACTGCACTCCAGAGACACTATAGACGATGCACTAGAAACATATCAAATGCGGCAAGCCAAAGGAGTCCCAATCAGTATATGGGAAAAAAGTGGGGACGCACAAGCCTTTCCTCTACTCTTCCCCACTGCAAAAGGTGGAAGATATGATGAAAGAAGCACACAAACAGCATCCGAATACCGCTGTTTACGAATGTATGCTGAAGACCCAAGATTTAGACAAAACATGGCGTGCATATTGCACCTACTCTTTGAAAGTGAACTAGCAACCCTATGTTATGGAGTTGGCCACACAAACAGGTTCCCATTTCCAAAAATTAGCTGCTACACAACTACTTGAAAAGGTGCAACAAAAAGGACAAAGTTTTACAAAGTAGAATTACAAATGTTTTGGCAAACATGAATGGCAACAAAGAGTACTGGTTCCGACGGCACGCAGATGTACAGCGTATGCTACGAAAACCTTGGCTCACCCACATGGTTTCTCACTTTAAGTTGTGCTGAGTATGCATGGGAAGACTTGCCCACTTTCCTACGCATAGCAAACAAAAACAAAACAGGTGCAGACATGAAAACACCAGGAGAGCTGTGCGCTCTCAATCCAGTAAATGTTTCACGTTACTTTCATCATCGCTTCCTTGCGATGTGCACTTCATTTGCAATAAAAGACATCCTCCCCTCGGAGAAGTACAACACTTCTTTTGGAGAAAAGAATATCAAGTCAGAGGAGCACCACACATCCACATGCTTTTGTGGATTAAAAATGCTCCTAAATTTGGTGAGGAGAGTGATTAAACTGTTTTGGAGTTCATCCACAAATATGTCACTTGCGAAAGCCCTCCGGAAAGTACCCCTAGTGACCCACAAGGACCAATTTTGCAATTCCAACGACACAATTGCGGCATGTATTGTCAATGCAAATACAAGATCAGAGGCAAATACTATACCAAATGCCGCTTTGGTTTCCCTAGACCAGTTTCAATAACAGGCCAAGTAAACAGCTTCATGTCTTCAGTTCGACACAGTGTCAAAGGAAAATCTCCTAAAAACACATACTACATAAAAATGAGTGAAGCATCCAAGTACATCAATGATTACAATGCAATTATTGCCCTCTTATGGAATGGCAATGTTGACGTACAGTACATGGCAGACAATTCCACCACTGTTGCCTGATATGTCACTGCCTACTTAACCAAATCAGAGAAAGCAGAGCTCAAAGACCTCTGGGATGGCATAGCCTCTAAGAAAACACTAGCACAAAAAATGTACAGCTTTGGCATTAAAATGCTCTCCCATAGAGAATGTGGGAGCTACAAAGCCGTTGACCGCTTAACCGGCACAGCCTTATATGGGAAATCTGACAACATAGTGTGGCTAAGCCTTGGGCCTGCTGCATCCACAAATGGAGTACTTGCATTGTACGAAGACATACAAAGAATAGCCAAAAGCGATCCCAACAGCCAGGACATTTTGAACAACTTATTGGACACATGCTACCCAAACAGAAGTACTTTAGAAACCTTGTCCTGTACCAGGAAACTTCTCATACAAAAACAACATTACACCAAATGAGGAAAAAGGTAAATAGAGTAGAAAGTTGTGAACGCAGCCTCCTGACACTAACCAAACAAAGCCTAATTAATCATATGAAGTGGTCCTTAAAAACTCCTCAACACAAAGAACTGTACTACATGGCTCTACTGCAACTTTTTGAACCATAGAGAAAATAAATTATTAGCCACCTACACGTGCTATGAAGATGCTTTCAAAGCCACTGAAAGTACAATTACTGATGAAAACTTTACACGGTACAAAACCATATTGGACAGTGAACGCCAACAAGAAGAAGAATTTCAAGCACAACTAAATGTGGACACTTCTGAAAGCAGTGAACCTTCGCAAACAGGCAGCCAAGAACCACTTGGAGAGCCACTCATAGCAAATGAGACAGAATTAGCCATGACAGAGGTAACCACCACTATGCTCCATTACGAGCACTCTACAGAAGAGTTTGCAGTACTGAAATCCCAATTAAACAATGAACAGCGTAGCATTTTTGAAGAAGTAAGTAAAACCATTGAACATGGTATACAGCACGAAAGTACAACTTGCACCTGTACGAACTACAAACCTATACTACTGTATGTACGTGGTGAAGCTGGATCAGGTAAACCATTCTTAATAAAAATTATCAGTAAATATGTACAACAAAAAACAACAACCTTTCTGCGGTTATAACTGCCCCTACAGGTTTGGCCGCATACAACATAGGTGGAGTCACTCTAAACCGATTGCTACTCCTTCCAGTGGAACACCAAAACAAATTGGAGTACTATAAACTTTCAGCACAAGCTGCTATGGAGCTATGAAGAGTTTTGAAACAAATTTAAAATACTCCTAATAGATGAGGTCAGCATGGTCTCCAACCTAATGTTGGCTTTGATTCCCCTCAGAATGCAAGAGGTACTCAAAATGTACTACGAAGAACTCTTTGGAGGAAAACATGTCATTGTTTTTGGAGATCTCTTTCAATTGTCACCAGTCAAAGGTGAACCTATCTTCAAAACCTTATGACACAAACAGTGCCGTACAAGTCTTGGAAGCATCGGCAATGTAAATCTTTGGCAACATTTTCAATACATAAAACAAACTCAAAACATGCGTCAGTCTGCAGACCTCACATATGCCAACATTAAAAAAATATATACGGATTGGTATACTATCAAGAGGCACAGTCTACACTCAATAGTAGACACATCCATGAGCTCTACGGGCGTAACACGTGTTACTGATGTGATGGAACAATTCGCTCACAGAAATGTTAGCTGTATGGCCTTAATGCCAACTCTATCAAGCTGCGTACAATTTAATGCAAAAATGCCGCAAAAAGAGAAACAACCACTAGTAGAAATTCATAGCACAGACAAACTGGACGTATAGGGTATGACAATACCTATGTGTCAGCAAGGCAAAGCACAACTACAAGCCTTAGATAACCGTCTCCAACACAGCTGGTTTGGAGA
Source organism: Ambystoma mexicanum (assembly GCF_040938575.1). Taxonomy (NCBI): domain Eukaryota; kingdom Metazoa; phylum Chordata; class Amphibia; order Caudata; family Ambystomatidae; genus Ambystoma; species Ambystoma mexicanum. The sequence continues at coordinate 486,677,451 of NC_090922.1, read as the reverse complement.
AAATTCGAACCTTATGTATCAACTGTTATGGTAAAGCATAACATTGACATAGAGCAAGGCTTAGTTAATGGAGCACATGGTACAGTTGTTGCCTTCCACACATACCCACGGGACAGCAGCATTCAATTTGTAAACATCAAGTTTGACGAACTTTCAGAAGTCAAAAATATAGGATGCACAACAGCGCGATTCCTTCTTTTCAAAGACATGAATGTACGCAGAGAACAGTTTTCTCTGTCGCTAGCTTATGCAGTAACTATTCAAAAATCGCAAGGTATGCCTCACCTTAGCAGAAGCATTGATTGATATTGGCAACACAGTCTTCAAAGAAGGCATGAGTTACGTAGCACTGTCACGACTACGTACACTGGAAGGACTGTATCTAGTTAACTTTGATGCAACTGCAGACATTTCCTACATCAGAGAGTAAAATAGACTACGTGCACTGTACACCCCCCCATCTAAAACTTGACGCTATTCCTCAAAAACCAAAAGCTTTGAAAAGAAGGCTCATTCCATCAGAAGTACTAAATGATTGGGCCACAGTACCGTCAAAGAAATTCAAAGAAAGTCATACTACAGCAATTAACAAACACATACGAAAAGGAGTAAAACAGACAAACCAAACCCAACTCCACCTACACAAAAAAAAGCCTCTGCGAGGAAACCATGTACCCTTCCATCAAAGGGCTCAGACATAGAAGGACCAGTCCCATTCACATTTATCCAATACAACAGGTGTTAATTGCTATGCAAATGTAACAATAAATGTTCTATTCCAAATACCAGCAGTTGTTGAAAACATTTATTCAAATGGCGCAGACCAATTGTGTTTGCAAATGCTCGTCCTTCACAGAAATGCAGTAAACAATCCTGACACCATTTACAGTGTCTCAGGAATAAGGCAAGAATTGGATTACAGTTCTGGAATGGTAAAATTCAATTTAAACCGACAAGAAGATCCCCAAGAATTTCTAATGTACTTACTACAAATATTGGAAAGATAAACCATACCTATAATAGAAATCTTTCACATTTCCTACATGTGGAGACATACATGCACTTTTTTCAGCCATGTCATTGAAGAGCAAGTCCCTAACAAATTCTTTGTGTATATACCAATACCCAACTGTGACTCCATTCCATTTCAGCAACTGGTGCAAAATGCAAACCATAGCAGGTTGTGTACATCGTGCAATTCTGATAATCGTTTGACGCTACCTATACACTCACATTGTCAATATGTGATATTAATGCTCTTAAGATACATGCCGAAGGTACCAAAAACAACTGCACACTTACTGCCTTCGCACACGGACAGATATAACTTGGCAGGGAAACTTTCACAACTGTAGCCATAATCTATCACACAGGGGACTCCACCAATGCAGGCCACTATACTGCATACATTAGAAAGCAATCATCATGGTGGGAATGCAAGGATGCTTCCATCATTCCAAAGCACAGACTACCTGCAAATCTTGCAAATGGCTACTTAATATTCTTGAGGCCAACATTTACTCATTAATGTACAGACCTAGTATACCTTACTCCCTAGCACCAACCAGAACCTTCGTGAGTGAAGAACTTTTTTTTTTCCTTCTACACTATCGACCTATGGCAACGTACCATACATGAAGCATTGCGAAATGCACTGCAGTGAATATTAGCCAATTTCATCCCAAATGATTCCAAGGAGTACAGTCACACAAACAATACATGTCCACAAAACACAATGCCACTATTTTCCACTGTGTACGTGGACGGGAATTTGCTAAGTGTGAGGGTTGAAAACTGTCCTCTGTAACCTCTAAAATCACCACTAATGCAAATCAGTCACCAGCTCTCCAAGAATAGTCCTATAACTACCAACAAATATTTACGTATCACCACGTAAATCCGCAAATGGACAGTACCACTTCAAAATGTACACAGATGTCCAAATAACCAAAGGAATGCACAAACCTCTGTACGCACCCTTTACAGAGAAGTCTGCACCAGTTAAACTAAAGACTCAAGTACCTATGGTGTGCAATCCTTGGTTTAATAATGATCTCATGGAACTTAAATCCAAAAAAAAAATATCAAACTTTTTAATACTTGGCGCAAACTCAGAGAACCACTCAGCCTAGCTGCCTATAAAAGAGCAACAAAAAAGTGTATCAACTGGATGTGTTCTCAGCCAAAAAGAGTCACTAAACACAAGCATAGTGAACACCAAATCAGATAGTAGAGAACTTTTTAAAATCTTAAAGGAACAATCACATACAGCTGGCCCCACTCAAAATATTGTTCTGAAAAACAAGTCCTGGTGTACAGAGATTCAATATTTAATTGAGGAGAAAAAACTTGTCATGCCAACACAACATTTGGAGGTCAACTCACATACCCCTGCAACTAACGATAAGGATCAGCCTATCTTTAATTTTCAGCCAATTTGAGAACAAGAATTGGCTAAAACTAGTATGCAGTTTAAAAGTATGAGCTGTAAAGGGGACCCATGTTCTTCTATTGCGATAAATGAATGTTCTCCTATTCTTATCCCTGCATTGACCAAATTAGTCAATTCCTCTTTTACTCTTAATAGGGTCCCAGACAACATTAAAAATGCATGGATTACTCCTCTTTTGAAGAAGCCTAACCTCTGCCCTCATAGTGCATCGAACTTTAGGCCCATTACAAATACCACTTTTCTGTTAAAAATCTTGGACAGAGTGGATATGACCAAATCTCAGTTTTTCTAGAACAGAATCATATTCTTCATGATTATCAATTGGGTTTCAGAATCAACAATGGAACCGAGACTGCTCTGTTAGCCTTAAAGTCTCATCTTCAGAGTATGGATAGGGGTTAAATCTCCCTACTTATGATTCTTGATCTTTCGGCGGCCTTTGAACTGGTGGACCATTCCATTCTGTCCACCAGGTTAAGGAACAATACCAACTTTTCCTCGGCAGCGACGGATTGTATCTCTTCCTTCCTGAAGGGGACGCAAGTTAAGGTAGCTGGTGACCAGGCAGAAGCTAAACCCACCACCCTTATGTATGGTGTCCCACAGGGAGCATGCGTGTCGCCGTGTTTTTACAATATCTTTATAATCCCATTCTTTCAGATGTTGGAACAGGAAGGGATCATATTTGCGAATTACTCGGATGACACTCAGTGTGTTATACCCATGTCAGGGTCTTACTTTGAGGACGAAAAAATCATTAATAAAATCTATCAAAAGATCCAACATTAGGTGGTAGTCAATGGTCTAGCCATTAATAGCTCTAAAACTGAGCTTCTATTAGTGGGGTCAGAGACTACACTCGAGAAACTGGGTGTTACGCTCACCTGGCTCCCACAGGGGCATCGGTCGGACCCGGACAGCTGCGGTCTCCACCCACGTGATGCGTAGTGCAGCGATGACTGACTGGATCTGCCCTCCTAATCTTGTCTGCTTAACCCGTAGAAATATTCTCCTGCAAGTGGAGAGATGGATTTAGCCACTTGTGGATTCAAGTGATGGCACCCCCACAGTCCTCCCCAACTAATCACCTCCGAAATGCCCTCACAGCAATCTCACCTTATATTCTTGAAAGATGAGCTCTCCATCCTGCGTGGATTTGCAGGGGCGCGTTGATTCCAGTTACTTCACTGGTTTGAAGGCTCGGGAGAGTTCCGGAGAGTATTGACTCTGAGGTTCCTGGTGAGCTCAGTAAGTATTAAGTTCATAGAGTTCAATATGTTCGATGTTCACTCTTGTTCCCCCCTTCCTTTCTTGTCTTGCAGCTGGCTCATGAAAAGATGCTCTTGTGGCAGCTGGTGGCGCTCAGGTAAGAGTCTGTATTACCCAGCGCTGTCCGGTAAATGTTGCACGAGGAAAACGCGTTGTTTTGACTCTCTTTACAGATGCGGCATGTGAAAATATGGAGAGTCACAAAAGGATGCCTCCGGTGGTAAATCAGGTAAGTCTATGGTGGTAAGAATTATATTTGTTGGTTCCCTCGGCTCACCTTGTGGTTTTCTTTTGTCTCCTAGGTGCCGAAGTTCGGCGAAGAAATGATGGAAGCAGCGCCGACCCGAAGGATGCTGTGAAGACTGGTGAGTATGGCGCGGCGCTGCAGCTGGAGGTGCGGCACGTGAAGAAATGGTGTTCTTTACAGGTCCGTAAACAAGATGGATCCAGAATGAGGTGTGGAATAGAAATAAGTTTGTTTTCTAACCTTGTCCCTTTCTTTCCTCTTTGTTTTAGGAGCTCCGGATTCGAGGCGGGCGTGGCAAAAGACTGGATGCAGGCTGCAGACACGGTGAGTGTTACGCTGCTGGATGCAGAATAACGCGAAGCGTGTGTTGCTGGTCGGGCGTGGTTTAAATAGCCTCAAAAGTAGTCCCACACCCGAGTAAAAAATAGTCCCTGTAGAAAAATAGTCCCTTTCAGGCTTCATGTTGGATTGGAGTCATTTGCAGCATGGTCTGCCTGAGGTAAGTAATGACTATGAGCCTGGCGCCTTAGGCGCCAGGACTGATTCCTAATATGAGCCTGGCGCCAGGACTGAACCCAGATAGCCCCTAGCCAGGGCTGCTGGGGTTTTTACTAAATGTCTAGATGCCTGCTCCCGGGGCTGATGGGCTTGGTCCGGATGCCTGGGGGTAGGCATCATGACACTGAGACCAATTTACAAGAACTTTAACATAGATATTTGAACTATCGAGGTTTTGAGCAAGGTGAAAACCCTGCGCATCTATTTAGATAAAAACCTGAATATGAAAGCCCAGGTCAATAGTTTGACCTCCTCGGCATCGTATTTTATTAACTTGTTCCATAGCCTTAGACCATTTATATCTGAAAAAAACTCAGAAACTGGCGAGGGCTATTATAGGCTCCAAACTAGATTACGGTTGTTGCCTTTTGGTGGGACTCCCTTTAGTGGACATTAACCAGGTTACTCACCGTAGTGACAACCTTACTCCTAGTCCATAGTCCCCTTTCCTCCATACTTATGGGACATTCCTCCATCCTGTGGGACGGGATCGGAGCGCTTTGTAAAAGCATCCAAAAATGTCAAAAACATTTAGTCATTCCTCTCTTTCTACGCGGGGTCCAGCACGCGGCCGTAACCCTGCCCATCTGAGCTCTGCCCCGCGCATCGCCCATCAGTCCTTTTCTATCGCCAGGTCAGAGACCTTTTAGCAATAACAGAGGAACCTTATTAGAGGGGACGGCGGGCGGGCGTATGGAGGAAAGGAGACTATGGACTGGGAGTAAGGTGGTCACTACGGAGAGTAACCTGGTTATACTCCTACGTCCCGTCCCCTTTCCTCCATACTTATGGGAGATTCCCAAGCACTCCTTACAGGAACTATGGGTGGATGGAAAAAAAAAACCTTACTGAAACAGGTTCTTCAGCACAGCCTGACCAAACTGAGCATCAGCTCTTGAACTCAGGTCTAGACAATAATGTTTACAAAAAGCTGATGGGGAGGCTCAAGTAGTTGCCTTTGCGATGGTCTCCCAGGGGACATATTTCTGAAAGGCAACTGCGACGGCCTTCCCCCGCACCAGGTGTGCATGAATACCTTTAGAAGGCTTCAGCCCTAGAACGGTGTAAGACTCTGCAATGCAGGCTGCGATCCATCGGGAGATGGTCGTCTTAGAGGCCTTCTTACCTTGTGGATTACCAAAGGTGACGAACAGTTGAGAAGCGCTCCTAAATTCTGAAATTTTGTCCAGATAGAACTTAAGAGCCTTTCTAACATCCAGACAGTGTAGAACCCTTTCCGCATCTGAAGCAGGGTTCAGGGAAAAGACCGGCAGGGGAAAAGACCGGCAGGGAAATAGACTGGTTTAGATGGAACTCAGAAACCACCTTCAGCAAGAAAGCAGGGATTTGTCCGTAGGAACACCTTATCCTTGTGAAAAGCCAAGAAGGGATGTTCCACCGACAAAGCTTTGAGCTCACTCACGCGCCTTGCCGAAGTGACGGCCACCAAAAAGGACACCTTCCATGACAGGTGCTTGAGGTCCACCGTGGCCATTGGTTTGAAAGGCTTATGGCACAACGCCGTCAGGACCACATTTAGATCCCACGCCGGGTGCAGACTGTGAATCGGAGGATAAAGGCGTGTCAAGCCTGCAAAATGTCTCTTAACCACTGGATTAGACAGAGAGTAAGAACACTGGTCCATAGACAGGTAGGCGGAAACCGCCGAAAGGTAAGTTCTACATGACAGAACGTGAACTCCCGACTCTGCTAAGTAGGATACAAAGGACAATACTGTGTCAATCGTAGCCCGCCTTGGGTCCAACTGCTTGTTTAAACACCAATGACAGAACCTAAGCCATTTGCTTCTGTACTGGGACCTAGTCGAAAGGTTTTCTAGCTGCCTGGATAATGCGCATGTTATCCACTGACAGGCTAAGATGTTCTAAAGACCTGAACTCAGGCACCATGCCACCAAGCTGAGTGATTGTGGGGAGGGGTGCCACAGTTGTTGCTCCCCTTGGTGTAGAAGATCGGGGGTCACCGGTAGCCTGATCAGCAGATCACTGACAGGTGTTGAAGTTCTGAGAACCAAAACCTGGCTGGCCACCACGGGGCTCTGAGCAGAAGAGAACAGTTCACCGAGTTCTACAATTTGCAAATCGTCCGATGAACTAGAGGCAGAGGCGGGAAGGCATAAGCCCTCATATTGTGCCATGGAATTTCGAGAGCATCCCCCAGAGAGGAGGCTCCCAGTCCGTTTCTGGAGGCATACAGAGGAAGATTCTTGTTTGCCGCCGTAGCGAAGAGGTCCACTTCCGGAGTGCCCCAGTGCAGGAAAATCCATGAGAGGACCTCCGCCTTCAGTTCCCACTCGTCCACCGACTGAGGGCATCTGCCGTGACATTCAGCTGGCCCGGAATGTGTACTGCAAGTAGCCAGACACCATGCTGAACCGCCCACTTGTCATGACCACCACTCCTGTAGTTCATACGCACGCACATATGCCCACCTCAGGGGCTTCACAGTCAGGCCATAAACCCTTGTCACATCACTTGGCGTCTAGGAGTAGGAAGGGACTTAGCTGGGCTCAGGCATGGCACTCTTACATCAGCCAATGTACTCGGCAGTTTCAACGAACAACTGAACACACTCCAACATGGAGGGCCCCATTCTATCTCTACTGGAGCAACGGTCTAGTCTCTGGGTGTAGCTGACTATTTAAGCCACACCCAGGCGTGCCCCACCGCTTCGCGTTACTCTGCCCTATGCAGCTAAACGTTCACCGTTGCTCCGCAATCCTCTCTGGGAACCGAAGTTGCCTCCGGCATCGGAAAGCAACTCGCATACTTTCGCGTTGACATCTGCAGTGGAACTCTGCTCCTGGTCGTCTTTCCGCGGCAGTCCTGTTTCATTCCGCTAGGCGCCTGAGTCCTCCTCTTGCGTCCGCGGGCTCCTTCGCTCCTGATCTCCAGTCTGGTAGCACCCGCGACGAGGCATCGCGCTCAGCCACCTAGCGGCCCTGCAAGGAAAGAGAAGAGAGTTAGCTGAACTTTATTCATACGTAAGAGCAGTTTACCATAAACTTGAACCACACGAACTCAGCGGAAGCGTGGCCATTACCTGGCGGCATGTGAACTGAATCTAGAACTCTGAATAATCCATGATCCATTGAGTGAAGTAACTCAGAAGGTGGATTGGCACACAGAGCAGTGCACTACGCAGTAAGGGGCATCTGCACGGAAGAGCCTCTGCAATCGCCGCACCAGTGAAGCAACTGGAGGCAGCTGGACATTGCGCCCCTGCTGAGCAAGCAGGACGGAGAGCCCCCGACTCCAAAACATAAGGTGAGCTCACGTTTAGGGGTGGAATCAAGGAAGTGGGAGGGGGTGGTCAGACACTAATCACTCACATACGACTCTAATGCTTGACACTTCTTCGGATTATATCCTTAGATCATTGTCTCTGGGGAGCTAGATAACACTACAGTCCTAGAGGAGCTAGCAGAAGTTCACCACAGCACGACACGGGGATGCACCACAGCACGACATGGAGGTTCCGGGTGCTCCTGCAGAGGTAAAGTGAGCGTAACACCACTCCCAAATCTGGATGGACAGCTCCACGAGCGGGGGAGCCTTAGTGCCCCCTTGCTTGTTGATGTAAAACATCGACACCACATTGTCCGTGCGAATCCGGACCACATTGTTGGCTACGATCGGTCTGAACGCCTTGAGCGCTAGCAAAATCGCCAGGAGCTCCAGATGATTTATGTGGAGGAGCTTGTCCTGGGGCGACCAAAGATCCGAGACCTGAAGAAGATCCAACGTCGCACCCCGCCCCAGAAGGGAGGAGTCCGTTGTGACCGTTAGCGTCGGAGCTGGGTCCTGAAACCCTGCCCCCACCGACAGGTTGCTGAGAGATGACCACCAGTCCAGGTCCACTCTCTTGGAAGCCAGAATCATTATCAACTTGGAGTCCGGATCCACAGCCTGAAGCCAAGAGCTCCAAAGAGCCATCTGAGTCCGCCTCATCTTGAGGCGAGCAAGAGGAAGCGCCAAAACGCACGAGGCCATGAGGCCCAGAAGCCTCTGAAACCACCAGGCCTACATGCTCTCCGAATGCGCAAACATCTGACACGTGGCCAACAGATCCGCCATTCTGTCCCCGGTCAGGTACACCCTGCAGTCGATAGTATTCCAGCGAAAACCCAGGAAGATCAAGTCCTGAGAGACAGACATGGAAGATTTCTGCCAGTTCACCGACAGCCCGAGGTGGAACAGGAGCTGGAGGAGAGACTGAAGATTGCAGGCAGCTTTCAACGGGCTAGGGCTGCGCAAGAGCCAGTCGTCCAAATACGAATATATATGGATACCCTGCAGACGAAGATAGGCCGCGATCACCGACATCATCTTCGTAAAGACACGTGGTGCCGAACTTAGGCCAAAAGGATGCACTCGAACCTGGAAATGCTCCTCTCCCACAGAGAAACAGAGATATCTTCTGTGTGGACCCCAGATCAGGATATGCATGTAGGCATCCTGAAGATCCACCACGCTGAACCAATCGCCCATCTGCAGGGAAGAACGGATCTGGCCGGGCGTGATGATCTTGAATTTCTCTTGGAGTAGGAAAAGATTGAACTGGGAAAGGTCTAGGATGGTGCGCAGGCCAGCCTGGTTGGGTTTGGGCACCGTAAACAGCCAGGAGTAGAAGCCCTCCCCTCGCTCCCCAAGAGGAACGGGTTCCACAGCTATGAGGTCTTGCAGTTTCTGCACCTCGCTTTTAGGGAGGGCGATCCCGACTGCTGGAAAGGAGCATTGAGGGGAGGGGTGGGGTAGGGGGTAGGGGTAAGCGGAAGCCCGCCCAAGCAACTGACAAGACCCACCTGTCCTCGGTGATGGTCTGCCATGTCTCCCAATGAGACGCAATGCGTCCTCCCACCGGGGTCTCGTGCGAACGAGGAGAACCCTCATTTGGCAGGCTTTTCAGTGGTGTTACCACCTGAACCTGAGGAGGAGGCTGAAGAGCGGGAGAAAAACCAAGTCCGTTGCTGCCTCCGGCGGTTATTACCCGAAGGAGTATCCACTCTGCAGGATTTCCGGTCTAGGAAGCCCCTGAAACCATGGGAGGGCCGGCTTTGCGACAGCTGTCTCTGGGTTCTAAAAGCGGTTTTAACCAGGACTGACAAGGACTTACCTGTTTGGGTGCTGTCCTTCATTTAGGTGAGCTCCACATCTGTTGTGGAATGAAAAAACTCCTTAACGTCAAACGGCAGGTCCAACACCTTGTCCTGCACCTCCATTAAAAACTTGGTGGCATGCAACCATGCCTGTCGAGAGGTGTCAACACCCAGCATAAGGCCCCAAGCCGACGTGGTGAGCCGCAGCCTCAAACAGATCCTGGGCCAAGACTCTGGCATCAGATAAACCCACCTTAAAGTCTTCCTGCTTCTCGACCGGAAAGAACTCCTCGAACTCTGACAGACCTTTCCACATCTTCATATTCGCCCAAGCTAACACCAGTTCTGCATTAGCCTGCCGGAGCTGCAAGGCTGAGTTAGCAAAAATCTTCCTCCCAAGGGAGTCCAGGAGTTTGTCCTCTTTCCCCAGAACCTGAGTCGCCGTCGTAGAAGAGGACGCTGCAGGCCTGGATTGCAAAGTGGCTGCGGCCACTACTGTGGAGGAGGGGGCGGACAAGATGACAGGGCCACCTCTTCCGAAGAATGCAGCCTGTATCGTGTGTCAATTTTCTTATTGACGAAAAGTCCAGAGTGTGGCTTTTCCCAGACCCTGCGTACCTCGGCCAAAATGTCCTTCTGCAAGAACAGGCCGGCACGCTCCGAAGGAGACGAGGTGAACACCCCCGAAAGCACACCCTCCTGCGGAGCGGGTGCCTCAGGCACTGGAACATCCAATAGGCACATCATGTCCAGTACCCGGTTGTGAAAGGCTCTAATAGAGCGGGCTGGTCTTCGCTGTCCTGCTCGCCCTGCGCATCATCCGACAGGTCCGGATCCTGCTGAACCGTGTCAGGCACTGCCTTGTCCACGGGGGACCATGGAGGGCAAGGGTGGAAGGGTCGGTGGAGGCACCGTAGGCAAGGGTGGCACAAGCGGAACCACTGGTGGAACGGGTGGAGCCTGAGGCGCAGGTGGGCATATTTCCCTAAAAAGACCCTTGAAATACTCTCTCATGGGGTCAGTACGCATGAGCGTCTGAAATTTGCCAAAAAAGGCGTCCTCCGGAGACGGTTTTGGACCACACAGGCCCATCCCCCGAAGTGTCCACAAAAATCAAAGGTGCCGAACCCACAGGCAACGAGACATTGTGGAACCAACTCCTATACCTGAGGCCGATGGCGTAGTTGTAGGGGAAGCACCCAAAATGGCCGCCTTGGTCGTGGCGGGAACGGCCGCCATTTTGCCATCACCTGAGGGGAACTGCGGCACGTGTGGAAGTGAGGCAGGGGTCTTAATTTTAGCCTTAAGATAAGGAACCTCGCCCGAGCTGGTACTATGAGGCCTGGAATGTTTCTGCGACATACCAATAGCAAAACTCGCCTTCACAGGAAGGACCTCGGTACTGCCGGTAAAGGAAGAACTTTCACTCCTTGCCCCCTCAACAGTTCTGGCGTCGCCACAAGAGCGGGAACTGTGAGGAACAACTTTCATCGATAAGGCCTTAGCAGGCCTCTCAGAAATGTTGGGCACTTTAGCCTCTGCACGAGGGACCTCGGACCCAGGTCCGGTAACAGACTTACTAGCGTGGGCCTCGAACATCCGTTCGGAAACACCAAGCCCAGCCGAGGCCTTGGGGCGCACCCCGGTACTTTTCAGGGAAGCCGATAACGAGGACTCAGAGCGAGCTCCGGTACCCCACGACTCTGTAGAACTGGGTCTACAGGCAGCCCCCACAAGAGGGGCCTCGGAGCGTGCTCAGGTATCCACAGGCCCCTTACGGAGACCCTCGGAAAAAACTCTGGTACAATTATTAGGCCCAGAAGGCACCTCGGGGCAATCCCCGATGACAGAGCGATCAACGCTCCTCCCGGCTCGGGAAGAGCCCGGAAAGGTATCTCCCAGCCGGGGTAATCTGAAAAGTAAAGAACTTACCGGGTGTTTCTTCTTTTCGTCGATAAACGCCTGAAAATGCGAATGAGGAGTACATCGAAACACCTCTTCCCACCGCTCCAACCGACGTTGAAGTGCCCGGACCGAAAGGGAGTCGTGATAAAACAGGAGTCCCAACGGTGATCCGGACCCAAACACTCTAGACAAAGAGGATCGGGATCCGCCCTCGCGAAGCGTCGGTGACACGATGAACAATCTGGAAAGTCTAGTTTGAACAACAGACAGACTAGTACACGATTGCTAGCGAGAGCCAGAGAGGAGGAAAAAAACGGGAAGATCTTCAAGGATGCAAGCGCGTCCAGTCGCGAACGAGCAGAGAAAAAGACTGATGGGCGATGCGCGGGGCAGAGCTGAGATGGGCGGGGTTATGGCCGCATGCGGGGCCCCACGTAGAAAGAGAGGAAGGACTAAATATTTTTGAAATTTTTGGATGCTTTTACAAAGCACTCCAGTCCCATCCCACAGGACGGAGGAATGTCCCATAAGTATGGAGGGAAGGGGACGGGACATACGAATATCACCCTTTACACGCAATTCAGAATGGAGCAGTAGGAGTCATTAAATGCCTTAAAAAAAAGAGACTGTCAGAAGCAAGAAGTCTCCACTGGCTCTCCATTCAGGCCAGGGTCTCCTTTAGGTTGCTTCTCATCATCCACAAATGTGTGCAGGGCCAAATGCCCACGTATCTCAAAGAAGTCATCAACTTAAAGCACAGAGCTCGAGCTCTGACATCAGATGTCTCTAATCTTCTCACCATTTCTCGATGTAAGACCAAGAAGGCTAGGGATGCTGCTTTTGCGGCCCCCCATGCATGGAACACATTAATACCCTCATTGAGAGTTATTGTATCCACGGATGTCTTTAAGTAAAAGCTTAAAACAGTACTCTTTTCCTAAACCACCAGATATTCAACAATATGGCCAGGTAGCTCCTGTAACTCTAGTGAGGCCAGCAATATTATCTGTATCTGCTGTTTATTTTGTTTAGTTCACTGTTTGCATGTCAAGCGACCTTAAGCCTTTGGGTACCTGGATGCTCTATATAAATTCTGAAACAAACAAACAAACGGGACACTGCATACAGTTAGAATACCTCTACCTGGTATCTAACTGCAACCTGAATACGACAATGTTATTTGCAGCATCACAACTACCCAAGACAACCTTCAACAACTACTGTGCTACAAACATAGCATGAAACACTTCCAAAGTATAAGCAGTTACAGTATGCCAACAGGTACGCAACTACCGTGCATATGCTGCACTAGCAGGGACTCTACCAGGGGAGTCCACTGTACTGCATACATTAGAAAATAGTGGTCATGGTAGGAATGCAATGACACTTCAATCAGTTCAAAGCACATACTACCTACAAATCTTGGAAATGTCTACTTAATAATCTAGAAGACAAACTTTACTCAGTGATGTACAAACTTATTATACCTTACTCCCCAACACCAAGCACTACCTTAATAAGTGGAGAAGAAATATTTTTCCTTCCACACTATCTACCTAAAGCAACGTACCCTACTGGAAACATTGACAAAATGCACTACATGTGTGTGGCACAATTTTATCCCCAATAAACCCAAGGAGTACAGTCACGCAAAAAGTAGGTTTACACAAAAGCACAGTACCAGTATTTTCCACTGCATACGTGGAATGACAAGTGCCAAGTATGAGGGTTCAAAACTATCCCCAGTAACATCGGAAATCAAGACATACGCAAATAAGTCACCAGCTCTCCAAGAATACTCGTACAACTCCAACACATATGGACGTGGCAGCACCAGTTCCAAATGTAGACAGATGTCCAAATAACCACAAGAATGCACAAACTTCTCTATGTACCCTTCAGAAACAGTACACTGTAAACAGTTAGAATACGCCACCTGGTATCTAACTGTAACCTGAATACAACGATGTTGTTTGCAGCATCACAACTACCCAACTCAACCTTCAACAACTACCGTGCTACAAATATACCATAAAACACTTCCAAAGTATAAGCAGTTACAATACGGCAACAGCTACGTAACAACGGTCACAATACTGCATAACCACTGAACAATATCATAATACTTGCAAACCACCAGCAGAAACCAAACGGATAAAGAAACAATGGTACAAAAAGGAAGCAGTGAAACATTTGCAAATCAGCAACTACTATAGAACAGCACCCATCCTACCAACATGTATACTGCACATATCGTACTCCATTACATTTCCTACTTCACCAGTACGCCTTAAAAAGTGCTGTAACCACTCCAAACGTCACTATCACTCATTGTCCAATGTATTAGCAATTCATTTTCAACGTCACTATCACTCATTGTCCAATGTATTAGCAAATAATTTTCGAAGTTTGTTTTTAAATCCAGCATGGATTCTTGTCCCCCACAGACCCAGTGATTAAGCAAAGAACCACAGGAACTGCGCTGATTGCACAGTACACTGGTTCAAAGCATAGTACTTACGAAGTTCTACTTATGAGGGTCCACAAAATAAAGAAATGTATGCTATGTAGTGTACTTCAAAGTAAAGAAATACCTGCGCTAACATATTGTGTTCTTTTCCCACAGATAATACAGCAACCAGTACAACATTTTACACTCCATACCCAAAACACAGTGCAGGGCTTTCTCAATGCAAACAGTAAGTCTTCAACGATTGCCATTATACTCGTGTACAATATCCACAGTGCATTAAGTGCACTTATTTTTGCTATACACATACCAATAGCACCATTGACAATGCACACCTATATTACACTATGCAGCTTGTGGCCACGCCCTGCACGCTTCACTACACCCTCTACATTGTTGAGCCTCCAGCCATACACTAAACATTACACACCCTGCACACTATTGCTGCTGCACTGCAGAACTACACATACAAACATCTATGCACGTACAACTAACCACACACAACACAGCCACCTACCCCTTAGCCACTGCAGTATACATTGCCTACTACTTCTTCCACTGAATACATAATCTGTTTCCTACATACACTGGTCACCTAACCCTAAATGCACACACTGAATTAATAACACTACAGTAACCTAATCTACAATCTGCACATTGAGAACAATACCACTTCATGCATGCCATCTGTGCATTCACGTGTCCATTTCTACAGCACCATCATATCTACTTGTACATTGCATTACCTTCACCATAATGACACTACCAACATTCGTAAATAGATGCTACACTCGAAACAGGTTCCCGGCTAATGCCTTTCTTTTTTTCCTGCCTCATCTCCGGAAATCGAAACTTAACATACCTCTCCTTAAACAGAACTGTAAAACTGCCTTGAAGGGGAAGCATCTGTAGCTGCAAGGTCATATATTGTGTAGACGTCTTGCAAAAAAGGATACATAACTTGCACTGCAGTTCCTCTGTCCATGTGCCCCAAAGGTACTCTGCAACCATCTCATACGCTGTACAGTGCTATTTCACAGCATCTCAATTGAAGGATGGAATTTGCCGAAATTATGAAAGTACACCTTTACATCAGATGTGTTTGACGATTAACAGTTATTTACGTGCTCATCTTTATGCATATTTACAAACTTGTTCTACCGCTCACTTTCCCTCCATACATTACACAGACCTTTGTGATGGCAGTAAAAAAAACGCTGTCACACTGCCATGTCGCCACCATTCCCAGTAACTTGCAGCTGTCATTGTACTTTTGCTTCTCGTACACTAAAACACCTCACCTTCTACGCGCTCGTACACTGCTAGATTCCCTGTCTTGCCCTTTGCATGCCCTTTCACACAGTTACTACGTCTACGCACCCTCAGTGTACTATACTTTGTAACCGACAGAGGTGCACACAGCGGTCAGCAGCACACAAATTTGTGCAACTCACATTTCTTTCACACGCTTTTTACCAAAGCAGCTACTCCATTCTCCACCACTCCAAGGTAACCCCCATTACATTTCTTATTGTATTACTTTCTTTGTAAACACACTGACACAATGCATCATGGGTCCAACTGCACTGGCTACCACTGTCACCTTTTGTAAAAAAGCAACACATGAAATCATCATCTTGTCCCAATGGTTCCAACACATTTTCTTATATGCACCCCTTACAATCACTATATTACCTACAAACCAGACACCAAGGCATTGAGTTCAGATATGGCGCTACGCTGTAACACACATGTCATTGTTCCTCAGCCATTCGGCTATTACTACATTATCCTTCCTGCAAAGTGTTGTCCTGTACGATACAACTAATAGCTGCTACTTACATGTACTCTTATTCCTCTTTCCACTCAGATATGTTGCACCCTACTGAGCATGCCACCCCTTCCAATAGACGGCTGGTGGACTAACCATTGGAAGATTACCATAAGCAATGTCTTTTCCATCGTTATTATCTGGGCCGACCACTATGGGTCGGTATGTCCACTTGCAGTTCCTGCTATACAAACCAACCTGCAAACCTTCATTCTATAAAGCATCCCAGAGGCACTGCATGGTACCTTCACTACCTTTCAAAAACAATGTCTTCTTACACACGGACCACCAAGCAGAAGTACGTATTCCTTTTCCCACTGTGCTACACCAGAACAGAAGAACATAATTGCACATACGGCATTGGTCACTATTTTGTGTGCGAAATAAAAGAGCAGTGAATCCACCAACTGCGTTTATATTCTGTGGCAAAATAAAGCACTTTGAACCATTCACTGTACTATTAGTAAAGATTGGAATGATCTGGAACCGTACAGTCTGTCTGCGCAAGTTCCCTTTTTCTATTGTTTATGTTGTTCCTTTCCACAGCTAGGTGCTCACATGACAAAGTGTGCTACGCTTGGCACGCAATAAAATAAATACCTGGAGTGCACGCCGTGAGGAACGAGTGTGCACAAGTGAAGTCACTGACACCAGTGACTGCTGTGATGGTGTATGTGACACACAGGCATAGCTGACGTAAGCGATCCACACAGTACAAATGCACACACTTCAAGCTCCACCGGCTTCCTTTCGCCATCTAAACAAGTACGCCAAACAAAGGTAACAGTCAGATAGCCTTGCCATCCTGTATATAGCTCCACTTAACGGCGTTCATCATGTTGCCGGCTGTAAATGTATGTTTGTTCAAATTCACATTCTCTGTAGTGTTCATATGTAATACTTATTAACTTGTGTCATGTTGCACTACCTTCCTTCTCTCTCAACGTACTAGGTGTTGTGAGAGGTGTACCATACTGTACATTAATTGTATTGTCTCAGTATGTGACTAGCAACAAGGCCAATAACGGTCACCATATTCGCGTGCAATCACTTCACACCACTTCTACTGGTATGGCACCTGCAAAATTTCCTCCACAACCATGTGTGGCATTGAGCACTCACACTGAACATACATATTTCCAGCCCTGTACGCTAGACTTAAATATCAGTGCAAGAACTGACCCAAAGAAGGGGACAATGTTAAACCTATTTCCGAACAACGCCCACATTGTTACGTCAAACGCCTGTAGCCATCCATACACAGGAGTATGCACTTGCCACTCCCAACACAACATGGTACACCAATTAGAGCAATCCCTACACCATCTGCAATGCACTCCACAACCCCAATAGCTTCTCAAGGTTGTCACCTGCGCACTTACCCCACAACTGTTTATGTGTTAATATCTGTGTACATAAGCCATGTCGCAAACGTTACGTACTAAAACAAGCCTTGCATTTCCCACTTTCTTACTGCACTCCCTGAACCAAACCTCTAGTCACGTCCACAGCCCTAAGAACACAACTATTGTCTTATCTCTGCGATTCCCCTTTACGAGCTGGACCATGTCCTCCACATTAATTCTGCAAAGGGGCGGATCTTACGGCACTTACATATTTACAAGTGTATTGTATAGCACAAGGTAAGCTTATAATTGACTGCCTACAAGTACGTATAGATGCAGCAACATACTCAAACAAGGCAACAGTGTCACACCTACTTCCAACCAGTGCCCACACAGTTACAGCCAAGGGCCATACCCATGCATACAAGGCAGTATGGGTTTTACAGGCACAAGACAACATACCACCAATACTACAAATATCTTCAAATTCTGTCCAATGCACTCCCCATCCTCAATGGAGTCTGCCTGCACTCACCAACAAATAATAGTCGCCTCCACAACTGCCCACCAGTTAACTGTCTGTGAGCACCTCCATACAAATTCTGCCAAAGTCTACCTGACCTCCCTAAAGCAAGGCTGTGGCCGATCCCTAGGCTCTTGGGTACAAAGGTGGAGGCCTATGGGATCCACCGATGCACCCAATAGCCTAGCCCTACTACACACCCACTAGAAACCAATAAAGTCATGCATGGTAACATTTCCCACATTGCTGTACTGCCTAAGATTATGTATACATACAACAGACTCAAACAAAGCAACATTCTCACACCTACTTCCAACCAGTGCCCACACTGACAACCAAGGGCCATACCCATACACACAAGCCACTATGGGTGTTTGTTAGGGAGAATTCTCATTCTATGGCTAATTTCCCTTACCTATAGAGTCCCCCAGCAGCTTTGCTGGATTTGAAGGGTTTGTTTTCTTTTTCCTGCTAAGAGTGAGACTCTTTTTCCCACTCTTAGGCATTTTTGCTATGTGTGTTCTGGGCTATTTTTGGGTTTAATGTCTATGGGATTTTCTCACCCCCACAGAAACCATCTTTACTCACATGTGTTACACTGCACCCTCAGTGCAGTGACACATGGGTGTCGTAGCGACCCCCAAACATAGACTCCATACCCTGGGACTGACTACTGTCTCCCAGGGCATTTAAAGTCCCAATTGACTTTATGGAGGTACTGAAAAGGGTTAATAGTTTTTCCCTTATGTTCATTGTCGAGAGGGTACCGTACAGTCCCTCTCTCAAGTTTCTGGCTGGTGGCAGTGGTTACTACCATAAATATTTGACCGCAAATATTTCCCTATGGGATTTTCCCCATTGTTCGAGACTACCACTTTTTCTGACAGCCTCTAACAAACCGCCGGTGTATTTTAATATTAACTTTACTCGGTAGGTTTTTATTTTTTATTGCCAGAACTTTAATATAACTTCTTTCTCGTGCCTTTCTCTAAACTAACCCGGGTCGGGGATCCTTTGTTCGTCCTTTTGGCAGGCTTCTACCGAGAAACCCTCCTTTCGGCACCACTGAGTCTGGGGTGGGTCCATTGTGTGGAAGGGGGAGTAGGAACCCTGGACAGGGTTGCCTCAGCAACCCATCTCGCACTCTATCCTGATAGGCTGGAGGGTCTCCCGCCAAGATGACCACTCCACTGTGTGAGTGACAGCTAGGCTGTATGAATGGGGATCTTTTTGCATAAAAGCAGGGTCCTGAGGACTTGAAGAGCAAGACGTAGCCACTGGAACTAAGAAGCTGAAGAGGAGAGAAGCCAAAGACATCTGCAACGACAACCACCGGTGAAGCCCTGCTGCAGCATCACCACGTTTCTCCACACGACGAGAGAAGATCTTAATCTGCAAGAGCCTTCTTCCCTTGAGCTGGTGGGGCAAACCAGTTTGCCAATAGCCTTCCCGGAACTTCCTTGGTTGAATTTCCCGTACTCTGTACTCGGAGGCTGGATAGCCAGGCACCAGTCCACCCGGACCGTGATTTAAAGGAGTGTACCTTTTATTCGTCGGGCAGCACCGCGGCTGGTTTCATCCCTGGGTAGTGCAGTAACTCGAACCTTCCTCCATGACGAGAGCCCCACTTCCTCTGCTGGATCAACCGAACTGCAGGAACTACCAGGAACACAACCGCCAACGCAGGAGCACTTCTTCATTTAAAGGTACATTGTTCCCCCAGGCCGCCCTTTCTTCGCGGTAGCACTAAAGGGGTTTTAAATCCTTTACCTACCTGTTGGGTTGGCCGCCCCTCTCTCTTAACACTGTTTTTTCAACTTCTGCATCCACCAAAGACTGCAGCTACAAGAACATTTTGCTCCTGGGCCCTTGCTCTGTACCACTGACTGGCACAGGCCTACTGACTCTGGCTACATTTGTTAGACCTGCCTTCTTTAGATTGATTTTCATCTAGAACTTTGTGGTGCACCTATTTCTTACAACTAACCTTTCCTTCCCATTTTTAACCCTTGTGAAATGCCATTTTGCTCCGTTTCCATTTAAGTATTGCCTATACTGATGCCCTGTCTTGCTTAAACTGGTCCACAAACTTATGGGAAGTGTTGCTAGGGTGTGTAGGAAACTATTTCTCTATAACTTGTGCTTTCCCTCTCTTGTAAGGAATTGTTAAGAGTATCCCTTGTGTGTGGTTTTCACTGTGCCATTTTGCTCAGTTTTCACTCTGGTTCAGTTGGTCTACAATTTAACTAGGAAGTGTGAATATTTTTCCTTTGACTTAATTTAACTTGCTTGATGACTGTGATACATGTGTTTTATTAGAAGTGTATAAAATAAATATAAAACTACTTTTTAATACAAAGCTTTGGTCAGTGTTTCCTTGTACCATAGTACTGTAGGCTGATTGTGTAAACCCTGAATACTGCTCATCTCCCTCTTGAGATAAGTCTGACTGCTCAGCCACAACTACCAACTAAATCTTTGCGGTACGGACTGATACCAAAGGGGATTTATTGCTCTCACCTGTAGTCCTAATCTTTTGTATTGCTCCCTAAGGGAACTGCACAGGATTCTGCCTAACAGTGTTACATGCACAAGACAACATGGCACTCCGACTGCAAACATCCTCATATTATTTCCAATGCACTCCCCATCCCCAATGCAGTCTCCCTGCACTCATCAGAAAATGATAGTTGCCTCCACAACTGGCCACTAACTAAGTATGTGTGAGAGCCTCCAAACAAATTCTATCAATCTGCCAATGTCAAACTGCCCTCCCTAAAGCAATGCTATGGCCAAGCCCTAGCCTCTTGGGTACATAGGCGGAGGCCTATGGCCTCCGCCCATGCACCCAATTGCCTAGTCCTACTACACACCCACTTGAAGACAATACAGGCATGCATGCTAACATTTCCAAGGGTGCTTGCCTGCCTACACGTACGTATACGTACAGTGAAGGAGCAAACCAAAACAGCATTCACACACCTACTCCCAACCACTGCCCACACTGTTATGGCCAAAGGCCCTTGCCATGCACACAAGGCAGTAGGGCCTTTGGAGGCACTACATAGTACACCGACTGCTAATACCCTCATATCTCCAAGGCACTCCCCATCCCCTATAAAGTCTGCCTACAGTGACCAACATATCGTACTTCCCTGTGCAACTAACCACCAATCGAGTGTATGTCTATAGCTGCGGGATTGGGGGGCACTGTTGAGCAGCCCAAGTAATGGCTGCCTAGCTTGGGAGCTCTGTGATCTGCCAACATCCATCTGGAATTATCAGCGTGCATATTGAAATTTCCCTGCCATCACTGCTACAGCGGATAGCTGACACCCTGCTGCATGCCCACTCCGAATCTGGGCGAGAACTGGTGCCAGGAACCCATGCTGCAACTGCCCACAACTTTAGCTTGTTGTGAAGCCCTGCAGGTGGCTTGGCCCACGTGACTTCGTGGTGTGGCTGCCCACTGCTGCGTTTTGACTATCCCCGTGGGCAGGAGCATGTGGCGCTGCAGATGCCTGTAGCCGCTATTTACCACCTGTGACTGTGCCCCCCGTGAAACCTACCCCCAACTTCCACCGTCATACGTGGCCACCTGTCTGGGGCCTCGGCAGCCCTAGGAGCTACGCCGGAGGAGCCTACGAGCTGGGGGAACGGGTGGAGTTGCCGTCGGACTGTTCTCCTGCTCCTCCCGCAACCCCCGATACAGTCTGCATCTGCCCGCAGTGGGGCAGAGGAGGATCCAGCGGCTATGGCGCTGTGCTCCGGCCTCGCTGTGCTACGCCTCTGCCCCTCAGGGGCGGAGTCGCTGGGAGTCACGCTGGGGTCAGATCATCACCGCAGCTGGGCCTTGCCTGCTACATCGAGCTGCTGCATTGGCCTTTCACCGGACTTCGAGAGGAGTGCGGGCACAGCCGCCCTCGTGGCTGAGAGGTGGGTGCTGGGGGCCCGGACTTGGGCCAGTGCCTGTTCTCTTCCTGGCTGCGTCCTTGGGCCCCCCAGTAGTATTAACACCTCTCCACACAACACCCACCGCCAGGGTCGGGGCACTCCATTGCCCGGCCCCCTTAAGACCCAGGGCGGCGGCCTCCTCGCAACAACGGCCGGTCCCCTGTGGGGACGCGGCGGCCTGGGCCCGCACCCGGCGCTCAGAAACTCATGAACATTGCGGGCTCTGCGGCTTAGCAACACTGAACACAACTCACCTTTAAGGGTCATACCTCACGCCAAATCTGTTGTCCATCCACAGAGACATTCCTGCCACGGAACACACTAAAGATCAACGGATAAGAGGGGGACACTGCCACACCTCCTGGGATCTCCCTTACCCACGCCATTAGCGGCTCAAAGTGCGATCCACAGCACAGACGGTGCCACCATATTGAGACATCCATCATTCTAGCTGGGTGATTCACAATTAACGTGCCGACCCTGACTGACTACTCTGGTGCCTCTGCCCCCCACTCCAGTACATTTTCTACCTTCCCTGCAACTGCGTGGTACTCCTCGGCCCCCACCTGGTCAGCCGCCCAGCCGCAATGCCTGGGCACCAACCATCTGCCTATATCACACACCCAATCACATTGACATGTCTAACAGATCCCGGGTTGCCAACAAAACGGGAGCCATGGATACATTTGCTAAGGCGACACCTAGATCAGACCTGGGCCATACATCATCTAATCAAGAAGAACCTGCCTCGCACCTAACTGCCCAGGTACCTGATCTTGCAGCAATGATGGAAACAATGGCCAAGAACTTTGCTTCCTTTCACAAGAAACTAGACGATATAAATGCCAATGTCGCTTCGCTTAAATCCCAAAAAGATCACACAGGCACCAGGATCACTGAATCAGAATCTTGAATTAGTGCCAATGGAGACAGCCTACACACTCTCCAAGACACAGTTGGTTCTCTTAGCCGGGATATGAAACTCGTTAAGGCTAAATGCGACGACCTGGAGTCAAGATTGCGCAGGAACAACATATGCATAATTGGCGTTCCTGAGAATGCTCTGAAGGGTTGCATGGAACTAGCGGTCGAAAATCTACTAAAACAGATGCTTGACAACCCTGATCTGTCCCCCTTCTTCACTGTTGAACATGCTCATCGTGCCCTATCACCACGTCCAGCACCAGGGGGATTTCCCCAGGCCTTTCATTGTCAGAATACTCAACTACAGAGACAGAGAACTTATTCTCCGCCTATAACGTGAGAAAGAGGAACTGCCCCTTTGCTCCCAAGCAATCAGGATCTTCACCGACTTCTCAGTAGGGGTACAGCAGGAAAGGCGCCAGTTCCTCGGGATCAAGAAGATGCTGCGGGAACAGAGCATCCCCTACGCAATACTGTTCCGGCACGGCTGAAGTTCACCTTTAAGGGGAAACTTTCCTTCTTCACGGTTCCCGATGAGGCAGTGAAGTTCATAGGAGGCACAGATACCGCTCAACAATCCCGCTGCAAACCGTATGGATATGGACAATGACTGACCTGCACCTAAACTGCTCTCATATTCCTGGCAACTGGAATCTCTCAGCATCTGATATGTTAGCCTTTTCCCACGGGCATATGTGGTCCTCCGACACTGGGCTCATCATGCCAACTGGGTCAACGGGAGGGTCTCCCGGTGACGGCTATACCAGTCACAAGGTGACACTAGCTTATACTCCAATACATCTCGTCTCTCTCCTGCTGGGCTGATCGGGATTGCTGGTCCAGAACTACAGCTGCATTAATCCTGTCCCCTGGCCCACATGCCCTTGTGAGGGAAAACCGTGTCCTAATGCCCCTCAAAGCCGAATATACGTACCTCTATGGTACTTCACTACTGCTCATCGGTTTCTGGTTGACAACATGGCAACAGCGTACCCCACTGCGGTTGCAATGATTACGTTGGAAGTCTTGTTCGGTGTGAGCCATCGTTGGGCTAGGAGTGTGGTCGGTCCATGTTGGGATTGGCCCACCGACACCTGTTTATGGGAACTTGTTGATTGCGGGAGGAGGGAGGGCGAGGATGCCGCCGGCTATAATAGTGTGGTGAGAGAGGGGGGGGTATTGTTTGGGGGAATTATAGTGGAAATGGTAGATGCAGACCAGCACATCACGCTATGTTAGAGTGACTCAAGGGTAACAACACAAACTGTAAACACACTCTACTACAAACGAGCTGGGATGTGACCTAGACAAGTGAAATGCCCACCACCATAATGTCCTGGAATATCAGGGGGCTGAGTAACTACACCAAGGCCCGCAAAATAATGGCTTATGCTCAAAGACACGGTAGTAAGATACTGATACTGCAGGAAACACCCTAAGGGTCACCTGGCAATGAGCATAGCACCATCATGGGGACCTACTAGATACTACACATCCTATTCCACATAGGCCAGAGGCGTGCTGACATTGAATCGTAAATCCATTAAATTCATACTCCACAAGAGCAGCATAGATCCCGAAGGCAGGTATGTCGTATTACACTGTACAATGGTAAACAGGGAGTACCTTCTTGTAAACACTTACAGACCCAATGTAGATACACCAGATTTCATAGACACTATGGCAGAGATACTGCTAGGCTATGTGGGAATTCAGATCCTCTGGGGAGGTGACATGAACTTGATACTAGACCCTAGCTTGAATAGGACCGGGACTGCACCAGGCCTTTGTCGAGTGCAGCACGCAGATTACATAAACACAGCACCACACTTGACATCCGGGACTCTTGGAGGGTACTGCATCCTCAATCATGCGAATATACCCATTATTCCTCTGTCAACGATAGTTCCTCCAGAATTTATCTGTTCTTTGGGTCTAGTGAAATGAGGGTAAAGGTGGATGGAGCACAGATACTAAGCCGCACGCTATCTGACCATGCCCAAATCACCTTATCAGTGGAACTGGGAACACCCGTCCAGACCTTTAGCACATGGCGCTTCAAGTCTGCTGCCCTCATGGACATTGTGTTCAAGGCTGACATATTAGCGGATATAGAGACCTTTTTTGAATGCAATACCTTTCAGGCTACACTGCATGTGTCCAGTGGGATACCTTCAAATCATATATCAGAGTGATGTCCATATCTAGGGAGGCGGGAGTGCTGAAAACGATAAGGGCAGACCTCGGTCGCTCTGAATCCAGGCTGCGAGAGTTGGAACAGGACTGCTCGGAAGCAGCTGAACCTGCCAAACTCGCACTAATTAGCGAGGAACTCAAGACGTTTAACACACACGCCACGAGAGAAGTCCGATACTTTAGCTGCCCACACCCTGCATGAAAGTATGGGGAGGGTGAAAGACCCAGAAAAACACTAGCAAATCTAACACGAAGATGATGGGGCCAGGCCCAGATTGCCTCTGTCAAGGATGAGCAAGGCGTTCCACGATGGTCAGACCAGCAAATATTAGATATCTTTACCGAGTTCTACACTAACATATATTCCCTACCCCCGGAACATAGTGAACAACATATGAGAGATCTCCTTAATCGGATACCTACAAAATGCATCTCCTCCTTGACCAGGGACCAGCTAGATTCTCCGATCATACAAGATGAGATAGTCAGAGCCATCTCAGACCTCCCTAAGGGTAAAGCAATTTACAAATTTTATCAGGAATACATAGCTATACTAGCTCCCAAACTACTGGAGGCCTGGGACGAGTTGCTCTGTGTGTGTGTCCTTCCTCCCTACCTGCACAAAGCTGTCACAACGGTGTTGCTTAAGCCCGACAAACCTGGCGATGAATGCGGGTCATACAAGCCCCTCTCCCTTATGAAGATAGACACCAAGATTTTCGTTCGCTAAGGTGATAGAGAACCGCTTCCTCCCGATTATGACATACCTGGGTCCATGAAGATCAAGCGGGCTTTGTACCAGGGAGATCCACTTCTCACAACAACCAGCGGCTGTTCAATGTGATGGCCAGAATTGACCAGGACTCGAATGCCATTGCGGTCACACTCGACGCTCAAAAAGCATTTGACATGGTCTCATAGAAGTATATGGGGCTGGTGTTAGAGACAATGGGCATTGGGCCCAATATGACTGGCTACATTAAACTGCTATACACCTCTCCAGTGGCTAAGGTCGAAGTCAATTCCCTAACATCCACATTCTTCACACTCTTCAGAAGCACCCGACAAGGTTGCCCATTCTCCCTGATGCTCTTTGTGCTAGCGATAGAGCCAATGGCGGACCACATCAGGGCATGCCACTCCCATAGGGGAATACGATTGAAAAAAACACCCGGAGATTATATCCCTCTACGCAGATGAGGTATTATTATACATTAGGGACCCTGCCACCCATCTTGATCCTCCATTACGTGACATTACACGAATAGATACCTTTTCGGGATTCACAATCAACTACTCCAAGTCCAAGGTCTTACCGCTTACAAATGCTACTCAACAACCAGTCACTGAATGTCCACTCCGCTGGTTCCCTGGCGGGGATCAGGTATCTGGGAGTCCAGATGTCCCTATCCAAGACCACCCTTCTGACAGACAACTACATGGCCGCAGCACAGTTAGCTGAGTCGAAAATGGCACAGTGGCGCTCTGTCCCACTGTCATTCGCTGGGAAGCTCTCCCTCGTTAAGATGGTTTTGCCCCCCAAGTTGCTCTACAACTTTGTAACATACCCATCTGGCCCACAGTTCCTATGGCACTCGGGTGCGGTCCGCAAGAAATGGTCAGATGTGACGCTTCCATATGAGAGGGGGGAATTCACTGCCCCAGACCTAACATTATATTGGATAGCTGCACAGGCCCAATACGCCACTCACTGGTATCCTAGCTCTCTATCCTGCCCACATGTCAAGCTGGAGAGCCTGGCGGCAACTGGAACTAGTAGATTGACCCTCATATTACATCAGCATTATGTACCCGACTCCCCCCCTTTATCCAGTCAGAACTACCCTGCGTGCCTGGGATCGACTGCTGAATGCGACAGCGGAATCCTACCCCTATTATAAATGGCTTTCTGTGTGGAGGTTCCCCGGGCTAGAACCTACACACGACACAGCCCTAGTTCGGCACTGGGGGACTCTGGGCTACCAAGCACTAACAGACTTCTATCCTGATGGTAGGTTTAAAGACCCACAGACATGGAAACTGGCCACTCTGGGTCTGCGCTTGAGATGCTGTTATATTATAGGCTCCGTGCTGCATTCCACGCCAAGTGGCCCACCTTCCCTAACGAGCCCCCTGACACCCCAGAGATCACATACATTGCCAACTCGAGCAGCGCCCGCAGTGTCGTCTCCCCGTTATACAAAATGTTATTGGTGGGCACTTCAGCCCGGCCTTCCAGGGCACGCAGCGAATAGACGGATGAACTGGGCCTGGAGGACTCTGACCAGTTATGGGAAAAGATGTGCTTGCACACCAATAAAGTGTCCCCCAATTTCCGTTACCGAGCTATGCAGTATAAATTACTGAACAGGCTGTATTACACCCCTCTCAAAATCTCCAAGTTTGCCCACACCACCACAAATTCCTGCTCCCGCTGCAGGGTGGAGAACGCGGATCATTTACATATGTTTTGGACATGCCACAAACTGGGAGAATTCTGGGAGAGAATCCTGGGGACACTCGCTGATATCACGGGTACTGTAATCGATCCTGATCCACTGGGAGTTTTGTTTGGGGTATGGAAATCTGACGATACTAGACGCATGGCAAAATTCCTGAATATAAGCTGCATGGTAGCCAAGAAATGTGTACTCCAAAGCTGGAAGAGTCCATCTCCCCCCACCTTTCAGAAGTGGCTTAACTTGCTTACATGGTCCCGGAATTGTGAGGAAGAGTACCTTACTATGGTCCCTGCCCACTCTCGCCTCAAGAACATATGGTCCGCATTCAACAGCTATCTAACAGTCAAGAGGAGAGTACATCCTAGAGCAGCTTGTCCCCGGCCCCAAAGTGAAGTCCTTGAATGTCATGGTGCACCAAAATTGAATATCTCTTACTTGCTGCTGTACTATTCTGGCAATTGTTGTATTACGTCCTTTGTGTATATTGATTTTTTCTTCTGCTCCGACATGTGTGTTTGTTGTAAACCTCTGCCAACAAAAATAAAAGTTAAAAAAAAAAAAAATAGCTGCGGCCTTGGTGCATATCTCCACAGTGTACTGCCAAACAATCCTCCTTTTTCTCTGTGTCATTATACACTCGCTTGCAGGAATGGTGTAAGAAAACTTGCCCGCCTATCTATTCGCTACGTGCCTCATTGCGCTCCCATACATTCAGCCTTTACATTAGGGGGTTGTACCCAAGTCGTACGCGCCATGCAGTAAGAACCCTACGCCTTACCCAGACCCACTGCAAGCCAGGTTAAAGAAGCAGGTTAATATTTCCTTACAAACCAGCTGCAACAAACACACTCAAACGCATGTTCTCAACATAATCACTGGCAGCCATAGCCTACAGCACAAAACATTGCCAATATCTTTGCTGCCCTCTCACCCAGCCAATCCTGCAAAGCAGTCTTTTCAACACCTTTCGGTGCACCACTATCCTCCGATACTCCATGGCGGTGTCTCCCAAAAACTTTGACACACAGCACACTTCCCTCCAGCCAACCACCGGCCGGGTCCACTGCTCCAAGACAGCACGGCGTACCGTAACCCAATCACACATTGGTTTGCGGAGCGAACTAGGAAATGGGTCCGCGGTAGCGGCCGTGTAGTTATGGTTATGTTGCTAAACTCATAGGAAGAGCACTTTTTCGGCGGCTTATCACTTCGTTCCCCTGGACGAATTCTCACCAAACTTTGCAAAAAAAAGTATATGGTCGGCTCTGGATTTTTTCGCCAAGTTGGGCGAGGTTTCGTGTGCGGGGGGCAAAGTTACAGGGATGGTCCCAAACATTTCTTTTTTCCATAGACTGAATGGGGAAAAACTTTGCGCACGGCTAAAGGCCGAACGATTGAATGGATTTTCACCAAATTTGCGGCAGGGTCTTGGGTCAGAAAGCATGCTTTTGAGGAAATCCGACCAGTACTTTTGTTGCAAATTACTCAAATATACGTCCCAAAAAATGTGTCTGATATCTGGGGGCGCTCCGCGGACCCATTTCCCTATTCGCTCTGCGGACCGAAGTGTCATTGGCCTGCGGCATGCTGTGATATCGGCGAACGTTGGACACACCCAGTGGTTGGCTGAAGGGAAGCATGCTATGCGTCAAGGTCTTTGGGAAACACTGCCATGGTGTGTCGGAGGACAGTGCGCTGCCGAAAGGAACTGACAAACATAATGTAGGGCATGTAATGGTGGGAAGAGGGGATGGAAAGGGTGGGGGAGAGAGAAGTGGTTCATCACAGATAAGTGATTAAAAGGTGGACAAAGACAGAGGGGTGCCTACAATATTAGTGCATATTGCATCAATTCGCCGGTACATAGAGAGCAGACTACTTTGTGTGGTGATTGTAGACAGCTGTCGTAATTGCACTTGCGCCGCAACCTGTTTGCACCGACAAGTTTCCGTGGTGAGGGGTGGCAGGTGATTTTCAGAAGGTGAGTGAATTGCATATGGCATAGCCTGGGTGGGAGCGCAGATGCCTGTGCTATGTGAATGGACAGCGGTAGTTGGCCACATAGTGGCATGCATGGGTGCATGATGTATGAGTGGGTCTGTTGAAGGATTAGGCTACTGGGTGCATGGCCAAAGGCCGTAGGCCGGTGGCTATGCACTGAAGAGCCTAGGGCTTGAGCTCAGCAACCCTAGCAATGCCTGTCAGACTCTGTATCCAATAGAGGGGGTGCGTGTACAGTGTGGTGTGTGCAGATTGTTTGGAGTAGGTTTACTGTTGCGAGGAGTATGTAGGTAGGATGGCAGTAACACAATACTTAGTGAATGGAAGTCCGTACAATGTGATTGACAGTGCGCAGGGGTGCAGGAGACAGGGTTTTATTTTTACAATATGGTGAATGTGGCAATTTACTACTGGATAGCTAAATGGCTGTGTGACAGTTTGGTAGGAGTGCTGCTGGAAGTGTGTATGTGGAGTTGGTGAGATGGTGACATGTATGGTGCCATTACGTTGGGGCGGGTGTGTGCAAGGGCTAGACTATTCAGTGCATGGCTGAAGGCCGGAGATCATGCACTCAAGAGCCTATGCATTGAGCAGAATGATGGCACCAATGTATTGCTGCCTCTGCATCCTGTCAGTATGGTAGAGGGTATGGTTGAAGGGCAGCTTATATGTGCTTGGATAGTGTCCTATGCGTAGATTGCTTGCACTGCAGCCTTGCAGGTTTGACAGTGAATTAGGCACAGGGAGGTGATGTTTGGAGAATGGGTGTGGCGCACATTGTACATGTGCTACGTCAGCACAAGGGAATTACAAAGGGTGTATTGTGCGTTCCATGGTTGTGGTGATAGTTACAACATGAGAAACTATTTTGCGTACGGCAGGAGATAGTGCAGTGAGAAGTTGTTAGTGTGGCCACAGGGTGCAGTGTTTATGTAATGTGAGCATGGCAGAGGGTTTGGTTGAAGGGCAGCTTATATGTGCCTGGTTACTGTGCTGTGTGTAGATTTATTTGCAGTGAGTGTGTTGAAGGATCGCTCTATAGGAGTACCGGTGGGTCTGTTGAAGGATTAGACTATTGGGAGCATGACAGAAGCCATAGGCCGGCGGCCACGTGCTGAAGAGCCTAGGGCTTGAGTGCACCCACCATAGCAATGCATGTGAGACTCTGTACCC
The DNA here is from genome assembly GCF_040938575.1 of Ambystoma mexicanum. Taxonomy (NCBI): domain Eukaryota; kingdom Metazoa; phylum Chordata; class Amphibia; order Caudata; family Ambystomatidae; genus Ambystoma; species Ambystoma mexicanum. Next base: position 486,647,021 of record NC_090922.1, on the reverse strand, counting down.
GGTAGAGGGGGTGCGTGCATAGTGTGGTGCGTGCTGATTGTTTGGCGTAGGGTTACTGTTGTGACCAGTATGTGGGTAGGGTGGCAGTGAGACAATTGTTAGTGAATGGAAGTCGGTACGTCTGTAGTATGTGAATGACAGTGCGCAGGGGTGCAGGAGACAGTGTTCGATTTTGACAATATGGTAAATGTTGCACGTGTGTACTGGATAGCTGAATGGCAGTGTAGAGGTTGGGTAGGAGTGCTCGTGGGAGTGTTGTGTATGTGGATTGTGTTAGTTGATGACATGGCGACATGTATGGTGGGATTTCCTTGGGGTGGGTGTGTGCAAGGCCTAGACTATTGGGTGCATGTCCGAAGGCCGTAGGACAGAGGCCTTGCACTCAAGAGCGTAGGCGTTCAGCCGAATGATGTCACTAATATATTCTTGAGTCTGCATCCTGTCAGTATGGTAGAGCGTATGGTTGAAGGGTAGCTTATATGTGGTTGGTTAGTGTGCTATGTGAATATTGATTGTAGTATGGGCACTTGTGAGTAGTTTGAGGTTAGGTTGGCAGTTACACAATCCTTTCTGAGTGGAAATGGGTAAGACAATAGTATTTGAATGAAAGGGCGTAGGGTTGCCAGAGACAGTGTACTGTTTATACATTATGGTAACAGTTGTATGTAATGATGTGTATGTCCACTGCAGTGTCGAGGTTGGTTAGGTGTGCTGGTGCCCGTGGTGCATATGTGCATAGTGGTAGTTGGTGATATGGTGACATGTATTGTTGAATTACGGTGAGGGGAATGTGTGCAAGGAGCAGACCCACTGGAGCAATACAGGTTTGGCAGTGTATGAGGCACAGGGTGTGATCTTTGGAGAATGTGTGTGGAGCACATTGTCAATGTGCTACAGCAGCACCAGTGAGTTACAAAGCGTGTATTGTGCATTCTATGGTTTTGGTGATACTTGGAACATGCTACAGTATTTGGTGTGCGGCAAGAGATGGTGCCGTGAGAAGTTAGGTAGTGTGGCCACACCACAGGGTGCAGTGTGTATGTAATGGGAGTATGGAAGTGGGTATGGTTGAAGGGCAGTTTATATGTGGTTGGTTACTCTGCTGTGTGCAGATTTATTGAAGTAGGCCCAATGTTGTGAAGGTGGTGTGCATAGGTTGGCAGTGACACAGTAGCGTGTGAATGGTAGTGCGTAGGAGTGGTGCAGGCTGCACCATGTTTGTGGCTTCTGCTAAGTGTGGCAAGTTTTCGTGAATGGGTGTTTTATGGTTTGGGGGGGGGGGGAGATGGGTAAAACTGCTGCTACGTATGTAACGTTTGTGCATAATGTTAGGTGCCCACACGGTTGCTTACTTGGATGTGTAGTGTTGTGGTGGGCGTGGAAAGGGTTGCAAATGTTGTGTGCATAGCTAAAGGTGTACTGGAGGCATGTTAGGATGTTTGTGGAGGCTGCAATAGTGCCTTCTTTAGCAGAAATTTCAGGTGGAGGGGCTTTGCAATCAAACAGAACGTGTACTGCGAGTGTTTAACGGTAAATAAGGAGTGGTGTATAGAAATGACAGTGTGAAAGGCAGGGGTTTTGTATGTGATTGGTGCGTGTATGTTTTGAAATGTACAGCATCCAATTGGGGGTGGGGGGGGGTGCTGCAAAAAGTGACCATGCAAAGGGAAGAAGTATTGTCAGAGCTTTACTGGGCCTTGGCCTTAACTGTAGATGGAAAAGCGCACGTGCACATCCTCCGACTATGAGCAGGGTGGAAATGGAAATGGAATTGTGGTAAATAGGCAATTACGAGTTTAGGACGTGTGGTTCATAGGAAGGAGCGGTACCATTTCTTCACAATACTGTGTTGTGAGGGTGGTCGACATGGAGAAACGCACAATGCTCATAGTCGGTGATACCTTTGTGCACCATCTGCACAGGTGTTGCGTGCAAAGAGGCGTTGCTGGTAATTTCGGGTTCGAAGGAGTGGACGCTTTCTGGGCGTGTCAGGGTGACTGCAGTTTCGGCGGGATGGTTCGCCTTTGCAGATATGTGGCGTCCGTCACAAACATGGACTGTGTCGTGGTGCACTATGGAAGTGTACATTTAGGTTACATGTCGTGTGGACGATTAATCAGTCTACTGATGAGGTTGCTGACTGCAGTGATGCATATTTATCATACTGCTAAGGTGGTTTTCTCATGCATAACACCAAGAGCAGTGTGGGTCCATGACGGTGTAATTTGTCCCCAGCCAGCTGTCGGAAGGTGTGTTAGTCAGTTTATGCAGACTGCTGGCATGTTCTCCACCCACTATGAGATCATGAGGTCACAAAATATGCAGTGGTTCCGTAGAAATGGCATTTATTTGAGCACCATTGGCAATGCAGTTCTCTTTCACACTGTGCAAGAAGCATTGACCAGAATGTTGTAAAATGTGAGGACAGGAAAACAGAAATGCATATAAAGAGAAAATACAAAAAATAATTGCTTGCATGCACGTAAAAATAAAATAAAAAAATAAATACACTTTATACATATATGCTGTAAGACTGAATCCCCTGCCCAGTTTCAAATTGTTTACCACAACCCCCCCCCCCCACAAACCTTCATTATCACGAAAAGGTAGTGGATTACGCTGTACTTTCAGGATGCCACGTGCCACATCCTGGGTGGCTATGTGGATGTATGCGGATGGAGAAATCATGGATACTTTCATTGAACTTTGTAGTGGACATGCTTTGGAATGGCACGACATTTGTACTGTAAATGTGTAATGGTACATTTCAAGTGTTGTATCGCAGTGACAGTGTTCGATGATGGCGGCTTTAATGCGATTGATGGATGTGTGTGTGCCTATTTACCAGTAACCTCATGAAGTAGAGCTGCAGAGAAGATCGTGCAAAGGGAAGAAGGACTTCCAGTTTTACAGGGGTGCACCCCACACGCTACTTTGGGAGGCGCATGTGCCAAAATCTGCCCTTCACACCACCTTGCCCGATTGCCATGGCAGCGTGGGGATTAGCCAATCAGGTAGTGTGGGTGTGGTAAACAGGAAAGGGAGGTGAAACGGGTGCACATTATACTCTGCGTACTGAGGATGGCTGACAAGGCGTTTGGAAGGAGTGGACGCATTGTGGAACGCTCTGTACGAGTGCTATTTCGTCCATATGCATGCACTTTGCAAAGACCTTGCCACATTTCCAGAAGTAGATATTATTCATTACGGCGGCATGCATATGGGTTACCTGCCTTGCTTACATTTGTTCCGTAGACTGAAGAGGTTGCTGGAGGTCATGAGGGCGCTTTTCCCCCACTGCCAAGTTGCTTTTCTCATCTATAATACCGCAAAGAGTATGGCCTACAGCTCATGGATGTTGTTCCGTGCCAGACGAATGAAGGGGTCTCATCAACAGAAGCATGTACAATTTGTTGTCTGCTTGTGGAATGTTCTTTTGCAACAATGACCTTCTTACTTGTGGAAATGCAGAGTTTTTCCAAGAAAATGGCATTTTGTTGTCATCCATTGGCAATGCAGTTTTGTTTGCTCGTCTACAGGATGCAGTGAAGCGTTTACTGAACTAATGCGCATAGAAGAAAACACAAAAGCTACTAAAAACAGACAAAAAATGTGTTTTTCTAGAAGGATCTACCCAAAAAAAAGAAAAAGACTCTTAAAAGTGTCGCCCTTTACTACGAACTCCCCCTGCCCTGGTTGCAAGTTAGTCCCCCAAGACCGCAGCACGAAAGTCACATGAGGGGATTTTGCGGGTGGAGGCTACAAAAATGGAACTGTGGGGATTGTCCAATGAGTTGCTTAGGATGTGCGGCAATAGGAGGAGGCACTCCTGCTGCACTGGGGACCGGCCTTCAGTGTACTTGGGGACCCGCACGTGCCACATTAGACGCTCCTCACCATGCTGGCCTATGGAAATGGGACTGTAGCGATTGCCCCATCATGTGCTGCTCAGGGTGTGCGTCAGAGGAAAGAGTGCCAATAGGATCAAGGACTTCTCTTGCTTTATTGGGGCACGGGCCTGGCGGTATTTGGAGAAAGGCACGTGGCACATTCTGCGTTTGTGAGCATGCTGGCCCATAGATGGGATTATAAATGGGACTATGCCCTTTGGCCAATCAGGTGCTTTGGGTGTGCGTCACAGGAAAGGAAGGCATTCACTTTACCCATTACTTTGTGTACTGTGGCTGGCAAAACATGGCAAGACAGTTTTCTTCGTGGGTGATTGCTTTGTGGAAGATCTGTGTGTGTATGCCCTCCAAGAAGACATGTCTGGCAATTTCAGTTTGGAGGGAGTGGATGCTTTGTGGAGTAGTGTCGAATCATGCTCTTTCAGTGGACTGCTTCTAGAAAGTCAACGCATGGCCCCTTCGTCAACTGTACATGTAGTGATTGTGCACTTTGGAGCCTTCTTTATGGGTTACATGCCTTGTTCCTGTGTGTTCCGTCAACTGAAGATTATGATGAGAGGAGTGCAGTGCTTTTTTCCTACTGCCAGGGTGCTTTTCTCATGTATACCCCCGAGAATAGTGTGGAAGTATTCCAATGATTCCTGTCGCCAGCCAGAGGCCAGAAGGGGTCTCTGTTGTGTATGACTTGCCTGGGCAAAAAGGAATGTTGTGATGTCATGTGGAGTATTGATGCTTTAGTGTTGGAATGTGTGGGGGGGGAGGTTCTAGCCTGGTCAGTTGGTTAGCCCTCTGCCTGGGTGATGGGCCGCAAGTGTTATATGTCCTACCTTAAGGAAACACTTGTAAAGTTACCTATGAAGCTGGTAATAAACCTAGCAAGTCAACCTAAGAAGGCTGGGACCTGCTTCATTTCATTGCCGACGAAGGTGGTCTTTCAAAGAAGAATCCACACGTGGAAAAGCTGGTGCCCTGCTGCTTGCAGGAAGGAGGAGAAGGACAACACTGCCCCCAAATCAACTAAGACCCGTCACGGGGGGCGCTGTTGTTGTTAGGGAGAATTCTCTGTTAAGGCTAATTTCCCAAACCTAGTGAGTCCCCCAGCAGCTTTGCTGGATTTTTGGGGTTTATTTTTTTCTCCTGCTAAGAGTGAGACTCTTTTTCTACCACTCTTAGACATGATTTGAGGTGTTCCTTTGACTTTGTATGTGTTTTATGGGCTATGGGGTCCTTTACCCCATAGGGCTTCATGTGTTTTTGGTATGTGGGTTACACAGCACCCTCCGTGCAGTAACCCAGGGGTGTCGTAGCGACCCCCCAACATAGACTCCATACCCTGGGACTGACTACTGTCTCCCAGGGCATGTAAAGTCACCATTGGCTTTACTAGTCTTAAATTGTGAACAGAACCAGTACAAACCATCATATTGTGGATGTACTGGTCGGGGCAATTCAATTGCCCCGGGGTCTGTTGTTCGAGGGGGCACTGTCCAGTCCCCCCCGACCGAGTTTTGGCTGGTGGCAGTGGATACTACTTTTTATATTCTACCGCGAATATATTCCTATGGGATTTTCCCATTGTTCGAGGCTACCACTTTTTTAAAATAGCCTCGAAAATACAGCCGGTTTATTAAATTAATATAAATTCACCGGTTGGTATTTTTTGCCAAAACTCGGTTCCAAAATGGCGTTTGTGTTCGCTTCTGTGACTCCAAGTCGAGCCCTTTGTTCCACTTTTTGGCGGGCTTCTCCACAGAAGCCTCCAATAGTGGTGCCATTCTGTCTGGGCACCACAGGGGGTGTGGGAGGGGGTTTAGGCACCCTGGACTGAGTTGCCTCGGCAACTGAAGATGCACTCTTGTGTGATTGGCCCAGTGGTGAGCCGCCCGGCTCACCACTTAGCATGTTTGAGTGACAGCTAGGACTGATGAATGGGGGTTTTCTGCATAAAAGCAGGGCTTTGGGGACTGGGACTTCAGACGTCGCCACATGACCAAAGAATCCGAAGAGGGAGAAGCTGAGCCAACCTGCAACGACGACAGCCCCGGTGGAGCCCTGCTGAACCGTCTCACCACTTTTCCCGACGACAGAGGAGATCTTCAATCCAAAGAGTCTTCTTCCTTTGACTGGTGGGGATAACCAGTTTGCCCGCCTTTTCGCCTTCCCAGATCATCTCGTGGCTGCCTTGCCTGTGTCAAGCACCCCGGCAACCAGGATACCACGTTTTCTCCACTACTGCGAATAAAAGGGTAGTACCTTTTAACCGGAGAACTCCGCGGCTGGTTTATTCCCTGGCAGTGCAACGACCTTCAGCCTGCCTCCACGTCGAGATCATCTCTTCCTCTGGACGACGCCGTGACTTGCACCCGCTGCCACGAACAACTGCCCCCGCTGGAGGATCCTCTCCACTTTAAAGGTACTATGTCCGCCTGGCCTCCCTCGCAACGGTCTGTGTGGGGTGACTCTTAAAGCCTCAATTTACCACTTGGGTTGCCCCTAGGCTGGCTAACTGAACTTTTCTGAACTGAACTAATTCCTTTTGAACTCCCTGCAAGACTTTTCAAGACTTTTAAACTTTGTGATCTCTGGCACAGTGGTGTCTACTCTCTCCAAGAGGGAGCCTGGCCTCTGAACCTTTTGCTCACTAGTTGACTTTCCTGCCTTGCTGGGTGCTTCTAAAGTATTGTGTTGTGTGCTGTTCCTATTTCTTCCTTTTCCCTTATTAAACTTATTAGAGTGCCATCTTTAGTTAAGCGCTCACCTCTGTCTGGAAATAACTGGTGTTAACTAAGACTTGTCTAATAAGGAACAATATATATATTAATAGTGACTGGGTTTTTGAACTTGCTGATAATAATAGTGCTGGAGTGTTTCTAAGTGTGTCTTTTAAATAAATAATTATATACTTGTTACCAAAGCTCTGGTCAGTGTTTGCTTGTGCTAGTGTATTTTGGTACCTATCTTGTATACTCTGTATACTGTCTAACTCTTCCTGAGAGAAGTCTGGCTGCTCAGCCACAGCTACCAGGTATATCTGGGTGGTACAGACTGCTACCAACTGGGTTTACTGCCAACACCTGTAGTCTTAAGCCTTTTGCAGTGGTCCCTAAGGGAACTGCACAGGTTTCTGCCTAACAGTTGTGCACTGAACAAGATGGCCGCTTAACCCATGAGCTCCGTGGCTGACAGAAATCCTCGATCGAAAATCCTGCGTTGCTGCGCTAATATCGAGAAATCTACCAATACGATTCACCAGCAGCTGCCTCAGGAACCACCCGGTCCAAATTAGAGGCAAAAATCGGTGCTGTGAACCTGAAGAACAGACGCCCGTAATGGTTAACGGTTGGGATGCCGCGCGCCAAATCAGACCCTGCATTTACAACGGCATATCGAGTGGGTGAGGGCGAGTGCCGATCCCGACGGCGGCCGGAGGAACAGCCCAACATCTCCTGAAAATCTGCTGGCAGACAAAAAAAATCAGTGCCTACGCTACTTACACCGCCTGGAGACAGGACCCCGGAGGGAGACGCGAAAACGGAGGAGCCCCGGACTGAGGGTGAGACGCGGTACAGCCTGCGAGGACGCGAGCCTGTGGCGTGCCGTGTCCCCCACCGATGCCCGCTGAAGGGGGCAGGACGGGCCCTGGCTACGGCGGTCCTCCTCCACCCATAATCAACCCATAATCAACCACGAGTCGGGGCACGCCCCCCACTTCAGCGGAACTTCAACGCCTGGGGTGGAGACACGGCACAACAACGGAATCCCATTGCCGCACTCCCCCAGCCACGAGGGATAAAACAGACCGGACTCAGAAGCCACGAGGTACGTGAACGGAAGGTGACCATCAACGGGGGTGGGGGGGCGGATTGGCGCTCCACCGGCCACCGTAGACCACAACACATTACGCCGAATACCACCCCCCCAGACTCTCACCAACAAGATTAGGAGGAAACACTCCAACACATTGAGTGTGACTGCTCCCAGAAGTGGGCTGTTTTCAAAAATCCCTCACACTGCGCCCTACAACACCCCCCAACATCGGGATACAAGGATAAACCGGGGACAACACACAAGATTGATGGGAGGCACGAAAAACCAAAAACGAGGCCCCATGGATGCGTTTGCGAATACCTCAATGTCAACTACAGAATCTGCCCAAACACCCATCCAGGGGGCCCCGCTCTAGGCTCGTCAGAACAAAACCTGACCCCATATATGGCAGCAATGGAGAAGGGCTTCTTAGCGATCAACTCTAAATTTGATGACATAGGCGAAAACATCACGTCCATACGAGCTGATATTAGAAAGGTCAACTCCAGAGTTGCAGAGGCAGAAGAAAGAGTATCTACCCTTGAAGACACATCCGCCAGACAGAACAAAACTATAGAACAGATCCAGAAGGACATTAAAACCATCCAAAACAAATGCGAAGACTTAGAATCTCGCTCACGCCCAAATATTATAAGGGTGGTCGGAGTAGCAGAGCGCAAAAGCAACACTCCCATGGAACACTTTCTTGAAGACATGCTGCACTCTCTGTTCCCTGAGGCACCATTCTCGAAGCAGTTCTTAGTTGAAAGGGCACACAGAACCCTCGCCCCTCCGCCTAAACCAGGCGCGCCACCTCGAACGATTATAGCGAGAATACTAAATTACCGAGACCGAGATCTCGTCCTCAAATTGGCATGAGAACAAGCGCCCCTGTCCTACGACTCCAATCTCATCCACATTCATCCAGATTTCTCATCAGGAGTCCAGGCGGCGAGGCGCTCCTTTGACCCAATAAAAAAGACACTCGGAGAAAGAAAGATAATATACGCAATGCTGTTTCCAGCCAAATTACGACTACAGCACAACGGCAAAACACAATTATTTGAGACACTGGAGGAGGCCAGGGCATACATTGAACAGCACATCCCGGCAGACCAAAATGGTACCTGAGTTCCCAAGCCTGCTCACCCAAGCACAGAAACGAGTACTGAAAGTTGACGCACCAACAAAATAAACAAATACCAGCCACGACTCCGGAGAAAAAAGCGGGCCATACAGCCCCCCACACCTTGCAATGTCGCAATTAGTTCATAGGGATACACCGCCCGATTGGGGGGATGGTGAGGTAGGAGGGGGGAAATGTTACAGGCCTGTTGCCTGATTAAGACTGGTTCTAAATCACCACGCAAATCCACACCAAGAAGCTCAAGCAAAGGACCCAGGTTAGGAGTTGGGTTCAAAGTTATAAAAGTTTGTTACAAAACACAAAAACCTAGTTTACTTCAAGCAAACTATAAAAACCTGACAAGGCAAAACCTGAAAGACCTATACTCCAACAATGAAAACGACAAACACATCCCGAAGACCAGAATGAATGGCCACTCAAGATAAGATAAAGACCACTAGGCTCATGTCCTGGAACATAAGAGGCCTGTCCAATCCAATTAAATCCAGGAAAATCATGGCCTACGGCACTAGACATCACATCGATATCCTCTTCTTACAAGAAACGCACGCAATGGAAAAGGTGGTAACATCCCTCAGCCGCACTTGGGGTCAACAGGTGACTACCACTGACTATTCTTCACAATCCAGAGGAACAGCGATAATTATTCACCGAAGGGTAGGCTTCATGATAACTAAATCAAATGCGATCCAGAAGGTAGATATGTGATAGTATGGGAAACAATCCACGGACAAGACATGATACTCCTCAATACCTATGGCCCCAACATAGACAGTCCGGAGTTCTACCACCAGATACTAACACTAATATTACCCGTATGAGAGGAAAAAGTGATCTGGCGAGGGGACTTTAACACCATCCTAGACCCGGAGATGGATAGAACCACCACCGGTAACCAAAAAGAGATGAAGGCAGCAGCAACTATCAAACAGGCCATGCGCACACTGCCACTATCTGACACTTGGAGAGTACTCCACCCACACAAACAGGAGTTCACATTCCACTCATACGTTCATGGGTCGAGCTCCTGCATAGACTACTGGCTATGCTCCACAGACAGTATCCAAAACACTAAAGAATGTACTATACTGCCCCGCACCCTCTCCGACCATTCCCCAGTCATCCTAGATATGGTTCTTGACCCCGCACCAAGAACCCCTCGACTGTGGAGGATGCCACCGCAAATCCTACGCGACAAGGAGCTGGTGGAAACACTCCGCACGGAAATAACAGCATTTTTCGAGCGCAAAAACGTCTCCGGGTCATCATGGACCACAGTATGGGAAACATTTAAGGTACGGTTCAGAGGGCTACTAATCGCCACAGTGCACGTTAAACTGCAAGAGATACGCTCAAATCGGACACAAACCGAATCCCCCATAAAGGAGGCAGAAGAGGCATACACCAATGCCCGGGGACAAAACACGCTGAACCTCCTACATGAAGCCACGGAAATGTTCAAAACACTAGCGGATCAAGAGGTGTATTACATGATGCGTCCAGTCAGAGCCAGGAGGTATGGAGAGGCTAACAAATCAGGGAAACTGCTGGCCATCCTTATCAGGGCGGAAATAGGACAAGGGCAAATAACTAGTATCATAGACGAACAGGGAATAACACTTAGGGACCAGAAGGAGATGAATGACACGTTTCTCAATTACTACAAGGACCTATAACGGAACAAAGACCAGAAAACAGATGAACTACAGCAATACTTGGACTCCTACCCACTCCCGCAACTCACAGAAGAAGACAAATTAGCCCTAGACACAGCACTCACAGAAGAGAACATAGCACAAGCTATTAAAGACTTAAAGATGGGCAAAGCGCCAGGTGCAGATGGCATCACAACAGACCTATACAAAGCATTCGTCCAGGAATTAACACCCCGACTGCTGAAAGTATGGGAGGAATCGCTGGAGAGGGGAGTGTTACCACCGATGCTACAAGATGCTATTATCTCAGTTCTGCTGAAACCACACAAGCCACCCCACGATCCCTCCTCCTATAGACCCCTTTCCTTCATCAACGTGGACGCAAAAATTATTGCCAAAGCCATCGCCAACAAACTGAATCCGTACATGAATAAATTGATTCACCCGGACCAGTCCGGTTTCATCCCATCTCGCTCTACTGCCCTGAATCTCCGCAGATTCTTTGCAATCTCATCACAAATGGATCCGGAAAAAAAAACTATTGCAGTAACTCTAGATGCCGAGAAGGCGTTTGACTCCATCTCCTGGAGAATCATGTATGCCATCCTCAAAAAAATGAGATTTGGCCCAGGATTTATCAGATGCATACAGACATTATATTGTAACCCCACAGCCAAAGTCAGAACCAATTCAACCATCTCAGATACTTTTGAACTACAGAGGGGAACGAGACAGGGATGCCCCCTGTCCCCACTGATATTTGCGCTTACAATAGAGGGGATGGCAGCATTTTTGAGAACCAAACACGCCTGGAGGGGGATACGCATCATGGGCAGACCTCAATTCATCTCACTATACGCAGATGACACCAGGCTATATGTCCGAGACCCAGAAACACATCTCCCCCGATCATGCAAGACATTGCGGAATTCACGAAATACTCTGGATATAAAATAAACCAAAGTAAGTCCGAAATAATACCCTTAACCAAAGCCGTCTCACAAACAGAATCGATGACCCAATTCCGCTGGTCTCCCACCACTGCCAGATACCTGGGAATTATCATGGCAACGGATAAAAATAAACTATATTCAAATAACTATGGCCCACTACTGACGCAAATAGAAACTAAACTTCATCTCTGGGTGAAACTCCCGTTATCCATGTACAGCCGAATATCCTTACTAAAGATGGTGGTCGTCCCCAAAGTGCTATACCTCTTCGGAGGGATATCCATATGGCCAGGCCGTAAGTTCTTCGAAAACCAACAAAGAAGTAGCACGCATTTTATATGGGGAGGAAACACACCCAGGACCAGCTGGACTAAGTTGTGTGAACATTATGATACAGGGGGCCTAGCGGCACCGGACTTCTTGCTTTACTACTACTATGCGGCACAAGCCCAGTTTGCCAGATTCTGGTTCAAAGACACAGAACAGCATGCTCATATCCACGCTGAAGAGTTCGCTGCGGCCCCAAATGACCTACGGGGTATGCCGTTTACGAAAGTCAAGGAAGAAAGGGTAGGCATGGACCCAGTGTCAACTACGGTACGAGCATGGATGCAGATCCTTAAGAGTCCAATGCGACACGCCCTACTGGCCGCACATCCCGCTATGGGCGTACCACGATCTCGAACCGACCCTAGATCGTACAATACAGAACTGCTGGGACCCGGAACGTGGAGCCAGACTGGGGGACCTTTTCCCTGAAGGACGATTCATTACTATACCAGAACTACAGGAGAAAACAGGTAAAGGCCTGATCCCAACACTGCAGTATCATCGACTGAGAGCGGCGTGCATGGCAATCTGGCCATCATTTCCGATTGAACCCCCCCGATACACAAATTCCTCGCAGATAGTCTCACCACGGAAGGGTTCAACAGCAGCGTCCCCGAATTATACAAGAAGGTGCAAGCGCACACCCCCTCAGCCAACACAATGCAAACCAAGTGGGAGGAAGATCTTAACACTCAGATCAATGAACAACAATGGACACACTATTGTAGATATACTAAAGCCATCTTCAACCATACAATCTTCCGCCTAATCCAATACAAAATCCTGAATCAACTGCACATCACCCCAAAAAAGATGGCCAAATCTGATCCAACCAAACAACCAAGATGCCCCAAATGCGGGACAATCGAAGCAGATGCAATGCACATGTATTGGAACTGCCCTCCGATTCAGCAGTTCTGGATAGACGTGGCGGAGAAAAAAAGCAGCATTCTGAAGATCCACATACCGGCAACCCCACAAAAATACTTATTTGGAGACATTGGTAAAGCCTCAACCAAGACACGAAGACTATTCGCAGTGGAAGGAGCAATAGCCAAGAAACTAATACTCCTGAACTGGAAATCTACCTCCTCCCCCACGCTCCAAGCATGGCTTAGACAGCAAGCCATCACACAGGAAAACGAGGAGATGTATGTACAAGGAGTACAACCCCACTCCAGACCCAAGGACATATGGGCCCAACTGAGATCATACCTACAAGCCCAATCATCAAGCTCAGACGAAGAGGTCGACAAGAAAGACTTTACTGATGAATAACTGAACTCTATTTACTAGCAGAACGGTCTATGTCAGCAAGTTGCATACAAACATCCAAAAGTATAAATATATTATGTCTGTTTATTGTTCAAATGCCATGTCAGAATTAAATAAAGGTTTTTAAAAAAGTAAGGCCCGTCACCCAGGGCGCAGGCAGGGGGGAGGAAGTGAGCTCCACAACAGGAGGAACCAGGTGCCCATAAGATATAAATATTGAACTGAGTCCAGGGGCTGAAGGAAGGAACTGGGCTATATGGTGAAAAAGCTGCTGCAAAAGCAGTGCCCATAGGTTTAAGAAGTAAACTGCTTCTTTAGGAGTAATGCGAATATGCGCCCATGAAGTGAAAAGGGATGCAGTGGGATGAGAAGCCTCAAAAGCCGTGGATGGGTACAGCACTCAAAATCAAGAAGAGGAATAGACGGTTATCTGTGGAACTATAGTATGCCAGTGCTTTAATGAAGCGATTCGAGTTCGTGTACCACGTTTTATGCTGGCCATAGTTTGTGACCGTTGGTCAGCTACGATTTCCTAACTGTTGACGTCAGAGATGCTACTGGGGACGATGGCGAATGAGTGGAATGCCGTGCGTCTAACGTTCCGGCGATTAAATCTGCTCGCATAGCTTTCTGACTGTTTTACAAGCATCCTGAGGCTCTACAGTCTGTGTTACGTAGTTAATGCAGGAAGTCTTGAGGTGTGCGCAGTGATAGAGTAAAGGACCTATCTGTCACATGCAACGTGATCGAGTCACGCATTGTCTGGACCCGGAAAGGAAAGGTCCCAACAGATGAAGTGCTGGAAGTTCGAAGGTGAATGCTGTGAAATCATATGGAAGATACTTAAGTGTGCGGGAGGACAAGCACACAGTGGATATTGCGGAAACTACAGCGATGTCTGGAAGCATGCATTGGAATGCTGTGGTATTCAGGAGGAGGAGTGTCCGTGTCCGGTTGTATGTTGCGGCAGCAGGTTGGACAGTCACCAGTCGGTGCTGTGATGGGAAAAATGGTAAGGAGCTGTTGGGGGTGACCTTGCACCGCAGCATTATGGAGCTCGAAAGAGAGTTACAAGGTGTCCAACTGCAGAGGTACAATTTGATCAGCCACAAAGTCAGCAGCTTATGCGAAGGTACATTTGGTTGCAAGCGCATGCCGTGAGTGCAGTGGCTGGCAATGCGCTCCTCAGATACGGGGCAGGATGCTGGAAATTCTAAGAGCGTGACTGTGGTAGTCATCATGCATGGTAAAACTACGTATGCTTGTGATTGGTGGTAGCGCCGCCAGTTCAGTGAGGGTGTGACAGTGGTAGTAGTCATGCAGGGTCAATAGCTATTATTTCTAGGTGGTAGCGTCCACAGTCAGTCGGGGTGTGACTGCAATGGCAGTCATGCATGTTTTATAGCTATTCTTTCTGGGTGGTAGCGCCCCCAGTCAGTCGGGGTGTGTAGTCATGCATGGTTTATAGCTAAATATTTCTGGGTGGTAGCGCCCCCAGTCAGTCGGGGTGTGGCTGTGATGATAGTCATGCATGGTTTAAAGAGGTACGTGTGTCGGGTGGTAGCGCCCCCAGTTTGGGTGTGGGCATGTCTGTTGTATTGGCCATGCGGGGTCACACAGTTACTTTGATCTTGTGGGCGTGTACCACATTTATTTTGATTTCTTGCACACAGGCGGTTGTGTTTGGCTGCACTGTGTGCTAATCTATGACTTGTTCCATCTTTCAGGGTCTAAAGTGTGCTAGTGGCATTGGTTGTTGGGCTCAGTGTGCCTGGCCAGTGCATCAGGTGTGTTGTGAATGGTTGGGAGTTAGTGCACATGTGTGCTTGCCCTGGTTATGCGAGTCGGTGTGAATGAGATGTGTGGTGTGAGCCATATGTGTTGTGGGTCAATGGAAAGAGGGTAGGTGTGTTGTGTAGTGCCTTGTGTGTGTGTGGTGTGCTAATGCAAAAGGGGGAGATGTGCTGTGTATCGCTTGCCTCGGCAAGAAGGAATGTTGTGATGTCATGTGGAGTGTTGATGCTTGAGTGCTGGAATGTGTGGGGGGAGGTTCTAGCCTGGTCAATTGGTTAGCACTCTGCCTGGGTGATGGGCCGCCAGTGTTAACTTAAGGAAACACTTGTAAAGTTACTTATGAAGCTGGTAATAAACCTAGCAAGTCAATCTAAGAAGGCTGGGACCTGCTTCATTTCATTCTCAACAACAGAAGCATGTGCGACTTCTTAAGTGCTGCTGGGATGTTCTACTGTGAGAATGAGAACATTGGTTCGCGTAACATAGACCTTTTCATGACAAATGGCATGTCTTTGTCGTACAGTGGCAATTAAGTGTTGTTTCACAATCTACACACTGCACTGAAGAGCCTATTGTAAGAATGTGAGCTAACGTTGAAAACAAACATTTACGTATAAAAACAGTGTTTCTAGGGAAGCACCTTTTAAAAAACTTTTTTTAAAAAAAATACAAAGAATCCAAAGGTTCTTTTCAGAGCCAGCACAACCAAAGACGTCCGCTCCCCTGGCTTTTGCAGATGACGCTCATAGAAATGGGCCTGCAGACACTACGGGATTGGGTAACAAAGTTTGTGGGTGTGGTGTGTATGGACAGACTGTGCTACACAGTGCATTTGTGGACAGAAATGCAGAGGGTGGGGCTATGGCTGTGTGTTTCACGAGGCACAGCGTGCGGGTTTAGGCATTCCAACATACATTGACTGAAAGTGAATGGAAAACACTGTGTAGTGGCTACTCAGTTTGCAATCTACTATGTGAATGTGTAGTGCTATGGCGTAGCTACAATGAAGTGCCTGGTTTTGGTTTCTGTGTGTGACACTTTGGTCGCAAGCAATCATGCCGATATTACTGTTGATTGTGCAGGGAAAATTGCACAGCGTGTTAAACGAGTTTCAGCGCAGTTTGCGATCAACGAGGTACTTGCCCAGTTCATGATTTTGTTTCCAATCTTTTGCATATGTTTTTACCGCCTTATGCAGTCACCGATGTGGGAGCGTCATTTTCGATATGGTCCGTGAATGCAGACAGCGCGGTACATTGCAATGAAGTGTATTTCTGCCTTTCTTTGACATGTGCCAATGACATACTTTGCCCCTGGGAATATTACGTTTCAGAGCACAAATACTTTTTGTCAGCTACAAGGTTCATCTTAGTATGCCAGCCATCCCAATTTTTGTACACCGCCTCTACATTGGTTTGGTGCCCTTCTTGAATGTATTCATACTTATTTGTAGTTAGTGTTGTGACTCTTTTGAAAATGCTCTGCAACACGTAAACAAACCTATTTGTACAGCGACCCCCTTTCTAACCGGTTCAACTACAGTGTTTCCCACACTGCCACACGTCTAGCCGTGCATGTGTGCATAGGCAATTCCGTAGTTGATCTGTGCAAGGTGCTTTCTTTCTTTACCTTTTTTTTTTTTTTTTAAATTTGTTTTGATCAAATTAGATCTTTACAAAATATTAAAAAACAACTTATTGCCAATTTAAAATCAACATGTCTCTCAAGGACTGCATTTCTTGTTTGAAAAACTAACGTTTGTTTCCTGCAGCCTGTTTCCAGCACTGCGAGCCACAAGGGGCTCTTGCTGTGAATCGCTCTCCTTCAGGAGGAGGCGGAGCTCGTCAGTGCTCACGTGGCGGATCACGTGACCCTTCAGCTTCATTTAACAGAGATCCAAGCGCCCGAGTGGCGTGTGATACAGTCGCTCTCAAGGACTGCATTTCTTGTTTGAAAAACGAACGTTTGTTTCCTGCAGCCCGTTTCCAGCACTGCGAGCCACAAGGGGCTCTTGCTGTGAATCGCTCGCCTTCAGGAGGAGGCGGAGCTTGTCAGCGCTCACGTGGTGGATCACGTGACCCTTCAGCTTCATTTAACAGAGATCCAAGCGCCCGAGTGGCGTGTGATACAGTCTCTCTCAAGGACTGCATTTCTTGTTTGAAAAACGAACGTTTGTTTCCTGCAGCCCGTTTCCAGCACTGCGAGCCACAAGGGGCTCTTGCTGTGAATCGCTCGCCTTCAGGAGGAGGCGGAGCTTGTCAGCGCTCACGTGGCGGATCACGTGACCCTTCAGCTTCATTTAACAGAGATCCAAGCACCCTCGCGGCGTTACGCCCGACAGGGGAAAAGGCCGGTGACTGTTGTGCGGCTGTTTTGCGCTGGTGGCATGTCAATTGGCAGAGTCGTACGCAGAATCAGTCTGCGTCTGGCAACGACCTAGCCATAATGACTGCGCAAACAGGAAACGAAGGGCCGCACACACGAAGAAAAACCATTCAACAACGTTGGATGCTAAATCCGTGGACTACCCTAAAAGCCGACTCTACTCCAGTGGCCTCTAAGGTAAGCGTTGCTAAACGTGCTCGTCAGCAAACTGAATCAACTACTTTTTCAGAATCCTTGCTTGACTTCTTGTCGGCTTCATTACCTGCTCCTTCCTTGGAAACAAACAATATAAACTTGTCTCCACTCACTCAAGCATCCATGCTATGCTTGCCTGAAGGGAAGAGGGGTGAAAGAATTAAAGCTCCTTTAGCTGGCAGCGATGCTGCCTTGTGCGCACAGGAACTTATGCTCCAGGAAGCTCACAGCCTCCAACTAGTGGGAAACGAAAATTCAAATCAATCAGTCCACGCAGAGGTTGATATCATTTCGGAAGAGTCAGTCGAGCCTGAAACGATGCTTTCGCCTGATGACGTCACTGTGATTACTGAAATTTGACCTCCACGAAGCCTATTAACACTCTCTGCGTAATCTTAAGTCCTTTAGGATCGTCTCCGTTAACCAACTGCCGTCAAACAGAGCAAAATCGGATAACCTCAGAAACGGCAGATGAATTCTTCTCACCATTCGAATGTACGGATGCAGAGCTGATGGAAGCCTCTCAAGTAGACAGCATTATTAAGAGTGCAGACTCCCCAGGTCAGAACACACCAGCTGTTAACTACACAAACAACAAAGCTGCAGCCAGTTGTGACCCAACAATCGATAAACGGAATCATTATAAAGTCAAACCTGGTGGTAGTGAAACGATTAACTCCATAAATTCGGAAGGCTATGTAAGTCATCGGACTCCACAGATGCAGAGAAACATCACAGTCCAAACAAAGCCGATTCCCATGGAGGCTCTCAATACGCTGCACATGCCTAAACTCCCTCAACCACGTACTCATCCAAATTCATCAATGGATTCCGACCAGCGAAACAATCATCTGTTTGACACTAGCCCGGAAAAGCTGTCTCGCCATGTAAGTGATAGCTTACGTAATGCAAAAACGAATCGATTTCGAACAGATGCAACTTCGGCTGTTGATGAAAACTTTCGAGGTTCTGCTGTTCACAGCATGAATGAAATTCACACGAACCTACGTGTACAATTGAGTCACAAAGACAATTCCAGCACACCGAGGATTGCAAACTCACGTGCGAAAATTGTTCAACCATCGAGCGATACTACAGTCCTACCAGTTGTGAACACCTCGGGACTGAGTGATTTCCACTCTGAGTCCGCAAACCATTCACAGTCAAGCACAACAGAAAAACCTGGTCCAAATTCTAAACCCAGTCTTTCGTCTGCTGCTGCGATGCAAATCTACAATAACGTTCTGGCCGCTTCCTCTACTGCATTACTACCATTCATAAAGATGTATGAATCGCTGCATGAAGCCTTTAAAGATCAGACTTCTCTAATAGTCACTTTGAAAGAAAAGATGGATACATTCGAAACTGATACACATTTTACAGACTCAGCAATCTCATGAGGCAGAACAGACAATGCGTTGGCAAGAGCGGCTGAGTGACCTCGCCGCACGACATCATTGCCAAAATGACACTTTATCAGACGGCTTGCTCGAAGCTGTAAAGTGGATGCGCCATTCAACCTCAATGTTGGGCTCAAACCTGGAGCCAACTAAGATGCCTCCCATACCAGCAGCAGACATTAATAATAAGCTTTTGCTCAAACCCATTGACTGCACGATTGATCCTATGATATTGAATGATCGATCAAAAAAATTACAAGCATCATCCATCTCCTCTGCGATCAAGGTTCCAGATAAAGCTACGCATGGCCCAGCTGTCCAAATTGGAACAATAAATCTGGACGAAGATTCTCTTTACGCCAAAGCAACAAACAAACTGCAAAGCCTCATGTGCTCCTTCTTCGAAAGCTCCAGTTTCCTTTGGCATTTTTGACGGTCTAGCGAAATCAATTGAGGTTGCCCCAAAATCGGCTCATGAAATTCCACCTATAAAGGCGTCCCATATAAAGGCGTCCCACGTGGTACCAGCAGGAAGAACAAAAGATCCAACAAATCGCCAACAGAAAATAAAGCAAAGAAAATTCATTAGAAATGTTATGCCCTCGACCAAAGCAGGCCTGATCTCTTGATCAGAGTTACCAATTCCTCGTGGCCAGAACGGTGCTCCCTCTGATGAAAATCTGGAACTAAAACATCCAAACACAGTGGCTCCTGCAAAAAAAAGACAACGCCTTGAATCCGATCAAGAAAGCACTGTGAACAAGTTGTCGGGGTCCGAGATAGACCTTGGTGACCTTTCAACATACTCAGATGACTCTCTTATTGACAAACCAACTAATCAAATTCACATGTTTCCTAAAGCTTCTGGAGCTGATCCCTTGCCGAATTCTAAACCTGAAGCACGGAGAGATAGGTATTCGGATTCCAGATCAAAGGGCCTGGGATCAAGGATCTAGAATACCTGCATGATTGAATCCCAAACAGACGAGACTCCAATCACATAGACAACCTCGATTCTTTTCACGAGTTCATTCTTCTGCAAACATTGGCCCAGAAAACGTACACTGTAAACTGCGATTACAAAATATACACCACGAAGATCGCGACCTAAATTTGAATCGCCTTAATGTGATGAAACTCTTTACTTGCATACCTTCTCTCTGCACTATCAGATCAGAAGACATTAGAATTGTGGAGTATGCCACCGAGAAATGCTGTGACCAAGTCCTTCTACACATAACTTCTGCTTCAGTGAGGGACACCATCCTGAATGCTGCAGAAGACGCGTTAGTCTTTGGGTTCGACATCTCTGTCGAACCAACGGACGCCGGGTCCCAAACGCCACCATCAAACCCCAGGAGTAGCTCTCAAGGAAATCACGAACAAAGATGTGCAGACCTGCGCAAAGCAATGTCAATCCCAAAAAACATACGAATATTCCACGCAAGCTTCAAAAGGCGTAAGTCGCCATGACACAGCGCCGCGGCGCTAGCCATCAGTTATTCCATCTGAATGCAAGCGGGAATTCATACCTTGGAACACCAGGGGATTCAATCACTTATTTAATAATTGTGATCTCCACTTGGAAAAAGTATTCATCATCTGTCTAAAGTAGACATGGCTAAGCGACACGTCTATCAGGGATGGCTATGTATGCTTACTAAATCCAGCCATCAAAAACACATTGGGACGACCATCTTCTGGCCTATTGACATTGATTAAAATAAATCTGTGGTGGCGTCTTGTGGACTCATTCAACCCGAATCAATTTGTTCAAGGAACCCTGCTACAAACTGCCAATGAAAACTGTCTCGCAAGAAAACATTTGCTTGTTTTAAATCGATACTGGAGTGCAAATAAAATCAGCAGAAGGACCTTTATAAATACGGTTACCTCAATCATTGACAAAGCTCTTATGAACTATAAGAACTTATCAATCATATGTGCCGGCGATCTAAACTGCACTTGGTTCAACTATGACATTAGTTCTGGAAACTACAAACTGTTAACAGACGATGAGCTATCCACATGGAGCAATCAGTGGAGTCTTGCACTGGGAAACCGTAAATGTCAGATGGTAGATGGCAAAGTTTAAGGAGATCAACCACCTCACTCAACCTGGTCAAACCATAAAGCACACTCAATAATTGATTACTTTTGGGTTTCTTACAATCTATTCGAGGGAGAGATGAGCCTGGCAATAACTGACACATTTAAGCGACCACAATCTTCTTCGTTTAACTTGCTCTGTGGAATGGCACAATAATTGCGAACAATACACACCCACAATTTCTGTGAATACAGGAGGGACCCGTTTTAGGAATGACGCACCTAAGGTCGAGCAAATGAGTCAAAAATGTCTCCATGAATCAGCTTTGTCGGTGAATTATGCTCCTCTACTATGTGTCTTCGTCATAGCAAAAGCCCAGAACTGCAACTCGGGCATAAAACACAAACATCTAGCCTCCACAACGTTAATGCAAGCAAAAAAGGCCATGTCATGATGCCTACCCCCGGGCATCCGGATCAAGCCTATCAGCCCCGGGAGCAGGCATCCAGACATTTACAAAAACCCCAGCAGCCCCAGCTAGGGGCTGTCTGGGTTCAGACCTGGCGCCGTTGGCACCAGGCTCATAGACATTACTTACCTCATGCAGACCATGCTGCAAATAAATCCAAGTCAACGTGAGGCCTGGATGGGACTATTTTACTACAGGGACTATTTTTTACTTGGGTGTGGTCATGGGGAACTTCTTTCCTGGGACTACTTTGGAGGCTATTTAAACCACGCCCGAACAGCAGCACATGCTTCGTGTTATTCTGCATCCAGCAGCGTGACTCTCACCGTGCCTGCAGCCAGCATCCAATCTTCTGCCACACCCGCGTGCCTGCAGCCAGCATCCAGTCTTCTGCCACGCCCGCCTCGAATCCGGAGCTCCTAGAATAAAGAGGAAGAAAAGGACAAGGTTAGAAAACAAACTTATTTCAAATTACTCACCTGATTCCGGATCCATTTCATCTCCTGACCTGGAAAGTACATCAGTCCTGCACGCGTTGCTTCGCCAGCTCCAGCACGGCGCCATACTCACCAGTTCTCACAGCATCTTTCGATCCGGCACCGTCTCCATCATTTCTTCGCCGTACTCTGGCACCTAGGGGTACAAGAATAACAAGGTGAGCCAAGGGAATCAACAAATACCTCTTACCACCATAGACTTACCTGATTTACCACCGGCGGTATTATTCTCCAGATCTTCATATGCCGCATCTGTAAAGAGGGAGAAAAACAACACGTTAACGCATGCAATAGTTACCGGACAGCGTTGGGTAACACAGACTCTTACCTGAACGCCAGCAGTAGCTACGAGACTTTCTCACGAACTCAGTTGCAACTTAAGGAAAGAAGGGGACAAGAGTGAACATCGGGCACATTGAACTCTTTGAACTTGATACTTTCCAATCCCGCCTGGGACTTCAGAGTCAATGCTTACCGGAACTCTCCCAACGTCTTCAAACCAGTGAAGTAACTGGTATCTACGCGCCCCTGCAAGACACGCAGGATGGAGAGCTCATCTTTTACAAACATAAGGTGAGGTTACTAAGGGGATATTGGAGGTGATTAGTGGGGTTAGAGCAAGAACAGTTGGGAGGCCATCACTAAAACCCACAGGTGGTTAATCCCTGTCTCCACTTGCAGGAAAATACTTCTTCGGATCCAGCAGACAAGACTAGGTGGGCCAGTCCAGACAGTCATCTCTGCACTACGCATCACGTTGACGGAGACCGCAGCTGTCCGGGTCCGATCGACACCCCTGTGGGGTCCAGGTGAGCGTAACAGGCCACGAAACGTGACATACATGCCTTAAAAAAAACCAGACAATATCAATAACAGCTCGATTATTCAAAACAAAATTCGCCAGCGTCGTCAGGAATATCGTAACTGGCTAAAATCTGAAAGAATCATAATCGAGCAAGACAAAGCTGAGGCCTTAATGAAAGAGTTGGTAACAAAGAACACCCGTGAAACATGGGCAATTCTAAATTCAGGCAATGTTCGGCAAGCTTTTATGATGTCGAATGTAATTGACGCTGGAAAATGGGAACAACACTTCTCAAACATCTTTAGTGATTCACCTTCAAACACCTTGACAGCTCCGAAATCTGACCTGTCTTCATGGGATCTATGCATCAGCAGGTATGACATAGTGACAGCAATTCGAGCCTTAAAAAGATTGCATGCTGCAGGTCCGGACTTAATATCGAACATGATGCTCAAGGAAAACGAGGCACAATGGGCCACTTTTATTGAATTGTTGTTCTGGAGACTGTCTACATCGATTCCAGACTCCTGGCGAGAAGCAATCATTGTGCCAATATATAAAAAAGGCAATCGGGCCGATCCAACCAACTATCGCCAGATTGCCTTGCTGGACACTATAGGAAAAATCTTTGCCTCCTTTTTGCGCCAAATGTTAGCAGCATGGTCTGTGGCCAATAACATTCTCGACATTAGACAAACCGGATTCACCAGAGGTGTTGGCGTGGATGACAATGTAATACTACTGAATGTATTAAAACTGGAAACCCTTAAAGCAAAGACTCATCTCCATTTGGCTTTTATTGATTTGCAAGGTGCCTTTGACAGCATCAATTGCAATAAGTTGTGGCGAAAATTAAGCAATTGGAATTGTCCCCGCAAATTAATCGACCCAATAAAAGCTTTACATTCACAAACTACTGTTCGCATCAGACTAAACGACCAAGGTGCTCTATCCGGGCAAATACCCACGTGTAAAGGAGTAAAATAAGGTTGTCCGCTGGCAGCCGAACTGTTTAAATTATTAATCTCCGACCTACCAGAGCATCGAAGAAATGTACGATGTTTTCCACCAAAATTAAATCATAATGAAATCGGATGCATTATTTACGCCGACGACGTGGTTCTTCTCGATCGTGCCCAAATAGATCTTCAACGGCAGTTAGCGAACTTACAACAGTACCTGAACATCAATGACCTGGCCCTAAATGCTTAGAAGACAAAAGATTGTCATAATTGGTCAAGGAGAATCTAAAAAACAGAAAGCCTTCACGTGGAGAGTTGACGGGAAAAACCTTGGGGTAGTCAACTCCATCAGATACCTGGGGATCACGTTCAACAAGTCCCTACATGAACATCATTGGAAACTTGAAATTGAAAATCGAATGATAAAACTCACTATTCAAGCTCAGCTGTTAAACAAAAACTACGGCCAATTTACTCTTGCCCCCGTTTTAACCTTTTACACATTAAAGGTTGTCCCAGCAATCACGTTTGGGTCAGAATCTGGATGGAACATTGACATCTCTTTCTGGCAGAAGCTGGAAGGGATTTTTTGGCGGCGAGTTTTGAGGCTCCCTCCATACATCTCGATGATCCAGCTACGATACGAACTGTCATTAAACTCACTCTACACTTGCGTTCTGTGGAAATCATTAATGGCACTACGCAAGATGAGCTTGACCCCTGTAGCACTAGCATTTCAAATTTTTCGTTCATGCCCAGGATTGGGATCATCGACGCTCCTAGAGGAGTGGAAGCAGAGGATGAACTCAACTCTAGCTACCGCCGATCTAAATTTGAATGACCTAATTATGCGTCCACAAGTAACAAAAAAGAAATTTGATCTTTGGTGCTGGACTCAGAACATCGACCACCGTCTACGAATGTCGACCACGCTCGACTCAGGAATTGGAGCTCACAAGCTAAATGTGCCATGTTTATACCTTGTTTTTACAAACTGTCCTTCTCGCCATCATCGGGACCAATTTCTGAGATTCCGGCTAAATGCTTTAAAAACATAAGAAATGCTGTGTCATCGACACATAAACGAAGGAAATGACAACATGTGTCGTTTTTGCAACAGCGAAACAGAAACAATTGAACATCTTCTAACAAAATGCAAGAACATTACATCAAATCGGATGAAGCACTTGAGTGGCTTTTCTCCTGCCGCAGCAAGTAAGCGAAACTGGTGGTCCTACGCGTGTGCTGGACACTGCATCAAATTGAGCTGCACAGTAGTAGATTTCATGGATTCACTAAAGCTCGACAAAAAGTGCTGATTGTCTAAAGATTGGGAGCCCATGTGGACATTATATCCTTTGTTTTCATCTCTTTTATGTATAAGGACTCTTGTGACCTAATGAGTTGACGATTTACAAGATGTAACAAAAGCTTGAAGTTCCAGTGTTACATAGGGCCTTCGGGCTGAAGTTTCAATTAAAAAAAAAAAAAAAATCAACATTGAGTTTACAGTTCTTTTTTACAGTTCTACCAATCAGAAGACATACCTTTAAAAGAAAGAAAGAGAAAACGAACAAAAGAAAAAGAAAGCCTTCATTTCCCCGAAAAACCTGCACCTCATCCTCAGTTATTAAATTCTACCACTAAGTTGAACCAGTTTTCCTTAAAAAACATTAGTCCCAGTCTGCCAAACGCCTGTTTGGATCAGGTCAAGTTTTAAGAGAACCTGACCCACTGCAATGGTCAAGGCGTGTTTTGCCCCGAGATCCAACGATTCCAAAAGTTCTCTGAATGCAAGCATTCCAATCTATGGACAAATTTCCCAAAGTACAGGACTATGGTTTACCAGGTTCCTTCACATTCTAAAAGCAAATGGTGCAGGTTTTGTTTATTTTGGTTTACACATATTTTACAAAACGATATTAAATTCTGACTTTGCCTTCTGATATTTAAGATCTCGCCTGTATGAATTAGATGTAGGTGCGCCCTATGAAAGACAGATCTTGATTCGCTGCTTGGATGTTTTAGCAGATATTTAGGCAGTTCTCCCAGTTTTTTTTTCCACTACTAGAAAACTGTTCTTCGGTTCTACAAGCCTCATTTCCAGTCCTGTTTTAATCCAATCCATTATTTCCAGTTCTTTCTTTACTTTCGTGGGATTCTCTTTTAGAGTTGCTACCGATGAGTCTGCTCCTGCCAGATTGCTTTTAGCTTCATATCCAACTGCTGAAGAATCTTGGATCTGTCCATTTGAAGAGGATACTTGAAATCTTCATAGAGGGATTTTTTTTGCGTATTATCATTAGCCTGTATAAAGATAGCAATCTCCAGGCTACTTGTTGCTGCAATGATTTAAGGCCAAGTTCAAACCTTAAGACCTGCATAGGAAGACAACTAGGCAGTCCCAAGGAGCTCGCTCTTCCAAATCCAACCTTCAACTTTTAACCAGTCTAAGTCCCAAAGCTTTGATTGGGCCTCCAGTCCATACAATATTACTGGAACTACTTTGGCGCTATAGTACTTTATTAATGGTTTGATTGAGAATTTGCACACCTCAAAGAAGATCTTTTTCATCCGAGGTATTATTTTATCAACCTTGGATCTTATTTCTAGTTCCACCTTGCTAACTGAGGGTGAAGCAAACAACGTGTAGCCCAAGTAGACTAATTCATCTACCCTTATAATTGCTTCACCTTCAAAAAACCATTTACCAAAGTTAATTTGCTTTTTCGGATGTTTCAGCACCTTTTGTTCCTTTCCCAGTTAATTTTAATTTATCATGCTGTTCTCACACACACCACAGAAGGAACGACAGCAAAGGTCAGGTACAGAAGGGGCAGCACCTACCTGGATACTCTAGGGGACGTGCCAGGAGACAGAATTATTGGGTGGCTCTCACGTACATAGGCGCAAGTCACTGTAATGCTCCCGTAAGGACCGTTCCCACACACTTCGGAGTACCTTCCCTCTGTACAGTAGCACGTTCCAGTTCATTGCCAATACAATACCCTTTGCCGGGTAAGGGTCTGTAGTGTGGCACATGGTTTGCTAAGGTTGTTTTACAGCTCCGCTGCCCTGCAGGAGTGCCCCTCTTGTTGCCCGTAGCAGTTGTGGGCAATGCTGTACATGAAAGACGGATACGTAATTGTTGGAACAGTGGTAGCCTGCCCACTGGTCCCCTGTGCTTTTATTTCAGTTGTCACATACAGTGTAACCACTTTATGCTACACCATTAGTGTTAGGGCTAGCATTCACGGATATGCATACATTGTGTAATACAAGAAGGTTTACAACAACGGGAAACACAGCTTCATTACGTGCAGCAGGAAGCCATTTATTGTGTGCAACTCATGCAGCTAATGCACTTTTCTAACCACCACTAAGGTTGTTTGCACTTTGCATATTGTGCTGTTTTTTTATTTGCCTTTACGTGCACTAGAATGTGCATGAGGAAGGTGCAGAAGCTTTGCCATTTTGCAGACTTAGTACAAACTGTCCCACCTGCAGTTACATGTTTTCTTCAACTGCACGACTGGCATGCGACCTCCTGATACGGTCAGTCACACTGCTGAGTGCACACACAATGTATCTGTTTAACGAGTCATGGAAAGGCAACCAGAAGATAAATCAAAGTAATGCGACATTTACCACGCCCACGTGACATTGCAGGTTGCTGTTCCTTGTTTACCAGTGGCCGTTGTACAGTTAGGAGTACTTTAGTCACACATTGGTAGGTTTGCAGAGCCACCCGAAAAGTCAGCAGCAGTACTTTAAATACAGTAGCCTACTGCATGAATCTGTAGGGCTAGTGACAGGGGCGGTGTTACCAGCATACAGTGGATGACCTATGCATGGGTCTAGGTGTGGAACGGAAACACGTGCCCTTCCCCAACTACTTACCAGTACATTTGAAGATGCGGACATGCGGCCACTAATGGAGTCCTATTGACAGCTGCAGTGTGATTGCACATACGACAACTAGGTGCAGTGTCCCTAGGAAACGTCCATATTGCTCCTCTGTAGTTATCTCAGCCATTAGTGTGCGGTACAGATTTATCATGCACTGTTAATAGAAAAAGAGAGCCTCCTGACACACTAAACAACATTTACTATGTACATCTGTAATTGGTACGATACACCAAATCCATTCGGAAAAGTAAGGGGTAGCGCAAATGGATACATACACCAGACAATTTGTCCTTTCCACACGTTTATCAGGAGGGCAGGCAAGGAATCAGTAACAAAGTGTTGTTAACAGGATGTTATGGTTATGTTGCCGTACCAAATACCTATCCTCTTTACAGAAAACAGTATGCTAAAGCAACGTTCTGCTTACAGTACCCTACTAAAAACCTATGAAATTCACTAATAAAAACATTGTTAAAGGGACGTTATGGTTAAATTGCACTAGCGAAAACCTATGAAATTCGATGGAAAAACGTTGTTACAGGAACGTTATGGTTACAGGTAAAAATCGAAAAACCCACGAAATTTGACAGTTATGGTGAGCTA
The DNA here is from genome assembly GCF_040938575.1 of Ambystoma mexicanum. NCBI lineage: Eukaryota > Metazoa > Chordata > Amphibia > Caudata > Ambystomatidae > Ambystoma > Ambystoma mexicanum. The sequence continues at coordinate 486,618,877 of NC_090922.1, read as the reverse complement.
AGCAACCATAACTCAAGATTTGTGATGCCATCTTTGATGCCATGGGTGTTGCTTCTTGCAGTGCACACTGGTGGCATGAGTTATGGTTGCTTAGCTTACGATAACTGTCGAATTTCGTGGGCTTTCGGTTTTACAGCTGTTCCTGCCTTACAATTCCACTTTGTGAACAAGCATGTCACAGTCAATGTGTACTTGTTTAGAGGAGCGAATCACTGGCCTGACGAAATCGACTTGAAAATCTGACCAAGGCAGTGTCATTCCCCTTTTTTGCAGGGGAGCTCTGTGTATGAGTGAACTGGGCTAAAATCGAGCACACATAAGCCATCCCTTTGCTAAGTGTCGAGGTCCTGGCCCATGTGTGGCCAGTAGGCAACCTCGCTCAAGATTTCTAATGTCATGTGAAACACCCTATGACCAACAGTGGATGCGTCATGGGCATGGGTCAACATCAGGCTTCGGAATGAAGTAGGTAACACACACACTGGTCACAGCCTGATAGGGCTCTCCTTACTAACAAACTGTCTTAGATATGGAACATCTTGGAAAACTTCAAACACCCGTAGATCCTCTTTACCCGTGCAATCCGACTCCATTAGAGGAAAACTCACAGGGTCTTCAATGTGTCAATAATATTTCCCAATGATTGGGTCCTCTTTCTGTGCAGTGATCAAATCTGCATCTTAGGTATCTTTACTCCACTGGGCAGTCGAGATTTCACTATTCGCACGAGTTTGTGACCTGGTGACAGCGGCAACTTGGATTTCCCCCAGCAGGGTTTCAGTTTCTATGAAATCTCCATGCAGGGTTCTGGTTTTAGCCAGCTGGTCAGCCAGGTCATTCCCAGTCTTATGACCCCTGTATTCTCTTTTCTTCTAATAGATTGTCATCTCATTGGAGGTAACCAAATTGTCAATTGACTGGATCAGTTTGGCATGCTTTAAGGATTTATTGTTGGCACAAAGCATGCCTCGATTCTTTCAGTTAATCAGGTGTTCCGCGAACCCATTCCTGATATAATCAGAGTCAGTGATTATGACCAGTTCTTTGAGTTGGTGGTGCACTGCAGTGAGGATGGCTCGATGAATGGCCAACTCTGCAACTCAACTACTTCGGGGTCCTATTTTGTAACCAGCAGAGGGTTCCGGGGTATCATTCACACAGGCATTCTCAATGCCAGCCATCCGTTCCTTTTCCTCCATTGTTATCAACATGGTAGGAGCACCTATCCACATAAACTGTGGGTATCCTCCTACACGTGTCTTCTTCATAGACCTTATGTGGGGAAGTTAAGTATGCCTCCATGTTGTTACTGTATCCCCAGTACCAGGTTGTTGGAGGTACTGTGAATAGGGCGAATTATCCCACAGGATTCTAAATTCTTAATAATCTCATTGAGTGACTATGGACACGAGAGGTAACCAGTATTTTTTCACAAATACTGGAGCCATCTCGGGCTCTGTGGGTATGATGGTTGAATGAATGGAAGGGCTTCCACAGTCGTACGAGTCCACTGAAAAGATTACTTGGAATCCCAGGAAGACCCGTTTCAGCTTTTGTCTTTGCTCCTCGGTCTCACAGGCAAGATTGATCCTTTCCTCGGTCATCTGCTTGAAACCTGGAAAGACCTTTGGCTTGGCAATTTCACTGGTATCCTCCAGTTGGGCGGAGATATCACTTTTGATGGTGCTGACCTGGACAGCAGGTCCCAGGGATTCTAGGAAGTGGTCCTTGACTCTAAATACTACCCCCTCCCTCCTGATGTCACAAGTCACCTCTTCCACCCAGTAGGGGCAGGAAGAGGAAACCAAGAGGTTCCCCCCATGCCTAGTAAAAATATTTTCTGAAGGAATACCGTTGCTGATGTCAAAACAATCATTTGGGATTGGTCCCATGATTTCATTACCTAAATCAATAGAATAATGTTGGACATCAATCACAATTCCAACAAAGGTGTCTGTGCCCAAAGTGATACTTCGAGGCTCGCTGTTATCCATCAATATTCAAATGGTGTCATGTTCTAGGTCTACCAGTGTGTCAGATTTCAATATAAACCTTGTTGGAGGTGGGAATTTAAATTTATATGGGCGTCCTGATATTTGAGGTTCTATCCTCACTTAATTTTGAGGGGGAAGAGTGCATTGTGGTAGCTGTCCTGGGATGGTAACCTCTTCTCGTACTTGAACTTCAACTGCATAAGGCAGCAATTGAGCTTACTAAAATGCTTTTTCTGTGTTGTCTAAGCTTGTGGGGTTACCCCGCAGTCGGGACCAGGATTTATTATTAATTAGGTCCAAATTGATTGGAAATCCATTGAGAATGTCACTTCCCAGATAAAAGGCAGAAGGGACATCTCTCACGACCCAACAATTATGCTTTATGCTTTTGTTGCCAATGGAAATGTTTAGCATACACATGTTAAGCAGGAGATATTTGGAATTTGGGGTTTCCAGACCCACTTCCCATTTGTCAATTTAAATGTGGCAGTGGTCTTTTGGGAGTTTCCTGAATAATTCTTACTGATGAAGCTCCTTCCATTATTCCGGCATATTTTGGCAAGCACCGGCTCTTTCACCTCATTTAACTGAATGGGGAAAAACAACTCTTTGCCCTTTTTCTGACTGTCCGTCAGACTTTGAGCAGGTTCTTCCTTGTCTGGTCTCACAGGACTCAAGGTTTTTTCTGATTTCTGAAAGCATGGGAAAGCATTTCCATGAATGAAGTTCGATGGATAATGATTCGATGGAAAGACTGCATACCGATCAGAGGTGATAACCTCCTCACGAAATTGTTCCCCAGTAAACAAGGTGTGCCCTCTGGAGTCACGCCCATCACTGGATGCTTCAGCCGATGTCGTCCAATTTGTATTTCCAGATCCGCAGTCCCTTCAACGGAAATATCATTCCTGTCGAAAATGTGGAGTTGTGTGGGAAGTGGTGTGGGGGAATTTGGTGGCCCTGCCCCCTGTCCTGAATTGAGTTGGTCACATGCCTTTTTGGACAGGAGGGTGGCTTGGCATCCAGTGTCCACAAGAGTTGATAATTCACACTGACTCTGCATCTTGTCCGGTGCATAAAATCATCCTTCTTTCTCCGCCACAGTGCAGAGAAAGTGTGAGTTATTTGCCAGCCTGGTGGTCATAATATTGAACTCCGACACTGTGTGATCTTGGGCAATTTTCTGTGTCGAAAATCAGCAATCTGTAAATACAAATGTACAACTAACAATGGGCGGATTTGGGGAATCCTCTTTCTCCTCCGATTCTTTGCTGTCCCTCTTTTCCTGGGGGCAGTTTTCAGAACCTGTTTGGGGGAAGGACACCTCCGTTTCTCTTCTATCTGGCTCACATTTTGGGGTTTGAATAGTTCGCTCTCTCTATTTGCCCTGACCTACCCAGGGTCTTTTTGGGACCAATTATTCTTTGGGAGGGATTCCCTCATTCCTGAAAGAGAAGATTTCCTTATCCGAGTCCTCCAGGGACTCTTCTCTTTCAAAGTGGATAATCTTGAGCTCTTCCAAAAAAAGTGGTTTCTTTGTTGGCCTCTCCTACTTACGCTTTGCTCTTTGGGGTCTAACATTTTGGGGGTAGAAGAGTCACTTTCAGGCTGAGAGGTTTCCAGGGGTTTCGTCTGGGTGAGAAACAAAGCTTCCTCTAGGGCTTGGCATCTCCCCTCCATCCTGGCCCCCTCCTCAGAAACCTGTGGTTTGTTGGATGTTTCCCCCGGGGCATCAGCCCTGGGTGCTGGGGCATTCTGGGAAGCAGGGTTAGGTTGAGAGTTAGACTGAGCCTTCAACAGGGGCCCCAGGTCATCAGTCAGTTGCTGGACCCGTCGCTCCAGCTGCAAGAACTTTTCTTGGTTGTAGGGAGGTCTCGAGTCATACCACTGCTGCTCCCAAAAAGGGTAACTGTCCCTTCTCCCAGAGTAGCTTGGGTACTGGAAATGTCCCCCATAATTTTCCATCCTGAATTTCCCTTCTCCCGGATTCAGGGATTGATTGTCCTGGAATCAGGGCAAGAGAGGAGGATTATTTTGGAAGTTCTGGTTCGGGGGATACCTGGAAATAAGTTCAGGTTAGGAGGTGGAGTGATACTTCTCTCCTGAGGGAAGTTTGGAGGGACGTTTCACGGGGCAGTAGTTACCTGATTGGTTCCCACCCCCTTGGCCGTTGGAGTGTATACATATCTAGGATTGTTTTCATACCCTTGTACCTAGGGCTAACATAGGTGGGTGGCAAGGTCAGAGGGGTCATTTGTCTGAGATCCTGCCTGACTGCCCTTTGATTGGTCTTTGTCCAAGGGCCTCCTCTGACTTTCATTCTGCTTGTTGGCCCAAGGAGTATTTTAGGCCGCCCCCCCATCTCCAGATCCAATGGAGGGGTAGTTTTTACCTCTGCAACCTTTGCAGACGCAGGGTTGTTAGATGGGGTAAGCGTTTGGGCTGTTTTCACTCTCAGTGTACTTCTGAACCTCAGAGATCCTGGTGGCCTGTTCAATCACCCAATCAAGGGTCCTGTGCTCGTGAAAATCATGCACCAACGGAGTCCTTGGGCCTCATTATAAGTTTGCCGGTCCAGGAACTACAGCACTGTTAAGCTTGCCGGTAACGTAGCTCCTGAACCGGCAAACTATGTGTTCTATTCGCAGGTGCCTTTTTGCCCGCCAGGTCTGACCTGGCAGGCAGAGCGGCACCCGCGAGCAAAGCATGTCAGATGCACCAGCACCGTTCATAACGGTGCCAATGCATCCGGCTTCTCCATTCCCATTGAGCCCTATCGGTCAGACCAGGCGTGCAGAGCGGCACCCGCAAGCAGAACTCGTGATTGCACCGGCACGTGCAATCATGCTCCCCACCCCCATTCTGCCCTATGGGGCAAAATGGGGATCGGGAGCCCGCCCATACCAGCACCCGCGAATGGGCAATTACCGGCCCATTCAACTCGTAATGGGCCGGTAATGGCCCATTCGCGTGTGCCAGTGCCGGGAGCAAGTTTGGCGGTAGCCGTGCTACCGTCAAACTCTTAATGAGGCCCATTTTCATTTTACGCGTCCTGCATTGTGCGTGCATACTCAAAGCGGTTGGCTTTCAAAAGACCAATATCTTTCTCTTGCGCGTTTCTACAATGTGCTGCCTGTAACAGGTCAGCTTCCGCTTGCCTCACACACACTCCATGAGTTCTACATTTTCTTGCCTATTTCCAGTCTGTTCCTGAGAACCTGACTGACTCTTTTCTGCATCCATTTTCAACTGATGCACCTCCTGGTTCAAGAGGTCTTCACCATATTAAAGTATGTACCTGCTGATATATCTGATCAAAGTCATTTTGGGAATAAACCCCTTTTATAATTAACTGACTGTTTTCATTTTCAACTCCTTTATTTGTAATTGAAAGGGCATAAGGTCATCTAACAGCCCTCTTTTATAAATATTCAACCTTATGTTGAAATGTGCACAAATTTTTGATGTCATCTTTGATGCCATGGGCGTTAGTCCTTGCAGTTTACAGTGGTATAACGAGTTATGGTTGCGTACCTTACCATAACTTGCGAATTTCTTTTTTTTGTTTTTTAGGTTTTACCTGTAACCATAACGTCCCTGTAGCAACGCCTTGCCATTGAATTGCATAGGTTTTTTTTTAGTAGTGCAACTTAACCATAACGTCCCTTCAACGTTGTTAGTGAATTTCATAGGTTTTTAGTAGGGCACTTTAACCATAACATTCGTATATTATAGTTTTTTGAGAAAAGGTGATAGGGTTTCAGTTGCACAAGTGAACCATAGCGTCCCTGTAATAATGTGTCTTTCACTGAATTGCATTTGTTTTTTACAGGATACGCTTAGTTTGTAAAGATGTACTGTACAACATACTGAAGCCGGTGGCTCTATAGTAATAGGCACAAAGGTTGGGAATACTGCCTACGTTTGCGGCGATCGGGTGGAGTCCAACATGCCCAGAAAGGGAGGGGTGGTCATAAAAAGTGGTAACATGCAGCAAAGACAAACAACATATACAAACAGCAGCAAGTGCGTGAATGGGAAGGGAAAATGCTGAAGCTGTACAAAATCTATACTTTCGCAACAAAGTGCACAAAGGCATAGGGTATGCAGCATAATAGAAAGCACCAACAAGAGAAGTGACGTTTGCCTTCATCAATGTTGACGCACACCTGCTGCACAATCAAACAAAGAACGAAGAGGCAGAGGAGAAGACGACAACTACCGAGAACAGAAGGTCAGAGCAACATGGTAAGTACACAAATGTTTATGTTGTAATTGCACAGGTCGATAGTGTACAATAGCAGCAAAGCATGATCTTTTCTGTTTGTGCGCAGCAATGGCTTCCACCCTAGACTGGCTGCAGGAGAATTTTCTGCATGAAGAAATGAGTGATGAGGATAGGCCCATTATTACCTACCGCACTGTGAAAAGGGAAAGAGTTACTACAAGGGTAAGCACCCTAGAATGGCTGGAGGACAATTTCCCACATGACCAAATGAGTGAGCATAGTAACCCCATAGGTAGGCAACGCGGTGGCAAGAGGAACACAATCGCAATGTAATACTTCATGTGAATGAACCACATTTGTTGTCTTTTAACAGAACATACCAGAATGCAAAGCAGTACACCAGAAGCAGCACCTTTTCCATAGGAACATACAGCATCGAAACTGAAGTAAACTCTGGGCATATACAAGTTGACCGCCTGGACGCAAAACTGTTGCTCCTCCAATTTGCTGCCTTGAGAAATGTTGTAGAAGAACATATAATGGGGAAAATAAGATATCACTGTCCAACTTGCACATGCCCGCCTTCCCCATTTCCCAGCCCCACTTCCCTGCAAATTGAGTGTCATGGGAGACGCTTTGATGAGACCTCAATTCCCTCTTCCCCTCACCAGCAGCGTGTTGAAATGGGAAAATCCCCAATATATGCATCTGTTTCTGGTCCCCCTTCCCTTTCCGAATAGTCGCTATGAATGTGTGCTAATAAGGATTGTGCCCTTTTTTCCCGTTTAACAAGGCCATTGTAAGTGTGAAGGGCACAGCACTAGTGGAGATGATTGCAAGTGAGAAAAATGGAGGAGGCGGACGACCGCCGCACCTGAGTGCCCTATGCGCAATCACAATAAAAGCATCCGTAGGACGCCACTAGGGGCTGCATGCACACAACCGCCTGTAAATAGTTGCAGGAGCGTCTGTTTCTCTGTGGCAACACTGCGTACATGCGTACATCGTCCTGTGACGCCTGGTAACACTGTCCCTGGTGAACCTATGCAAATAAACATGCGATGTACTTGTATTAGCAGGAAGCGTGCAACCATGTCCTGCAAGTATTTTTGCACATAAGCATTCCACCTACTGTATCGTGCTCACAGCAAGCGTAGGTAGAAATAGGCAATGTACATGTGCCATATGTTTAAGTAGTCCGTGGATGGCTAGAGTATCGGTAAGAGAACTATGCATGTGGCCACAAAGTATAACAGCCAATATACGTCCGGCAGACAAGCTTGCAAATGGAGAACAATGGCGATGTCACCATGGTAACTTATCAACAGTGCGCTTGGTCCCTTATTTGGTGGACACGACCCAGATCCGTAGACATCGAAAGAGGACCTTTTTCTGCAATGTATGGAGTGGAGTGTTAGTGATAGTGCACGTTTAAAGAGATCCTCCACTGTCCCTTCTACATTTAGATATTGTAGGGAAAGTGTTAGTGCCACTTTCCGATATCACATGCTCCACATCAGCCCTATAAAAGGGCACACCCCACAAGTGCTCTGTTTGGTTTTCTAGAGAAGAGCACCTGTGCACATTGGTTCGGGCAGAAATTGCTTTCTCACCAATTGTGTGCCTGCAAACTCCTTCTCAAAGTAATGGCCACCAGTGCTTCTGCTACTATCTCTGACTCAGGAGCACTCACACCATTACCACCAACACCTCGTTCTCAAAGTCCTGAGCAAGGGGACAGGCGTCATATTGTGAAGGGACATTGAAAAGGAAAGGAGAATAAAGTAGAAGGAATCCCCATTGCCTACAGCCTGGGTGTGGAAACTATTTAGGACCGTTGAAGATGTGCCAAAATCTTGTGCAAACCAGGTGCAGTGCACGTAGTGCAACATAGTACTGAGTTGCGGAAAACCTGGCTTGTACAGCTATGGCACCACCTCCATGCAGCGGCACCTGAAAGCGAACCACCAGGCAGCTATTCCGAGGGTTGTCCCCTTCCAAGCAAGCAGTAGGTTATTGTCCTCTGTTGCATCTGCTCCTGCCACCACTAGGGACACTCCAGTGGGCTACCGCGTCTCACAAGCAGCCTTGGAGGACATACGCAGTGCAAAAGACCCCTACCTTTCAAAGGTCACTATATTGTGCATATAGTGCGACGTGGTACTGTGTAGGGAAGAACATTTGCCAAGTGCTTTTAAGGCTTCGGACCGGGAGCATGACAAACACTGCCCCCTACCCAAGTAAGGTGCACCCCGCATCTTCTGCTCTCCACATAGGATTTCCTACCCCTGTGGTTGGTTCCCTTTTGCCAAATCTCGCTTCCGCTGCTGGCTTTTCTGGCGTGTCTTATAATAGGAAAAATGCTACACAGCCAGAAGGTGGGGGGGGAGCAAAAAGATTCTTTTCAGAGCCACCTTACACTGTTCAAAAATAGAAGTTGGATGCAAGCATGCAGGCAGTGATGCTGCCTATGAGCACTGTGTAAAGAGATGGCAACAATGGGCGACGGGACGCCGTCAAAGCATTGTACGCATTTGCAAAAAGAAGTGGTGGCTCTGAAAAGAGCCTTTTTGTGCCGTTTGTATTTTGAACGTTAAAAGTGGTGAACAATCACAGGATAAATGCTTCCTACACTTGCAGGAAGTACTGCACGGCATTTTGGATATTACACAGAAAGATCTCATTGCCAGCATCAGTCAGATTAACTCCATCTGAACGAAAAATGTTCCTACTACGAAACATAATGTTTTCATTGTGGAAGGAGAACATGCCAATATTGGGCAAAAAAGCGCAAACAGCCTTGTTCACACTGCGCCGCACTTTCTCCATTTGTGGGCCACAGAAGGAAGAACACAGCAATATCTGTCTGGGCAATGCGAGAAAAAATTGTGATTTTGGAAACATTTCCATGAGTTGCTGAAATGTCTCCTTCATTGCAAACTGAAGTGAAATGCCGGTAACATGCCCTAAACTGTTCCCTCCACAATGAGCAATAATAATGTCTGGATGAGCAAGCGTCACCAAACTGGTACAAAGAGGCCCCACATGGAACCACTGCATCCCACGTATTCCGTACCAGTGCACATTGACATTATGGAAACCAAGGTGTGCTGCTAGTGCACAACGTTCTGCGTAAACTTGTACCCAATGTATCCACGAGTCACCCAACAGCCATATAGTCCTCCTACTGAACGACCCACCCGTCCCCGAAGCCATGTCCACTCCTATTGGCAAACAGACATTCTGGCTCAATCTGTTGCTACACACCACACCCACAAATTCATAATGACCAATTCCAACTCCTGCACAGTCCCATTTCCATTGCAGCCACCCTCAAAAGTATGTAGTACATGTGCACCCCCAAAAGGCGCAGCTTTCGCCAACATATTACCGTGTGTATGGGGCTTCACAAACATATTTTAACCATCACAGAAAGTGGATGTCTTCGTAGAAGTTGTGCAAAGAGGTTTTTTTTTCTAATTTTGCTAAAGGGATGTGTAAAGAAACACCTTTGTGTGTACTCCTTGTAAGGGGTTGCTCTCTGCATCTACTCCGTACATAACTACACGTGTGTCTGCAGCGTACATTGTACATAGTGCAACAGATTACTAATTGCAATAGGGGGGAAAATAAATTCACTGCCACTGAAAAACGTCACACTAAAAGCACTAACGTTGTCATGGGCACAAGAGAGCATCCTACCATGGAACACAAAAGCAGACATACACGTGAATCGCTAAACTGTAGTCTAATTTTCAAAGCAAGCTCATTACGAAGGACAGCACATGCAATTTCCCCCAACTACCGCGAGGGCCACGGCCCATTAAAGCAGGGCCAGTCCTCCTTCCCTTTCAAGTACTCTTTCAGCAGCACTCCCCGATTGGCTAATGTTAAAGTATTACATACACATCCACCAATTACATCCAAGAACTGTGCATGTAATGCAATCACATCTATTGAACAGTGCGTAACAACCGTTAATCACGCAGAGGTGAAATATCCTGTAAATCAAAAGCCCCTGCATGAGAAAGTACTGTACAACGATCTCCGCATTCTGCACCCTCAAACATCAACATCGCTACCCATCACCACACCCAGTAGGTATTACTATTTTTTCTGCAGTACAGTGCCAACTGTGTTATACATGCATAGCAACAATGTACCTAGAAATAAATCTCCATAACATACTAAAAATGTGTAATGTTCTGTCTCCCATCACCTACCATTAAATCGCTCCTACAGTAGTAGGTTGTGCCAAAGGTTCCATTTGCCCACAACAGGCATTGGTACACGAAAAAGGTTACTCTGTCCATTAAAGCACCTCCTAGCAAAGTTGTACAAATCACAGACAAAACTTATCAGGCAGCCTTTCCAACCAAACTATGCAAAGTGTGTACATTTCACGCATAACGTCAGTTTCCAACCACAAGTCATAGATAACAGCAGTTAAGCAATAAAAAAGTTACCACATTCACAACAGTAACATTTGTAAATGTGCATAATGAAATTAAAACCCAGAAGCAATGCCTGCACTCATGTACTAAGCATACATATGCAAAGAACTGCATGCAAATGGACACCCAAAAACATTGTGCTTTGCACTCTGTACATCTTTCCGCAACTTTTGTCTCATCCTTCCAGCACAGTACTGCATGTTTCAAGTAAATAGGCCTACACTAATACACATGTTTTTTTGTATCAAGTGATAGACTAAGCTCCCAAATAGCCCACCTACTCCCTTACCAAACATGCTTTTGCTCCCAAGCACCCTTCATATTGTACACCTTCCATTTATACACACAAACTTAGTCTTCCTGCCAAGATATCCCCGTATAGTTTTGAAGAATGTAATTTACAAATGTGCACACTGTCATTAGCCAACATATTTTCTTACCATCTTCTTATACAGGAGCAGTACCCACCTGTCTGTGGAAAACCACTGGCGTGTGCACTTCAGAATACAGTTTACAATAAACCTACTCTCTGCAATCAACAAAGTATGTACAATACCAGCATTCTCTTGCATGTCTTACTAAACAAGTGCACTACTGTTGTACTGTAGCATATAGATATGTGCCCATCCAGCAGTATGCACTTCATTGTTACTTATCACACCTCTACAGGTGCTAAGTGTTTGTTATGTCATCACCATTAGAATAATGCCCACATACTAACATAGTTTCCCCAACCTAAACACACCACTGCATAGTCACACACTTGCAGTTAAATAGCTGCATACCCTCCCATTCACCCACTGATGCACATTGCACACATATACATGTGAAAATTTGCAAACCCACACTTCCCTTTCTTCGCCAACAGCTACTACACAATGCCTACCAAACGGCAATTCCATAGAAAGCAACGCAGAAAGAGGGCCGCGCAACCTACAAACACAGAAGGTAGGCATCCACTGCAAGCTCAAGGCGAACAGAAAGGTGAAGGAGAAGAGGTAATTCAGTCATTATGGAAAACTGATGATTCTACCAGTAAAGACAGTGTAGGTGATCTGGCAAAATGTGAGAATGTAAAGAAAACCACTAAATACAGTGCAACGCACACTACTGCTAAGAGAGCACATGCAAATGGTAATGTAATCACACCCAAGCATTCTAAAAAAAGTAATTTTACAAAAAACGTTCCACCACAGAGTCCTTCAGAACCTTACAAGTAGAGGGCAGAAATCACGCTCAACCCTCAAAACCTACTGCAAAAAAGTCATCCTAGATGCTCTTGTAGACAGTGCTACAAGCGTGAAGTGGAAATTGTATATAGTAATTTTGAAGAGAATGAAACCACTAACTGGATTAATTGGTAAATTGCAAGCACTACTTCGAAACAAACGCAAAGTGAGCATAGATAACTTTGGCCACATCTGTACAGGTGAGTGGAGTCACACCACGAACACAGAGCCATACTTCAATGAAGAATCATACAAACAACAACAAACTAACAAAACTGCCTTACATCGGAGTGGACCAGGGTATGAAAAGATACACAATACCATAATGGAATAGGAAACACTGCTTTCAGAAATATTCCCATCAAACTTAGATGTCACTCTCCAATCCACCAAACCAACACACCTCACCTCCAAAGGGCCTCACACATCAATGTGCAACGTTCGCCAATGCCTAATCAAAAATTTGCAGCAATTCCTCAATCAGTATGTCAAAGGCAATGACAAAAGAACAATGAAAGCACTAGAAACTATGCACTCATGTCCAGTGCGCAACTGCACTGGAATACAAGGACATTCCTTAGCCTGTATTTCTGGACCAGCTTGCAAAAGCAACTTCCACTGTATTAAAATGTTAGCAACCCACCATTCAACAATCAGAAATCTAGTTTTCAAACTGTACTACGCAAAAACTCCAGCTTTAGCACTCCAACATTTAAAATGATATTTTCATACACGGTACAGCCAAACAAGTGCTCAATGAAATTGAGCACATCCAAAGGAAATACTATGGAACTGAAGAGCACTTACACTCCAACATTAACATTTTTAGACAACAGTACTGACAACAGTGCAGTTGTGAACTTTTTATATCACACATACAGAAAAGAAATACAAACGTTCAAAAGAACTTCTGCTGAAATACCAAACCAAGTATGTGTTTGTTGTCATAGAACTTTCTATAAAAAGAGCACCAAAATTGTAGATACAATGCAGAAAATGGAAGGCAATGAGGAATCCCAATAGTTTCAATTAGCGCTGTACCTTCTAGCAAAAAAACAAGTAAGAAATTAGCAACACCGTAAAATTTGACAATAACCAAAGGCCTTTGGGCAATTAGTAATAATTTGGAACTATTTCCACTGCCAAACGCACTGCAGCAGCTTAATTTTGTATGAGAGCATTATAATACAAACAGTGCACCCATTTCAGGCAGTAATACGTCTACAAATAAAAACTGTAAAATTACCTCCACCAAATTACTGAAAGGCATTCGTGGTAAAGTAGTTTACTTACCGTTAGATCTGAAAGAAAATGTAGACACTCTACGAGTGTAGAGGCCAATACAGGAATCTTTGATTATCCTTGTAAATGGTGTACTACAAAAGACAAAAATATATGGCAACACCTAGTGGACTTAACCAAAGTTAGAGAGGCGTTGCAGTACCTTAAAGAAAAAAATGAATACTACAAAGAAATAAACGTTCAAGAAAACCTGAGAGAAACAACAGAAATAAGTCAGGACTCCTCAACAAGTGGCCAATTTGAACATCCAGATCCTCGTGCAGCCTCCAGTATTTTAGACCACTATACAATGCACCCACTGCACTCCAAAGACACCATAGACAATGCACTAGAAACATATCAAATGCGGAAAGCCAAAGGAGCGCCAATCAGTATATGGGAAAAAAGTGTGGAAGCACAAGCCTTTCCTTTACTCTTACACACTGGAAAAGGTGGAAGATATGATGAAAGGAGCACACAAATAACAGCATCCGAATACCGCTGTTTACGAATGTATTCTGAAGACCCTAGATTTAGGCAGAACGTGGAGTACATATTCCACCTGCTCTTTGAAAGTGAACTAGCAACGCTATGTTATGGAGTTGCCCAAACATTAAAAACAGGTTCCCATTTCCAAAACATGTCTGCCACACAACTACTTCAAAAGGTGCAAAAGAAGGACGAAGTTTTACAGTCAAGTGTTACAAATCTTTTGGCACGCAGATGTACGGTGTATGCTATGCAACCTTGGCCCTTCCACATGGTTTGTCACTTTAAGTTGTGCAGAGTATGCATGGGAAGACTTGCACACTTTCCTACGCATAGCAAACAAAAACAAAACCAGTGTAGACATGAAAACACCAGGAGAGCTGTGCTTTTTCGATCCAGTAAATGTTTCAAAATACTTTTATCATCGCTTCCTTGCAGTGCTGCACTTCATTTGCAATAAAGCACTTCCTCCCCTCAGAGAAGTGGAACACTTCTTCTGGAGAAAAGAATATCAAGCCAAAGGAGCACCACACATCCACATGCTATTGTGGATTAAAAATGCTTCTAAATGTGGTGAGGAAAGTGATGAAACTGTTTTGCAGTTGATTCACAAATATGTCACTTGCGAAATCCCTTCGGAAAGTACCCATAATAACCTATGAGCAAAAGTTTTTCAATTCCGAAGACACAAGTGTGGCAAGTATTGTTGACGCAAATATAAGAACAGAGGCAAATACTACACGAAATGCCGCTTTGCTTTCCCTAGACCAGTTTCAACAACAGGCCAAGTAAACAGCTTCATGTCTTCGGTTTGACACAGTGTGAAAGGAAAATCTCCTAAAAACACATACTGCATAAAAAGGAGTGAAGCATCAAAGTACATCAATGATTACAATGCAATTAATGGTCGCACCTTGAAACACTTGTGTATAGGCGTGTTATAAATGCCATATCATATTGCCCTCTTATGGAATGCCAATGTTGATGTACAGTACATTGCAGACAATTCCACTGCTGTTGCACGATATGTCACTGCCTACCTAACCAAAGCAGAGAAAACAGAGCTGAAAGACCTCTGGGATGAAATATCCTCTGACAAAATACTGGCACAAAAATTGTACAGCTTTCGCATCAAAATGCTGTCCCATAGAGAATGTGGTAGCTACGAAGCCACTGACCGCTTAACCGGCACAGCCTTATATGGGAAATCTGACAACATAGTGTGGCTAAACCTCGGGCCTGCAGCATCCAGAAGAAGAGCACTAAAATCGCACAAAGACATACAAACAATAGCCAAAAGCGATCCCAACAGCCAGGACATTTTGAAGAACAACTTATTGGACACACACTATCCAAACAGAAATAGTACTTTAGAAGCCTTGTGCTTGTACCAGGTGGGCCAAAACTTCTCATACAAAAGAACAAGTTACTTACTTACCTGGTAACGTTCTTTCGATGGGATGGTCCGACGACGTATTCCATATCTATGACAGGTAATGTCCACAGCTGTGCTGCTTCTGCGTCCTGTGTCGATGACGTCGATGCGCCGTACCCGAGGACCTCCTCCGACGGCCGACGTCACCCGATGTGATAAGTAGGACGCACGACGCCCATAGCCTCAGTTATA
The DNA here is from genome assembly GCF_040938575.1 of Ambystoma mexicanum. Taxonomy (NCBI): domain Eukaryota; kingdom Metazoa; phylum Chordata; class Amphibia; order Caudata; family Ambystomatidae; genus Ambystoma; species Ambystoma mexicanum. The sequence goes on along the minus strand of NC_090922.1, from coordinate 486,603,575 downwards.
GTTTTTTCCCAGAACGTGTGCCACCAGTTTTCTGCCAGTCAGACACACAAGGCCTTGCGGACGACGTATTCCATATCGCTCCCTCCCTGCCTTCCCCGCTGCAGAATTTCTTTTGCGATTGCAGCTTGCGTTCCGCAAGGCCTTGTGTGTCTGACTGGCAGAAGCAGCACAGTAACTTGTTCTTCGAGGGGATTGGGTCCTCCGACGTATTCCATATCTATGACAGACTCCCAAAGCAGTACCAAGCAAGGAGGTGGGAAAGAATTTAGAATTCAAATTTAGCATGCCCAATCAAATTGCGGAATAGAGAACTGCCTTGCCAAAGGCCAGATCTTGCCCTCTGATGGAATCGAGGGAATAGTGACGTACAAAAGTATGTACTGAAGCCCAGGAGGCTGCATCACAGATGTGACGAATAGGAACTCCCCTCTGCAGGGCAGTAGAGGCAGCCACTCCTCTGGTAGAATGGGCCCGCAAGCCAGCCGGAGGGTCCTTACCCGCCAAGCGGTAACACTCGGAGATAGCTAAAATAATCCAACGAGACAAAGTCTGTTTCGTCACAGCTTGTCCCAAACGCTTTCCAGTGTAACCAATGAAAAGTTGATCGTCCACTCTGACCCGGGACATGCGCGCGATATAAAAGCTCAACGCTCTCCTAGGATCAAGCCTATGGAGCCTCTCCTCTTCCTTACCAGGATGTGGAGGAGGATAGAACGCCGGAAGAACAACCTTCTGGCTCAAATGAAATTCCGAAACCACCTTCGGAAGAAAAGAAGGGCGAACTCTAAGGACAACCCTGTCCTTGTGAAACACAGTGAAGGGTGGCTTAACTGAAAGTGCCTGTAACTCACTCACTCTGCGAGCGGAAGTAACCGCAACCAAAAACACAGTTTTCAGAGTTAACAGCCTCAAAGGGCAAGAATGTAAAGGCTCAAACGGAGCACCCATAAGAAAATTAAGAACAAGGTTCAAATCCCAACCTGGCACCAGAAAAGGTGACGGAGGGAACACATTAGTGAGCCCTTTCAAAAACTGCGAAATTAAAAGGAATCTTAAAATAGGAACACTCTTCAGACGAGCGCTTAAATATGGACAGCGCCGGCAGGTAACCTTTAATGGTCCCCACTTGCAAGCCCCTGTGGGCCAAAGAAAGCAAAAAAGACAAAACCATGGGAATTCTCGCATTCAAAAGGATCCACATTCTGAACTCTGCACCAGTCGCAGAACTTTCTCCAACGGCAACGGTACAGAGACTTAGTTGCCGGCCGCCTGGCCGAGAGCAACACCTCCATCACGTCTTCAGGGAGGTCCCAATCCTTATACCTCAACCTCTCAGAAGCCAAGCGTGACGATTGAGGGATCTGACCTCTGGATGGAGAACCTGACCCTCCTCCCGTGAGAGCAGATCGTCTCGGTAGGGAAGACGAGGTGGAGGGCAGATGGACAAGTCTACAAGGTCCGGGTACCACGTCCTCCGGGCCCACGCCAGAGCAATGAGGATCATCTGGGAACCGAACCTCCGTAACCTCCGCAGCACTTGCGGGATGACGGGGACTGGAGGAAACGCGTACAGCAGTAGGAATGACCACTCTACCACGAATGCGTCTCCTAAGGCTCCTTTTGGAGGAAATTCCCGTGAGCAAAACCTTTCGCACTTCCGGTTGACACTGGAGGCGAAGAGATCCACTTGAGGGGTCCCCCAAAGGGCGAAGATCTCCAGGAGCGTTCGCCGTCTCGTTGTCGTCTCCGGCCAGATGAAACGCCGAGATCGAAACTTCCTGCTGGATGGCCCAGAATTCGAGCTGCATCGCCTCCCTGCACAGCGGAAGTGACCCTGCCCCCCCCCCCCTTTTGTTGAGGTAGTGCATGGCCACTGTGTTGTCCGTCAGAATCAGAACACTCTTCCCGCGCACAGTCGGCAGAAAAGCCTTCAGGGCTAGCCTGACGGCCTTCAGCTCCAACAGATTCATATGGAGTCTAGATTCCGACGGAGACCAACAACCGCCGACTGTCAACTCGTTGGCATGAGCTCCCCATCCCGGGAGGGATGCGTCCGTCACGATCGTCACCTCCGGCGAGGGCAGCCAAAATGGGGCACCCTTCATCAGATTGCCCTCGACGGCCCACCACCGAAGGTCCCGGGCTACCGAGGGCGGCACCTGAACAGGGTCCGACAGCCTGCCGGAGGACTAAGACCACTGGAGCTTGAGTGCCCACTGCAAGGATCTCATCCGCAGACGGGCCTCTGGCACCAGAAGAATGCAGGATGCCATGAGGCCGAGCAGTCTCAAGAACTCGGACGCTGGGAGATTCTGGGCAAACTGAAACTTGTGCACCATCTGCTGAATGTGAAGAGCCCTCACCTGAGGAGGAAAACACTGCCCCAGGGACGTGCACTGCTCCGATGTACTGGAGCCGCTGCGTTGGTGTCAAATGGGACTTCTTTAAATTGAGGGAGAAGCCCAGCCTGTGAAGGGAGTGGCAGGTGACGGACAGATGATCCAGGACTTGCTCGGGAGAGCTCCCCCTGATCAAACAATCGTCCAGGTAGGGGTAGACGTGAATCCCCCCTTTCCTGAGATGCGCTGCCACCACCACCATGAGCTTGGTGAAAACCCTCGGGGCGGAGGTCAATCCGAACGGCAGGACCCGAAACAAAGTGCGAGTCGCCAACCGCGAACCTCAGGTACTTCTTGTGCTTGGGATGGATCGGCACATGGAAGTAAGCATCCTTGAGGTCGAGACACCAACCAGTCCTGAAGTTGAAGGGCCTGGAGGACTTGAGAAAGAGTCACCATCTTGAACTTGTCCTTCCTGAGGAGTTTGTTCAAACCGCGCAAGTCCATGATGGGTCTCAATCCCCCGTCTTTCTTTGAAATAAAAAAATAAGGGGAATACCATCCCATGTTCCTCTTCGCTACAGGCACCAGTTCTATGGCGCCTTTCTCCAGCAGGGCTTGAATTTCCTGCGCAAGGAGCGGATCCGGACTCTTCAAAGAGAGGTTCCCAGGTGGATTGTGAGGCCTCTGCCGAAAAGGAAGACAGTAGCCGTGGGTTATGATCTCCAGAACCCACACATCCGAAGTAATGGCTTGCCACTCTACAAGATGCTGCGCCAGCCTTCCCCCAACCGGCGAACCATGGGACCTGGCCTCATGACTGAGTGGTAGCGGCTGCAGCGTTGCCTGAGGGCAAAGAGGCAACTGCCCGAGCGGCCTTGGCACCTCGAGTACCTTTGTTTCCACCTCTGGCACTCTTACGATGGCCTCTTTGACTGCTAGCTCCTCTTGCTTTACTGAAGGACGAGTAATAGCGAAAGGAACCTCCCCTCCATTGCTGTTCCCTAGGATGAAAAGGCGGAGGTTGGCGAACTGCAGCACCCAACGACTTCGCTGCAGCTTTGGAGGTCTGCAACCTCTCAAGGCTCTCGTCAGCCTTGCTGCCAAAAAGGTGTTCACCGTCAAAGGGCATGTTGAGGAGCCGGGACTGCACATCAGGAGCGAACCCAGACTTCCTCAACCACGCAAACCTGCGCATTACGGTGCTCGCCGCCATGGACCGGCTGACACAATCCGCCAAGTCCAAACCCGACTGAACGGCCTCACACATGGCATCCTTGCCATCCTGAACCATAGCGAGGAAACCATCCCGTTCGTCCCCTTCGGGAATATGATCAGCCGCTAATGCAACACAGTTCCACAGAGTGTGTGTGAAACGAGACAAGGCACATATGGAGTTGGCCGCCTGAAGCGCCATACCCCCAGAAGAAAACCCTTTCTTCGCCCAGCCGTCAAAACGTTTGACGTCCCTATCCAGAGGGATGGTAGGATACGACGCCTGCTTTGCCGGGGCCGTAGCCGCCTGCACCACCAAACTCTCCGGGGTGGGGTGCCTACACAAGTAGCAGGGGTCGCTACTGGCCAGACGGTATTTTCACGACAAAGACTTGCCCACTGCCGCGAGACTCTCCGGGGCAGTCCAAGCCGCCGCCACCCTTCTCTGCGGAGCCATATGAAAAGGCAAAACCAGGTCAGTGGGTGGACCGAGATCAAGGATGTCCATGAGATCATCTGAACGAACTCCCCTGGGGGAGCTGACCAACCCAAGTACTCGGTAACCCGAGACATAAGGCGCCGATACGACGAATCGGCATGAGTGCCAGGCTCCGGCCGACAAAACTCCACCTCCGGAGAGGTGTCCAGTCCACTGGCATCATGCAGTGACTGCCTCAGGTCATCAAACTGGCTATGGCCCGAGATAAGGTCATCTGGAACCGGAACCGGAACCAGGCCACCATCAGAGCCTTCATCACCCTCTGAAATATGCTCCAGGCGGTGAGAGGAAGACCTCTGCGGACCAAAGCAGTGCCGGACCTTAGCCATAGCCTTTTTAGGGGCAAACCCCGTGCCACGGGGCCCCTCCGACACCATCGCCTCGAAAGGCGTCGAGGGCACCGAACGAGTCGGCGCCGGGGTCGACAGAAAAGGCATCGACGTCGAGCGAATCGACGTCGACGTCAGCTGCAACGCCTCCAGCATCTGTGGCGTCGACACAGTCCTCGAAGCCGGAGCTCTGAGCGTGTCTCTCGACAACCTGGGCGCCGACGACCCCCTCGAAGACGGAACCTCGAGAGAAATCGTCGACGACCTCGGCGCATCGACGTCTTCTTCGAAGACGGCACAGGATCACGCGGTCTCGAGCGTGTCGAGGACCGGGACCTGGAACGGGCATGGCGAGAACGGCTACCCTTGTCCGAGCGGGACCTCTCCCGCGAGCCGTGCCGACCACCCGAGCCCGAAGGCGTACGGGCGGTGTCTCTCGACCGGTGCCGACCGACCCCACTCGGAGGCGCAGACGGACCGGTGCCCTGCGATTCCAGAATCGCTAGCATCTGCTTCCCGAAGGAAGCCCATTCCTCTGGTGTCGCTTGCATGGAGGGATAAGCTACCCGCCGACGGGCGTAGTCCTCGGAAGAGGACGGGCAAGGCGACCTATGCCGGCGCTTCCTGGAATGCCTAGAAGAGGCGGAGGAGTGGCGAGACCGACTCCTGGAAGGAGACCCACCGGACTTCCGACGACGACGCAGAGAGTCACCCCTCGAGTCATCGGTCGAAAGCCCCGCAGACCTCGACTTCCGGGGCTTAGAAACCCGGCCGACCGCCCGGACGCAGGTTCGAAGATGAGAAAGACATCGCCACGAACAGGTCTTCACAATAAAACTAACAGGTTCAACGAACCGAGAATAGAAAACACAACTCCAACGAGTCGAGGCGTACCGAGATTCACAAAGCGAACACGTTCACGGAAAAAACGGAACTGAGGCTATGGGCGTCGTGCGTCCTACTTATCACATCGGGTGACGTCGGCCGTCGGAGGAGGTCCTCGGGGACGGCGCATCGACGCAGACGCCAAAGATTTTCCAAAGCAGCACAGCTGTGGACATTACCTGTCATAGATATGAAATACGTCGGAGGACCCAATCCCCTCGAAACAACATTACACCAAATGAGGAATAAGGTAGATACAGAGTGGAAAGTTGTGAAGGCAGCCTGGTGAGACTTACCAAATACAGCCTAATTAATCATATGAAACTGTCCTTAAAAACTCCTCAACACAAAGAACTGTACTACATGGCTCAACTGCAACCTTTCAAACCATGGAGAAAAGAAGAAGATTATTAGCCAACTACACTTCCTATGAAGATGCTTTCAAAACCACTGAAAGTACAATTACAGATGAAAACTTTACACGGTACAAAACCATATTGGACAGTGAACGCCAACAAGAAGAAGAACTTCAAGTACAACTAACTCTAGGCACTTCTGAGAGCAGTGATCCTTCGCAAACAGGCAGCCTAGAACCAATTGCAGAGCCACTCATAGCAAATGAGGCAGAATTACGGAGGTAACCACCACTATATGCTTCAGTATGAGAACTCTACGGAAGAGTAGGCAGTACTTAAATCCCAACTAAACGATGAACATCGTACCATTTTTGTAGAAGTAAGTGAATCCATTGAACATGGTATACAGCACGAAAGTAAAACTTGCACCTGTGACAACTACAAACCTGTACTGCTGTATGTAAGTGGTGAAGCTGGGTCAGGTAAAACATTCTTAATAAAAATGATCAGTAAATACCTCCAACAATTAAACAACAACATTTCTGCGGTTATAACCGCACCTACAGGTTTGGCCGCCTAAAACATAGGCAGAGGCACTCTACACCGATTGCTACTCCTTCCAGTAGAACACCAAAACAAACTAGAGTACTATAAACTTTCAGCAGAATCTGCTATGGAGCGGTTCCATGTGTTAATATCCCCGCAAAAATATCACGATAAAATATCACCATATATTTGCAGCGATATAGACCCATGGACCCTGTGGGGGCACCCCTGCATTATTTTAAAATGTGTGGGGAACACCCCCGCAACCCTCGCTTCCACAAAATATCCTCCCCAAAAATATCTCCTATGGCGAAACAAACGGCCATATCCACAGAAATATTTTTGGTGGGATATTTTGTAGAGATACCCTATGGAGCTACGCTGAGTTAATTCTCCTAATAGATGAGGTGAGCATGGTCTCAAACCTAATGTTGGCTTTGATTCACCTCAGATTGCAAGAGGTACTCAAAACATACTACGGAGAACTCTTTGGAGGAAACCATGTCATTGTTTTCGGAGATCTCCTTCAATTGACACCAGTCAGAGGTGAACCTATCTTCAAAACCTTAGGACACAAACAGTGCCGTAAAGGTCTTGGAAGCATCAGCAATGTAAATCTTTGGCAACATTTCCAATACAGAGAACTAACTGAAAACATGCGTCAGTCTGCAGATCTCACCTATGCCAACATTTTAAAAAAACATACGGGAGGGCGTGGCCTGGAGCTCCGGCGACTCGGATGCTCCTTTAAGAGCCCGCCGTGACGGGCCCGCTGCGGCGCCAAATTGGATGTGATACCAGTGCAATAATACCCCAAAATCCACTTGGGGGCATCGAAACTCTGCTGCACACTGCAGTCCATATGGCGGGACCAAAAAGGACCAGGAAGCCTGCCCTTTCAAGCTCTGAACGTAGCAGCCCCTCGTCCGCCTCCTTCCAAAATGGCAGGCGGAGTTCGGGAGCCCAGCAACTCGGCGGAGCCTAACCTCGGCGTGATGCCCCCGAGCAGCGTTCCTAGATAAATTTGGAGGCAGCCCTGACCACCCGGCCATAAGCCTTGCCTGGGGGCCCAACCCGCCGCACGCAGAGCCCAGCAGAAGCCTGCCTCCTTGGAGCCTCCCGTACACAACACAGCGCACGCTCCTCAGCCGTGCCGGCAGCTTCATTCTGCTCACAGTAAGCCTTTGTGTGCGGGCGCTGGTGCGGGCTCCACGGGCACAATATAGCGCTCAGGGAGAAGAATCCCTCCATCTCCTGAGATCCCACGGGTGCCTGGAGGCCCCTGAACCTCAGGCCTGCACTGGCAGGGGGCAAATACGGGCACTGAGCCCACAAAGCAATTCAACTACATAGGGGACAAGACCCCCAGAGCGGCCAACACAGACCCAACAGAAGGGGCCCCACAATGTGGGAGATGCCCACCCCAGAACACCTCGGCTCCAGAACAAGGTAGGCATGCACTATCCCAGAAGACCCACCGCTGCCAACGGAAGGTCTGGCACCCACGGCATCCCCGGGCCCCACGCTGGGGTGAGACCAGGGTGCGGCTTCCGAGGTGGCCTCGCTGTACCGTCAGCGACCTCACCTCCCCTAACACGATCCCGACCCCGGATGGCCCTGCCTGGGCACCCCCGATGGGGGCTAAGAACATTAGAAGCAACCCTGCCCTTCCCCTGCTTTTGCAGCTCTTCCCTCCAGGGGCGCCCCGGCCCACTCTGCTCCCCCCCTCTGTACAATGGTGGGGGTCTTCAACCCAAGGAATTTTCCATCCCAGCGAACACCATCCACAGAATTGTGACTTCTACTGCAACACCCTTCACGCACAAAGCATATTTACTAACATCAAAGAGTCCATATCCTCGAATACGAACCAAGCCTCGGCCGGCCCGACCTGGGTGCCCCCACTGGGTGCTGAGAGACATTAGAAGCGACCCTGCTCCTCCCATTCGGCTGCCCCTACTTCCTGGGGCGCCCCGGCCCACCCTGCTCCCCCCCTCCACTGTCACAGTACAACGGTAGGTGTCAGCAATCTACGGAATCTCCTGGCCCGGCGAACACCAACTACAGAACCGTGACTCTTACTTCGACATCCTCCACACATAAACGTAGCTACCAGCGTTCCCCCACCTACGCCCCAGAGGGACCCCAAGTCCACCTCTCAGGAACCAGATCTAGAACAATGGCGAACCAATGGAAAGCGGGCAAGAACTCGAACATCGCCTCCATGTTCTTGACGACGGACAAAGGGAAGAAGCTTGACCCCCTTAAATCCACCCTGCCAAAAGCTGAAGAAGACAGGGACTCCCTGGCCACCAAGGAGGACATGAAGGACTTCTTAGCCAATATTAAGTCCGAATTCAGATCCTGCATGACAGAGCTTACCACCAAGCTAGAACACACGGATCAAAGGTTGAATGAAACGGAACAAAGACTGGGGGAGATTGACGACCGCTCCCAGGATCAGACGGCCGCACTGGGGGAAATCCAACGCTCTATAAGATCCTTACAGGACAAGTGCGAAATCCTTGAGTTCAAACAAGAGGATTTGGAAAACAGGGCTCGGCGAAACAACCTCCGAATCCGCGGAGTTCCATCCGCTGTGCCAGACACCTAGCGGAATACGTGGGGGGCTTTTTCCAGTCTCTGCTTCCACACCTGGACAAACCACAACTCCTTCTGGATCGCACCATAGATTGCGTCCACTACGTGGGGTGGACTCAGACCTCCCTCCGGATGTTATACAAGAGTACACTTCTTCCCTACAAAGGAAGCTATCTCAGCGATCAGCCGCTCTCGAGACAAACTTTCCTTTCAGGGGTCACCTCTCCAGATCTACCAAGACCTCTCCCTACTCACCCACCAGAAGAGGAAATCCCTCCGGCCCCTGGCGCTTTTTCTTCAGGAGCAACGGATTCGGTACAGATGACTGTTCCCAAGCGCCTTACAATTTTCATATAACGGCACGCTACGCAGAATCAGCCACCTTGAAGACGCCAGCAAGATCATGCGACCCTCCGCATTTAACGAGGACACTTCACCAAGCTCGGAGGACCCTATAGGACGGGAAATGGCCGTTCTTCTAAAGCCAAGACGTTCCTCATGGTCAAAGGTCCCACGAAGTAGCAGGAGAAAATAAAGCACAGAAGGTACCCTGTGGAGATTTGCTCCTCCGAAGGCCGTCCTCCAAACACCGCTGCAGAGAAACCTCGCCGACCCTGACCCAGCCACGAATGACCGCATTCGACGCAGCGGGCCCTACCCATGGCCCCTACCCACGGCCCATGCCCATTTCCAAGGTACATTCTATCTTTGAGTCCTCGGAATTCCGTTACACTCGTACTTCTATGATTGGCCCTGTTGGCCAGGGGCATGGCCACACTCACAAAATTGGCCACCCCACCAGTTAAAGCTATGCTCCCCCCTTGGTGGCATATGTTAAAACCCCAAGTGCAGGGTGACCCATGGCTAACATACCCCTGTGATGTTGGTTAATATACACCTTACTGACCCCAATCCCCCCCGAAACATAACAGCAGGGGCGGATCAAGCGCAGGGACACCATACTCTGAAGTTCCTCACTCTGAATGTCAACAGTTTGAACTCTCCTGCCAAACGGAAGTCGATCCTGAAAAAGCTCCAGGACGAGGATGCAGCTGTACCTCTGATACAGGAGACCCATCTGCTATCAGAAGATTGGGGACAGCTGCTCCGCTCTAGATTCTTCCCACTTCAGCTTTTTGCCTCAGGGAGCTCTAAGAAAAACGGCACACCAATCCTTTTCAGAAAGGGCCTGAACCCCCAGATCCTGGATACTAAATCATGCCCGGAAGGCCGATTCATTGCAGTCAAATGTCAATTGCTGGGAGATCTCTACACTTTTGCTTCAATATAGACCCCCAACACCGGCCAATCAGCTTTCTACGACTCAGTGGGTGCCGCATTATCCCACTTTCCAGAAGGCCAAGTTATAATTGGGGGAGACTTCGGAGTGCCAGACCCTACGATGGACAAATCCCACCCCCCACTCTTGGAGACCTTACTCAAGCGCTCAGCCTCCTTCGCCTGTTTAGAACGCTCGAAGTAGTAGACTCGTGTCGGGTCCTCCACCCTTCTGAAAAAGACTACTCCTTCTACTCCCATGTCCATCGAACCTTCTAGAGGATAGACCTCCTTATGACTTCCCCCCAGCTGCTCACCTACACCAAAGAGGTATCCATCGGCCCCTGGATTCTGTCAGACCACGCCCCAGTAATCATGGAAATCCGAGCACACATACCAAAGCCCAACTCTCCTCCCAGATGGTCACTATATGATCCAATTCTTTTTTTTGTTTTAATAACACATTTTATTGATTTTGTAAACATGATATCGGTTAACATCTTACAAACATACAAAAACATCAATCACATAATTACATCAGTCTTGGGTCTTAAGTTTGATACAGTGTATAGGTTTCACAACACTACTCAGTCCGGCACATTTTATTAAGTTTTAAATGCTTGGCAAGTGAGCTCGTTCGCCCAATAGCAGTACTGGTTCTTTTGATTCTCTAGTTTTCCTCGCACCTTTGCCAAATCTTCCCTTACCGGGGCATCCTCTAGCCGTATATACTCTATTCTCCATTGTGATGCACAAGTCCACATCTGCCACCCATTGATCATATTGCGGAGGAATGTTTGAGCCCCAGAGTTGTGCTATATTTCTCTTGGCAAGACCCATGGCCGTTAAGAACATTATTTTTTCGTATCTTTCCCCTTCCTCCTCCACTCAATTTCGGGTCTCTGGGTATCGTTCGGCCCATAACCTTTGTTAGTCTGTCACAGCATTTTTGCCAGAACGTCTGCATTTGTGGGCATTCCCATAGGATATGAAAAAAAGTTCCCTCCTCTTGTCGGCATCCCAGGCAGTTTGGTTATGCTGTTTTACCCCATTGATATAACGCTACTCTCGGGTGGTATATCCTATGTAGTATTTTAAATTGTACTAGTCTAATTCTGGCAGAGATGGCAATTTCCCTGGGGTGCATGAGGGCTATGGTCCAGTCCTCAGGCTGTAACAGACCTACGTCCCTTTCCCATTTCACTTTCAGGCTACAGAGGGTTGCGAATGAGGAGATCACATTATACATTACTGAAGTTGTTATTACATCCACTCTATCAAGAACAATGTTTCTTTCGATTGGTGTGCATTCAGGCATTTCAGCTAATTCTGGTAGGTGTTTTCTTAATGCGTGGGACATTTGTCTATAGCGGAAATGTTCGGTCAAGGGCAAGCCAAATTCACTCGCTAGGTTCTCAAAGGAAATTATTTTGCCTTCCTGTATTATGTCCCACACCCTGGTTATGCCAGCCCTCTCCTAGTTTGTCCTTTTGGGGAGCCTATGGAGTTCAGGTAGGTGCCCGTTTCCCCACAGAGGCTGAGCCAGGGTTATTTTCCCCTCACAACCCATGTGTCTGTGTGCTTCCATCCACATCTGTGGTCTGTGAGCTGCCATCGTGTTTGGGGACGGGCGTGTCATGGTCTGATAAAGACTTTCCAGTGGGGAGATTCCTTGTATTGCACTTGTGTCTGCGGGAGTTCGGCATTGCCGTGTAGTATGTAATTTACGATTGCCATCTGGGCAGCCCAGTAGTATGCCTGTAGGTGCGGGAGTCCAATGCCACCTTCCCAGAAAGAACGGTGCAGGGTGCGTAGGGCTATGCGTGGGTGTCCCCCTTCCCATAGTAGTTTCCTGAGTATTCGGTCTATTTTGCGAAACTCTAGCGTTGAGATTTGTAGTGGTGCATTCTGTAGAATGTATAGGAATCATGGGAGTGCCAGCATCTTGAACAGCGCCGCTCTTCCCAGTAGGGTTAGGGGTTAGGGCCATCCAGTGTCTTACGTCATTTTCAAATCTATCAACTGTGGGGTGGAGGTTCTTTTGAATATACTCCCTTAGATTGCCCGTGATTTGTATCTCTAGATGCCAAAATTGTTTCACCTCTACTCGGTATGGGCTGTCTTTTGGAGTCATGTCAATTATCCCTTTTAGTGGAAACAGTATTGATTTAGCCCAATTTACTTTCAGCCCACTGAATAACCCTATCTTGTCAGCAGTTGTGTCACTGCAGGGCAGGACTCCCGTGGATTACTTATATCAGTAGGTCATTGGCATATAGGGATACCCTGTCCTCCCAGTCCTGAGCCCAGCGAAAGCCCATACATGCCCGTGAGTTCCTCTGCAACACCGCTAAAGGTTCTATCACCAGTGCGAATAACATTGCTGACAGGGGGCATCCTTGTCTTGTCCCTTTTCCCAATTTGATGCTGTGCGAAGACTAGCCGTTCACCCTGATCTCAGCTGTCGGGGAGTTATATAGGATTTTAATCCAATTTATAATCTGGTTCCCGAAACCCATTTTATTCATTGTTGCCCATAATGCTTCCCAATAGACAGAGTCGAATGCCTTCTCAAAATCTATTGAGAGAACTGCTAGTGGCTCCTGTAGCATCGGTGCCCTCTTAATGGCTCCGTGAAGCCTGTGTATTTTCACCCTTGTGGACCATTTGGCATAAAGCTGCATTGGTCTGGGTGGATCAGGGTTGCTATCACTGTTTGTAGTCTGTTAGCAAGGATCTCTCTAAAATTTTGGCCTCGCTGTTTATAAGAGAAATCAGCCTATAGGAGCTGCACTTGTCCGGTGGTTTGTTTGCTTTGGGGATCACCACAATGCTGGCCTTTCTCAGGTCTGGGGGGAGAATTCCCAGCTCTTAGGAGTGGCGGAACATATGGAGTATGTGTGGCGCCAGCTCACTACTTCCTGTTTTTTTCCATGTCTCTATCGGGTACCCGTTTGGCCCAGGGGTTTTCCCTCTTTGGAGTTGGGATACGGCCTCTATTAGCTCCTCTTCTGTAATCTCTGCTTCCAGGCACGTCTTTTGCTCCCGATTTAAGCATGGAAGGGAGATTTCTTCTAGGATGGTGGTGTCAGTAGGGCAGATAGGGGCGCTGTATAGGTTTTCATAATAGGTTGTGAAACACTCTGCTATCACTTAATCAGTTGTGGCCTTCTCTTCGGCTTCGTTGGTTATGTACCTGATTTGCTGGTGTCCTGTGTCCCTTTTCTCTAACCATGCTAGTAGTTTACCCGCCTTGTCACCTAGCTCGCATTGCTCTGTGTGCCTGTTTTGCGCAGTTCAGTGTTATGTTCTGTAGTTTTTTTTGTGCCAGTATTAGGGTTCTATTGCTCTCGGGGTAGGGCGTGTTTGTGTGTGATGTTTCTGCTCTCCACACTTCAGTTTCGGTCGTTTCCACCTCTTTCTTATGCGTTTTCCTGTGTGCTGCTCTCCACCCAATGATCTGCCCCTTAGAAACGCCTTATAGGCTTCCCATAGCGTCACCGGGTTGTCTATTGAGCCGTGGTTCAACTCAAAGTATAGGGATGTGGCCCATTGGGTTTTCTCCACCAGTTCAGGAAAGCCTAAGTAGTAGTTGTTTAATCGCCAGGTTGGTGGAGGGCGGGGTCTTTCTGTTTCCACTTGTATCAATAGTGCTGCTCTCTCAGGTCGTGGTCTGTTTCTGCTGATTTCCCGTCTCCTGCTCGGTCTCCAGTCGCCTGCAAGGTTTCTTTCTGCCCAGTTCCATGCTTCTTTGGGGTCTGTGAAGTGTACCGTTGCGCCGTTGTGTAGTATTTTAAGTTGTGCGGGGAACAAGAGAACAAGAGTCCATACTTTATGTTGAGGATTTGTAGACGCTTTTTGAGTGGGTTGAAGGATTGCCTCGCCTTCTGTACCTCCCTAGTGAAATCCGGGAAAAAAGCAATTTTGGAGCCATTGTAGGTTATGGCTCCTTTGGTTCTAGCCATCTGTAGTATAGAAGCAGGCTGCTTCCTTTCACATCATTTTGGCTTTTCCTGCTGTGCTGAAATTGCCGCAATTGCGAAGCCGTGAGAATTTTCTAGCATTGTCCTGCATTCAATTTATCTTAGGTCCCATCTCCCATTTACAGCCTCAGATGAAGAGTCGGTTTAGACTCAAAACATGTGTCAGGCTACTTTGCAAATAAATCCTTCGGACTTATGACCGCATCCCTCTTCAATTACTTGCAACACATGCCTAAATTGCACTCTTGGGCGCAGTCGACTGAGAATTGCCCGTGCTCGAATTGTTTCCACAACAGTGGGTTGTACTTGGCAGTACTCCCATACCTCTCAGGCACCTGCAGCCTATGTGCACTCTTATTATTTATTCATACAAGCGCTGTGGTTTTGTGACTTTCTGCCAAATCTGTAGTATAGCGTCTCAATCCCTATAGTTCAGGAGTTTTGCTATCGGTGTGCGTGGGGGAGCTCCAAGGATGCTTCTGCCTGCCGGCATGCAGTGAGCCTATTCCACTGAGAAGAATTTTGATAGGGATTTGGGGGGCGAATAGATCTTCCAGCCATTGTTCTAGGAATAGCTCCATGCTTGGTCCCTCAGATTTTTTGGGCAGTCCGAGAATCCGGAGGTTGTTTCGTCTCGTTCTTCCAATGATTTGAGGCGTGCTATGGTTTCCGTCATTTGGTGGTTTATGTTTCGCAGACCCTCTTCCGTTTCTGATATGCAGCCCTCAGCCTCCCCCCGCGCGTGCTGTTAGTTTCTGCATATCGTGACGCAGTAGGGATACCGCTGTACTTATGCCATCCATTTTTTTCTCCATCGAGGTCCTTGAGTTGGCGATGGCATTCATGACATCCTTGAGGGATATACCCTCTTCCTCTGCTCCTTGTGCGTCACTAGACTGGGCTTGCTCCTGCTGGGGAGGTTGGGATGGGGGTCGTGTACTGCTCCATTTTGCTCTGTGTTGTCGCTTTCTTGGCCCGGTCTTTCCCCATATCGCTCAGGTACGAGTTTATTTGTTGTCGCTTCTTTCTCGCTTGGTCTGTGGTTACGCTGATATACCGGTCAGTAGTTGTGCATTCTGGTTACAACCGTTTGGCCAAGTGCGTTTCGGTGGCCGCAGTTTTGTGAAAGGTCTCCTGCGGATTGATCTGGCGGAGCCTTGGAGTCTTGTTTCGCCTTTTGCAGGTGTTGTGGTCGATGGTCGATGTCTGTTGGAGGTGGCCTTTCGTGCCTTTATGCAGTTCTATATGAATGGTGTTGTCGCCGGCCTCAGAATCTGCTTCTTCAGGTAGGTACACTTATAGTTCTTATCTACGCTTCTATCCTTTCAGTGTCGCTTGCTCCCTACAAGACTCTTCGGTCTCACCTCTATCTTCCATCCGATTTATGAGCCTAGGCTCAGCTCAACAATGCCCAGGTGGGGCTCGCACACAAACCTAATTCAGTTGTGGGTTTCAGGTTTGTACTTTATGGGATTGCAGCACCCTAGATTCAGAGTCTAGCAGGCCAGTGTTCCAGATGTTTCCCACAAACGTTGTTTTCAATTTTGATCTGGAGTGCAGATTAAGCTCTAAGTTCTACTGTGTGTGTTGTGCAGGGTGGCGTACTTGGCGGTGAAATGCTCTCTTTTCAGCGGGGAGTTGCCTGCATTGATAATTCAGTTCTTTCTTGATTAGAAGCATGTAGGTGGCATTGCCTCCACGTATGGTGGTGGGTGAGGTGTTGGTCGCCTGTGTTGCGCATCTTTTGCAGGGCTTTGGGCTGCGGCCCTGCTAAGCCGGTTGTTAGGCAGAATCCTGTGCAGTTCCCTTAGGGAGCACTACAGAAGATTACGACTACAGGTGAGAGCAATAAATCCCCTTTGGTATCAGTCTGTACCACAAAGATTTAGTTGGTAGCTGTGGCTGAGCAGTCAGACTTCTCTCAAGAGGGAGATGAGAAGGATTCAGGGTTTACAAAATAGGTCTACAGTACTATGGCACAAGGAAACACTGACCAAAGCTTTGTATTAAAAGGAACAAGTTACTTACCTGTAACTGTTGTTCTCCAGCATGGGTCTGGCATGGATTCACATGCTCATGAATATTCCCCGTCGTCAGGCCGGGAATCCTCGGTATAGAAAAAATCAGTATCAGTTTCGTTTCTGATCTGTCTTTCTTAGTAGTAACCAAATCACTGGTCGCTGGGTCATACTGCCCCCAGCCAATGACTGCCCTCTCCCTAAGCCCCGCCTCTGGCAGCCATCCTCAGATTTGGTAGCACGTAAAGTGGCAGTATGACCAAGTAAAGAGCCGCAGAGGGGTAGGCGGGAGGGTTCGCATGTGAATCGATGCCAGACCCATGCTGGAGAACAACAATTACAGGTAAGTAACTTGTTCCTTCTCCAGCATGGGGTCTGGCATGGATTCACATGCTCATGAATAAGAGAATACATAGCAGTACACACATGCACAACCACGGGAGGTGGCAACAGGCTCAACATTAAGCAATACAACAACTCAACATTAAGCATCTCTTACCTCCTCACCAGGCTCACCTTAGGCGAACAGGTTGCGCAGCACTGCTTGGCCGACCCTGGACTCCTCCCTGGAGTCCCGATCGACGCAGTAGAATCTTGTGAAGGTGTGCGTCGACCTCCAGGTCGCAGCCCTGCAGATGTCCAGGAGGGGCACACCAGACAGGAATGCCGTGGTAGCAGCGATCGCTCTGGTCGAATGGGCTCTCGGACGGCCGGGCAGCGGTCGGTTTGCCAACCGGTGACGGTGCATGATGCAGCCGGAGAGCCATCTGGAAACGGAAGTCTTCGAGAGAGCCTTCCCTTGATTCACAGTCCCAAAGTTCACAAACAGCTGTGACGTCTTCCGAAAACTCTTTGTGCAGTCCACGTAGAACGTCAGCACTCTAGCTACATCCAGCGAGTGCAAAGTCCTCTCGGCTGGCGACAAAGGCGACGGGAAGAAAACTGGCAACACCAAGGGCTCGTTGAGGTGGAAGTCCAACGGCACCTTGGGCATAAAGGAGGGCTGCGTCCTCAGCACCACCCTCGTGTCATGAAAAGTCAAGTATGGAGGCTTGCAAGATAGGGCCTGGATCTCTCCCACTCGTTGTGCGGAGGTGATGGCCACAAGGAAAGCTGTCTTCCATGACAGGAACTTCAAAGGCGCCGATTGCGTAGGCTCGAATGGGGCCCCCCATGAGCCTGGTCAGCACCACATTAAGTTCCCACGCCGGGGCAGGAGCCTTCACCGGCGGGAATGATCGGAATAGTCCCTTCATGAATTCTTTCGCCAGGCGATGAGACCACAAGGACGCACGTCCCGTAGTCCTGGTATATCAGGAGATTGCAGCCAGATGTATTTTGATGGAGGCGTGAGCCAGTCCAGCTTTGGCCAGCGACAGTAGGTACGGCAGTACTTGAGGGGCCGTAATCTGCAGAGGGTTAATCTCTTCCATTTATGTCCGTAGCACTTGAGAGTTGAGGACGCCCTGGCCTTTGCAAGAACCTCTCTGCAGTCGGCTGGGATGTCGTACCCTCCAAACTCGAGTGCTGCAGGAGCCAGGCCTGCAAGTTCAGCGACTCCGAGTTGTGGTGAAGAATGGCGCCTCCTTCTCTGGAGAGAAGGGCTGCGTCCGTCGGCAGCTTGACTGGTGTGGACGTTGACAAGTCCAGAAGGTCCGGGAACCAGATCTGTCTCGGCCACGCCGGTGCGACGAGGATCATCCTGCACCGGGACCTCTTGAGCTAGTTGATGAGCCGGAGCAGCAACGGCAGCGGAGGGAACGCATAAAGAAATAGGCCGTCCCAGGGGAACGAGAAAGCATCGCCCATGCTCCTCGGCTGGGGGAACCTGCTGGCGAACCTCCGGCACTTGGAATTTGTCGCGAAGAGATCGATTTGGGGTTTGTCCCATCGTCGGAAGAGTCGATCCACTTGATCCTGGCGTAGTTCCCACTCGTGGCACGAGCGCTGCTCCCTGCTGAGTGAGTCGGCGATCATGTTTTTTATTCCTGCCAGATGAAGAGGCACCCGAAACATCCGTTGGGCGACCGCCCAATGCCACAGATCCTGGGCTTCCTTGGACAGGGCCGGGGCCCTGCTCCCGGATGTAGAACATCGTGGTGGTGTGGTCGGTGAAGATCCTCACCACCTTGCCCTTGAGGGACGGAAGAAAGGACCTGAGGGCCCAGAACACTGCGCGGAGCTCCAAGATGTTGATGTGGAGTGACTTCTCCTCCGGGAGCCAAAGGCCTCTTGCGTGAAGATCTCCGGAGTGCGCTCCCCAACCTTCCAGGGAGGCGTCCGTCGTCACCGTCACCTGGTGAGCAGGGTTCTGAAAGTCCGTGCCTGCCGACAGATGGGAGCGGGTACCCCACCACTGGATCGCTTGACGGAACGTCTCGTTGAGAGAGATCCTGTCCTCGAAGCTGCCCGTCGACTGGACCCCCCCTTGTCCTTGCCCGGATGTGCCAGTCGTCCAGGTAGGGGTAGACGTGGATCCCCTGTAGGTGCAGTCGCGCCGCCACCAGTGCCGACTTCAATCCGAACGGGAGGGCCTTGAACTGGTAGTGCCGCCCTTGGACCACGAACCTGAGGAACTTTCGGTGTCTTTTTAGAATGGGGATGTGGAAGTACGCATCCTCCAAGTCCAACGACGACAGGAAATCGCCCTCCTCCAGCTGTCCCAGCACGTGCTGGAGGGTGACCATACGGAACTTCTGTGCCTTGATGTACTTGTTCAGTCGTCGCAGGTCCAGGATGGGGCGCCATCCTCCTGTCTTCTTTTTTACGAGGAAGTACCTTGAGTAAACTCCGGAGCCCCGAAGCCTCTTTGGGACGAGCTCGATGGCACCCTTCTTGAGCATCGCCCTTACTTCCAACAGTAGTTGAGGGATGTGATTTTCCTTCCTGGCCATGGGTGGAACGCGAGGGCACTTCTTCTGAAACTCGAAAGCGTGCCCTTGGGCCAGGGCATCCAGCACCCAACGGTCGGTGGAGATGGACTCCCACACGCTGACGAACCTCGCCAGCCGGCCTCCCACCGGAGTGCTTCGGCGGGGGCCCGACCCGACGGTCCGTTCAATCTTGTTTGGAGGCCGCCTTGCCTCCTTGATCTCCCTGTCGACGACGACGGGCACCACCTGACTTGCCGTGTCCCCTGTAGGCTTCCTGGGACGAAGTTCTTGCCGCTTGGCGGTACGTGGAGGAGCCACTGCCGGATCCCTTTGAGGCACCTTGTCTGCCTCCGGAGCTCCGAAAGGACGGCCATCGTTGTTGGAGCACTCCCAGTGCCCGGGCAGTCTGTGTCTGTCTTGATGGCCTGAAGGGACTCATCAACCGCCTTCCCAAACAGGTTGTTCCCATCGAAAGGCATGTCCAAAACCTTGGTTTGTACGTCCTGGTGGAGATCAGTGGCCTTGAGCCATCCTCGTCGTCTCAAGCAAACGCCATTGCCCAACTGACGGAAACCGGTGTCGGCGATGTCCGTTGCCACCATGATGCCGTGGTCCGAAGCAATCTCACCTTCCTGTAGGATATCAAGGGCCTCAGCCCTTTTGGCGTCCGGAAGGAAGTCCAACAGAGGGGCCATTTTGAACCACAACTACCTGTCGTAGTGGGCTACGATAGCCAGGGCGTTGGCCGCCTTGATAGTCGTCGCTGCGGATGAGATGATCCGTCGTCCCATCGTGTCCAACTTCCTGCCCTCGCCGTCCGGCGGGGAAGTTGATGTCGAGGCCGATGCCGGTACCTCCGTCGGGGGGAGGGGCAACCTTGTCCTTATCTCCGAGCATAAGGACTGAATCGCTGACAAAACGGCCGCCGAAGTGTCCTGCGGCGCCGGAAACAACGGGCGCGAGGGCTCTTGAGGAGCCTCGTCGGCAACACCGTCGCTCTCGTCGTCGCCCTCGTCGGGATCCCTCCCGATGGGCTGTGCCTCTTCCACGACTTCGATGAGCTCTTCTTCAGAGGTCGTGTCCGTATCCACGTTGGCCACCAGCCCCTCCCCCACCTTTTCCAATGAGGACTTCGTGGAGGTCTTCTCAATGGGCCTGAAAGACGACTTCCTCCGCGGTGGCAGGGAGACTCTGGGTCCTGAGGTCGCCTCCACTGGTGTTGCCTCCACAGGCTGAGCCAGGGCCGCGGCGACATCCTCAATCAAGGTCTTAGCAGGGTGAATTAAGGCCATCGTCACCTTCTGTACGCCTGGGGCCTTCACCTTGGGGGGAGGGTCCGAGCCTCGCTCCCCCTCTGCCGGAATCTTCAAGATCGACCGGGGCCTCTCCAGAAGCTTTGCGGGTTCTCAGACTTCCTCTTACCCGAGCCAGAGCATTGGCTCGTGGTTGATGGCGCCGGGGAGGATGCGCCCTGCCTGGCAGCCAAGGAACCCGATCGTTTGGCGCTCCCGGTGCCCGCGGACTCGCGGTGCTTAGCCTTTTGTTGGGCCCCTGTCGCCGGGGCGCCCTCACAGGATTTAGAAGACCGCTCGGACTTCTTTTTCTTCTTCTCACCTGACGGGCTCTTCCCTTCGAGCCAGGTGGCTCGACGGAGGTGGCGATCCTTCATGGTCCGCTCCGACATGTTCCCACAAAACGCGCAGTCCTTCTCCGTGTGCGTCTTGTCCTCATGGAGACAGTAGAGGCATAACGAATGCTCGTCCTCCTTGAAAACATTCTGAAGCTGGCATCCAGGGCAGGTCCTGAACAGCTTCCCGGGCGTCGAGCTTCCTTTCTCCTGGGCCATGTCCGGGGTAGGCCTCGGAACTTCTGGAATCCTCCAAAAGCATAACTCGACGAAATCTTCACCCTTGAGGGGCGTAGAAAACTCTGAAACAGGTCCCCGTTGATCGGATGTAGAAACGGTGGAGCTTGAGGCTCTATCTAACCGAAAAATGAGAAAAATCTCCTGAAAAAGCGCGAAAACGCAGCAAAAGCTCGAGAGCTACAGCACGAGGACTCCCAACACTTGAACGTGCGGTAAAAATCTGAGGATGGCTGCCAGAGGCGGGGCTTAGGGAGAGGGCAGTCATTGGCTGAGGGCAGTATGACCCAGACACCAGTGATTGGTTACTACTAAGAAAGACAGATCAGAAACGAAACTGATACTGATTTTTTTTTATACCGAGGATTCCCGGCCTGATGACGGGGAATATTCATGAGCATGTGAATCCATGCCAGACCCCATGCTGGAGAAAGTAGATGTATTTTTATTTTATACACTTCTAGTTAAACACATCTATCACAGTCATCAAGCAAGTTAAAAATAAGTCAACGAAAAATATACACACTTCCTAGTTAAATTGTAGACCAAGTAAACCAGAGTGAAAACTGAGCAAAACGGCACAGTGAAAACCACACACAAGGGATACTCTACCAATTTCTCACAAGTCAGGGAAAGCACAAGTTATTTAGAAATATCTTCTTACACATCCTAGCAACACTTCCCATAAGCTTGCAGGACAGTGCATCAGTATAGGAAATACTTAAATGAAAACTGAGCAAAATGGCATTTCACAAGTTTTAGAAAGGGGAAGAAAAGGGTAGTTATAAGAAGTAGGTGCACCAACACAGTTATACTTGAGAAGCAATCTAAAGAAGGCAGTTCTAACAGATGTAGCCAGAGTCAATAGGCCTGTGTCAGAGTCAGTGGTACAGGGCAAGGGCCCAGGAGCAAAATGTTCTTGCTGGTGCAGTCAGGTCTTTGGTTAACAATATCGAAAAGGTGGATGCAGAAGGTGAAAGACAATGTTAAGACAGAGGGGCGGCCAACCCAACAGGTAGGTAAAGGATTTAAAACACCTTTAGAGCTACCGCGAAGAAAGGGTGGCCTGGATGAACAATGTACCTTTAAAATGAAGAAGTGGCTCCTGCAGTGGCGGTTGTTCCTGAAGTTCGGGGGATCCAGCAGAGGAAGAGAGGCTCTTGTCGTGGAGGAAGGTTCGAGTTATTGCACTACCCAGGGATACAACCAGCCGCGGTGCTGCCCGTCGAATCAAATGTACGCTCCTTTAAATCGCGGTCCGGGTGGACGGGCGCCTGGCTATCCGGTCTCCAAGTACAGGGTACTGGCAATTCGACCAGGGCAGGTTCAGGAAGGCGATTGGCAAACTGGTTGGCCCCACCAGCTCAGGGGAAGAAGGCTCTTGCAGATGAGGATCTCCTCTCGTCGTGTGGAGAAAAGTGGTGAGACGCAGGGCTTCACCGGTGGTTCAGTCGTTGCAGATGTCTTTGGCTTCTCTCCTCTCCGGCTTCTTAGTTCCAGTGGCGACGTCTTGCTCTTCCAGTCCTCAGGACCCTGCTTTAAGATCCCCATCCATACAGCCTAGCTGTCACTCACACAGTCGAGTGGTCATCTTGGCGGGAGACCCTCCAGCCCATCAGGATAGAGTGCGACATGGGTTGCTGAGGCAACCCTGTCCAGGGGTCCTACTCCCCCTCCCACACAATGGACCCACCCCAGACTCAGTGGCGCCGAAAGGAGGGCTTCTTGGCAGAAGCCCGCCAAAAGGACAAACAAAGGATCCCCAACCTTGGTTAGGAGTTTAGAGAAAGACACACGAGAAAGAAGTTATATTAAAGTTCTGGCAAATAAAACCTACCGGAGTGAAGTTAATATTAAAATACACCGGCGGTATGTTAGAAGCTGTCAGAAAATGTGGTAGCCTCGAACAATGGGAAAATCCCATAGGAAAATATTTGCGGTCGAATATTTTTGGTAGTAACCACTGCCACCAGCCAGAAACTTTTGAGAGAGGGACTGTACGGTTCCCTCTCGAAAATGAACGTAAGGGAAAAACTATTAACCCTTCCCAGTACTTCCATAGTAAGATGGGTTGTACTGGTTTAGTTCACAAACATTGGCCCTCATTACAAGTCAGGCGTTAAGGGGTTAACGGCGCCGTAAAGAGTGTCGGCGCCGTTAAACCCTTAACGCCTGATTCACACTTTAACGCCTGCTTTTTGCTAAGCGACCTTGGTGCTAATTACGGCACTGTAATTTACGGTGCCGTAATTAGCGCCTTCCCCATCCCCATTATGCCCTATGAGGCAAAAATGGGAATGGGAAAAGGGCAAATGGTGAATGGGGAATTACCGCCCCACTCACCTTGGAATGGGGCGGTAATTCCGCCATCCACCATGGTGGAATCCGGCATGGACCATGGTGCTAATAGCACCATGGTCCACCGCCTGCCTTGTAATGAAGGCCATTGACTAGTATAGTCAATGGGGACTTTACATGCCCTGGGAGACAGTAGTCAGTCCCAGGCTATGGAGTCTATGTTTTGGGGGTCGCTACGACACCCCTGTGTCAATGCACTGAGGGTGCTGTGTAACACATGTGAATAAAGATGGTTCCTATGGAGGTGAGAGAAACCCCATAGGCATTAAACACAAAAATAGCCTAGAACACACATAGCAAAAATGTCTAAGAGTGGGAAAAAGAGTCTCACTCTTAGCAGGAAAAAAAGAAACAAACCCTTCAAATCCAGCAAAGCTGCTGGGGGACTCTATAGGGAAGGGAAATTGTCCATAAAATGAGAATTCTCCCTAACACCGGTCCCCCAATGCGTTGGCCTCGTGTGTTCTGTTGGCGCCGTGTGAACCCTTTCCACTTCATGCAGTCATTAAGCCAGTTTAGGTATTCCAGCCACCCCTACAAATGTCCATGCGTTATAGATTGTGGCTCGCTTACCGGGTGTTGGCATCAGTGGCTGGAGTCCGGGGGTGTCGTTCCACCATGCCGTTGTTGGTAGGTGGCGTGGTTTCAGGGGTGTGTTTGATGTGGTGCTCCAAAGTATCTCCGTGTTGCAGACGCCGTGCTCTCTGTCGGCCTCTCTGGTCTCTGACCCTCAGAGGTCACACGGGGGGGGTCGACCCCTATTTCGGGGCCTGAGGTGATGCTTCTCTCAGGCCTCCGCTGTATCCGGCCACGGCTTCCCACGCTCTAACTTCCGTCACTCACTGTGGCAGGGGGCCGCGTTCGGCTCTCCTCGCCTTTTGTCTTTGTTTAGGAGCGGGGCCCGGACTCTCTCCGTGATTGGAACTGCCAGGAGTCTCTCGTCACCCGCTGCGTCGCCCCAGATGGGTATGGAGCGGGGGCGGCTGTGTACTCTAGCCCATCCCTGCCCGTCCTGGGCACCCACGCTACCTGGTATCGATGCCTCCGGGTGCTGGGGTCAGAGACGGCACTCCGCCCACTGGTGCTTTGCTGGGCTGCTAGTCCGTACTGCAATGTTGATAGTGTCGGCCCTGTGTCGCGTCCCTCCCTTTCAGGCCTCAGTTTCGATCTCGGCGGCCATCATTTTCAGGATTTCTAATCTGCCGTCTTAGTTTGCGCATATCTTTTGGAATCTCTTCCAATCTATTGATATGTTGGTGCGATTCGTTGCCGGTGAATTCCGCAGTGCGCTCAGAATATTTTCTTGGGTTTCAGGTCTATGTTTGGGCAGGATATTTGCAGGATGAAGCCCACGGCCGAGGAGCATTGGGGATTCACGTCCTCATCCCTCGCCTTCTGGCCATATGATCCAATTCTTAATGAAATGCCGCTCAGGGATAAGACCGCAAAGGCAATCAAAAACCTCCTCAGAGAAAACCCGGTAGAAGACACCTCCCCCGCAAACACCTGGGACACCCTAAAAGCGGTGATCAGGGGAGAGCTAATCGCACAAGGGGTGGAATTCCATAGCAACAGATGCCAGGCCCGCCTAGTCCTGGAGGAGGAACTTAAAACAGCGGAAGAGACTCATAAGAAAAAAGGCTGGTCCCCCAGGACACAGTGAGCCATCTGCATCGCCAGGAAAAAGTTAGAGGCTCACTTTGCCGAACATACGTCCCATCTCATGGCCAAAGCCAATCAATCAATTTTACTATGTCAAGAACAATAAGGCAAATAAGATGCTGGTAGCCAAACTAGCCAAAGTGAAACGCAACAGCACTGTCATTGGCCTCCGAGATTCACAGGGGATAATTCAATATGCAGAACCCAAAAAACTACAATTGGCGGTGGAACATCTGTCCCAGGTAATGACAGCTCCTTCACGGAACCAGAACAAACAAAGAGTACCTACGGGAGGTGGCCCTCCCCCAACTGCATGACTCGACCAGAGAGAGCCTGGAGTCCCCGATCATAGGTGAAGTTGTCGAAGAAGCTATTAAATCCCTCAAACCCCGGGCCCTGATGGCTTCTCCACAAGTTTCTACAAAATCTTTAAACCCCAGCTGGTGCGCCCCTTGGTGGCTCTCTTTAATTCCTTTAGGGAGACTGGGACGGTGACCCCCTCAATGCAAGAATCCACCACAATCCTCCTTCCAAAGCCGGGGAAAGACCCGAGAGACCCCGCCTCTTATAGGCCGACAGCCCTTCCGAACATCAACGCCAATCTATACTCCAAGATCCTGGCTAATCGTCTGGCACGCATTCTACCTGACATAATTCACTCTGACCAGACAGGCTTTATTCTAAACAGATCTGCAGGTGACAATGTGCGCAGAACCCTGAATCTAGTTGATTTAGCCACGCGAAACTCCCAGGGGCTGGTGTTGATGACTCTTGATGCCACCAAAGCATTTGACAGGGTGGACCGGTCCTTCATGCATCTTAATTTGGAGGCCTTTGGGTTTGGCCCGGCATTCCAGACAATATTCCTGGCTAACTAAAGCGCCAAAAACACTCCTCAGAATTAATGGTTCATTCTCCGCCCGATCTCTCTGAACTGCGGGACCAGATAAGGCTGCCCCCTATCTCCATTGTTGTTCGCGCACATCATGGCACCATTTACCCAAAGGATTAGACAGAACATCTATATCAGGGGCCCTCACGCCAATCTGTCGCAGCATAAAATTGTCCTACACGCAGATGATGTGCTGCTCACGATCTCGGAACCCTGCGCCTCATTACAGCATGCCCTAGCCGAAATAGCTAGCTATGGCGAGGTCACCGGCTTCGCCATTAACTTTACCAAATCGGTGGCCCTGAGCATAGGTCTCTCCCCGGAGGAACGGGAGGCCCTGATCCCAATGTGCCCAATTGTATGGAAGAGCAAGTCCATCCCCTAGTTAGGGGTCCAGATTCCTGCAAACCCGAGGGACATATTTCAAGCTAATTATCCCAAGCTTTTTAGGGAATTGGAGGATGACTTGAAACACTGGGCATCTCAGGAAATTTCCCTGATGGGTCGCATAACAGCTTGCAAAATGAATCTTCTACCAAGATTCCTCTACGCCTGCTCATCCCTCCCGGTAGCAATACCAACACCCAACCTCAACGAGCTACAGAAGATGATGCTCCATTTATCTGGAAGGGCAAAAAGCTAGAATCCCCCGGAACACACTACTATGGGACGCAAGACTCGGGAGTCTGGGGGTCCCCGGCCTGCAGGCCTACAGGGTAGCAGCACAACTAGCACACATCCGCACCTGGCAAATATTCTCTGCCCAAGATGGGTGGAACTTGAGAAATCACAGCTCCCGCTCCCCCCTCAGATTCCTTCCACACATCCCGCCCGCCCTTAGAGAACATGGGGAGGGTCTCCTGCTGGCAACTAAACACACTCTGGACTCCTGGGACTGGGCGCTGAGGCATAAGGAATCCCGAGGGGGACTGTGCCCCTTATCTCCGATTTTCCATAACCCAACTTTCTCACCCAGGACACATCCGCGAATCTTCCGCAATTGGATAGCAGGAGGCCTCGAAACTTTGGACCAACTATATGAGGGCGCCCTCCCCCGCACATTTGAGCAATGTAAGGAGCAATTCCAACTTCAGGAGAGACACAGGTTCACATACTTTCAGCTACGCCACTGGTGTTCACAGCCGCAAACCCTCCAAGCAGCTATGCAACCCCTTACAGCCCTCGAACTAACCCCGAAGGACCCCCCAACCCGAGGCAGAATATCCATTCTATATAGATGATTTCTGGGGGACTTTCTGGTCTCAAAGAACCGGGCTATGGCCCAATGGGAAGCCGACTTGGGACACCGGCTAGAAGACCAGGCCTGGGTGGACATTTGGACACAAACTCACGCAGCATCCGTTTGCATCACCAATAGGGAATGCACGTATAAAATTTTACTGCGCTGGTACTACTCCCCCCTCAGACTCCATCACCTGAACCATTCCCTCGACCCCCTTTGCTGGAGAGGATGTGGCCGACCGGGCCCTTTCTTCCACACGTGGTGGGCGTGCCCGAAGGTCCAACAGTTTTGGAAATTATGCCTAGCGGTCATCGAACAGATTACCCGGACTCTACTGCGCCTCAAGCCCGGGCCACTTCTCTTGGAGACCCCGATCCCAGGGATCTACCCACGCTCTGGAAACAAAGCCAAACTACTAACCCAATGCCTCCTGGCGGGGAAAATAGTGACCGCCCGCTTGTGGAAAGCTCTGCAAGGCCCCTCGATGATCCAATGGTGGGGGAAACTATGGGACATCTTGATTGCCGAAAAAGTGACAGCGACGAAATGCCGGAATCGTCCACCGCTTAGAGAACATCTGGGCCCCCGTGCTGGAATATGACCAGAGATTCCCCGCTCTGACCTTCAAGCCCATTCATGCCCGGTGAGTCTTAGGGGACCACAATGCCACCTGAAAGGGGAAGTATAACCAAGGTGGACATAGTGAAGCACAAACTTGTGGAAAGCACACCCGCATCAAGGGCAGGGGAGGGTGCGGGGTGGGGGGGGATATTGAGTGGAATGAGTATGTTCCATGTTACATGTTTCATATATCATAAGCTTTGTTACCTTGCCTTGGGTCAAAATAAACTTTTTTAAAACATACGGATTGGTGCATTATCAAAAGGAGGCGCAGTCTACCCTCAATAGTAGATGCATCCATGAGCTGCACAGGCATAACACATTTGCTACGGATGTCATGGAACAATTAGCTCAGAAAAATGTCAGCTGTATGGCCTGAATGCCAACTCTGTGCATAATTTAATGCAACAATGCTGCAAAAAGAAAATCAACCACTAGTGCAAATTCATGCCACAGACAAACTGGACATACACGGTATGACAATACCCATGTGTCAACAAGGCATTGCACGACTACAAGCCTTGGAGAACTGCATCTCCAACAAGCTGGTTTGGAGAAAATGTTTACTTTATGTGTCAATTGTAGAGTTATACTAAAGCATAACATTGACATAGAGCAAAGTTTAGTTAATGGAGCACTTGGTACAGTTGTTAGGTTCCAGACATATCCACGGGACAACAGCATTCAGTTTGTAAACATCAAGTTTGATAAACTTTCAGAAACCAAAAATATAGGACGCACAACTGCGAGATTCCTTCTTTTCAAAGACATGTATGCATGCAGAGAACAGTTTTCTCTGTCGCTAGCTTATGCAGTAACTATTTATAAATCGCAAGGTCTAATCTTAGATCAAGCATTGATTGATATTGGCAACACAGTCTTCAAAGAAGGCATGAGTTACGTAGCACTGTCACGGCTACGTAGACAGTAAGGACTGTATCTAGTTAACTTTGATGCAACTGCAGTCAGTGCAGACATTTCCTGCATCATAGAGTACAATAGACTGCGTGCACTGTACACACCCCATCTAAAAATGTACCCTATTCCTCAAAAACCAAAAAGATTTCAAAAGAAGACTCATTCCATCAGAAGTACTAAATGATTTCGCCACACTACCATCAAAGAAATTGAAAGAAACTCCTACTACAGCAACTACCAAAAGCACGTACAAAAGGAGTTCGACAAACTGTTACGCTCACCTGGACCCCACAGGGGTGTCGATCGGACCCGGACAGCTGCGGTCTCCGTCAACGTGATGCGTAGTGCAGAGATGACTGTCTGGACTGGCCCGCCTAGTCTTGTCTGCTGGACCCGAAGAAGTATTTTCCTGCAAGTGGAGACAGGGATTAGCCACCTGTGGGTTTTAGTGATGGCCTCCCAACTGTTCTCGCTCTCCCCCACTAATCACCTCCATCCTGCGTGTCTTGCAGGGGCGCGTAGATACCAGTTACTTCACTGGTTTTAATGCGTTGGGAGAGTTTCGGTAAGCATTGACTCTGAAGTCCCAGGCGGGATTGGTAAGTATCAAGTTCAAAGAGTTCAATGTGCCCGATGTTCACTCTTGTCCCCTTCCTTCCTTAAATTGGAACTGAGTTCGTGAGAAGAAGGTCTCGTAGCTGCTGCTGACATTCAGGTAAGAGTCTGTGTTACCCAATGCTGTCCAGTAACAATTGCATGCGTTAACGTGTTGTTTTTCTCCCTCTTTACAGATGCGGCATATGAAGATATGAAGAATAATAACGCCGGTGGTAAATCAGGTAAGTCTATGGTGGTAAGAGGTATTTGTTGATTCCCTTGGCTCACCTTGTTATTCTTGTGCCCCTAGGTGCCGGAGTACGGCGAAGAAATGATGGAGACAGTGCCGGATCGAAAGATGCTGTGAGAACTGGTGAGTATGGCGCCGTGCTGGAGCTGGCGAAGCGACGCGTGCAGGACTGATGTACTTTCCAGGTCGGGAGATGAAATGGATCCGGAATCAGGTGAGGAATTTGAAATAAGTTTGTTTGCTAACCTTTTCCTTTTCCCGCTTTATTCTAGGAGCTCCGGATTCGAGGCGGGCGTGGCAGAAGACTGGATGCTGGCTGTAGGTACACGGGCGTGGCAGAAGACCGGATGCTGGCTGCAGGCACGGTGAGAGTCACGCTGCTGGATGCAGAATAACACGAAGCATGTGCTGCTGTTCGGACGTGGTTTAAATAGCCTCCAAAGTAGTCCCAGGAAAGAAGTTCCCCAGGACCACACCCGAGTAAAAAATAGTCCCTGTAGTAAAATAGTCCCATCCAGGCCTCACATTGGCTTGGATTTATTTGCAGCATGGTCTGCATGAGGTAATTAATGTCTATGAGCCTGGCGCCTATGGCGCCAGGACCGAACCCAGACAGCCCCTAGCTGGGGCTGCTGGGGTTTTTGTAAATGTTTGGATGCCTGCTCCCGGGGCTGATGGGCTTGATCCGGATGCCCGGGGGGTAGGCATCATGACACAAACCATACCCAACTCCACCCACAAAAAAAAGCCTCTGCAAAGAAACCACATAACCTTCCATACAAGGGCTCAGACACAGAAGTACCTGGACCATTCAAACTTTCCAATACAACAGGGGTTACTTGCTATGCAAATGTCACAATCAATGTTCTATTCCAAACACCAGCAGTTGCTGAAAACTTTTAGATAAATGACCAGTTGTGTTTGCAAATGCTTGTCCTTCACAGAAATGCAGTAAGTAATCCTGAGACCAGTTACATTGCCTCAGGAAAAAGACAAGAATTGGACTACAGTGCTGGAATGGTGAAATGAAATTCACTTTAAACCGACAAGAAGATCCACAGGAATTTCTAATGTACTTACTACAAATACTGGAAAAAGAAAACATACTTATACATGAAATCTTTCCCATTTCCTACATGTTGCAACATACATGCACTCTTTGCAACCATGTCATTCAGGAGCAAGTCCCTAACAAATTCTTCATGTATGTATCAATACCTAGCTGTGACTCCATTCCATTTCAGCAACTGGTGCAAAATGCAAACTATAGCATGTGGTGTACGTCGTGCAATTCTGATATTCGTTCAATGCTACATATAAATTCACACAAGTCAATATGTGATATTAATGCTCTTAAAATACAATGCAGACGGTACCAAAAACAACTGCCAACTTACTGCCTACACACACGGACAGATATCACTTGGCAAAAAAACCTTCACAACTGTAGCCATAACCTACCAAACAGGGGACTCCACCAATGGAGGCCACTATACTGCATACATTAGAAAGCACTCGTCATGGTGGGAATGCAATGAAACTTCCATCAGTCCAAAGCACTACCTGCAAATACCTGCAAATCTTGCAAATGCTTACTTAATATTCTTGAAGCCATAATGTACTCCTTGATTTACAAACCTACTATACCTTACTCCCCAGCACCAACCAGTACCTTTCGTAAGTGGACAGAAAATATTTTTCCTTCCACACGATCGACCTAAAGCAACAAACCATACGGGAAGCATTGACGAAATGCATTACAGTGTGTGTTGGAGAATATTTTATCCCCAATTAACCCAATGAGTACAGTCACAGAAACAGCACGTGTAGACAAATCACAGTATTACCAGGTTACTCACCGTAGTGACCACCTTACTCCTAGTCCAAAGTCCCCTTTCCTCCATACTTATGGGACATCTCTCAGTCCTGTGGGACGGGACCGGAGCACTTTTGTAAAAAGCATCCAAATTCTTTTAAAAAATGTGTCCCTCCTCGCTTTCCTGCGCGGGGCCCTGCACACGGCTGTAACCCTGCCCACCTTGGCTCCGCCCCGCGCATCGCCCATCAGTCCTTTTCTATCGCAGGGTCCAAGACCCATTAGCAATAACAGAGGAACCCTATTAGAGGGGACGGCAGGCGGGCGTATGGAGGAAAGGGGACTATGGACTAGGAGTAAGGTGGTCACTACGGTGAGTAACCTGGTAATACTCCTACGTCCCGTCCCCTTTCCTCCAAACTTATGGGAGATTCCCAAGCACTCCTTACAGGAACTATGGGTGGATGGAAATACCCCTTACTGAAACAGGTTCTTCAGCACAGCCTGGCCGAACTGAGTGTCAGCCCTAGAGCTCATATCGAGGCAGTAATGCTTACAGAAAGCAGATGGGGAGGCCCAAGTACCCGCTCTAGCGGTGGACTTGGGCCGCAGACAAACCCAAAGGCTCCAGAGCTGTGAACTCGGGCACCATGCCGCCAAACTGAGCGATTGTGGGGAGGGGTGCCACATCTGCTGTTCCCCTTGGTGAAGAAGATTGGGAGTTACTGGTAACCTGATCGGCGGACACACCGACAGGTGTTGAAGTTCTGAGAACCAAAACCTGGCCGGCCACCACGGAACTATCAGTAGAAGAGAACAGTTGACAGAACTCTTCAACTTCCAAATTGCTCGATGAACCAGAGGAAGAGGCGGGAAGGCGTAAGCTATCATGTTGTGCCATGGGATCTCAAGTGCGTCCCCCAGAGAGGAGGCTCCCAGCCCCCCTCTGGAGGCGTACTGAGGAAGCTTCTTGTTTACCGCCGTGGCAAAGAGGTCCACCTCCGGTGTGCCCCAATGTGAGAAAATCCATGATAGGATCTCAGTCTTCAACTCTCACTCGTAGCGGACCACTGTCTGCCATCTGAGGGCATCCGCGGTGACATTCAGCCGGCCCCCATGAAGCACGGCCCACTCCCAAATCTGGATGGACAGATCCACGAGAGGGGGAGACTTTGTTCCCCCTTGCTTGTTTATGTAGTACATTGACACCGCATTGTCGGTTCTTATGCAGACCACCTTGTTGACAATGAGGGGTCTGAACGCCTTGAGCACCAGAAAAATCGCCAGAAGCTCCAATTGATTTATGTGCAGGAGCTTGTCCTGAGGTGACCAGAGGTCCGAGACCTGAAGAAGATCTAACGTCGCACCCCACCCGAAAAGGGAGCACTCTGTCGTGATCGTCACCATGGGGCTTGGGTCCCGGAACCCGACACCCACTGACAGGTTACTGAGAGAAGACGACCAGTCCAGGTCCACTCTTATGGAATCCGGAATCATTATCCGTTTGGAATCCGGGTCCACAGCCTGACGCCAGGAACTCCGAAGAGCCATCTGGGTCCGTCTCATTTTGAGACGAGCAAGAGGAAGAGCCAGCACACACGAGGCCATGAGGCCCAGAAGCCTCTGGAACCACCAGGCCGACATGCTCTCCAACTGCGTAAACATGTGACACGTGGCCAACAGATCCGCCATTCTGTCCCCGGTCAGATACACTCAGCAGTCTATCGTGTTCCAACGAAAACCCAGGAAAGTCAGGTACTGTGAGACCGTCATGGAGGATTTCCGCCAGTTCACCGACAGCCCAAGATGGAACAGGAGCTGATGGAGAGACTGGAGGTTGCCCGCTGCTGCCAACGGGCAAGGGCTGCGTAGGAGCCAGTCGTCCAAATAGGGATACACATGGATACCCTGGAGACAAATATGGGCTGCGATCACCATCATCTTTGTGAAGACACGCGGCGCCGAACTGAGGCCAAAAGGAAGCACCCGAAACTGGAAGTGCTCCTCTCCCAAAGAGAAACAGAGGTATCTCCTGTGTGGGTTCCAAATCAGGATATGCATGTACGCATCCTGAAGATCCACCACGCTGAGCCAATCGCCCGCCTGCAACGAGGAGCGAATCTGGCCGGGCGTGATCATCTTGAATTTCTCTTGGTGTAGGGAAAGATTGAACTGGGAAAGGTCTAGGATGGTGCGCAGGCCAGCCTGGTTGGGTTTGGGCACCGTAAACAGCCGGGAGTAGAAGCCCTCCCCTCGTTCCCCAGGGGGAACGGGTTCCACAGCTCTGAGGAGCAGAAGTTTCTGAACCACGGCCTTGAGGGAGGGTGAGCCCGACAGCTGAAAAGGAGGGTTGAGGGGTGGGGTAGGGGGTAAAGGTAAGCGGAAGCCCGCTCGAGCGACTGACAAGACCCATCTGTCTTCTGTGATGGTCTGCCACGCCTCCCAATGAGATGCAATGCGTCCTCCCACCGGGGTCTCGTGCGAGCGCGGAAAACCCTTATTTGGCAGGTTTATCGGTGGCGGTGCCACCTGAACCTGATGAGGAGGCTGAGGAGCGGGAGAAATACCTTGTACGCTGTTGTTTATGGTGGTTATTCCCCGCAGGAGTATCCACTCTGCGATTTTTGCAGTCGAGGAAGGCCCTAAAACCAGAGGAAGGTCGACCTTGCGACAACAGCCTTTGAGTCTTGAAAGGAGGTTTAACCAGAACAGACAATGATTTGGCCGTCTGAGTGCTGTCTGTGGTTTTGGTGAGCTCTACATCAGTAGAGAGTGAAAAAGCTCCTTACCATCAAATGGAAGGTCCAGAACCTTGTCTTGCATCTCCTTCGAGAACTTAGTGGCATTTAGCCATGCTTGCCGTGAGGTATCAACCCCTAGCATCAGATCCCGAGCCGAGGTGTCTACGTGATGAGCCGCAGCCTCCAGGAGATCCTGGGCCCAGACCCTGGCATCGGAAAGGCCTCCTCTGAAATCCTCCAGCTTCTCGACCGGAATGTGCTCCTCAAACTCTGACAGACCTCTCCACATCCGCATGTTAGCTCCCGCCTCGCGTCCATCTTTTTATTGACAAAAAGTCCAGAGTGTGGCTTTTCCCAAACTCTTCAGACCGCGGCCAGAATGTCCTTCTGCAAGAACAGGCCGGTACGCTCCAAAGTAGACAAGGTGAACGCCCCAGAAAGCACGCCCTCCTGCGGAGCAGGTGCCTCGGGCACTGGAACATCTAAGAAGCTCATCATGTCCAGTACCCGGTCATGGAAAGCTCTGGTAGAGCGTGGCAGGTCCTCGTTGTCCTGATCGCCTTGAGGGTCATCTGACAGGTCCGGCTCCTGCTGAGCCGAGTCAGGCACTGCCTTGTCCACTGGGGACAATGGTGGCACAGGCGGAAGCGCAGGGGGAGGCACCACGGGCAAGGGAGGCGCCGGTGGAACCACCGACGGGACGAGTGGAGCCGGAGGTGCGGGTGGACATATCTCCTTGAAAAGCCCCTTGAAATATTCCCTCATGGGGTCGGTGCGCATAAGCGCTTGAAATTTACCGAAAAAGGCGTCCTCAGGAGATTGTTTCAGAACATGAGGAGGCCTCTCATGAGGTGGACAAATCCAGGGACGCAACGGGGAAGGGTGCCACACCGGCCCCTCCGCCGATGTATCCACATAAATCAAGGGAGACGCCCCCGCGGGCAACGAAACATTGTGCGGAAGAGGCATCCGGGCACTCCAATCATAAACCGGCCTGTAAGGATGCGCACAAGGGACCTTAGGTTCACCCGAAGGACCGAACCCTACACCAGGGGCCGATGCATAGTTGTGGGGGTAGTACCTAAAAAGACCGCCGTGGTTGTGGCGGGAACGGGCGCCATTTTGTCCTCATCTGAGGGGGAACTGTGGCACATGAGGAAGTGAGGCAGGGGTCCCCGTCGATGGATCCGGGGTCTTAATTTTAGCCTTAACGTAAGGAACCTCGGCCGAGCAGGTACTATGAGGCCTGGAATGTTTCTGCGACATACCAACCGCCAACTGAGCCTTCGAAGGAAGAGCCTCGGCACTGCCGGTAAGAGAAGAAACGTTCTTCTTTGCCCCCTCAACAGATCTGGTGTCACTACAAGAGCGGGAACGGTGCGCTGTCACAGACAGGGCTTTGCCCAGCCCCTCAGAACTGTTGGTAGCCTTAGCCTCTGTACGAGGGACCTCGGACCTAGGCCCGGTAGAAGCCTTATCGGCGCGGGCCTCGAACATCCGTTCGGTAACCTCAAGCCCAGCCAAGACCTCGGGGCGTACCCCGGTTTTGTTTGTGAGGGAAGCCGAAAGAGCGGCCTCAGAGCAAGCTCCGGTGCCCACGACTCAGTAGAACTGGGTCTACACACAGCCCCCACAGGAGGGGCCTCGGAGTGTACTCCGGTGATCACAGGCCCCTTACGAAGACCCTCGGAGAAAACTCTGGTAGAATTATTAGGCCCGACAGGCACCTCAGGGCGAACCCCGGTAACAGAGCGATCAATGCCCCTCCCGGCTCGAGAGGAACCCGGGAAGGTATCCCCCGGCCGAGGTGCTCTGAAAATTAAAGAACTTACTGGGCCTTTTTTCTTCTCGTCGATGAACACCTGAAAATGAGAAGGAGGAGTCCGTCCGAACACCTCCTCCCACCGTTCCAACCGACGTTGAAGTGCCCGGACCGAAAGGGAGTTGCAGTAAAAACAGGAGTCCCAACGGTGTTCCGGACCCAAACACTCTAAACAAAGAGGATGGGGATCCGCCCTCGCGAAGCGACGGTGACACGATGAACAGTCTGGAAAATCTAGTTTAAAAGACATAGACAGACTAGTAAACGAACGCTAGCGAGAGCCAGAGAGGGAAAAAAGGGAAGAAAATCTTCCGAGGATGCAAGTGCGTCCGGCCCCGATCGTGCGGAGAAAAGGACTGATGGGCAATGCGCAGGGCGGAGCCAAGGTGGGTGGGGTTTCGGCCGCATGCCGGGCCCCACGCAGGAAAGAGAGGAGGGATACATTTTTGAAAAAAATGTGGATGCTTTTTAGAAAAGTGCTCCGGTCCCGTCCCACAGGACGGAGAGATGTCCCATAAGTATGGAGGAAAGGGGACGGGACGTAGGAGTATCAGTATTTTCCACTGAATACGTGGAAGGGAAAGTGCCAAGTATGAAGTTTCAAAACTATTGTCAGTAACCTCTAAAATCACCACTTACGCAAATCAGACACCAGCTCTCTGAGAATAGTCATACAACTCCAACACATATGGACGTATCACCACGTAAATCTGTAATTGGACAGTACCACTTCAAAATGTACACAGATATCCAAGTAACCACAGGAATGCACATGCTTCTCTACGTACGCTTTACGAACGGGACACTGTAAACAGTTACAATACGCCACCTGGTATCTAACTGCAACCTGAATACGGCAATGTTATTTGCAGCATCACAACTACCCAACTCAACCTTCAACAACTACGGTGCTACACACATAGCATTAAGCACTTCCAAAGTATGAACAGTTACAGTACGCCAAAAGGTACGTAACAAGCGTCAGAATTCAGCACTAGCACAGAACAATGTCATAATACTTGCAAACCACCAGCAGAAACCAAACACAAACAAACAGTGGTACAAAAAGGAAGCAGGTAAACATTTACAAATCACCACCTGCTATAAACGCCCCCCATCCTACCAACATGTATAGTCCACATATCGTACACCATTACATTTCCTCCTACTTCAAGAGTACACCTTAAAAAGTGCTGTAACCACTCCAAATGTCACTGACTATCATTCATTGTGCACCATAGTAGCAATGAAATTTCAAAGTCCCTCCCCCCCAAGGACCCAATGATTATGCAAAGAACCACAGGAACTGTGCTGATTGTACAGTACACTGGTTCAAAGCATAGTACCTAGGAAGAACTAGTTATGAGGGTCCACAAAATAAAGACATGTATGCTATGTAATGGACTTCAAACTAACCAAATACCTCTGCTAACATATTCTGTTCTCGTTTCCCACAGATAATGCAGTAACTAGTACCACAACATTTTACACTCCATACACAAAACACAGTGCAGGCCTTCCTCAATCCAAATAGTAAATCTGCAATGATTGCGATCATACTTCTCTACAATATCCACAGTGCAATAAGTGCACTCATTTCGGCTATACACACACCAATACCACCATTTACAATGGAACCTATATTACACTATGCAGCTTGTGCCTACGCCCTAAACGCTTCACTACACCCTGTACATTGTAGGGCCTCCAGCCATACACTAAACATTGTACACCCTGCCCAATATTGCTGCTGCACTGCAGAACTATACATACAAACATCAACGTACTACTAACCCCACACACAACACGGCCACCTACCCCTTATCCACTACAGTTGACATTGGCTGCTATTTCTTCCACAGAATACATAACCTGTTTCCTACGTACACTGGTCACCTAAGCCTATCAAAGTGCACACACTGAATTAACAACACTATAGTAATCTACCCTACAATCTGCACAATCACAACAATACAACTTCATGCATGCATCAATACATCTTACATAACTGTCGGAACTGCTGCAACATTTGGCTCCTTGCTTTCCACTGGCACTTTGTAGGCCATTAGGTCATTTTCATTTTTATGTACATCATTTCCAAGAAACGTATCCAACACATATTTCACTGCAGCGCATAGATCATAGCTCCCCACCGCAACCACTGCCTTACTGCTGAACTTTTTAAACTTGTTTCCCTTTTTTATTATGTAAAAGGAACTCCATTTATAGCCCATAACCATCCTTACAATGTTAGACAAACTTTCACACTAACTGCTTTCCTTTCCTGAACAGTAACCCCAAACAAGGTAATGCAGCATGACACCAAACTGCGTACGATGGACCACCCGCTCATGTCTTCTGAAGCAGCGAACACAGTCTGACATCACCCACCATTGCCTCGTAACACATTGCACATATAAGTGGCGCTTACCCACTGTAAAACACACATTTTATATATTTTGCCATCTGTGCATTCACAGCATCATCATATCAACTTGTAAGTTGCACTACCTTCGCCGTAATGACACTACCATCATTCGTAAATACATGCTACAATCCAAACACGTTGCCGGCTGATTCCTCTATTTTTTCCTGCATCATCACAGGAAATCGAAACATAACATACCTCTCCTTCAACAGGACACCCACTCATCATAAAACAGCCTTGATGGGGAAGAATGTTTAGCTCCAAGGTCAGATATTGTATAGAAGTCTAGCAAAAAAAGATACATAATTTTCACTGTAGTTCCTCTGGCCATGTGCCCCAAAGGTAGTCTGCAACAATCCCATCCACCGTACACTGCAATTTCACGCCCACCCAATAGAAGCATGGAATTTGCCAAATTTATGTTAAGTACACCTTTACATCACATCTGTATTACGATTAACATTTATTCACGTGCTCCTAAGTATGCATATTTAAAAATGTACTCTACCGCTCACTTTCTCTCTGTACATTACACTGACCTTTGTGACGGCAGTAACAAAAACACTGTTACATGGCCATGTCTCCACCATTCCCAGTAAATTGCAACGGTCATTGTACTTTCTTTTGCTTCCATTCTACCCCACCCCCTCCAAATGCAGACATACAAGGCAAGACGAACATGGAACACAAGTCGTACACTAAAGCACCACACCTTCTGCGCACTCTTACACTGCTATATTCCCAGTTCTGCCCTTTGTATGCCCTTTCACACAATTACTACGTCTTTGCATCCTCAGTGTACTGAACTTTGTAACGGCCACAGGTGCATGCAGCGGTCAACTGGCACACAAACATCTTCAGCTCACATTTCATTGATGCACTTCTTACCAAAGCAGCTCCTCCATTCTCCAACAATCCGAGGTGAACCCTATTAGGTTTCTTGTTGTATTACTTTCTTTGCAGACACACTGTGCCGTGGGTCCAACTACACTTGCTTCCACTGTCAACTTTTGTAAAAAGGAACCACATGAAGACAGCATCTAGTCCCAAACAGTTCCAAGACATTTTCTTGTGTGCAGCCATAAATCACAGTATTACCTACAAACCAAAGACCAAGGCACTGGGTTAACATATGACGCTACCCACTAACACACAGTTCATGGTCCATCAGGCAGGCAGCTATTGCTACATTATCCGTCCTGCAAAGTTTTGTCCTGTATGCTGCAACTAATACCCGCTACTTGCATCTACTCGTATTCCTCTTTCTACTCGGATATCTTGCACCTTAATGTGCGTGCCACCCCTTCCACATTCCAATAGACAGCTAGTGGACCAACCATTGGAAGATTATAATAAGTTATTTCTTTCTTTTCCATCGTTTTTATCTGGGCCAACCGATAAGGCCTGGTATGTCCACTTGTGGATCCTGCTATATGAACCAACCTGCAAACTTTTATTCTGTAACGCATCCCAGAGGCACCAGATGCTACCTTCTCAACCTTTCAAAGAAAAAGTATTCTTCCACACGGGCCACCAAGCACCACTACATACTCCTTTTCCCACTTTCCTAGACGAGAACAGAAGTACAGAACTGCACAGACGGCATTGGTCACTGGATTTTGTTTGCGAAATAAAAGAGCGGCGAATGCACCAACTGACACGTTGCCGTTTACATTCTGTGGCAAAATAAAGCACTTCAAACCACTCACCGTATTGTTACTAAAGTATGGAATGTTCTGGAACTCTCTATGTGCGCATGTCCGCTTTTGCTTATGTTGTTCCTTTCCAGGGCTCGGTGCTCACATGACAGTGTGCTACGCTTGGCACGCACATAAACTAAATATATGGAGTGCACGCCGTGCGGAACGACTGTCCACAAGTAAAGTCACTGACGCCAGTGACTGCTGAGATGGTGTATGTGACACACAGGCATAGCTAACGGAAGCAATGCACACATTAAAATTGCACACACTAAAAGCTCCAACTTCTTCTGTTGCCCATCTCAACAAGTACGCCAAACAAAAGGTAACAGTCAGCTTGCCTGCCATCCTGTACTTGGCTGGACTTGATGGCGTTCATGATGTTGTCTGCTGCAAATATATGTGTGTTCGACTGTACATCATCTTATACTTTACATGTGTAATTATTATTAACTCGAGTCATGTTAATTCCACCACTTCCTTTGATCTCAAAGTACAGGGTATTGTGAGAGGTATATCATACTGTACATTAATTGTGGCATCTCAGTCTGTGAATGGCAACAGGGCCAATGACATAGACCATATTCAAGGGTAGTCACTTCACGCCCCCTCCTCTACTGGTGTGCCAACTGCAAAATTTCCTCCACAACCATGCTGTGACAGTGAGCACCCACAGGAGACATACATATTTCCAACCGTGTATGCTGGAGTTACATATCAGTATAAGAACTGACCCAAAGAAGGCAACATTCTGAAACCTTCTTCCGAACAATGTCAACATTGTTACTTCAAAGGCCCGTAGCCATCCACACACGGCAGTTGGCGCTTGCCACTCCCAACACAACATGGTACACCGTTTACAAAAATCCCTCTGCAATACACTCCCCATCCCCAATAGCCTCTGAAGGTTGTCGTCTGCGCACCTACCCCACAACGCTTTATATGTTAGTATCTGCGTACATGGGCCATGTCGCAAATGTTACGCAGTAGAACAATCCTTTCATGTCCCACTTTCTTACTACGCTCTCTGAAGCGAGGCTTTGTTTATGGCCACACCACTCCCAACGCAAATGGTGTCTTATCTCACCAATGCTCCTTTATGAACTTCACCATGTTATCCACAGTGATTCCGCAAAGGCGCAGACCTTAGGACGCTTACATATTTACAAGTGTATTGTATGGCACAATGTATGCTTATAATAACTTATGCAAATGACTTAAGGCAAAGTGAAAGTACTCCGTTTATATGTCTGCAATACACATACTCCCTTACATAGCAGCATTGCGTTGGAGGTTTGTTAGTAACAGCCTACTTAGCCACACCCACTGCAAAGCAATAGACCCATGCATGGAAACGTGACCACTTACCTTTGCTGTCCACAAGTACATATCGGTACAGTAATGAACCCAATCAAGGCATCTTCCTGTTACCTACTTACAACCAGTGCCCACCCGGTTATGTCCAAGGTGCAGCCATGCACACAAGCCAGTACGGGTTTTGCAGGCACAATACAACATAGCACTCCGTCTGCAAATATCCTAATATTGTCTCCAATGCACTCCCCATCCCCAATGGAGTCTGCCTCCACGCACCAAAAAATGACAGTCACTTCTAAAACTGCCCACCGATAAAGTGTATGTGAGTACCTCCGTACAAATTCCTTCCATGTGCCAATGTCCGACTGCCCTCCCTGAAGCAAGGCTGTGCCCATGTCCTAGGCTCTTGAGTACATAGTGTTAGGCAGAATCCTGTGCAGTGCCCTTAGGGACCAATATACACAATTAAGACTATAGGTGGTAATACAAGTCTTACCTTTAGTACAAGCCTGTACTACTATGTTAAAGTGGTAGCAGTAACGGAGCAGCCAGGCTTATCTCAAGAGTATATGAGCAGTAGCAGAGATTACACAAAGGGACCACAATTACTGTGACTCAAGCAAACACTGACTCAAGGTTTCAGGTAGAAAAATATAAGTACATTTATTTTTAAACCATTTGTTACAAACACTACACTTCTATAAAACCACACGTAAAATATACTACAACCAACCAATTCACTTGGTATACTCTAACTCAAGGTAAGTATCCTGTGTTTTAACGAACCGGTGTTGTGAAACAAAAGACGTTAGCGGGAATACATTTGCGATCACTTTTTGACAGTTCGGTCTTACTAACGAAACGCGTATACGCGGCAAGAATTGTTACTGGGGCAAGAACACACTTAGCAACTGGGTTAAGCAGGGAGAGTTGGGGGTAAAAATCATAGGCAATACTTTTGTCAAGGCAGACAGAATCAGAGAACACTCAGACAGAAATTCAAGAGTCAATAGGCCGGAGCCAGTGTCAAGTGGAACTGGGTTCCTGTTGTTGAGTATCACACAGTCGGACAGTTCGAGATTCAACGTTGCCAGGAGTACTTCGATATTGTCAACATAGGAAGCAAAAGTTATAAGAAGGAGGGAAGACCGGGGCAAGCCTTGAAGGTGAAGAAAAGGGATTCACCCCAATTCCTCAAGCAGAACACAGTATCTTATTCAATGGAGAAGCTGATGCCTGGCAGTTGTTCCTGTTGGTTTCCTGCAGACCCACGGTTCCTGGAGCTTTGATGTGAAGGAGGACATCTGGAGGGGTCTGCACCACACAGGGATGAAGCCGACAGCAGCGACGATGATGAATAAAAGGTGTGCTCCTTAAAAACCTTAAAAACAGTAGAGGCTCTTCAGATGGCTATCCGGACCACTACAGCAGTGTGCACCGATTTCGACCAAGAAGAGGATCCTCTGGAAGTGGAAGATAAACTGGTTATCCCCACCAAGCTCAAGGGAAGAAGACTCTGGACTGGATCTTCTCTGGTCGTCGAAGGGTAGATAGCTCAGGACTGCAGCAGGGCTTCATCGGGACGGGGTAGTTGTAGCAGCCATCTTCTTCTCCGCTTCTCTTCAGTTCCTTGTAGTTCCAGTGGCGACTCTCTGACTTCTAGCCCAAGAGACCTGCCTTTTAAGTGAAGATCCCCCATTCATACAGCCTGGCTGTCAATCACGCAGCACGGGGGTTGTCCGGCCCAGACAACCACCTCAGCCAATCATAGCAAAGTGCGACTTGGGTTTCCTAGAATACCCTGTGCAGGGGGTGACTACACCCCTCCCTCAAATTCAGCCCACCTAGACACCCAGGCGCCTGGAGGAGGGCTTTTGAGCAAAAGCCCACCAAAAGACGGTGAACAAAGAAGGCAAACCTGGTTTGCCGCGCAAAGTAAAACACAAGAAGGACTTTAACAAAAAGAAATGGCGAATAAACCTGACCGGAGCCAAAAGAAAGTATTTGGTCAAGCGGGTTTAAGTTTGAGGCTAATATAGACTAAAACAATACCACGTTTCTGTAGTATAACCGCGGTAGAAAAGTTAGGGTAGATACCACTGCCACCAGCCAAGTCTAAATGTTAAAAGAGCGAAACAATGCTCTAGGAGGTACAGATACAAAGGGATACAAAGTAACCCTTTCCAGTACTCCATGTAAGATGGGGTGTACTGGATCTGTGGTTAAGTGACTAAGTAAAGTCAATGGCAACTTGACCCTTTTTCTAGGGGACAGTAGTCAGCCTCAGAAATGGAGTCGGTGGGAATTCTAAAAGACAACCCTATGTTACTGCACTGGAGGTGCTGTGTAACACACAAAAGAAGGGGGCTACTGAAGTGGTGTATTCCAGAGCCCACAACCATATAAACAGGTAAAAGACACATGGCAAAACATGGGTAAGAGTGGGGGAAAAGCTCACACTCTTACCAAGTGAATAAAATAAACTCCAGAAGTCCCGCAAAGCTGCTGGGGGACTCACTAGGTGAGGGAAATTAGCCTTAAATGAGAATTCTTCCTAACACACAGGTGGAGGCCTACTGCCTCCACCCATGCACCCAAAAGCCTACTCCTTCAACACACCCAGTAAAATGCAATAGAGGCATGCATGGTACCATGTGGCCACGTACCTTTCCTGACTACCGGTACGTATGGGTACACTAACAAACTCACACTACGCTACATTCTCTAACCTACTTCCAACCAGTGGCCAGCATGGAAACATGTGACCACTTACATTTTCTGTCCACTAGTACATATCTGTACAGCACTGAACCCAATCAAGGGAACTTTCTGTTACCTACTTCCAACCAGTGCCCACCCTGTT
The DNA here is from genome assembly GCF_040938575.1 of Ambystoma mexicanum. NCBI lineage: Eukaryota > Metazoa > Chordata > Amphibia > Caudata > Ambystomatidae > Ambystoma > Ambystoma mexicanum. The sequence goes on along the minus strand of NC_090922.1, from coordinate 486,559,561 downwards.
ATGTCCAAGGGCCCCAGCCATGCACACAAATCAGTATGGGTTTTGCAGGCACAATACAACAGAGCACCCCGACTGCAAATATCCTCATATTGTCTCCAATACACTCCCCATCCGCAATGGAGTCTGCCTGCACTCACCAAAAAATGATAGTCGCCTCTACAACTGCCCACCAATAAAGTATATGCGAGTACCTGCGTACAAATTCCTTCCATGTGCCAGTGTCTGACTGCCCTCCCTAAAGCAAGGCTGTGCCCCACCCCTAGGCTCTTGGGTACATAGGTGGAGACCTACAGCATCCACACATGCACCAAATTCCCTAGTCCTACTACACACCCACTGGAAGGCAATAGAAGCATGCATGGTAACATTTCCCACAGTGCTCTCCTGCCTACAAGTATGCATAGCTACACGAACAGACCCAAACAAGGCAACATTCTCACACCTGCTTCCAACCAGTGCCCACACTGTTACGGCCATGGCCCATAGCCATGCACACAAGGCAGTAGGGCCTTTGCAGGCACAACACAACATAATACACGGACTGCAAATATCCTCATATTAGCTCTAATGCACTCCCCATCCGCTATACAGTCTGCCTTCACTTACCAACATATGATAGTCCCCGGTGCACCTAACCACCAAGGCAGTATGTCAGTAGCTGCGGGAATGGTCCATATCGCAACAGTGTGCTGCCAAACAATCCTTCACTTTTTGCATGTCGTTATGGCCTCCCTTGCAGCAACGATGTGACCAAACTCGGCGGCATACCTAACCGTTAAGTGCCTCACTGCTCTCCCATGCATGAGCCATTACATTGCGGGGGTGGTGCCCAAGCCCTAGGCTCTTTCTACATGCCATGCCCATGCAGTAAAAAGGCTACGCCTTACCCACAACCACTACAAGCCAAGTCAGACAAGCATGGGAACATTTTGCCACAAACCCACCGCCGTAAAACAACACAAACGCACCAAGTCGACATTTAGAAATTTAATAGAATGACAATCAGGTCCGCACTATATTGCACAGTCATGTGGCAATTTTCAACCATTTACACAAAACGTTCATAATAATTATGAACATGTAATTTACTACTCAAATACCTAATTTTCCCCCCACCAGTTTGCCAACTCTTAAATCCGGGCCATGTTCAGAGCAGCCAGGAACACCTTTTAGCTCACCATTACAATTCCCTAAGTCACAGGTGGATGTATTTTAGGTCAACAAAATCACCTGAAAATGATCTAAAAATGACATCTATCAAGGCAGTATGACTTTTGGTTGCTGAGAAAATGCATACGTTAGGATAGTCCATTTTAAAATAATAGGAAATCTTTATGTTACAGAAATGTGGGCTCCCCTTCCTCCAGGCCATTTGCCATCCATGGCCAGCATGTGACTAGAGCTTCCTGGACTGTGTTTTTATTAGTCTCTTTGTTGTTTGAAGTTGGTGGGCTGCAGATCGTAAATGCGGTATGCATTTGCTACACAGAGATCTCCCACTGCAGGTAATGAGCTAGTACGGCCCTGTGATGTCACAAGGCTCTGCTGCCATATGGCATTCTGTCCTCTTATTTGAACGGGACCAACATTCTGGACTGAAAAACCTTCTATTGTATTTCTTTCAGAGTTGCGCCTTGATTGCAGCCCCTGTTTTCACAACTCCTCGCTACATTCCTGACATGCACCTGCTAGGGCCATTTGTCCTGCACAGAGATGGGCTTTCAGAGACACCAAGTCTGAGGAAAGTTGGTTTTCAACACCTCTTAGCAGGCCATACTTTATTGCAGTTGTAAATAGCTGGGGGAGCAAAAGCCAGGCTTGCAGTGGGGAAGTGCTTTGTGAAGTCTGCCCAACAACAAGCTAAAAGGGTCTGCCTCAGGCCTAAATGAAATCGCCATGTGACCCATGGAAACAACGTTTTTCTTTTCACTTGTTACCAGTATTTTGCATGTGAAGCATAATGCACATTACACCTTGTTAACACACACACTAAGTATTTTCCCTCACATCTTTATCTTAGTAGGGAAACCCATGTCTTGCTTTCAAACTGCAAACGCACATGTAAAGCCATTTTCGTGTCAGTGTTTGCAAATTCGGCTTTTCATGTGAAAGGGGCCTTTGCTTAAACCCCACAGGGTATAAAACCAACCATTGTTATTATACATAGACAATGTGCATTCTGCTTGTGTCACATAGACAAGTGGAAGCCGGATTTGGTGTAGGAGCAATGCTGCATAACAGTGTGCATCTCATTACATGCACATTCATTTGCAAACATGAATGTACATGTATAAATAATTTGAAAGTGGGGGTACTACAAATTAGAACCGCCATCCATTGTGCAAGGGTCTACACGGTAGGCTGGCTCAAATATATTTGCATCATTCCTTGAGGGGAAAATCGATAAGCAAACAAATGTAGTTGTTCAATGCATACTCTTAAGTAAAAGCATGCATTTATCGAGTGCATACATTGAATTGTCATTATACTTTAAGACTAATGTGCGAATGTGCCTTTAATCACCATAACCCAATCAGGTCCACCACTTAAGAAGCAAGTGCAAGTTTGTACGTGAATCAAGTTTATTGTACAATCGTCTGGGGAGAGGCTAGATGATGCTGTACAGTCAAACTAACCTGGAGTCTCCCTGAACCAAACACGTTGGCACATTATATACATTTTTGCAACAGTTAAAACATTGCCATATATTTAATAACAATTCACCCCCACATGTGATCGGTTAAAGCCCATTTAAACAAATGCAATCTTTCTCCAACTCCCCCATTCCCATTGATTGCCGTTATCTTAACTATCATCTTCAGCTCATGTGTACAACATACCCCTTTTTAGGATTTATCTGCGACAGGTCATGACATCATCCCATAGTTATTCATTCACATACAAACAATCTATTACAAGTCACAGCTGATCTGAGATCTCCTAACTATAAATGTAATTGCATATGGTTTGCATGAATACTTCAAACAAAATAAGAAGAATAACAGGTTCCCTTTGAACTGTCGATAAAAACCTCACCCCCTGGCTTACTGGCATCTGCAAAACACATTCTAATCTAAACAACTACCAATTCCACATGCATGGCACATACTAAGAAAACAACTGTAACCCAGGAGTATCGGTCACTCTGGTCTCGAGCGGCACTTCATGGCAAATTTATTGTTGGTCAAAAGCAAATGGCTGTATCACCCTTCACAATAAACAACAAACTACCATGCACTTATAAAAGTACATCTTCCTTTGCGATACTGCCATGCCATAGAAACCCTTGCCGGTTGGTTGGCTGACCATCTGCTCGCTTAATCATTAGTTCTCCTTCATCCTCTAACCCTGCAAAACTAGTCGTCACTCAGAATTCACCCTGCAAACCCCTGACTGCAGAATTTAACAATTTTATTAAAAAGAACCTACATGTAGATTTATAAATTCCCCATCTATGTATCTTTCAGTGCATGCATGTTTAATAACTATGGTCACTTCTTCACAGTGGGCTTTTTTTGACAAGTCCCCTTCCTCACATGCACATTTTGAACCTCCTTGTTGCTCAGCTTAGAGGCACTTCGTAGCACCCCATATCTAGATTGTGTTCATATTTAATTGCTGATTTTGACATTTCCCTTGTTGCGCGCATGCAAATGTAATATGTCTCTGCTTGAACACAAAGTAACACATCCCATTCACACTAAAAACGCTGGATACATACAACATCCCACCGATTTTGCTGCACCCTCAATCACAAATATGGCAGGCGCAACATGAAACCCCCTTTCTCAGTGGGACCTTTCCTGACCACCCCAACATTTTCTTCTCTCTGTGCAAAGGGAGAGAACATCTTCCTATGCACTCTTAAAAGCCATTAATAGGGCTCTGTATATTTGGATATAGAGGTGACATATGTATAGGGCTTGTTTTGCCCAATTTCAGCCTGGCACAATAGAGAAAAAAGAAAGAAAAATGCAACTGTGAATCAAATGCATGTGAAGTTGTAGAAATGAGTCCCTACAAGATAGTAGGTAGACAATCAAATAGTTGTGTTGGCAGGACGCAGCACTACTTAAAGATGCTAGGTAGGGTAAAGACCTATAGAAATCAGATCTATGTGATCACTGCGTGCCCTGTAATTTCAAAGCCAAAAATGTCAAATTCGAAAATTGAGAAGCACAGTGATCATATAGATCACTCTTTCGCGCATCATCCGTATGTGGGTACCCGTTTACCCATACACACTTTCGGCAACAAACTTACCTTCTTTCCTGTGCAACTGACTCCCTTCTCGCCCTGCAACATCAGTTACCTTTCACTAACGTGGGTTGGAAATGGCACTGCAGGGTCCTTTTTTTGTTTGTACTTTATTGTCTCCCGCTATCCATGTAATGGAAGCGGGGGAACACCCCTGCAACCCCTGAACCCAATATATTGTTTAACAGGAGCAGGGGACACCCCTAATCCCCTTGCTCAGTATAATGTGATTCAGTATTTTGGTTACTGCCGAACGTACAGCAAAAGGGCATTCAGCATTTTTATTAAATTATTTTCAGGAAAAATGTAGAACTCCAGCTGGCTATATACACTGGTTTGGGGTTGTTTTTTTGTCCGATAATTGTTTACGGAGATCTGTCTGCAAGAAATCTGCTCGCATTCGAACAATTATCAGATGAACAAACTGAAACCAAAATGCAATAATCTAACTGTACTGTGGGTTTATATTGCACTGCACTGACCACCCTCCTAATCAACTGAACTGCTCATTTGTTAACCCTGGCACTAGTAGGCTACAAAGGATGGGGAAAGTGGATGGCTTCAAGCCCAATGAAGCTAAAGAAAGGCAATATCAAACAAGTTTTCCGATTTGCACCAGTGCCAGATTAATAATGAGCAAAACACTAATAGTCAATTTCAAAACCACTAAAGCATTCTCTTAGAATTATCTTTAATTTTCAAATATCAAGTGGACTTTGCAGACACGCGTTTCGACCTTCAAAACAGAGGTCCTCCTCAGGGCCAATATTTCCAACTGCAAGCGTTCGTGTGTAAACCACTATTCTTCACCAAGTCTTCCAAATCTCAAAATCATAATCAAAATTGCTTCACGTGAATACTCAAAAATGACCAATTCACTGAACTTTGCGCCCAGACTCCAAAAAAAACAATTCACTGACTCAGTAAATTGGTTATTTGGAGTATGGACGCGAAGCAATTTTGATAGTGGTGCAATATCACGTGTAAAATAGATTAATAGAAGTTGGCTTGCACATCCCATATGTATACATGTTTCAGAAGAAGCCAGACCGCCTTCTTCAAAGGCATAATCCAGCATTTGGCAGACCTCCTCTTTCCTGCGGCAAGGCTTCAGTCATCTGCAGTGCCCCAAGGTGAAGCTGACCAGGTACCTACGCGAGTGTCCCAGAAAGATCAAGACAACTAAAGACCTGCAGCGTTAGCAGCACCAATTCATCTGCAAGAGTTCTGCAGAAGTCATGTAGTTCACGCATAATCATTGTGGAGCTACAAGCAACCCAACGTTTGCACAGCTTTTTGAAAAAATGAACGTATGTCAACTTTCAGAGTATCCCTTGATCTCGAACAATCGTCAGAGGCAGCGAGTCAACTGTCTACTTTCGGGCTACACGTGAGAAAAATGTCAACTCTTCAGCTGTAGGAGAGAGAGATTGAGTCAAAGCTACCCTAACCAAAGGCGTGACATAGGGTCACAGAATTGCAGCGGAGCTAGGTAGCTGCTAGCTCAAGAGGCCCTATGTCACGCCTTTTGTTAGGGTAGCTTTGACTCAATCTCTCTCTCTCTCCTACTGTATTACCTACCCTCTTGAGTCAAGCCCCCTTCAAAAAACAGCTGAACCTCCCACTTCGACATCTGGTCTACAACTCGTAGCATCAGCATTGCTACAACCTGCGAAAGAGACGTTCCTGTTTATGGGCAATCTGCCTAGAATCCAGTACTGGCAAATGACGTCAAGAGCCCATGCTTTCACCGCAGCAAAGAAGAACTAAAATTGTTGTTTGACGTATATGAACTCAAAGAACTCTTGAGGTGTCTTGAGAAACCATTCTGCGGACCGAGCAGCAGAATCGGGGCCTCATTCGCATTCTCAAACGATGTACTGCTTTACAAAGATCAAGCAAGAAAGTGATTACACAGCCTGCAGGAGAAAAATGCAGAATGCAGTCACAAGAAGATCAGCTCGAGTAGTCCAGAGAGTTGCTGCTTGCAAGTGTTACCATACTGCACTTGGTGGTGAGCTGGTAAGGGAAACTAAGCCATACTTCTTTATGCACTGAAACCTGGAACCCTTGTACATTTCTATGATGGGCCTGTATTTCTTTACTTTTCTATATTGGGTATTTGAAGGTGCAACAAGACGGGGGTGGGGGGTAATAAAAATGAAGGAAAACAAAAACAGCCTACTAGGCCTTGTGACATTCGGACTGTGCAAGTGCAGTACAACAAGTGCAGGGGAGAGGATGGGGGGAGTGGCGGCAGGGCAAAAGGGCCCCATGGTTTAAACGAGTGCCAGGGAGGCCAGGTGGACAGTGCCTAGGGAATACAGAGTGCAGGGGAAGAGGGTCCACGTGCTAGGTTCGAGCGACGGGTAGACGGAAGGGGTCAAGTGGCGCAGGCCCAACCAGGCTAGCGCAGGGGGAGGGAGCCCAGAGGGCAAGTGCAGGTTAGGAGTTGGGGGCGGAGACCAAGTGCAGTAGTGGACTGGTCGAGGAGGGTCTGGTGCCCTGTAATAATCTGAAGGAACCAGGCAGCCAGTCAAGAGGCAGATGGAGGCGCAAGCAGGTGAAGGGGAGAGGGAAGGAGGAAGAGAAATGGAGGGTCTTGAGAAGCTTCTGGAACTTAATGAGATCCAGCTCAAGCCTGAGAGGGGCACGGAGGTCATTTCAGAGGAGGGCAGAGAGAGAGATCTACCTCCCACACTCTGCTTGGAAAAGCATCTGATCTGCAGAGAGTTGGAGCTAGAAGACTGAAGGGCTCTAGCAGGGAGGTATTTAGGGAGAGAGAGTTGGATGTAGAGGGGTCGCAGCCCCCAGAAAGCCTTGTGGATGATGCAGAGAGTCTTGAACCTTGCAGCAACCGGGAGCCAATAGAGATATTTTAGGGCTGGAATGATGAGGTCCCTGGGCTTGAGGCCAAGGATAAGTCTTGCAGTCCTATTCTGGATTAGTTGAACTGGGCAAAGGGAGGAGTTAGGCAGATTGAGGAGGAGACTGTTGCAGTAGTCCAACCTGGAGAGGACCAGAGCTTTGGTGACATTGAGTTTGTGGGGGAAGGTGAGGAAAGGGGGAATGCCTCTGAGGAGGTGCAGCTGAAAGTGGACCTTCTTGGCAAGGTCTGTGATGCGAGGAGAAAAGAAGAGAGATGTATCTGATGCCCACATCAACTAACTGTGCTGTCAAAATTGCCCCATCATGCCATAGCCTCAAGGAACCATTGCGTGAATAGATGCAATCAACGGAAGGGCATATTAGACCTGCATGTCCAAATCAGCCATGTGGGAGAGCTGTACCACGAGTAGATGAGAAGAACCAGACTGGATATTCAAGGGGAGGAGCCAGTAAAATCTGAAGAATTTGCAAAATCTGAAAAATCTGAAGAATCAGCAAGAGAGCCAGAAGGCCTCCAACTGGCTAATAAATTGATCTACCGAATTGATCAAGAAAGAGATTACAATGAATTTGTAGATGTGATTCAGTTAGGGAATCCTGATGAAGGACTTCAACATGTTATAATAGATGCTGTACTAACAGATGGAGTGATTCAAAATGAAAATTAATGCTTTCAATGATACAGTTGATAATGTTGATGATGTCCTTTTAAGTGATGATCCCTTGGCAAGTCAAATCTTTTACTGGGAAGTGGATGAAATGTTACGATCTGTTTTGAATATCGATCCAGAAAGGTTCTACAAGTTACTGAAGGGTAACACAGAGTGTTGTTAGTCCAACATTAGAAACACAATGGGATGCATAAAATGTCACCCTATATACTAGAATATAGCATTGTGGTAACACAAATCAGGCACCAATTAGTGATGATGCCCTATGTGCTACTGAATATTTACTGATTACCCTGGAAAGAGATTCATGTGGATCTACTACTTCAAGAAAAGGTATAACGAGACAAGGGGAGAAAGATAAACAAATAATGTGTTATGATGATACCCATTATACAGAGGAATGAGTTGGTCTCCAGCCCTCTCATGCCATCTCTAGGGGAGATGACATTTTAAAAAAAATATTTTATTAGTGTTAGCTGCAAAAGAAGCTTTTTCACCAATTACAGTTCAATTTCAGCGTGAAAGAAAAATAAAGAAAAATAAAAAAAATATATTAAAAAAGAAAAACGAAAATTCCATAATTCTAAAGAAAGAAAAAAAAAAAACATGATACAATCGTTTCAATCAAAAAAAAAAAGGAAAAAGGAGAGAAGTTTAAGAAATAAGAGAAAGATACACGTAGAAAAAGGGGGCAAGTTCAACCAGAATTAGCAGCTCTTTCAGTCTTGTTTTTCAGAAATGAACTCTTTCTCACTTCTCTCTGTCGAGTTTTTTTAAAGATGATTGATACCATCTCCAGCAGGGAAAAAGTTATAGATAGTCTTGAGCCCTGTAGCAATTGTAACCAAACGTCTTTCTTTGTTGAAGTTCGATTATTTACAAAACAGATTATGCTGAATGTCCACGATGCCCTGACAACTCATAATGAGATGGCGAAGTGTTTCCATTGGGTGACCACAGAGCCGACATTTATAGTCTCTCATGCTTTTCTGTTTTCTCGCTTCTAGAATTTCTTTGGTCAGAAAGATGTTGAAGTGAAGTCTGAGAAATTGCTGTCGCAACTCCGCCGAGAGGAACTTACTCAAATACAGCGGAGTTAAGCCACGCTTGTTCAGAGCAACGCAGTATTTGCCATAGAGTTTAGATGACAGCGCCAGCTCTGAGGACTCAATCCAATCATACCCATACAGCCGTTTTTTCACAAGATATGGGTTTTCAATAAGTAGTTTCACAGTAGAGTCTTTTGAGTCCAACAAGCCCAAACATTTGGTGCTCCATTCAGCAAGTAAAGGCTCTTTTGCTGATTTCAGTGCTTTACCCAGCAGCTCAAAGCCGCTGTCTGGTGGGGGCAGTAAGCATTTACGATAGAAAGATAGAGTTTTCCAGCTGACATAAGTAATGAGAGAAGTCAGTCCAAACTCTTTTCTTATCACAGCCACCGGTATACAGTTTGGGAGGTCAAGTACGGCTCTCCAAAATAGGCCCTCTAGAATTTGCCATATCTTCCAGCTCATCTGGAGAGAGCACTCAGCCCCATAGGTCACAATAGGTGTAACAACGGAGCAAGGGTGTCAGTGTAAATTTGCAATATCTGCGTTTGATCAGTCTTGCCTGGGCCGTCACCATCTTCAATTTGCACCTGAGCGCCAATTCTCTTGGGGCTTCACTGTAGCTTACGTTGATTGGAATACCCAAATAGAGCAATTCTGATGTCTCTCGGATCTGGTCACCATTTATATACCAACCCTTGAATTTCATGGAGTTGCGTCTTGTCTTCCCCAGGGTAAGCACCATTGATTTGCTGGCGTTTACTCTTAGGTCATTGAGAGATAAAGTGCTAGTGCATTCAATTGGCGCTGGAGCCCGATTGGAGTTTCATCCAGGAGAATGACATCATCTGCATATAACAGTCTATTCATTGGGGAGCCCGCAATGCATGGGGGCGGGGGGAGCATCTAATGTCCGTAAACGCATCACCCATGTCTGAGATGTATAGTTTGAAGATAGCTGGGGCTAGTCGACACCCTTGCTTGAGGCCCACTCCTGTTTTGATGGAGTTTGACAAGTCACCCATTTGGTTCAGCTTGATTTGGATGCTTGTATTATTATGAAGGGCCTCCATAGCCCCGCAAATGTCAGTAGGGCACCCCCTGTCTTTTAGCTTCTGCCAAAGGTTTTCTCGATTTACTGAATCGAAGGCTTGTGACAGGTCCACTGATGCGAGATATACGTTTTTACTGTTCTTTTTTGCCGTTCTCAGTTTCAGGTAGTTTATCAGAAAAAGGTTTAACAATGTTCCAATTCCTTTTTCAAACCCTGCTTGCCAGCCATCCCGATGTTTGGAATCCCAGCTCCAGGCCGTAAGGTGATTCAAAATAAGGGCCGCAAAGAGTTTACCAATAACATCCAAGAGGGCGATAGGTCTGTAGTTTGCGGCCACAGACCTATCACCCTTCTTGAAGATCGGTACAATAATAGATTTTGTCCAGGTGGCCGGGATACAGCGTTTTGTTTTCACCAGTAGAAAGAGTTGATGTAAAAAAGTTGCCCATTCTTCTGGATATTGTCAAATTTGTGAGGCCATCAGGACCCGCAGCTATGGAATTGCGGGACGATTTAATTAGGGCGAGGATATCTTCCCTTTCAGTTTCAAACTCCCAATTTGAGCGCGAGTTTTCTACAGCCTTCGTGGCTTGCAAGGTGAGCTTTGAGAAGAGCTTGGAGAAATGGTCCATCCAGTCCTTCGCCGGAATAGGGTTGGAGATGAGACTCTGTTGAGGTCCATCTAGCATATTAAAGATTTGCCCGTTTCACTCGAGTATTTTGATGCAACTAATTTCAGCATTCAAATGCGATAGAAATTGCCTATGCTGTTTTAACCAGTTGTTGTATGCGGTACTCATTTTCTTCTTAACAGCCACCAGCAATGCCGGAGAAGGATTTTTCTTCAACTCGCTTTGCATCTTATTTAAATTATGTTTTCTTGTAGCAACCTCATGAATGAAGGTAGATTTATGGCAGAAGCCCTTAGATCTTCCTGGGCCAGATTTTTCGCTAAAGATGGCCAAGGAAAGCATAGAATCCATGTCTTCCGGCCTGCCATTGTCTCGTAGATTTTTAGATAATGTTGATACATTATTCCTCAATAGTCTTACTCTGTTCCTTCCAGGGCATCCCCATCCGGTAGGGACTTAGCGGTCCTGCCCAGTTCAAGAGTTAATTTCAGCATATTGTGGTCACTCTGTGGAGTTTCCATGATCGTCAAGGACACTACTCTGCAATGAAGGCTGTCGGAGGCAAGGACATAGTCTAGAATGTGAGAATCGGGCCCTCTCTCCCAGGTTGGATTTGGTGGAATGTCCCCCGGTGCAATGCCATTTAGTAGTGCGATATTGCTCTGCTGGAACTCCTTCCTAAATGACAGGCCTCGCTTTTCAACTTCTTGCAAGTTACTCGCATAGTGATTTATGAGAGCGCCACAATTATTGAAACAGTGAATATTTAAGTCCCCACATGAGATCACATTCAAGTTGGAGTAGTCAATCATAGCAGCATCGACCTCCTCCAATAACTGATCCATGAAGTTCTTGGCTGAAGGGTTGTTGCAGTTCCAATACAAGTTACACGGAAGGATCCTCTTCATAGCGTCCTCTTCACCCATTTGGTATGCCAGTAGGTTGATCTGAATAAATTGTTAATGGCGGTCAATAGGCCTGCCATTGGTCTGCCCTTTGGGCCTTTTATTGCTCGGTTGATGAGGACAACAAAATCCTTAATGATAGGTTGAACATACAGCCACGTCTCCTGAAGACAGATGACCTCAAGGTCTCCCAATCGAATACCACCTTCTCCCAGTCGATGTTTAAAGCCACCCGTATTCCAGCCGCCCAAATTGATGTAGGGGGGTAGTTATCTGGGCTCTGGCGTTATGATCTTCTAGCCAGTGAGCCGGCCAGCCAGTCCCAGTTGTCCCCTGCCCTGTCACCCAAGGTCCCTTGTGGCACATCGGAAGTGTTTCTTGAGGCAATATGGTTGTTGATCGTGATTCTGAATTTGCCCTTATTTTTTATGTTCAGTCCTTCATCACATCTAATTTGGTTTGTGTTCAAGGAACGGTCACTATCCATATTGCCCGTCTTCCCGCTCCCCGAATCAGTCAGATGACTGATTTTATACATGCCGGCGCCCTATGGGTAAGGAAAAGTGTTAATTCGGAGATACCATGCCATGCTGGGATCCCCTTGCATATATACAACCTAATTTAGGCCAAGCTAGACAAGGCCTGGTAGTGGAAACTGTATTCTTGGTTAGAATTTTAACAAATGACGTTTAGAATGGCAATTGTTGTCACAGTAAGCTTCAAAGCACTTTAGGGGCTGTGATGAATCTGATGATGCCATCACTCCTTTTCCGGAGGTAGCTTCTCCCCATGTGGCCAGGGGACGACAGCCGCTACCTAATCCTGACCCTGAGAGTGGCTATATGAGGGAGGACCACATGGGGGGGAAAGGCAACCCTCAGGATATGACAACATTATTGGCGGAAGTCACATTTCACCCTATTCCCTTTTCAGGATATTCCATCCATCCCTCATTCCCTAATGGCATATTTTAACACTCTCCCTCAACCCCTTGCTAGGTTAACTTCATGTATTCCCCAATATCACAAGGAACTGGGTGATAACAACTGAGACGAGAAAGAGGGACAGAGCAATGAAGATGACTAAGACCGGTAAACCAACACAGTGGTCTAATCTTTGGAAGTTGTTTAATCATGCTATTTAAATCTGTCAAAGTTGGCAGACAGGAGGGAGAGCTGCTTATGCCGAGTTGTGCCATGAACGGTGTGGACACCGGTCAGAACGATGAGAGAAAGTACATCCCGGGGAGTGGTGTGGAGGTGAATCCAGATGGCTGAAAGAGAAGGCGAAATGCAGAAAGCCTGCCGCCCTAGAATGCGAGACATCGGGAACCGGCAGAGTGGAGAAGGTCATGGCGAAGACGCAGCAGCTAACGGGACACAAGCCAGTGCCAGCAAATTGAAAGGAATAGAAGAGGAGAAACGGGAGAGACAATTAAAGTATCTGATAAGCCCAGGGAAGATGGACGGGTTACTGGGTTGCCTGAAAGTGTGTGCTGTTTCATGAAATTAACACGAGAGATGCAAGTAAAACCTGTGAAGAGATGAACATATTTGTGAACCATGCTACGAACGGGTCGCTGAACCCATATAGCAGGAGAGAAAGCAAAGTAAATGCAAATGTCCTTGGAAAAGGGGCAGAGACCCAATGTGTGAGAGAAGAAGCGAATATTGAAAAAAACAAGGCTCAATAAGCCAACATTGTGCAAATATTTCATGGATAAAAAGAAAGGTAACTGCATAGAACTCCTAGCAGGTATACCAGGCAAAACTAAGTGCTCAAAAGTAATTGCATAAACGTCCTGTCAGGAGAGTATACCTGGCAAAGTCAAGCGTTTGAAAGAACCCGCAACACTGTGTAGAAGTCCTGCCAGGAGAGTATACCAGGCAAAGTTAAGTGTATGGAAAATGAGGACAATAAGAGGAGAACTTCAAGGAAGACCATGCCCTGGAGAGTTTGAATGATTGTAAATGTGGAAAAGAACCTGGAAGGGGGGGGGGTGTACCAAGTGACCTGCAAGTATGAGACACGCACCCAAATTGAAAGAGTGAAAAGAGAATGCCAAGGAGGACATGCCCCTGGGACTTTGAACTGTCCTGAATGAAGAGAAACCTGGGAAGGGAGCCATTTCCTTGAGAACTTGACCTCACCAAGAGGAGGGAGTTATCCACTTGGGTTACAAGAAACTTGGTTATTCTTTGTTTGAACTTTTCGTATTGGTAAAAAGGAATTTGGGGAAGGGAGACATTCCCTGGAAATGTGAATATTGTCCAGTTGGAACATTATGGCGAGATGTATACCTTTGTGTCAGATTTGAACATTTTTGCACTTTGAAATCAAATATAATTGCATTATACAGAGAAATAACAGCTAAGGAAGGCTATGTACTTTCCCCTGAATAAGCATGAAGATCGTTTTACTCAGTAATAGCTCAATGATGTAAATAATCCAGATGAGTAGACTGCAGAGTGCCAAACTACGTTTTGCAGATGCCATTTTTAGCATCTTGTCCTTGAAGCAAGTGACCAATCTAATTAGTTACCTAACTTGCGTACAAATGCATTCCACATTTAACTCTAAAGTATTGTTATGAACAACCCTTTGCTGAGGAAGGGCTAAGTGAGAATTGTTTACTTCGATCATAGGACCTGAGGCAAGTTAAAACTGCTATGTGCCATATGACAGGCATAAACTGACTCACTGACCATCGGTTAACATGCAAGTTAATTGCATCAGAGGCCTATATAAACCCCTATGAATGTACATTGGGGGAGACCAGCTATTCCAGATGGGACAAGCTTCAGAGCTGTTGCCAAAGACAGCAACATGACAGGGGGTGCCTTACTCCATTTTGGCGTTTAGCACCTTAATTTAATGGGTGTGATTTGAATTGGTGAAATCTGTTAAACTGCTGGTCATTTAACGCCTATATTGCCAAGGATTTAATGTGTTCCTATTTCATTGTTGCCTATAGTTTAGAATACTAGAAATGCTAGTATTCCTCTAGGTAGAGATGAGAATGATCTGACAAACTGTTGGTCATTACTTTACAAGGATTTAGTTTGTTTCTATTTCATTGTTGGTACACAGTGGTTATTTTTTTTTTTTTTTAAATGATTGTGCTTAACCATAAATATTTAGATTTGAATTCACAATATTTGCCCATTTCTTCTGCTGTCATAAGATATGCCATATATTAGATACCTTCATATAAATGTGTTCATACATATTACAGAACTGTCATGCCCTTAATATCATGATATGGAAAACTACAGTCAACACGTGTTTCGACCCTTAGGTCTTTCTCAAGACCAACTCTCTATTCAAGCACTTGTTGGTCGCATGACAAACCTTATTTTTAACACAAATTTAAAAAATATGAGCAGAACCAAATATCATACAGTTGCAGCAACATAAAGTGACAGTAATGAAGATTGCCCATGCTTACAGCGCAGGGTAGCCTTGATTCCATTAAAGACACAGAGGCAAACATTATGCTGTACTTTCTTTAATGCTGCAACTCCCATCATTTCACAATTTGAACATTTAAACATTTAAACTCAACTTTTTTGGTTTGTTCTTTGGATGAAACGAAAATCCAATAGTTTAAAGAGTTCAAGTGAAAAACTACTAATCCACAGGAGCACCTAGTGTTCCGCAGTCGTAAGGCTCCCATCGTCCACCTATCAGAGCCCTGATCCCAGTACAAGTAGCTTCAGGCCCAGGTCTTTTCCTCTTTATTTTGGCAGCACAACTCTCCCTGAACCTGAAACATAACACCTCTTTGCGTCATTCCTACACCTCTGTGATCCGAGGATTCCAACTCTTGTCTGAGGCTACGGCTACGGTCGCTTCGACCAAACTGAGCGTAGACACGTGCTCCCTAAAAATAACCCAAAACTAGCTCCCTTTCACACTGCACAACTCAGGCCGCCTTCTGTTCATCTCCTATGAGAAATCGAGAGCAAAATTGTAAGGGCGGGAATACGTCAAATAGATTATACATCATGCATACACATGTTTACATGAAACGTCTTGCTGTATTCTGGGCGGGATATAATGCTTGCCTCTGTGTCTTGAATAGAATCAAGAAAACCCTCATCTGTAAGCATGGGCAATCTTCATGCTATGTAAAGACAGGAGGCTAGCCTTACGATTGTTCAAAGCTCTGCACAACCCCATTAGGTATTTCAGATACTGGTATAAAATAAAAGTTTTAAATGTCGCTTCAGAAGACCAATCGGCTTATTTCATAATGTCTTGTAATGACAGCCCTTCTGTGAATGCTCTAGATGGCATTGCTCCTCTTGCAGATTGCCTGCCCACTGCATAACTTCTCTTACCCATCTGGCTATTGTGGCTGTGGCTACTGCATGGTATGACTTCCTATGCGCTATAAGCAGCTCGGTTACCCCTAACGGTCTAATGTTGGCTGTTGCTAGTTCGTAATCTTTTATACATTGTGCTACGTATATTTTCTTGTTGTTTGGAAAGATGGGGTAGGATATAATCTTTAAAAATCGCCTTCTGTTCTTTTTGCTATGCTGAAGGCTACCCCCCCGGGTAAAAAAATCTTCCTACATCCGATAGTCTTCTACACGCTACCAAGCGGAACAGCAATGCTAGCTGCTCTGATAATTGGGACCGCAAGAGATTGTTATTTCTCAATTGGCCAGAAATAGCAAACACTTCTTTGATGTCCCAGAAGACTGCATATTTGGGCTGCAGCGGCTTCCTTAGCTTAAATCCTTTAAGCAGGCGAATGACTGCTGGGTGTTCTCCCAAGGGTCTACCTTCTGATCTGTCATGCCCTGCTGACATCGCTGATCCATAAACTCTGAGTGTCCTGTATGTGCACCTGTCGTGAAATCTGTTGGCCAGGAAGTTCAGAACTTGAACTAAAGGGGCTGCAACAGGATGAGCACTGCGCTCTCTGCACCAGTAGAACCAGCGGTCCTAAGCTACAAAACCATTATATTAAAAAAAGACAGTCACAAGGGGGCACGGATGGGGTGGTGTTCAAACAGTTAAGATGCATGCTACATAGCTCTGGACAGTGGAAGGCGTCCAGAAGTATCTAATGCAGTTGGCAGCAAGCTGTGAAATGCCTGGTAACTCCCATCTTCTCCTGAAGCCCTGCAAGCTACCAGACAGAGATTGCCACCTTCTATCAGGGGGTGAGGTTGGCCATTCGGGCCGATCAGAAGGGCCTGACTGAGGGGAATCATCCTCGGGAAATCCGAAGAAAGTTCCATCGCTACTGGAAACCAGGCTTGGGACTTCCATAATGGGATTATTATCACTAGCTCCACTGACTCTCTGCGGACTTTCACTAGGAATTTCATTATCATGACGAATGGAGGAAAGGCATTGTGGACTGCTCCAGTCCACCGGGGTAGAAAGTTGTCCGTCCCTACTGCACCCGGGTCTATCCTCCAGCTGAAGTACTTGGGAGTCTGAGCGTTAAATCTGGACGCGAATAGATCAATGTCTAGGGGACCCCAAATACTCTGTAGTCAAGGCGAAAACCTGCGGGTGGACCTTCCAGTCGCTGGAGTCCACGAGATATTGTGAGTTACAGTCTGCTACAACATTCTGCTCTCCTGCCAAGTACTCTGCTGATATCGATATGTGAGGTTGTAGCCAGTGATGCCAAAAATCTTTTGCTACTTCTACTAGCATCTTGGATTTGGTCCCTCCTAACTTGGTTATATAACAGAATGCTGATATGTTGTCCATCTTGAGCAAGACGCAACAATTGGGTTTGCCTTGTGTAAAAGCATGCACTGCGAAGGACCCTACCAGCAGTTCTAGACAATTTATGTGCAACTCTTGGGCTGACCATTTCCCTCCTGTCTCTAATTCTCCCTATATGGCTCCCCAGCCAGCCCTGCTCACGTCCAACTCTATAACTATATCTGGAGTGTCACCGAAAATCGCTCGGCCGTTCCAAGCTTCCATGTTCTTGAGCCACCAATGAAGCTCTGTCGGAGCGTCTTGGTCTAGGGTTACTAGTTGGTGATAACTTATTCCTCCGTGCAGGTGTCGGATCTTGAGTCTTTGTAGGGCTCTGTAATGGAGAGGCCCAGGAAAAATGGCTTGATGCTAAGCTGCTAATAGCCCCATTATCCTGGCTAGACTGCGAAGGGAAAAGTCTTCTTCGCAATGATTGACCTGAGCTCTTTTTTGATGGCTTTCACTTTGTGAATTGGGAGGTCAAGAGACTCTTTTCTGGTATCTGTCATGAATCCTAGACATTCTATCCTCTGAACTGCTTGTAATTGGGACTTGTCTAGGTTTATGATAAAACCTAGAGAGGACACTGGGATGTAAACCGAGCGTACATTCTCTTGGAGGGCCACTTTGCTCCGAGCTAGAATGAGGATATCGTTCAGGTAGATGATGATCTTGATCCCTCTCCCTCGTATTGCCGCTGCTACCGGCCTTATTATTTTGGTGAACGCCCAATGGATGCTAGCCTGAATGGAAGGCACTTGAAGTGCCAAATCTCTCTTCCCCAACAAAAGCGAAGGCATCTCCGGTGTGCTTAGGCTATTGGCATAGTGAGATACGCGTCTCAGATCTAGGCGAGCTAGCCAGTCCCGTTCACAGGAGTTCTCAGAGGAGGTGTTTTCCCCCCATCTTGAAGTGGTTGTACATCAGCCATTTGTTCAGACTCAGTTTATTAGTGGTCTTATCTTGTCCTCTCTGTGTACTAGGAACATATTGCTGAGGAACCCTGGGCCTCCTAGCAAATCTTCCTCTATTGCATTTTTGTCTGCTAGCTTACGCAACTCGCTTTGCAGAAGCACCAACTCTTTCTGGGTCATATATATTTGAAGGCACTCTGTCCTCTGGACTGGTTCGCCTGTAAACTCTAGACATAAGCATGCTACTGCTTGCAGCACCCAAGCATCGTTGGATAGCACTTGCCAATCGCACAGAAACAGGAGAGTTGTCCCTCCTACTTTCATTAGTTTCTCACCTTCCCTACCCACCGCCTGCTGTGCCTTGCTGGCTGTAATGACCTCTTCCTCTACGTCCTCTGGGGAACTGTGACCTGGCTGGGAAGAATGGGTCCTGCTGTCTACCTTCCCAGTTTTGAGTACAAGGGCTTCTGGGTCTGGCTTGCGTGTTGAAACAACGAGACGATTGACTCCGATGTCGTCTGGTCCCTGCAAAAATGCACCCCAGAAAAATCTTCTGGATAGAGCTCTTGGCCTTTTCTAAAGCGGAGTAGGTACCCATGAATTGTTCCATTTCTTTGGCGTATGCTTTGCCGAAAAGCAAACCTGCTCCTTCTCCTGCCTCGTATGAGGCCAAATCGCTTAACTTGCCATCTATTTTGAGCAGCACCCCTCTTCTCCTCTCTGATGAGAGCGCACAATTAGCGTTTCCCCAAAGACATACTGCGAATTGCGCCCAGCTAGCCAGAGCCTGAGCGTCTACAGGAGTACCAGCATCATTTGCTCTTTCGGCAAGATACATAATCTTGGCCAAGGGCCCTGCTAGGTCTATCAGCTTATCCTGACAGCCCCTCCAGGCACGATCAATGCCTTTCTGATCCCTAGCTGTCTTTGTGATGAATGTCACCATTTTAGGGTCGAGATCAGGGGTATCTGCCGATTTCCCCGGCAGCTCGGGTAGTAGGCATTCCGCTCTCATTCTCGAGCCAACTTCATTGTCAAGAGGCTTCCTGATATGCTGGGACATGTAGAGGGCCACTCTAGGGGACAGCAACCACTGACAATTTGGGGTGCCGGATAGTTTCTGGGTCGAACACGTCACCCATATTACCTTCCTCCTCCGGAGTTGGGGTGTTGTTATGGGGTTCTAGGAGGATCTCTTCTTCCTCGCCCACTTCGCCATCAGGCGAATAACTGCTGTCATTGTCTCCCAAATTAGTCACCCCTGGGGAAAGGGTTCATGGGTATTGAACCATTGATTTCATCAAGATTGCCTTTTTAAGCCGGCTGACTGGATCGACCACCTCCTGGGGAACTGAGTTAACCCCTTCTTTTTGGCTCGGCGGGGGCGGTCGAAGAGGGTGACCTCCTCCGAAACTTCATACACTCCTTGTGGTCAACCACCCCAAACGGGGGTGTCTGGCTGATGTTCCTTCTCCTGGGCTATCTGCCAGTCTTTTTCTGGAAGCTTCTTGGTCTGCTTTTTGCTTAGCAAGCAGAGCCTCCAGAATATCCAGACGCTGTGTACAAGGCTGAACTCCTTGTGACACAGCTTGGGATAGAGAGTCACCTAGGACTGTTTTAAAACTAAGAGAGAGTTCTGCATCTCCCTCAGTGGGTTCTTCTGCCCACTCTTCTTCACTCCACTCTGGAGATGTAGACTGGGATAGCTCTGTATCCTTATATTGAGCCATGGTACCTGAGGTGCTGGGCAAAGTCAGCTTCTGTGAACAATCAAAACAGAAAAACTGAGGTGTGCCAGGTAAATAGCGCTTGAGCAGTTAAATATTACAAAATCAACTCAGATGAACCTCAAAGGATTGGCTGCAGCACCCTGAGGGAAAAGCGGGCACCTCAAACCCACTTAACAAGACAAATGGAACATTGGGTATTCCCACATTATGGATGCGCTGCCAGCAGGACAATTACGAAATAGAAAAGTCCTCTTGCACACTTCCTGTGCGATAATTAATCTGATTAACACAAATAATGAAAGTATTGAAAGTTTAATCTTCATCACATCCAATGTGTGTTGTGACGTGACAGAGTAATGTGCCAACACGTGTTTCGACCTCTCTCGGTCTTTCTCAAGGCAAAGCTCTGTACAGCAAATGAAATATACAATTTTGTAATGCGTAAAAAACCCCATTAGTAATCCGGGACATGAAATACAGTGAGCACAACAAACAAGGGTAATGACAAGTGCATATATATGTTACCAGCAGGATGGATGTAGCAACATATCACAGGCAGCACATAAGAAAATAATTCAAGAAAAAAGAATACAAAGTGAAAAAACATATCATTGGATATATGTGTATGATTAGAGTAACTTGTGACAATATTCTAAACACACATCAATACGCAGTTAGTACAATTGATGTGCTGCCCAGTGCTTGTCCACATGATGTGTAAATGTTGTGCATGTGGATCTCCATGCACCATATTAACAGTGTGTATATCTTCTAAATTTCAATTCGTGCATGTCATCGCAAGGTGCCAAAAAACCACCAAACCGCACACATCACCGAACCCATTGGGTCAAAACTTAAATTATGTCAAAAATGCCCCATGCAATGTTGAAATAAAGAACCAGTTAAAACTGGTGAACACCAGAAAATTCCATTCCCACACCCTGTAAGGGTAACACAATGCCAAAATCGAATTAAACAAATTACCATTAATCAGTTTGATAATGTTAAATGTCTTAGGTCTATTCTCACGCCTGAAAAACCTGGAGAAACATATGATGAATAGGTCAAGGTTGTGAAACCACTTGAAACCAGTGAAGATAATTTAAAGGTAAACCATTACCTTCCTTACCAAAGTTTGAATTGTATCAATGCGAGCAATCTAATTCAGTGAAAACGTCCCACCTGGATTGGCATGTCTGTTAAAGTAAACCGCAACATCCGTTGATATAAAACAATTCTCAAGGAGCCGATTCCTGTTTCATCATAAACACTGAACATTAAAAGTGTACGAGCCCCTTACCGTCATTAATCTCTCGTCTACATGAATCCTGTTGTGCCGTTATATATCTAAACACGGTGCAGTCGGCGTACCCATTTAGAAAGAAAACGAAAAAATTTAGAAAAAAGCACCCTCCGAACACGTGATAGATAATCACGTGTGCGGCGCTGTGCGGCGCTGTGCGTAAATAACAGATCAGGAGCAGCAGAAGTCGCGATCACATGGCGATTGATCACGTGTACAAACACGGATCACCAGCAATAATAACACAAAAACAAGAAGGATAACATCGAGGAAAAACTCGATGAAATGCATGAGATGGAAAAGAAAAATATGGATACCAATCAATACGGTTTTGGTAAAATAGAATAAGTATAAATGCAGATTGCCCGAAACAATAACCAATTGGGAATACAAAATGATAATAATTTTATACAGATTAAATTGGCCCATGGGTACTGCGATAGTGCTTTGCCGGTCCAAATGACTCCCGCAATGACACACACGAACAGAGAACCCCCCGTATGTCACACATACCCTCACCATCTACAAGAACACATGCAGTTCCGTGTCGCTGTTAAGTCCCAGGGTAGTACAACGTAACCTACAAATAATGCGTGCTTCTAATTGTCGCAATAATGCTGAGCGGTCCCCACCTCTAGGATGAGGTCTTGCCTGCATAAGGCCTATAAACCTAATATCGCTCACATTTTCCATTTGATGCTGTTCCTGCCAATGTATGGCTAAGGGTAATTTGGAATCAAACTTCCTCAAGCTTGCAAAGTGTTCCCTGATGCGTATCCGTAATTCCCTAATGGTCGAGCCCACATACACTTTACCACAAATACACAGAATAGCATAGACCACATATTTCGTCTTACAATTCAAGAAGTCACATATTTGAACTGATAAGCCATTATGACAGACAAAATTATCAGCCTGAATGGCAAATTGACAAAAATTACATGAGGCACATTTAAAGAAACCCTTGGGTTTGGGTGGTAACCATGATCTGGAGTTGACCGAGTGGATTGTGGGAGCTAGAAAGGAAGGACATAGATACCCCTCGAGTGTGCGATTCCGTAAGAAAATGAATCTCGGATAATCAGCTATATAGGGTGTGATATTGGAGTCCCGTTGTAACAGGTGCCAATGCTTATTCAATAATTTGTATAACATCTCCGAATTATGAACATATTTGGTAATGATGCGTACATCAGAGAACCCAGAGGGTTTTTGCCTCCCCTGGTCCATCAACATCTCATCACGTGATATAACACTCACCCGATTTATGCCATTTTGAATGCAACGATTTGAATAACCTCTTTGTTTAAACCGTGTGTGAATTTGGGACACCTCATTAGTGAATTCCTCCAAATTACTACAATTGCGTCGTGCACGATAAAATTCTCCAAAAGGTATGTTCTCAATCACTGTGCGTTTGTGGCAACTTGTAGCCTGCAGAATCGAATTCACAGCTGTTGGTTTTCTGAAAGTGTGAGTCTGTATTTGACCATTTATAATCGTAATGACGAGATCCAAAAATTCCATTCTATCGGTACTAATATGTCCCACAAATTCGATCCCAAATGTATTGTTATTCAAATAGTCAGTAAATTGTTGAAAAGTTTCTATGGACCCACTCCAAACCAACAAAATATCATCAATGTATCTTTTCCATAGTACAATGTAATCTTGAAATATATGAGTACTATATATGTAATGATGTTCAAAAAAACCCATGAAGAGATTGGCCAGGGAGGGTGCATATTTGGCCCCCATGGCCACTCCTCGAGTTTGTGCGTAATATTGACCATTAAATAAAAACTGGTTATGTTTGAGCGTAAAAGCCAAGAATTCCTTAATCATTGATACATGGTCAGCATGAGAAGCCGAATGATTTCTGAAAGAAAAATCAATAGTTTCAAGTGCCAAGTGATGCTGGATAGCAGTGTAGAGTGATTTAACATCATAAGTTACTAACGAAAAATGCTCTAACCACTTAATGGAAGCTAAAGACTGTAGAGTGTGAGTAGTGTCTCGTAGATAGGCAGGCAGTGTGGCAACTAAGCTTTTAATTGCGGTATCAATGTATTGTGAAAGCCCTTCAGTGGCCCAACCCAAACCGCTTAAAATCGGTCTCACTTGTGGTAGCTGGGTATATTCTTTATGAATCTTAGGTAAAAAGTAGATAGTCGGCATAACTGGAGCCGTCCGATACAGAAAACATTTTTCATCATCAGTGATGAGTCCACGTGAGTGCCATTTTTGAATTAGGTCAGACAAATTGGCTACCGTTTGGAAAGTTGGATTCCCTGTCAATAATTGGTAACAACCAGGAGTAGCAAGGTGATCATTAGCCATCTGAATATAGTCATCTCTGTTAAGTACAACAATATTGCCGCCTTTGTCGGCTTCCTTAATAACTATACCCGGATCTAACATCAATGTGGTTAAGGCTTGTTGTTCTGCCTCAGATAGATTATTCTGGTGTCGCAATCTATTCTTGGGATGATCCATAAGGAAATGCAAATCATGTAAAACAGCCTGATAAAAGGTGTCTATTACACTCTCATCATGTAATGGTGGTACAAATTTGGATGGCTTCTTATGTTCTACCATTTTAAGTGGTAACTGTTGTATGCCTAATTCCTGTTCTAATTGACCTTTCTGGAGGTCAGAAGCCTCTGACAAGGACAACAATAATGCCGTATCTTCAATGTCTGATAGCGTGATATGACTGGGAGAGCTAGGTATATTCCTAGGTGTAAATTGCTTGACCTGTGTGTGAAAATAATTTTTGAGCTTCAACTTCCGTATAAACTTAAACAGATCTATTTGAAAATCAATAAAGTCAGGTTGACGACTTGGCGCAAATGAGAGACCTTTATTCAAAAGAGACACTTCAGCTGTGGTGAGAACTCTGGAGGAAAGGTTATATGCTAAGTTTTCAGAATTGATTTCGCTTGAAGGTTCCTGAGACTGGCCCTGGTTTGGCGTTTGTTTGTAGTGTGCCCTGTACCTTGCCCTGGATCCTCTTCCTCTTCTTCCTCTGATGATATGTTGGGTGTTGCGATAGCTCGCCCTAAAGGGACAGTGAATCTAACATGGTTTGTGGGAGCATTGTAGTTGGAGAAATTTCCTTTCTTGTACCTTTTAATTTCTGCCATAAAACCCCTCCTACGATGTGTTGAGGAGGTAATTGGATTCTCTCCCACTGCACCTTCTGTAATGATCACGGGTTCTTCCTCAGAATCAACCTCTGAGGAAGCTGGACTTCCTGTCGGTGTTTTAACTGCTGGACCTGTGTTGTCTTTGTCAAACTTCGCTTGGAACGTATACACTCGATCATTCGTTTAATCTCTCTCGTCCCTGAACATTTTTCGAAATTTCCGAATTTTAATCTCGTCCTGGTAATCTTTCAATATATTATGCATAGTAGTATAATTTTTATCTTTAACTACCTTTGGATTGCCCATTGCCTCAATTTCTTTGTGTAAAGACTCAATTTGAGTTGAAACTCTTTCATGTTCACGTTCAGCATGTTTGATCAGAAGTTGCAACATTTTCTCCGAACTAACCGTAAGATTTTCTTCCCATTCACGAGCTAGATCTTGATCAGCATCATTGGTAAAATCAGGAAAGATAAGAATTCTCAGTCCTCTAGGTATCATGTTATGCTCTAAATAATTAACAAGTGAAACTTTTTCCCAATACTTGTTGGTTTCTCTCTTGGCTAATCTTTGTAGTTTGACAAATTTATTCGCTAAGGTTTCTGGCTGTGAATTACTCCCCGTGAAAGCATTACCTGGAGTGCCCTTGGGTGAGAACAATGCCACCCTGTCTCTTTCTCGATTGACTAAATATTCAGCCATCGTAATAAGAAGCAATAAATAATACACTGTGTGGCTCGATTGCGCCCTACCTGGTATGTAGAAAGCAAAACAGAAAAACTGAGGTGTGCCAGGTAAATAGCGCTTGAGCAGTTAAATATTACAAAATCAACTCAGATGAACCTCAAAGGATTGGCTGCAGCACCCTGAGGGAAAAGCGGGCACCTCAAACCCACTTAACAAGACAAATGGAACATTGGGTATTCCCACATTATGGATGCGCTGCCAGCAAGACAATTACGAAATAGAAAAGTCCTCTTGCACACTTCCTGTGCGATAATTAATCTGATTAACACAAATAATGAAAGTATTGAAAGTTTAATCTTCATCACATCCAATGTGTGTTGTGACGTGACAGAGTAATGTGCCAACACGTGTTTCGACCTCTCTCGGTCTTTCTCAAGGCAAAGCTCTGTACAGCAAATGAAATATACAATTTTGTAATGCGTAAAAAATCCCCTTTAGTAATCCGGGACATGAAATACAGTGAGCACAACAAACAAGGGTAATGACAAGTGCATATATACGTTACCAGCAGGATGGATGTAGCAACATATCACAGGCAGCACATAAGAAAATAATTCAAGAAAAAAGAATACAAAGTGAAAAAACATATCATTGGATATATGTGTATGATTAGAGTAACTTGTGACAATATTCTAAACACACATCAATACGCAGTTAGTACAATTGATGTGCTGCCCAGTGCTTGTCCACATGATGTGTAAATGTTGTGCATGTGGATCTCCATGCACCATATTAACAGTGTGTATATCTTCTAAATTTCAATTCGTGCATGTCATCGCAAGGTGCCAAAAAACCATCAAACCGCACACATCACCGAACCCATTGGGTCAAAACTTAAATTAGGTCAAAAATGCCCTGATACAATTCAAACTTTGGTAAGGAAGGTAATGGTTTACCTTTAAATTATCTTCACTGGTTTCAAGTGGTTTCACAACCTTGACCTATTCATCATATGTTTCTCCAGGTTTTTCAGGCGTGAGAATAGACCTAAGACATTTAACATTATCAAACTGATTAATGGTAATTTGTTTAATTCGATTTTGGCATCGTGTTACCCTTACAGGGTGTGGGAATGGAATTTTCTGGTGTTCACCAGTTTTAACTGGTTCTTTATTTCAACATTGCATGGGGCATTTTTGACATAATTTAAGTTTTGACCCAATGGGTTCGGTGATGTGTGCGGTTTGGTGGTTTTTTGGCACCTTGCGATGACATGCACGAATTGAAATTTAGAAGATATAAACACTGTTAATATGGTGCATGGAGATCCACATGCACAACATTTACACATCATGTGGACAAGCACTGGGCAGCACATCAATTGTACTAACTGCGTATTGATGTGTGTTTAGAATATTGTCACAAGTTACTCTAATCATACACATATATCCAATGATATGTTTTTTCACTTTGTATTCTTTTTTCTTGAATTATTTTCTTATGTGCTGCCTGTGATATGTTGCTACATCCATCCTGCTGGTAACGTATATATGCACTTGTCATTACCCTTGTTTGTTGTGCTCTCTGTATTTCATGTCCCGGATTACTAATGGGGATTTTTTACGCATTACAAAATTGTATATTTCATTTGCTGTACAGAGCTTTGCCTTGAGAAAGACCGAGAGAGGTCGAAACACGTGTTGGCACATTACTCTGTCACGTCACAACACACATTGGATGTGATGAAGATTAAACTTTCAATACTTTCATTATTTGTGTTAATCATATTAATTATCGCACAGGAAGTGTGCAAGATGACTTTTCTATTTCGTAATTGTCTTGCTGGCAGCGCATCCATAATGTGGGAATACCCAATGTTCCATCTGTGAACAATCAGCTTGTGCAGTGGCTCTGAAGTTACTTTCCCCTTTTATTTTTTTTATTTTGAGACCTTTCTCCTTAAATCGTAAAAAGCATGATGTTCCATGCGGTCTCAGAATGTTGGTGCGCAATACAATGCTGAGGGAACCCAGAGGATGACGGGAAGGCAAAACGCTGCCTGGGTCCTAATGCTCTCCTTTTTCCCCCCGGGCACTGCTGCGCACTCTGCTTTCTTACACTCTTCGGGAGAGAAGCAAAGGGAAGCAATTAGAAGAGGTCGGGGCCGGCCGCCTAACAAGAGCGCGCTCACTTACGGCGCCAGCCCCGACTCTCTGAAAAGACTGAATCGGTAAGAAATAGCTTGTGAGAGCTTACCTAAATATATGCGCACGCACGGGCACTTTGAGGGATAAATGTAAAGACTGGAGTGGGGGTGTCTGTACTCCTGCTCTCTACATGGCAGAGGAGAGGCACAGATGACCCCAGCCAAGATTCTTTATTGTTGGTAGCAATGGACTAGCAATCAAGGCCTAGCTTTTCAGGAGGTGATGCAGGCTGTTCTTAAGTACAGTGTAGTCCCCAAGCACCCAGAAAGGAATGTCCGCACACTGTATTAGTGAAAACACAGTCTTTATATAATTAAGGTTCAATGTTATATACACAATCACAATAAATCACTTTGTGCTCAGTTAATCTACAATGGCAAAAATATACAGTTCTAAGTAGTACCACAATTATTTTCAGATTTCATTAAAGTGCATCAACTGTACTCTGGTCAAATGTCACACAAATCAATTAATAAAAGGTAACCAACAAAAGACATAGGAGGAAAAGCAGTGGATCAGAACAATTAGCAGAATACTGGCCCTGTTAACTAGACACAGCTCTGTGTGGAGATTGCCCCCCCACCTGGGATAGCTGTAAAGTAAATATATACTATGAGCCCAGTCCATATATTGTTAATAAACCTTATTTCCTTCTAAATTGTTTCTACCACCCCAATGTACCTGGAATAGCAGAGTTCCTTGAGGAGGCGTCGATGGATCCTTCTTGAATGACTCCCTTTAAAGCAGGAGCCACGCATCGTCTATGGGCCTCGAAGAAGGTGAACTTGGCGTTGATGATCCTTGATGAAAAGCTAAATGGCGTTGAGGCATCAGCTTCGGTCCTGGTGGTGCTCGTCGACTAGTCGAAGACGTCCTGCATGAGGTGTGCGGGGCACCTCAACGTCGATAGTTCAGGACCGCTAAGTGTTTGTGAAGAACTGTGGCCCAGCAAGTGCGTCGAGTCATCCGGCATCTCTACAGTCTTTAGGTGGCAGGAAACCCACTGGCGGATGCTCCTGGGCGCGTCGATGGCCTGGCCTTCGCCAGCGGGATAAGGCGGTCGGCGGTGCGGACCAGCGCTTCCAGGAATCAAATGTCTTAATCAATGGAGCGTTGCGGCTCCGGTCGTCGATGGCACGGCGTCAAGCAGACCTTGCTCCTGGGGAACTAACTTCGACGGGCCTCCAGCGGTTCTAGCAAACCTGCAAACCCTGGTCAACGACAGTGGATGGAATGTCCGGTGCTTCTCTTCGTTCTACTCGGCGGTCCCAGTCTCCGGTCAGCAGCCTTTTGAGGGTTTGACTTCCAGGGAGCTTCAGCAAAGGTTAGCAGTGCACGATGGTCCCTCGTAGCTCGGGAAGAGGGCGCCTAACCAGGTCCTCTCTGGGTCAGTTCTTGAAGACACAGCAGCTTTCAGATCGATGAAGTAGAGCAACAGCAATACTTGTCTTCCAGCAAGACTTCAAGGTTAAGCTTCAGTTTCAATGTCAGTTTCAACTCCAGCTTCTGAACTATTTCTAGCAAGGAGAGGCCCCCAGATATACTGTTGATCTACCATTCATTCTCCTGGGTCACACTCAAGCAACCAATCACTCAGAAGGGCATTCAGGCCATCAGTCAGACAATCAGGTGCATGGTGCATTCAGGCCATTCTTCTCCATCCAGACACTCACAACCGAGAATGTGGATTGGGACAAGTACCACGCCATTCAACACTACACACTGCATTCATACCAGTTTCGGGCAGGGCTGCCTCAGTCATTGTGTCAAACACCAGATACTAGACATCCACAACACAGAATGCGTATTCATCACACACTCCATTCACCCAGGTCCCATCCACAGGCGTACCCACAACATACGGTCACTGGGAAGGCTCCAGCCCATCTGGTTGGCACTTTCCCATACTACCATATATGGAACTTCCACCCAACAGCCAGTAAGGGGGAAGGGACAGAGTGTTAAGAATATTTCAGAACTCTGTCCAGGAGGGGCAGAGGTTCAGAAGGCCAACCTAGTTTCTTGGAACAGGGTAACCTCTGGACAAGCCAGACCAATCAGGGTAGCTATGACAGGTGGTCAAGACAGTCTCAGGAGGGGTGAGGACCTCAATGAGCACACAGAGCAAGGACATTTACAAATTACTCCCGACAGGTGTTATATTAAAAATAGACACATTTATTACAAGGGCTTTGTAACACAGACTATAGCAAAGAATCACAGTAACACTAAGTAAACCAATACATCACACTCAATACAATATATATACAAGACCAGGAGGGTCAAAAGAGAGGACTGCACGAAATATGTTGACAACCTAGAGGGGACGAAAACAGGCAGTGCAGTTCATCTTTAGACCCAGTTCCACATCAGTTATTCACCTAACTAAGAGGCAGTCCAAGCCCTAAGAAGAGTGGAGCATTGTGCTCAATAGTACATGTGGGCCAATGCACGCGGTTGTTCCAATGGACAAAGCAGGATCTCTTTAGGGGTCTCTAACAGCCCGGGAAGGTGGATAAGGCGGTGAAGAATAAGTTTCCACTATTCAAGAAAGACCTCCACTTGAAGGCAGAGGCAGTTCAAGAGTTCGGGATGGAGTCACTATTTTGCAATAGCAGTGGACAGGAAGGGGGCCCCCAGGGGCCACTTGTGCGTAAAGTTGGGCTCTGGCGCTAGGGACCACCGGTTGGGGTAATGATTACTCACCAGTCCCTGAGGCTAGGAGACCCAAACTTCGGCAGGTTAGTCCAATTCGGTTGCAGGTTCGACGGCGGAAAATAGGACGTCTCGGCACCTTTTACTTCCTGAGATCCAGTGAGAATTACCAAACGGGACAGTGGCGATTTCTCCGCTCCCGGGGGATGAATCACCCCAGATTCACTGCAGCAGGCTTCAGGGGCAAGAGAGTCACAAATGCAGCGGACTTGCAAAGGACGGCGCCGCAGTAGGGCAACAGGGTAACCGTGTTTACTCCGGTCGCACTCGTCTGACTTATGACCTGGGAATGCCAAGTGTACGTAATTCGGTGTGAGGGTGCCGTGGACACAGAACTAGCAGTATACCAAGTTTCGAGGGCCTCCTCGAAACGACGGCGGAGACAGAACAAAGGTCCTGCGTAAGCTGGTCAGCCCACTGGTTGGCCCAGGGACACTTCCGAGAAAGCTTGCTTGCAAGTTTTGGTGAAGGTGACGAGAATAGTTGGTCCCACTATTCCAATGGGTCGAAGCGTCTTCGCAGACCTTTTAGGACAACCAGATACAGAGGGGTCTCGTAGGACGACAGCGGGCTTAGGGTGCCAAACCTTCCAGTGGGTCACCAGCGGTTCCTCGACTCAGCTTCATAGTTGCAGGATACTTGGATCCTATCCTTTGTTCAGTGAGAACTCAGGAGATCGACATAGTAGTGCTGTTTCCGGCCTCCTCTTATCCAAAGCTGCCTTTGCGCCAAAACGGAGAGGACCCAATGGGAGGTCTGCTCACACTCATTCCATACGTGGACCAATAACAGACCACGGTGGTATCAGGCATTCAGAACACTCCAGACTCTCTGGCACCCAGGATGTGTATTGGGACCAGACATCCCTGCCCACATCCTGGAGGCACACACACAAGGCATGCAGAAGCCAGCAAAAGCATTGGGATTCGTGGGAAAATGCATGACCAAATAAGGACTGGCCCGGGTCGACTCGACCTGGGGAAGGTGAAGGGGCCTGATCAGGACAAAACTTCGTGGCATGGCCATTTTGGAGCCAGGCCACCTATTTGTGTGAAATGCGCTTAATGCGGTTAACATGGCAGGAAAGGGTTAAAAATAATGCGAAACGATAGCTGCCACCAGTCCTGTCCATGACACATCTGCACAGTTCATAAAAAGTCCAGCAAGAGTATCTAGGGCCTTGGGAAATGACTATAGACTCAAGTGTGCTGTATAGTAAGATACATTGCACACTTGTTACATGTTGCACAACAGTTGCAACATGAGGAAAAGGACAATGTCTCCCAGTACTGACTGTCTTAAGGGCATGTCAGTTTCCCCATAAAAAGTGAGCGAAAGCCCAGAGGAGTACAGCTGAAGGCTGTACTTCTCTGGCAAAGTCAGTCAGAGGTGTCTAAATAGCAGCAAAAAAGTTTGGGGGTTGACACATGGAGGGAAAATTACATACACATATGAAATATTTCCTAACACAGAGTCAGGGCTTCCTGAGACTTCAGGATAACCAAGGTAACAGGCCATGGAAGGCAAGACGCCCCGGGGGCCATTTTGTTTCCATCAGGAATCTACTTATTCCTGATGACAGGTCCTGGGCATCCCAAAATGGAGGACACTCAGGGCACCTGTCAATTCAGCGCAGAGCTGCCACTAGCCCCTACCCTGCTCTGTGGGCCACACACAGGTGCCCAAAAACATACACTCGGTGCCAGGGGTGTACCCCCACCCATGAGTGCCATAAGGGTATCCCATGGGTTTGTACACCAAACCAAAAGAGAGAGCTGCACCGCCAGGAGTCCCAAATTAACTCCTGCGCAGAAAACATAACAGAACACACGATAAAAAGCAGCCAAGGACAAGGATACGGAGGTCCTGTCCCTCTGATGCATTTCCAGCATCACAATTAAGTATGCAAAATTTGAAATTAAAGCCTGGCAGGCTTTCAAGCCCCGCTATAGTACAATTAGTACTATAGCGGGGCTTGAAAGCCTGCCAGGGGTAACGTCTTCGAGGAATACCGATATTCCGCAACCATCAAATTGAAACGTGTGACACAGAAAAACAAGTATGGGAAAGGTCACGTATCCCGTGAGCTGCAGCCGAAAGAAAGAGGAAAAGACCTGGGCCTGAAGCTACTTTTACTGGGCCCCGGGCTCTGATAGGTGGACGATGGGAGCCTTAGGACTACGCAACACTAGAGGCTCATGTGGATACGTCGCTTTTCACTTGAACTCTCTAAACTCTTGAATGTTCGTTTCATCTAAAGAACAAAACAAAAAAGTTTAGTTTTTTAAAGTATTCATCGGTTGCTCGTTTGACAACAGCAACTGACCTTTTTCTTTTTTCTTCTTGCCAAAGTACACAAAGAACTACCAAAGCATAAATATAAATGTACACATTACAAATGTTTACAAAATCCAGGTAAAGGTCGAATGCAAAAAGAGAGGGAAAATACAACATATATAAAACAGATTTAAATAATCATCTATTCCACTCCATAATCAACTACCCTTTTATCTTTCCTTTGCCCCTCTTTCTTAAGCAACAAACGTGCACCAAAATATTAATTTCCACAGAAAATGTCATTTACAGATTGCCCCTGTAGGATATTTCATCTTGCACACAGGCTTGTGTTTAATACATTGTGAGATTCTGATACAATCTATACATAACATTGTTTTAGGATGACTGTGCATTAGCAATTGAGCATGTGCAAAACCATTCTGATCCCGAGGCACGCCTAAACATTTGCATAGAGAATAGAAACATCACCACCAGACCCCAGTTTACGGACAGACGCCACAGCCACCCCATCCTCACACCAAAATCCCAAGCTCGTCCAAATCAAGTATGAACGGCTCAATGCTACAAACATCTTAAAGCTAGTGTGAGTGTTGTGAAAAATTGAAATGAGTACCAATCCTAAAATGCATTATTTGATGTATGCAAAGCTGGCAGGAACCCTTAATGGTGCTCTTTGTCCCATTCTCCTTTCTCATAGGGGTGTTTCAAATGTGTGTACCAGACGTCCTATCTTGGAATCATAAACTTACAGTAGAAAATAATGTATATGGTTATTCTAGTTTTTGATAATGTCCTTTAAACAAGTGTAACATTCATATTATTACTAACATATCATGGATGTGATTTTTAGAAATGCACATTGTACAATTTTCACAAGAGGCAGTTAACAATCCTTGTACAATTGCATTATACTTTGTTTTTTTGTTTTATTACTACTTTCTCAAAAAATATATCTCTTTTTTTCTCTGGTTGCACAGCCGTCAGCCATGGCTGGGGTGTCTTTGGAAACTGCATACCCGACAACGATACCTTTGCCAATATAGAAAGGGACAGTGAGACAAATGAGCTGCAGTGAGAGATAGGGGGAGACAGAGAGAGTGAGGGAGATAGAGAGTGAGAGAATGTGTGTGGAAGAGAGAGAGAGAGATAAAGAGTCAGTCAGAGAAAGAGGGCGAGAGAGAGCCGGTACAAGGTATGCTGGGAACCGCTAGTAGAATCATAAAGTACTTGGGTCACGATTCAATCAGTTTTGGCCAGTTTTGCATGAACCATGATTTCCTTCCTCTTGGAGCCCGTACTGGTAGTCCTGCTGCAGACCCCACAAGATCTCTGATGTGCACCTATTGGCCTTGCATCTCCTTCGACATGAGGTAGGAGCAATGCAGGCTTGAATTGATGACAAGGAAAAAGACATGGGGTGAAAACGGAACCTTTTTTGCTAATTTCTGAAGCTTTTTTGCAAATTACGAAAAAAAGAAAAAAGTTACCTGTATCGCTTTATTTTGACGCCGCATGCATTCTCTTTCACCCACACCCTGTCTGCTGGCCATCGTGCTCACTGCCGAGCTGAGACACATCAGGAGCCCATTGTCTGCAGCCTCGTGGCACTTCAAAGATGGCCGGGATCTTTTCCTTCCAGT
The DNA here is from genome assembly GCF_040938575.1 of Ambystoma mexicanum. Classification (NCBI taxonomy): domain Eukaryota; kingdom Metazoa; phylum Chordata; class Amphibia; order Caudata; family Ambystomatidae; genus Ambystoma; species Ambystoma mexicanum. The sequence goes on along the minus strand of NC_090922.1, from coordinate 486,525,725 downwards.
CAAGGCACTCTGCGGTCACCGGCATCTGCCTCTTCTGCCTGCTGGTTGGCTAAGTACAAATCATATCGGCCTATGGTGGACCGGCAGGATTTAGCTGGCCCACCCCTTCCAAAAGGACCACTTTCTAAGGCCCTGTCTGGTCCCCGAAACAATACAGCAGTGCCCTGCGGCTGTAACTGTGTTCCACCTAGTTTGCTACTTTTAAATCTAGCTCTGTCCTGCGGCTGTAATTGTGTTCCACCTAGTTTGCTAACTTTAATCTAGCTGTGCCCTTGTGCTGCAATTTGCATTCACCCAGTTGCAATTTTTGTTTGTTCTCTAGCCCAGTGACCGCAGTGTGCTACTCTGTCCTGCAGTTCTGTCTTGTTAAACCTCTTCTGCTTGCACCCACCCTCCGTGCTCATCCGCCCTCCCACCCCTCTCACGCCGTACTCATCGCCTCTCTCTCTCCCTCTCCTCTTCCTACTCCCCATCTCCTATGGCACTCAGTTCCACCTATCTTCTCCAACTGTTTCTCCACTGACAATCCTACCCTTCTCACTAAGTCTGGCAGGAAGAAGTTCAAAAAGGATATCTTGGCCTCTAACCCTGGTCTCCTCATCGCTGACACCTATACCATCACTTCCTCCAGACAAACCCTCACCAACACTCTCTTTGTTGTTCCTTCACCAGACCTATGGTCTCCTCATATGGTCTCTGTACTTTCCCCTTTCTCCTCCTAACAGTGGCACCCGGTGGGAGGCCTTCCTGGCCTCCTTCCACTCTTCAAAGGTCATCATTAATGTTTACCTGAATGGCACCGTCTTGGTCCAAGGCCCTCGGGTCAACCTCCTCCTCTTTGATAGACGTTTCCTGTGCCTCATCAACTTCCTTCCTTCCCCTGCTGTGCCTTCACTCCCTTCTATGGCTTCCTTGCCTCTCACCGCTGCCTCCTCCTTGGCTAACTTACCCCCCTCCCTCCTCTTCTGCACCCCCTCTGACTCCTTTTACACCTCAGCAGGGCATTTCTCCGATTTGTACCCCTTCCCAGATGAGTCTTTCAAAGTTGGCAACCTTCTCCATATTGCCACTCTCAACTCTCGCTCGGCTGTCAAACACTCCTCCGACATCTGCCGCCTCCTTGAGGAACTCAACCTCGATGTTCTCAGTCTCACGAGACATGCTTCACGGCCAGCTTTGTCACAAGCTTTGACACTCTCCTCCCTGATGGCTACAAGATCCTCTCCGTGCCCAGATCCAACCGTCCTGGGGGGGTGCAGCCTTGATCTTCCCAGAGTGGATTCCTGCCTCTGTGATTCCTGTGTAGTCCTATTTCACCTTTGAATGCCTTGTATGTAGGCGCTCTCTCTCTCTTCTGGTCACTCTCTCGCCATTGCTACTATTTATCGGCCTCCTGGTCAGACTACCTCGTTCCTCTCCGATTGGGCCGACCTCTCCTCCGCCCTCCTAGCCTCAACCACTCAACTCCTTCTCCTTGGAGATCTCAACATCCACTTGGATGCTTCCTGCCCCTCCTATGGACTCTTTCGCGACTTCTGCGATTCTCCCTCTCTTTCTATTCTTCCCTCTCGCCCGACTCACTCTGCAGGGTACACTCTGGATGTTTTCATCTCCTCTGACCCCCTCCTCTCTAACCCTCTCACTACTCCTCTCTCCCCTCGAGTGATCACTTTCTCCTTTCCTCCCATCTCTCCCTCCCTACCCCGCAGGCCAAGTCAGCTCCAGCACTGCCACCTACCTTCTCGGTCATCCGGCCCATGAAGCGTGTGTCAGTTGAGGCTTTCGCTGCCACTTTCTCTCCCCCTCCTCCACCTCTGGCTGACTCTCGTGCTGACACTGCCCTTACCAAGCTCCACTCTGCTATCTCTGATACTCTCGATGTTCTTGCCTCTGTCACGAGGATCCACTTGAAGCCCAAAGCCAAGTGCAACTCTTGGTACGACTCTGACCTCGTCACCCTTAAACGCAAGTGTAGGGTGGCTGAGAGGAAATGGCGGGTATCTTGTGCATCCTCTGACAAACTGGCCTGCGGCATGCTCCAGAGGCAATACCGGCTCTCTGTCCACACTAAGAAGAGAGCCCACATCCAAGCCAGTCTCTCTGAGGCATCTATCAACTAAATCTGCAAGGAGCTGGCCAATCCTGCTGCAGTCTCTACTTCTCCCGTTCCCCCCCCCAGGCGCTCTGCACGGCCCTGGCTTCCCATTTCATGTAAAATAACCAGGACATTCTGTCCACCCTCTCGTCTTCTCCTCTTCCCGCTTCTCTCTCAACTACCACGGCCCTCCTGCAGCCACCTTGCCTCCCTCTTTTCCTTTCCTCACCTGTTGAGATTTTTACTTTCCCCCTTTCCCCCCCTGCACTTGCGAGTACTCAATGTCACTGGGCCTGGTAAGATCACTGTTTTTGTTCCCCCTTGTGCCCCTCCCCTATCTCGTCACGCCTTGAAACACTTGTGTATGGGCGCGACATAAATAAAATATCATATCGTGACCTATCACTGGTGTAGTGCAATTTTGCATCTGGGTATCCTGTGGAGAGGAATGTCACCCAGTGCAGTTATGCTACAATACTTAATTCCACCTAGGGAATTTGTGCTCTTGAGTAAATGTTGATGCAGATTGTTACAGCATTGGTGCAACATTTATATAATATGGGACAAGGTATGTAAAATGAAGTAGCAACTTCGCATATGTCACTAAGGAAAATTCATAACATGGGTTTTAAGATAACCAATTCCATGTACTCTAAGGTGGTGCAAGGAGTACACAATTTCCTGTGAGCCACAGACACTAAGATGTTAAGAGTGTAATTGAAACACTTTTCACATCAGGATATTTGACTCCTAAAGAAGGCCTACACACTGAATAAGAGTATTCAGGGGTTGGCAACCAGCAGTTCTCCATACATGTTGGCCTACACCTCCCATGATCCTTCAACGTTGACTATGCTGGCTAGGGGTGATGGAAGTTGTGGGAGAAAAGTCTGTGAGCTGATGGCTGGCAGATTGTTTTTATCAAAGGTGAGCTGAACTGAAGACTTGCCTGACACGCGACTGATTCTTCCTGAATCTGCTGTTCTTTCAAGGCAGTGACTTTGGTGTAAATCATTTGTATTCAATACAAATGCATTATAGTTTTACAGGAAATTTTATGGGAAATATGCTAGGCTGCGTCTCCCTTGGGACTCTCTCATGAACTAGTGAACTGGTCTGATGATCTGGGTTGTATCATTCAAGAGGTTGCTTCTCTCGATTCTAAACGGGATCCATCGACGTCTCATAATTCCTCATTTGGGTTTAAACATTTGGATACCACTCTCTATACTATTTAGCATTGGGTGGTGGATAGAGTTAACTTCCCACCGTATTTGATGCTATCTTGAGCTCAATCATGAAGTGATATCCGTGGAATGGATGTGACTTGAATGACTAAGTACATAATACGCACTGGGCTCTTCATTTTTTCACATGACTTCGTCCAAACCTAAAATGTTTGCAGCAACGAACCCCACAGGCCGATTCGGGCAGCCTTAGGACCTGGATGTGAGTAAAACGGCTCCGACATCTGTCACCCCCCGGGCTCCTGCGACAAGGCTTCCCTCTCTGCACAGCATTTTAAGATTCAAATTTAGTATTCACTCGTCAAAAGCAAGTCACATGAAACTCATCATCAAATGGTACATAACATTACAATCTGAACAATTAGCACAGGCTAGCAAATCAATAAGAATTAAATAGTCAACAAGATTAATCAAATAAAAGAAGAAAGGAAGAAGAGAAGAGAGAAAAAAAAGGAGAAAAAAAATATAGTGTTAAGCGCACAGTTAACAACATAGGTTACATAGTTTAAGCATTACCCATATGTATCAAGAAATTACCCCCAAATGTCTGTAAATGTATCAGTATTTTCAGACTGCTTATAAATTGACCTCTCATATGTGGAGATGGTTAATAATTCATCAACCCAGTCATCAATACAAAAAGGAGGCCGCAGACCTCCATCCCCTTAGGACAATTTTTTTGCAACCATACAAGCTCGGAGTAGCCACACTTTTTTGTAAAATGACATGTCCTCCAATGGTTTTACATCTCCAAGAATCATAATAGATGCTTTCATTGCAATCGTGTAGCTTAAAACAAGACCTAGCCTTTCACAAACACCTTTCAAAAAGTCTCTTGTTTTTGGGCAGGCCCAAAGTAAATGACTTAAGGTGCCCCTCTCAAGTTTGCATTTCCAGCATTGGTCACTGTCAATAAGGTGTCTCTTGAACATACGTTCCGGACTCCAATAGGTCGTGAAGAGGTGCGTGGTCTGCGACGCCTTGAGTCCCCAATCCAGGTTCACTAGACAGACATTATTGCAGCAGCGCTCTCAGCAATCCTGATCGATTCTTTCACCAAGCTCATTGGCCAGTTCAGAGTCTCCTTTCCGACTGGATAACAGTATACCATACATAGATACATAGTGACAGCTGGATGTAGCCCACGTTTGCAGAGTTCCTGCGCCGACCATGCTGTATTTGGAGATCATTTGCGCTGGATTAATTTTGGTGACAATGATTCCCCTAAATTGTCTGTACTCTGCGTTGGTGCAATCGCTCAAGTCAAAATCATTGCACAGACATGCAAAGGGGACCCAATTTCCATCTTTAATGAGATCTTTGATATATCCAACTACTCTCAGGAACCAGGATGGCCAGAAGAGTACTTTTGCATTGCCGGTCAATGATGGATTTAGCCAGATCGATGCGTCCAGGAATAGGTACAGGTCACGTCCAAGCCAGCATGATATGTTGCACCAGCACTCAAGAATGCAGTCAGGATGTTTTCGAGTCAAGGCGGTCTAGTCACTGTTGTCAACAAGGCTTTGGGTGCTAGATGTGGGACACCATTACACTCAGCTACGATCTCATCCGAAAGTTCTTGCTCTGTATCTACAGTGCGACATAAATGTTGGACGGAAAATGCAAGATGGTAATCGAAGTTCGGCAGGTTCATACCACCTTGTCTCAGTTGCAGCTGCATTTTCCATAGCGTCAACCTTGGCGGCTTGCCATCCCACAGGAACTTTTCTATAGCACTATACAGTTCTTTGAAAATCTGCCTTGGCATCTTAATAGGGAACATTGAGAGAATGTAGTTTATTCTTGGCGCTATGTTCATTTTAATGTAGTTAATTTTGCCACACAGTGAGAGTTTCAGAAGTGGCCACCTGTCCATGTCAGATTTTAGTTTGGGTATCATAGAATCGAAGTTCATCCTTGGAAGTCTCTCAATCTTGGAGCTGATTCAGACTGCAAAGTATTTCCTTTTTTCAGGGCACCATATAAAGTCAAATTGGCTACACATGTGCCTCATGCATGAGTTAATGGGTAGAATCTCAGATTTGGTCCAGTTCACCTTGTACCCCGACACTATAGAAAAGCACTGGATATCTTCCATTAAGTGTGGAATACCGGTGCCAGGGTCAATTAGAAACACCAGCAAGTCATCTGCATAGAACCAAATTTTACACACACCTACACCTTTACCAACTGCACGGATATCCTCATCTGACCGCAGCATCACCGCCAATGGTTCCATAGCTAGGATGCACAGTAGATGGGACAGCTGGCATCCTTGTCTAGTCCCCCTGTTTAGCCTAAAGGGATAAGAGATCAGTCCATTTGTGTACACTGGTATTAGAGTCAGTATATAAAAGTCTCACCCATCGCCTGAAGTTTTCCACAAATCCTATTTTATGTAAGCCCTCGAGTAGGTATGGCCATTTACCCTATCAAAGTCCTTCTCTGCATCCAGAGAGACCATTGCAGTAGGACACATTTGCTTACATCCATTATCAATCGCCTGGAGCAGCCGCCTCATTATCTGCCACTGATCTTCCTGTCACAAATCCCACTTGGTTATAATGCACTAGTGATGGCACAACAGGTTCCAATCTTTTGGCCAATATCTTCTCCAGGATCTTACAGTCAGTATTAAATTGGGCTAATTGGTCTATAATTCCCAAATCTCGTTGGTGATTTGTCTTTCTTTGTCAAAACAGTCACCAATGCATGTTGCAAAGAATCTGGCAAGGAGCTGGTTTTGAACAGTGTGCTCAGTACATCACATAGTAGCTGGAGGGCCATCTTCAGGTAAGATTCGGTAAAATTCAGCAGGCAATCCATCGGTACCCAGTGTTTTGCCTCCTCAGAGCATTGAAACTGCCAGGCGAACATCCTCCACTGTTACTGTGTTCGCTAAAAGCGTGGCTTGCTTGTTGGATAGCCGTGGGATATCAGAGTCTAGAAAGGGCTTTATCGCATTATGGTCACTACTTAGCTGTGATTGGTAAAGTTCTTCATAAAATCCCCTAAATATTTCATTTATGTTCTTTTGATGTGTCACCAGGTGGCCGGATGGATCTCTTATTGCATTATAAAGACCGGAGGGGTGTGTCTGTACTCCGGCTCTCTACACGGCAGAGGAGAGGTACAGAGGACCGCAGCCAAGATTCTCTCTGCGGTAGCGAAGTCGAGCAATCAAGGCTTAAGCTCTCAGGGGGTGATGCAGGCTGGTTCTTAAGTACAGTGTAGTCTCCAAGCACCCACAAAGGAATGTCCACACACTGTATTAGTTAAAATACAATCTTTATATAATTAAGGTTCATACAAGGTTATATATAAGGTTATATACAAAATCACAATAACTTACTTTGTGCTCTGTTAATCTACAATGGCAAATATATACACAATTCTACGTTGTACCATAATTACTTTGATTCCTTTAAAGTTCATTGACTAGGCGTCCGTTTAAATGACACACAAATCAATAAGTCAGTGAACCAACGATAGATTTAGGAGGAAAGAAGTTGGTTAGAACAATAGACAGAATACTGGGTCCCTACCAACCAGACACAGTTATGTATGAGGAGCCCCCCAGCTGGGCAACCTGTAAATAAAGATACATCATTCAAGCCCAGTCCGTATAGTGTTCTTATTTCCTTCTAAACAGGTCTATGACCCCAAAGTACCTGGTTACGTAGAGTTTTTCGATGAGTCGTCGACAGGCCCTTCTCGAGTGCACTCCCTTTCAGGCAGGAGCCACGGCTTGTCGAGATCCGGTGAAGAAAAGGGTGAACATTGTCGCGGTGACAGCAGCTTCGGTTATTGCGGTGCTCATTGACGATCGATCGAAAATGTCCTGCAAGCTGAGGCGTGCGGGGCACCTCGACGACGAGTCTTTGTATCCGCAAAGAGTTACTGAAGAACTTTGACCCAGCAAGGGTATCGAGTCGTCCGGCATCTCTGCAGTAGGACGAAAGCGGTCGCCGGCGATGAATAAGGGAGTCCTTGGATCAAATGTTCTTAGGCAAAGGGAGCACGGCAGCTTCGGTCAGCGACGGCGGTCGTTGACTGTGGATGGCTGTCCGGTGCTTCTTTTCGTTCTCCTCGGCTGTCCCCTTCTCCGGTCGGCAGCCTTTCATAGGTCTGTCTACCAGGGAGCTTTGGCAAAGATCAGCTGGTGCACGATGGTCCCTCGTAGCTCAGGGAGTGGTCTCCTAAACAGGTCCTCTCTTGGATCAGTTCCTTGAAGGCACATCAGCTTTCAGATTAGCGAAGGACAGCAGCAGCAGTTCTTCTTCTTCCAGTGGGTTTCAAAGTTAAGCATCAGTTTCAACTTCAGCTTCTGAAAGATTTCTAGCAGTGAGAGGCCCCCAGATATACTGTTAATCTCCCATTCACTCTGCTGGGACACACTCAGGCAACCAATCACTCAGAAGGGCATTCAGGCAGCCAATCAGGCGCACAGTGCATCCAGGCCATTCTTCTCCATCCAGACACTCACAACACAGGATGTGGATTCGGACAAGTACTCTGCCATTCAGCACTACACACTTCATACATACCAGTTTCGGGCAGGGCCGTCTCAGCCATTGTGTCAAACACCAGATACTGGACACCCATAACAGAGAATGCATATTCGTCACACACTCCATACACCCAGGTCCCACCCCAAGGGCGCACCCACAACATACAGTCATTGGGAAGGCTCCAGCCAGTCTCGCCTGGACTTCCCCACAACGCTATATATGGAACTTCCACCCAACAGCCAGTTAGGGGGAAGGGACAGAGTCAGGGCTTCCCGGGATTCCGGGAAAATTAATGTAACAGGCGATAGAAAGCAAGAGCTCACCGGGGCCATCTTGTGTCCTATCAGGAATCCACTTATTCCAATGGTAGGGCCTGGGCATCCCAAAATGGAAGACGCTCAGGGCACCTGTCAATTCAGCACGGAGCTGTCACCAGCTTATACCCCGATCTGTGGGCCACACACAGGTGCCCAAAAACATACACTAGGGGCACAGGGTTGTACCCCCCATGGGTGCCATAATGGTATCCAAAGGGTCTGTACACCAAACCAAAAATAGGAAGAGCTGCACCGCCAGACGGCCCACATGAACTCCTGTGCGGAAAACAAGACAGAACAAAATCAATAAAGGACAATGATTCAGAGGCCCTGTCCCTCTGATGCATTTGCAGCATCACAGCAGTAATGTATCGTTTGCGCTCTGCAACCTTTAGCCTGTGTGCCAGTAACCTTCCAGCCTTTTCCCCATTTTCAATGTAATTAACTTAACTCCTGAATAAGCATAGTGAACCTGGTCTGATATAATTGTGTTTAACTCATATTTATTTTTCCTGAGTTCAGCCCTTGCATTCTGGTCCTGATTCATCGCATATTGTTTCTCTGGTGTTTTTGCATCTTGGGTTAATCTTTTCAATTCCCTTTCATTTTACGGTACTTCCCTGTTTTGGACATCAATATGCCTCGCATATAGCACTTCATTGTCTCTAAGACCGTTGAAACAGTAATATCATCAGTCGTTCTGTTGATTGCAATAAAATTATCAAGTTCATTCACAATCTCTTCTTTGATACGCTCATTCTGCAATATGGCTGTGTTCATTCTCCACCTGAAGGATTTACTTAGCGTATATTGTAAGGAAAAGCATAAAGTTATCAGGGCGTGATCAGAAACCACAATGATTCCTATATGAGAGTTATAGCAGCCTATAGATGTCAGAAAAAGATCAATACGTGAGTAAACCTCATGACAGAGTGGAAGCTGTAATCTCACTCAGACAGGTGTTCTAGATGCCAGATATCAGATAGGTGTAAATCATCAATTAAGTTCCCAAGTGAACTTCTATTTCTCTTTAGTATTCTAGATCTATCTCCATTCAAGCAAAAGTAATGGATCCAAAACCAAATTGAAATCTCCAACTAAAATAGCAGAATCTATATTACAATTTTGGATATATTGGGAAAGTACATGGGAAAAAAAAGGATCATCTGTATTGGGTGCATATATATTGCATAACAATATCAAAAAGTCTTGTATCTCAACTGTTACCAACACAAATCTCACTCCTTTGTCAATGCTGCTGGACAGTACCTTTCTCTGTAGATCGTTTTTTTAATCAAAATTGAGACACATCTTTTGTTTGAACTGAGTGTTGAAAAGTATGTTTGACCCACCCAACTCCGCCTAAGTTAAGTAGCCTCATCATGAGTGAGGTATGTCTCCTGGAGAAAAGCAATATCACAAGACTTAGAGCCCGATTCATGGAATTAAATAGCGCCGAAAATGGGCGCTTGCGTCCACAACGCGCGCATATCCAGTTTGTCGATTCATGGAACACAATGCACGGGGCTTACCCGAGACTTGCACTGAATCCCTGTGGGTCCAACATGTCACTGCAACACCACAAACTCTTTTACGCGAGACGTCCAGCGAAGGCGCATACCGTCTTGCGCAGTCACCTAAAAAGGGGGCGGAACACGTGGATGGGGAACAAGGGTAAAACAACACATATTCATGGAATCAAACAGGGCTCACTGGCACGTACAAAAAGAGTGCAAATCTGTAAACACATCCGCCACGCGAAAGCTGGCTTAAGCGTCACTGCGCACTAAAAACAATGCATAAAAAGGGCACGCGAAAAACCAACGTGCATATACAACCATGATAAATGTACCATTTTTCGCAGCAGTGATCGAGGGACACCGCAGGAGGAGGATAGCCAGGGCACGCATTTTTTTTACCCAGGACCAGCCTTTCTGGGATGCCCGATGACGAGGTCTATGGCAGGTATAGGTTCCCACCTCATATCATATTAGACCTGGTCACGGAGTGGGAAGATGACCTCACATCAACGACCCTGTAAGCACTGAGCCCCTTGGAAAAGGTGCTCAATGTCCTGCATTTTTTGGCCACAGGGTCATTTCTGCAGACGCTGCCTACACCAGGTGTTGGCAATCATGACTGCACGCCCCTCAGTCCACAGGCACATATGCATGCCCAGAACACCCGCCGAAAGGCAAGCTGTGGTCCAGGACTTTTACGGGGTGGCACACTTCCCTAAAGTGCTTGGTGCCATCAATGCACCTGTTAAGATGGATTTCTGAACTCGGACCTGGAGGGGCAGAGGTTCAGAAAGCCAGCTTAGTTTCTTGGAACAGGGTAACCTCTGGACAAGCCAGACCAATCAGGGTAGCGATGGCGGCAGTCAAGACTAAGTCTCAAGAGGGGTGAGGGTGACGGAAAGACCTCAATGAGCACACAAAGCAAGGACACTTACAAATTACTCCAGACAGGTGTTATATTAAAAATATAGACACATTTATTACAAGGCGTTTGTAACATCGACCATAGCAAATAATCACAATAATACTAAAGTAAACCAACACATCACAATCAATAAAATATATATACAAGACCGAGGGGTCTAAGGAGTTATGAGCACGTAATATGTAGACCACCTAGATGGGGAGGAAAACAGGCAGTCCAAGTAATCATTAGACCCAGTTCGACATCAGAAATACACCTAACTAGGAGGAAGTCCGAGCCCTACGAAGAGGAGCCTTATGCTCAAAAGTACCTGCACGCGCTGGTGCCAATGGATAAAGTACGGTCACTTCAAGGGTCTCAGGCAGTTCAGGAAGGTGAATGAAGCGATGCAGAACAAGTCCCCACTACTCATGCAAGGCCTTCACTTGTGGGCAGAGGCAGGGTGAGAGTGCGGGATAGAGTCGCTATTTCGCAAGAGCGGTAGAAAAGAAATGGGCTCCTGTGCGAGGGGCCACCGGTTGGGGTATGGACTACTCACCGGTCCCCGACGCAGGCAGACCCAGACTTCTCCAGTTCAGTTTACGTTGCTGGCAGGTTCAGCTGCGATGATCAGGACGTCTCGACACCGTGTAGATTCTGTGTATCAGGATGCAGGGTCGAGGGAGTCCCAAATGCAGCGGACGTGCACAGGTTGTTACCGCAGCAGGGCAACACGGCAACCGCGTTTACTCTGGTCCGGGCGCACTCGTCTCACTTCAGACCTGGGAATGCCAAGTGTACGAAATTCGGTGTGAGGATGCCGTGAACGCAGAGCAAGCGGTAGACCAAGTTTCGAGGGCTTCCCTGAAACGGCGGCGGTGACAGAGCAAAACGTCCTGCGTAAAATGGTCAGCCCACTGGTTGGCCCAGGGACACTTCCGAAGAGGCTTACTTGCAGGGTTTGAGGAAAGTGCCGGGAATAGTTGTTCCCACTATTCCAAAGGATTGAAGCACCTTCGCAGACTTTCTAGGACGATCAGAGGCAGAGGGGTCTCGCAGGACGACAGCGGCTCAGGGTGCCAAACCTTCAGCGCGTCACCAGCGGTTCCTCTACTCAGCTTCTTGTTGCAGGATACTTGGCTCCTTATCCCTTGTTCGGTGTGAACTCAGGAGATCGACATGGTAGTGGTATTTTCAGCCTCCTCTTATCCAAAGTTCACTTCGTGCCAAAACGGAGAGGACCCAATGGGAGATCTGCTCACAAACACTCACACCATACGTGGACCTATCACGGACCACGGTGGTCCCAGGAATTCAGGACACTCCAGACTCTCTGGCACCCAGGATGTGTATTGGGAACAGACATCCCAGCCCACATCCTGGAGGCACGCACAAGGCATGCAGAAGCCAGCAAAAGCGTTGTGTTTCGCGGGAAAGTGCATGACCAAATAAGGACGGACCTGGGTCGGCTGGACCTGGGGAAGGTGAAGGGGCAAGACGGTCAGAGGACCACTCATTTGTACAAAACGCACTAAGCACAGATAACATGGCGAAAAGGGTTCAAAACACAAGAGAAATGATAGCTGCCACCAGTCCGTCCGTGACACACTTGCACAGTTCATAAGTCCAGCGAGAGTTTCTAGGGCCTTTGGAATGACTAGAGACCCAAGAGCGCGGTAAAGTAAGTTACAGTGCACTCTTGTTTCATGTTGCACAAAATCTGCAACATGAGGAAAGGACTAAGGGAAAACAAGTCTCCCAGTACTGACTGTCTTAAGGGCATGTCAGTTTCCCCATAAGAATTGAGTGAAAGCCCAGAGGAGTGTGGCGGAAGGCTGCACTTCTCTGGCAAAGTCTAGATCCGGGTGTAAAACAAAAGCAAAAAGTTTGGGGGTTGCCACATAGAGGAAAATTACATACAATCATGAAATCTTTCCTAACGGCACCCATGTGACCCTGTGTCCACCTAGGGCCACAGAGCACACCTATCGCAATCGCAAGCACTGGAATTCCATCAACGTGCAGGTTGTATGTGATGCCAAGGGAATCTTTACCTCTGTATATGCCAACTATCCCGGGTGCACCCATGATAGTGTCATATTCAGAATGTCACCCCTACACCGGGCCCTGGAAACTGGAAGGAATGGCAACACATGGCTCATTGATGAGTACAAATGGCCCTGCAAATAAATGCATGTCTCACACAAACAAACCCACACCACTGACAAACCATACCACCTCCACCACAGGGGACAGTGCCTCCCCTCTGAGCACCTACATGATGACGCCAATAGGGAACCCCACCACACCACCACAGGTAAGCTACAACGCAGCCCATATTGCAACTAGGGCCATAGTGGAACGCACATTCAGAATGATAAAGTCACGCTTCTGCTCTCTTGACCATTCTGGTGGTGAGCTACTATATACACCACCAGTAGTGTGCAGGATCATTGTGGAAGCATGTGTCCTGCACAATGTTGCAACACAGCGTGGCGTACCGGTGGACATGGTGGTGCCCCCACATCCCCAACCACATGCACGGTGGCTGCGCCTGGAGGGGAAAGGTAACGTGGCAAGGCTGTCCGTATCCAGCTTGAGGCACAATTTTTCACCTTAAACCCAAACCCTGCGGAGTGCACACAGCCCTGGCACATTCCAGGTGACAATAGATGATGACAAAGGAACAATCATCTGTCCCAAACTTACCACCCTGAGAATCTGTCCTTGGAAGTGCTACATTGTGTGCATCCCTTGGAACTTAAACTAACTCAATCTGGTGTGCACAAAAGTATGCCACTAACACCATGACAAATTACACATCCAAATGCCGTTATGTCACTAAAACCCTCCCACACTTCATGTCACCTGGTTGGCACACCATGCCATGGCAAGCAATGTCAAAAGAGACAAAGAATTGGCCAATACATAACACTTCTGTCACAAAGCGCACAACTATCAACGGAACAAGTTCAGAAATAACTCACTCTCACACAACAAAATAATAATGTACACAGGAACGTGAATTGGCCAGTACAACATACCAGAAACACAGGACCCAAGAGTGAATCTGTCTTACAGTGACCATTCATAATTGCACATGTGCCTCAAATGTGTCGTAACTTGCACATGACGCCCTTGTATTTTCGTGTGGCAATGCTAACTAAATGGGGCAGGGAAGCGCATACAGCAGGAAGGCAAACAATAATACAGATAGTCAAGCTAATGCATGAAGATGCCTAGCATCCCCTGAGTCTAAACAATCATGTAACAGTCCAATGTTACCCTTTCGCACTAGAAATGGCTGGTGGCAGTGGTTTAGAACAAACTTACTTGATTTTTTCTGACCGCGAACACAGGTAAATAAAAATCGGGGCAGCCATGTTTTTCAATATGGCGCCCAAGACTTATCTGTAAAAACAGACTCTGGTCAACTTTTTTCGCGGTTTCTTTTTGGAAAGGTACTTCTGGTGTTTAACTCTGCGCGCCAAACCAGGTTTGGTCCCTTTGTTCGTTGGCCTTTGGCAGGCTTCAGTGCTGAAGCCCTCCTTTGGCGCCCGAGTGTTTGGGATGGACAGGATGTGAGGGAGGTGCCCGAAACTCCCTGTGCTTAGTCTCCTAGGAGACCTGAATGCACTCTGGTGTGATTGGCCAGCTGGCTGTCCGGCAAGGGCAGCCACCCTGCTGGGTGAGTGACAGCTAGGCTGGAATGAATGGGGGAAAACTGTTTAAAAGCAGGTTTCTGGGACTTGGAAAGCAGAGTCGACCACTGGAATGAAAGAACCGAAGACGAGCTGAAGGAAGACGACTGCTACAACTCCTGGTCCACCGGTGAAGCCCCGCTGCAGGTCCGAATTGCCTGAAACTCCATCAACAGAGAAGCCCTTCAAGGTTGACTTCTTCCCTTGAGTTTGGTGGGAACAACCAACTCGCAAGCCACCTGGACACCGTCTCTATAGTGGTCAAATTTTCTTCAGAGTGCTGTTGAAAACTGGATAGCCAGTGAGAAGGATACCAGTTTGTGGTCCGACATTTGGCCAAGCTTGTGGCCTCTTCCCTGGGCAGTGCAGGGACCTCCCGACATCCTCCTTGTCCCCACGACTGAAACTCAGGAAATGCGAGATCTGTAGGACCTGCCAGGAACAACTGCCTCAGCTACAGCTCTTCTTCATTTAAAAAAGGTACTGTGCAAATGCAGTCAAGAAATCCTTTCTGCCGCGGTGAAAGTTTGTGAAACTTTCCCAACTTTGAAGGCTTGTCCTTCCCTAAACCGACATAATTTTTCGTCTGACCAACTACTTCTAAAAACCGTGGCAAAGACTTCACTGTTTACTACCAGAACTGTGCTATCTTATCCAAGACTCTGAACCATTGACTTTGGCCAAGGCCTATTGAATCGAATTGCTGGTTGCAGTGAACTGAAACTATTTGCCCTACCTCTGAAAGTATTTGTGCTTTTATTCTTTTAATCCCTTTTTAAAGTAACTTAAGCGCCATTTTGCTCTCACTTCAGAGGAGCTGAACTTGTTATGAAATTGTTTGTTTGTGTATTGTAGTATATTAGATTGTGATATTGAGCTACTCTTGCTAGTGGAATGTTTTCCAACTGACTGTGTAAATAAATGTATATTCTTTTACCAAGAAACCTTGAGTAAGTATTTGTTTGAACCACTGTGATTGCTGCCCCTTTGTGTAACCTCTTGTACTGCTCACTTTACTCTTGAGCTACGTCTGGCTGCTCAGCCACTGCTACCACATTACTGTGTAGTACAGGCTTGTACCAAAGGTGAAATTGTACTTACACTTGCAGTCTTAATTGTGTGTAGTGTTCCCAAAGGGTACTGCATGTGATTCTGCCTAACATCCATGTGCGATGTCTGTGTGCATGTCCCAGACAGTGCTGCATGTGTGTCCATTACAGCATGTGTGACATCAACAGTGTTTCTGTTTCAATGTGTGATGAGCTGCAGAATGTAACAATGTGCACATGGTTGCATACATGTGTGTGGACATGGCTGTGTGAGAGGTGTGACACATGGGTGCTGTCCGCAACATCATGGTCATGCATGGTGTACATGTCATGTGCATGTGTCTGTGAAGTGGGTGTGTGACTGGCCAACACTCCTGGATGGATGTTACTGGAGCATGTGTGCTTGACTCTTGCTGCCAAATTGACATGGAGTGGATTCTGATGTGATTGCTCCGTGGCCTGCTTCATTCATGACTGTCAGGTCATGTGTGTGAATTTTATTTATTCACATTTGTTGAGCGCACAACAGCCATGTGAGGGGCATGCACAATTTTGGAGGTGCTGACAGTGCCTTGTCCAAGGATGTGATTGTCTTTTCCGAAGGACAGACATGATTGTGCATGTGTGTTAATTGCACGTACCTGTGTGTTGTGGAGGGGGATGATGGTTGTGACCTGTGCCAGTGCAACTCATGTGCATTTGTTTTGTGCCAAACAGACATATGTTCAGTACCCTGATGTTTGTGTTCTATGTCTCCCTATCCACAGCTACGTTGGAAGAAGAGGGCGGAACAGGTGCTGTGGAGCAAGGCAGCAGGGATGCCTCCACCAGGCCCAGACACAAGGCCCAGTTACGCTCCCAGGTAATTACATCTTCGGGGAGCAAGGAGACTGGTGCCGCATCAGGGACATCGGCCGCAGCTGCTGAGGTGAGCTCCAGGAGGGCGAAGGTGGTCGTGGACCCCTCGGCAGCGGAAGGACAGGTGAGCTTGCATAAGAGCAATCCAGTGCGGAAGACACTGAGGAGGCATCCAGGTTGGCAGGGGTGGAGGAGGAGGCTGCATCAGCCCAGATGATGGGGCCCGGCGGGGTTGATGGTGGGGGTGTGACTGGTGCAGTCCAGACTCAGGGGCAGGAGGCACTGCAGGTCGCTGTGAGGTGCCTGTGCCTAATCCTGCCCCTGGGCCTGCACCAGTGTGCACCTGCGCCCATGCCCCATGCAGGACCCATCTGCAGGTGGCAGATGTTTCCACACAAACGGAAACACCAATACCTGTGGATGTCGCCAGTCGCAACAGGGTGGAACCGGTGCTAGCCGGTATCACGAGGCGTACAGGCACCATTCTTGATGTGCAGGCTTACAGTGGTGGGCTTGCACATCATCACAATGAGGTCTGGTGTCTCCTGAACTGGCTGGGCTGGCCTCTTCTGCGACTCCCTCCTTGTCTTCCTCCTCTGTGTGTCAGTCGTCCTCCCTGGCGCCTTCCGGCCCAGATACCACCAGGGCCCCCTGTGTACCTGTCCCACCCATGGCGGCTCTTCTGGTGGAGATCACATCCCTGCCAAAGTCGGGTTTCGAAGTTGGATCATCCGAGGTTGTCCCCACGCAGATCCAGTCGCCGGCAGGAGCTGTAGCAATGGAGGGAGAGCAGGCACCAGGGAGCAGGGCAAGTGCACCACGGCTCCGGGGGTTGTCAGCATCCCGGAGGCTGTCCTTAAGGAGCAGGCACCGGGCTATTTGGCAGCAGCAAGCTCGGAGTAGGAGGCAACAGTACTCGGGGCATGGCATCTCAGGGAGGCAGGTATCGGCCACCAGGCAGGAGGCAAACGTGGACCTTACCCAAAGGAGGTCTTCCGTGTTGCAGCGTTTGGGGCAGCAGATCGGGGCAGAGCGGCAGCGGGTACGGGAGGCAAGACTCACCATGGCCAGGGCAGAGATTCACTGCATCGGGCAGAGAGGAGGGCGGAGGTCCTTGAGGAGACTTGCAGGGAGTGGGAGACAAGCATGTTGGGAGTCCCTGCAAGCCCTCGAAGTGAGAGCGAGGCCCACCTAGGGGAATTGGACGCAGTGATCGATGATGCCCTGGCCGAGACATTGAGGGAGCATGGTGAGGAAAAGGACTAGCCCGCTGCCATTGTACATAGTTCTTTAGGTATACGTTTTCTTTTCATTTTATATTTTTTTGGAGTGTTTGGATTTTGCTCCACTTTTTGTGCATTGTTTTTTTGTGTTTCATTTTGTAGAGTTTTATTTTATGGTTTGGGTGCATTTGGGACATTGGACCCCTTTCATTTGTACATAGTCCTAATTTGTTGGTCTACTTTTGTGTTCCCCATGCTGGAATGTATTTTTTAATTTGTATTTGCTTTCTGGAAATCATTTATGGCCATGGACTATGTGCGACTTTTCCATCTTTTGTTTACGTACACTGGATTTTCATTTGGACATTCATGCATTTGATTTGTTTGTTCATGCATTTTTTTTTAAATATGTAGGACGTTAATACTACTTTGAAATATATTTCATTTGTTTTGCACCCAGTGATGTTTGATCTTTTATTTTTTCCAAGTTTGACGCTTCCTTACTCTGTTATGTGTCCCTGCTAAGGGTGGCGGGACGTGTGATGGGGGTTGGGGGTCAGGTGTCCAATGTGGTGGGGGCTGCCTACAGGGTGCGTCACGGGTGATGGGGGCTGAGGTGGGGGTGTCCCATGTGGCCGCGGCTGCCTCCAGGGTGGCGAGATGGGTGATAGGGGTGTCCCTTGTGGCGGGGGCTGCCTGCAGGTTTCCGTCAAGGGTGGTGGGGGCTGGGAGTGTCTCACGTGGCGGGGGCTGCCTGCAGGGTGGCGTGACGGGTGTTGGGGACTGGGAGTGTCCCATGTGGCTAGGGCTGCCTGCAGGGTTGTGTCAAGGGTGATGGGGCTGGGAGTGTCCCATGTGGCAGGGGCTGCATGCAGGGTGGCGGGACAGGTGATGGAGGCTGGGGTGGGGGTGTCCCATGTGGCGGGGGCTGCCTGCAGGTTGGCGTCACAGTTGATGGGGGTGTCCCATGTGGCGGGGGCTACCTGCAGGGTGGCGTCACGGGTGCTGGGGTGTCCCATGTGGCGGGGGCTACCTGCAGGGTGGCGTCACGGGTGATGGGGGTGGGGGTGTCCCATGTGGCAGGGGCTGCCTGCAGGTTGACGTCACAGGTGATGGGGCGTCCCGTCAGGAGGGAGTGTGCTCCCAGTTAATTGGTGCGGGTGTCGCGGTGTGTTCTGGTGCAAATTGTCTAGGGTTTGGACGGGGTGCTTCAGGGGTATGCAATGAGTTTTCACGCGATATGGCTGGGGTGCATCAGGGATAAGCGCAGAGTTTTCACGCCATTTGGATGGGGTGTGTCCAGGGTACGCGCAGAGTCTGCATGCGGTTTGGCTGGGGTGCGTCCTGGGTATGCGATGAGTTTTCGCTTGTGGTTTTCACGAGATTTCGCTAGAGGGCTCTGTGCTTGGTGTTCCTTGCTCCACAGCTACGGATACCTCAGGGAATCCATGAATACACGTGCTGCGAAATTGGTTCTCTGCGCCACGGCTGGCGCATGCTCCTTCTCGGCGCGTGCCCGTGCACTTTTTCTGCACACAAATTTATGAATCGGACCTAAAGTTTTAAAGCAAGACAGACAGCACCTTGGTTTGCTTTACAACATTATTAATTCCATTTACACTCCATGAAACCAGTTTCAAGTGATACACAGAACGCGAGTTCATATTAGAAAAGCAGATTGACTGTGCAATTAACGTAAAAAGAATATAAACAATAAGAAGAGGAAAAAGAAAAATCCAAACCCAAAAGGGGCATGGATAAACAGGAAACCTGCTTATAGTTACAAATAGATGAACCACCAGTAAATAATAGGACAGTACTGAGAGAACAATCCTATAGAGAACACTTGAAAAACACAAAAATACTAGAAGCCCACACACCACCCTTTGACTGCATTGCACGTTTAACAAATAGGTCTCATAAGAGTTAGAAGTACTCCCAGATCACAACAATAGCAGTTAGGCAGAATCATATGCAGTACCCTTTGGGAACACTGCACACAATTAAGACTACAAGCGTCAGTACAATTTCACCTTTGGTACAAGCACTACACAGTAATGTGGTAGCAGTGGCTGAGCAGCCAGACTTATCTCAAGCGTAAAGTGAGCAGTACAACAGGTTACACAAAGGACCAGCAATTACAGTGATTCAAACAAACACTTACTCAAGGTTTCTTGGTGAAAGAATTTACATTTATTTACACAATCATTTGGAAAACATTCCACCAGCAAGAGCAGCTCAATATCACAATCTAATACACTACAATACACAACCAATCAGTTTCTGAACAAGCTCAGCTCCCCTGAAGTGGGAACAAAATGGCACTTCAGTTACTTTAAAAGGGGGTAAAAAGACAAGGTTATAAAAATCAACTGCACAAATACTTTCATAGGCAGGACAAAGGGTTTCATGTGATTACAACCAGCAATTCAATAGGCCTGGGCCAAAGTCAATGGTTCAGAGTCTTGTATAGGATAGAACAGTTCTGGTTGTAAATGGTTAAGTCTTTGCCACGGATCTTAGAAGAATTAGGTCAGGCGAAAAGTTAGATGTTGGTTTAGGGAAGGACAAGCCTTCAAAGTTGGGAAAGTTTCACAAACTTTCACCGTGGCCGAACGGAGTTCTGCACCGCACTTGCACAGTACCTTGTAAGTGAAGAAAAGCTGTAGCTGAGGCAGTTGTTCCTGGCAGTTCCTGCAGATCTCGCTGTTCCTGAGCTTCAGTCGTGGGGACAAGAAGGACGACATCTGGAGATTCCTGCACTGCCTAGGGAAGAGTTCACAAGCTTGGCAAAACGTCAGTTTAAGGTGCGAGTGCCCTAAGGACCACAAACTGGTATCCTTCCCACTGGCTATCCTGTTTTCAACAGCACTCTGGAGAAAATTCAACCAGTATGTGGACTGTGTCCAGGCGGCTTACGAGTTGGTTGTTTCCAACAAACTCAAGGGAAGAAATTAACCCTGACGGGCATCTCTGTCGATGGAGTTTCAGGCAATTCGGACCTGCAGCAGGGCTTCAGCGGTGGACCAGGAGTTGAAGCAGTCATCTTCCTTCAGCTAGTCTTCGGTTCTTTTGTTCCAGTGGTCAACTCTGCTTTCCAAGTCCCAGAGACCTGCTTTTAAACAGTTTTCCCCCCATTCATTCCAACCTGGCTGTCACTCACACAGCAGGGTGGCTGTCCTTGCTGGACAGCTAGCCGGCCAATCACGCCAGAGTGCATTCAGGTCTCCTAGGAGACTAAGCACAGGGAGTTTCAGGCAGCTCCCTCACATCCTGTGCACCCAGGACACTCAGGCGCCAGAGGAGGGCTTCAGCACTGAAGCCCGCCAAAATCCAATGAACAAAGGCACCAAACCTGTTTTGGCAGGCAGAGACAAATACAAGAAGGACCTTTCCAAAAACAAATGACAAAAAAAGTTGACCAGCGTCTGTTCTTACAGATAGGTCTTGGGCGCCATATTGGAAAACATGGCTGACCTGGTTTTTAGCTACCGGTGTTCGCGGTCAGGAAAAATCATGGTAGTTTGTTTAAAACCACTGCCACCAGCCATTTCAAGTGGGAAAGGGTAACATTTGACTGTTACATGAGTGTTTAGACTCCGGGGAAGCTAGGCAACCCCTTCAGCACTCTATAGGAAGATAGTGTGTGCTGGGTCTGTACATTTCAAAAGACTTGTAAAGTCAATTTAACTTTACATGCTCTGGGAGACAGTAAGTAGTCAGTCCCAGAGAAGGTATTTAAACCTTGGGGAGTCTGAAAGACACCCCTGTGCCACTGCAATGAGTGTGCTGTGTGACATACAGAAAAAGATGATGCCTATGGAGTTGTCTAAAACTCCATATCCAAAGAAAATAAACACAGAAAACAAACAGAATTAAAAAGTACAGAGTCCCAAAGTTCAGCAAAAGAGCTGGGGGCCTCTAAGGTAAGGAGGAATTAGCACATTTTGAGAATTCTCCCTAACACGCAGTAAGATACGCTGGAATATTTGAAATGGCATGGAGGCTTCAATACACTGCATCAGTATTGGTCATACGCCCGGACCCTCCAAACACAAGTAGTGAGGGCCCAACTCACTGCGCCCTTTCATCCTGACATTCTTATGGAAGACAACCAATTAGATCACCTTAACCAGTATTTAGGTACAAGAGTTCTAGACTGACACCCCCCCCCTTGGCACAGAAGGGAAGGAAATACTCCCTAATTCTGCAACCGTTCATTAGCCCTTGTGCCATATGAATTTTTAACCAATGGGCCTCATTATAAGGTTGCCTGTCCGGTAACAACGGTACCGGTAAGCTTGCCGGTACTGTTGTTATCGGACCGCAAACTACGAGGTCTACTTGCTGGTGCCTTTTCGCCGCCAGGTCTGACCTGGCGAGCAGGTGCCAGTGCATCCGGCTTCCCCATTCCCCATTCCCGTTGAGCCCCATGGGGCTCGAATGGGGAGCATTATTTTCCAGCACCCGGGAATGGCCAATTACCGGGTGCGCTGGGACTGTATGCCCCGGTAATTGCCCATTCCTGGGTGCTGGAAAAAAAATGACTCCGGCGGCAGCCATGCCGGTTTTACCGGCACGGCTACCGTGGGTGCCATAATGAGGCCCAATGTAGCAAAAGCAGGTGAATGGACAAATGGGATGACAATTCCTCCTTTTTCCTCTTATCCCACTCTCCCCAGTGCAAATCATCATAGGTGCATACGCCCTTGCTACAAACACACACTAGACAGAGCTAGTGAGGGGCTCATACGAAAGGTCCATAGTTGTTATTCATCAGGCCTATTTAACAAGACAAACAAACGGAAAGTTAAAGGAGGACTTGGTTAGTTCTGTTTACCAATAATTCGGAGCACACCGTTTACATGCCAAAATACTTCACATAAATAGACCAGCCCCCCAGCACCTGCCTACTGCACCTCTCCAATGCATCTGCAGCAGCATTGTTCCCCCTTCCAGCCATTCTCCCTAGTTTACCATAGTTCATTTCTCACCTCACCCACATCTCCCCCTCACCCGCATATATTCCTATCAGTCACTGCTGTATAAGGATATGATCTAAGGTTGGGGGAGCCATAAAGAGCGAGACTTGGTATCATGGTACAAATCATTAGAAGAAAGGTTTCTATCAATGCAAATCATTCAGACCCATATACTGCTGACCCTGGAGGGGATTATAACCAACCCTATAAACGCCTAATTGGCCTATCACAGTACATGGTTCGAATTTAACCTGGTGCTTTGAACTCTTTCAGTCTGGGTTCAAATCATTCAAAATCCTACTGGCATTGTGCTTCAACGTTTCAAGTTCATGCTAAGTGATTTAAGTCCACAACAGTTTGTTCTGAGCTGTGTCCTCACCGCCTGTGCAAGACCACAATCCCAGCCCAAGTGGTTCTTTTTCTTGATCTAGTCCAAGCCCAGAATCAGGGTAAGGTCTATGTTCCCACTAGGGGCTTTCAAATTATTTATTGTTACAAAAAAACTTTTAAGATAATAATTTTCTCTGGACTCAGACTTATGCCACAAAAGATGAAAACATTCCTTAAATTCAAATGTGTTTTATGATACCTCTCCTCTCTTTGTCTGCCTTCACACAGGGTCAAGTTTGTATTTCCCCATTTTTTCTTCATTTCTCCGCCCTGAGGAAGGCTCCACTACAACTGTACATGCCCAGCAGGGGGCAGATCCGAAACGTGATATGGATGTTTGAACTTTTCACATTGACTGGAAACTCTATTTCGGAAGTTAATCTGAAGTCCAAAGCTAAACCAGCATTGAAACATTGTTCTTGCACGTATATTATTTTTTTGTGCTTTCTCTCAAGAGTTTCTTTCCCCCATCAAACACCAACACGTCGGCAGACCTACATTCTCTTATTTAGTAAAACAGTGGCACCTGTATATTGTAATGTGGGCCGCTTAGAGTTTCCCTCCAACTGAGGGTATTTGGCCTGAGGCTATTTTGGCCTCTGTGTGTTTGCTCTGTCTTTCCAAGGCAGATCTGCACCCATTCATTTAGCAAAACAGTAGTACCTGTATATTGAAATTTGGACTGCTGATTCATTTTCTTAAAGGTACTACACATGTGTTTGCATTTTTCACAAGCGATGGTTTAATTATTGCTTGCCTTTATCTTCTTGTCATAAAAGTGCACCGATTTGTCTCTCTGTTAGATCTTTCTCTTACTTGCAGTTCTATTTTTTATTGCTTTACTCTCATTCCAAACTGCATTTCCTACTCCTTGTATTTATTAACCTTATTCATTTGAGAACACAACAATAAATCACTTTGTGAAAATAAGGTATGTTTTCTGAGTATAAATACCGTGGCTAAATAATATTTGTGATTTCCTTGTTCTAGGTCACACTATTAACGATGTTTAAACATATTTTTGCAAAATAACAGTTATAGACCTCGATATATCTTTTTTATGAGACACAACATTTAGATGGGCTCTAAACAGAGTTATGCCAGTACTCATGCAGAATGTTAAATGGCCTTTTATACAAATTAAAACAGTTTCTTTTAAAAACATGTATAGGTCTTATAAACGAAATAAGAAATATTTGAACTGTCGTTCTGTAAAGATTTGAATTGGCCCAAAACACGCTTGGAGTGAGTGAGCTCTGTCAGTGGGTACACGTCCAACTCCCTTTTTTCTGTAAAGGTATGTTGAACGTGACCCGCAAAGGGAGAGGCATAAGCGGTATCCTGGTGTACAGCAGGGGTCTGAAACCTATGGTTTTCCAGATATTTTGGATTATGCCAGCCATCATCCCTCACCATTAATCACAATACTATGGCGCTATGCAGTAAACGGAAAGGACATTTAAACAACACATTAAAAACATATAGGTATTGCAAATGTACAGGCCCCGTGCTATAGTATGGTTCCGTAGCCCAGTGACACGCCTTCCCCTTCTTCCTGAGTTCTTTCATTTCCCAAAGGGCGAATACTAACATCGCCAACAAATGATTCCTTCCGGGCTTTAAACATGACGTTTCGTTTTATATCCACATATAAATATAATATATTAAAGTCACACACACGTCTTCATGAAATCTCCCTAGCAACAAGCAACACTTCCACCCCTGCCGGTCCATTCTCCCAGCGGGCACAAACTCCCGCCTTATCCGCGATGATCTACCCACGCATGATACACATTGAGAAGGCATGCCGACCAAGGCCACACCACGAAGGGAAAAAGCACCGAGGTCGCCCAGGCGGAGCAGCGATAAGCCTCCCGCACTCACCTTCAAGTGGATACTGAATCAGCCCAAACGCCACTCAGCGCGAAAGGAGGGGCGCAACACAAATAGACATCCCGGAATCAAATTACCTTACCCCCAAGCGAAAAATTACTTCCTAGATGAGACGTCGGACGCCAGGCGTGCACCTGGGTCCTTTACTCCATACTCCAATACATGTTAAGACGGTTGATACTAGTTCCCATCCGAGAAACGGACCGTTGGTTGCTAGGGGTTATTTCTCAGCTGATTCAGTGTGAGTTGGCTAGTTCCCATTAGAGAATTGGCCCTTTTTGCCCCTAGTGGCCAATTCCTGCATAATGGGAACTAGCCTACTCACACTGAGAGGGCTGGTTCCCATTAGAGAAATGGCCGTTTTTGCTCCCCTAGTGGCCAAGTCATGCATAATAATGGGAACTAACCTACTCACACTGAGAAGGCAAGTTCCCATTAGAGAAATTGCTGTTTTTGCTCCTATTGGCCAAGTCCTGCATAATAATGGGAACTAGCCTACTCACATTGAGAAACTAGTCCCATTAGAGAAATGGCCTATTTTGCTCCCCTAGTGGTTATGGCCCCTTTTCCTCCCCTAGTGGTCAGGTCCTGCATAATAATGGGTTTTAGATTACTCACACTGAGAAGGCTAGTTCCCATTAGACGTGAATGGGCTAATTCCCATTAGACAAGGGGACCTTTCTGCCTCTCCAGGTCGGAAGGCTGTTTATTTAGAAGGAAGTAGCTGCTTCAGAGTGAGTAGGCTAGTTGCCATTAGACGAGGGGCCCTCGCTGCCCCTCCAGGTCAGAGGGCCGTTTCTCTAAAGGGAAATAGCTGCTTCAGTGTGAGTGGGCGAGTTCCCATTAGATGAAAGGACCTTTCTGCCTCTCGGGTTCAGAGGGCCGTTTATCTAAAAGGAAATAGCTGCTTCAGTGTGAGTGGGTTAGTTCCCATTAGACAAGAGGCCCCTTCTGCCTCTCCAGGTTCGAGGGCCGTTTCTCTAATGGGAAATAGCTGCTGCAGTGTCAGTAGGCTATTTCCGATTAGACGAGGGGACCTTTCTGCCTCTCCAGGTCAGTGGGCCAGTTCTCTAATGGGAAATAGATGCTTTGGTGTGAGTGGGCTACTTCCCATTAGACGAAAGGACCTTTGTGCCTCTCCAGGTATGAGGGCCGTTTCTCTAATGGTGAAAAAGGTGCTTCAGTGTGAGTGGGTTAGTTCCCAGTAGACAAGGGGACCTTTCTGCCTCTCCAGGTTGGAGGGACGTTTCTCTAATGAGAAATAGCTGCTTCAGTGTGAGTGGGCTAATTGCCATTAGACAAGTGGACTTCTCTGCCTCTCCAGGTCAGAGGGCTGTTTCTCTAATGGGAAATAGCTGCTTCGGTGTGAGTGGGCTAGTTCCCATTGGACGAAAGGACCTTGCCGCCTCTCCAGGTCAGAGGGCCGTTTGTCTAAAAGGAAATAGCTGCTTCAGTGTGAGTGGGCTAGTTCCTATTAGACAAGAGGCCCTTTCTGACTCTTCAGGTCTGAGGGCCGTTTCTCTAATGGGAAATAGCTGTTTTAGTGTGAGTGGGCTAGTTCCCATTAGACCAGGGGACCTTTCTGCCTCTCCAGATCGGAGGGCCGTTTCTCTAATGGGAAATAGCTACTTCAGTGTGAGTGGGCTAGTTCCCATTAGACGAGAGGACCTTTCTGCCTCTCCAGGTCGGAGGGCCGTTTCTCTAATGGGAAATAGCTGCTTCAGTGTGAGTGGGCTAGTTCCCATTAGACGAAGGGACCTTTCTGTCTCTCCAGGTCAGAGGGCTGTTTCTCTAATGGGAAATAGCTGCTTCGGTGTGAGTGGGCTAGTTCCATTTGGACGAAAGGACCTTGCCACCTCTCCAGGTCAGAGGGCCGTTGCTCTAAAAGGAAATAGCTGCTTCAGTGTGAGTGGGCTAGTTCCCATTGGACGGCCGCCTCTCCAGGTCAGAGGGCCGTTTCTCTAAAAGGAAATAGCTGGTTCAGTGTGAGTGGGCTAGTTCCTATTAGACCAAGGGAACTTTCTGCCTCCCCAGGACAAAGGGCTGTTTCTCTAAAGGGAAATAGCTGCTTCAGGGTGAGTGGGCTAGTTCCCATTAGACAAGAGGCCCTTTCTGCCTCTCCAGGTCTGAGGGCCATTTCTCTAATGGGAAATAGCTGCTTCAGTGTGAATAGGATAGTTTCCATTAGACGAGGGGCACTTCATGCCTCTCCAGGTCGGAGGGCCGTTTCTCTAATGGGAAATAGCTGCTTTAGTGTGAGTGGGCTAGTTCACATTAGACGAAAGGACGTTTTCGCCTCTTCAGGTCGGAGGGCCATTTCTCTAAAGGCAAATAGCTGCTTCAGTGTGAGTGGGCTAGTTCCCATTAGATGAAGGGACCTTTCTGCCTTTCCAGTCGGAGGGCCATTTCTCTAATGGAAAATAACTACTTCAGTGTGAGTGGGCTAGTTCCCATTAGAAGAGAAGACCTTTGTGCCTCTCCAGGTCGGAGGGCCGTTTCTGTAATGGGAAATAGCTTGCATCAGTGTGAGTGGGCTAGTTCCCATTAGACAAGAGTCCCTTTCTGCCTCTCCAGGTCTGAGGTCCATTTCTCTAATGGGAAATAGCTGCTTTAGTGTGAGTGGGCTAGTTCCCATTAGATAAGAGGCCCGTTCTGCCTCTCCAGGTCGGAGGGCCAGTTCTCTAAAGGGAAATAGCTGCTTCAGTGTGAGTGGGCTAGTTCCCATTGGACGAAAGGACCTTGCCGCCTCTCCAGGTCAGAGGGACGTTTCTCTAAAAGGAAATAGCTGCTTCAGTGTGAGTGGGCTAGTTCCTATTAGACAAGAGGCCCTTTCTGACTCTCCAGGTCTGAGGGCCGTTCCTCTAATGGGAAATAGCTGTTTTAGTGTGAGTGGGCTAGTTCCCATTAGACCAGGGGACCGTTCTGCCTCTCCAGATCAGAGGGCCGTTTCTCTAATGGGAAATAGCTGCTTCAGTGTGAGTGGGCTAGTTCCCATTAGACGAGAGGACCTTTCTGCCTCTCCAGGTCGGAGGGCCGTTTCTCTAATGGAAAATAACTACTTCAGTGTGAGTGGGCTAGTTCCCATTAGAAGAGAAGACCTTTGTGCCTCTCCAGGTCGGAGGGCCGTTTCTGTAATGGGAAATAGCTTGCATCAGTGTGAGTGGGCTAGTTCCCATTAGACAAGAGGCCCTTTCTGCCTCTCTGGGTCGGAGAGCCATTTCTCTAATGGGAAATAGCTGCTTCAGTGTGAGTGGGCTAGTTCCCATTAGACAAGAGTCCCTTTCTGCCTCTCCAGGTCTGAGGTCCATTTCTCTAATGGGAAATAGCTGCTTTAGTGTGAGTGGGCTAGTTCCCATTAGATAAGAGGCCCGTTCTGCCTCTCCAGGTCGAAGGGCCAGTTCTCTAGAGGGAAATAGCTGCTTCAGTGTGAGTGGGCTAGTTCCCATTGGACGAAAGGACCTTGCCGCCTCTCCAGGTCAGAGGGACGTTTCTCTAAAAGGAAATAGCTGCTTCAGTGTGAGTGGGCTAGTTCCTATTAGACAAGAGGCCCTTTCTGACTCTCCAGGTCTGAGGGCCGTTTCTCTAATGGGAAATAGCTGTTTTAGTGTGAGTGGGCTAGTTCCCATTAGACCAGGGGACCTTTCTGCCTCTCCAGATCGGAGGGCCGTTTCTCTAATGGGAAATAGCTGCTTCAGTGTGAGTGGGCTAGTTCCCATTAGACGAGAGGACCTTTCTGCCTCTCCAGGTCGGAGGGCTGTTTCTCTAATGGGAAATAGCTGCTTCAGTGTGAGTGGGCTAGTTCCCATTAGACGAAGGGAACTTTCTGCCTCCCCAGGTCGAAGGGCTGTTTCTCTAAAGGTAAATAGCTGCTTCAGGGTGACTGGGCTAGTTCCCATTAGACAAGAGGACCTTTCTGCCTCTCCAGGTCGGAGATCTGTTTCTCTAATGGAAAATAGCTGCTTCAGTGTGAGTGGCCTAGTTCTCAGTAGACGAGAGAACCTTTACGCCTCTCCAGGTCAGAGGGCTGTTTCTCTAAAAGGAAATAGCTGCTTCAGTGTGAGTGGGGTAGTCCCCATTAGACAAGAGACCCTTTCTGCCTCTCCAGGTCTGAGGGCCATTGAAATAGCTGCCTTAGTGTGAGTGGGCTAGTTCCCATTAGACCAGGGGACCTTTCTGCCTGTCCAGGTCGGAGGGCCGTTTCTCTAATGGAAAATAGCCACTTCAGTGTGAGTGGGCTAGTTCCCGTTAGATGAAAGGACCTTTCTGCCTCTCCAGGTTGGAGGTCCGTTTCTCTAATGGGAAATAACTGCTTCAGTGTCAGTAGGCTAGTTCCGATTAGACGAGGGAACCTTTCTGCCTCTCCCGGTCAGTGGGCCGTTTCTCTAATGGGAAATAGATGCTTTGGTGTGAGTGGGCTACTTCCCGTTAGACGAAAGGACCTTTGTGCCTCTCCAGGCATGAGGGCCGTTTCTCTAATGGGGAAAAAGATGCTTCAGTGTGAGTGGGCTAGTTCCCATTAGACGAAAGGACCTTTTCACCTCTCCAGATCGCAGGGCCGTTTCTCTAAACGGAAATAGCTGCTTCAGTGTGAGTGGGCTAGTTCCCATTAGACAAAAGGACCTTTCTGCCTCTCCAGGTCGGAGGGCAATTTCTCTAAAAGGAAATAGCTGCTTCAGTGTGAATAGGATAGTTTCCATTAGACGAGGGGCCCTTCATGCCTCTCCAGGTCGGAGGGCCGTTTCTCTAAAGGCAAATACCTGCTTTAGTGTGAGTGGGCTAGTTCACATTAGACGAAAGGACGTTTTCGCCTCTTCAGGTCGGAGAGCCATTTCTCTAAAGGCAAATACCTGCTTCAGTGTGAGTGGGCTAGTTCCCATTAGATGAAGGGACCTTTCTGCCTTTCCAGTCGGAGGGCCATTTCTCTAATGGAAAATAACTACTTCAGTGTGAGTGGGCTAGTTCCCATTAGAAGAGAAGACCTTTGTGCCTCTCCAGGTCGGAGGGCCGTTTCTGTAATGGGAAATAGCTTGCATCAGTGTGAGTGGGCTAGTTCCCATTAGACAAGAGGCCCTTTCTGCCTCTCTGGGTCGGAGAGCCATTTCTCTAATGGGAAATAGCTGCTTCAGCGTGAGTGGGCTAGTTCCCATTAGACAAGAGTCCCTTTCTGCCTCTCCAGGTCTGAGGTCCATTTCTCTAATGGGAAATAGCTGCTTTAGTGTGAGTGGGCTAGTTCCCATTAGATAAGAGGCCCGTTCTGCTCTCCAGGTCGGAGGGCCAGTTCTCTAATGGGAAATGGCTGCTTCAGTGTGAGAAGGCTAGTTCTCATTAGACGAAATGACCTTTCTGTCTCTACAGGTCAGAGGGCCGTTTCTCTAATGGGAAATAGCTTCTTCAGTGTGAGTGGGCTAGTTCTCATTAGACGAGGGGACCTTTCTGCCTCTCCAGGTCTCGAAGGGCTGTTTTTCTAATGGGAAATATTTGCTTCAGTGTGAGTGGGCTAGTTCTCATTAGACGAGAGGGCCTTTTTCCCTCTCCAGGTCGGAGGGCAGTTTCTCTAATGGGAAATAGCTGCTTCAGTGTGAGTGGGCTAGTTCCCATTAGATGAGGGGACCTTTCTGCCTTTCCAGTCGGAGGGCCATTTCTCTAATGGAAAATAACTACTTCAATGTGAGCGGGCTAGTTCCCATTAGACGAGAATACCTTTCTGCCTCTCCAGGTCGGAGGGCCGTTTCTGTAATGGGAAATAGCTTGCTTCAGTGTGAGTGGGCTAGTTCCAATTAGACGAGGGGACCTTTCTGCCTCTCCAGGTTGGAGTGTCGTTTCTCTAATTGGAAATAGCTGCTTCAGTGTGAGTGGGCTAGTTCCCATTAGACGAAAGGACCTTTTCGCCTCTCCAGATCGCAGGGCCGTTTCTCTAAAGGGAAATAGCTGCTTCAGTGTGAGTGGGCTAGTTCCCATTAGACAAAAGGACCTTTCTGCCTCTGCAGGTCGGAGGGCAATTTCTCTAAAAGGAAATAGCTGCTTCAGTGTGAATAGGATAGTTTCCATTAGACGAGGGGCACTTCATGCCTCTCCAGGTCGGAGGGCCGTTTCTCTAATGAGAAATAGCTGCTTTAGTGTGAGTGGGCTAGTTCACATTAGACGAAAGGACGTTTTCGCCTCTTCAGGTCGGAGGGCCATTTCTCTAAAGGCAAATAGCTGCTTCAGTGTCAGTGGGCTAGTTCCCATTAGATGAAGGGACCTTTCTGCCTTTCCAGTCGGAGGGCCATTTCTCTAATGGAAAATAACTACTTCAGTGTGAGTGGGCTAGTTCCCATTAGAAGAGAAGACCTTTGTGCCTCTCCAGGTCGGAGGGCCGTTTCTGTAATGGGAAATAGCTTGCATCAGTGTGAGTGGGCTAGTTCCCATTAGACAAGAGTCCCTTTCTGCCTCTCGAGGTCTGAGGTCCATTTCTCTAATGGGAAATAGCTGCTTTAGTGTGAGTGGGCTAGTTCCCATTAGATAAGAGGCCCGTTCTGCCTCTCCAGGTCAGAGGGCCAGTTCTCTAAAGGGAAATAGCTGCTTCAGTGTGAGTGGGCTAGTTCCTATTAGACAAGAGGCCCTTTCTGACTCTCCAGGTCTGAGGGCCGTTTCTCTAATGGGAAATAGCTGTTTTAGTGTGAGTGGGCTAGTTCCCATTAGACCAGGGGACCGTTCTGCCTCTCCAGATCAGAGGGCCGTTTCTCTAATGGGAAATAGCTGCTTCAGTGTGAGTGGGCTAGTTCCCATTAGACGAGAGGACCTTTCTGCGTCTCCAGGTCGGAGGGCCGTTTCTCTAATGGAAAATAACTACTTCAGTGTGAGTGGGCTAGTTCCCATTAGAAGAGAAGACCTTTGTGCCTCTCCAGGTCGGAGGGCCGTTTCTGTAATGGGAAATAGCTTGCATCAGTGTGAGTGGGCTAGTTCCCATTAGACAAGAGGCCCTTTCTGCCTCTCTGGGTCGGAGAGCCATTTCTCTAATGGGAAATAGCTGCTTCAGTGTGAGTGGGCTAGTTCCCATTAGACAAGAGTCCCTTTCTGCCTCTCCAGGTCTGAGGTCCATTTCTCTAATGGGAAATAGCTGCTTTAGTGTGAGTGGGCTAGTTCCCATTAGATAAGAGGCCCGTTCTGCCTCTCCAGGTCGGAGGGCCAGTTCTCTAGAGGGAAATAGCTGCTTCAGTGTGAGTGGGCTAGTTCCCATTGGACGAAAGGACCTTGCCGCCTCTCCAGGTCAGAGGGACGTTTCTCTAAAAGGAAATAGCTGCTTCAGTGTGAGTGGGCTAGTTCCTATTAGACAAGAGGCCCTTTCTGACTCTCCAGGTCTGAGGGCCGTTTCTCTAATGGGAAATAGCTGTTTTAGTGTGAGTGGGCTAGTTCCCATTAGACCAGGGGACCTTTCTGTCTCTCCAGATCGGAGGGCCGTTTCTCTAATGGGAAATAGCTGCTTCAGTGTGAGTGGGCTAGTTCCCATTAGACGAGAGGACCTTTCTGCCTCTCCAGGTCGGAGGGCCGTTTCTCTAATGGGAAATAGCTGCTTCAGTGTGAGTGGGCTAGTTCCCATTAGACAAAGAGAACTTTCTGCCTCCCCAGGTCGAAGGGCTGTTTCTCTAAAGGTAAATAGCTGCATCAGGGTGACTGGGCTAGTTCCCATTAGACAAGAGGACCTTTCTGCCTCTCCAGGTCGGAGATCCGTTTCTCTAATGGGAAATAGCTGCTTCAGTGTGAGTGGCCTAGTTCTCAGTAGACGAGAGAACCTTTACGCCTCTCCAGGTCAGAGGGCTGTTTCTCTAAAAGGAAATAGCTGCTTCAGTGTGAGTGGGGTAGTCCCCATTAGACAAGAGACCCTTTCTGCCTCTCCAGGTCTGAGGCCCATTGAAATAGCTGCCTTAGTGTGAGTGGGCTAGTTCCCATTAGACCAGGGGACCTTTCTGCCTGTCCAGGTCGGAGGGCCGTTTCTCTAATGGAAAATAGCCACTTCAGTGTGAGTGGGCTAGTTCCGGTTAGATGAAAGGACCTTTCTGCCTCTCCAGGTTTGAGGTCCGTTTCTCTAATGGGAAATGACTGCTTCAGTGTCAGTAGGCTAGTTCCGATTAGACGAGGGAACCTTTCTGCCTCTCCCCGTCAGTGGGCCGTTTCTCTAATGGGAAATAGATGCTTTGGTGTGAGTGGGCTACTTCCCGTTAGACGAAAGGACCTTTGTGCCTCTCCAGGTATGAGGGCCGTTTCTCTAATGGGGAAAAAGGTGCTTCAGTGTGAGTGGGCTAGTTCCCAGTAGACGAGGGGACCTTTCTGCCTCTCCAGGTTGGAGGGACGTTTCTCTAATGAGAAATAGCTGCTTCAGTGTGAGTGGGCTAATTGCCATTAGACAAGTGGACTTCTCTGCCTCTCCAGGTCAGAAGGCCGTTTCTCTAATGGGAAATGGCTGCTTCAGTGTGAGTGGGCTAGTTCCCATTAGACGAAAGGACCTTTCTGTCTCTCCAGGTCAGAGGGCTGTTTCTCTA
The DNA here is from genome assembly GCF_040938575.1 of Ambystoma mexicanum. Lineage (NCBI taxonomy): Eukaryota > Metazoa > Chordata > Amphibia > Caudata > Ambystomatidae > Ambystoma > Ambystoma mexicanum. The sequence goes on along the minus strand of NC_090922.1, from coordinate 486,492,513 downwards.
ATGGGAAATAGCTGCTTCGGTGTGAGTGGGCTAATTCCCATTGGACGAAAGGACCTTGCTGCCTCTCCATGTCAGAGGGCCGTTTCTCTAAAAGGAAATAGCTGCTTCAGTGTGAGTGGGCTAGTTCCTATTAGACAAGAGGCCCTTTCTGACTCTCCAGGTCTGTGGGCCGTTTCTCTAATGGGAAATAGCTGTTTTAGTGTGAGTGGGCTAGTTCCCATTAGACCAGGGAACCTTTCTGCCTCTCCAGATCGGAGGACCGTTTCTCTAATGGGAAATAGCTGCTTCAGTGTGAGTGGGCTAGTTCCCATTAGACGAGAGTACCTTTCTGCCTCTCCAGCTCGGAGGGCCGTTTCTCTAATGGGAAATAGCTGCTTTGTGTGAGTGGGCTAGTTCCCATTAGACGAAGGGACCTTTCTGTCTCTCCAGGTCAGAGGGCTGTTTCTCTAATGGGAAATAGCTGCTTCGGTGTGAGTGGGCTAGTTCCCATTGGACGAAAGGACCTTGCCGCCTCTCCAGGTCAGAGGGCCGTTTCTCTAAAAGGAAATAGCTGCTTCAGTGTGAGTGGGCTAGTTCCTATTAGACAAGAGGCCCTTTCTGACTCTCCAGGTCTGAGGGCCGTTTCTCTAATGGGAAATAGCTGTTTTAGTGTGAGTGGGCTAGTTCCCATTAGACCAGGGGACCTTTCTGCCTCTCCAGATCGGAGGGCCGTTTCTCTAATGGGAAATAGCTGCTTCAGTGTGAGTGGGCTAGTTCCCATTGGACGAAAGGACCTTGCCGCCTCTCCAGGTCAGAGGGCCGTTTCTCTAAAAGGAAATAGCTGTTTCAGTGTGAGTGGGCTAGTTCCTATTAGACCAAGGGAACTTTCTGCCTCCCCAGGTCGAAGGGCTGTTTCTCTAAAGGGAAATAGCTGCTTCAGGGTGAGTGGGCTAGTTCCCATTAGACAAGAGGCCCTTTCTGCCTCTCCAGGTCTGAGGGCCATTTCTCTAATGGGAAATAGCTGCCTCAGTGTGAGTGGCTAGTTCCCATTAGACCAGGGGACCTTTCTGCCTCTCCAGGTCAGAGGGCCGTTTCTCTAATGGAAAATAGCTACTTCAGTGTGAGTGGGCTCGTTCCCGTTAGATGAAAGGACCTTTCAGCCTCTCCAGGTTGGAGGTCCGTTTCTCTAATGGAAAATAACTGCTTCAGTGTCAGTAGGCTAGTTCCCATTAGAAGAGGGGACCTTTCTGCCTCTCCAGGTCAGAGGGCCGTTTCTCTAAAGGGAAATAGCTGCTTCGGTGTGAGTGGGCTACTTCCCATTAGACAAAAGGACCTTTGTGCCTCTCCAGGTATGAGGGCCGTTTCTCTAATGGGGAAAAAGGTGCTTCAGTGTGAGTGGACTAGTTCCCAGTAGACGAGGGGACCTTTCTGCCTCTCCAGGTTGGAGGGCCATTTCTCTAATGAGAAATAGCTGCTTCAATGTGAGTGGGCTAATTCCCATTAGACAAGTGGACTTCTATGCCTCTCCAGGTCAGAAGGCCGTTTCTCTAATGGGAAATGGCTGCTTCAGTGTGAGTGGGCTTGTTCCCATTAGACGAAAGGGCCTTTCTGTCTCTCCAGGTCAGAGGGCTGTTTCTCTAATGGGAAATAGCTGCTTCATTGTGAGTGGGCTAGTTCCCATTAGACGAAAGGACCTTCGTGCCTCTCCAGGTCTGAGGGCGTTTCTCTAGTGGGAAATAGCTGCTTCAGTGAGAGTGGGCTAGTTCCCAGTAGACGAGGGGACCTTCCGCCTCTCCAGTTCAGAGGGCCGTTTCTCTAATGGGAAATAGCTGCTTCAGTGTGAGTGGGCTAGTTCCCATTAGACGAAAGGATCTTTCTGCCTCTCCAGGTCAGAGGGCCGTTTCTCTAATGGGAAATAGCTTCTTCAGTGTGAGTGGGCTAGTTCTCATTAGACGAGGGGACCTTTCTGCCTCTCCAGGTCTCGAAGGGCTGTTTCTCTAATGGGAAATATTTGCTTCAGTGTGAGTGGGCTAGTTCTCATTAGACGAGAAGGCCTTTCTCCCTCTCCAGGTCGGAGGGCAGTTTCTCTAATGGAAAATAACTACTTCAGTGTGAGTGGGCTAGTTCCCATTAGACGAGAGGACCTTTCTGCCTCTCCAGGTCGGAGGGCCGTTTCTGTAATGGGAAATAGCTTGCTTCAGTTTGAGTGGGCTTGTTCCCATTAGACGTGGGGACCTTTCTGCCTCTCCAGGTTGGAGTGTCGATTCTCTAATTGGAAATAGCTGCTTCAGTGTGTGTGGGCTAGTTCCCATTAGGCGAAAGGACCTCTTCGCCTCTCCAGATCGCAGGGCCGTTTCTCTAAAGTGAAAAAGCTGCTTCAGTGTGAATAGGATAGTTTCCATTAGACAAGGGGCCCTTTCTGCCTTTCCAGGTCTGCGGGCCATTTCTCTAATGGGAAATAGCTGCTTCAGTGTGAGTGGGCTAGTTCCCAATAGACCAGGGGACCTTTCTGCCACTCCAGGTCGGGGGGTCGTTTCTCTAATGGGAAATAGATGCTTCAGTGTGAGTGGTCTAGTTCCAAGTAGACGAGGGGACCTTTCCGCCTCTCCAGGTCAGAGGGCCGTTGCTCTAATGGGAAATAGCTGCTTCAGTGTGAGTGGGCTAATTCCCATTAGACAAGTGGACTTTTCTGCCACTCCAGGTCGGAGGGCCATTTCTCTAAAGGCAAATAGCTGCTTCAGTGTGAGTAGGCCAGTTCCCATTAAACGAGAGGCCCTTTCTGCCTCTCCAGGTCGGAGGGCTGTTTCTCTAAAGGGAAATAGCTGCTTCAGTGTGAGTGGGCTAGTTCCCATTAGACGAAAGGAACTTTCTGCCTCTCCAGGTCAGAGGGCCGTTTCTCTAAAAGGAAATAGCTGCTTCAGTGTGAGTGGGCTAGTTCCCATTAGACAAGTGGACTTTTCTGCCTCTCCAGGTCAGAGGGCTGTTTCTCTAATGGGAAATGGCTGCTTCAGTGTGAGTGGGCTAATTCCCATTAGACGAAAGGACCTTGCCGCCTCTCCAGGTCAGAGGGCCGTTTCTCTAAAAGGAAATAGCTGTTTCAGTGTGAGTGGGCTAGTTCCTATTAGACAAGAGGCCCTTTCTGCCTCTCCAGATCGGAGGGCCGTTTCTCTAATGGGAAATAGCTGCTTCAGTGTGAGTGGGCTAGTTCCCATTAGACGAGAGGACCTTTCTGCCTCTCCAGCTCGGAGGGCCGTTTCTCTAATGGGAAATAGCTGCTTCAGTGTGAGTGGGCTAGTTCCCATTAGACGAAGGGACCTTTCTGTCTCTCCAGGTCAGAGGGCTGTTTCTCTAATGGGAAATAGCTGCTTCGTTGTGAGTGGGCTAGTTCCCATTGGACGAAAGGACCTTGCCGCCTCTCCAGGTCAGAGGGCCGTTTCTCTAAAAGGAAATAGCTGCTTCAGTGTGAGTGGGCTAGTTCCTATTAGACAAGAGGCCCTTTCTGACACTCCAGGTCTGAGGGCCGTTTCTCTAATGGGAAATAGCTGTTTTAGTGTGAGTGGGCTAGTTCCCATTAGACCAGGGGACCTTTCTGCCTCTCCAGATCGGAGGGCCGTTTCTCTAATGGGAAATAGCTGCTTCAGTGTGAGTGGGCTAGTTCCCATTGGACGAAAGGACCTTGCCGCCTCTCCAGGTCAGAGGGCCGTTTCTCTAAAAGGAAATAGCTGTTTCAGTGTGAGTGGGCTAGTTCCTATTAGACCAAGGGAACTTTCTGCCTCCCCAGGTCGAAGGGCTGTTTCTCTAAAGGGAAATAGCTGCTTCATGGTGAGTGGGCTAGTTCCCATTAGACAAGAGGCCCTTTCTGCCTCTCCAGGTCTGAGGGCCGTTTCTCTAATGGAAAATAGCTACTTCAGTGTGAGTGGGCTCGTTCCCGTTAGATGAAAGGACCTTTCAGCCTCTCCAGGTTAGAGGTCCGTTTCTCTAATGGGAAATAACTGCTTCAGTGTCAGTAGGCTGGTTCCCATTAGACGAGGGGACCTTTCTGCCTCTCCAGGTCAGAGGGCCGTTTCTCTAAAGGGAAATAGCTGCTTCGGTGTGAGTGGGCTACTTCCCATTAGACAAAAGGACCTTTGTGCCTCTCCAGGTATGAGGGCCGTTTCTCTAATGGGGAAAAAGGTGCTTCAGTGTGAGTGGACTAGTTCCCAGTAGACGAGGGGACCTTTCTGCCTCTCCAGGTTGGAGGGCCGTTTCTCTAATGAGAAATAGCTGCTTCAATGTGAGTGGGCTAATTCCTATTAGACAAGTGGACTTCTATGCCTCTCCAGGTCAGAAGGCCGTTTCTCTAATGGGAAATGGCTGCTTCAGTGTGAGTGGGCTTGTTTCCATTAGACGAAAGGGCCTTTCTGTCTCTCCAGGTCAGAGGGCGTTTCTCTAGTGGGAAATAGCTGCTTCAGTGTGAGTGGGCTAGTTCCCAGTAGACGAGGGGACCTTCCGCCTCTCCAGTTCAGAGGGCCGTTTCTCTAATGGGAAATAGCTGCTTCAGTGTGAGTGGGCTAGTTCCCATTAGACGAAAGGATCTTTCTGCCACTCCAGGTCAGAGGGCCGTTTCTCTAATGGGAAATAGCTTCTTCAGTGTGAGTGGGCTTGTTCTCATTAGACGAGGGGACCTTTCTGCCTCTCCAGGTCTCGAAGGGCTGTTTCTCTAATGGGAAATATTTGCTTCAGTGTGAGTGGGCTAGTTCTCATTAGACGAGAGGGCCTTTCTCCCTCTCCAGGTCGGAGGGCAGTTTCTCTAATTGGAAATAGCTGCTTCAGTGTGAGTGGGCTGGTTCCCATTAGATGAGGGGTCCTTTCTGCCTTTCCAGTCGGAGGACCATTTCTCTAATGGAAAATAACTACTTCAGTGTGAGTGGGCTAGTTCCCATTAGACGAGAAGACCTTTCTGCCTCTCCAGGTCGGAGGGCCGTTTCTGTAATGGGAAAGAGCTTGCTTCAGTGTGAGTGGGCTAGTTCCCATTAGACGAGGGGACCTTTCTGCCTCTCCAGGTTGGAGTGTCGATTCTCTAATTGGAAATAGCTGCTTCAGTGTGTGTGGGCTAGTTCCCATTAGACGAAAGGACCTTTTCGCCTCTCCAGATCGCAGGGCCGTTTCTCTAAAGGGAAATAGCTGCTTCAGTGTGAATAGGATAGTTTCCATTAGACAAGGGGCCCTTCATGCCTCTCCAGGTCGGAGGGCCGTTTCTCTAATGGGAAATAGCTGCTTCAGTGTGAGTGGGCTAGTTCACATTAGACGAAAGGATGTTTTCGCCTCTCCAGGTCGGAGGGCCATTTCTCTAAAGGCAAATAGCTGCTTCAGTGTGAGTGGGCAGTTCCCATTAGACAAAAGGACCTTTCTGCCTCTCCAGGTCGGAGGGCCATTTCTCTAAAGGCAAATAGCTGCTTCAGTGTGAGTAGGCTAGTTCCCATTAAACGAGAGGCCCTTTCTGTCTCTCCAGGTCGGAGGGCTGTTTCTCTAAAGGGAAATAGCTGCTTCAGTGTGAGTGGGCTAGTTCCCATTAGACGAAAGGAACTTTCTGCCTCTCCAGGTCAGAGGGCCGTTTCTCTAAAAGGAAATAGATGCTTCAGTGTGAGTGGGCTAGTTCCCATTAGACAAGAGGCCCTTTCTGCCTTTCCAGGTCTGAGGGCCATTTCTCTAATGGGAAATAGCTGCTTCAGTGTGAGTGGGCTAGTTCCCAATAGACCAGGGGACCTTTCTGCCTCTCCAGGTCGGGGGGTCGTTTCTCTAATGGGAAATAGATGCTTCAGTGTGAGTGGTCTAGTTCCAAGTAGACGAGGGGACCTTTCCGCCTCTCCAGGTCAGAGGGCCGTTTCTCTAATGGGAAATAGCTTCTTCAGTGTGAGTGGCTAGTTCCCATTGGACAACAGGCCGTTTCTGCCTCTCCAGGTCGGAGGGCCAGTTCTCTAAAGGGAAATAGCTGCTTCAGTGTGAGTGGGCTAGTTACCATTGGACGAAAGGACCTTGCCGCCTCTCCAGGTCAGAGGGCCGTTTCTCTAAAAGGAAATAGCTGTTTCAGTGTGAGTGGGCTAGTTCCTATTAGAAAAGAGGCCCTTTCTGCCTCTCCAGGTCTGAGGGCTGTTTCTCTAATGGGAAATAGCTGTTTTAGTGTGAATGGTCTAGTTCCCATTAGACCAGGGGACGTTTCTGCCTCTGCAGATCGGAGGGCCGTTTCTCTAATGCGAAATAGCTGCTTCAGTGTGAGTGGGCTAGTTCCCATTAGACAAGTGGCCCTTTCTGCCTCTCCAGGTCCGAGGGCCTTTTTTCTGATGGGAAATAGCTGCTGCAGTGTGAGTGGGCTAGTTCCCATTAGACAAGAGGCCCTTTCTGCCTCTCCAGGTCGAAGGGCTGTTTCTCTAATGGGCAGTAGCTGCTTCAGTGTGATTGGTCTAGTTCCCATTAGACGAGAGGACCTTTATACGTCTCTGGGTCGGAGACCCATTTCTCTAATGGGAAATAGCTGCTTCAGTGTGAGTGGGCTAGTTCCCATTGGACGAAAGGACCTTGCTGCCTCTCCAGGTCAGAGGGCCGTTTCTATAAAAGGAAATAGCTGTTTCAGTGTGAGTGGGCTAGTTCCCAGTAGACAAGGGGACCTTCCTGCCTCTCCAGGTTGGAGGGCCGTTTCTCTAATGAGAAATAGCTGCTTCAGTGTGAGTGGGCTAATTCCCATTAGACAAGTGGACTTCTATGCCTCTCCAGGTCAGAAGGCCGTTTCTCTAATGGGAAATGGCTGCTTCAGTGTGAGAAGGCTAGTTCTCATTAGTCAAAAGGACCTTTCTGTCTCTCCAGGTAAGAGGGCTGTTTCTCTAATGGGAAATAGCTTCTTCAGTGTGAGTGGGCTAGTTCTCATTAGACGAGGGGACCTTTCTGCCTCTCCAGTTCTCGAAGGGCTGTTTTTCTAATGGGAAATATTTACTTCAGTGTGAGTGGGCGAGTTCTCATTAGACGAGAGGGCCTTTCTCCCTCTCCAGGTCGGAGGGCAGTTTCTCTACTTGGAAATAGCTGCTTCAGTGTGAGTGGGCAAGTTCCCATTAGATGAGGGGACCTTTCTGCCTTTCCGGTCGGAGGGCCATTTCTCTAATGGAAAACAACTACTTCAAAGTGAGCCGACTAGTTCCCATTAGACGAGAATACCTTTCTGCCTCTCCAGGTCGGAGGGCCGTTTCTGTAATGGGAAATAGCTTGCTTCAGTGTGAGTGGGCTAGTTCCCATTAGACGAGGGGACCTTTCTGCCTCTCCAGGTTGGAGTGTCGTTTCTCTAATTGGAAATAGCTGCTTCAGTGTGAGTGGGCTAGTTCCCATTAGACGAAAGGACCTTTTCGCCTCTCCAGATCGCAGGGCCGTTTCTCTAAAGGGAAATAGCTGCTTCAGTGTGAGTGGGCTAGTTCCCATTAGACAAAAGGACCTTTCTGCCTCTCCAGGTCGGAGGGCAATTTCTCTAAAAGGAAATAGCTGCTTCAGTGTGAATAGGATAGTTTCCATTAGACGAGGGGCCCTTCATGCCTCTCCAGGTCGGAGGGCCGTTTCTCTAATGGGAAATAGCTGCTTCAGTGTGAGTGGGCTAGTTCACATTAGACGAAAGGACGTTTTCGCCTTTTCAGGTCGGAGGGCCATTTCTCTAAAGGCAAATAGCTGCTTCAGTGTGAGTGGGCTAGTTCCCATTAGACAAAAGGACCTTTCTGCCTCTCCAGGTCGGAGGGCCATTTCTCTAAAAGGAAATAGCTGCTTCAGTGTGAGTAGGATAGTTCCCATTAGATGAAAAGACCTTTGTGCCTCCCCCGGTCTGAGGGCTGTTTCTCTAATGGGAAATAGCTGCTTCAGTGTGAGTGGGCTAGTTCCCATTAGACAAAGGGAACTTTCTGCCTCTCCAGGTCGAAGGGCTGTTTCTCTAATGGGAAATAGCTGCTTCAGTGTGATTGGGCTGGTTCCTATTAAACGATAGGACCTTTCTGCCTCTCCAGGTCGGAGAGCCGTTTCTCTAAAGGGAAATAGCTGCTTCAGTGTGAGTGGGCTAGTTCCCATTAGACGAAAGGAACTTTCTGCCTCTCCAGGTCGGAGGGCTGTTTCTTTAAAAGGAAATAGGTGCTTCAGTGTGAGTAGGCTAGTTCCCATTAGACGAGGGGCCCTTCCTGCCTCTCCAGGTCCTAGGGCCGTTTCTCTAAAGGGAAATAGCTGCTTCAGTGTGAGTGGGATAGCTCCCATTAGACGAAAGGACCTTTCTGCCTCTCCAGGTCAGAGGGCCGTTTCTCGAAAAGGAAATAGCTGCTTCAGTGTGAGTGGGCTAGTTCCCATTAGACAAGAGGCCCTTTCTGCCTTTCCAGGTCTGAGGGCCATTTCTCTAATGGGAAATAGCTGCTTCAGTGTGAGTGGGCTAGTTCCCATTAGACCAGGGGACCTTTCTGCCTCTCCAGGTCGGGGGGTCGTTTCTCTAATGGGAAATAGCTGCTTCAGTGTGAGTGGTCTAGTTCCCAGTAGACGAGGGGACCTTTCCGCCTCTCAATGTCAGAGGGCCGTTTCTCTAATGGGAAATAGCTGCTTCAGTGTGAGTGGGCTACTTCCCAATAGACAAGTGGACTTTTCTGCCTCTCCAGGTCAGAAGGCTGTTTCTCTAATGGGAAATGGCTGCTTCAGTGTGAATGGGCTAGTTCCCATTAGACAAAAGGATCTTTCTGCCTCTCCAGGTCAGAGGGCCGTTTCTCTAATGGGAAATAGCTTCTTCAGTGTGAGTGGGCTAGTTCCCATTAGACAAGAGGCCCTTTCTGCCTCTCCAGGTCGGAGGGCCGGTTCTCTAAAGGGGAATAGCTGCTTCAGTGTGAGTGGGGTAGTTCCCATTGGACGAAAGGACCTTGCCGCCTCTCCAGGTCAGAGGGCCGTTTCTCTAAAAGGAAATAGCTGTTTCAGGGTGAGTGGGCTAGTTCCTATTAGACAAGAGGCCCTTTCTGCCTCTCCAGGTCTAAGGGCTGTTTCTCTAATGGGAAATAGCTGTTTTAGTGTGAATGGGCTAGTTCCCATTAGACCAGGGGACCTTTCTGCCTCTCCAGATCAGAGGGCCGTGTCTCTAATGGGAAATAGCTGCTTCAGTGTGAGTGGGCTAGTTCCCATTAGACGAGAGGACCTTTCTGCCTCTCCAGGTCGTAGGGCCGTTTTTCTAATGGGAAATAGCTTCTTCAGTGTGAGTGGGCTAGTTCCCATTAGACAAGAGGCCCTTTCTGCCTCTCCAGGTCGGAGGGCCGGTTCTCTAAAGGGAAATAGCTGCTTCAGTGTGAGTGGGGTAGTTCCCATTGGACGAGAGGACCTTTCTGCCTCTCCAGGTCGGAGGGCCGTTTTTCTAATGGGAAATAACTGCTTCAGGGTGAGTGGGCTAGTTCCCATTAGACAAAGGGAACTTTATGCCTCTCCAGGTCGGAGAGCCGTTTCTCTAATGGGAAATAGCTGCTTCAGTGTGAGTGGGCTAGTTCCCATTAGACGAGAGGTCCTTTACATCTCTCCAGGTCAGAGGGCTGTTTCTCTAAAAGGAAATAGTTGCTTCAGTGTGAGTGGGCTAGGTCCCATTAGACCAGGGGACCTTTCTGCCTCTCCAGGTCGGAGGGCCGTTTCTCTAATGGAAAATAGCTACTTCAGTGTGAGTGGGCTCGTTCCCGTTAGATGAAAAGACCTTTCAGTCTCTCCAGGTTGGAGGTCCGTTTCTCTAATGGGAAATAACTGCTTCAGTGTCAGTAGGCTAGTTCCCATTAGACGAGGGTACCTTTCTGCCTCTCCAGGTCAGAGGGACGTTTCTCTAATGGGAAATAGCTGCTTCGGTGTGAGTGGGCTACTTCCCATTAGAGAAAAGGACCTTTCTGCCTCTCCAGGTATGAGGGCCGTTTCTCTAATGGGGAAAAAGGTGCTTCAGTGTGAGTGGGCTAGTTCCCAGTAGACGAGGGGACCTTTCTGCCTCTCCAGGTTGGAGGGCTGTTTCTCTAATGAGAAATAGCTGCTTCAGTGTGAGTGGGCTAGTTCCCATTAGACGAGGGGACCTTTCTGCCTCTCCAGGTTGGAGTGTCGTTTCTCTAATTGGAAATAGCTGCTTCAGTGTGAGTGGGCTAGTTCCCATTAGACAAGAGGCCCTTTCTGCCTCTCCAGGTCGGAGGGCCGGTTCTCTAAAGGGAAATAGCTGCTTCAGTGTGAGTGGGGTAGTTCCCATTGGACGAGAGGACCTTTCTGCCTCTCCAGGTCGGAGGGCCGTTTTTCTAATGGGAAATAACTGCTTCAGGGTGAGTGGGCTAGTTCCCATTAGACAAAGGGAACTTTATGCCTCTCCAGGTCGGAGAGCCGTTTCTCTAATGGGAAATAGCTGCTTCAGTGTGAGTGGGCTAGTTCCCATTAGACGAGAGGTCCTTTACATCTCTCCAGGTCAGAGGGCTGTTTCTCTAAAAGGAAATAGTTGCTTCAGTGTGAGTGGGCTAGGTCCCATTAGACCAGGGGACCTTTCTGCCTCTCCAGGTCGGAGGGCCGTTTCTCTAATGGAAAATAGCTACTTCAGTGTGAGTGGGCTCGTTCCCGTTAGATGAAAAGACCTTTCAGTCTCTCCAGGTTGGAGGTCCGTTTCTCTAATGGGAAATAACTGCTTCAGTGTCAGTAGGCTAGTTCCCATTAGACGAGGGTACCTTTCTGCCTCTCCAGGTCAGAGGGACGTTTCTCTAATGGGAAATAGCTGCTTCGGTGTGAGTGGGCTACTTCCCATTAGAGAAAAGGACCTTTCTGCCTCTCCAGGTATGAGGGCCGTTTCTCTAATGGGGAAAAAGGTGCTTCAGTGTGAGAGGGCTAGTTCCCAGTAGACGAGGGGACCTTTCTGCCTCTCCAGGTTGGAGGGCTGTTTCTCTAATGAGAAATAGCTGCTTCAGTGTGAGTGGGCTAGTTCCCATTAGACGAGGGGACCTTTCTGCCTCTCCAGGTTGGAGTGTCGTTTCTCTAATTGGAAATAGCTGCTTCAGTGTGAGTGGGCTAGTTCCCATTAGACGAAAGGACCTTTTCGCCTCTCCAGATCGCAGGGCCGTTTCTCTAAAGGGAAATAGCTGCTTCAGTGTGAGTGGGCTAGTTCCCATTAGACAAAAGGACCTTTCTGCCTCTCCAGGTCGGAGGGCAATTTCTCTAAAAGGAAATAGCTGCTTCAGTGTGAATAGGATAGTTTCCATTAGACGAGGGGCCCTTCATGCCTCTCCAGGTTGGAGTGTCGTTTCTCTAATTGGAAATAGCTGCTTCAGTGTGAGTGGGCTAGTTCCCATTAGACAAGAGGCCCTTTCTGCCTCTCCAGGTCGGAGGGCCGGTTCTCTAAAGGGAAATAGCTGCTTCAGTGTGAGTGGGGTAGTTCCCATTGGACGAGAGGACCTTTCTGCCTCTCCAGGTCGGAGGGCCGTTTTTCTAATGGGAAATAACTGCTTCAGGGTGAGTGGGCTAGTTCCCATTAGACAAAGGGAACTTTATGCCTCTCCAGGTCGGAGAGCCGTTTCTCTAATGGGAAATAGCTGCTTCAGTGTGAGTGGGCTAGTTCCCATTAGACGAGAGGTCCTTTACATCTCTCCAGGTCAGAGGGCTGTTTCTCTAAAAGGAAATAGTTGCTTCAGTGTGAGTGGGCTAGGTCCCATTAGACCAGGGGACCTTTCTGCCTCTCCAGGTCGGAGGGCCGTTTCTCTAATGGAAAATAGCTACTTCAGTGTGAGTGGGCTCGTTCCCGTTAGATGAAAAGACCTTTCAGTCTCTCCAGGTTGGAGGTCCGTTTCTCTAATGGGAAATAACTGCTTCAGTGTCAGTAGGCTAGTTCCCATTAGACGAGGGTACCTTTCTGCCTCTCCAGGTCAGAGGGACGTTTCTCTAATGGGAAATAGCTGCTTCGGTGTGAGTGGGCTACTTCCCATTAGAGAAAAGGACCTTTCTGCCTCTCCAGGTATGAGGGCCGTTTCTCTAATGGGGAAAAAGGTGCTTCAGTGTGAGTGGGCTAGTTCCCAGTAGACGAGGGGACCTTTCTGCCTCTCCAGGTTGGAGGGCTGTTTCTCTAATGAGAAATAGCTGCTTCAGTGTGAGTGGGCTAGTTCCCATTAGACGAGGGGACCTTTCTGCCTCTCCAGGTTGGAGTGTCGTTTCTCTAATTGGAAATAGCTGCTTCAGTGTGAGTGGGCTAGTTCCCATTAGACGAAAGGACCTTTTCGCCTCTCCAGATCGCAGGGCCGTTTCTCTAAAGGGAAATAGCTGCTTCAGTGTGAGTGGGCTAGTTCCCATTAGACAAAAGGACCTTTCTGCCTCTCCAGGTCGGAGGGCAATTTCTCTAAAAGGAAATAGCTGCTTCAGTGTGAATAGGATAGTTTCCATTAGACGAGGGGCCCTTCATGCCTCTCCAGGTCGGAGGGCCGTTTCTCTAATGGGAAATAGCTGCTTCAGTGTGAGTGGGCTAGTTCCCATTAGACAAAAGGACCTTTCTGCCTCTCCAGGTCGGAGGGCCATTTCTCTAAAAGGAAATAGCTGCTTCAGTGTGAGTAGGATAGTTCCCATTAGATGAAAAGACCTTTGTGCCTCCCCCGGTCTGAGGGCTGTTTCTCTAATGGGAAATAGCTGCTTCAGTGTGAGTGGGCTAGTTCCCATTAGACAAAGGGAACTTTCTGCCTCTCCAGTTCGAAGGGCTGTTTCTCTAATGGGAAATAGCTGCTTCAGTGTGATTGGGCTGGTTCCTATTAAACGATAGGACCTTTCTGCCTCTCCAGGTCGGAGAGCCGTTTCTCTAAAGGGAAATAGCTGCTTCAGTGTGAGTGGGCTAGTTCCCATTAGACGAAAGGAACTTTCTGCCTCTCCAGGTCGGAGGGCTGTTTCTTTAAAAGGAAATAGGTGCTTCAGTGTGAGTAGGCTAGTTCCCATTAGACGAGGGGCCCTTCCTGCCTCTCCAGGTCCTAGGGCCGTTTCTCTAAAGGGAAATAGCTGCTTCAGTGTGAGTGGGATAGCTCCCATTAGACGAAAGGACCTTTCTGCCTCTCCAGGTCAGAGGGCCGTTTCACGAAAAGGAAATAGCTGCTTCAGTGTGAGTGGGCTAGTTCCCATTAGACAAGAGGCCCTTTCTGCCTTTCCAGGTCTGAGGGCCATTTCTCTAATGGGAAATAGCTGCTGCAGTGTGAGTGGGCTAGTTCCCATTAGACCAGGGGACCTTTCTGCCTCTCCAGGTCGGGGGGTCGTTTCTCTAATGGGAAATAGCTGCTTCAGTGTGAGTGGTCTAGTTCCCAGTAGACGAGGGGACCTTTCCGCCTCTCAATGTCAGAGGGCCGTTTCTCTAATGGGAAATAGCTGCTTCAGTGTGAGTGGGCTACTTCCCAATAGACAAGTGGACTTTTCTGCCTCTCCAGGTCAGAAGGCTGTTTCTCTAATGGGAAATGGCTGCTTCAGTGTGAATGGGCTAGTTCCCATTAGACAAAAGGATCTTTCTGCCTCTCCAGGTCAGAGGGCCGTTTCTCTAATGGGAAATAGCTTCTTCAGTGTGAGTGGGCTAGTTCCCATTAGACAAGAGGCCCTTTCTGCCTCTCCAGGTCGGAGGGCCGGTTCTCTAAAGGGAAATAGCTGCTTCAGTGTGAGTGGGGTAGTTCCCATTGGACGAAAGGACCTTGCCGCCTCTCCAGGTCAGAGGGCCGTTTCTCTAAAAGGAAATAGCTGTTTCAGGGTGAGTGGGCTAGTTCCTATTAGACAAGAGGCCCTTTCTGCCTCTCCAGGTCTAAGGGCTGTTTCTCTAATGGGAAATAGCTGTTTTAGTGTGAATGGGCTAGTTCCCATTAGACCAGGGGACCTTTCTGCCTCTCCAGATCGGAGGGCCGTGTCTCTAATGGGAAATAGCTGCTTCAGTGTGAGTGGGCTAGTTCCCATTAGACGAGAGGACCTTTCTGCCTCTCCAGGTCGGAGGGCCGTTTTTCTAATGGGAAATAACTGCTTCAGTGTGAGTGGGCTAGTTCCCATTAGACAAAGGGAACTTTATGCCTCTCCAGGTCGGAGAGCCGTTTCTCTAATGGGAAATGGCTGCTTCAGTGTGAATGTGCTAGTTCCCATTAGACAAAAGGATCTTTCTGCCTCTCCAGGTCAGAGGGCCGTTTCTCTAATGGGAAATAGCTTCTTCAGTGTGAGTGGGCTAGTTCCCATTAGACAAGAGGCCCTTTCTGCCTCTCCAGGTCGGAGGGCCGGTTCTCTAAAGGGAAATAGCTGCTTCAGTGTGAGTGGGGTAGTTCCCATTGGACGAGAGGACCTTTCTGCCTCTCCAGGTCGGAGGGCCGTTTTTCTAATGGGAAATAACTGCTTCAGTGTGAGTGGGCTAGTTCCCATTAGACAAAGGGAACTTTATGCCTCTCCAGGTCGGAGAGCCGTTTCTCTAATGGGAAATAGCTGCTTCAGTGTGAGTGGGCTAGTTACCATTAGACGAGAGGTCCTTTACATCTCTCCAGGTCAGAGGGCTGTTTCTCTAAAAGGAAATAGTTGCTTCAGTGTGAGTGGGCTAGGTCCCATTAGACCAGGGGACCTTTCTGCCTCTCCAGGTCGGAGGGCCGTTTCTCTAATGGAAAATAGCTACTTCAGTGTGAGTGGGCTCGTTCCCGTTAGATGAAAAGACCTTTCAGTCTCTCCAGGTTGGAGGTCCGTTTCTCTAATGGGAAATAACTGCTTCAGTGTCAGTAGACTAGTTCCCATTAGACGAGGGTACCTTTCTGCCTCTCCAGGTCAGAGGGACGTTTCTCTAATGGGAAATAGCTGCTTCGGTGTGAGTGGGCTACTTCCCATTAGAGAAAAGGACCTTTCTGCCTCTCCAGGTATGAGGGCCGTTTCTCTAATGGGGAAAAAGGTGCTTCAGTGTGAGTGGGCTAGTTCCCAGTAGACGAGGGGACCTTTCTGCCTCTCCAGGTTGGAGGGCTGTTTCTCTAATGAGAAATAGCTGCTTCAGTGTGAGTGGGCTAATTCCCATTAGACAAGTGGACTTCTATGCCTCTCCAGGTTAGAAGGCCGTTTCTCTAATGGGAAATGGCTGCTTCAGTGTGAGTGTGCTAGTTCCCATTAGACGAAAGGACCTTTCTGTCTCTCCAGGTCAGAGGGATGTTTCTCTATTGTGAAATAGCTGCTTCGGTGTGAGTGGACTAGTTCCCATTAGACGAAAGGACCTTTGTGCCTCTCCAGGTCTGAGGGCATTTCTCTAATGGGAAATAGCTGCCTCAGTGTGAGTGGGCTAGTTCCCATTAGACCAGGGGACCTTTCTGCCTCTCCAGGTTGGAGGGCGTTTCTCTAATGGAAAATAGCTACTTCAGTGTGAGTGGGCTTGTTCCTGTTAGATGAAAGGACCTTTCAGCCTCTCCAGGTTGGAGGTCCGTTTCTCTAATGGGAAATGGCTGCTTCAGTGTGAGTGGGCTAGTTCCCATTAGACAAAAGGACCTTTCTGCCTCTCCAGGTCGGAGGGCAATTTCTCTAAAAGGAAATAGCTGCTTCAGTGTGAATAGGATAGTTTCCATTAGACGAGGGGCCCTTCATGCCTCTCCAGGTCGGAGGGCCGTTTCTCTAATGGGAAATAGCTGCTTCAGTGTGAGTGGGCTAGTTCACATTAGACAAAAGGACGTTTTCGCCTCTTCAGGTCGGAGGGCCATTTCTCTAAAGGCAAATAGCTGCTTCAGTGTGAGTGGGCTAGTTCCCATTAGACAAAAGGACCTTTCTGCCTCTCCAGGTCGGAGGGCCATTTCTCTAAAAGGAAATAGCTGCTTCAGTGTGAGTAGGATAGTTCCCATTAGATGAAAAGACCTTTGTGCCTCCCCCGGTCTGAGGGCTGTTTCTCTAATGGGAAATAGCTGCTTCAGTGTGAGTGGGCTAGTTCCCATTAGACAAAGGGAACTTTCTGCCTCTCCAGGTCGAAGGGCTGTTTCTCTAATGGGAAATAGCTGCTTCAGTGTGATTGGGCTGGTTCCTATTAAACGATAGGACCTTTCTGCCTCTCCAGGTCGGAGAGTCGTTTCTCTAAAGGGAAATAGCTACTTCAGTGTGAGTGGGCTAGTTCCCATTAGACGAAAGGAACTTTCTGCCTCTCCAGGTCGGAGGGCTGTTTCTTTAAAAGGAAATAGGTGCTTCAGTGTGAGTAGGCTAGTTCCCATTAGACGAGGGGCCCTTCCTGCCTCTCCAGGTCCTAGGGCCGTTTCTCTAAAGGGAAATAGCTGCTTCAGTGTGAGTGGGATAGCTCCCATTAGACGAAAGGACCTTTCTGCCTCTCCAGGTCAGAGGGCCGTTTCTCGAAAAGGAAATAGCTGCTTCAGTGTGAGTGGGCTAGTTCCCATTAGACAAGAGGCCCTTTCTGCCTTTCCAGGTCTGAGGGCCATTTCTCTAATGGGAAATAGCTGCTTCAGTGTGAGTGGGCTAGTTCCCATTAGACCAGGGGACCTTTCTGCCTCTCCAGGTCGGGGGGTCGTTTCTCTAATGGGAAATAGCTGCTTCAGTGTGAGTGGTCTAGTTCCCAGTAGACGAGGGGACCTTTCCGCCTCTCAATGTCAGAGGGCCGTTTCTCTAATGGGAAATAGCTGCTTCAGTGTGAGTGGGCTACTTCCCAATAGACAAGTGGACTTTTCTGCCTCTCCAGGTCAGAAGGCTGTTTCTCTAATGGGAAATGGCTGCTTCAGTGTGAATGGGCTAGTTCCCATTAGACAAAAGGATCTTTCTGCCTCTCCAGGTCAGAGGGCCGTTTCTCTAATGGGAAATAGCTTCTTCAGTGTGAGTGGGCTAGTTCCCATTAGACAAGAGGCCCTTTCTGCCTCTCCAGGTCGGAGGGCCGGTTCTCTAAAGGGGAATAGCTGCTTCAGTGTGAGTGGGGTAGTTCCCATTGGACGAAAGGACCTTGCCGCCTCTCCAGGTCAGAGGGCCGTTTCTCTAAAAGGAAATAGCTGTTTCAGGGTGAGTGGGCTAGTTCCTATTAGACAAGAGGCCCTTTCTGCCTCTCCAGGTCTAAGGGCTGTTTCTCTAATGGGAAATAGCTGTTTTAGTGTGAATGGGCTAGTTCCCATTAGACCAGGGGACCTTTCTGCCTCTCCAGATCAGAGGGCCGTGTCTCTAATGGGAAATAGCTGCTTCAGTGTGAGTGGGCTAGTTCCCATTAGACGAGAGGACCTTTCTGCCTCTCCAGGTCGTAGGGCCGTTTTTCTAATGGGAAATAGCTTCTTCAGTGTGAGTGGGCTAGTTCCCATTAGACAAGAGGCCCTTTCTGCCTCTCCAGGTCGGAGGGCCGGTTCTCTAAAGGGAAATAGCTGCTTCAGTGTGAGTGGGGTAGTTCCCATTGGACGAGAGGACCTTTCTGCCTCTCCAGGTCGGAGGGCCGTTTTTCTAATGGGAAATAACTGCTTCAGGGTGAGTGGGCTAGTTCCCATTAGACAAAGGGAACTTTATGCCTCTCCAGGTCGGAGAGCCGTTTCTCTAATGGGAAATAGCTGCTTCAGTGTGAGTGGGCTAGTTCCCATTAGACGAGAGGTCCTTTACATCTCTCCAGGTCAGAGGGCTGTTTCTCTAAAAGGAAATAGTTGCTTCAGTGTGAGTGGGCTAGGTCCCATTAGACCAGGGGACCTTTCTGCCTCTCCAGGTCGGAGGGCCGTTTCTCTAATGGAAAATAGCTACTTCAGTGTGAGTGGGCTCGTTCCCGTTAGATGAAAAGACCTTTCAGTCTCTCCAGGTTGGAGGTCCGTTTCTCTAATGGGAAATAACTGCTTCAGTGTCAGTAGGCTAGTTCCCATTAGACGAGGGTACCTTTCTGCCTCTCCAGGTCAGAGGGACGTTTCTCTAATGGGAAATAGCTGCTTCGGTGTGAGTGGGCTACTTCCCATTAGAGAAAAGGACCTTTCTGCCTCTCCAGGTATGAGGGCCGTTTCTCTAATGGGGAAAAAGGTGCTTCAGTGTGAGTGGGCTAGTTCCCAGTAGACGAGGGGACCTTTCTGCCTCTCCAGGTTGGAGGGCTGTTTCTCTAATGAGAAATAGCTGCTTCAGTGTGAGTGGGCTAGTTCCCATTAGACGAGGGGACCTTTCTGCCTCTCCAGGTTGGAGTGTCGTTTCTCTAATTGGAAATAGCTGCTTCAGTGTGAGTGGGCTAGTTCCCATTAGACAAGAGGCCCTTTCTGCCTCTCCAGGTCGGAGGGCCGGTTCTCTAAAGGGAAATAGCTGCTTCAGTGTGAGTGGGGTAGTTCCCATTGGACGAGAGGACCTTTCTGCCTCTCCAGGTCGGAGGGCCGTTTTTCTAATGGGAAATAACTGCTTCAGGGTGAGTGGGCTAGTTCCCATTAGACAAAGGGAACTTTATGCCTCTCCAGGTCGGAGAGCCGTTTCTCTAATGGGAAATAGCTGCTTCAGTGTGAGTGGGCTAGTTCCCATTAGACGAGAGGTCCTTTACATCTCTCCAGGTCAGAGGGCTGTTTCTCTAAAAGGAAATAGTTGCTTCAGTGTGAGTGGGCTAGGTCCCATTAGACCAGGGGACCTTTCTGCCTCTCCAGGTCGGAGGGCCGTTTCTCTAATGGAAAATAGCTACTTCAGTGTGAGTGGGCTCGTTCCCGTTAGATGAAAAGACCTTTCAGTCTCTCCAGGTTGGAGGTCCGTTTCTCTAATGGGAAATAACTGCTTCAGTGTCAGTAGGCTAGTTCCCATTAGACGAGGGTACCTTTCTGCCTCTCCAGGTCAGAGGGACGTTTCTCTAATGGGAAATAGCTGCTTCGGTGTGAGTGGGCTACTTCCCATTAGAGAAAAGGACCTTTCTGCCTCTCCAGGTATGAGGGCCGTTTCTCTAATGGGGAAAAAGGTGCTTCAGTGTGAGAGGGCTAGTTCCCAGTAGACGAGGGGACCTTTCTGCCTCTCCAGGTTGGAGGGCTGTTTCTCTAATGAGAAATAGCTGCTTCAGTGTGAGTGGGCTAGTTCCCATTAGACGAGGGGACCTTTCTGCCTCTCCAGGTTGGAGTGTCGTTTCTCTAATTGGAAATAGCTGCTTCAGTGTGAGTGGGCTAGTTCCCATTAGACGAAAGGACCTTTTCGCCTCTCCAGATCGCAGGGCCGTTTCTCTAAAGGGAAATAGCTGCTTCAGTGTGAGTGGGCTAGTTCCCATTAGACAAAAGGACCTTTCTGCCTCTCCAGGTCGGAGGGCAATTTCTCTAAAAGGAAATAGCTGCTTCAGTGTGAATAGGATAGTTTCCATTAGACGAGGGGCCCTTCATGCCTCTCCAGGTTGGAGTGTCGTTTCTCTAATTGGAAATAGCTGCTTCAGTGTGAGTGGGCTAGTTCCCATTAGACAAGAGGCCCTTTCTGCCTCTCCAGGTCGGAGGGCCGGTTCTCTAAAGGGAAATAGCTGCTTCAGTGTGAGTGGGGTAGTTCCCATTGGACGAGAGGACCTTTCTGCCTCTCCAGGTCGGAGGGCCGTTTTTCTAATGGGAAATAACTGCTTCAGGGTGAGTGGGCTAGTTCCCATTAGACAAAGGGAACTTTATGCCTCTCCAGGTCGGAGAGCCGTTTCTCTAATGGGAAATAGCTGCTTCAGTGTGAGTGGGCTAGTTCCCATTAGACGAGAGGTCCTTTACATCTCTCCAGGTCAGAGGGCTGTTTCTCTAAAAGGAAATAGTTGCTTCAGTGTGAGTGGGCTAGGTCCCATTAGACCAGGGGACCTTTCTGCCTCTCCAGGTCGGAGGGCCGTTTCTCTAATGGAAAATAGCTACTTCAGTGTGAGTGGGCTCGTTCCCGTTAGATGAAAAGACCTTTCAGTCTCTCCAGGTTGGAGGTCCGTTTCTCTAATGGGAAATAACTGCTTCAGTGTCAGTAGGCTAGTTCCCATTAGACGAGGGTACCTTTCTGCCTCTCCAGGTCAGAGGGACGTTTCTCTAATGGGAAATAGCTGCTTCGGTGTGAGTGGGCTACTTCCCATTAGAGAAAAGGACCTTTCTGCCTCTCCAGGTATGAGGGCCGTTTCTCTAATGGGGAAAAAGGTGCTTCAGTGTGAGTGGGCTAGTTCCCAGTAGACGAGGGGACCTTTCTGCCTCTCCAGGTTGGAGGGCTGTTTCTCTAATGAGAAATAGCTGCTTCAGTGTGAGTGGGCTAGTTCCCATTAGACGAGGGGACCTTTCTGCCTCTCCAGGTTGGAGTGTCGTTTCTCTAATTGGAAATAGCTGCTTCAGTGTGAGTGGGCTAGTTCCCATTAGACGAAAGGACCTTTTCGCCTCTCCAGATCGCAGGGCCGTTTCTCTAAAGGGAAATAGCTGCTTCAGTGTGAGTGGGCTAGTTCCCATTAGACAAAAGGACCTTTCTGCCTCTCCAGGTCGGAGGGCAATTTCTCTAAAAGGAAATAGCTGCTTCAGTGTGAATAGGATAGTTTCCATTAGACGAGGGGCCCTTCATGCCTCTCCAGGTCGGAGGGCCGTTTCTCTAATGGGAAATAGCTGCTTCAGTGTGAGTGGGCTAGTTCCCATTAGACAAAAGGACCTTTCTGCCTCTCCAGGTCGGAGGGCCATTTCTCTAAAAGGAAATAGCTGCTTCAGTGTGAGTAGGATAGTTCCCATTAGATGAAAAGACCTTTGTGCCTCCCCCGGTCTGAGGGCTGTTTCTCTAATGGGAAATAGCTGCTTCAGTGTGAGTGGGCTAGTTCCCATTAGACAAAGGGAACTTTCTGCCTCTCCAGTTCGAAGGGCTGTTTCTCTAATGGGAAATAGCTGCTTCAGTGTGATTGGGCTGGTTCCTATTAAACGATAGGACCTTTCTGCCTCTCCAGGTCGGAGAGCCGTTTCTCTAAAGGGAAATAGCTGCTTCAGTGTGAGTGGGCTAGTTCCCATTAGACGAAAGGAACTTTCTGCCTCTCCAGGTCGGAGGGCTGTTTCTTTAAAAGGAAATAGGTGCTTCAGTGTGAGTAGGCTAGTTCCCATTAGACGAGGGGCCCTTCCTGCCTCTCCAGGTCCTAGGGCCGTTTCTCTAAAGGGAAATAGCTGCTTCAGTGTGAGTGGGATAGCTCCCATTAGACGAAAGGACCTTTCTGCCTCTCCAGGTCAGAGGGCCGTTTCACGAAAAGGAAATAGCTGCTTCAGTGTGAGTGGGCTAGTTCCCATTAGACAAGAGGCCCTTTCTGCCTTTCCAGGTCTGAGGGCCATTTCTCTAATGGGAAATAGCTGCTGCAGTGTGAGTGGGCTAGTTCCCATTAGACCAGGGGACCTTTCTGCCTCTCCAGGTCGGGGGGTCGTTTCTCTAATGGGAAATAGCTGCTTCAGTGTGAGTGGTCTAGTTCCCAGTAGACGAGGGGACCTTTCCGCCTCTCAATGTCAGAGGGCCGTTTCTCTAATGGGAAATAGCTGCTTCAGTGTGAGTGGGCTACTTCCCAATAGACAAGTGGACTTTTCTGCCTCTCCAGGTCAGAAGGCTGTTTCTCTAATGGGAAATGGCTGCTTCAGTGTGAATGGGCTAGTTCCCATTAGACAAAAGGATCTTTCTGCCTCTCCAGGTCAGAGGGCCGTTTCTCTAATGGGAAATAGCTTCTTCAGTGTGAGTGGGCTAGTTCCCATTAGACAAGAGGCCCTTTCTGCCTCTCCAGGTCGGAGGGCCGGTTCTCTAAAGGGAAATAGCTGCTTCAGTGTGAGTGGGGTAGTTCCCATTGGACGAAAGGACCTTGCCGCCTCTCCAGGTCAGAGGGCCGTTTCTCTAAAAGGAAATAGCTGTTTCAGGGTGAGTGGGCTAGTTCCTATTAGACAAGAGGCCCTTTCTGCCTCTCCAGGTCTAAGGGCTGTTTCTCTAATGGGAAATAGCTGTTTTAGTGTGAATGGGCTAGTTCCCATTAGACCAGGGGACCTTTCTGCCTCTCCAGATCGGAGGGCCGTGTCTCTAATGGGAAATAGCTGCTTCAGTGTGAGTGGGCTAGTTCCCATTAGACGAGAGGACCTTTCTGCCTCTCCAGGTCGGAGGGCCGTTTTTCTAATGGGAAATAACTGCTTCAGTGTGAGTGGGCTAGTTCCCATTAGACAAAGGGAACTTTATGCCTCTCCAGGTCGGAGAGCCGTTTCTCTAATGGGAAATGGCTGCTTCAGTGTGAATGTGCTAGTTCCCATTAGACAAAAGGATCTTTCTGCCTCTCCAGGTCAGAGGGCCGTTTCTCTAATGGGAAATAGCTTCTTCAGTGTGAGTGGGCTAGTTCCCATTAGACAAGAGGCCCTTTCTGCCTCTCCAGGTCGGAGGGCCGGTTCTCTAAAGGGAAATAGCTGCTTCAGTGTGAGTGGGGTAGTTCCCATTGGACGAGAGGACCTTTCTGCCTCTCCAGGTCGGAGGGCCGTTTTTCTAATGGGAAATAACTGCTTCAGTGTGAGTGGGCTAGTTCCCATTAGACAAAGGGAACTTTATGCCTCTCCAGGTCGGAGAGCCGTTTCTCTAATGGGAAATAGCTGCTTCAGTGTGAGTGGGCTAGTTACCATTAGACGAGAGGTCCTTTACATCTCTCCAGGTCAGAGGGCTGTTTCTCTAAAAGGAAATAGTTGCTTCAGTGTGAGTGGGCTAGGTCCCATTAGACCAGGGGACCTTTCTGCCTCTCCAGGTCGGAGGGCCGTTTCTCTAATGGAAAATAGCTACTTCAGTGTGAGTGGGCTCGTTCCCGTTAGATGAAAAGACCTTTCAGTCTCTCCAGGTTGGAGGTCCGTTTCTCTAATGGGAAATAACTGCTTCAGTGTCAGTAGACTAGTTCCCATTAGACGAGGGTACCTTTCTGCCTCTCCAGGTCAGAGGGACGTTTCTCTAATGGGAAATAGCTGCTTCGGTGTGAGTGGGCTACTTCCCATTAGAGAAAAGGACCTTTCTGCCTCTCCAGGTATGAGGGCCGTTTCTCTAATGGGGAAAAAGGTGCTTCAGTGTGAGTGGGCTAGTTCCCAGTAGACGAGGGGACCTTTCTGCCTCTCCAGGTTGGAGGGCTGTTTCTCTAATGAGAAATAGCTGCTTCAGTGTGAGTGGGCTAATTCCCATTAGACAAGTGGACTTCTATGCCTCTCCAGGTTAGAAGGCCGTTTCTCTAATGGGAAATGGCTGCTTCAGTGTGAGTGTGCTAGTTCCCATTAGACGAAAGGACCTTTCTGTCTCTCCAGGTCAGAGGGATGTTTCTCTATTGTGAAATAGCTGCTTCGGTGTGAGTGGACTAGTTCCCATTAGACGAAAGGACCTTTGTGCCTCTCCAGGTCTGAGGGCATTTCTCTAATGGGAAATAGCTGCCTCAGTGTGAGTGGGCTAGTTCCCATTAGACCAGGGGACCTTTCTGCCTCTCCAGGTTGGAGGGCGTTTCTCTAATGGAAAATAGCTACTTCAGTGTGAGTGGGCTTGTTCCTGTTAGATGAAAGGACCTTTCAGCCTCTCCAGGTTGGAGGTCCGTTTCTCTAATGGGAAATGGCTGCTTCAGTGTGAGTGGGCTAGTTCCCATTAGACAAAAGGACCTTTCTGCCTCTCCAGGTCGGAGGGCAATTTCTCTAAAAGGAAATAGCTGCTTCAGTGTGAATAGGATAGTTTCCATTAGACGAGGGGCCCTTCATGCCTCTCCAGGTCGGAGGGCCGTTTCTCTAATGGGAAATAGCTGCTTCAGTGTGAGTGGGCTAGTTCACATTAGACGAAAGGACGTTTTCGCCTCTTCAGGTCGGAGGGCCATTTCTCTAAAGGCAAATAGCTGCTTCAGTGTGAGTGGGCTAGTTCCCATTAGACAAAAGGACCTTTCTGCCTCTCCAGGTCGGAGGGCCATTTCTCTAAAAGGAAATAGCTGCTTCAGTGTGAGTAGGATAGTTCCCATTAGATGAAAAGACCTTTGTGCCTCCCCCGGTCTGAGGGCTGTTTCTCTAATGGGAAATAGCTGCTTCAGTGTGAGTGGGCTAGTTCCCATTAGACAAAGGGAACTTTCTGCCTCTCCAGGTCGAAGGGCTGTTTCTCTAATGGGAAATAGCTGCTTCAGTGTGATTGGGCTGGTTCCTATTAAACGATAGGACCTTTCTGCCTCTCCAGGTCGGAGAGTCGTTTCTCTAAAGGGAAATAGCTACTTCAGTGTGAGTGGGCTAGTTCCCATTAGACGAAAGGAACTTTCTGCCTCTCCAGGTCGGAGGGCTGTTTCTTTAAAAGGAAATAGGTGCTTCAGTGTGAGTAGGCTAGTTCCCATTAGACGAGGGGCCCTTCCTGCCTCTCCAGGTCCTAGGGCCGTTTCTCTAAAGGGAAATAGCTGCTTCAGTGTGAGTGGGATAGCTCCCATTAGACGAAAGGACCTTTCTGCCTCTCCAGGTCAGAGGGCCGTTTCTCGAAAAGGAAATAGCTGCTTCAGTGTGAGTGGGCTAGTTCCCATTAGACAAGAGGCCCTTTCTGCCTTTCCAGGTCTGAGGGCCATTTCTCTAATGGGAAATAGCTGCTTCAGTGTGAGTGGGCTAGTTCCCATTAGACCAGGGGACCTTTCTGCCTCTCCAGGTCGGGGGGTCGTTTCTCTAATGGGAAATAGCTGCTTCAGTGTGAGTGGTCTAGTTCCCAGTAGACGAGGGGACCTTTCCGCCTCTCAATGTCAGAGGGCCGTTTCTCTAATGGGAAATAGCTGCTTCAGTGTGAGTGGGCTACTTCCCAATAGACAAGTGGACTTTTCTGCCTCTCCAGGTCAGAAGGCTGTTTCTCTAATGGGAAATGGCTGCTTCAGTGTGAATGGGCTAGTTCCCATTAGACAAAAGGATCTTTCTGCCTCTCCAGGTCAGAGGGCCGTTTCTCTAATGGGAAATAGCTTCTTCAGTGTGAGTGGGCTAGTTCCCATTAGACAAGAGGCCCTTTCTGCCTCTCCAGGTCGGAGGGCCGGTTCTCTAAAGGGAAATAGCTGCTTCAGTGTGAGTGGGGTAGTTCCCATTGGACGAAAGGACCTTGCCGCCTCTCCAGGTCAGAGGGCCGTTTCTCTAAAAGGAAATAGCTGTTTCAGGGTGAGTGGGCTAGTTCCTATTAGACAAGAGGCCCTTTCTGCCTCTCCAGGTCTAAGGGCTGTTTCTCTAATGGGAAATAGCTGCTTCAGTGTGAGTGGGCTAGTTCCCATTAGACGAGAGGACCTTTCTGCCTCTCCAGGTCGGAGGGCCGTTTTTCTAATGGGAAATAACTGCTTCAGTGTGAGTGGGCTAGTTCCCATTAGACAAAGGGAACTTTATGCCTCTCCAGGTCGGAGAGCCGTTTCTCTAATGGGAAATGGCTGCTTCAGTGTGAATGTGCTAGTTCCCATTAGACAAAAGGATCTTTCTGCCTCTCCAGGTCAGAGGGCCGTTTCTCTAATGGGAAATAGCTTCTTCAGTGTGAGTGGGCTAGTTCCCATTAGACAAGAGGCCCTTTCTGCCTCTCCAGGTCGGAGGGCCGGTTCTCTAAAGGGAAATAGCTGCTTCAGTGTGAGTGGGGTAGTTCCCATTGGACGAGAGGACCTTTCTGCCTCTCCAGGTCGGAGGGCCGTTTTTCTAATGGGAAATAACTGCTTCAGTGTGAGTGGGCTAGTTCCCATTAGACAAAGGGAACTTTATGCCTCTCCAGGTCGGAGAGCCGTTTCTCTAATGGGAAATAGCTGCTTCAGTGTGAGTGGGCTAGTTCCCATTAGACGAGAGGTCCTTTACATCTCTCCAGGTCAGAGGGCTGTTTCTCTAAAAGGAAATAGTTGCTTCAGTGTGAGTGGGCTAGGTCCCATTAGACCAGGGGACCTTTCTGCCTCTCCAGGTCGGGGGGCCGTTTCTCTAATGGAAAATAGCTACTTCAGTGTGAGTGGGCTCGTTCCCGTTAGATGAAAAGACCTTTCAGTCTCTCCAGGTTGGAGGTCCGTTTCTCTAATGGGAAATAACTGCTTCAGTGTGAGTGGGCTAATTCCCATTAGACAAGTGGACTTCTATGTCTCTCCAGGTCAGAAGGCCGTTTCTCTCATGGGAAATGGCTGCTTCAGTGTGAGTGGGCTAGTTCCCATTAGATGAAAGGACCTTTCTGTCTCTCCAGGTAAGAGGACTTTTTCTCTATTGTGAAATAGCTGCTTCGGTGTGAGTGGGCTAGTTCCCATTAGACGAAAGGACCTTCGTGCCTCTCCAGGTCTGAGGGCATTTCTCTAATGGGAAATAGCTGCTTCATTGTGAGTGGGCTAGTTCCAAGTAGACGAAAGGACCTTCGTGCCTCTCCAGGTCTGAGGGACATTTCTCTAATGGGAAATAGCTGCCTCAGTGTGAGTGGGCTAGTTCCCATTAGACCAGGGGACATTTCTGCCTCTCCAGGTCGGAGGGCCGTTTCTCTAATGGAAAATAGCTACTTCAGTGTGAGTGGGCCCGTTCCCGTTAGATGAAAGGACCTTTCAGCCTCTCCAGGTTGGAGGTCCGTTTCTCTAATGGGAAATAACTGCTTCAGTGTCAGTAGGCTAGTTCCCATTATACGAAGGGACCTTTCTGCCTCTCCAGGTCAGAGGGACGTTTCTCTAATGGGAAATAGCTGCTTCGGTGTGAGTGGGCTACTTCCCATTAGAGAAAAGGACCTTTCTGCCTCTCCAGGTTGGAGGGCCGTTTCTCTAATGGGGAAAAAGGTGCTTCAGTGTGAGTGGGCTAGTTCCCAGTAGACAAGGGGACCTTTCTGCCTCTCCAGGTTGGAGGGCTGTTTCTCTAATGAGAAATAGCTGCTTCAGTGTGAGTGGGCTAATTCCCATTAGACAAGTGGACTTCTATGCCTCTCCAGGTCAAAAGGCCGTTTCTCTCATGGGAAATGGCTGCTTCAGTGTGAGTGGGCTAGTTCCCATTAGACGAAAGGACCTTTCTGTCTCTCCAGGTCAGAGGGATGTTTCTCTATTGTGAAATAGCTGCTTCGGTGTGAGTGGGCTAGTTCCCATTAGAGGAAAGGACGTTCGTGCCTCTCCAGGTCTGAGGGCATTTCTCTAATGGGATATAGCTGCTTCAGTGTGAGTGGGCTAGTTCCCAGTAGACGAGGGGACCTTTCCGCCTCTCCAGTTCAGAGGGCTGTTTCTCTAATGGGAAATAGCTGCTTCAGTGTGAGTGGGCTAGTTCTCATTAGACAAGGGGACCTTTCTGCCTCTCCAGGTCTCGAAGGGCTGTTTCTCTAATGGGAAATATTTGCTTCAGTGTGAGTGGGCTAGTTCTCATTAGACGAGAGGGCCTTTCTCCCTCTCCAGGTCGGAGGGCAGTTTCTCTAATGGGAAATAGCTGCTTCGGTGTGAGTGGGCTAGTTCCCATTAGACGAAAGGACCTTTTCGCCTCTCCAGATCGCAGGGACGTTTCTCTAAAGGGAAATAGCTGCTTCAGTGTGAGTGGGCTAGTTCCCATTAGACAAAAGGACCTTTCTGCCTCACCAGGTCGGAGGGCCATTTCTCTAAAAGGAAATAGCTGCTTCAGTGTGAGTGGGCTAGTTCCCATTAGACGAAAGGACCTTTCTGTCTCTCCAGGTCAGAGGGATGTTTCTCTATTGTGAAATAGCTGCTTTGGTGTGAGTGGGCTAGTTCCCATTAGACGAAAGGACGTTCGTGCCTCTCCAGGTCTGAGGGCTTTTCTCTAATGGGATATAGCTGCTTCAGTGTGAGTGGGCTAGTTCCCAGTAGACGAGGGAACCTTTCCGCCTCTCCAGTTCAGAGGGCCGTTTCTCTAATGGGAAATAGCTGCCTCAGTTTGAGTGGCTAGTTCCCATTAGACCAGGGGACCTTTCTGCCTCTCCAGGTCAGAGGGCCGTTTCTCTAAAGGGAAATAGCTGCTTCGGTGTGAGTGGGCTACTTCCCATTAGACAAAAGGACCTTTGTGCCTATCCAGGTATGAGGGCCGTTTCTCTAATGGGGAAAGAGGTGCTTCAGTGTGAGTGGACTAGTTCCCAGTAGACGAGAGGACCTTTCTGCCTCTCCAGGTTGGAGGGCCGTTTCTCTAATGAGAAATAGCTGCTTCAATGTGAGTGGGCTAATTCCTATTAGACAAGTGGACTTCTATGCCTCTCCAGGTCAGAAGGCCGTTTCTCTAATGGGAAATGGCTGCTTCAGTGTGAGTGGGCTTGTTCCCATTAGACGAAAGGGGTTTTCTGTCTCTCCAGGTCAGAGGGCTGTTTCTCTAATGGGAAATAGCTGCTTCATTGTGAGTGGGCTAGTTCCCATTAGACGAAAGGACCTTCGTGCCTCTCCAGGTCTGAGGGCGTTTCTCTAGTGAGAAATAGCTGCTTCAGTGTGAGTGGGCTAGTTCCCAGTAGACGAGGGGACCTTCCGCCTCTCCAGTTCAGAGGGCCGTTTCTCTAATGGGAAATAGCTGCTTCAGTGTGAGTGGGCTAGTTCCCATTAGACGAAAGGATCTTTCTGCCACTCCAGGTCAGAGGGCCGTTTCTCTAATGGGAAATAGCTTCTTCAGTGTGAGTGGGCTATTTCTCATTAGACGAGGGGACCTTTCTGCCTCTCCAGGTCTCGAAGGGCTGTTTCTCTAATGGGAAATATTTGCTTCAGTGTGAGTGGGCTAGTTCTCATTAGACGAGAGGGCCTTTCTCCCTCTCCAGGTCGGAGGGCAGTTTCTCTAATTGGAAATAGCTGCTTCAGTGTGAGTGGGCTAGTTCCCATTAGATGAGGGGTCCTTTCTGCCTTTCCAGTGGGAGGACCATTTCTCTAATGGAAAATAACTACTTCAGTGTGAGTGGGCTAGTTCCCATTAGACGAGAAGACCTTTCTGCCTCTCCAGGTCGGAGGGCCGTTTCTGTAATGGGAAATAGCTTGCTTCAGTGTGAGTGGGCTAGTTCCCATTAGACGAGGGGACCTTTCTGCCTCTACAGGTTGGAGTGTCGATTCTCTAATTGGAAATAGCTGCTTCAGTGTGTGTGGGCTAGTTCCCATTAGACAAAAGGACCTTTTCGCCTCTCCAGATCGCAGGGCCGTTTCTCTAAAGGGAAATAGCTGCTTCAGTGTGAATAGGATAGTTTCCATTAGACAAGGGGCCCTTCATGCCTCTCCAGGTCGGAGGGCCGTTTCTCTAATGGGAAATAGCTGCTTCAGTGTGAGTGGGCTAGTTCACATTAGACGAAAGGATGTTTTCGCCTCTCCAGGTCGGAGGGCCATTTCTCTGAAGGCAAATAGCTGCTTCAGTGTGAGTGGGCAGTTCCCATTAGACAAAAGGACCTTTCTGCCTCTCCAGGTCGGAGGGCCATTTCTCTAAAGGCAAATAGCTGCTTCAGTGTGAGTAGGCTAGTTCCCATTAAACGAGAGGCCCTTTCTGTCTCTCCAGGTCGGAGGGCTGTTTCTCTAAAGGGAAATAGCTGCTTCAGTGTGAGTGGGCTAGTTCCCATTAGACGAAAGGAACTTTCTGCCTCTCCAGGTCAGAGGGCCGTTTCTCTAAAAGGAAATAGATGCTTCAGTGTGAGTGGGCTAGTTCCCATTAGACAAGAGGCCCTTTCTGCCTTTCCAGGTCTGAGGGCCATTTCTCTAATGGGAAATAGCTGCTTCAGTGTGAGTGGACTAGTTCCCAATAGACCAGGGGACCTTTCTGCCTCTCCAGGTCGGGGGGTCGTTTCTCTAATGGGAAATAGATTCTTCAGTGTGAGTGGTCTAGTTCCAAGTAGACGAGGGGACCTTTCCGCCTCTCCAGGTCAGAGGGCCGTTTCTCTAATGGGAAATAGCTGCTTCGGTGTGAGTGGGCTAATTCCCATTAGACAAGTGGACTTTTCTGCCTCTCCAGGTCAGAGGGCTGTTTCTCTAATGGGAAATGGCTGCTTCAGTGTGAGTGGGCTAGTTCCCATTAGACGAAAGGATTGTTCTGCCTCTCCAGATCAGAGGGCCGTTTCTCTAATGGGAAATAGCTTCTTCAGTGTGAGTGGCTAGTTCCCATTGGACAAGAGGCCGTTTCTGCCTCTCCAGGTCGGAGGGCCAGTTCTCTAAAGGGAAATAGCTGCTTCAGTGTGAGTGGGCTAGTTCCCATTGGACGAAAGGACCTTGCCGCCTCTCCAGGTCAGAGGGCCGTTTCTCTAAAAGGAAATAGCTGTTTCAGTGTGAGTGGGCTAGTTCCTATTAGAAAAGAGGCCCTTTCTGCCTCTCCAGGTCTGAGGGCTGTTTCTCTAATGGGAAATAGCTGCTTCAGTGTGAGTGGGCTAGTTCCCATTAGACAAGTGGCCCTTTCTGCCTCTCCAGGTCTGAGGGCCTTTTTTCTAATGGGAAATAGCTGCTGCAGTGTGAGTGGGCTAGTTCCCATTAGACAAGAGGCCCTTTATGCCTCTCCAGGTCGAAGGGCTGTTTCTCTAATGGGCAGTAGCTGCTTCAGTGTGATTGGTCTAGTTCCCATTAGACGAGAGGACCTTTATACGTCTCTGGGTCGGAGACCCATTTCTCTAATGGGAAATAGCTGCTTCAGTGTGAGTGGGCTAGTTCCCATTAGACAAGAGGCCCTTTCTGCCTTTCCAGGTCGGAGGGCCGATTCTCTAAAGGGAAATAGCTGCTTCAGTGTGAGTGGGCTAGTTCCCATTGGACGAAAGGACCTTGCTGCCTCTCCAGGTCAGAGGGCCGTTTCTCTAAAAGGAAATAGCTGTTTCAGTGTGAGTGGGCTAGTTCCCAGTAGACAAGGGGACCTTCCTGCCTCTCCAGGTTGGAGGGCCGTTTCTCTAATGAGAAATAGCTTCTTCAGTGTGAGTGGGCTCGTTCTCATTAGACGAGGGGACCTTTCTGCCTCTCCAGTTCTCGAAGGGCTGTTTTTCTAATGGGAAATATTTACTTCAGTGTGAGTGGGCTAATTCCCATTAGACAAGTGGACTTCTATGCCTCTCCAGGTCAGAAGGCCGTTTCTCTAATGGGAAATGGCTGCTTCAGTGTGAGAAGGCTAGTTCTCATTAGACGAAAGGACCTTTCTGTCTCTCCAGGTCAGAGGGCTGTTTCTCTAATGGGAAATAGCTTCTTCAGTGTGAGTGGGCTCGTTCTCATTAGACGAGGGGACCTTTCTGCCTCTCCAGTTCTCGAAGGGCTGTTTTTCAATGGGAAATATTTACTTCAGTGTGAGTGGGCGAGTTCTCATTAGCCAAGAGGGCCTTTCTCCCTCTCCAGGTCGGAGGGCAGTTTCTCTACTTGGAAATAGCTGCTTCAGTGTGAGTGGGCTAGTTCCCATTAGATGAGGGGACCTTTCTGCCTTTCCGGTCGGAGGGCCATTTCTCTAATGGAAAACAACTACTTCAAAGTGAGCCGGCTAGTTCCCATTAGACGAGAATACCTTTCTGCCTCTCCAGGTCGGAGGGCCGTTTCTGTAATGGGAAATAGCTTGCTTCAGTGTGAGTGGGCTAGTTCCCATTAGACGAGGGGACCTTTCTGCCTCTCCAGGTTGGAGTGTCGTTTCTCTAATTGGAAATAGCTGCTTCAGTGTGAGTGGGCTAGTTTCCATTAGACGAAAGGACCTTTTCGCCTCTCCAGATCGCAGGGCCGTTTCTCTAAAGGGAAATAGCTGCTTCAGTGTGAGTGGGCTAGTTCCCATTAGACAAAAGGACCTTTCTGCCTCTCCAGGTCGGAGGGCAATTTCTCTAAAAGGAAATAGCTGCTTCAGTGTGAATAGGATAGTTTCCATTAGACGAGGGGCCCTTCATGCCTCTCCAGGTCGGAGGGCCGTTTCTCTAATGGGAAATAGCTGCTTCAGTGTGAGTGGGCTAGTTCACATTAGACGAAAGGACGTTTTCGCCTCTTCAGGTCGGAGGGCCATTTCTCTAAAGGCAAATAGCTGCTTCAGTGTGAGTGGGCTACTTCCCATTAGACAAAAGGACCTTTCTGCCTCTCCAGGTTGGAGGGCCATTTCTCTAAAAGGAAATAGCTGCTTCAGTGTGAGTAGGATAGTTCCCATTAGATGAAAAGACCTTTGTGCCTCCCCCGGTCTGAGGGCCGTTTCTCTAAAGGGAAATAGCTGCTTCAGTGTGAGTGGGCTAGTTCCCATTAGACGAAAGGAACTTTCTGCCTCTCCAGGTCGGAGGGCTGTTTCTTTAAAAGGAAATAGGTGCTTCAGTGTGAGTAGGCTAGTTCCCATTAGAAGAGGGGCCCTTCCTGCCTCTCCAGGTCCTAGGGCCGTTTCTCTAAAGGGAAATAGCTGCTTCAGTGTGAGTGGGGTAGCTCCCATTAGACGAAAGGACCTTTCTGCCTCTCCAGGTCAGAGGGCCGTTTCTCGAAAAGGAAATAGCTGCTTCAGTGTGAGTGGGCTAGTTCCCATTAGACAAGATGCCCCTTCTGCCTTTCCAGGTCTGAGGGCCATTTCTCTAATGGGAAATAGCTGCTTCAGTGTGAGTGGGCTAGTTCCCATTAGACCAGGGGACCTTTCTGCCTCTCCAGGTCGGGGGGTCGTTTCTCTAATGGGAAATAGCTGCTTCAGTGTGAGTGGTCTAGTTCCCAGTAGACGAGGGGACCTTTCCGCCTCTTAATGTCAGAGGGCCGTTTCTCTAATGGGAAATAGCTTCTTCAGTGTGAGTGGGCTAGTTCCCATTAGACAAGAGGCCCTTTCTGCCTCTCCAGGTCGGAGGGCCGGTTCTCTAAAGGGAAATAGCTGCTTCAGTGTGAGTGGGCTAGTTCCCATTGGACGAAAGGACCTTGCCGCCTCTCCAGGTCAGAGGGCCGTTTCTCTAAAAGGAAATAGCTGTTTCAGGGTGAGTGGGCTAGTTCCTATTAGACCAGGGGAACTTTCTGCCTCTCCAGATCGGAGGGCCGTGTCTCTAATGGGAAATAGCTGCTTCAGTGTGAGTGGGCTAGGTCCCATTAGACGAGAGGACCTTTCTGCCTCTCCAGGTCGGAGGGCCGTTTTTCTAATGGGAAATAACTGCTTCAGTGTGAGTGGGCTAGTTCCCATTAGACAAAGGGAACTTTATGCCTCTCCAGGTCGGAGAGCCGTTTCTCTAATGGGAAATAGCTGCTTCAGTGTGAGTGGGCTAGTTCCCATTAGACGAGAGGTCCTTTACATCTCTCCAGGTCAGAGGGCTGTTTCTCTAAAAGGAAATAGTTGCTTCAGTGTGAGTGGGCTAGGTCCCATTAGACCAGGGGACCTTTCTGCCTCTCCAGGTCGGAGGGCCGTTTCTCTAATGGAAAATAGCTACTTCAGTGTGAGTGGGCTTGTTCCCGTTAGATGAAAAGACCTTTCAGTCTCTCCAGGTTGGAGGTCCGTTTCTCTAATGGGAAATAACTGCTTCAGTGTCAGTAGGCTAGTTCCCATTAGACGAGGGTACCTTTCTGCCTCTCCAGGTCAGAGGGATGTTTCTCTATT
This sequence comes from Ambystoma mexicanum, assembly GCF_040938575.1. Taxonomy (NCBI): domain Eukaryota; kingdom Metazoa; phylum Chordata; class Amphibia; order Caudata; family Ambystomatidae; genus Ambystoma; species Ambystoma mexicanum. Next base: position 486,459,295 of record NC_090922.1, on the reverse strand, counting down.
GTGAAATAGCTGCTTCGGTGTGAGTGGACTAGTTCCCATTAGACGAAAGGACCTTCGTGCCTCTCCAGGTCTGAGGGCATTTCTCTAATGGGAAATAGCTGCTTCAGTGTGAGTGGGCTAGTTCCAAGTAGACGAAAGGACCTTTGTGCCTCTCCAGGTCTGAGGGACATTTCTCTAATGGGAAATAGCTGCCTCAGTGTGAGTGGGCTAGTTCCCATTAGACCAGGGGACCTTTCTGCCTCTCCAGGTTGGAGGGCGTTTCTCTAATGGAAAATAGCTACTTCAGTGTGAGTGGGCTTGTTCCCGTTAGATGAAAGGACCTTTCAGCCTCTCCTGGTTGGAGGTCCGTTTCTCTAATGGGAAATGGCTGCTTCAGTGTGAGTGGGCTAGTTCCCATTAGACGTAAGGACCTTTCTGTCCCTCCAGGTCAGAGGGCTGTTTCTCTATTGTGAAATAGCTGATTCGGTGTGAGTGGACTAGTTCCCAGTAGACGAGGGGACCTTTCTGCCTCTCCAGGTTGGAGGGCTGTTTCTCTAATGATAAATAGCTGCTTCAGTGTGAGTGGGCTAATTCCCATTAGACAAGTGGACTTCTATGTCTCTCCAGGTCAGAAGGCCGTTTCTCTCATGGGAAATGGCTGCTTCAGTGTGAGTGGGCTAGTTCCCATTAGATGAAAGGACCTTTCTGTCTCTCCAGGTAAGAGGACTTTTTCTCTATTGTGAAATAGCTGCTTCGGTGTGAGTGGGCTAGTTCCCATTAGACGAAAGGACCTTCGTGCCTCTCCAGGTCTGAGGGCATTTCTCTAATGGGAAATAGCTGCTTCATTGTGAGTGGGCTAGTTCCCAGTAGACGAAAGGACCTTCGTGCCTCTCCAGGTCTGAGGGACATTTCTCTAATGGGAAATAGCTGCCTCAGTGTGAGTGGGCTAGTTCCCATTAGACCAGGGGACATTTCTGCCTCTCCAGGTCGGAGGGCCGTTTCTCTAATGGAAAATAGCTACTTCAGTGTGAGTGGGCCCGTTCCCGTTAGATGAAAGGACCTTTCAGCCTCTCCAGGTTGGAGGTCCGTTTCTCTAATGGGAAATAACTGCTTCAGTGTCAGTAGGCTAGTTCCCATTATACGAAGGGACCTTTCTGCCTCTCCAGGTCAGAGGGACGTTTCTCTAATGGGAAATAGCTGCTTCGGTGTGAGTGGGCTACTTCCCATTAGAGAAAAGGACCTTTCTGCCTCTCCAGGTTGGAGGGCCGTTTCTCTAATGGGGAAAAAGGTGCTTCAGTGTGAGTGGGCTAGTTCCCAGTAGACAAGGGGACCTTTCTGCCTCTCCAGGTTGGAGGGCTGTTTCTCTAATGAGAAATAGCTGCTTCAGTGTGAGTGGGCTAATTCCCATTAGACAAGTGGACTTCTATGCCTCTCCAGGTCAAAAGGCCGTTTCTCTCATGGGAAATGGCTGCTTCAGTGTGAGTGGGCTAGTTCCCATTAGACGAAAGGACCTTTCTGTCTCTCCAGGTCAGAGGGATGTTTCTCTATTGTGAAATAGCTGCTTCGGTGTGAGTGGGCTAGTTCCCATTAGACGAAAGGACGTTCGTGCCTCTCCAGGTCTGAGGGCATTTCTCTAATGGGATATAGCTGCTTCAGTGTGAGTGGGCTAGTTCCCAGTAGACGAGGGGACCTTTCCGCCTCTCCAGTTCAGAGGGCTGTTTCTCTAATGGGAAATAGCTGCTTCAGTGTGAGTGGGCTAGTTCTCATTAGACAAGGGGACCTTTCTGCCTCTCCAGGTCTCGAAGGGCTGTTTCTCTAATGGGAAATATTTGCTTCAGTGTGAGTGGGCTAGTTCTCATTAGACGAGAGGGCCTTTCTCCCTCTCCAGGTCGGAGGGCAGTTTCTCTAATGGGAAATAGCTGCTTCGGTGTGAGTGGGCTAGTTCCCATTAGACGAAAGGACCTTTTCGCCTCTCCAGATCGCAGGGACGTTTCTCTAAAGGGAAATAGCTGCTTCAGTGTGAGTGGGCTAGTTCCCATTAGACAAAAGGACCTTTCTGCCTCTCCAGGTCGGAGGGCCATTTCTCTAAAAGGAAATAGCTGCTTCAGTGTGAGTGGGCTAGTTCCCATTAGACGAAAGGACCTTTCTGTCTCTCCAGGTCAGAGGGATGTTTCTCTATTGTGAAATAGCTGCTTTGGTGTGAGTGGGCTAGTTCCCATTAGACGAAAGGACGTTCGTGCCTCTCCAGGTCTGAGGGCATTTCTCTAATGGGATATAGCTGCTTCAGTGTGAGTGGGCTAGTTCCCAGTAGACGAGGGGACCTTTCCGCCTCTCCAGTTCAGAGGGCCGTTTCTCTAATGGGAAATAGCTGCCTCAGTTTGAGTGGCTAGTTCCCATTAGACCAGGGGACCTTTCTGCCTCTCCAGGTCAGAGGGCCGTTTCTCTAAAGGGAAATAGCTGCTTCGGTGTGAGTGGGCTACTTCCCATTAGACAAAAGGACCTTTGTGCCTATCCAGGTATGAGGGCCGTTTCTCTAATGGGGAAAGAGGTGCTTCAGTGTGAGTGGACTAGTTCCCAGTAGACGAGAGGACCTTTCTGCCTCTCCAGGTTGGAGGGCCGTTTCTCTAATGAGAAATAGCTGCTTCAATGTGAGTGGGCTAATTCCTATTAGACAAGTGGACTTCTATGCCTCTCCAGGTCAGAAGGCCGTTTCTCTAATGGGAAATGGCTGCTTCAGTGTGAGTGGGCTTGTTCCCATTAGACAAAAGGGGTTTTCTGTCTCTCCAGGTCAGAGGGCTGTTTCTCTAATGGGAAATAGCTGCTTCATTGTGAGTGGGCTAGTTCCCATTAGACGAAAGGACCTTCGTGCCTCTCCAGGTCTGAGGGCGTTTCTCTAGTGAGAAATAGCTGCTTCAGTGTGAGTGGGCTAGTTCCCAGTAGACGAGGGGACCTTCCGCCTCTCCAGTTCAGAGGGCCGTTTCTCTAATGGGAAATAGCTGCTTCAGTGTGAGTGGGCTAGTTCCCATTAGACGAAAGGATCTTTCTGCCACTCCAGGTCAGAGGGCCGTTTCTCTAATGGGAAATAGCTTCTTCAGTGTGAGTGGGCTAGTTCTCATTAGACGAGGGGACCTTTCTGCCTCTCCAGGTCTCGAAGGGCTGTTTCTCTAATGGGAAATATTTGCTTCAGTGTGAGTGGGCTAGTTCTCATTAGACGAGAGGGCCTTTCTCCCTCTCCAGGTCGGAGGGCAGTTTCTCTAATTGGAAATAGCTGCTTCAGTGTGAGTGGGCTAGTTCCCATTAGATGAGGGGTCCTTTCTGCCTTTCCAGTGGGAGGACCATTTCTCTAATGGAAAATAACTACTTCAGTGTGAGTGGGCTAGTTCCCATTAGACGAGAAGACCTTTCTGCCTCTCCAGGTCGGAGGGCCGTTTCTGTAATGGGAAATAGCTTGCTTCAGTGTGAGTGGGCTAGTTCCCATTAGACGAGGGGACCTTTCTGCCTCTACAGGTTGGAGTGTCGATTCTCTAATTGGAAATAGCTGCTTCAGTGTGTGTGGGCTAGTTCCCATTAGACAAAAGGACCTTTTCGCCTCTCCAGATCGCAGGGCCGTTTCTCTAAAGGGAAATAGCTGCTTCAGTGTGAATAGGATAGTTTCCATTAGACAAGGGGCCCTTCATGCCTCTCCAGGTCGGAGGGCCGTTTCTCTAATGGGAAATAGCTGCTTCAGTGTGAGTGGGCTAGTTCACATTAGACGAAAGGATGTTTTCGCCTCTCCAGGTCGGAGGGCCATTTCTCTGAAGGCAAATAGCTGCTTCAGTGTGAGTGGGCAGTTCCCATTAGACAAAAGGACCTTTCTGCCTCTCCAGGTCGGAGGGCCATTTCTCTAAAGGCAAATAGCTGCTTCAGTGTGAGTAGGCTAGTTCCCATTAAACGAGAGGCCCTTTCTGTCTCTCCAGGTCGGAGGGCTGTTTCTCTAAAGGGAAATAGCTGCTTCAGTGTGAGTGGGCTAGTTCCCATTAGACGAAAGGAACTTTCTGCCTCTCCAGGTCAGAGGGCCGTTTCTCTAAAAGGAAATAGATGCTTCAGTGTGAGTGGGCTAGTTCCCATTAGACAAGAGGCCCTTTCTGCCTTTCCAGGTCTGAGGGCCATTTCTCTAATGGGAAATAGCTGCTTCAGTGTGAGTGGACTAGTTCCCAATAGACCAGGGGACCTTTCTGCCTCTCCAGGTCGGGGGGTCGTTTCTCTAATGGGAAATAGATTCTTCAGTGTGAGTGGTCTAGTTCCAAGTAGACGAGGGGACCTTTCCGCCTCTCCAGGTCAGAGGGCTGTTTCTCTAATGGGAAATAGCTGCTTCGGTGTGAGTGGGCTAATTCCCATTAGACAAGTGGACTTTTCTGCCTCTCCAGGTCAGAGGGCTGTTTCTCTAATGGGAAATGGCTGCTTCAGTGTGAGTGGGCTAGTTCCCATTAGACGAAAGGATTGTTCTGCCTCTCCAGATCAGAGGGCCGTTTCTCTAATGGGAAATAGCTTCTTCAGTGTGAGTGGCTAGTTCCCATTGGACAAGAGGCCGTTTCTGCCTCTCCAGGTCGGAGGGCCAGTTCTCTAAAGGGAAATAGCTGCTTCAGTGTGAGTGGGCTAGTTCCCATTGGACGAAAGGACCTTGCCGCCTCTCCAGGTCAGAGGGCCGTTTCTCTAAAAGGAAATAGCTGTTTCAGTGTGAGTGGGCTAGTTCCTATTAGAAAAGAGGCCCTTTCTGCCTCTCCAGGTCTGAGGGCTGTTTCTCTAATGGGAAATAGCTGCTTCAGTGTGAGTGGGCTAGTTCCCATTAGACAAGTGGCCCTTTCTGCCTCTCCAGGTCTGAGGGCCTTTTTTCTAATGGGAAATAGCTGCTGCAGTGTGAGTGGGCTAGTTCCCATTAGACAAGAGGCCCTTTATGCCTCTCCAGGTCGAAGGGCTGTTTCTCTAATGGGCAGTAGCTGCTTCAGTGTGATTGGTCTAGTTCCCATTAGACGAGAGGACCTTTATACGTCTCTGGGTCGGACCCCCATTTCTCTAATGGGAAATAGCTGCTTCAGTGTGAGTGGGCTAGTTCCCATTAGACAAGAGGCCCTTTCTGCCTTTCCAGGTCGGAGGGCCGATTCTCTAAAGGGAAATAGCTGCTTCAGTGTGAGTGGGCTAGTTCCCATTGGACGAAAGGACCTTGCTGCCTCTCCAGGTCAGAGGGCCGTTTCTCTAAAAGGAAATAGCTGTTTCAGTGTGAGTGGGCTAGTTCCCAGTAGACAAGGGGACCTTCCTGCCTCTCCAGGTTGGAGGGCCGTTTCTCTAATGAGAAATAGCTTCTTCAGTGTGAGTGGGCTCGTTCTCATTAGACGAGGGGACCTTTCTGCCTCTCCAGTTCTCGAAGGGCTGTTTTTCTAATGGGAAATATTTACTTCAGTGTGAGTGGGCTAATTCCCATTAGACAAGTGGACTTCTATGCCTCTCCAGGTCAGAAGGCCGTTTCTCTAATGGGAAATGGCTGCTTCAGTGTGAGAAGGCTAGTTCTCATTAGACGAAAGGACCTTTCTGTCTCTCCAGGTCAGAAGGCCGTTTCTCTAATGGGAAATGGCTGCTTCAGTGTGAGAAGGCTAGTTCTCATTAGACGAAAGGACCTTTCTGTCTCTCCAGGTCAGAGGGCTGTTTCTCTAATGGGAAATAGCTTCTTCAGTGTGAGTGGGCTCGTTCTCATTAGACGAGGGGACCTTTCTGCCTCTCCAGTTCTCGAAGGGCTGTTTTTCAATGGGAAATATTTACTTCAGTGTGAGTGGGCGAGTTCTCATTAGACAAGAGGGCCTTTCTCCCTCTCCAGGTCGGAGGGCAGTTTCTCTACTTGGAAATAGCTGCTTCAGTGTGAGTGGGCTAGTTCCCATTAGATGAGGGGACCTTTCTGCCTTTCCGGTCGGAGGGCCATTTCTCTAATGGAAAACAACTACTTCAAAGTGAGCCGGCTAGTTCCCATTAGACGAGAATACCTTTCTGCCTCTCCAGGTCGGAGGGCCGTTTCTGTAATGGGAAATAGCTTGCTTCAGTGTGAGTGGGCTAGTTCCCATTAGACGAGGGGACCTTTCTGCCTCTCCAGGTTGGAGTGTCGTTTCTCTAATTGGAAATAGCTGCTTCAGTGTGAGTGGGCTAGTTTCCATTAGACGAAAGGACCTTTTCGCCTCTCCAGATCGCAGGGCCGTTTCTCTAAAGGGAAATAGCTGCTTCAGTGTGAGTGGGCTAGTTCCCATTAGACAAAAGGACCTTTCTGCCTCTCCAGGTCGGAGGGCAATTTCTCTAAAAGGAAATAGCTGCTTCAGTGTGAATAGGATAGTTTCCATTAGACGAGGGGCCCTTCATGCCTCTCCAGGTCGGAGGGCCGTTTCTCTAATGGGAAATAGCTGCTTCAGTGTGAGTGGGCTAGTTCACATTAGACGAAAGGACGTTTTCGCCTCTTCAGGTCGGAGGGCCATTTCTCTAAAGGCAAATAGCTGCTTCAGTGTGAGTGGGCTACTTCCCATTAGACAAAAGGACCTTTCTGCCTCTCCAGGTTGGAGGGCCATTTCTCTAAAAGGAAATAGCTGCTTCAGTGTGAGTAGGATAGTTCCCATTAGATGAAAAGACCTTTGTGCCTCCCCCGGTCTGAGGGCCGTTTCTCTAAAGGGAAATAGCTGCTTCAGTGTGAGTGGGCTAGTTCCCATTAGACGAAAGGAACTTTCTGCCTCTCCAGGTCGGAGGGCTGTTTCTTTAAAAGGAAATAGGTGCTTCAGTGTGAGTAGGCTAGTTCCCATTAGAAGAGGGGCCCTTCCTGCCTCTCCAGGTCCTAGGGCCGTTTCTCTAAAGGGAAATAGCTGCTTCAGTGTGAGTGGGGTAGCTCCCATTAGACGAAAGGACCTTTCTGCCTCTCCAGGTCAGAGGGCCGTTTCTCGAAAAGGAAATAGCTGCTTCAGTGTGAGTGGGCTAGTTCCCATTAGACAAGATGCCCTTTCTGCCTTTCCAGGTCTGAGGGCCATTTCTCTAATGGGAAATAGCTGCTTCAGTGTGAGTGGGCTAGTTCCCATTAGACCAGGGGACCTTTCTGCCTCTCCAGGTCGGGGGGTCGTTTCTCTAATGGGAAATAGCTGCTTCAGTGTGAGTGGTCTAGTTCCCAGTAGACGAGGGGACCTTTCCGCCTCTTAATGTCAGAGGGCCGTTTCTCTAATGGGAAATAGCTTCTTCAGTGTGAGTGGGCTAGTTCCCATTAGACAAGAGGCCCTTTCTGCCTCTCCAGGTCGGAGGGCCGGTTCTCTAAAGGGAAATAGTTGCTTCAGTGTGAGTGGGCTAGTTCCCATTGGACGAAAGGACCTTGCCGCCTCTCCAGGTCAGAGGGCCGTTTCTCTAAAAGGAAATAGCTGTTTCAGGGTGAGTGGGCTAGTTCCTATTAGACCAGGGGAACTTTCTGCCTCTCCAGATCGGAGGGCCGTGTCTCTAATGGGAAATAGCTGCTTCAGTGTGAGTGGGCTAGTTCCCATTAGACGAGAGGACCTTTCTGCCTCTCCAGGTCGGAGGGCCGTTTTTCTAATGGGAAATAACTGCTTCAGTGTGAGTGGGCTAGTTCCCATTAGACAAAGGGAACTTTATGCCTCTCCAGGTCGGAGAGCCGTTTCTCTAATGGGAAATAGCTGCTTCAGTGTGAGTGGGCTAGTTCCCATTAGACGAGAGGTCCTTTACATCTCTCCAGGTCAGAGGGCTGTTTCTCTAAAAGGAAATAGTTGCTTCAGTGTGAGTGGGCTAGGTCCCATTAGACCAGGGGACCTTTCTGCCTCTCCAGGTCGGAGGGCCGTTTCTCTAATGGAAAATAGCTACTTCAGTGTGAGTGGGCTTGTTCCCGTTAGATGAAAAGACCTTTCAGTCTCTCCAGGTTGGAGGTCCGTTTCTCTAATGGGAAATAACTGCTTCAGTGTCAGTAGGCTAGTTCCCATTAGACGAGGGTACCTTTCTGCCTCTCCAGGTCAGAGGGACGTTTCTCTAATGGGAAATAGCTGCTTCGGTGTGAGTGGGCTACCTCCCATTAGAGAAAAGGACCTTTCTGCCTCTCCAGGTATGAGGGCCGTTTCTCTAATGGGGAAAAAGGTGCTTCAGTGTGAGTGGGCTAGTTCCCAGTAGACGAGGGGACCTTTCTGCCTCTCCAGGTTGGAGGGCTGTTTCTCTAATGAGAAATAGCTGCTTCAGTGTGAGTGGGCTAATTCCCCTTAGACAAGTGGACTTCTATGCCTCTCCAGGTTAGAAGGCCGTTTCTCTAATGGGAAATGGCTGCTTCAGTGTGAGTGGGCTAGTTCCCATTAGACGAAAGGACCTTTCTGTCTCTCCAGGTCAGAGGGATGTTTCTCTATTGTGAAATAGCTGCTTCGGTGTGAGTGGAGTAGTTCCCATAAGACGAAAGGACCTTCGTGCCTCTCCAGGTCTGAGGGCATTTCTCTAATGGGAAATAGCTGCTTCAGTGTGAGTGGGCTAGTTCCAAGTAGACGAAAGGACCTTTGTGCCTCTCCAGGTCTGAGGGACATTTCTCTAATGGGAAATAGCTGCCTCAGTGTGAGTGGGCTAGTTCCCATTAGACCAGGGGACCTTTCTGCCTCTCCAGGTCGGAGGGCGTTTCTCTAATGGAAAATAGCTACTTCAGTGTGAGTGGGCTTGTTCCCGTTAGATGAAAGGACCTTTCAGCCTCTCCAGATTGGAGGTCCGTTTCTCTAATGGGAAATGGCTGCTTCAGTGTGAGTGGGCTAGTTCCCATTAGACGAAAGGACCTTTCTGTCCCTCCAGGTCAGAGGGCTGTTTCTCTATTGTGAAATAGCTGATTCGGTGTGAGTGGACTAGTTCCCAGTAGACGAGGGGACCTTTCTGCCTCTCCAGGTTGGAGGGCTGTTTCTCTAATGATAAATAGCTGCTTCAGTGTGAGTGGGCTAATTCCCATTAGACAAGTGGACTTCTATGCCTCTCCAGGTCAGAAGGCCGTTTCTCTCATGGGAAATGGCTGCTTCAGTGTGAGTGGGCTAGTTCCCATTAGATGAAAGGACCTTTCTGTCTCTCCAGGTCAGAGGACTTTTTCTCTATTGTGAAATAGCTGCTTCGGTGTGAGTGGGCTAGTTCCCATTAGACGAAACGACCTTCGTGCCTTTCCAGGTCTGAGGGCATTTCTCTAATGGGAAATAGCTGCTTCATTGTGAGTGGGCTAGTTCCCAGTAGACGAAAGGACCTTCGTGCCTCTCCAGGTCTGAGGGACATTTCTCTAATGGGAAATAGCTGCCTCAGTGTGAGTGGGCTAGTTTCCATTAGACCAGGGGACCTTTCTGCCTCTCCAGGTCGGAGGGCCGTTTCTCTAATGGAAAATAGCTACTTCAGTGTGAGTGGGCCCGTTCCCGTTAGATGAAAGGACCTTTCAGCCTCTCCAGGTTGGAGGTCCGTTTCTCTAATGGGAAATAACTGCTTCAGTGTCAGTAGGCTAGTTCCCATTAGACGAGGGGACCTTTCTGCCTCTCCAGGTCAGAGGGACGTTTCTCTAATGGGAAATAGCTGCTTCGGTGTGAGTGGGCTACTTCCCATTAGAGAAAAGGACCTTTCTGCCTCTCCAAGTATGAGGGCCGTTTCTCTAATGGGGAAAAAGGTGCTTCAGTGTGAGTGGGCTAGTTCCCAGTAGACAAGGGGACCTTTCTGCCTCTCCAGGTTGGAGGGCTGTTTCTCTAATGAGAAATAGCTGCTTCAGTGTGAGTGGGCTAATTCACATTAGACAAGTGGACTTCTATGCCTCTCCAGGTCAAAAGGCCGTTTCTCTCATGGGAAATGGCTGCTTCAGTGTGAGTGGGCTAGTTCCCATTAGACGAAAGGACCTTTCTGTCTCTCCAGGTCAGAGGGATGTTTCTCTATTGTGAAATAGCTGCTTCGGTGTGAGTGGGCTAGTTCCCATTAGACGAAAGGACGTTCGTGCCTCTCCAGGTCTGAGGGCATTTCTCTAATGGGATATAGCTGCTTCAGTGTGAGTGGGCTAGTTCCCAGTAGACGAGGGGACCTTTCCGCCTCTCCAGTTCAGAGGGCCGTTTCTCTAATGGGAAATAGCTGCTTCAGTGTGAGTGGGCTAGTTCTCATTAGACAAGGGGACCTTTCTGCCTCTCCAGGTCTCGAAGGGCTGTTTCTCTAATGGGAAATATTTGCTTCAGTGTGAGTGGGCTAGTTCTCATTAGACGAGAGGGCCTTTCTCCCTCTCCAGGTCGGAGGGCAGTTTCTCTAACGGGAAATAGCTGCTTCGGTGTGAGTGGGCTAGTTCCCATTAGACGAAAGGACCTTTCGCCTCTCCAGATCGCAGGGCCGTTTCTCTAAAGGGAAATAGCTGCTTCAGTGTGAGTGGGCTAGTTCCCATTAGACAAAAGGACCTTTCTGCCTCTCCAGGTCGGAGGGCCATTTCTCTAAAAGGAAATAGCTGCTTCAGTGTGAGTGGGCTAGTTCCCATTAGACGAAAGGACCTTTCTGTCTCTCCAGGTCAGAGGGATGTTTCTCTATTGTGAAATAGCTGCTTCGGTGTGAGTGGGCTAGTTCCCATTAGACGAAAGGACGTTCGTGCCTCTCCAGGTCTGAGGGCATTTCTCTAATGGGATATAGCTGCTTCAGTGTGAGTGGGCTAGTTCCCAGTAGATGAGGGGACCTTTCCGCCTCTCCAGTTCAGAGGGCCGTTTCTCTAATGGTAAATAGCTGCCTCAGTGTGAGTGGCTAGTTCCCATTAGACCAGGGGACCTTTCTGTCACGTCCCCCGGTTTCTTAGGGTATTCTTATGCCCAGGGGAGAAGCCCGTGACGTTTAACTTGGCGTTTGCGGCAACGCCGACGCCACCGCCGGTAATCAACTACATCTCCCAAGAGGACGATGCCCGCCAGGAACCTTTGGAACGCTTTCTACTTCCTTTTGCGTGCGTCCCACGCCTCGATTGCATTTCATTTCCTATAATTGGCCACGCCCCCAACAAGCCGGTGCTCCTAAACCATTGCGTTACGCGAGCTACGTTCTTGGATTAAGTTCCTTCTCCCCTTTTTTCCTTGCCTTTCTGGTTCCTGAAATTCTATGCTTACCTTGGACTTTGGACCTTTGTTATCGTCTCCTTGGTTCTGCCTTAGACCTTCGTTTGATCAACTCCCCTGCTCGACCACGGAATACACCTCGGACTGATTTTGGATTCTGCTTCTCGTCTCTGGTTTCCGGCCCCCTTCAACCCCGTAGTCTTCAAATCACTCCTGGCCACCCGCTCCCCGAGTGGAGAACCTCACTTCTTGGTTATTGTTGGGACGCTTTGCTGTGCTCATCATTTGTGGGATTATTTGGGACGCTTTGCTGTGCTCATCGTTTGTGGGATTTTTTGGGACGCTTTGCTGTGCTCATCATTTACTCCGCCCCCTTGGATCTTGAGACACTTGGCTTCACTCCTTGGATAGTGGGACGCTCTGCTGTTTTCTTTGCCTATTTGCTCTTGGAACATTTGATTTTGTTTTCACTCATTGGAATGGGGGACACTCTACTGTTGACATCACCAATCCATTATTGAGGGAAGTCTATGGTCCCCCTTCATTCTAGCCCTGACCTTCACGCACTCCCATTCTTGTGTATTGTCACAAGTAGGTGTTCCGCTGAAGGAAAAGAATACACAGGTAAGCTTGTGAGGCTCGGAGGGGGTAGAGGGACTGGAATTGTCAACAAACGGTATGTAATATTTGCTTTGTTTGTTTTCTTCCCTCTAGCTCCGCTGTGCGTTCTGCCTTTTTGCCTGAGCCCTTGGCCTGACAGGTGTTTCTTTTCCCTGCAAGCTGTGCTCTCAGGAAGGAAGTCTGGATTACTTTAGCGGCATCTAACCCAAGTGATTCCTCAGACTCATCGTGGAACCCTCGAACCGCGACAGATTTAGGAGCCTAATACTGGTGCCTGTCTGTCCGAGATGGATCCTAATGCAGATCCTATGGCTGCTATGATGCAAGCCTTTACCACGTTACGCACAGACATGGCAGCAGCACATGCCGCTTTGCACCAACGCATGGATGTCATGCAAAGCTTTGTGCAACCCTTGCCGGTGGATGAGGAGTTTGGGGATGTTCCCGCTCCTGTACCACCACCAGTTCCTCCGACACCCCTAGCCCCTGTGGTGTTGCCGGGTCCTTTTCCATTGGCACCACCGGAACGCTTCACGGGAGACCCAAAAACGTATAGGACATTTGTCAATCAATGTCGTTTACATTTCCTATGCCGTCCCTTGGCATTCCCTGATTCTGTAACAAAAGCAGCTTTTGTGCTCTCTCATCTAGGGGGTATGGCTGCGGCCTGGGCAAATCCGTTGTTGGAGTCCAATGACCCGGTCTTGTACGATTTCGATGCCCTACTAGTCGCCATGAATCTGGTCTTTGACACCAGATATAAGGCTCAGGCTTCGGATTTAGAGTTTTTGGCAATATCCCAGGGGAAACAACCTCTTTTGGCGTATCTAGCCCGATTCAATCAGCTGGCCGCAGAAACCTCTTGGCCTGAATCAAAAAAGGCGGCAGTCTTCTATAAGGGGTTATCAGACGAACTTAAGGACGCATTGTCCGTTGTCCCTTCTATCCCTTCCGTATTTCCTGAATTGCTTGATTTGGTGTTACAGGTCGATGCTCGGATGCAACAAAGGCGTGGAGAACGCCGTCACCTTGAGCCTCGCCCTGGCAGATCCGAATTAGGATCTTCTCCAGCCTCTGGAGAGGTAGAACCCATGCAAATTGGGGCAGTAAAAGGTCCCCTCTCAAAAGCAGAGAGGGAGAGAAGAATGCAAAACAATCTGTGTCTGTATTGTGGACAAACGGGACATTTCATTCGTGTCTGCCCTAAACGCCCTGTTAAACGGGCGGGAAACGCCACGACCCGTCCCTAAATCGAGCCGACGTGACGGGTCAGCCTTCCAATGGCTCATTCCTTCAAACAGCTGCCGCGCACATATATTTGGATATGTCTTTTATGTTGCCCAATTCTCAAGTCTTTTCTAGTCCAGTCATGATAGATTCCGGGGCAACAGGTAATTATATGGATGAACATCTGGCAGCAACCTATGGTATCCCGGTAGACCCTAAGGAGACACCAGAACTTGTCTATGCAGTAGACGGCTCCTGTTTGGTTTCGGGTCATGTTGTGAAACAAACACAACCCTTGCGGATGAGCACAACGGAAGGGCATGCGGAATACCTGTCCTTCGATCTCATTTCCACACCACAATTTGGGGTCATCTTGGGCCTCCCATGGTTGCGTAAACATAACCCTATCATTGATTGGGTGGACCAAACAGTGCTTTTTTCTTCTCCCCTGTGTTTGAAGGACTGCTTTCCACTTCACGGGACATCTCACCCATCTCCATGTAAGGCTCTGATTTCAAGTATCCTCACTTGTAATGCTACTACTAGGATGACGGTGGAAATTCCTTCTGCATATCAGGACCTGATGGAAGTGTTTGACAAAGGTTTGTCTGAACAACTGCCGCCACATCGGGAATATGACTGTCCGATTGATTTGGTACCCAATGCCATTCTCCCCCACGGAAGGATATATTCTTTGGCACGGCCTGAGGAAGAACTCCTAAAGGAGTACGTTGAGAAATCTCTGAGTTTGGGCCATATAAGGCCTTCCCGTTCTCCAGCTGCTTCTCCGATTTTTTTTGTCCCAAAAAAGGAAGGGGATCTCCGGCCTTGTGTAGATTATCGTACACTTAATGCTGTGACAATAAAAAACCAGTACCCATTACCCCTCATTTCGGAGTTGTTGGATCGTCTCTCTACCGCCAAACTCTTTACGAAACTAGATCTAAGGGGGGCCTACAATCTGGTGAGAGTGCGTGCGGGCGACGAGTGGAAGACTGCCTTCAAGTGCAAATACGGCCTTTTTGAATACCTAGTAATGCCGTTTGGTCTATGTAACGCCCCCGCAACCTTCCAACACTTTGTCAATGACATCTTCCGAGACCTGTTGGATGTTTTTGTTGTGATATATCTGGATGATATATTAATATTCTCGGAAACGTTATCACAACATGAGAACCATGTCCGGACGGTGTTACTCCGTCTTCGGGAACATGGGTTATATGCAAAGGCTGAAAAATGCGTCTTTCATGTTTCCTCTGTGGAGTTTCTAGGATTCGTGATATCCTCTCAGGGTGTTCACATGCATGATGCAAAGATACGAGCAGTCCTTGATTGGCCTGCTCCGACTTCGCTTAAGGGTTTACAATCTTTCCTAGGATTTGCTAACTTTTATAGACGCTTTATTGCATCCTTTTCAGCCATTGTAGTCCCATTGACACGCCTTACCAGTCCTTCAGTTCCCTTTTGTTGGGACATTCAGGCTCAGGACGCCTTTCAGGCCTTGAAAGAGGCGTTCACTACGGCTCCGGTCTTGCTACATCCAAACCCCCTATTACCTTTCATCATCGAAGCTGATGCCTCTGCCCTTGCCCTTGGGGCGATCTTATCTCAGAAATGCCCCACGACTCGGCAACTACACCCAGTAGCCTTCTTTTCCAGGAAATTGACTTCTCCGGAGAAACATTATACCATAATGGAACGTGAGCTATTGGCTATTCGAGCTGCCTTTAAGGAGTGGAGACACCATCTACTGGGGGGTCGACACCCTGTCACGGTTTACACGGACCACCGTAACCTACAAGCTCTATCCACGGTGAAATGTACCAACTCTAGACAAATCAGATGGCATTTGTTTTTTGCACAATTCAATTTCACGGTTTCTTATCGACCGGGCCCCTTGCATGGCAAGGCCGATGCACTTTCTCGTATCGGAGTTGATATCCCCTTCGAGGAGACAGTCCTTCCTGTTTTGCCACACAACACGGTTATGTGTGTCTGTGCTGCAACCGGTTCCTTATTAGAACGGATCCGTCACTGGACTGCTGACCATGGGGAGGTACTTCAAGGGCTAAAAGCACAATTGATATCGGGATTACCTTACGTACAGGAACGTCTATATATCCCTGATGCTCGGACCCGCTTACAGGCCCTAAACTGGTCCCATGATACACGCCTGGCGGCCCATCCAGGACAAACTAAGACAGCTGATCTTCTCCTCCGGTGGTGTTGGTGGCCCAATATGAAACGGGATGTGGCAGACTATGTATCTAAATGTGCCGTCTGTACACAATGCAAAACGGTGCCTGGAAAACCGGTGGGGCTTCTCCAGAAAATGCCCATCCCATCACGCCCATGGCACACTGTGTCACTTGATTTTGTGGTAGAGCTACCACCAGTCCAGGGGTTTACCACTATCTTGGTGGTGGTAGATGCCTTCACCAAGATGGCACGCTTTGTCCCCTGCAATGGTGTTCCTTCTGCTCCTACATTGGCCAAGTTGTTCTTCGAACAGGTGGTTCGCCTATTCGGCCTCCCTCTGATCCTTATCTCAGATCGTGGATCCCAATTCACCTCGCGTTTCTGGCTAGCTCTCACTCGATTTCTTGGCATTGACGTTCGTCTATCCTCAGCATACCATCCTCAGACGGACGGGCAAACAGAACGTCTCAATGCCACAATGGAGCAGTATCTCCGATGTTTGTGTTTACAATATCAGTCGGACTGGCTGTCTGTATTGGGGGCTGCGGAATTCGCTTACAACAATGCCTGCCATGCATCGGCTGGTTGTTCACCCTTCTATGCCATGTATGGTTTACATCCTCGAGTTCTACCATCCACCCTTCCTTCGGTGGCACGAGTACCCGCAGCTCAGGCAACAGCCCAGTCCTTACGATCTATCCGTGCCGCTGTGCTTCAGCATCTACGCCAAGCACAAGATCGCACGAAACGGAATGCTGATAGGCATCGCAGGACAGCCCCGGAGTATCACCTGGGGGACAAGGTCTGGCTATCCACTGTGCACCTTCGCATACCAGGAAAACGTAAGCTGAATCCCCGCTACGTGGGTCCCTATACCATCACGCGATGCATCAACGCCGTGGCCTATCGTTTAGGCATACCCTCGGCTTGGAAGATCCACCCCGTGTTCCACGTCTCCCTATTACGGCCTTATGTTGCCGGTACGCGTTTGGGTGATCGTCCCGCTCCCGTTGCGATTCAGGGGGAAGAGGAATATGAGGTTCAGGCCATATTGGATACTCGAGTAATCCGGGGCACCCGGCATTATCTAGTAGACTGGAAAGGCTATGGCCCCGAAGATCGTACCTGGGAACCTGCCTCAAATCTTCACGCTCCGCGTCTTTTGCGGGCGTTTCTCCGGTCTAATGGTTCGAGACCCGGGGGAGGCCCATCTTTGAGGAGGGGTACTGTCACGTCCCCCGGTTTCTTAGGGTATTCTTATGCCCAGGGGAGAAGCCCGTGGCGTTTAACTTGGCGTTTGCGGCAACGCCGACGCCACCGCCGGTAATCAACTACATCTCCCAAGAGGACGATGCCCGCCAGGAACCTTTGGAACGCTTTCTACTTCCTTTTGCGTGCGTCCCACGCCTCGATTGCATTTCATTTCCTATAATTGGCCACGCCCCCAACAAGCCGGTGCTCCTAAACCATTGCGTTACGCGAGCTACGTTCTTGGATTAAGTTCCTTCTCCCCTTTTTTCCTTGCCTTTCTGGTTCCTGAAATTCTATGCTTACCTTGGACTTTGGACCTTTGTTATCGTCTCCTTGGTTCTGCCTTAGACCTTCGTTTGATCAACTCCCCTGCTCGACCACGGAATACACCTCGGACTGATTTTGGATTCTGCTTCTCGTCTCTGGTTTCCGGCCCCCTTCAACCCCGTAGTCTTCAAATCACTCCTGGCCACCCGCTCCCCGAGTGGAGAACCTCACTTCTTGGTTATTGTTGGGACGCTTTGCTGTGCTCATCATTTGTGGGATTATTTGGGACGCTTTGCTGTGCTCATCGTTTGTGGGATTTTTTGGGACGCTTTGCTGTGCTCATCATTTACTCCGCCCCCTTGGATCTTGAGACACTTGGCTTCACTCCTTGGATAGTGGGACGCTCTGCTGTTTTCTTTGCCTATTTGCTCTTGGAACATTTGATTTTGTTTTCACTCATTGGAATGGGGGACACTCTACTGTTGACATCACCAATCCATTATTGAGGGAAGTCTATGGTCCCCCTTCATTCTAGCCCTGACCTTCACGCACTCCCATTCTTGTGTATTGTCACAAGTAGGTGTTCCGCTGAAGGAAAAGAATACACAGGTAAGCTTGTGGGGCTCGGAGGGGGTAGAGGGACTGGAATTGTCAACAAACGGTATGTAATATTTGCTTTGTTTGTTTTCTTCCCTCTAGCTCCGCTGTGCGTTCTGCCTTTTTGCCTGAGCCCTTGGCCTGACAGGTGTTTCTTTTCCCTGCAAGCTGTGCTCTCAGGAAGGAAGTCTGGATTACTTTAGCGGCATCTAACCCAAGTGATTCCTCAGACTCATCGTGGAACCCTCGAACCGCGACACTTTCTGCCTCTCCAGGTCAGAGGGCCGTTTCTCTAATGGAAAATAGCTACTTCAGTGTGAGTGGGCTCGTTCCCGTTAGATGAAAGGACCTTTCAGCCCCTCCAGGTTAGAGGTCCGTTTCTCTAATGGGAAATAACTGCTTCAGTGTCAGTAGGCTAGTTCCCATTAGACGAGGGGACCTTTCTGCCTTTCCAGGTCAGAGGGCCGTTTCTCTAAAGGGAAATAGCTGCTTCGGTGTGAGTGGGCTACTTCCCATTAGACAAAAGGACCTTTGTGCCTCTCCAGGTATGAGGGCCGTTTCTCTAATGGGGAAAAAGGTGCTTCAGTGTGAGTGGACTAGTTCCCAGTAGACGAGGGGACCTTTCTGCCTCTCCAGGTTGGAGGGCCGTTTCTCTAATGAGAAATAGCTGCTTCAATGTGAGTGGGCTAATTCCCATTAGACAAGTGGACTTCTATGCCTCTCCAGGTCAGAAGGCCGTTTCTCTAATGGGAAATGGCTGCTTCAGTGTGAGTGGGCTTGATCCCATTAGACGAAAGGGCCTTTCTCTCTCTCCAGGTCAGAGGGCTGTTTCTCTAATGGGAAATAGCTGCTTCATTGTGAGTGGGCTAGTTCCCATTAGACGAAAGGACCTTCGTGCCTCTCCAGGTCTGAGGGCGTTTCTCTAGTGGGAAATAGCTGCTTCAGTGTGAGTGGGCTAGTTCCCAGTAGACGAGGGGACCTTCCGCCTCTCCAGTTCAGAGGGCCGTTTCTCTAATGGGAAATAGCTGCTTCAGTGTGAGTGGGCTAGTTCCCATTAGACGAAAGGATCTTTCTGCCACTCCAGGTCAGAGGGCCGTTTCTCTAATGGGAAATGGCTTCTTCAGTGTGAGTGGGCTAGTTCTCATTAGACGAGGGGACCTTTCTGCCTCTCCAGGTCTCGAAGGGCTGTTTCTCTAATGGGAAATATTTGCTTCAGTGTGAGTGGGCTAGTTCTCATTAGACGAGAGGGCCTTTCTCCCTCTCCAGGTCGGAGGGCAGTTTCTCTAATTGGAAATAGCTGCTTCAGTGTGAGTGGGCTAGTTCCCATTAGATGAGGGGTCCTTTCTGCCTTTCCAGTCGGAGGACCATTTCTCTAATGGAAAATAACTACTTCAGTGTGAGTGGGCTAGTTCCCATTAGACGAGAAGACCTTTCTGCCTCTCCAGGTCGGAGGGCCGTTTCTGTAATGGGAAATAGCTTGCTTCAGTGTGAGTGGGCTAGTTCCCATTAGACGAGGGGACCTTTCTGCCTCTACAGGTTGGAGTGTCGATTCTCTAATTGGAAATAGCTGCTTCAGTGTGTGTGGGCTAGTTCCCATTCGACGAAAGGACCTTTTCGCCTCTACAGATCGCAGGGCCGTTTCTCTAAAGGGAAATAGCTGCTTCAGTGTGAATAGGATAGTTTCCATTAGACAAGGGGCCCTTCATGCCTCTCCAGGTCGGAGGGCCGTTTCTCTAATGAGAAATAGCTGCTTCAATGTGAGTGGGCTAATTCCCATTAGACAAGTGGACTTCTATGCCTCTCCAGGTCAGAAGGCCGTTTCTCTAATGGGAAATGGCTGCTTCAGTGTGAGTGGGCTAGTTCCCATTAGACGAAAGGACCTTCGTGCCTCTCCAGGTCTGAGGGCGTTTCTCTAGTGGGAAATAGCTGCTTCAGTGTGAGTGGGCTAGTTCCCATTAGACGAAAGGACCTTCGTGCCTCTCCAGGTCTGAGGGCGTTTCTCTAGTGGGAAATAGCTGCTTCAGTGTGAGTGGGCTAGTTCCCAGTAGACGAGGGGACCTTCCGCCTCTCCAGTTCAGAGGGCCGTTTCTCTAATGGGAAATAGCTGCTTCAGTGTGAGTGGGCTAGTTCCCATTAGACGAAAGGATCTTTCTGCCACTCCAGGTCAGAGGGCCGTTTCTCTAATGGGAAATAGCTTCTTCAGTGTGAGTGGGCTAGTTCTCATTAGACGAGGGGACCTTTCTGCCTCTCCAGGTCTCGAAGGGCTGTTTCTCTAATGGGAAATATTTGCTTCAGTGTGAGTGGGCTAGTTCTCATTAGACGAGAGGGCCTTTCTCCCTCTCCAGGTCGGAGGGCAGTTTCTCTAATTGGAAATAGCTGCTTCAGTGTGAGTGGGCTAGTTCCCATTAGATGAGGGGTCCTTTCTGCCTTACCAGTCGGAGGACCATTTCTCTAATGGAAAATAACTACTTCAGTGTGAGTGGGCTAGTTCCCATTAGACGAGAAGACCTTTCTGCCTCTCCAGGTCGGAGGGCCGTTTCTGTAATGGGAAATAGCTTGCTTCAGTGTGAGTGGGCTAGTTCCCATTAGACGAGGGGACCTTTCTGCCTCTACAGGTTGGAGTGTCGATTCTCTAATTGGAAATAGCTGCTTCAGTGTGTGTGGGCTAGTTCCCATTAGACGAAAGGACCTTTTCGCCTCTCCAGATCGCAGGGCCGTTTCTCTAAAGGGAAATAGCTGCTTCAGTGTGAATAGGATAGTTTCCATTAGACAAGGGGCCCTTCATGCCTCTCCAGGTCGGAGGGCCGTTTCTCTAATGGGAAATAGCTGCTTCAGTGTGAGTGGGCTAGTTCACATTAGACGAAAGGATGTTTTCGCCTCTCCAGGTCGGAGGGCCATTTCTCTGAAGGCAAATAGCTGCTTCAGTGTGAGTGGGCTAGTTCCCATTAAACGAGAGGCCCTTTCTGTCTCTCCAGGTCGGAGGGCTGTTTCTCTAAAGGGAAATAGCTGCTTCAGTGTGAGTGGGCTAGTTCCCATTAGACGAAAGTAACTTTCTGCCTCTCCAGGTCTGAGGGCATTTCTCTAATGGGATATAGCTGCTTCAGTGTGAGTGGGCTAGTTCCCAGTAGACGAGGGGACCTTTCCGCCTCTCCAGTTCAGAGGGCCGTTTCTCTAATGGGAAATAGCTGCTTCAGTGTGAGTGGGCTAGTTCTCATTAGACAAGGGGACCTTTCTGCCTCTCCAGGTCTCGAAGGGCTGTTTCTCTAATGGGAAATATTTGCTTCAGTGTGAGTGAGCTAGTTCTCATTAGACGAGAGGGCCTTTCTCCCTCTCCAGGTCGGAGGGCAGTTTCTCTAATGGGAAATAGCTGCTTCGGTGTGAGTGGGCTAGTTCCCATTAGACGAAAGGACCTTTCGCCTCTCCAGATCGCAGGGCCGTTTCTCTAAAGGGAAATAGCTGCTTCAGTGTGAGTGGGCTAGTTCCCATTAGACAAAAGGACCTTTCTGCCTCTCCAGGTCGGAGGGCCATTTCTCTAAAAGGAAATAGCTGCTTCAGTGTGAGTGGGCTAGTTCCCATTAGACGAAAGGACCTTTCTGTCTCTCCAGGTCAGAGGGATGTTTCTCTATTGTGAAATAGCTGCTTCGGTGTGAGTGGGCTAGTTCCCATTAGACGAAAGGACGTTCGTGCCTCTCCAGGTCTGAGGGCATTTCTCTAATGGGATATAGCTGCTTCAGTGTGAGTGGGCTAGTTCCCAGTAGATGAGGGGACCTTTCCGCCTCTCCACTTCAGAGGGCCGTTTCTCTAATGGTAAATAGCTGCCTCAGTGTGAGTGGCTAGTTCCCATTAGACCAGGGGACCTTTCTGCCTCTCCAGGTCAGAGGGCCGTTTCTCTAATGGAAAATAGCTACTTCAGTGTGAGTGGGCTCGTTCCCGTTAGATGAAAGGACCTTTCAGCCTCTCCAGGTTAGAGGTCCGTTTCTCTAATGGGAAATAACTGCTTCAGTGTCAGTAGGCTAGTTCCCATTAGACGAGGGGACCTTTCTGCCTCTCCAGGTCAGAGGGCCGTTTCTCTAAAGGGAAATAGCTGCTTCGGTGTGAGTGGGCTACTTCCCATTAGACAAAAGGACCTTTGTGCCTCTCCAGGTATGAGGGCCGTTTCTCTAATGGGGAAAAAGGTGCTTCAGTGTGAGTGGACTAGTTCCCAGTAGACGAGGGGACCTTTCTGCCTCTCCAGGTTGGAGGGCCGTTTCTCTAATGAGAAATAGCTGCTTCAATGTGAGTGGGCTAATTCCCATTAGACAAGTGGACTTCTATGCCTCTCCAGGTCAGAAGGCCGTTTCTCTAATGGGAAATAGCTACTTCAGTGTGAGTGGGCTCGTTCCCGTTAGATGAAAGGACCTTTCAGCCCCTCCAGGTTAGAGGTCCGTTTCTCTAATGGGAAATAACTGCTTCAGTGTCAGTAGGGTAGTTCCCATTAGACGAGGGGACCTTTCTGCCTTTCCAGGTCAGAGGGCCGTTTCTCTAAAGGGAAATAGCTGCTTCGGTGTGAGTGGGCTACTTCCCATTAGACAAAAGGACCTTTGTGCCTCTCCAGGTATGAGGGCCGTTTCTCTAATGGGGAAAAAGGTGCTTCAGTGTGAGTGGACTAGTTCCCAGTAGACGAGGGGACCTTTCTGCCTCTCCAGGTTGGAGGGCCGTTTCTCTAATGAGAAATAGCTGCTTCAATGTGAGTGGGCTAATTCCCATTAGACAAGTGGACTTCTATGCCTCTCCAGGTCAGAAGGCCGTTTCTCTAATGGGAAATGGCTGCTTCAGTGTGAGTGGGCTTGTTCCCATTAGACGAAAGGGCCTTTCTGTCTCTCCAGGTCAGAGGGCTGTTTCTCTAATGGGAAATAGCTGCTTCATTGTGAGTGGGCTAGTTCCCATTAGACGAAAGGACCTTCGTGCCTCTCCAGGTCTGAGGGCGTTTCTCTAGTGGGAAATAGCTGCTTCAGTGTGAGTGGGCTAGTTCCCAGTAGACGAGGGGACCTTCCGCCTCTCCAGTTCAGAGGGCCGTTTCTCTAATGGGAAATAGCTGCTTCAGTGTGAGTGGGCTAGTTCCCATTAGACGAAAGGATCTTTCTGCCACTCCAGGTCAGAGGGCCGTTTCTCTAATGGGAAATGGCTTCTTCAGTGTGAGTGGGCTAGTTCTCATTAGACGAGGGGACCTTTCTGCCTCTCCAGGTCTCGAAGGGCTGTTTCTCTAATGGGAAATATTTGCTTCAGTGTGAGTGGGCTAGTTCTCATTAGACGAGAGGGCCTTTCTCCCTCTCCAGGTCGGAGGGCAGTTTCTCTAATTGGAAATAGCTGCTTCAGTGTGAGTGGGCTAGTTCCCATTAGATGAGGGGTCCTTTCTGCCTTTCCAGTCGGAGGACCATTTCTCTAATGGAAAATAACTACTTCAGTGTGAGTGGGCTAGTTCCCATTAGACGAGAAGACCTTTCTGCCTCTCCAGGTCGGAGGGCCGTTTCTGTAATGGGAAATAGCTTGCTTCAGTGTGAGTGGGCTAGTTCCCATTAGACGAGGGGACCTTTCTGCCTCTACAGGTTGGAGTGTCGATTCTCTAATTGGAAATAGCTGCTTCAGTGTGTGTGGGCTAGTTCCCATTCGACGAAAGGACCTTTTCGCCTCTACAGATCGCAGGGCCGTTTCTCTAAAGGGAAATAGCTGCTTCAGTGTGAATAGGATAGTTTCCATTAGACAAGGGGCCCTTCATGCCTCTCCAGGTCGGAGGGCCGTTTCTCTAATGAGAAATAGCTGCTTCAATGTGAGTGGGCTAATTCCCATTAGACAAGTGGACTTCTATGCCTCTCCAGGTCAGAAGGCCGTTTCTCTAATGGGAAATGGCTGCTTCAGTGTGAGTGGGCTTGTTCCCATTAGACGAAAGGGCCTTTCTGTCTCTCCAGGTCAGAGGGCTGTTTCTCTAATGGGAAATAGCTGCTTCATTGTGAGTGGGCTAGTTCCCATTAGACGAAAGGACCTTCGTGCCTCTCCAGGTCTGAGGGCGTTTCTCTAGTGGGAAATAGCTGCTTCAGTGTGAGTGGGCTAGTTCCCAGTAGACGAGGGGACCTTCCGCCTCTCCAGTTCAGAGGGCCGTTTCTCTAATGGGAAATAGCTGCTTCAGTGTGAGTGGGCTAGTTCCCATTAGACGAAAGGATCTTTCTGCCACTCCAGGTCAGAGGGCCGTTTCTCTAATGGGAAATAGCTTCTTCAGTGTGAGTGGGCTAGTTCTCATTAGACGAGGGGACCTTTCTGCCTCTCCAGGTCTCGAAGGGCTGTTTCTCTAATGGGAAATATTTGCTTCAGTGTGAGTGGGCTAGTTCTCATTAGACGAGAGGGCCTTTCTCCCTCTCCAGGTCGGAGGGCAGTTTCTCTAATTGGAAATAGCTGCTTCAGTGTGAGTGGGCTAGTTCCCATTAGATGAGGGGTCCTTTCTGCCTTACCAGTCGGAGGACCATTTCTCTAATGGAAAATAACTACTTCAGTGTGAGTGGGCTAGTTCCCATTAGACGAGAAGACCTTTCTGCCTCTCCAGGTCGGAGGGCCGTTTCTGTAATGGGAAATAGCTTGCTTCAGTGTGAGTGGGCTAGTTCCCATTAGACGAGGGGACCTTTCTGCCTCTACAGGTTGGAGTGTCGATTCTCTAATTGGAAATAGCTGCTTCAGTGTGTGTGGGCTAGTTCCCATTAGACGAAAGGACCTTTTCGCCTCTCCAGATCGCAGGGCCGTTTCTCTAAAGGGAAATAGCTGCTTCAGTGTGAATAGGATAGTTTCCATTAGACAAGGGGCCCTTCATGCCTCTCCAGGTCGGAGGGCCGTTTCTCTAATGGGAAATAGCTGCTTCAGTGTGAGTGGGCTAGTTCACATTAGACGAAAGGATGTTTTCGCCTCTCCAGGTCGGAGGGCCATTTCTCTGAAGGCAAATAGCTGCTTCAGTGTGAGTGGGCTAGTTCCCATTAAACGAGAGGCCCTTTCTGTCTCTCCAGGTCGGAGGGCTGTTTCTCTAAAGGGAAATAGCTGCTTCAGTGTGAGTGGGCTAGTTCCCATTAGACGAAAGTAACTTTCTGCCTCTCCAGGTCTGAGGGCATTTCTCTAATGGGATATAGCTGCTTCAGTGTGAGTGGGCTAGTTCCCAGTAGACGAGGGGACCTTTCCGCCTCTCCAGTTCAGAGGGCCGTTTCTCTAATGGGAAATAGCTGCTTCAGTGTGAGTGGGCTAGTTCTCATTAGACAAGGGGACCTTTCTGCCTCTCCAGGTCTCGAAGGGCTGTTTCTCTAATGGGAAATATTTGCTTCAGTGTGAGTGAGCTAGTTCTCATTAGACGAGAGGGCCTTTCTCCCTCTCCAGGTCGGAGGGCAGTTTCTCTAATGGGAAATAGCTGCTTCGGTGTGAGTGGGCTAGTTCCCATTAGACGAAAGGACCTTTCGCCTCTCCAGATCGCAGGGCCGTTTCTCTAAAGGGAAATAGCTGCTTCAGTGTGAGTGGGCTAGTTCCCATTAGACAAAAGGACCTTACTGCCTCTCCAGGTCGGAGGGCCATTTCTCTAAAAGGAAATAGCTGCTTCAGTGTGAGTGGGCTAGTTCCCATTAGACGAAAGGACCTTTCTGTCTCTCCAGGTCAGAGGGATGTTTCTCTATTGTGAAATAGCTGCTTCGGTGTGAGTGGGCTAGTTCCCATTAGACGAAAGGACGTTCGTGCCTCTCCAGGTCTGAGGGCATTTCTCTAATGGGATATAGCTGCTTCAGTGTGAGTGGGCTAGTTCCCAGTAGATGAGGGGACCTTTCCGCCTCTCCACTTCAGAGGGCCGTTTCTCTAATGGTAAATAGCTGCCTCAGTGTGAGTGGCTAGTTCCCATTAGACCAGGGGACCTTTCTGCCTCTCCAGGTCAGAGGGCCGTTTCTCTAATGGAAAATAGCTACTTCAGTGTGAGTGGGCTCGTTCCCGTTAGATGAAAGGACCTTTCAGCCTCTCCAGGTTAGAGGTCCGTTTCTCTAATGGGAAATAACTGCTTCAGTGTCAGTAGGCTAGTTCCCATTAGACGAGGGGACCTTTCTGCCTCTCCAGGTCAGAGGGCCGTTTCTCTAAAGGGAAATAGCTGCTTCGGTGTGAGTGGGCTACTTCCCATTAGACAAAAGGACCTTTGTGCCTCTCCAGGTATGAGGGCCGTTTCTCTAATGGGGAAAAAGGTGCTTCAGTGTGAGTGGACTAGTTCCCAGTAGACGAGGGGACCTTTCTGCCTCTCCAGGTTGGAGGGCCGTTTCTCTAATGAGAAATAGCTGCTTCAATGTGAGTGGGCTAATTCCCATTAGACAAGTGGACTTCTATGCCTCTCCAGGTCAGAAGGCCGTTTCTCTAATGGGAAATGGCTGCTTCAGTGTGAGTGGGCTTGTTCCCATTAGACGAAAGGGCCTTTCTGTCTCTCCAGGTCAGAGGGCTGTTTTTCTAATGGGAAATAGCTGCTTCATTGTGAGTGGGCTAGTTCCCATTAGACGAAAGGACCTTCGTGCCTCTCCAGGTCTGAGGGCGTTTCTCTAGTGGGAAATAGCTGCTTCAGTGTGAGTGGGCTAGTTCCCAGTAGACGAGGGGACCTTCCGCCTCTCCAGTTCAGAGGGCCGTTTCTCTAATGGGAAATAGCTGCTTCAGTGTGAGTGGGCTAGTTCCCATTAGACGAAAGGATCTTTCTGCCACTCCAGGTCAGAGGGCCGTTTCTCTAATGGGAAATGGCTTCTTCAGTGTGAGTGGGCTCGTTCTCATTAGACGAGGGGACCTTTCTGCCTCTCCAGGTCTCGAAGGGCTGTTTCTCTAATGGGAAATATTTGCTTCAGTGTGAGTGGGCTAGTTCTCATTAGACGAGAGGGCCTTTCTCCCTCTCCAGGTCGGAGGGCAGTTTCTCTAATTGGAAATAGCTGCTTCAGTGTGAGTGGGCTAGTTCCCATTAGATGAGGGGTCCTTTCTGCCTTTCCAGTCGGAGGACCATTTCTCTAATGGAAAATAACTACTTCAGTGTGAGTGGGCTAGTTCCCATTAGACGAGAAGACCTTTCTGCCTCTCCAGGTCGGAGGGCCGTTTCTGTAATGGGAAATAGCTTGCTTCAGTGTGAGTGGGCTAGTTCCCATTAGACGAGGGGACCTTTCTGCCTCTACAGGTTGGAGTGTCGATTCTCTAATTGGAAATAGCTGCTTCAGTGTGTGTGGGCTAGTTCCCATTCGACGAAAGGACCTTTTCGCCTCTCCAGATCGCAGGGCCGTTTCTCTAAAGGGAAATAGCTGCTTCAGTGTGAATAGGATAGTTTCCATTAGACAAGGGGCCCTTCATGCCTCTCCAGGTCGGAGGGCCGTTTCTCTAATGAGAAATAGCTGCTTCAATGTGAGTGGGCTAATTCCCATTAGACAAGTGGACTTCTATGCCTCTCCAGGTCAGAAGGCCGTTTCTCTAATGGGAAATGGCTGCTTCAGTGTGAGTGGGCTTGTTCCCATTAGACGAAAGGGCCTTTCTGTCTCTCCAGGTCAGAGGGCTGTTTCTCTAATGGGAAATAGCTGCTTCATTGTGAGTGGGCTAGTTCCCATTAGACGAAAGGACCTTCGTGCCTCTCCAGGTCTGAGGGCGTTTCTCTAGTGGGAAATAGCTGCTTCAGTGTGAGTGGGCTAGTTCCCAGTAGACGAGGGGACCTTCCGCCTCTCCAGTTCAGAGGGCCGTTTCTCTAATGGGAAATAGCTGCTTCAGTGTGAGTGGGCTAGTTCCCATTAGACGAAAGGATCTTTCTGCCACTCCAGGTCAGAGGGCCGTTTCTCTAATGGGAAATAGCTTCTTCAGTGTGAGTGGGCTAGTTCTCATTAGACGAGGGGACCTTTCTGCCTCTCCAGGTCTCGAAGGGCTGTTTCTCTAATGGGAAATATTTGCTTCAGTGTGAGTGGGCTAGTTCTCATTAGACGAGAGGGCCTTTCTCCCTCTCCAGGTCGGAGGGCAGTTTCTCTAATTGGAAATAGCTGCTTCAGTGTGAGTGGGCTAGTTCCCATTAGATGAGGGGTCCTTTCTGCCTTACCAGTCGGAGGACCATTTCTCTAATGGAAAATAACTACTTCAGTGTGAGTGGGCTAGTTCCCATTAGACGAGAAGACCTTTCTGCCTCTCCAGGTCGGAGGGCCGTTTCTGTAATGGGAAATAGCTTGCTTCAGTGTGAGTGGGCTAGTTCCCATTAGACGAGGGGACCTTTCTGCCTCTACAGGTTGGAGTGTCGATTCTCTAATTGGAAATAGCTGCTTCAGTGTGTGTGGGCTAGTTCCCATTAGACGAAAGGACCTTTTCGGCTCTCCAGATCGCAGGGCCGTTTCTCTAAAGGGAAATAGCTGCTTCAGTGTGAATAGGATAGTTTCCATTAGACAAGGGGCCCTTCATGCCTCTCCAGGTCGGAGGGCCGTTTCTCTAATGGGAAATAGCTGCTTCAGTGTGAGTGGGCTAGTTCACATTAGACGAAAGGATGTTTTCGCCTCTCCAGGTCGGAGGGCCATTTCTCTGAAGGCAAATAGCTGCTTCAGTGTGAGTGGGCAGTTCCCATTAGACAAAAGGACCTTTCTGCCTCTCCAGGTCGGAGGGCCATTTCTCTAAAGGCAAATAGCTGCTTCAGTGTGAGTAGGCTAGTTCCCATTAAACGAGAGGCCCTTTCTGTCTCTCCAGGTCGGAGGGCTGTTTCTCTAAAGGGAAATAGCTGCTTCAGTGTGAGTGGGCTAGTTCCCATTAGACGAAAGTAACTTTCTGCCTCTCCAGGTCAGAGGGCCGTTTCTCTAAAAGGAAATAGATGCTTCAGTGTGAGTGGGCTAGTTCCCATTAGACAAGAGGCCCTTTCTGCCTTTCCAGGTCTGAGGGCCATTTCTCTAACGGGAAATAGCTGCTTCAGTGTGAGTGGGCTAGTTCCCAATAGACCAGGGGACCTTTCTGCCTCTCCAGGTCGGGGGGTCGTTTCTCTAATGGGAAATAGATGCTTCAGTGTGAGTGGTCTAGTTCCAAGTAGACGAGGGGACCTTTCCGCCTCTCCAGGTCAGAGGGCCGTTTCTCTAATGGGAAATAGCTGCTTCGGTGTGAGTGGGCTAATTCCCATTAGACAAGTGGACTTTTCTGCCTCTCCAGGTCAGAGGGCTGTTTCTCTAATGGGAAATGGCTGCTTCAGTGTGAGTGGGCTAGTTCCCATTAGACGAAAGGACCTTGCCGCCTCTCCAGGTCAGAGGGCTGTTTCTCTAATGGGAAATAGCTGCTTCATTGTGAGTGGGCTAGTTCCCATTAGACGAAAGGACCTTCGTGCCTCTCCAGGTCTGAGGGCGTTTCTCTAGTGGGAAATAGCTGCTTCAGTGTGAGTGGGCTAGTTCCCAGTAGACGAGGGGACCTTCCGCCTCTCCAGTTCAGAGGGCCGTTTCTCTAATGGGAAATAGCTGC
Source organism: Ambystoma mexicanum (assembly GCF_040938575.1). Taxonomy (NCBI): domain Eukaryota; kingdom Metazoa; phylum Chordata; class Amphibia; order Caudata; family Ambystomatidae; genus Ambystoma; species Ambystoma mexicanum. The sequence continues at coordinate 486,430,628 of NC_090922.1, read as the reverse complement.
TTCAGTGTGAGTGGGCTAGTTCCCATTAGACGAAAGGATCTTTCTGCCACTCCAGGTCAGAGGGCCGTTTCTCTAATGGGAAATAGCTTCTTCAGTGTGAGTGGGCTAGTTCTCATTAGACGAGGGGACCTTTCTGCCTCTCCAGGTCTCGAAGGGCTGTTTCTCTAATGGGAAATATTTGCTTCAGTGTGAGTGGGCTAGTTCTCATTAGACGAGAGGGCCTTTCTCCCTCTCCAGGTCGGAGGGCAGTTTCTCTAATTGGAAATAGCTGCTTCAGTGTGAGTGGGCTAGTTCCCATTAGATGAGGGGTCCTTTCTGCCTTACCAGTCGGAGGACCATTTCTCTAATGGAAAATAACTACTTCAGTGTGAGTGGGCTAGTTCCCATTAGACGAGAAGACCTTTCTGCCTCTCCAGGTCGGAGGGCCGTTTCTGTAATGGGAAATAGCTTGCTTCAGTGTGAGTGGGCTAGTTCCCATTAGACGAGGGGACCTTTCTGCCTCTACAGGTTGGAGTGTCGATTCTCTAATTGGAAATAGCTGCTTCAGTGTGTGTGGGCTAGTTCCCATTAGACGAAAGGACCTTTTCGCCTCTCCAGATCGCAGGGCCGTTTCTCTAAAGGGAAATAGCTGCTTCAGTGTGAATAGGATAGTTTCCATTAGACAAGGGGCCCTTCATGCCTCTCCAGGTCGGAGGGCCGTTTCTCTAATGGGAAATAGCTGCTTCAGTGTGAGTGGGCTAGTTCACATTAGACGAAAGGATGTTTTCGCCTCTCCAGGTCGGAGGGCCATTTCTCTGAAGGCAAATAGCTGCTTCAGTGTGAGTGGGCAGTTCCCATTAGACAAAAGGACCTTTCTGCCTCTCCAGGTCGGAGGGCCATTTCTCTAAAGGCAAATAGCTGCTTCAGTGTGAGTAGGCTAGTTCCCATTAAACGAGAGGCCCTTTCTGTCTCTCCAGGTCGGAGGGCTGTTTCTCTAAAGGGAAATAGCTGCTTCAGTGTGAGTGGGCTAGTTCCCATTAGACGAAAGTAACTTTCTGCCTCTCCAGGTCTGAGGGCATTTCTCTAATGGGATATAGCTGCTTCAGTGTGAGTGGGCTAGTTCCCAGTAGACGAGGGGACCTTTCCGCCTCTCCAGTTCAGAGGGCCGTTTCTCTAATGGGAAATAGCTGCTTAAGTGTGAGTGGGCTAGTTCTCATTAGACAAGGGGACCTTTCTGCCTCTCCAGGTCTCGAAGGGCTGTTTCTCTAATGGGAAATATTTGCTTCAGTGTGAGTGGGCTAGTTCTCATTAGACGAGAGGGCCTTTCTCCCTCTCCAGGTCAGAGGGCAGTTTCTCTAATGGGAAATAGCTGCTTCGGTGTGAGTGGGCTAGTTCCCATTAGACGAAAGGACCTTTCGCCTCTCCAGATCGCAGGGCCGTTTCTCTAAAGGGAAATAGCTGCTTCAGTGTGAGTGGGCTAGTTCCCATTAGACAAAAGGACCTTTCTGCCTCTCCAGGTCGGAGGGCCATTTCTCTAAAAGGAAATAGCTGCTTCAGTGTGAGTGGGCTAGTTCCCATTAGACGAAAGGACCTTTCTGTCTCTCCAGGTCAGAGGGATGTTTCTCTATTGTGAAATAGCTGCTTCGGTGTGAGTGGGCTAGTTCCCATTAGACGAAAGGACGTTCGTGCCTCTCCAGGTCTGAGGGCATTTCTCTAATGGGATATAGCTGCTTCAGTGTGAGTGGGCTAGTTCCCAGTAGATGAGGGGACCTTTCCGCCTCTCCAGTTCAGAGGGCCGTTTCTCTAATGGTAAATAGCTGCCTCAGTGTGAGTGGCTAGTTCCCATTAGACCAGGGGACCTTTCTGCCTCTCCAGGTCAGAGGGCCGTTTCTCTAATGGAAAATAGCTACTTCAGTGTGAGTGGGCTCGTTCCCGTTAGATGAAAGGACCTTTCAGCCTCTCCAGGTTAGAGGTCCGTTTCTCTAATGGGAAATAACTGCTTCAGTGTCAGTAGGCTAGTTCCCATTAGACGAGGGGACCTTTCTGCCTCTCCAGGTCAGAGGGCCGTTTCTCTAAAGGGAAATAGCTGCTTCGGTGTGAGTGGGCTACTTCCCATTAGACAAAAGGACCTTTGTGCCTCTCCAGGTATGAGGGCCGTTTCTCTAATGGGGAAAAAGGTGCTTCAGTGTGAGTGGACTAGTTCCCAGTAGACGAGGGGACCTTTCTGCCTCTCCAGGTTGGAGGGCCGTTTCTCTAATGAGAAATAGCTGCTTCAATGTGAGTGGGCTAATTCCCATTAGACAAGTGGACTTCTATGCCTCTCCAGGTCAGAAGGCCGTTTCTCTAATGGGAAATGGCTGCTTCAGTGTGAGTGGGCTTGTTCCCATTAGACGAAAGGGCCTTTCTGTCTCTCCAGGTCAGAGGGCTGTTTCTCTAATGGGAAATAGCTGCTTCATTGTGAGTGGGCTAGTTCCCATTAGACGAAAGGACCTTCGTGCCTCTCCAGGTCTGAGGGCGTTTCTCTAGTGGGAAATAGCTGCTTCAGTGTGAGTGGGCTAGTTCCCAGTAGACGAGGGGACCTTCCGCCTCTCCAGTTCAGAGGGCCGTTTCTCTAATGGGAAATAGCTGCTTGAGTGTGAGTGGGCTAGTTCCCATTAGACGAAAGGATCTTTCTGCCACTCCAGGTCAGAGGGCCGTTTCTCTAATGGGAAATGGCTTCTTCAGTGTGAGTGGGCTAGTTCTCATTAGACGAGGGGACCTTTCTGCCTCTCCAGGTCTCGAAGGGCTGTTTCTCTAATGGGAAATATTTGCTTCAGTGTGAGTGGGCTAGTTCTCATTAGACGAGAGGGCCTTTCTCCCTCTCCAGGTCGGAGGGCAGTTTCTCTAATTGGAAATAGCTGCTTCAGTGTGAGTGGGCTAGTTCCCATTAGATGAGGGGTCCTTTCTGCCTTTCCAGTCGGAGGACCATTTCTCTAATGGAAAATAACTACTTCAGTGTGAGTGGGCTAGTTCCCATTAGACGAGAAGACCTTTCTGCCTCTCCAGGTCGGAGGGCCGTTTCTGTAATGGGAAATAGCTTGCTTCAGTGTGAGTGGGCTAGTTCCCATTAGACGAGGGGACCTTTCTGCCTCTACAGGTTGGAGTGTCGATTCTCTAATTGGAAATAGCTGCTTCAGTGTGTGTGGGCTAGTTCCCATTCGACGAAAGGACCTTTTCGCCTCTCCAGATCGCAGGGCCGTTTCTCTAAAGGGAAATAGCTGCTTCAGTGTGAATAGGATAGTTTCCATTAGACAAGGGGCCCTTCATGCCTCTCCAGGTCGGAGGGCCGTTTCTCTAATGAGAAATAGCTGCTTCAATGTGAGTGGGCTAATTCCCATTAGACAAGTGGACTTCTATGCCTCTCCAGGTCAGAAGGCCGTTTCTCTAATGGGAAATGGCTGCTTCAGTGTGAGTGGGCTTGTTCCCATTAGACGAAAGGGCCTTTCTGTCTCTCCAGGTCAGAGGGCTGTTTCTCTAATGGGAAATAGCTGCTTCATTGTGAGTGGGCTAGTTCCCATTAGACGAAAGGACCTTCGTGCCTCTCCAGGTCTGAGGGCGTTTCTCTAGTGGGAAATAGCTGCTTCAGTGTGAGTGGGCTAGTTCCCAGTAGACGAGGGGACCTTCCGCCTCTCCAGTTCAGAGGGCCGTTTCTCTAATGGGAAATAGCTGCTTCAGTGTGAGTGGGCTAGTTCCCATTAGACGAAAGGATCTTTCTGCCACTCCAGGTCAGAGGGCCGTTTCTCTAATGGGAAATAGCTTCTTCAGTGTGAGTGGGCTAGTTCTCATTAGACGAGGGGACCTTTCTGCCTCTCCAGGTCTCGAAGGGCTGTTTCTCTAATGGGAAATATTTGCTTCAGTGTGAGTGGGCTAGTTCTCATTAGACGAGAGGGCCTTTCTCCCTCTCCAGGTCGGAGGGCAGTTTCTCTAATTGGAAATAGCTGCTTCAGTGTGAGTGGGCTAGTTCCCATTAGATGAGGGGTCCTTTCTGCCTTTCCAGTCGGAGGACCATTTCTCTAATGGAAAATAACTACTTCAGTGTGAGTGGGCTAGTTCCCATTAGACGAGAAGACCTTTCTGCCTCTCCAGGTCGGAGGGCCGTTTCTGTAATGGGAAATAGCTTGCTTCAGTGTGAGTGGGCTAGTTCCCATTAGACGAGGGGACCTTTCTGCCTCTACAGGTTGGAGTGTCGATTCTCTAATTGGAAATAGCTGCTTCAGTGTGTGTGGGCTAGTTCCCATTAGACGAAAGGACCTTTTCGCCTCTCCAGATCGCAGGGCCGTTTCTCTAAAGGGAAATAGCTGCTTCAGTGTGAATAGGATAGTTTCCATTAGACAAGGGGCCCTTCATGCCTCTCCAGGTCGGAGGGCCGTTTCTCTAATGGGAAATAGCTGCTTCAGTGTGAGTGGGCTAGTTCACATTAGACGAAAGGATGTTTTCGCCTCTCCAGGTCGGAGGGCCATTTCTCTGAAGGCAAATAGCTGCTTCAGTGTGAGTGGGCAGTTCCCATTAGACAAAAGGACCTTTCTGCCTCTCCAGGTCGGAGGGCCATTTCTCTAAAGGCAAATAGCTGCTTCAGTGTGAGTAGGCTAGTTCCCATTAAACGAGAGGCCCTTTCTGTCTCTCCAGGTCGGAGGGCTGTTTCTCTAAAGGGAAATAGCTGCTTCAGTGTGAGTGGGCTAGTTCCCATTAGACGAAAGTAACTTTCTGCCTCTCCAGGTCAGAGGGCCGTTTCTCTAAAAGGAAATAGATGCTTCAGTGTGAGTGGGCTAGTTCCCATTAGACAAGAGGCCCTTTCTGCCTTTCCAGGTCTGAGGGCCATTTCTCTAACGGGAAATAGCTGCTTCAGTGTGAGTGGGCTAGTTCCCAATAGACCAGGGGACCTTTCTGCCTCTCCAGGTCGGGGGGTCGTTTCTCTAATGGGAAATAGATGCTTCAGTGTGAGTGGTCTAGTTCCAAGTAGACGAGGGGACCTTTCCGCCTCTCCAGGTCAGAGGGCCGTTTCTCTAATGGGAAATAGCTGCTTCGGTGTGAGTGGGCTAATTCCCATTAGACAAGTGGACTTTTCTGCCTCTCCAGGTCAGAGGGCTGTTTATCTAATGGGAAATGGCTGCTTCAGTGTGAGTGGGCTAGTTCCCATTAGACGAAAGGATCTTTCTGCCTCTCCAGATCAGAGGGCCGTTTCTCTAATGGGAAATAGCTTCTTCAGTGTGAGTGGCTAGTTCCCATTGGACAAGAGGCCGTTTCTGCCTCTCCAGGTCGGAGGGCCAGTTCTCTAAAGGGAAATAGCTGCTTCAGTGTGAGTGGGCTAGTTCCCATTGGACGAAAGGACCTTGCCGCCTCTCCAGGTCAGAGGGCCGTTTCTCTAAAAGGAAATAGCTGTTTCAGTGTGAGTGGGCTAGTTCCTATTAGAAAAGAGGCCCTTTCTGCCTCTCCAGGTCTGAGAGCTGTTTCTCTAATGGGAAATAGCTGTTTTAGTGTGAATGGTCTAGTTCCCATTAGACCAGGGGACCTTTCTGCCTCTGCAGATCGGAGGGCCGTTTCTCTAATGCGAAATAGCTGCTTCAGTGTGAGTGGGCTAGTTCCCATTAGACAAGTGGCCCTTTCTGCCTCTCCAGGTCTGAGGGCCTTTTTTCTAAGGGGAAATAGCTGCTGCAGTGTGAGTGGGCTAGTTCCCATTAGACAAGAGGCCCTTTCTGCCTTTCCAGGTCGAAGGGCTGTTTCTCTAATGGGCAGTAGCTGCTTCAGTGTGATTGGTCTAGTTCCCATTAGACGAGAGGACCTTTATACGTCTCTGGGTCGGAGACCCATTTCTCTAATGGGAAATAGCTGCTTCAGTGTGAGTGGGCTAGTTCCCATTAGACAAGAGGCCCTTTCTGCCTTTCCAGGTCGGAGGGCCGGTTCTCTAAAGGGAAATAGCTGCTTCAGTGTGAGTGGGCTAGTTCCCATTGGACGAAAGGACCTTGCTGCCTCTCCAGGTCAGAGGGCCGTTTCTCTAAAAGGAAATAGCTGTTTCAGTGTGAGTGGGCTAGTTCCCAGTAGACAAGGGGACCTTCCTGCCTCTCCAGGTTGGAGGGCGTTTCTCTAATGAGAAATAGCTGCTTCAGTGTGAGTGGGCTAATTCCCATTAGACAAGTGGACTTCTATGCCTCTCCAGGTCAGAAGGCCGTTTCTCTAATGGGAAATGGCTGCTTCAGTGTGAGAAGGCTAGTTCTCATTAGACGAAAGGACCTTTCTGTCTCTCCAGGTCAGAGGGCTGTTTCTCTAATGGGAAATAGCTTCTTCAGTGTGAGTGGGCTAGTTCTCATTAGACGAGGGGACCTTTCTGCCTCTCCAGTTCTCGAAGGGCTGTTTGTCTAATGGGAAATATTTACTTCAGTGTGAGTGGGCGAGTTCTCATTAGACGAGAGGGCCTTTCTCCCTCTCCAGGTCGGAGGGCAGTTTCTCTACTTGGAAATAGCTGCTTCAGTGTGAGTGGGCTAGTTCCCATTAGATGAGGGGACCTTTCTGCCTTTCCGGTCGGAGGGCCATTTCTCTAATGGAAAACAACTACTTCAAAGTGAGCCGGCTAGTTCCCATTAGACGAGAATACCTTTCTGCCTCTCCAGGTCGGAGGGCCGTTTCTGTAATGGGAAATAGCTTGCTTCAGTGTGAGTGGGCTAGTTCCCATTAGACAAGGGGACCTTTCTGCCTCTCCAGGTTGGAGTGTCGTTTCTCTAATTGGAAATAGCTGCTTCAGTGTGAGTGGGCTAGTTCCCATTAGACGAAAGGACCTTTTCGCCTCTCCAGATCGCAGGGCCGTTTCTCTAATGGGAAATAGCTGCTTCAGTGTGAGTGGGCTAGTTCACATTAGACGAAAGGACGTTTTCGCCTCTTCAGGTCGGAGGGCCATTTCTCTAAAGGCAAATAGCTGCTTCAGTGTGAGTGGGCTAGTTCCCATTAGACAAAAGGACCTTTGTGCCTCTCCAGGTATGAGGGCCGTTTCTCTAATGGGGAAAAAGGTGCTTCAGTGTGAGTGGACTAGTTCCCAGTAGACGAGGGGACCTTTCTGCCTCTCCAGGTTGGAGGGCCGTTTCTCTAATGAGAAATAGCTGCTTCAATGTGAGTGGGCTAATTCCCATTAGACAAGTGGACTTCTATGCCTCTCCAGGTCAGAAGGCCGTTTCTCTAATGGGAAATGGCTGCTTCAGTGTGAGTGGGCTTGTTCCCATTAGACGAAAGGGCCTTTCTGTCTCTCCAGGTCAGAGGGCTGTTTCTCTAATGGGAAATAGCTGCTTCATTGTGAGTGGGCTAGTTCCCATTAGACGAAAGGACCTTCGTGCCTCTCCAGGTCTGAGGGCGTTTCTCTAGTGGGAAATAGCTGCTTCAGTGTGAGTGGGCTAGTTCCCAGTAGACGAGGGGACCTTCCGCCTCTCCAGTTCAGAGGGCCGTTTCTCTAATGGGAAATAGCTGCTTCAGTGTGAGTGGGCTAGTTCCCATTAGACGAAAGGATCTTTCTGCCACTCCAGGTCAGAGGGCCGTTTCTCTAATGGGAAATGGCTTCTTCAGTGTGAGTGGGCTAGTTCTCATTAGACGAGGGGACCTTTCTGCCTCTCCAGGTCTCGAAGGGCTGTTTCTCTAATGGGAAATATTTGCTTCAGTGTGAGTGGGCTAGTTCTCATTAGACGAGAGGGCCTTTCTCCCTCTCCAGGTCGGAGGGCAGTTTCTCTAATTGGAAATAGCTGCTTCAGTGTGAGTGGGCTAGTTCCCATTAGATGAGGGGTCCTTTCTGCCTTTCCAGTCGGAGGACCATTTCTCTAATGGAAAATAACTACTTCAGTGTGAGTGGGCTAGTTCCCATTAGACGAGAAGACCTTTCTGCCTCTCCAGGTCGGAGGGCCGTTTCTGTAATGGGAAATAGCTTGCTTCAGTGTGAGTGGGCTAGTTCCCATTAGACGAGGGGACCTTTCTGCCTCTACAGGTTGGAGTGTCGATTCTCTAATTGGAAATAGCTGCTTCAGTGTGTGTGGGCTAGTTCCCATTCGACGAAAGGACCTTTTCGCCTCTCCAGATCGCAGGGCCGTTTCTCTAAAGGGAAATAGCTGCTTCAGTGTGAATAGGATAGTTTCCATTAGACAAGGGGCCCTTCATGCCTCTCCAGGTCGGAGGGCCGTTTCTCTAATGAGAAATAGCTGCTTCAATGTGAGTGGGCTAATTCCCATTAGACAAGTGGACTTCTATGCCTCTCCAGGTCAGAAGGCCGTTTCTCTAATGGGAAATGGCTGCTTCAGTGTGAGTGGGCTTGTTCCCATTAGACGAAAGGGCCTTTCTGTCTCTCCAGGTCAGAGGGCTGTTTCTCTAATGGGAAATAGCTGCTTCATTGTGAGTGGGCTAGTTCCCATTAGACGAAAGGACCTTCGTGCCTCTCCAGGTCTGAGGGCGTTTCTCTAGTGGGAAATAGCTGCTTCAGTGTGAGTGGGCTAGTTCCCAGTAGACGAGGGGACCTTCCGCCTCTCCAGTTCAGAGGGCCGTTTCTCTAATGGGAAATAGCTGCTTCAGTGTGAGTGGGCTAGTTCCCATTAGACGAAAGGATCTTTCTGCCACTCCAGGTCAGAGGGCCGTTTCTCTAATGGGAAATAGCTTCTTCAGTGTGAGTGGGCTAGTTCTCATTAGACGAGGGGACCTTTCTGCCTCTCCAGGTCTCGAAGGGCTGTTTCTCTAATGGGAAATATTTGCTTCAGTGTGAGTGGGCTAGTTCTCATTAGACGAGAGGGCCTTTCTCCCTCTCCAGGTCGGAGGGCAGTTTCTCTAATTGGAAATAGCTGCTTCAGTGTGAGTGGGCTAGTTCCCATTAGATGAGGGGTCCTTTCTGCCTTACCAGTCGGAGGACCATTTCTCTAATGGAAAATAACTACTTCAGTGTGAGTGGGCTAGTTCCCATTAGACGAGAAGACCTTTCTGCCTCTCCAGGTCGGAGGGCCGTTTCTGTAATGGGAAATAGCTTGCTTCAGTGTGAGTGGGCTAGTTCCCATTAGACGAGGGGACCTTTCTGCCTCTACAGGTTGGAGTGTCGATTCTGTAATTGGAAATAGCTGCTTCAGTGTGTGTGGGCTAGTTCCCATTAGACGAAAGGACCTTTTCGCCTCTCCAGATCGCAGGGCCGTTTCTCTAAAGGGAAATAGCTGCTTCAGTGTGAATAGGATAGTTTCCATTAGACAAGGGGCCCTTCATGCCTCTCCAGGTCGGAGGGCCGTTTCTCTAATGGGAAATAGCTGCTTCAGTGTGAGTGGGCTAGTTCACATTAGACGAAAGGATGTTTTCGCCTCTCCAGGTCGGAGGGCCATTTCTCTGAAGGCAAATAGCTGCTTCAGTGTGAGTGGGCAGTTCCCATTAGACAAAAGGACCTTTCTGCATCTCCAGGTCGGAGGGCCATTTCTCTAAAGGCAAATAGCTGCTTCAGTGTGAGTAGGCTAGTTCCCATTAAACGAGAGGCCCTTTCTGTCTCTCCAGGTCGGAGGGCTGTTTCTCTAAAGGGAAATAGCTGCTTCAGTGTGAGTGGGCTAGTTCCCATTAGACGAAAGTAACTTTCTGCCTCTCCAGGTCTGAGGGCATTTCTCTAATGGGATATAGCTGCTTCAGTGTGAGTGGGCTAGTTCCCAGTAGACGAGGGGACCTTTCCGCCTCTCCAGTTCAGAGGGCCGTTTCTCTAATGGGAAATAGCTGCTTCAGTGTGAGTGGGCTAGTTCTCATTAGACAAGGGGACCTTTCTGCCTCTCCAGGTCTCGAAGGGCTGTTTCTCTAATGGGAAATATTTGCTTCAGTGTGAGTGGGCTAGTTCTCATAAGACGAGAGGGCCTTTCTCCCTCTCCAGGTCGGAGGGCAGTTTCTCTAATGGGAAATAGCTGCTTCGGTGTGAGTGGGCTAGTTCCCATTAGACGAAAGGACCTTTCGCCTCTCCAGATCGCAGGGCCGTTTCTCTAAAGGGAAATAGCTGCTTCAGTGTGAGTGGGCTAGTTCCCATTAGACAAAAGGACCTTTCTGCCTCTCCAGGTCGGAGGGCCATTTCTCTAAAAGGAAATAGCTGCTTCAGTGTGAGTGGGCTAGTTCCCATTAGACGAAAGGACCTTTCTGTCTCTCCAGGTCAGAGGGATGTTTCTCTATTGTGAAATAGCTGCTTCGGTGTGAGTGGTCTAGTTCCCATTAGACGAAAGGACGTTCGTGCCTCTCCAGGTCTGAGGGCATTTCTCTAATGGGATATAGCTGCTTCAGTGTGAGTGGGCTAGTTCCCAGTAGATGAGGGGACCTTTCCGCCTCTCCAGTTCAGAGGGCCGTTTCTCTAATGGTAAATAGCTGCCTCAGTGTGAGTGGCTAGTTCCCATTAGACCAGGGGACCTTTCTGCCTCTCCAGGTCAGAGGGCCGTTTCTCTAATGGAAAATAGCTACTTCAGTGTGAGTGGGCTCGTTCCCGTTAGATGAAAGGACCTTTCAGCCTCTCCAGGTTAGAGGTCCGTTTCTCTAATGGGAAATAACTGCTTCAGTGTCAGTAGGCTAGTTCCCATTAGACGAGGGGACCTTTCTGCCTCTCCAGGTCAGAGGGCCGTTTCTCTAAAGGGAAATAGCTGCTTCGGTGTGAGTGGGCTACTTCCCATTAGACAAAAGGACCTTTGTGCCTCTCCAGGTATGAGGGCCGTTTCTCTAATGGGGAAAAAGGTGCTTCAGTGTGAGTGGACTAGTTCCCAGTAGACGAGGGGACCTTTCTGCCTCTCCAGGTTGGAGGGCCGTTTCTCTAATGAGAAATAGCTGCTTCAATGTGAGTGGGCTAATTCCCATTAGACAAGTGGACTTCTATGCCTCTCCAGGTCAGAAGGCCGTTTCTCTAATGGGAAATGGCTGCTTCAGTGTGAGTGGGCTTGTTCCCATTAGACGAAAGGGCCTTTCTGTCTCTCCAGGTCAGAGGGCTGTTTCTCTAATGGGAAATAGCTGCTTCATTGTGAGTGGGCTAGTTCCCATTAGACGAAAGGACCTTCGTGCCTCTCCAGGTCTGAGGGCGTTTCTCTAGTGGGAAATAGCTGCTTCAGTGTGAGTGGGCTAGTTCCCAGTAGACGAGGGGACCTTCCGCCTCTCCAGTTCAGAGGGCCGTTTCTCTAATGGGAAATAGCTGCTTCAGTGTGAGTGGGCTAGTTCCCATTAGACGAAAGGATCTTTCTGCCACTCCAGGTCAGAGGGCCGTTTCTCTAATGGGAAATGGCTTCTTCAGTGTGAGTGGGCTAGTTCTTATTAGACGAGGGGACCTTTCTGCCTCTCCAGGTCTCGAAGGGCTGTTTCTCTAATGGGAAATATTTGCTTCAGTGTGAGTGGGCTAGTTCTCATTAGACGAGAGGGCCTTTCTCCCTCTCCAGGTCGGAGGGCAGTTTCTCTAATTGGAAATAGCTGCTTCAGTGTGAGTGGGCTAGTTCCCATTAGATGAGGGGTCCTTTCTGCCTTTCCAGTCGGAGGACCATTTCTCTAATGGAAAATAACTACTTCAGTGTGAGTGGGCTAGTTCCCATTAGACGAGAAGACCTTTCTGCCTCTCCAGGTCGGAGGGCCGTTTCTGTAATGGGAAATAGCTTGCTTCAGTGTGAGTGGGCTAGTTCCCATTAGACGAGGGGACCTTTCTGCCTCTACAGGTTGGAGTGTCGATTCTCTAATTGGAAATAGCTGCTTCAGTGTGTGTGGGCTAGTTCCCATTCGACGAAAGGACCTTTTCGCCTCTCCAGATCGCAGGGCCGTTTCTCTAAAGGGAAATAGCTGCTTCAGTGTGAATAGGATAGTTTCCATTAGACAAGGGGCCCTTCATGCCTCTCCAGGTCGGAGGGCCGTTTCTCTAATGAGAAATAGCTGCTTCAATGTGAGTGGGCTAATTCCCATTAGACAAGTGGACTTCTATGCCTCTCCAGGTCAGAAGGCCGTTTCTCTAATGGGAAATGGCTGCTTCAGTGTGAGTGGGCTTGTTCCCATTAGACGAAAGGGCCTTTCTGTCTCTCCAGGTCAGAGGGCTGTTTCTCTAATGGGAAATAGCTGCTTCATTGTGAGTGGGCTAGTTCCCATTAGACGAAAGGACCTTCGTGCCTCTCCAGGTCTGAGGGCGTTTCTCTAGTGGGAAATAGCTGCTTCAGTGTGAGTGGGCTAGTTCCCAGTAGACGAGGGGACCTTCCGCCTCTCCAGTTCAGAGGGCCGTTTCTCTAATGGGAAATAGCTGCTTCAGTGTGAGTGGGCTAGTTCCCATTAGACGAAAGGATCTTTCTGCCACTCCAGGTCAGAGGGCCGTTTCTCTAATGGGAAATAGCTTCTTCAGTGTGAGTGGGCTAGTTCTCATTAGACGAGGGGACCTTTCTGCCTCTCCAGGTCTCGAAGGGCTGTTTCTCTAATGGGAAATATTTGCTTCAGTGTGAGTGGGCTAGTTCTCATTAGACGAGAGGGCCTTTCTCCCTCTCCAGGTCGGAGGGCAGTTTCTCTAATTGGAAATAGCTGCTTCAGTATGAGTGGGCTAGTTCCCATTAGATGAGGGGTCCTTTCTGCCTTACCAGTCGGAGGACCATTTCTCTAATGGAAAATAACTACTTCAGTGTGAGTGGGCTAGTTCCCATTAGACGAGAAGACCTTTCTGCCTCTCCAGGTCGGAGGGCCGTTTCTGTAATGGGAAATAGCTTGCTTCAGTGTGAGTGGGCTAGTTCCCATTAGACGAGGGGACCTTTCTGCCTCTACAGGTTGGAGTGTCGATTCTCTAATTGGAAATAGCTGCTTCAGTGTGTGTGGGCTAGTTCCCATTAGACGAAAGGACCTTTTCGCCTCTCCAGATCGCAGGGCCGTTTCTCTAAAGGGAAATAGCTGCTTCAGTGTGAATAGGATAGTTTCCATTAGACAAGGGGCCCTTCATGCCTCTCCAGGTCGGAGGGCCGTTTCTCTAATGGGAAATAGCTGCTTCAGTGTGAGTGGGCTAGTTCACATTAGACGAAAGGATGTTTTCGCCTCTCCAGGTCGGAGGGCCATTTCTCTGAAGGCAAATAGCTGCTTCAGTGTGAGTGGGCAGTTCCCATTAGACAAAAGGACCTTTCTGCCTCTCCAGGTCGGAGGGCCATTTCTCTAAAGGCAAATAGCTGCTTCAGTGTGAGTAGGCTAGTTCCCATTAAACGAGAGGCCCTTTCTGTCTCTCCAGGTCGGAGGGCTGTTTCTCTAAAGGGAAATAGCTGCTTCAGTGTGAGTGGGCTAGTTCCCATTAGACGAAAGTAACTTTCTGCCTCTCCAGGTCAGAGGGCCGTTTCTCTAAAAGGAAATAGATGCTTCAGTGTGAGTGGGCTAGTTCCCATTAGACAAGAGGCCCTTTCTGCCTTTCCAGGTCTGAGGGCCATTTCTCTAACGGGAAATAGCTGCTTCAGTGTGAGTGGGCTAGTTCCCAATAGACCAGGGGACCTTTCTGCCTCTCCAGGTCGGGGGGTCGTTTCTCCAATGGGAAATAGATGCTTCAGTGTGAGTGGTCTAGTTCCAAGTAGACGAGGGGACCTTTCCGCCTCTCCAGGTCAGAGGGCCGTTTCTCTAATGGGAAATAGCTGCTTCGGTGTGAGTGGGCTAATTCCCATTAGACAAGTGGACTTTTCTGCCTCTCCAGGTCAGAGGGCTGTTTCTCTAATGGGAAATGGCTGCTTCAGTGTGAGTGGGCTAGTTCCCATTAGACGAAAGGACCTTGCCGCCTCTCCAGGTCAGAGGGCTGTTTCTCTAATGGGAAATAGCTGCTTCATTGTGAGTGGGCTAGTTCCCATTAGACGAAAGGACCTTCGTGCCTCTCCAGGTCTGAGGGCGTTTCTTTAGTGGGAAATAGCTGCTTCAGTGTGAGTGGGCTAGTTCCCAGTAGACGAGGGGACCTTCCGCCTCTCCAGTTCAGAGGGCCGTTTCTCTAATGGGAAATAGCTGCTTCAGTGTGAGTGGGCTAGTTCCCATTAGACGAAAGGATCTTTCTGCCACTCCAGGTCAGAGGGCCGTTTCTCTAATGGGAAATAGCTTCTTCAGTGTGAGTGGGCTAGTTCTCATTAGACGAGGGGACCTTTCTGCCTCTCCAGGTCTCGAAGGGCTGTTTCTCTAATGGGAAATATTTGCTTCAGTGTGAGTGGGCTAGTTCTCATTAGACGAGAGGGCCTTTCTCCCTCTCCAGGTCGGAGGGCAGTTTCTCTAATTGGAAATAGCTGCTTCAGTGTGAGTGGGCTAGTTCCCATTAGATGAGGGGTCCTTTCTGCCTTACCAGTCGGAGGACCATTTCTCTAATGGAAAATAACTACTTCAGTGTGAGTGGGCTAGTTCCCATTAGACGAGAAGACCTTTCTGCCTCTCCAGGTCGGAGGGCCGTTTCTGTAATGGGAAATAGCTTGCTTCAGTGTGAGTGGGCTAGTTCCCATTAGACGAGGGGACCTTTCTGCCTCTACAGGTTGGAGTGTCGATTCTCTAATTGGAAATAGCTGCTTCAGTGTGTGTGGGCTAGTTCCCATTAGACGAAAGGACCTTTTCGCCTCTATAGATCGCAGGGCCGTTTCTCTAAAGGGAAATAGCTGCTTCAGTGTGAATAGGATAGTTTCCATTAGACAAGGGGCCCTTCATGCCTCTCCAGGTCGGAGGGCCGTTTCTCTAATGGGAAATAGCTGCTTCAGTGTGAGTGGGCTAGTTCACATTAGACGAAAGGATGTTTTCGCCTCTCCAGGTCGGAGGGCCATTTCTCTGAAGGCAAATAGCTGCTTCAGTGTGAGTGGGCAGTTCCCATTAGACAAAAGGACCTTTCTGCCTCTCCAGGTCGGAGGGCCATTTCTCTAAAGGCAAATAGCTGCTTCAGTGTGAGTAGGCTAGTTCCCATTAAACGAGAGGCCCTTTCTGTCTCTCCAGGTCGGAGGGCTGTTTCTCTAAAGGGAAATAGCTGCTTCAGTGTGAGTGGGCTAGTTCCCATTAGACGAAAGTAACTTTCTGCCTCTCCAGGTCTGAGGGCATTTCTCTAATGGGATATAGCTGCTTCAGTGTGAGTGGGCTAGTTCCCAGTAGACGAGGGGACCTTTCCGCCTCTCCAGTTCAGAGGGCCGTTTCTCTAATGGGAAATAGCTGCTTCAGTGTGAGTGGGCTAGTTCTCATTAGACAAGGGGACCTTTCTGCCTCTCCAGGTCTCGAAGGGCTGTTTCTCTAATGGGAAATATTTGCTTCAGTGTGAGTGGGCTAGTTCTCATTAGACGAGAGGGCCTTTCTCCCTCTCCAGGTCGGAGGGCAGTTTCTCTAATGGGAAATAGCTGCTTCGGTGTGAGTGGGCTAGTTCCCATTAGACGAAAGGACCTTTCGCCTCTCCAGATCGCAGGGCCGTTTCTCTAAAGGGAAATAGCTGCTTCAGTGTGAGTGGGCTAGTTCCCATTAGACAAAAGGACCTTTCTGCCTCTCCAGGTCGGAGGGCCATTTCTCTAAAAGGAAATAGCTGCTTCAGTGTGAGTGGGCTAGTTCCCATTAGACGAAAGGACCTTTCTGTCTCTCCAGGTCAGAGGGATGTTTCTCTATTGTGAAATAGCTGCTTCGGTGTGAGTGGGCTAGTTCCCATTAGACGAAAGGACGTTCGTGCCTCTCCAGGTCTGAGGGCATTTCTCTAATGGGATATAGCTGCTTCAGTGTGAGTGGGCTAGTTCCCAGTAGATGAGGGGACCTTTCCGCCTCTCCAGTTCAGAGGGCCGTTTCTCTAATGGTAAATAGCTGCCTCAGTGTGAGTGGCTAGTTCCCATTAGACCAGGGGACCTTTCTGCCTCTCCAGGTCAGAGGGCCGTTTCTCTAATGGAAAATAGCTACTTCAGTGTGAGTGGGCTCGTTCCCGTTAGATGAAAGGACCTTTCAGCCTCTCCAGGTTAGAGGTCCGTTTCTCTAATGGGAAATAACTGCTTCAGTGTCAGTAGGCTAGTTCCCATTAGACGAGGGGACCTTTCTGCCTCTCCAGGTCAGAGGGCCGTTTCTCTAAAGGGAAATAGCTGCTTCGGTGTGAGTGGGCTACTTCCCATTAGACAAAAGGACCTTTGTGCCTCTCCAGGTATGAGGGCCGTTTCTCTAATGGGGAAAAAGGTGCTTCAGTGTGAGTGGACTAGTTCCCAGTAGACGAGGGGACCTTTCTGCCTCTCCAGGTTGGAGGGCCGTTTCTCTAATGAGAAATAGCTGCTTCAATGTGAGTGGGCTAATTCCCATTAGACAAGTGGACTTCTATGCCTCTCCAGGTCAGAAGGCCGTTTCTCTAATGGGAAATGGCTGCTTCAGTGTGAGTGGGCTTGTTCCCATTAGACGAAAGGGCCTTTCTGTCTCTCCAGGTCAGAGGGCTGTTTCTCTAATGGGAAATAGCTGCTTCATTGTGAGTGGGCTAGTTCCCATTAGACGAAAGGACCTTCGTGCCTCTCCAGGTCTGAGGGCGTTTCTCTAGTGGGAAATAGCTGCTTCAGTGTGAGTGGGCTAGTTCCCAGTAGACGAGGGGACCTTCCGCCTCTCCAGTTCAGAGGGCCGTTTCTCTAATGGGAAATAGCTGCTTCAGTGTGAGTGGGCTAGTTCCCATTAGACGAAAGGATCTTTCTGCCACTCCAGGTCAGAGGGCCGTTTCTCTAATGGGAAATGGCTTCTTCAGTGTGAGTGGGCTAGTTCTCATTAGACAAGGGGACCTTTCTGCCTCTCCAGGTCTCGAAGGGCTGTTTCTCTAATGGGAAATATTTGCTTCAGTGTGAGTGGGCTAGTTCTCATTAGACGAGAGGGCCTTTCTCCCTCTCCAGGTCGGAGGGCAGTTTCTCTAATTGGAAATAGCTGCTTCAGTGTGAGTGGGCTAGTTCCCATTAGATGAGGGGTCCTTTCTGCCTTTCCAGTCGGAGGACCATTTCTCTAATGGAAAATAACTACTTCAGTGTGAGTGGGCTAGTTCCCATTAGACGAGAAGACCTTTCTGCCTCTCCAGGTCGGAGGGCCGTTTCTGTAATGGGAAATAGCTTGCTTCAGTGTGAGTGGGCTAGTTCCCATTAGACGAGGGGACCTTTCTGCCTCTACAGGTTGGAGTGTCGATTCTCTAATTGGAAATAGCTGCTTCAGTGTGTGTGGGCTAGTTCCCATTCGACGAAAGGACCTTTTCGCCTCTCCAGATCGCAGGGCCGTTTCTCTAAAGGGAAATAGCTGCTTCAGTGTGAATAGGATAGTTTCCATTAGACAAGGGGCCCTTCATGCCTCTCCAGGTCGGAGGGCCGTTTCTCTAATGAGAAATAGCTGCTTCAATGTGAGTGGGCTAATTCCCATTAGACAAGTGGACTTCTATGCCTCTCCAGGTCAGAAGGCTGTTTCTCTAATGGGAAATGGCTGCTTCAGTGTGAGTGGGCTTGTTCCCATTAGACGAAAGGGCCTTTCTGTCTCTCCAGGTCAGAGGGCTGTTTCTCTAATGGGAAATAGCTGCTTCATTGTGAGTGGGCTAGTTCCCATTAGACGAAAGGACCTTCGTGCCTCTCCAGGTCTGAGGGCGTTTCTCTAGTGGGAAATAGCTGCTTCAGTGTGAGTGGGCTAGTTCCCAGTAGACGAGGGGACCTTCCGCCTCTCCAGTTCAGAGGGCCGTTTCTCTAATGGGAAATAGCTGCTTCAGTGTGAGTGGGCTAGTTCCCATTAGACGAAAGGATCTTTCTGCCACTCCAGGTCAGAGGGCCGTTTCTCTAATGGGAAATAGCTTCTTCAGTGTGAGTGGGCTAGTTCTCATTAGACGAGGGGACCTTTCTGCCTCTCCAGGTCTCGAAGGGCTGTTTCTCTAATGGGAAATATTTGCTTCAGTGTGAGTGGGCTAGTTCTCATTAGACGAGAGGGCCTTTCTCCCTCTCCAGGTCGGAGGGCAGTTTCTCTAATTGGAAATAGCTGCTTCAGTGTGAGTGGGCTAGTTCCCATTAGATGAGGGGTCCTTTCTGCCTTACCAGTCGGAGGACCATTTCTCTAATGGAAAATAACTACTTCAGTGTGAGTGGGCTAGTTCCCATTAGACGAGAAGACCTTTCTGCCTCTCCAGGTCGGAGGGCCGTTTCTGTAATGGGAAATAGCTTGCTTCAGTGTGAGTGGGCTAGTTCCCATTAGACGAGGGGACCTTTCTGCCTCTACAGGTTGGAGTGTCGATTCTCTAATTGGAAATAGCTGCTTCAGTGTGTGTGGGCTAGTTCCCATTAGACGAAAGGACCTTTTCGCCTCTCCAGATCGCAGGGCCGTTTCTCTAAAGGGAAATAGCTGCTTCAGTGTGAATAGGATAGTTTCCATTAGACAAGGGGCCCTTCATGCCTCTCCAGGTCGGAGGGCCGTTTCTCTAATGGGAAATAGCTGCTTCAGTGTGAGTGGGCTAGTTCACATTAGACGAAAGGATGTTTTCGCCTCTCCAGGTCGGAGGGCCATTTCTCTGAAGGCAAATAGCTGCTTCAGTGTGAGTGGGCAGTTCCCATTAGACAAAAGGACCTTTCTGCCTCTCCAGGTCGGAGGGCCATTTCTCTAAAGACAAATAGCTGCTTCAGTGTGAGTAGGCTAGTTCCCATTAAACGAGAGGCCCTTTCTGTCTCTCCAGGTCGGAGGGCTGTTTCTCTAAAGGGAAATAGCTGCTTCAGTGTGAGTGGGCTAGTTCCCATTAGACGAAAGTAACTTTCTGCCTCTCCAGGTCAGAGGGCCGTTTCTCTAAAAGGAAATAGATGCTTCAGTGTGAGTGGGCTAGTTCCCATTAGACAAGAGGCCCTTTCTGCCTTTCCAGGTCTGAGGGCCATTTCTCTAACGGGAAATAGCTGCTTCAGTGTGAGTGGGCTAGTTCCCAATAGACCAGGGGACCTTTCTGCCTCTCCAGGTCGGGGGGTCGTTTCTCTAATGGGAAATAGATGCTTCAGTGTGAGTGGTCTAGTTCCAAGTAGACGAGGGGACCTTTCCGCCTCTCCAGGTCAGAGGGCCGTTTCTCTAATGGGAAATAGCTGCTTCGGTGTGAGTGGGCTAATTCCCATTAGACAAGTGGACTTTTCTGCCTCTCCAGGTCAGAGGGCTGTTTCTCTAATGGGAAATGGCTGCTTCAGTGTGAGTGGGCTAGTTCCCATTAGACGAAAGGACCTTGCCGCCTCTCCAGGTCAGAGGGCTGTTTCTCTAATGGGAAATAGCTGCTTCATTGTGAGTGGGCTAGTTCCCATTAGACGAAAGGACCTTCGTGCCTCTCCAGGTCTGAGGGCGTTTCTCTAGTGGGAAATAGCTGCTTCAGTGTGAGTGGGCTAGTTCCCAGTAGACGAGGGGACCTTCCGCCTCTCCAGTTCAGAGGGCCGTTTCTCTAATGGGAAATAGCTGCTTCAGTGTGAGTGGGCTAGTTCCCATTAGACGAAAGGATCTTTCTGCCACTCCAGGTCAGAGGGCCGTTTCTCTAATGGGAAATAGCTTCTTCAGTGTGAGTGGGCTAGTTCTCATTAGACGAGGGGACCTTTCTGCCTCTCCAGGTCTCGAAGGGCTGTTTCTCTAATGGGAAATATTTGCTTCAGTGTGAGTGGGCTAGTTCTCATTAGACAAGAGGGCCTTTCTCCCTCTCCAGGTCGGAGGGCAGTTTCTCTAATTGGAAATAGCTGCTTCAGTGTGAGTGGGCTAGTTCCCATTAGATGAGGGGTCCTTTCTGCCTTACCAGTCGGAGGACCATTTCTCTAATGGAAAATAACTACTTCAGTGTGAGTGGGCTAGTTCCCATTAGACGAGAAGACCTTTCTGCCTCTCCAGGTCGGAGGGCCGTTTCTGTAATGGGAAATAGCTTGCTTCAGTGTGAGTGGGCTAGTTCCCATTAGACGAGGGGACCTTTCTGCCTCTACAGGTTGGAGTGTCGATTCTCTAATTGGAAATAGCTGCTTCAGTGTGTGTGGGCTAGTTCCCATTAGACGAAAGGACCTTTTCGCCTCTCCAGATCGCAGGGCCGTTTCTCTAAAGGGAAATAGCTGCTTCAGTGTGAATAGGATAGTTTCCATTAGACAAGGGGCCCTTCATGCCTCTCCAGGTCGGAGGGCCGTTTCTCTAATGGGAAATAGCTGCTTCAGTGTGAGTGGGCTAGTTCACATTAGACGAAAGGATGTTTTCGCCTCTCCAGGTCGGAGGGCCATTTCTCTGAAGGCAAATAGCTGCTTCAGTGTGAGTGGGCAGTTCCCATTAGACAAAAGGACCTTTCTGCCTCTCCAGGTCGGAGGGCCATTTCTCTAAAGGCAAATAGCTTCTTCAGTGTGAGTAGGCTAGTTCCCATTAAACGAGAGGCCCTTTCTGTCTCTCCAGGTCGGAGGGCTGTTTCTCTAAAGGGAAATAGCTGCTTCAGTGTGAGTGGGCTAGTTCCCATTAGACGAAAGTAACTTTCTGCCTCTCCAGGTCTGAGGGCATTTCTCTAATGGGATATAGCTGCTTCAGTGTGAGTGGGCTAGTTCCCAGTAGACGAGGGGACCTTTCCGCCTCTCCAGTTCAGAGGGCCGTTTCTCTAATGGGAAATAGCTGCTTCAGTGTGAGTGGGCTAGTTCTCATTAGACAAGGGGACCTTTCTGCCTCTCCAGGTCTCGAAGGGCTGTTTCTCTAATGGGAAATATTTGCTTCAGTGTGAGTGGGCTAGTTCTCATTAGACGAGAGGGCCTTTCTCCCTCTCCAGGTCGGAGGGCAGTTTCTCTAATGGGAAATAGCTGCTTCGGTGTGAGTGGGCTAGTTCCCATTAGACGAAAGGACCTTTCGCCTCTCCAGATCGCAGGGCCGTTTCTCTAAAGGGAAATAGCTGCTTCAGTGTGAGTGGGCTAGTTCCCATTAGACAAAAGGACCTTTCTGCCTCTCCAGGTCGGAGGGCCATTTCTCTAAAAGGAAATAGCTGCTTCAGTGTGAGTGGGCTAGTTCCCATTAGACGAAAGGACCTTTCTGTCTCTCCAGGTCAGAGGGATGTTTCTCTATTGTGAAATAGCTGCTTCGGTGTGAGTGGGCTAGTTCCCATTAGACGAAAGGACGTTCGTGCCTCTCCAGGTCTGAGGGCATTTCTCTAATGGGATATAGCTGCTTCAGTGTGAGTGGGCTAGTTCCCAATAGATGAGGGGACCTTTCCGCCTCTCCAGTTCAGAGGGCCGTTTCTCTAATGGTAAATAGCTGCCTCAGTGTGAGTGGCTAGTTCCCATTAGACCAGGGGACCTTTCTGCCTCTCCAGGTCAGAGGGCCGTTTCTCTAATGGAAAATAGCTACTTCAGTGTGAGTGGGCTCGTTCCCGTTAGATGAAAGGACCTTTCAGCCTCTCCAGGTTAGAGGTCCGTTTCTCTAATGGGAAATAACTGCTTCAGTGTCAGTAGGCTAGTTCCCATTAGACGAGGGGACCTTTCTGCCTCTCCAGGTCAGAGGGCCGTTTCTCTAAAGGGAAATAGCTGCTTCGGTGTGAGTGGGCTACTTCCCATTAGACAAAAGGACCTTTGTGCCTCTCCAGGTATGAGGGCCGTTTCTCTAATGGGGAAAAAGGTGCTTCAGTGTGAGTGGACTAGTTCCCAGTAGACGAGGGGACCTTTCTGCCTCTCCAGGTTGGAGGGCCGTTTCTCTAATGAGAAATAGCTGCTTCAATGTGAGTGGGCTAATTCCCATTAGACAAGTGGACTTCTATGCCTCTCCAGGTCAGAAGGCCGTTTCTCTAATGGGAAATGGCTGCTTCAGTGTGAGTGGGCTTGTTCCCATTAGACGAAAGGGCCTTTCTGTCTCTCCAGGTCAGAGGGCTGTTTCTCTAATGGGAAATAGCTGCTTCATTGTGAGTGGGCTAGTTCCCATTAGACGAAAGGACCTTCGTGCCTCTCCAGGTCTGAGGGCGTTTCTCTAGTGGGAAATAGCTGCTTCAGTGTGAGTGGGCTAGTTCCCAGTAGACGAGGGGACCTTCCGCCTCTCCAGTTCAGAGGGCCGTTTCTCTAATGGGAAATAGCTGCTTCAGTGTGAGTGGGCTAGTTCCCATTAGACGAAAGGATCTTTCTGCCACTCCAGGTCAGAGGGCCGTTTCTCTAATGGGAAATGGCTTCTTCAGTGTGAGTGGGCTAGTTCTCATTAGACGAGGGGACCTTTCTGCCTCTCCAGGTCTCGAAGGGCTGTTTCTCTAATGGGAAATATTTGCTTCAGTGTGAGTGGGCTAGTTCTCATTAGACGAGAGGGCCTTTCTCCCTCTCCAGGTCGGAGGGCAGTTTCTCTAATTGGAAATAGCTGCTTCAGTGTGAGTGGGCTAGTTCCCATTAGATGAGGGGTCCTTTCTGCCTTTCCAGTCGGAGGACCATTTCTCTAATGGAAAATAACTACTTCAGTGTGAGTGGGCTAGTTCCCATTAGACGAGGGGACCTTTCTGCCTCTACAGGTTGGAGTGTCGATTCTCTAATTGGAAATAGCTGCTTCAGTGTGTGTGGGCTAGTTCCCATTCGACGAAAGGACCTTTTCGCCTCTCCAGATCGCAGGGCCGTTTCTCTAAAGGGAAATAGCTGCTTCAGTGTGAATAGGATAGTTTCCATTAGACCAGGGGCCCTTCATGCCTCTCCAGGTCGGAGGGCCGTTTCTCTAATGAGAAATAGCTGCTTCAATGTGAGTGGGCTAATTCCCATTAGACAAGTGGACTTCTATGCCTCTCCAGGTCAGAAGGCCGTTTCTCTAATGGGAAATGGCTGCTTCAGTGTGAGTGGGCTTGTTCCCATTAGACGAAAGGGCCTTTCTGTCTCTCCAGGTCAGAGGGCTGTTTCTCTAATGGGAAATAGCTGCTTCATTGTGAGTGGGCTAGTTCCCATTAGACGAAAGGACCTTCGTGCCTCTCCAGGTCTGAGGGCGTTTCTCTAGTGGGAAATACCTGCTTCAGTGTGAGTGGGCTAGTTCCCAGTAGACGAGGGGACCTTCCGCCTCTCCAGTTCAGAGGGCCGTTTCTCTAATGGGAAATAGCTGCTTCAGTGTGAGTGGGCTAGTTCCCATTAGACGAAAGGATCTTTCTGCCACTCCAGGTCAGAGGGCCGTTTCTCTAATGGGAAATAGCTTCTTCAGTGTGAGTGGGCTAGTTCTCATTAGACGAGGGGACCTTTCTGCCTCTCCAGGTCTCGAAGGGCTGTTTCTCTAATGGGAAATATTTGCTTCAGTGTGAGTGGGCTAGTTCTCATTAGACGAGAGGGCCTTTCTCCCTCTCCAGGTCGGAGGGCAGTTTCTCTAGTTGGAAATAGCTGCTTCAGTGTGAGTGGGCTAGTTCCCATTAGATGAGGGGTCCTTTCTGCCTTACCAGTCGGAGGACCATTTCTCTAATGGAAAATAACTACTTCAGTGTGAGTGGGCTAGTTCCCATTAGACGAGAAGACCTTTCTGCCTCTCCAGGTCGGAGGGCCGTTTCTGTAATGGGAAATAGCTTGCTTCAGTGTGAGTGGGCTAGTTCCCATTAGACGAGGGGACCTTTCTGCCTCTACAGGTTGGAGTGTCGATTCTCTAATTGGAAATAGCTGCTTCAGTGTGTGTGGGCTAGTTCCCATTAGACGAAAGGACCTTTTCGCCTCTCCAGATCGCAGGGCCGTTTCTCTAAAGGGAAATAGCTGCTTCAGTGTGAATAGGATAGTTTCCATTAGACAAGGGGCCCTTCATGCCTCTCCAGGTCGGAGGGCCGTTTCTCTAATGGGAAATAGCTGCTTCAGTGTGAGTGGGCTAGTTCACATTAGACGAAAGGATGTTTTCGCCTCTCCAGGTCGGAGGGCCATTTCTCTGAAGGCAAATAGCTGCTTCAGTGTGAGTGGGCAGTTCCCATTAGACAAAAGGACCTTTCTGCCTCTCCAGGTCGGAGGGCCATTTCTCTAAAGGCAAATAGCTGCTTCAGTGTGAGTAGGCTAGTTCCCATTAAACGAGAGGCCCTTTCTGTCTCTCCAGGTCGGAGGGCTGTTTCTCTAAAGGGAAATAGCTGCTTCAGTGTGAGTGGGCTAGTTCCCATTAGACGAAAGTAACTTTCTGCCTATCCAGGTCAGAGGGCCGTTTCTCTAAAAGGAAATAGATGCTTCAGTGTGAGTGGGCTAGTTCCCATTAGACAAGAGGCCCTTTCTGCCTTTCCAGGTCTGAGGGCCATTTCTCTAACGGGAAATAGCTGCTTCAGTGTGAGTGGGCTAGTTCCCAATAGACCAGGGGACCTTTCTGCCTCTCCAGGTCGGGGGGTCGTTTCTCTAATGGGAAATAGATGCTTCAGTGTGAGTGGTCTAGTTCCAAGTAGACGAGGGGACCTTTCCGCCTCTCCAGGTCAGAGGGCCGTTTCTCTAATGGGAAATAGCTGCTTCGGTGTGAGTGGGCTAATTCCCATTAGACAAGTGGACTTTTCTGCCTCTCCAGGTCAGAGGGCTGTTTCTCTAATGGGAAATGGCTGCTTCAGTGTGAGTGGGCTAGTTCAAATTAGACGAAAGGATCTTTCTGCCTCTCCAGATCAGAGGGCCGTTTCTCTAATGGGAAATAGCTTCTTCAGTGTGAGTGGCTAGTTCCCATTGGACAAGAGGCCGTTTCTGCCTCTCCAGGTCGGAGGGCCAGTTCTCTAAAGGGAAATAGCTGCTTCAATGTGAGTGGGCTAGTTCCCATTGGACGAAAGGACCTTGCCGCCTCTCCAGGTCAGAGGGCCGTTTCTCTAAAAGGAAATAGCTGTTTCAGTGTGAGTGGGCTAGTTCCTATTAGAAAAGAGGCCCTTTCTGCCTCTCCAGGTCTGAGGGCTGTTTCTCTAATGGGAAATAGCTGTTTTAGTGTGAATGGTCTAGTTCCCATTAGACCAGGGGACCTTTCTGCCTCTGCAGATCGGAGGGCCGTTTCTCTAATGCGAAATAGCTGCTTCAGTGTGAGTGGGCTAGTTCCCATTAGACAAGTGGCCCTTTCTGCCTCTCCAGGTCTGAGGGCCTTTTTTCTAAGGGGAAATAGCTGCTGCAGTGTGAGTGGGCTAGTTCCCATTAGACAAGAGGCCCTTTCTGCCTCTCCAGGTCGAAGGGCTGTTTCTCTAATGGGCAGTAGCTGCTTCAGTGTGATTGGTCTAGTTCCCATTAGACGAGAGGACCTTTATACGTCTCTGGGTCGGAGACCCATTTCTCTAATGGGAAATAGCTGCTTCAGTGTGAGTGGGCTAGTTCCCATTAGACAAGAGGCCTTTTCTGCCTTTCCAGGTCGGAGGGCCGGTTCTCTAAAGGGAAATAGCTGCTTCAGTGTGAGTGGGCTAGTTCCCATTGGACGAAAGGACCTTGCTGCCTCTCCAGGTCAGAGGGCCGTTTCTCTAAAAGGAAATAGCTGTTTCAGTGTGAGTGGGCTAGTTCCCAGTAGACAAGGGGACCTTCCTGCCTCTCCAGGTTGGAGGGCGTTTCTCTAATGAGAAATAGCTGCTTCAGTGTGAGTGGGCTAATTCCCATTAGACAAGTGGACTTCTATGCCTCTCCAGGTCAGAAAAGACCGTTTTTCTAATGGGAAATGGCTGCTTCAGTGTGAGAAGGCTAGTTCTCATTAGACGAAAGGACCTTTCTGTCTCTCCAGGTCAGAGGGCTGTTTCTCTAATGGGAAATAGCTTCTTCAGTGTGAGTGGGCTAGTTCTCATTAGACGAGGGGACCTTTCTGCCTCTCCAGTTCTCGAAGGGCTGTTTGTCTAATGGGAAATATTTACTTCAGTGTGAGTGGGCGAGTTCTCATTAGACGAGAGGGCCTTTCTCCCTCTCCAGGTCGGAGGGCAGTTTCTCTACTTGGAAATAGCTGCTTCAGTGTGAGTGGGCTAGTTCCCATTAGATGAGGGGACCTTTCTGCCTTTCCGGTCGGAGGGCCATTTCTCTAATGGAAAACAACTACTTCAAAGTGAGCCGGCTAGTTCCCATTAGACGAGAATACCTTTCTGCCTCTCCAGGTCGGAGGGCCGTTTCTGTAATGGGAAATAGCTTGCTTCAGTGTGAGTGGGCTAGTTCCCATTAGACAAGGGGACCTTTCTGCCTCTCCAGGTTGGAGTGTCGTTTCTCTAATTGGAAATAGCTGCTTCAGTGTGAGTGGGCTGGTTCCCATTAGACGAAAGGACCTTTTCGCCTCTCCAGATCGCAGGGCCGTTTCTCTAATGGGAAATAGCTGCTTCAGTGTGAGTGGGCTAGTTCACATTAGACGAAAGGACGTTTTCGCCTCTTCAGGTCGGAGGGCCATTTCTCTAAAGGCAAATAGCTGCTTCAGTGTGAGTGGGCTAGTTCCCATTAGACAAAAGGACCTTTGTGCCTCTCCAGGTATGAGGGCCGTTTCTCTAATGGGGAAAAAGGTGCTTCAGTGTGAGTGGACTAGTTCCCAGTAGACGAGGGGACCTTTCTGCCTCTCCAGGTTGGAGGGCCGTTTCTCTAATGAGAAATAGCTGCTTCAATGTGAGTGGGCTAATTCCCATTAGACAAGTGGACTTCTATGCCTCTCCAGGTCAGAAGGCCGTTTCTCTAATGGGAAATGGCTGCTTCAGTGTGAGTGGGCTTGTTCCCATTAGACGAAAGGGCCTTTCTGTCTCTCCAGGTCAGAGGGCTGTTTCTCTAATGGGAAATAGCTGCTTCATTGTGAGTGGGCTAGTTCCCATTAGACGAAAGGACCTTCGTGCCTCTCCAGGTCTGAGGGCGTTTCTCTAGTGGGAAATAGCTGCTTCAGTGTGAGTGGGCTAGTTCCCAGTAGACGAGGGGACCTTCCGCCTCTCCAGTTCAGAGGGCCGTTTCTCTAATGGGAAATAGCTGCTTCAGTGTGAGTGGGCTAGTTCCCATTAGACGAAAGGATCTTTCTGCCACTCCAGGTCAGAGGGCCGTTTCTCTAATGGGAAATGGCTTCTTCAGTGTGAGTGGGCTAGTTCTCATTAGACGAGGGGACCTTTCTGCCTCTCCAGGTCTCGAAGGGCTGTTTCTCTAATGGGAAATATTTGCTTCAGTGTGAGTGGGCTAGTTCTCATTAGACGAGAGGGCCTTTCTCCCTCTCCAGGTCGGAGGGCAGTTTCTCTAATTGGAAATAGCTGCTTCAGTGTGAGTGGGCTAGTTCCCATTAGATGAGGGGTCCTTTCTGCCTTTCCAGTCGGAGGACCATTTCTCTAATGGAAAATAACTACTTCAGTGTGAGTGGGCTAGTTCCCATTAGACGAGAAGACCTTTCTGCCTCTCCAGGTCGGAGGGCCGTTTCTGTAATGGGAAATAGCTTGCTTCAGTGTGAGTGGGCTAGTTCCCATTAGACGAGGGGACCTTTCTGCCTCTACAGGTTGGAGTGTCGATTCTCTAATTGGAAATAGCTGCTTCAGTGTGTGTGGGCTAGTTCCCATTCGACGAAAGGACCTTTTCGCCTCTCCAGATCGCAGGGCCGTTTCTCTAAAGGGAAATAGCTGCTTCAGTGTGAATAGGATAGTTTCCATTAGACAAGGGGCCCTTCATGCCTCTCCAGGTCGGAGGGCCGTTTCTCTAATGAGAAATAGCTGCTTCAATGTGAGTGGGCTAATTCCCATTAGACAAGTGGACTTCTATGCCTCTCCAGGTCAGAAGGCCGTTTCTCTAATGGGAAATGGCTGCTTCAGTGTGAGTGGGCTTGTTCCCATTAGACGAAAGGGCCTTTCTGTCTCTCCAGGTCAGAGGGCTGTTTCTCTAATGGGAAATAGCTGCTTCATTGTGAGTGGGCTAGTTCCCAGTAGACGAGGGGACCTTCCGCCTCTCCAGTTCAGAGGGCCGTTTCTCTAATGGGAAATAGCTGCTTCAGTGTGAGTGGGCTAGTTCCCATTAGACGAAAGGATCTTTCTGCCACTCCAGGTCAGAGGGCCGTTTCTCTAATGGGAAATAGCTTCTTCAGTGTGAGTGGGCTAGTTCTCATTAGACGAGGGGACCTTTCTGCCTCTCCAGGTCTCGAAGGGCTATTTCTCTAATGGGAAATATTTGCTTCAGTGTGAGTGGGCTAGTTCTCATTAGATGAGAGGGCCTTTCTCCCTCTCCAGGTCGGAGGGCAGTTTCTCTAATTGGAAATAGCTGCTTCAGTGTGAGTGGGCTAGTTCCCATTAGATGAGGGGTCCTTTCTGCCTTACCAGTCGGAGGACCATTTCTCTAATGGAAAATAACTACTTCAGTGTGAGTGGGCTAGTTCCCATTAGACGAGAAGACCTTTCTGCCTCTCCAGGTCGGAGGGCCGTTTCTGTAATGGGAAATAGCTTGCTTCAGTGTGAGTGGGCTAGTTCCCATTAGACGAGGGGACCTTTCTGCCTCTACAGGTTGGAGTGTCGATTCTCTAATTGGAAATAGCTGCTTCAGTGTGTGTGGGCTAGTTCCCATTCGACGAAAGGACCTTTTCGCCTCTCCAGATCGCAGGGCCGTTTCTCTAAAGGGAAATAGCTGCTTCAGTGTGAATAGGATAGTTTCCATTAGACAAGGGGCCCTTCATGCCTCTCCAGGTCGGAGGGCCGTTTCTCTAATGAGAAATAGCTGCTTCAATGTGAGTGGGCTAATTCCCATTAGACAAGTGGACTTCTATGCCTCTCCAGGTCAGAAGGCCGTTTCTCTAATGGGAAATGGCTGCTTCAGTGTGAGTGGGCTTGTTCCCATTAGACGAAAGGGCCTTTCTGTCTCTCCAGGTCAGAGGGCTGTTTCTCTAATGGGAAATAGCTGCTTCATTGTGAGTGGGCTAGTTCCCAGTAGACGAGGGGACCTTCCGCCTCTCCAGTTCAGAGGGCCGTTTCTCTAATGGGAAATAGCTGCTTCAGTGTGAGTGGGCTAGTTCTCATTAGACAAGGGGACCTTTCTGCCTCTCCAGGTCTCGAAGGGCTGTTTCTCTAATGGGAAATATTTGCTTCAGTGTGAGTGGGCTAGTTCTCATTAGACGAGAGGGCCTTTCTCCCTCTCCAGGTCGGAGGGCAGTTTCTCTAATGGGAAATAGCTGCTTCGGTGTGAGTGGGCTAGTTCCCATTAGACGAAAGGACCTTTCGCCTCTCCAGATCGCAGGGCCGTTTCTCTAAAGGGAAATAGCTGCTTCAGTGTGAGTGGGCTAGTTCCCATTAGACAAAAGGACCTTTCTGCCTCTCCAGGTCGGAGGGCCATTTCTCTAAAAGGAAATAGCTGCTTCAGTGTGAGTGGGCTAGTTCCCATTAGACGAAAGGACCTTTCTGTCTCTCCAGGTCAGAGGGATGTTTCTCTATTGTGAAATAGCTGCTTCGGTGTGAGTGGGCTAGTTCCCATTAGACGAAAGGACGTTCGTGCCTCTCCAGGTCTGAGGGCATTTCTCTAATGGGATATAGCTGCTTCAGTGTGAGTGGGCTAGTTCCCAGTAGATGAGGGGACCTTTCCGCCTCTCCAGTTCAGAGGGCCGTTTCTCTAATGGTAAATAGCTGCCTCAGTGTGAGTGGCTAGTTCCCATTAGACCAGGGGACCTTTCTGCCTCTCCAGGTCAGAGGGCCGTTTCTCTAATGGAAAATAGCTACTTCAGTGTGAGTGGGCTCGTTCCCGTTAGATGAAAGGACCTTTCAGCCTCTCCAGGTTAGAGGTCCGTTTCTCTAATGGGAAATAACTGCTTCAGTGTCAGTAGGCTAGTTCCCATTAGACGAGGGGACCTTTCTGCCTCTCCAGGTCAGAGGGCCGTTTCTCTAAAGGGAAATAGCTGCTTCGGTGTGAGTGGGCTACTTCCCATTAGACAAAAGGACCTTTGTGCCTCTCCAGGTATGAGGGCCGTTTCTCTAATGGGGAAAAAGGTGCTTCAGTGTGAGTGGACTAGTTCCCAGTAGACGAGGGGACCTTTCTGCCTCTCCAGGTTGGAGGGCCGTTTCTCTAATGAGAAATAGCTGCTTCAATGTGAGTGGGCTAATTCCCATTAGACAAGTGGACTTCTATGCCTCTCCAGGTCAGAAGGCCGTTTCTCTAATGGGAAATGGCTGCTTCAGTGTGAGTGGGCTTGTTCCCATTAGACGAAAGGGCCTTTCTGTCTCTCCAGGTCAGAGGGCTGTTTCTCTAATGGGAAATAGCTGCTTCATTGTGAGTGGGCTAGTTCCCATTAGACGAAAGGACCTTCGTGCCTCTCCAGGTCTGAGGGCGTTTCTCTAGTGGGAAATAGCTGCTTCAGTGTGAGTGGGCTAGTTCCCAGTAGACGAGGGGACCTTCCGCCTCTCCAGTTCAGAGGGCCGTTTCTCTAATGGGAAATAGCTGCTTCAGTGTGAGTGGGCTAGTTCCCATTAGACGAAAGGATCTTTCTGCCACTCCAGGTCAGAGGGCCGTTTCTCTAATGGGAAATAGCTTCTTCAGTGTGAGTGGGCTAGTTCTCATTAGACGAGGGGACCTTTCTGCCTCTCCAGGTCGGAGGGCAGTTTCTCTAATTGGAAATAGCTGCTTCAGTGTGAGTGGGCTAGTTCCCATTAGATGAGGGGTCCTTTCTGCCTTACCAGTCGGAGGACCATTTCTCTAATGGAAAATAACTACTTCAGTGTGAGTGGGCTAGTTCCCATTAGACGAGAAGACCTTTCTGCCTCTCCAGGTCGGAGGGCCGTTTCTGTAATGGGAAATAGCTTGCTTCAGTGTGAGTGGGCTAGTTCCCATTAGACGAGGGGACCTTTCTGCCTCTACAGGTTGGAGTGTCGATTCTCTAATTGGAAATAGCTGCTTCAGTGTGTGTGGGCTAGTTCCCATTAGACGAAAGGACCTTTTTGCCTCTCCAGATCGCAGGGCCGTTTCTCTAAAGGGAAATAGCTGCTTCAGTGTGAATAGGATAGTTTCCATTAGACAAGGGGCCCTTCATGCCTCTCCAGGTCGGAGGGCCGTTTCTCTAATGGGAAATAGCTGCTTCAGTGTGAGTGGGCTAGTTCACATTAGACGAAAGGATGTTTTCGCCTCTCCAGGTCGGAGGGCCATTTCTCTGAAGGCAAATAGCTGCTTCAGTGTGAGTGGGCAGTTCCCATTAGACAAAAGGACCTTTCTGCCTCTCCAGGTCGGAGGGCCATTTCTCTAAAGGCAAATAGCTGCTTCAGTGTGAGTAGGCTAGTTCCCATTAAACGAGAGGCCCTTTCTGTCTCTCCAGGTCGGAGGGCTGTTTCTCTAAAGGGAAATAGCTGCTTCAGTGTGAGTGGGCTAGTTCCCATTAGACGAAAGTAACTTTCTGCCTCTCCAGGTCTGAGGGCATTTCTCTAATGGGATATAGCTGCTTCAGTGTGAGTGGGCTAGTTCCCAGTAGACGAGGGGACCTTTCCGCCTCTCCAGTTCAGAGGGCCGTTTCTCTAATGGGAAATAGCTGCTTCAGTGTGAGTGGGCTAGTTCTCATTAGACAAGGGGACCTTTCTGCCTCTCCAGGTCTCGAAGGGCTGTTTCTCTAATGGGAAATATTTGCTTCAGTGTGAGTGGGCTAGTTCTCATTAGACGAGAGGGCCTTTCTCCCTCTCCAGGTCGGAGGGCAGTTTCTCTAATGGGAAATAGCTGCTTCGGTGTGAGTGGGCTAGTTCCCATTAGACGAAAGGACCTTTCGCCTCTCCAGATCGCAGGGCCGTTTCTCTAAAGGGAAATAGCTGCTTCAGTGTGAGTGGGCTAGTTCCCATTAGACAAAAGGACCTTTCTGCCTCTCCAGGTCGGAGGGCCATTTCTCTAAAAGGAAATAGCTGCTTCAGTGTGAGTGGGCTAGTTCCCATTAGACGAAAGGACCTTTCTGTCTCTCCAGGTCAGAGGGATGTTTCTCTATTGTGAAATAGCTGCTTCGGTGTGAGTGGGCTAGTTCCCATTAGACGAAAGGACGTTCGTGCCTCTCCAGGTCTGAGGGCATTTCTCTAATGGGATATAGCTGCTTCAGTGTGAGTGGGCTAGTTCCCAGTAGATGAGGGGACCTTTCCGCCTCTCCAGTTCAGAGGGCCGTTTCTCTAATGGTAAATAGCTGCCTCAGTGTGAGTGGCTAGTTCCCATTAGACCAGGGGACCTTTCTGCCTCTCCAGGTCAGAGGGCCGTTTCTCTAATGGAAAATAGCTACTTCAGTGTGAGTGGGCTCGTTCCCGTTAGATGAAAGGACCTTTCAGCCTCTCCAGGTTAGAGGTCCGTTTCTCTAATGGGAAATAACTGCTTCAGTGTCAGTAGGCTAGTTCCCATTAGACGAGGGGACCTTTCTGCCTCTCCAGGTCAGAGGGCCGTTTCTCTAAAGGGAAATAGCTGCTTCGGTGTGAGTGGGCTACTTCCCATTAGACAAAAGGACCTTTGTGCCTCTCCAGGTATGAGGGCCGTTTCTCTAATGGGGAAAAAGGTGCTTCAGTGTGAGTGGACTAGTTCCCAGTAGACGAGGGGACCTTTCTGCCTCTCCAGGTTGGAGGGCCGTTTCTCTAATGAGAAATAGCTGCTTCAATGTGAGTGGGCTATTTCCCATTAGACAAGTGGACTTCTATGCCTCTCCAGGTCAGAAGGCCGTTTCTCTAATGGGAAATGGCTGCTTCAGTGTGAGTGGGCGTGTTCCCATTAGACGAAAGGGCCTTTCTGTCTCTCCAGGTCAGAGGGCTGTTTCTCTAATGGGAAATAGCTGCTTCATTGTGAGTGGGCTAGTTCCCATTAGACGAAAGGACCTTCGTGCCTCTCCAGGTCTGAGGGCGTTTCTCTAGTGGGAAATAGCTGCTTCAGTGTGAGTGGGCTAGTTCCCAGTAGACGAGGGGACCTTCCACCTCTCCAGTTCAGAGGGCCGTTTCTCTAATGGGAAATAGCTGCTTCAGTGTGAGTGGGCTAGTTCCCATTAGACGAAAGGATCTTTCTGCCACTCCAGGTCAGAGGGCCGTTTCTCTAATGGGAAATGGCTTCTTCAGTGTGAGTGGGCTAGTTCTCATTAGACGAGGGGACCTTTCTGCCTCTCCAGGTCTCGAAGGGCTGTTTCTCTAATGGGAAATATTTGCTTCAGTGTGAGTGGGCTAGTTCTCATTAGACGAGAGGGCCTTTCTCCCTCTCCAGGTCGGAGGGCAGTTTCTCTAATTGGAAATAGCTGCTTCAGTGTGAGTGGGCTAGTTCCCATTAGATGAGGGGTCCTTTCTGCCTTTCCAGTCGGAGGACCATTTCTCTAATGGAAAATAACTACTTCAGTGTGAGTGGGCTAGTTCCCATTAGACGAGAAGACCTTTCTGCCTCTCCAGGTCGGAGGGCCGTTTCTGTAATGGGAAATAGCTTGCTTCAGTGTGAGTGGGCTAGTTCCCATTAGACGAGGGGACCTTTCTGCCTCTACAGGTTGGAGTGTCGATTCTCTAATTGGAAATAGCTGCTTCAGTGTGTGTGGGCTAGTTCCCATTCGACGAAAGGACCTTTTCGCCTCTCCAGATCGCAGGGCCGTTTCTCTAAAGGGAAATAGCTGCTTCAGTGTGAATAGGATAGTTTCCATTAGACAAGGGGCCCTTCATGCCTCTCCAGGTCGGAGGGCCGTTTCTCTAATGAGAAATAGCTGCTTCAATGTGAGTGGGCTAATTCCCATTAGACAAGTGGACTTCTATGCCTCTCCAGGTCAGAAGGCCGTTTCTCTAATGGGAAATGGCTGCTTCAGTGTGAGTGGGCTTGTTCCCATTAGACGAAAGGGCCTTTCTGTCTCTCCAGGTCAGAGGGCTGTTTCTCTAATGGGAAATAGCTGCTTCATTGTGAGTGGGCTAGTTCCCATTAGACGAAAGGACCTTCGTGCCTCTCCAGGTCTGAGGGCGTTTCTCTAGTGGGAAATAGCTGCTTCAGTGTGAGTGGGCTAGTTCCCAGTAGACGAGGGGACCTTCCGCCTCTCCAGTTCAGAGGGCCGTTTCTCTAATGGGAAATAGCTGCTTCAGTGTGAGTGGGCTAGTTCCCATTAGACGAAAGGATCTTTCTGCCACTCCAGGTCAGAGGGCCGTTTCTCTAATGGGAAATAGCTTCTTCAGTGTGAGTGGGCTAGTTCTCATTAGACGAGGGGACCTTTCTGCCTCTCCAGGTCTCGAAGGGCTGTTTCTCTAATGGGAAATATTTGCTTCAGTGTGAGTGGGCTAGTTCTCATTAGACGAGAGGGCCTTTCTCCCTCTCCAGGTCGGAGGGCAGTTTCTCTAATTGGAAATAGCTGCTTCAGTGTGAGTGGGCTAGTTCCCATTAGATGAGGGGTCCTTTCTGCCTTACCAGTCGGAGGACCATTTCTCTAATGGAAAATAACTACTTCAGTGTGAGTGGGCTAGTTCCCATTAGACGAGAAGACCTTTCTGCCTCTCCAGGTCGGAGGGCCGTTTCTGTAATGGGAAATAGCTTGCTTCAGTGTGAGTGGGCTAGTTCCCATTAGACGAGGGGACCTTTCTGCCTCTACAGGTTGGAGTGTCGATTCTCTAATTGGAAATAGCTGCTTCAGTGTGTGTGGGCTAGTTCCCATTAGACGAAAGGACCTTTTCGCCTCTCCAGATCGCAGGGCCGTTTCTCTAAAGGGAAATAGCTGCTTCAGTGTGAATAGGATAGTTTCCATTAGACAAGGGGCCCTTCATGCCTCTCCAGGTCGGAGGGCCGTTTCTCTAATGGGAAATAGCTGCTTCAGTGTGAGTGGGCTAGTTCACATTAGACGAAAGGATGTTTTCGCCTCTCCAGGTCGGAGGGCCATTTCTCTGAAGGCAAATAGCTGCTTCAGTGTGAGTGGGCAGTTCCCATTAGACAAAAGGACCTTTCTGCCTCTCCAGGTCGGAGGGCCATTTCTCTAAAGGCAAATAGCTGCTTCAGTGTGAGTAGGCTAGTTCCCATTAAACGAGAGGCCCTTTCTGTCTCTCCAGGTCGGAGGGCTGTTTCTCTAAAGGGAAATAGCTGCTTCAGTGTGAGTGGGCTAGTTCCCATTAGACGAAAGTAACTTTCTGCCTCTCCAGGTCAGAGGGCCGTTTCTCTAAAAGGAAATAGATGCTTCAGTGTGAGTGGGCTAGTTCCCATTAGACAAGAGGCCCTTTCTGCCTTTCCAGGTCTGAGGGCCATTTCTCTAACGGGAAATAGCTGCTTCAGTGTGAGTGGGATAGTTCCCAATAGACCAGGGGACCTTTCTGCCTCTCCAGGTCGGGGGGTCGTTTCTCTAATGGGAAATAGATGCTTCAGTGTGAGTGGTCTAGTTCCAAGTAGACGAGGGGACCTTTCCGCCTCTCCAGGTCAGAGGGCCGTTTCTCTAATGGGAAATAGCTGCTTCGGTGTGAGTGGGCTAATTCCCATTAGACAAGTGGACTTTTCTGCCTCTCCAGGTCAGAGGGCTGTTTCTCTAATGGGAAATGGCTGCTTCAGTGTGAGTGGGCTAGTTCCCATTAGACGAAAGGATCTTTCTGCCTCTCCAGATCAGAGGGCCGTTTCTCTAATGGGAAATAGCTTCTTCAGTGTGAGTGGCTAGTTCCCATTGGACAAGAGGCCGTTTCTGCCTCTCCAGGTCGGAGGGCCAGTTCTCTAAAGGGAAATAGCTGCTTCAGTGTGAGTGGGCTAGTTCCCATTGGACGAAAGGACCTTGCCGGCTCTCCAGGTCAGAGGGCCGTTTCTCTAAAAGGAAATAGCTGTTTCAGTGTGAGTGGGCTAGTTCCTATTAGAAAAGAGGCCCTTTCTGCCTCTCCAGGTCTGAGGGCTGTTTCTCTAATGGGAAATAGCTGTTTTAGTGTGAATGGTCTAGTTCCCATTAGACCAGGGGACCTTTCTGCCTCTGCAGATCGGAGGGCCGTTTCTCTAATGCGAAATAGCTGCTTCAGTGTGAGTGGGCTAGTTCCCATTAGACAAGTGGCCCTTTCTGCCTCTCCAGGTCTGAGGGCCTTTTTTCTAAGGGGAAATAGCTGCTGCAGTGTGAGTGGGCTAGTTCCCATTAGACAAGAGGCCCTTTCTGCCTCTCCAGGTCGAAGGGCTGTTTCTCTAATGGGCAGTAGCTGCTTCAGTGTGATTGGTCTAGTTCCCATTAGACGAGAGGACCTTTATACGTCTCTGGGTCGGAGACCCATTTCTCTAATGGGAAATAGCTGCTTCAGTGTGAGTGGGCTAGTTCCCATTAGACAAGAGGCCCTTTCTGCCTTTCCAGGTCGGAGGGCCGGTTCTCTAAAGGGAAATAGCTGCTTCAGTGTGAGTGGGCTAGTTCCCATTGGACGAAAGGACCTTGCTGCCTCTCCAGGTCAGAGGGCCGTTTCTCTAAAAGGAAATAGCTGTTTCAGTGTGAGTGGGCTAGTTCCCAGTAGACAAGGGGACCTTCCTGCCTCTCCAGGTTGGAGGGCGTTTCTCTAATAAGAAATAGCTGCTTCAGTGTGAGTGGGCTAATTCCCATTAGACAAGTGGACTTCTATGCCTCTCCAGGTCAGAAGGCCGTTTCTCTAATGGGAAATGGCTGCTTCAGTGTGAGAAGGCTAGTTCTCATTAGACGAAAGGACCTTTCTGTCTCTCCAGGTCAGAGGGCTGTTTCTCTAATGGGAAATAGCTTCTTCAGTGTGAGTGGGCTAGTTCTCATTAGACGAGGGGACCTTTCTGCCTCTCCAGTTCTCGAAGGGCTGTTTGTCTAATGGGAAATATTTACTTCAGTGTGAGTGGGCGAGTTCTCATTAGACGAGAGGGCCTTTCTCCCTCTCCAGGTCGGAGGGCAGTTTCTCTACTTGGAAATAGCTGCTTCAGTGTGAGTGGGCTAGTTCCCATTAGATGAGGGGACCTTTCTGCCTTTCCGGTCGGAGGGCCATTTCTCTAATGGAAAACAACTACTTCAAAGTGAGCCGGCTAGTTCCCATTAGACGAGAATACCTTTCTGCCTCTCCAGGTCGGAGGGCCGTTTCTGTAATGGGAAATAGCTTGCTTCAGTGTGAGTGGGCTAGTTCCCATTAGACAAGGGGACCTTTCTGCCTCTCCAGGTTGGAGTGTCGTTTCTCTAATTGGAAATAGCTGCTTCAGTGTGAGTGGGCTAGTTCCCATTAGACGAAAGGACCTTTTCGCCTCTCCAGATCGCAGGGCCGTTTCTCTAATGGGAAATAGCTGCTTCAGTGTGAGTGGGCTAGTTCACATTAGACGAAAGGACGTTTTCGCCTCTTCAGGTCGGAGGGCCATTTCTCTAAAGGCAAATAGCTGCTTCAGTGTGAGTGGGCTAGTTCCCATTAGACAAAAGGACCTTTCTGCCTCTCCAGGTCGGAGGGCCATTTCTCTAAAAGGAAATAGCTGCTTCAGTGTGAGTAGGATAGTTCCCATAAGATGAAAAGACCTTTGTGCCTCCCCCGGTCTGAGGGCTGTTTCTCTAATGGGAAATAGCTGCTTCAGTGTGAGTGGGCTAGTTCCCATTAGACAAAGGGAACTTTCTGCCTCTCCAGGTCGAAGGGCTGTTTCTCTAATGGGAAATAGCTGCTTCAGTGTGATTGGGCTGGTTCCCATTAAACGATAGGACCTTTCTGCCTCTCCAGGTCGGAGAGCCGTTTCTCTAAAGGGAAATAGCTGCTTCAGTGTGAGTGGGCTAGTTCCCATTAGACGAAAGGAACTTTCTGCCTCTCCAGGTCGGAGGGCTGTTTCTTTAAAAGGAAATAGGTGCTTCAGTGTGAGTAGGCTAGTTCCCATTAGAGGAGGGGCCCTTCCTGCCTCTCCAGGTCCTAGGGCCGTTTCTCTAAAGGGAAATAGCTGCTTCAGTGTGAGTGGGCTAGCTCCCATTAGACGAAAGGACCTTTCTGCCTCTCCAGGTCAGAGGGCCATTTCTCGAAAAGGAAATAGCTGCTTCAGTGTGAGTGGGCTAGTTCCCATTAGACATGAGGCCCTTTTCGGCCTTTCCAGGTCTGAGGGCCATTTCTCTAATGGGAAATAGCTGCTTCAGTGTGAGTGGGCTAGTTCCCATTAGACCAGGGGACCTTTCTGCCTCTCCAGGTCGGGGGGTCGTTTCTCTAATGGGAAATAGCTGCTTCAGCGTGAGTGGTCTAGTTCCCAGTAGACGAGGGGACCTTTCCGCCTCTCAATGTCAGAGGGCCGTTTCTCTAATGGGAAATAGCTGCTTCAGTGTGAGTGGGCTACTTCCCAATAGACAAGTGGACTTTTCTGCCTCTCCAGGTCAGAAGGCTGTTTCTCTAATGGGAAATGGCTGCTTCAGTGTGAATGGGCTAGTTCCCATTAGACAAAAAGATCTTTCTGCCTCTCCAGGTCAGAGGGCCGTTTCTCTAATGGGAAATAGCTTCTTCAGTGTGAGTGGGCTAGTTCCCATTAGACAAGAGGCCCTTTCTGCCTCTCCAGGTCGGAGGGCCGGTTCTCTAAAGGGAAATAGCTGCTTCAGTGTGAGTGGGCTAGTTCCCATTGGACGAAAGGACCTTGCCGCCTCTCCAGGTCAGAGGGCCGTTTCTCTAAAAGGAAATAGCTGTATCAGGGTGAGTGGGCTAGTTCCTATTAGACAAGAGGCCCTTTCTGCCTCTCCAGGTCTAAGGGCTGTTTCTCTAATGGGAAATAGCTGTTTTAGTGTGAATGGGCTAGTTCCCATTAGACCAGGGGACCTTTCTGCCTCTCCAGATCGGAGGGCCGTGTCTCTAATGGGAAATAGCTGCTTCAGTGTGAGTGGGCTAGTTCCCATTAGACGAGAGGACCTTTCTGCCTCTCCAGGTCGGAGGGCCGTTTTTCTAATGGGAAATAACTGCTTCAGTGTGAGTGGGCTAGTTCCCATTAGACAAAGGGAACTTTATGCCTCTCCAGGTCGGAGAGCCGTTTCTCTAATGGGAAATAGCTGCTTCAGTGTGAGTGGGCTAGTTCCCATTAGACGAGAGGTCTTTTACATCTCTCCAGGTCAGAGGGCTGTTTCTCTAAAAGGAAATAGTTGCTTCAGTGTGAGTGGGCTAGGTCCCATTAGACCAGAGGACCTTTCTGCCTCTCCAGGTCGGAGGGCCGTTTCTCTAATGGAAAATAGCTACTTCAGTGTGAGTGGGCTCGTTCCCGTTAGATGAAAAGACCTTTCAGTCTCTCCAGGTTGGAGGTCCGTTTCTCTAATGGGAAATAACTGCTTCAGTGTCAGTAGGCTAGTTCCCATTAGACGAGGGTACCTTTCTGCCTCTCCAGGTCAGAGGGACGTTTCTCTAATGGGAAATAGCTGCTTCGGTGTGAGTGGGCTACTTCCCATTAGAGAAAAGGACCTTTCTGCCTCTCCAGGTATGAGGGCCGTTTCTCTAATGGGGAAAAAGGTGCTTCAGTGTGAGTGGGCTAGTTCCCAGTAGACGAGGGGACCTTTCTGCCTCTCCAGGTTGGAGGGCTGTTTCTCTAATGAGAAATAGCTGCTTCAGTGTGAGTGGCCTAATTCCCATTAGACAAGTGGACTTCTATGCCTCTCCAGGTTAGAAGGCCGTTTCTCTAATGGGAAATGGCTGCTTCAGTGTGAGTGGGCTAGTTCCCATTAGACGAAAGGACCTTTCTGTCTCTCCAGGTCAGAGGGATGTTTCTCTATTGTGAAATAGCTGCTTCGGTGTGAGTGGACTAGTTCCCATTAGACGAAAGGACCTTCGTGCCTCTCCAGGTCTGAGGGCATTTCTCTAATGGGAAATAGCTGCTTCAGTGTGAGTGGGCTAGTTCCAAGTAGACGAAAGGACCTTTGTGCCTCTCCAGGTCTGAGGGACATTTCTCTAATGGGAAATAGCTGCCTCAGTGTGAGTGGGCTAGTTCCCATTAGACCAGGGGACCTTTCTGCCTCTCCAGGTCGGAGGGCGTTTCTCTAATGGAAAATAGCTACTTCAGTGTGAGTGGGCTTGTTCCCGTTAGATGAAAGGACCTTTCAGCCTCTCCAGGTTGG
Organism: Ambystoma mexicanum; assembly: GCF_040938575.1. Taxonomy (NCBI): domain Eukaryota; kingdom Metazoa; phylum Chordata; class Amphibia; order Caudata; family Ambystomatidae; genus Ambystoma; species Ambystoma mexicanum. The sequence goes on along the minus strand of NC_090922.1, from coordinate 486,390,980 downwards.
AGGTCCGTTTCTCTAATGGGAAATGGCTGCTTCAGTGTGAGTGGGCTAGTTCCCATTAGACGAAAGGACCTTTCTGTCCCTCCAGGTCAGAGGGCTGTTTCTCTATTGTGAAATAGCTGATTCGGTGTGAGTGGACTAGTTCCCAGTAGACGAGGGGACCTTTCTGCCTCTCCAGGTTGGAGGGCTGTTTCTCTAATGATAAATAGCTGCTTCAGTGTGAGTGGGCTAATTCCTATTAGATAAGTGGACTTCTATGCCTCTCCAGGTCAGAAGGCCGTTTCTCTCATGGGAAATGGCTGCTTCAGTGTGAGTGGGCTAGTTCCCATTAGATGAAAGGACCTTTCTGTCTCTCCAGGTCAGAGGACTTTTTCTCTATTGTGAAATAGCTGCTTCGGTGTGAGTGGGCTAGTTCCCATTAGACGAAAGGACCTTCGTGCCTCTCCAGGTCTGAGGGCATTTCTCTAATGGGAAATAGCTGCTTCATTGTGAGTGGGCTAGTTCCCAGTAGACGAAAGGACCTTCGTGCCTCTCCAGGTCTGAGGGACATTTCTCTAATGGGAAATAGCTGCCTCAGTGTGAGTGGGCTAGTTCCCATTAGACCAGGGGACCTTTCTGCCTCTCCAGGTCGGAGGGCCATTTCTCTAATGGAAAATAGCTACTTCAGTGTGAGTGGGCCCGTTCCCGTTAGATGAAAGGACCTTTCAGCCTCTCCAGGTTGGAGGTCTGTTTCTCTAATGGGAAATAACTGCTTCAGTGTCAGTAGGCTAGTTCCCATTAGACGAGGGGACCTTTCTGCCTCTCCAGGTCAGAGGGACGTTTCTCTAATGGGAAATAGCTGCTTCGGTGTGAGTGGGCTACTTCCCATTAGAGAAAAGGACCTTTCTGCCTCTCCAAGTATGAGGGCCGTTTCTCTAATGGGGAAAAAGGTGCTTCAGTGTGAGTGGGCTAGTTCCCAGTAGACAAGGGGACCTTTCTGCCTCACCAGGTTGGAGGGCTGTTTCTCTAATGAGAAATAGCTGCTTCAGTGTGAGTGGGCTAATTCCCATTAGACAAGTGGACTTCTATGCCTCTCCAGGTCAAAAGGCCGTTTCTCTCATGGGAAATGGCTGCTTCAGTGTGAGTGGGCTAGTTCCCATTAGATGAAAGGACCTTTCTGTCTCTCCGGGACAGAGGGATGTTTCTCTATTGTGAAATAGCTGCTTCGGTGTGAGTGGGCTAGTTCCCATTAGACGAAAGGACGTTCGTGCCTCTCCAGGTCTGAGGGCATTTCTCTAATGGGATATAGCTGCTTCAGTGTGAGTGGGCTAGTTCCCAGTAGGCGAGGGGACCTTTCCGCCTCTCCAGTTCAGAGGGCCGTTTCTCTAATGGGAAATAGCTGCTTCAGTGTGAGTGGGCTAGTTCTCATTAGACAAGGGGACCTTTCTGCCTCTCCAGGTCTCGAAGGGCTGTTTCTCTAATGGGAAATATTTGCTTCAGTGTGAGTGGGCTAGTTCTCATTAGACGAGAGGGCCTTTCTCCCTCTCCAGGTCGGAGGGCACTTTCTCTAATGGGAAATAGCTGCTTCGATGTGAGTGGGCTAGTTCCCATTAGACGAAAGGACCTTTTCGCCTCTCCAGATCGCAGGGCCGTTTCTCTAAAGGGAAATAGCTGCTTCAGTGTGAGTGGGCTAGTTCCCATTAGACAAAAGGACCTTTCTGCCTCTCCAGGTCGGAGGGCCATTTCTCTAAAAGGAAATAGCTGCTTCAGTGTGAGTGGGCTAGTTCCCATAAAACAAAAGGACCTTTCTGCCTCTCCAGGTCGGAGGGTCATTTCTCTAAAAGGAAATAGCTGCTTCAGTGTGAGTAGGATAGTTCTCATTAGATGAAAAGACCTTTGTGCCTCTCCCGGTCTGAGGGCTGTTTCTCTAATGGGAAATAGCTGCTTCAGTGTGAGTGGGCTAGTTCCCATTAGACAAAGGGAACTTTCTGCCTCTCCGGGTCGAAGGACTGTTTCTCTAATGGGAAATAGCTGCTTCAGTGTGATTGGGCTAGTTCCCATTAGACGAAAGGACCTTTTCGCCTCTCCAGATCGCAGGGCCATTTCTCTAATGGGAAATAGCTGCTTCAGTGTGAGTGGGCTAGTTCACATTAGACGAAAGGACGTTTTCACCTCTCCAGGTCGCAGGGCCATTTCTCTAAAGGCAAATAGCTGATTCAGTGTGAGTGGGCTAGTTCCCATAAGACAAAATGACCTTTCTGCCTCTCCAGGTCGGAGGGCCATTTCTCTAAAAGGAAATAGCTGCTTCAGTGTGAGTAGGATAGTTCCATTAGATGAAAAGACCTTTGTGCCTCTCCCAGTCTGAGGGCTGTTTCTCTAATGGGAAATAGCTGCTTCAGTGTGAGTGGGCTAGTTCCCATTAGACAAAGGGAACTTGCTGCCTCTCCAGGTCGAAGGGCTGTTTCTCCAATGGGAAATAGCTGCTTCAGTGTGATTGGGCTAGTTCCCATTAAACGAGAAGACCTTTCTGCCTCTCCAGGTCGGAGAGCCGTTTCTCTAAAGGGAAATAGCTGCTTCAGTGTGAGTGGGCTAGTTCCCATTAGACGAAAGGACCTTTCTGCCTCTACAGGTCGGAGGGCTGTTTCTTTAAAAGGAAATAGCTGCTTCAGTGTGAGTAGGCTAGTTCCCATTAGACAAGGGGCCTTTCCTGCCTCTCCAGGTTGGAGGGCCGTTTCTCTCAAGGGAAATAGCTGCTTCAGTGTGAGTGGGCTAGTTCCCATTAGACGAAAGGACCTTTCTGCCTCTCCAGGTCAGAGGGCCGTTTCTCTAAAAGGAAATAGCTGCTTCAGTGTGAGTGGGCTAGTTCCCATTAGACAAGAGGCCCTTTCTGCCTTTCCAGGTCTGAGGGCCATTTCTCTAATGGGAAATAGCTGCTTCAGTGTGAGTGGGCTAGTTCCCATTAGGCCAGGGGACCTTTCTGCCTCTCCAGGTCGGGGGTCGTTTCTCTATTGGGAAATAGCTGCTTCAGTGTGAGTGGTCTAGTTCCCAGTAGACGAGGGGACCTTTCCGCCTCTCCAGGTCAGAGGGCCGTTTCTCTAATGGGAAATAGCTGCTTCAGTGTGAGTGGGCTAATTCCCATTAGACAAGTGGACTTTTCTGTCTCTCCAGGTCAGGGGGCTGTTTCTCTAATGGGAAATGGCTGCTTCAGTGTGAGTGGGCTAGTTCCCATTAGACAAAGGGAACTTTCTGCCTCTCCGGGTCGAAGGACTGTTTCTCTAATGGGAAATAGCTGCTTCAGTGTGATTGGGCTAGTTCCCATTAGACGAAAGGACCTTTTCGCCTCTCCAGATCGCAGGGCCATTTCTCTAATGGGAAATAGCTGCTTCAGTGTGAGTGGGCTAGTTCACATTAGACGAAAGGACGTTTTCACCTCTCCAGGTCGCAGGGCCATTTCTCTAAAGGCAAATAACTGATTCAGTGTGAGTGGGCTAGTTCCCATAAGACAAAATTACCTTTCTGCCTCTCCAGGTCGGAGGGCCATTTCTCTAAAAGGAAATAGCTGCTTCAGTGTGAGTAGGATAGTTCCCATTAGATGAAAAGACCTTTGTGCCTCTCCCAGTCTGAGGGCTGTTTCTCTAATGGGAAATAGCTGCTTCAGTGTGAGTGGGCTAGTTCCCATTAGACAAAGGGAACTTGCTGCCTCTCCAGGTCGAAGGGCTGTTTCTCCAATGGGAAATATCTGCTTCAGTGTGATTGGGCTAGTTCCCATTAAACGAGAAGACCTTTCTGCCTCTCCAGGTCGGAGAGCCGTTTCTCTAAAGGGAAATAGCTGCTTCAGTGTGAGTGGGCTAGTTCCCATTAGACGAAAGGACCTTTCTGCCTCTCCAGGTCAGAGGGCCGTTTCTCTAAAAGGAAATAGCTGCTTCAGTGTGAGTGGGCTAGTTCCCATTAGACAAGAGGCCCTTTCTGCCTTTCCAGGTATGAGGGCCATTTCTCTAATGGGAAATAGCTGCTTCAGTGTGAGTGGGCTAGTTCCCATTAGACCAGGGGACCTTTCTGCCTCTCCAGGTCGGGGGTCGTTTCTCTATTGGGAAATAGCTGCTTCAGTGTGAGTACTCTAGTTCCCAGTAGACGAGGGGACCTTTCCGCCTCTCCAGGTCAGAGGGCCGTTTCTCTAATGGGAAATAGCTGCTTCAGTGTGAGTGGGCTAATTCCCATTAGACAAGTGGACTTTTCTGCCTCTCCAGGTCAGGAGGCTGTTTCTCTAATGGGAAATGGCTGCTTCAGTGTGAGTGGGCTAGTTCCCATTAGACAAAAGGATCTTTCTGCCTCTCCAGGTCAGAGGGCCGTTTCTCTAATGGGAAATAGCTTCTTCAGTGTGAGTGGGCTACTTCCCATTAGACGAGGGGACCTTTCTGCCTCTCCAGGTCTTAGAGGGCTGTTTCTCTAATCGGAAATATTTGCATCAGTGTGAGTGGGCTAGTTCTCATTAGACGAGAACGCCTTTCTCCCTCTCAAGATCGGAGGGCCGTTTCTGTAATGGGAAATAGCTGCTTCAGTGTGAGTGGGCTAGTTCCCATTAGATGAGGGGACCTTTCTGCCTTTCCAGGTCTCGAAGGGCTGTTTCTCTAATGGGAAATATTTGCTTCAGTGTGAGTGGGCTAGTTCTCATTAGACGAGAGGGCCTTTCTCCCTCTCCAGGTCGGAGGGCAGTTTCTCTAATTGGAAATAGCTGCTTCAGTGTGAGTGGGCTAGTTCCCATTAGATGAGGGGTCCTTTCTGCCTTTCCAGTCGGAGGACCATTTCTCTAATGGAAAATAACTACTTCAGTGTGAGTGGGCTAGTTCCCATTAGAC